>NC_138527.1:9792500-12192500 GCF_000230855.2 Cajanus cajan
TCAATATCATATATATATTCATTTATCATGCTATGATGTCATGGACTCGACTCATAAATGCATGCATGTGGCGCCATAAAGAAGTTTCACATATCATCACTGGTGACCCTAAGGTACACCTTGTTAGCATGTTACATCGTGGGTGACCCTAAGGTACACCTTGTTAGTCGTGGGTATGCGGCCTCAGCGGCACACCTGGAGTAATATATGCATATGATGCATGTCATACATTTATAATCTTATTACATAATTTCATTTAGTACATCATGTCATTATTTGTCATAGTATCATAATCATAGTTTGTCTCAATAGTCCATTCTTAGGTCTCATGTCATTTGTCCATATTTCACATGGTCATGTCATCAATACTCCTCATAAGGTCCGCACAGGAATTCACAGAGATCCAGAGAGCATTCTTGTTCATATTAAAACTCATTTATTATTAACATTAATTTCATACTCATTTATTACTTTCAACAAAGAACAAAGTAGAATAAATAGAAAATCGGACAGAACAACGGCACCTTCAACAAAAACAAAGTAGAGTAAATAGAAAATCAAACAGAACAACGGCACCTTCAACAAAAAAAAAGTGGAGTAAATAGAAAATCAAACAGAACAACGGCATCTTCAACAAAGAACAAAATAGAGTAAATAGAAAATCAGACAGAACAACGGCAAGGGATTGGGGGCCAATCCGACAAACAACTATCCAACAATTATCCCCACACCCCTGAGCGAGGTTCTCACTCCCCCCCTTACCTGGATAAGCGGAGTTGAAACTTGGACAAAGCCTCCTCCTCTAGATTCCCTCCTCCTTTCTCTCTCTCTTTCTTTCTCTTTCTTCCTCTCTCTCTCTCTCTCTCTTCCTCTTTCTCTCTCTAAGATTTCACTTCTCACTTCAGTATAAAATTTTCACCCCCTACCTCCTATTTATAGGCAATCTGACGCACCCGAAACGGCCCGTACTGATTTCGGAACGGCCCGTACTGATTTCGGAACGGCTCGTTCCAAAATCGAAACGGCCCGTTCCCAAAAAAGCAGAACGGCCCGTTCTGAAACTAGAATGGTCCGTTCTCAATCTCAGCAGAACGGCCCGTTCTCCCTCCGGAACGACCCGTTCTCCATACCAGAACGGCCCGTTCCAGGCCCGTTCCGGAACCCAAAATACCCCTATAACTTTATTAAAATTACGAAAATGCCATTAAAATAATAATAATAAAAAATTGGGTGTTACAATTCTTCCCTCCTTTTAAAAATTTCGTCCCCGAAATTTACCTGAAAACAGAAATGGATAAGCTTCTCGCATCTTGCTTTCTAATTCCCATGTAGCATTTTCTTCAATATTTCCTCCCCAAACGACCTTAACCAAAGGGATTTCCTTTCCTCTTAGTTGTTTCACCCTCTTGTCATCAATTCTTAAAGGAACCGTTTCATAGGTAAGATTATCCTTCAACTGAATGTTGTCAGACTCAATGATATGGGAAGGATCATGAACATACTTTCTGAGTTGGGAAACATGAAAGACACTATGGAGATTTGAAAGAGATGGAGGCAAAGCAATTTGATAGGCTACTTCACCGATCCTTTTAAGAATTTGATAAGGACCAATGAAACGTGGAGTAAGCTTACGGGATTTCAGTGCTCTGCCTACTCCTGTCCAAGGAGTGACTTTAAGGAATACATGATCACCTTCTTTAAACTCAAGGTCTTTTCTCCTCTTGTCATTATAACTCTTTTGCCTACTCTGGGTTGCTCTCATCTTCTCTTGGATCATCTTAACCTGTTCAGTAGTTTGTTGAACTATCTCAAGTCCTAACATGACATTCTCTCCAGGTTCTACCCAACATAAAGGTGTTCTACATCTCCTACCATACAGAGCCTCATATGGTGCCATCCCAATACTAGAATGGTAGCTATTATTGTAGGTAAACTCTATCAAAGGTAGGAAACTATCCCAACTACCCCCATGTTCCAAGATGCAAGCCCTCAACAAGTCTTCCAAAGATTGTATTGTTCTCTCAGTTTGACCATCTGTTTGGGGATGGTAGGCTGAACTCAATCTAAGCTTAGTGCCTAAAGCCTTGTGCAAACTCTCCCAAAATCTAGAGGTGAACCTAGGATCTCTATCAGACACTATACTATTAGGAACTCCATGCAACCTCACGATCTCACTGATGTACAACTTGGTTAACCTCTCCAAAGGGTACCTAATATTAATGGGAATAAAATGGGCAGACTTAGTGAATCTATCCACAATGACCCATATAGCATCCAAGTTCTTCACAGTCTTAGGTAACCCAACTACAAAATCCATAGAGATGCTATCCCACTTCCACACAGGCACATCTAAAGGTTGCATCAAACCTGAAGGTTTTTGGTGTTCTACCTTAGCTTTCTGACATACTAAGCAAGCATACACAAATTCCTCCACTTCCCTCTTCATCTTAGGCCACCAAAACATCTTCTTAAGGTCTTGGTACATCTTAGTGGCTCCTGGATGGATACTAAGGATACTCTTATGACCTTCTTCTAGGATTGCTCTCTTAAGTTCTGGCACACTAGGAATGCACAACCTATCCTTAAATCTTAAAACTCCATCCACTCCAATTCTAAACTCACTCTCCGCACCTTGATTCAACTTCACTACCTGACTCAATAAGAAAGGATCTATCTTCTGACCTTTTCTAATCTCATCTATCAAGCTATTAGTCACTTTCAAAGCTCCCAATTTAATACTCTTAGAAGTCAACTCACATCCTAAGCTCAAATCCCTAAACTTCTCAATCATTTGCAATTCCCTAATCATCAAAGAAGACACTTTCAAAGATTTTCTACTCAAAGCATCAGCTACAACATTAGCCTTGCCGGGATGATAGTTCAATTGAAAGTCATAATCCTTAAGAAACTCTAACCATCTCCTCTGCCTCATATTCAATTCCTTTTGGTCAAACAAGTACTTAAGGCTTTTATGGTCACTAAAAACCTCAAATCTAGACCCAAACAAGTAATGTCTCCACAACTTGAGCACAAAAACTATTGCAGCTAACTCAAGGTCATGGGTAGGATAGTTTTGCTCATGAATTTTAAGTTGTCTTGAAGCATAGGCTACTACCTTACCCTCCTGCATAAGCACTCCTCCTAAACCCAATTTAGAAGCATCACAAAATACCTCAAAAGTCTTACTAGGATCAGGTAACACTAACACAAGAGCACTAGTTAATCTCCTCTTAAGCTCTTGAAAACTCTCCTGACACCTAGAATCCCACACAAAAGGTTGGTCTTTCTTCGTCAGCTTAGTCAAAGGAAGAGCTAGCCTAGAGAAATTCTCTATGAACCTTCTGTAATAACCAGCTAGTCCTAGGAAACTCCTAATCTCAAATACTGATTTAGGTGTTCTCCACTCTAACACAGCTTCTACCTTAGCAGGATCTACAGCTATTCCACCCTTGGATATCACATGTCCTAGAAAGTTCACACTATCCAACCAAAATTCACATTTTGACAATTTAGCATACAACTGCTTCTCCTTAAGGGTTTGAAGAACGATCCTAAGGTGCTCAACATGCTCTTCCCTAGTCTTGGAATACACTAGGATATCATCTATGAAGACCACTACAAATCTATCCAAGTAAGGGTGAAAGATCCTATTCATGTAGTCCATAAAAACACCAGGTGCATTAGTCACACCAAACGACATAACTAAATACTCATAGTGCCCATAGCGAGTCCTAAATGCAGTCTTAGGAACATCCTCAGCTCTCACTCTAATCTGATGGTATCCTGACCTTAAATCTATCTTACTGAACACACAAGCTCCAACTAGTTGATCCATAAGGTCATCTATCCTAGGCAAAGGATACTTATTCTTAATGGTCACTTTATTCAGTTGCCTATAGTCTACACACAACCTCATGCTCCCATCTTTCTTCTTAACCAACAAAACAGGTGCTCCCCAAGGCGAGACACTAGGCCTAATGAATTGTTTTCCTTGTAATTCCTCTATTTGTTTCTTAAGCTCAACTAACTCTGTTGGGGACATCCTATAGGGTGCTATAGATATAGGTGAGGTACCTGGCACTAAGTCTATGCTAAACTCAATCTCTCTCTCAGGTGGTAAACTAAACACATCCTTAGGAAATACTTCTGGAAATTCTCTCACTAAGGGAATCTCATCTAGCTTACTATCAGTCTCAAGTGTTAAAGAAGCTAAGATCATGTACACTCTTTCGTTTTCTTTTAAACAAGTTTTAATGTCAGCAGCACTAAGAAATTCCGTACTCTTACATTCACCAAAAGAAATAGATTTCTCAAAACAGTTTAAAAGGACATGGTGAGAAGATAACCAATCCATACCAAGAATTACATCTAATTGACTAAGAGGCAAACAAATTAAGTCAATTAGAAACTTCTTATCAGAAACTGTCAAAGGACATTTCAAACACACTAGGGATGTAGTCACAGGACCATTAGTAGGGGTTTCCACAACTAAATCAAAATCTAACAAAGACACAAGCAAATTCAATTTTTGGACACAAGAAACAGAAATAAAGGAATGAGTTGCACCAGAATCAAATAGTACAACAAAAGGAGTCTCAGCTATGAAACAAGTACCTTGTATCAAATTTTCTGACTGAGAAGCTTCAGTACCACTAAGAGCAAATACTCTCCCCACAGTCTTTGGACGCTCAGTTTGCGAACCCGATCCAATAACACGTGTTCTTCGTGGTTCAGGACATTGGGTGCTGATGTGACCCTTGCCACTGCAATTGAAGCAGGTAATCTCCTTGTCAAGACACTCAGAATGATTATGACCAACACATCCACACTTCCCACATCTTCCTGAGGGAGTGGACACAGACCCTCCAACACTTCCAGTAGCACTAACAGTGGATCCTCTAGTAAGTAACTTGCTTTTATTAGCAGCAACTTTACTCCCTTGAAATCTATTAGAAGCGGAGTAAGGCTTGCTCCTACCCGAAGTACTAGAATTCACAGCACGGATAGGACCTCCAACTCCCTTATAAAAAGCAGCACGAGCACGATTGTCACGATCATAAATGATGCACTTATTGACCAGAGTGGGAAAGTGATATATCTCCTGATAGTTAATTACAGTTTTCACTTCAGGACGCAGACCATTTACAAATTTTATGCATTTAGCTCTTTCACCACCCTCACCATGGTAGTGTGTACAATAACGAACCAAAGCATCAAATTTGGCAGCATACACAGCCACTGTGTCGTTCCCTTGATTCAGCTTAAGGAATTCCATTTCTTTCCGACTTCTCACATCATCCGGGAAATACTTCTCAAGAAAGGCCTTCTTGAAGTTGTCCCAATTCAAGTGCACCCCTCCATCAATCATCCTCCGAAGTGCTCCTTCCCACCAAAAGTGAGCATCAGCAGTCAACATGAATGTGGCCAACTTCACCTTCTGAGCGATGGGACAATCCATAACATTGAAAATTTTCTCTATTTCTGTTAGCCAATTCATAGCAGCATCTGGGTCATATCCTCCTTTAAAGGTAGGTGGGTGATTTCGTTGAAATTGCTCCAACCAGTTAGGAGTAACTTCAGTCCTATTGTTATTATTCATAGCTTGTGCTAATGCTTGAAGAGCATCGGCAATCGCACGATCATTTCTACCAGCCATAGTCTAAGAAAGTAATACAATCAATAAACATAATCAATCATCATACTAGCATACCAACAAGTTTTACAATCAGTTCAATCCATCATTCATGTACCAAATAAACATAGTAAACCAAATAAGCATAGTAAACTCATAACTCACGGTCGATTAGATCGACCTGCTCTGATACCACTAAATGTGACACCCTTCTACCCCAACATTAATATACAACAAATGCAATAATAATAAAAAATTTCTTTCTTTTTGAGTAAATAAAATCTTTCATAGTTGACAAATGTCTCAACTATCACAAGGTAGAAGATTCACATTCATAACTCATAAATATAACTCCAATGTAAAAATTACAAAAGAAAAGAAGTTAAGATTTTCAATACAATTTAGTGACAACAAGAAATCATATATATATATATATATAATAATACAGGAAATATAAATTAACTCCAGTAAAGGTGGCAGTGCCTCCTGGTTAGGAATTAATTTATATTTTCCAAATCATGTAATAAAAATATAACAAAGATATTCATTCTGGTCTTTTATCAAGAACGTTTAAATTTACAAATTCTTAACATACATTTTCCTTGGATTATAAACTTTATCTACGTTATCTCTTCGTTAAAAATTACAAAAGAAGAGAAACTAAAGTTATTAAAACAATAACATATTAAACTAAGCTAACTATGCCCCGATGTCACATCCTATCAGAGCATGCCCAATTGAAGCCTTTAAGCCTCATCACCAACATCCTCATGATGCTGATCACCTGCATCATAATTTAAACATATACAAGAATAACAAGGGAGTGAGAAACATCTCACTCAGTTTCAGGTGCAGAAATAAAGGTTAAACAGCCCACACACACACAACAAATATAAGTCACATGTAAATAACATACATAAATAATCAATATCACATATATATTCATTTATCATGCTATGATGTCATGGACTCGACTCATAAATGCATGCATGTGACGCCATAAAGAAGTTTCACATATCATCACTGGTGACCCTAAGGTACACCTTGTTAGCATGTTACATCGTGGGTGACCCTAAGGTACACCTTGTTAGTCGTGGGTATGCGGCCTCAGCGGCACACCTGGAGTAATATATGCATATGATGCATGTCATACATTTATAATCTTATTACATAATTTCATTTAGTACATCATGTCATTATTTGTCATAGTATCATAATCATAGTTTGTCTCAATAGTCCATTCTTAGGTCTCATGTCATTTGTCCATATTTCACATGGTCATGTCATCAATACTCCTCATAAGGTCCGCACAGGAATTCACAGAGATCCAGAGAGCATTCTTGTTCATATTAAAACTCATTTATTATTAACATTAATTTCATACTCATTTATTACTTTCAAAAAAGAACAAAGTAGAATAAATAGAAAATCGGACAGAACAACGGCACCTTCAACAAAAACAAAGTAGAGTAAATAGAAAATCAAATAGAACAACGGCACCTTCAACAAAAACAAAGTGGAGTAAATAGAAAATCAAACAGAACAACGACATCTTCAACAAAGAACAAAATAGAGTAAATAGAAAATCAGACAGAACAACGGCAAGGGATTGGGGGCCAATCCGACAAACAACTATCCAACAATTATCCCCACACCCCTGAGCGAGGTTCTCACTCCCCCCCTTACCTGGATAAGCGGAGTTGAAACTTGGACAAAGCCTCCTCCTCTGGATTCCCTCCTCCTTTCTCTCTCTCTTTCTTTCTCTTTCTTCCTCTCTCTTTCTCTCTCTCTTCCTCTTTCTCTCTCTAAGATTTCACTTCTCACTTCAATATAAAATTTTCACCCCCTGCCTCCTATTTATAGGCAATCTGACGCACCCGGAACGACCCGTACTGATTTCGGAACGGCCCGTTCCGGATCCTTCAAACATGGGCAAATTTTTCAACTGGAACGGCCCGTTCCAAAATCGAAACGGCCCGTTCCCAAAAAAGCAGAACGGCCCGTTCTGAAACTAGAACGGTCCGTTCTCAATCTCAGCAGAACGGCCCGTTCTCCCTCCGGAACGGCCCGTTCTCCATACCAGAACGGCCCGTTCCAGGCCCGTTCTGGGACTACAAAAACCTCACATTTTCAACATTTGGAACGACCCGTTTCACTTTTGGAACGACCCGTTCCGAAACCCAAAATACCCCCTATAACTTTATTAAAATTACGAAAATGCGATTAAAATAATAATAATAAAAAATTGGGTGTTACAATTACTATTATTATTATTATTACTATTATTATTATTATTATTATTATTACTATTATTATTATTATTATTATTATAATTATATGGTATTTGGTCATAATTATTTTAATAATTATAGAAAAATATTATTTTGTACGTTTTAAATAATTATTTTTTTGGAAAATTATTTTGTACGCATTAAATAAGTATTTTTATTAGATTTTTAAATAAATATTTATATGTTTTAAGAGAAAGTTGGTTTTATATGATATTTTGTTATTAAAATTATATTATTATATTTTGGGTCAGAAATATATTATTATTATAGAGGAAAAATATTTTATAATATACATGTATTTATTTTATTTAATTATTTTGAGGAAAAAGAGAAGTGGGTTAGAAGAGAAGGAAAATGGGTTGGGTCGACCTAGCCCAATGAATTAATTTTAAGAAAAGAGTCAGGTAGTGTTAACCCTATCTGCCTCATTTGCGTTCTAAAGGGTTAGGAAAAAAAAGAGGAGAAATAAAGAGCTCTAAGGAAGAATACCCAAGAACGACCTTAGATCACACCAAGACCATTCGTCTTCTTCTCATCCAGGTAAGGGAGAGTGAGAAACCTCGCTCGGGGTGTGAGAATTATTGTTGGGTAGTCGGATTGGCCCTCAATCCCTTGCCTGATGTATGCTTCTAGGAACATGCAAAGTATGAATAATTATGTTTTGCCTTTTGATTGCTTTGTTGTGTTCCTTGTTGGATGTGATGCATGAGTATGTGGTTAATGTTGAAAATGAATATGTTTTTATATGAATTAAAATGCTCTTTGGATTCCTGAGGGAAACCCTATGAGAAAACGGACAAAGTATGAATGTTTTCTATTTTTCCTTCTGATTGTTCTGTTGTATTCCTTGTTGGATGTGATGTATGAGTATGTGATTAATTTTGAAAATGAACATATTTTGATATGAATTAGAGTGCTCTGTGGGTTCCTACGGGAAACCCTATGAGAAAACAGACAAAATATGAATGTTTTTTGTTTTATTTTCTAAATGTTTTGTTGCATTCCTTGTGTGATGTAGAGAGTAATATGTATTTGATTTCAAAATTAAATATGTTTTGATATAAATTAGAGTGCTCTATGGGTTCCTGTGCGAAATCCTATGAGGAACAATTATGAGTATGACTATGTGAAATATGAACAAATAACATGATTCATGATGTGAATGAGAATGTGCTAATGTGAACACTATGACTATGAGGATGTGAAATGTGATAAGACATGAAATTCCATGACAAGTGAAGTGATGAGTCCATTAGGTTGTGAACGTGTGACATGCATCATGTGCATATATGAGCTAACCAGGTGTACCTTTTGGTCACCAAGTGATGTAACAAGCTAACCAGGTGTACCTTTTGGTCACCACGTGATGTAACAAGCTAACCAGATGTACCCTTTGGTCACCAAGTGATGTAACAAGTTAACTAGGTGTACCTTTTGGTCACCACGTGATGTAACAAGCTAACCAGGTGTACCTTTTGGTTACCAAGTGATGTAACAAGCTAATCAGGTGTACCTTTTGGTCACCAAGTGATGTAACAAGTTAACAAGGTGTACCTTGAGTCACCAGTGATGAAATGATGAGAAATGTGATTATGAGAAACGTGACTGGCGCCACATGCATTTATGAGTTGAGTCCATGAGATCATTGCGTGTTGAATGACTGTGCATGTGTTATTGCTGTATGTATAATTTGAATTTGCACCTGAATATTGTGTAGCTATGACTGTAATTGTTATGATTCATGTGTGTTGCCTAACTGTTATTTCTACACCTGGAATCGAGTGAGATGTTTCTCACTCCTTTGTTGTTCTTTGTACATGTTTAAATTCTGTTGCAGATGATCATTAGCACAAGGATGTTGGTGATGAGGCTTAAGCTTCAGTTAGGCATGCTCTGATAGGATATGTGACATCGGGGCATAACTAGATTTAGTTTAGGATTCCTTATTGTTATTCTGTTTTGGAAAAGATTCATTTTGTTATAAATTCCGCATTTGACTATATTTGAAGTATACAAATGTGAATCGTCTACTCTTAATGGATTTATTATTTTAATTATAAAGATTTTATTTAAACCAAGAATATGTTTCATATATATGTCAAGGTAGAGGGTGTCACATTTAGTGGTATCAGAGCAGGTGGATCCAATTGGCCGTGAGTTATGTACTTATCATGATTCTGTTGTGTACTTTGATAGTGTTTTGTTTGTTGTGTACTTGGATGATGCTTTGATAATGATGATGATGATGATGATGTTCTCCTTGTGTTGATATTGTTGAGTTTAACACTGTTAGATTATGTTGTAATTAGAGGAATGATAGATAGTGTTAGCTAATATCATTATGACTGCTCTTCTTCGTTTTTATGATTGCTTATTTGTTTTTATACTTCATGCTTACGTAAGAAGTAGTGGTTGGGTGGTATCGCTTGTGTTGTGAGCATAGGTGCAAGTAGTAGTGGACAAAGTATCGTGCTAATTAACTAGAAACTATTAGAACCTTAGGTGTGGGTGAGACATTAATTTATTGAGTTTATTAAGGGTTTACGGTTGATTGAGTTTCTAAAATCTATAGTTGTAGCGATTGAATCTTAAGAGGTTTTATGTTGATAATTGGAGTTGAGTGTTCTTAATGAAAGGTTGAAATGTCAGTGATTTCCTTGAGTTTTGGTGGTTGGATGTTAACCTTTTATGGTTTAGATTGCACGTGGATTTTATTTCAGCTCTAAGTCTTTTGTGTGGAATATGTGAACTGTTTCGGTTTAGGATTGTAGTGGGAAGCTTGGATATGAGTTTGGGATGGAAAGAAGTGAGTTTGGAAGTATTATAAGGTATTTTCGTGGTCTTGGACTTTGGTGCACTCTTTTGTTGTCTGGTGCAGGGGATGATTTCGCTGCAGTATTGTCACGCCAGTACAAGTGCTATATTGACAGAATTAGCCTCTGTGGTCTTCATAAAAGTTGTAGCTTTGGAAGTTATCTTTCCAATGGCACTGGAATCATGTAAAACGGAGATCTAGAACTTCAGTTATGGTTGTTTAGTGAACAAAGGTCTAGTTGTAAGCGCTGATTATATCTACTGCGGTTTTTGAAATTTTTAGCTAAGAAGATGATCTTTTTAGAATCTCATGTCTTCATAAGAGTTGTAGCTTATTCTCTTATATTTCTTTTGAGGTAGGTTTGGGATCATTTGGATTAGTATAACTCTCTATTTATCATTTTCTTTGACAGTTGTTGAAGGGATATGTATGGTGTAATGATATTTTTGAGTTATTAGGCAATGCAAGGATAAAAACTGATTTTTTTATGATGTTCTGAGGTGTTGTCTCGTGGATTGAAAGTTTATTTAAGGTTGTATGATTCTATGTGGTAAAGGTTGTTCATGTACATGCTATATGGTGTAAACGGTGATTGATTTGTACATGCTTAGAGATGGTATATATGAAGGTTTAAAGTAGGTATCCTAATATGACTTGATATGCATGTATGTTGATATGTGGATAGATGACCTTAGGGATCAATTACTGAGGTTAGGATTTCCTTGGGTTAGCTCATATATATTAAAGATTTATTTAGTAAATTTCTAAGATAGCATTACTTTTGACTAGGTCGACTAGAGAGAGTGTTGTCTTTGTGTGGGATAGTAAGTGTGAGAGTAGTTTCCAAACTCTTAAGGAAAGATTGATTAGTGTTAATACTACTAGATTTAGTAAGTCTTTTATGGTATATAGTTGTGCTTCTAAGATGGGTTTGGGTGGATTGTTGATGCAAGAAGGAAAGGTAGTAGTTTATGTTTCTAGGCAATGGAAAATTCATGAGAGGAATTACCTTACCCATGACCTTGAGTTAGTAGTTATGATATTTACACTAAGATTTGAAGACACTACCTGTACGATTCTAAGCTTGAGGTATTTAGTGATCATAAGAGCCTTAAATATCTTTTGACCAAAGGAGTTGAATATGGACAAAAGAGATAACTGGAATTTCTTAAGGACTAGGATTTTGATCTTAGTTATCATCTGGGCAAAGCTAGTATGGTGGCTGATGCTTTGAGTAGAAGACCTCTAGATATATCTTCCCTTATGCTTAGAGAGATGGATCTTTTGGCTCGGTCTAAGGATTTAAGTTTGGCTTATTAGGTTACCCTTAGTAGTGTGAGACTAGGTATGACTCGAGTAACGAGTGAATTGTTGAAGGAAATTGGAGAAGCATAATTAGTTGATTTATTTTGGTGACAAGACATGAGGCTATAGGACAAGGTAGTGGATAAGAGTTGCCTTGGGTATAGATGAAGTGGTAAGACTTGGAGACCGATTCTGTGTACCTAGTGAACTTACGCTTAGGCACTTGATCTTTGGAGAGGGTCGTAGAAATAAAGCTATTATTCTGGCAGATACCTTGAGTAGGATGATCTTTCATCTATCTTCTTTGATGATTTAAGAGTTGGATTTGATTGAAGAGTTTAGAGACTTGAGCTTGGTGTGTGAGATTATGATGGAGCTAAGTTGAAGAAGATTGATGAACTTCAACTCCTCCATGCTTAGGACCGAAATGCACTTGAGGTAGACACCTTTAGATCTCTGAATTCTCCTTTGAAGAAACTCCAAAGGAAGAGAAGTCTTTGAAGGAGATTCGGCCACTCCTTAAACTTGTGAAGGAGCTTGAGGAACCAAGCAAAGTTTGAAGAACTTTGCTAGAAACCTAGAGAGAAAATTTCTCACGGTTTTGGAGACTCTTGATTAAGAGAGAAAAATCTGATTTCATTCTCTAAAAAGTTCAAAAGTGAGTACAAGAGTAGGAAAATCAAATATATAGAGAAAAGGTAGCTTCTAGGAGAAGCTAACCTTAACCATGGTTCACTAGGAACCATGGTAAGGTTTACTTAACTCCCTACGGTTTAGCAAGCTTGCAAGGGAAGCTAACCTTGACCATGGTTCACTTAAGAACCATGGTAAGGTAAGCTTACCTTACTTGAGTTTAGAAGCTTGCAAGGCAAGTTTCATAACTCAAGAAGAACAACTAGAAATTTCGGCCAAGGAGACTTAAGAGAGCTAGGCGGCCTTGAACATATTTTGCTCCTTGAATTAATTTGAAAAACCTTGATTTGGTTTAGTTAGGTTCATCATATGATGATGAGACCTAGCTAAATCAAATCTATGAAAAATTAGGAGCAAAATGAGTCCAATATGCAAAATTTAGCCTAGGCCCAACTCAGGCCCAATTTCTAGTCACACCTCAACCATTGCTAAATGTCACCCCCTTTTCACTACTGAAAAAATACAAAATGAATGTATCAACTAGGGAGGTTAAATGGAGTTAAACTCTCCAAGTAACCTACCTCAAAAACAATATACAAACACTAGGAAAAAGCAAGTAAAGTGCCTCACAAATACAAAGGCAAAATAACCTATACAAGAGACTATTTACAAAATATATGAAAAAGGTCTTTAAGATCATCCCATTCCTCTTGGTTCTTTTAGTATATCACCTCTTGGATTCCTTGGCCTTGGCCATAGTCTATCAGATTACCCTTAGGAGCATTGAATCAATTATGTTGAAAGTGACTAGTGAATTAATGGATGAGATTAGAAAAGCCCAGGAGTTAGATCCTTTCTTAGTGAACAAGTGAAGAAGATTGATAGGAGTATAAGTAACCTTTTCTGAGTAGGAATCGACGTTGTTTTGAGGTGCAAGAACAAAATTTGGGTGCCTAGTAATCCCGAATTAAGAGATAATCTTAGAGGAAGGACAAAAGAGTACTTTTAGCATCAATTTAGGAGCTACCAAGATGTATCAGAGTGGTGCAGCGGAAGCGTAGTGGCCTAAAGTGAAGAGAGGAGTAAAGGAAGTTTGTGTACTCATGTTTAGTATGGTATAAGTCTAAGATAGAACATCAGAAGCCTTTTAGGACTTTTGTAGCCTTTAGATGTCCCTGTTTGGAGGTGAGATAATGCGTATAGACTTTGTTGTGGGTTTGCCTAGGACGTTTAGGAAGAATCTTGAGTTTAATGAATGAGTCATAGTCGAACCTCTTCATTTCAGAAATTCGAGCACGAATTTCTTAAAAGGGGGAAGTATTGTAACACCCCAATTTTCAAAAAGGTTATTATTATTATTATTATTATTATTATTATTATTATATGGTATTTGTTCATAATTATTTTAATAATTATAGAGGAATATTATTTTGTATGTTTTAAATAATTATTTTTTTGGACAATTATTTTGTAAGTATTAAATAAGTATTTTTATTAGATTTTTAAATAAATATTTATATGTTTTAAGAGAAGATTGGTTTTATATGATATTTTGTTATTAAAATTATATTATTATATTTTAAGTCAGAAATATATTATTATTATAGAGGAAAAATATTTTATAATATACATGTATTTATTTTATTTAATTATTTTGAGGAAAAATAGAAGTGGGTTAGAAGAGAAGAAAAATGGGTTGGGTCGACCCAGCCCAATGAATTAATTTTAAGAAAAGAGTCAGGTAGTGTTAACCCTATCTGCCTCATTTTTGTTCTAAAGGGTTAGGAAAAAAAAGAGGAGAAAAAAAGAGCTCTAAGGAAGAGTACTCAGGAACGATCTTAGATCACACCAAGACCATTCGTCTTCTGCTCATCCAGGCAAGGGGGGAGTGAGAAACCTCGCTCGGGGTGTGGGAATAATTGTTGGGTAGTCGGATTGGCCCCAATCCCTTGCTTGATGTATGCTTCTAGGAACATGCAAAGTATGAATAATTCTGTTTTGCCTTCTGATTGCTTTGTTGTGTTCCTTGTTGGATGTGATGCATGAGTATGTGGTTAATTTTGAAAATGAACATGTTTTTATATGAATTAGAGTGCTCTTTGGATTCCTATGGGAAACCCTATGAGAAAACGAGCAAAGTATGAATGTTTTCTATTTTTACTTCTGATTGTTCTGTTGTGTTCCTTGTTGGATGTGATGTATGAGTATGTGATTAATTTTGAAAATGAATATATTTTGATATGAATTAGAGTGCTCTGTGAGTTCCTACGGAAACCCTATGAGAAAACAGGCAAAATATGAATGTTTTTTGTTTTATTTTCTTAATGTTTTGTTGCATTCCTTGTGTGATGTAGAGAGTAATATGTATTTGATTTCAAAATTAGATATGTTTTGATATAAATTAGAGTGCTCTATGAGTTCCTGTGCGAAATCCTATGAGGAACAATTATGAGTATGACTATGTGAAATATGAACAAATGACATGATTCATGATGTGAATGAGAATGTGCTAATGTGAACACTATGACTATGAGGATGTGAAATGTGATAAGACATGAAATTCCATGACAAGTTAAGTGATGAGTCCATGAGATTGTGAACGTGTGACATGCATCATGTGCATATATGAGCTAACCAGGTGTACCTTTTGGTCACCAAGTGATGTAACAAGCTAACCAGGTGTACCTTTTGGTCACCACATGATGTAACAAGCTAACCAGGTGTACCTTTTGGTCACCAAGTGATGTAACAAGCTAATCAGGTGTACCCTTTGGTCACCAAGTGATGTAACAAGCTAACCAGGTGTACCTTTTGGTCACCACGTGATGTAACAAGCTAACTAGGTGTACCTTTTGGTTACCAAGTGATGTAACAAGCTAATCAGGTGTACCTTTTGGTCACCAAGTGATGTAACAGGTGTACCTTGTGTCACCAAGTGATGTAACAAGTTAACAAGAGTGTACCTTGAGTCACCAGTGATGAAATGATGAGAAATGTGATTATGAGAAACGTGACTGGCGCCACATGCATTTATGAGTTGAGTCCATGAGATCATTGCATGTTGAATGACTGTGCATGTGTTATTGTTGTATGTATAATTTGAATTTGCACATAAATATTGTGTAGCTATGGCTGTGATTGTTATGATTCGTGTGTGTTGCCTAACTGTTATTTCTACACTTGGAATCGAGTGAGATGTTTCTCACTCCCTTGTTGTTATTTGTACATGTTTAAATTCTGTTGCAGATGATCATTAGCACGAGGATGTTGGTGATGAGGCTTAAGTTTTAATTGAGCATGCTCTGATAGGATATGTGACATCGGAGCATAACTAGATTTAGTTTAGGATTCCTTATTGTTATTCTGTTTTGGAAAAGATTCATTTTGTTATAAATTTCGCATTTGACTATATTTGAAGTATACAAATATGAATCCTCTACTCGAATTTATTATTTTAATTATAAAGATTTTATTTAAACCAAGAATATGTTTCATATATATGTCAGGGTAGAGAGTATCACAGTTTCTATGTTCTAGAACGGATCATCACAACTTTAAATTAGAAAAATAAATACTTGATAATATGATAGCATTTTAAGTTTCTTGAATTAATCTTAAACGTTAAATGTATGTCATCGACTATTTCAAATACTTAAAAAGCATGTTGAAATTTATGACTAAGAGATAATGTAACTTGAAGAAGAACTCAGATGTAACATTTGTTTAATTTTCTATTTTCATGTTCTCGACCTTTTTTATTTTTTAATTTTAAAATTTCTAATTTGCAATTAAGTTTCCATGTTTTGGCATATGAGTAGTTATCAATAAACAAATTACATTGATTAATTTTTTCCTCTCCAACAAATTATTAGTAGTTACTTTTAAAAAACTAATACATGATTTTTTAAAAAAAAATGAATATAGATAAAATAAATATAAATTAAAAAGTAAATGAATCTTGAGAAAAGTGGAATTAAAAAGGTGATATCTTTTTTATAAATTATTATGATAATATATTTAAATTTATTTATTCTTTTTATTTTTCTATTCTCCACTTTTTTTTAACAACTTTTTCTAAACAAATGTTATGAATTTAGAAATAAAAATTATACTAGTTATTCAATATAAATATCTTAAAAAATACCTTCATAAGTTATACCAAGAATAATAATATATAAATCAATAAGTATTACTTTAGATTTATTTGATAATTTCTTTCAACATAATAATATTTAATTTTAAATAATTATGATAAATAAAAATCAAAATAGTTAAGAAGTTAAAAAAAATATTACAAATTTTCTTGTTCAAAAAAGATTTCTAAAAGTATTCTCGTGTAAGATAAATAAAAATTGAATCATAAGAAGTTAAAAAGAATTCATACAAACTTTCATTGAAGATAATAATTCATATTTAATATATATGAATTACTTTTTTTTAGAGTTACATTTAGTTAGAATAAATCTTGTGAGATTTCTCATAAAAATATATATATTATAAAAATATATATTAGTGTCTAAATTTAAATAAGAATATAAAATTATATGATTAACTAGAATATTTAAATCATGATTGATTACTGTAATTAAATATTTCATAAAAAATAATCATCTTAACTTTTATTATTACATAATTTTAAGAATTAAAAAATGATTTAATGACATTTTAATGAGAAAATTATGTGATGTAGTCATGTGCATGTGTATGTTACAAAACATTCTTTAATAATAAATGATATATATGATAAATACAGTTGATAATAAATTAATATATTATAATATTTTAACATGTAACTAATCGTATAATGATAAAATTTAAATAAAATATAATTTATTAAATAATTATTTTGTATATTATTTTGATGATTCGAGAATCATCATAACTATCATAAGTTTTGATTACCCTAATTAATTAAATCATTCAATAAAATTTATAAACTGATTATTATATTATATATTATATATAATTAAGATATATATATATATATATATATATATATATATATATCAGATTTAATAATTTAATTGATTGATTTAATTAGAATATATACTCATTGTCAGTACTTTAACTACTATATTATATATTTTTATGAATTAAATTTAAAATAAATTTCTTGTTACAGTAAATAAAAATATAATAAATATGTAATATCTATTCAATATCTTTATATATATATATATATTATAAAAGATTGCAAAACAATAGAATACATGATAAATAATATATTAATTACGTACAGTCTTCGTTTTTATATATACAAAATTAATAAAAAAATTATTTTGACCTTAATTATAACATCTGTTTGAATAAATGAGCACTTTTATATCTAAATAATAAACATTAATATTATTACATATTTAATATAGTAATATGTATAAAATATTATATATTTTAAATGATTATAGGAAGAAAAATAAAAAAATGGTTAATATTATTAACTGTTGTTTGGGTAAAATAGGTAGTACAAATTTAAAAATATATTAACTATTGTTTGTTACAAGAAAAAAATAGCTTTCTTATTAACCACCATGATTTATAATAATAATTGTGTAATAAATTTATTTATTTATTATTATTTAATATTTGAATAGTATTATCTATAATAATATATAAAGATGATTTATCATTTTTGTGTATACAAATTTTAAGATATTTTTATCTTTTATTTTTATTTAGTATGATAATTATATAATTCTTTTTTTAAGTAGTTAATTTAAAAAAATTATTATTTTCTAAAAATAAATCATAACATAATTACTTTGTAATTTTCACATCCTACAATACTAACAAGGTACAAAGTGTTTTGTTTTCACTAGTTAAATAGAAATATCATTTATATTAATTAATTTTATGAATATTTTTAGAATAAAATTTTAAATTATAATATATTAGTAATTATAATTAATTATTTTAACTAATTTTTTTTATTAATATGGATAATTTTGATATTTATTTCTTATATATGGACGTAAATGAGTCTTTCTGCAGTTAATTACCAACTTGCCAACTAACTAGTGTCCATGTCACACTGCACAACTAATAATTTGAATTATTAGAGTCAGAACAACGAGAAAACATCCCCAAAGAGACAACGAAGAATAGTCCCAAATAGTGTACTAATACAACGCAAAAACCTCAACAGAGTTCGATGATTGGGTAAATTTGGGTTTTCCAGTGCGAAATTGTCATTGCAAAATAGCATAAGAAAAGTGTGGAAAATTTAGACGAGGAGAATATGCGTGGAGAAAATTTGGAAGATTCTTGAGTAAGCAGCATCTTCCTCTCTATTATTCTATTCCCTTTTTTTTTTTTTTTTTTTTTTCTTTTTATTGTCTTTTTTATTTTTCTTATATATCTCAAATCACCCACCACCTTCTTCCTTCTCCTATATATAAGGCACTCTTTTCTGCATGCTATACCTTCTCACCATTACTCTAAGGTTCTCTCTCTCTCTCTCACATGATGTTGTTAGCTTTTATTTTTCTTCTTTGTGGTTGTTACTTGAAACCATTTAATGGGTTTAAGGTTTAATTAAAGGGAAACTTTGGGGTCCAAATTTCCAAAGTGATCTTCTCTACCATGTTTTATGAATTCGTTCTTGTGATTGAAGGCCAAACGCAGGCAACTTGTGTCGTTGACGCGTTGAGACTTGCGATGCATTGCGGTTTTCTTAATTACTACAAGATTTGAATGAATACGGGGTTTGGTTTTTTGAGAATTGAATATATAAAATAAAAAAAAAATACGCTATAATGGTTTAGATTGTATTTTGTAGTAATTTAGCTTATCTATGTGTATTCATGATTTGTTTGTTTCCTTATTAGTAGGATTGATAGTTTATGGAATAGGTGTATAAATATGCATTAGTTTTCGGGTTTAATATCTTTGCATTGACTATTTTACGAACTGATAACTAATTAGAAATCATTGTTGGTACGATTCTTAAAGACAATTATGGTAAAAGTTAACTAATTTTTCATAGATTACATCTTTGTCTGTATTGAATGATAATGTAAATTTTTTTATCACTAATTGGCTAGATGTGTAGCCACTTGTCTTATTTCATTCATTGATGCATTAACAGTACTTCCGTGCGTATGATATGTGACTACTAGGAGATTCTACTCAGGTTGTTTTAATTGTGACAAACTGAAGATGACATGGCAAAAACCATATTTCAGATATCTGAAATTCTGGATTGGAATTTATTATGAATTCTGGGATATTCATCTCATGATCCTATCTCTCTATAAATATAGTGAGAGGTTCACTTTTATATGGGAGTCAGAGGAGTACATCTGAATTATATGACCATACATAACTGGTGGTCAGGATTAAATGTCATGTACCAGTTAAAAAAGTCCACTCAATATTTTTTTTTTTTTTAAGTTAGAAGGCAACCTAATTTTGATCATGGCAAATTAATTACACATATAGTGGAAGGTCACCTGAATTAAATTCTTTTATGATTTGTTATAATAATCACTGTCATTAGCAGTTCTGCGTGCTTTTATGTTAAAATTTGCTTGTGGTTGAAAGAATATTCTGTTTTTAGTGCAGCATTGTTGGCTAGAACTCAATACTCTCCAACCTACCAGTGCCAGCAACTTCTTGCTGGCACTCAAGTTGACCTGCATGTTCTGGGGGAAGGATACGACTCAAAAGAGCATAATGAATCACAGTAGAACTCTTGAGGGTGTCCATGGAGTCCAAGTGGTGCCTCACTCACCATTTGATTTCACAGAAACTAATCAGAGTGGAGACTTTAGTACTTCAAATGGTGGAGCGCCAACTACTGAAGCAAATCGGCTGCTGTTAATGCAGTGAGTGAAATATATACCTATAAAAAATGTCATACAATTTTTACTTAATTGTAATTTTTATGACATTAAGTAGAATTGAAAATTTACAAAGCCATTCACACTCTAACCTACTATTTACCTGTTCACCAGACGACTATGGCAACAGAGACCAGCATTATTGAGACCAATCCATTGTAGTATTAGTTGTCATGGTACTATTGAGAAATTTTCTTTCCATTTAATGTTATTTTATTGGTTTCCCATGAATGGTTCAATCTCATGTAAATAACTTCTATTTCTGCATCCTCTTATCAGGTGATCAGCATCTTGCCGAAACAGTTGCAAATGTGCTTACTTCAATTCCTTTTATAGCTCTTGGAATCCAAGCCCCCAGGTAATATTTTGCTCCAAGCATCATAAAATTTTTGCTAGAAGAAACATCTTTGTAATCATATAGATAATTGTGGAATGTAGGAAGAATCTTAATTCTAAGCTGTATGCTAACTCACTAATTGGAGTCGGAGTGGCCTCAAGCGTGTACCATTCTTCAAGAGGGAGGTTGAGGAAATTTTTGAGATGGGTTGACTACACAATGATTGCTGCAACTACTGTTGTAAGAAACATACTAGATAAATATAATTATAGGCTATTCAGTAGCATGCAAAATCCTGATTATACCTGCCATATCTCTTGGAATTGAAAGCACTTATCAATGTTGTCTAGACCAGGATACTGGAATACTACATTATTCGTTTTGAACAATTTTATGCAGAAGATGCTCATTAATTTTTAAATAAATTCCTTGATTCTAACTTGCCATTAGTCTTTCAAGGTTTATTTTCTTACAATTGACTGATCAGGTAGTTATTTCTTGAATTTCTTTTTGTAAATTTAATTATATATAATTTTAGTCTGCCTACTTTTTCTCTAATACCAACTCCATCCCTTCTAGAACTTGTGTCGAGGTGGGGGTTCAACAATGCCTAAATATTGTGTGCATGTATTTGACACAATCTAAAATGTTTTCTCTATATCTTAGGTTATTGCATTTTTCTTTATTGTCTAGCTTGATATTATTTAGGCTTTTCCTTGAGTAAATCAACTAGATAATATTTGAATATAAAATCATTTTGCAGTGCTTGTCAATGGCCCTCAGAAATGAGAATCCAAAGTTACTGACGGCAGCATCTGCAATATGTCTTCCAGTTAATCCGATGATGGTTTCAGTTCTTCACACTGGGATGATGGAGGTATGCTGGTTTTCTATTTATTTATGATGAATTAGTTTTTCATTTAAAAAGCACAAGTGACCAAGTAAACATTTAATATCACTGATGTTGGACACTAAAATTAGAAACACAACAGTGATTGTGTTTCGGAAACAATCTGGTATAATGACCAGATTTGCAGTACAAGCGCTCAGCACACAAGTGTATCCTCTTACAAGAGGTTTTTGGAAATTAACAACAAACTGACACCTTAGTTCCTCCTACAAGTCTGTTGAACCATATATGTATAAATTAAAACTGTTACATCCTAAAAAATAGCTGCCTAATACAGAATAGCATACAACTTGGCCTATCAAGGCCTCTTTATATGGATGAAGCCTTGTCCTCTAGGATAAAATGATGAAAGTATCCTTTGCAGATCTGTGCTTGAATTTGAATTTGGTTCCATCAATTCAGTTACCTCACATTCATTCATCATCTTCCACCCGTTCATCATCTACCCCAAACAAAATCACATTCAATTTCTTCTCATGACATCGATGGGTTGGTTCATATTGTTGGACACACATAAAACAACTATTTTCTTCTCTTCTTTTCACTTATTTAAGTTTAGCAATTTTTTATCTACCTCTTTCTGAATTGAAATGCTTGCTGCATGCTCCCAGAAGAACTAGCTTGCATTTGCTTGTGTCAATGACCCCTCTTTGATTCTCAGTTGGGGCACAACCTTTGTCTCAGTTTTGCCCAAAATCACTACTCTGGCACGTCCTTTGTGATTCCTTGCCATATCCAGGAACTTTGAGAAGTTCTGTAATCATTTTGGTTGTTCCTTGCCTGAGATAAGGGGAAATTCTTTTTGGTTATGCGATGCAACTGATTTTCCATGTAGTCACCATACAATTTCATCCTCCGTTCATTACATCTTGAAGACCATGAGTGCGCACCTTCCTCTGTGTGACATCTATCAATCATTCACAAAACAACCTAAAGCAATTGCATCAGATATTTATTGTAATTGGGCAAGAAGCACTTTAAGCTTTTGTATGTATTCTTTCATAAACACAGTCTGTTTGATAGCCACTAGTTGTTCATAAGCATTGGCCAGTGGCCACAACACTATTTGAAAATCTTATCAACAATTCTTCCTTTAAATCCTGCCATTTCAATTTTAGCCTTCTCTTTCTCAAATATCTAAACCAATGTACTGCAAAGTCCTCTATAGACACAAAGGAAAGAGAAACTTTCAATTCGGGTTAAGTATTTTGAATCTCAATAAACTTCGCTTCTCTGGCAGCCGCCCAACTGGGTCAAAGTTCGAAAATTCAACTTTCTTGAGTGCTTTTTTAAGTGCTTTGTTCAATCCTCTTCAGATTTGGTAGAATTGATTTCCAAAGGGTTGATCATGCTGTACAGGGGTCCTAATTTGTTAGAACTCCCTGCAGCAGGTTCTTCCATCATTTAAGCCTTTTGATTACCATCTCTCTCAACAGAATCTTCGTCTCCTCCATGCTACTTGTTTCCAAACATTTTTATTTTTTTGCATTCCTTCACCGGACTTGTTGATTTCTTCCATCTGTCTATCCAATCCTTCCACCCTCAAGTCCTTCCTTGCGATTCGCATTGGCAGGTCAAACCAAAATTGTTGAACTATAAACTTATATACACAAAACAATGATTGTATTATTGTATTAAAGAAACAATCTGTTTTAATGACTAGATATTTGCAGCAAAAGCATTCAAGTACACAAGGGTTTTCCCTTACAAAGAGCTTCCTACTTCAAAACATTAACTACAAACTAACAGATTAATTCCCCCTATAAGTCTGCAACGATATTTACAACATTATAACTATCATATCCTAAAATGTAACTGTCTCATACGAAATTAACAAGACATAACGGTCTAATAGTTTGCCTAATACCAGATTTGGCCAACCAACTGAACTGACCTTGATTAAATTTGTTGATACATTGATTCTGACACTAGAATACAATCCAAATATAAATATTATCAAGATATACTTAATGAAATATAACGGTTCAAGTGTGAAAATAAATTGCAATCAGTTTCACAATCCAGCTATTAGAGTGTGTTTGCATGTTCGTCTTTGACATGATTTTCCACGTTCATCTGAAGCTATCTATTGTTGCTTCTGCATATTTTACATTCCAAACGTGGTGAGAGAATGTAAGACCCACGTTTTTAAATCTATTCCTAACATACACTTATTGTGGTTGAGTTTTGTTATCACTACATAATTTGATTTTAGTCATTGAGTTAATAAGAAGATCAGTCATGCTTAATACGGACTTATAGCAGAAAACCTAGTTCAACCATTGTAATAAAATATTATATGCAGTCCTCGTTAAAAAGTATATGTATATTAAAAAATGGAGTCTTGTATAATTTACCAATTAATTTGTATATATTAATTTTGAGTACACTTGGTATTTTAGGACTTATACCTCTGGCATCTTACATTTTTTCATTAGTTTATTTTATTTTTCAAACACTATTTGTTAGATTTATTTTTTCTTAACTTATCCGATTATTAATATCAAAAGGTTTGTATATATGAATTATGTATATGTATATTTGAAGTTAATACATTTTGAATTTAAGTTGATTCACACAATTTATTTTCGTAATATACATCAATTTCAAATGTCTTGATTATTTATTTAAAAGCTTTTCACTTTTGATTATTTACTATTGCTTTTAACGGATAGCAAAATCAAATATTTAAAAATATTCATGCAATGTATGAAAATATTGTTACGTTGGTCTTTCTCTTAATTCGCTTTATAGATCCGCCCCTTAATTCGAGGATAGTCATAGGACAGATAAAATTAAAATTTGCACAATTAAATAAACAATAAATATTGGAGCTAGTAAATATTTTATTTATGTTATTTTGACGATGAAAAAAGTATTTTGCTAGAAGGGCATTATTTTGAGTAAAAGTATTATACATAAAATAAAAAAAAATGATCTTGTCAATAATTAAAAGTATATATTTTATAATTAAGCTTGTCTCTTAATTGTTTTTATTCAGGTTGCATTTGCTAGAAGGGCATTGAAGGATCCAGACTTGAGGATGGCTCACACAGTGCATAAAATGTCAACAGTAATTGGTGCAGCGTTGTTTATAGCTGATGATATATTTCCTAAAACTCCTTACCTTCATGCTGCATGGCATCTTGCTGCTGCTGTTGGTGTAGGCACCTGCAATAAGCTTCTTGAGTAGGTGTGCATACTAAGATAGCATCAACATAATTTGTCGACTTAACTTAAAAAGAAATGTTTAAGATCATAGGGTAGTACAGTGTGTCTTCCTGGATTAGGTTGAAGCTGTAGATGAGTTCAATGCAAGTTAGGTTCCCAATTAGTTTACCCTTTTCAATTTGTAATTTAATTTCCATTGGTTAAATTCATTGAATAAAGGGTTCATGTAAACAAAAACTGGCACATAATCTTCTTGTTGGATGAACATGCAGTTATATATAAAACATCTTTCATTATAATTTCTACCTGAACATGTATACAGCTTCCATGGAAACACTTGACTGTTTAGTTTGAAGTGTGATTGGAATTTGTGAAGATATATGTAGGAAATATATGATATGATGATTTTCAAGTGCAGTTGACTCATTTTTGAATCAATAAAAAAACCCTCGTCAAATGAAAAACTCTTCAAAAGATTTGGTGTCTGTGAGCTTAGGCTATTGTTAAAAGCGAAAATAATAAGAGGAAAAAATAAAGGAGAAAAAAAATAAAATGACTTATGACTAGCCCATTTCAATTATTAAAATTGTAATCCAAGTTTTATTAAATTGCCATTGTACCAAAAGAGAGAAGAAAAAAAAAGCCAGAACATTTTTTAATGTAATTTAAATTTACTAATAGTATAAAAGATTTTTACAGTCACAATATCATTATATGTATAGTAAATTAATAAGTTTATTAATTTTTATAATAATTATCATAAAATTATATCTATCATATTTTTTTAGTTGGTAGTGTAAATTTTACTAAATAACATTGCATGGAAAATAAACTTTTATTTTGTGGTTATCAAGTTTCAATTCTTTTGTTTAATAATCACACACTATTAGTGAAATTTTTTTACATTGCTAATCAATAAAAAATTAATATTAATATATCTTTTAAGATAAATTTGTAAAAGTTAACATTAGTATATTTCTTTAGTTTTTGTACTTATCTTTTACAAATTTTTAATTCTTTTCATTTTTGTTATTAATTTTTTTGAAATGTTATTTGTTTTATGTTGTAGAATTAATAACAAAAATTAAAAGGATTAAAAAATTATATATATAGAAACTAAAAAGATATAAGTATACAACTAAAAAGTCTATTTTTAAATTATAAAGATTAAAAGGTAAAAAAATAAAATTATAAGACTAAAAAATTATTTCAACTCATTAAAATTTAAAGCAAAAAGTTGATATATTGTACAAGGGAAGCTGATGCATTGTTATTCCTTACGTCAAGAATAACTTCTAGCTTAGCCAACTAGCGAGTGGGTAATAATCCGAAGAAGGGAAATTGCATAAAATAATCGATCTTATATATTCCAACGTGTTTTCACTATTTTTGAATTTTTTTTGAAGTTAATTTAAGTTAGGTCTCTTTAACATTTCATATCTCTTTTATATTCCTACATCATGCCATTTTTTTAATGCTCAGAAGTATTAATTCAACTTTATTTATTTGATGTCGAATTTATTTTGATGGAGTTATTCAAAATTAAGTTTTTTCGTCATTCGTGATTCTTTTGTATCTTTACTTGCTGATAAACGATTTTTTTTGTTCTTACAAAATTGAAAATCTCTAACATATCAAATAATGTTACAAAAAAATTGATGAAAGACTAAAAAAGATTAAAAAATTATAAATATAAAGATTAAAAATATCTATTTTAAACTATATATAGGAACCTAAAAGAGATTAAAAAAAAAGCATTTTAACATTTCAATGTATATATGGAGGAGTATTACACTTCACAATTTGCTCAACAAGTTATATAAGTATTTTCAAGGTTTGATTTTCGTATGGTCCTACATACTTGGTGTCTAGATAAGGTATAAAAATATAATCAAGTGAGACCAATGCAAGATCACTATATATTAGTACATATCAATCTGAACTGCTTTATCATGTTATACACTCAAGCACCTCATGCATGCATTATTTTCTGTTCCTCTTCATTAGAAAATGACACCATGTAGCAACAAAAGCTACGTACCTAGGAAAAATATTGTTTTTAATGACATGTTATTCTTTAATTAGAGAGGGAAAAAAATTAATGGGACATATAATTCCAACCTACACTCATTTAATTTGGTGAGCTGTTAGAATTTTGTACTGTTTCATTTATTTTGCGCTCGTTGTATCATGTCAAGTAGGTGGAGCTAGTTTCAGATTTTGTTTTCTGGGCTGCAGTATTCTATCTTTGGATTTCTTCAATTTATTTTCTGTTTTCCAAATTACAGCAAAGCTTTTGAAATCCTTTAAGAAAAGAAAGAGAGAAAGAAAAAAATGAAGAAGAGATAATTTAAGTGTTGAGAAGGTTTCTCAGGGTATGTTCATTGCAAACTGTGTAAAGTATATATGGGAGAAGTTAGTCAGAGAGCAAAGACATGTATAAATTCAACGCATTCATCCCCGCATGGAATGGACAAATGGTGATAGAAAGAGTTATCCTTGAATTTAGCTCTTTTAAGTTAATTCAAGAAAAACTAGCAAAATTAAGTTTTTTTTTTTTTTAAACTTTCATCATATGGAAAACAAAAGCCAAACAGTACCTCACTGGACACCATTGAGTGTTTTTTTTATTTAATATTTATTTATTTATTTAATTATTTATTTTATTTTTATCACCAACGGAAGAAATGATAAATTATTGGAGCAAAACTATAACGTTTCAAAACCAAAACAGTTTTTGATTTTTCACCTTTGACCAAGTCTCACGTTTTTTCAGATTAGTTAGCACAAGTACATCCACTTGTTTACTGTTACCGGAGAGTTTGCAAAGTAAATAAAAGATAAAACTGATGCACGTACTCTGGATTTGAAAAAAGGTATCTATTATTGTGTCTATATATGCATTAGTACGTGAAAAAAATATACAGAAAAATACACAACAATTTCATTAATCTCTCCTTCAAAATTATTTCTACTACTAAAATATATATTTTGGAGCAGTGTTCTTTGGTTCGGAGATTTTTCGCTGCACTCGAACGGTCTAACGGGTTGACGTATCTTGGGAGAGGAGTGCATTATAAGACTCAAAATTACCAGTGTAGTGGGGCCGTTTTCTCTCTAAGGATAGCACTCTGCGTGCTTCAACCCAGACTACTTTAGACTTATTATTTAATATTTTAATTCTCTTTGTGTTTAATTAGTTATTACTGATTGTTTTATTTTTTAATTTTATAGTATTTATTGTGTTGTTGATATTGATTTTATTCATAAATCTAAATATTTATTTTTTTCTTTTGCTCTATTAAATTTACTTCTCTAACAATCTTAGAGAGACAAATTTTCTTTTCTTGTTCAATATTAACATGTCTGCAATGGATATTTTAAAGTCTTTGAGTAGTAAGCCAGAAAAATTTAATGGAGTAAATTTTTTTATGTTAACAACAGATGAAATTTTGGCTTACAGAGTTGAGTTTATTTTCTGTTATTTTAAATGGAAAATCTGAAAAATGTTTTGATTGTGCCTTGGTTGAAGCTAGTTCTTCTAATGATACTTTTAGTGATAAATATATTTTGTGTAATGGTCGTATTTTGAGTACTTTATCTGATAATATTTATAAAATATTTTGTCATACAAAAATTGCTTTGGAGTTATGGGATGCTCTTGAACTAAAGTATAGTTCTGCTGAAAAAGGGTTTAAGACGATACTCTTATGAAAGAATGATTTATTTTCAAATGGAAGATGGAAAACCTTTCTCTGACCAAGTTCATGAATTTGAAAATATTATTTATGATATGAAGATGAAAGAAATTACTTTGCCTGACATAAGACTTGTTAGTTTGTTAATTTCTAAATTGCCTCTTTCTTGGTCTGAATTTGCAAGAAGCCTTAAGCATAAACCTGATCATTTCAATTTATCTGATTTGTTGGTTACCTTGCAAATTGAAGATAAACATCTTATTTCACGAAAGGATTCTCGTAAACCCCTTTTTCAGGCTAAGGCTCATTTAGTGGAAAACGCTAATAAGCCTAAACAAAAAAATTTCAAAAAATATGATTTTTGCAATAATAATAAGTTTGGTCAAAGCTCTTATTTCTCCAAAAATAAAAATAAGGCTTTTAATAACAACTACAAACCAAAGAGTAAAATTTAAGGAAATGAGTCTTTCTGCATTGTTTGTGGAAGAAACAATCATTTTGCTAAGGATTGTTTTCATCGTCGTTGTCAACCAAAAGACATTACATCTGATCCCAAATCATCGTCTCAGCCTCAAGCTAATGTTGTTACTGCTAATGCTTGCTCAGATTCCCCATCTAATAGGTACCATGTCACTAGCCCAGAGTTAAATTTTATTTATAACTCAATTGATTGGTGGATTGACTCTAGAGCTAATGTTCATGTGTGTGCTGATAAAAAATTATTTTCTTCATATCAGGAATGTGGCACACGTACAGTAAGCATGGGGAATAGGAGCCTAGCATGTGTCATTGGTCTAGGCCGAATAGAATTAGAATTATCTTTAGGAAATGTCTTGTTTTAGATGAAGTCTTTCATGTTTTTGAAATTAGAAAATTTTTGATTAGTGTTGCTTTGTTAGTTCAACAAGGTTTTAAAGTTGTTTTTGATTCCAATAGAGTTGTAATTTCTTGACATGGTTCTTTTGTTGGGAAAATGATATATTTGTGACGGTTTGTTTAAACTTAATCTCATGTCTTCCTTTATTAATAAAAATTCTAGCATTTCTTCATCTTCTATTTCAAATGTTGAATGTTGTGACATTTGGCATGGTAGACTTGGACATGTTAACTTGAATTCTATTTAAAGAATGATAACTCTTGATCTTATTCCTAAATTTTTTAATGCATTGAAACAAAAATGTGAAGTTTGTGTTCAAGCTAAACAACCTATAAAATCTTTTCAAAATTCTGTCCAAAAGGAAACTTGCTTGCTTGAACTCATTCATAGTGATATATGTGATAGCAATGGTGTTATTACTCGTGGTGGGAAGAAATACTTTATTACCTTCATTGATGACTTCTCAAAATATTGCTATGTATACTTGATTATTCATAAAAGTGAGTTATTTGAAAAATTCAAAGTTTATAAAGCAGAAGTTGAAAATCAATTAGAAAATAGTATTAAAATTTTTCGTTCTAATAGAGGGGGAGAATATTCTTCTAATGAAATGGGTGAATTTTTTGAAACACATGGCATTATTCATGAAGTCACTCCTCCCTATGCTTCTCAATCTAACGGAATTGTTGAAAGAAAAAATCGTACTCTATTAGACATGATAAACGCTATTCTTATAAGTTCTGGTTTGCCTGATAATTTATTGGGGGGAAGCTTTGTTTACTGCATGTCACATTTTGAATAAAATTCCTTACAAAAATTCAGATAAAACCCCTTATGAACTTTGGAAAAATAGAAAACAAAATTTGAAATATCTCAAAGTGTGGGGGTGTCTTGCAAAGGTGAATATTCCTATAAATAAGAAAATAAAAATTGGTCCCAAGACTATTGATTGTGTTTTTTTTTTTTGGATATTCTTTACATAGTACTACTTATAGATTTTTAGTTATTAATTCTGAAGTTGCTGAAATTTCTAATAATATAATTATGGAATCTAGAGATGTTGTTTTCATTGAAAACATTTTTCCTTTGAAGAATAAATTGTTAAACTTGTTAATGATACTTCTAGCTTTGTTTTACCTTCTAGTAGTATTGTTAACAAGGATTTTGAACCTAGAATTAGTAAAAGAATTAGAAAAGCTAAAGATTTTGGTCCTGAATTTTATTCTTTCTTACTTGAAAAAGATCCTAAAACTTATAGTGAAGCTATGAGATCTGTTGACATACCTTTTTGGAAAGAAGCCATTAATGATGAAATAGATTCTCTTAAAATCAATAAAACTTGGTTTTTGATTGACCTTCCTTCTAGTTGCAAGAATATAGGTTGTATATGGGTTTTTCGAAAAAAAATTAAGAACAGATGGCTCCATAGATAAGGTTAAGGCAAGACTTGTTGTTATTGGTTATAAACAACTAGAAGGTGTAGATTTCTTTGATACATATTCTCCTGTTTCAAAAGTTACTACTATTAGAGTTTTAATTTCACTTGCATGTATTTTTAATTTGGAAATTCATCAAATAGATGTAAAAACTGCATTCTTAAATGGTGACTTGGAAGAAGAAATTTACATGAATCAACCTGAAGGTTTTATAGAACCTAGAATGGAAAATAAACTTTGCAAACTTGTTAAATCCTTGTATGGTTTAAAACAGACTCCTAAACAATGACATGATAAATTTGATCAAATTGTTTCTTCATATGAATTTCAGTTTAATAATAGTGATAAATGTGTTTATGTGAAACAATTTGATGATAATTCATGTGTTATTTTATGTCTCTATGTGGATGATATTTTAATCTTTGGTAGTAATCTACATGTTATAAATGATGTGAAGTCTTTCTTGTCTAGTAATTTTGAAATGAAAGATTTTGGTCTTGTTGATGTTATTTTAGGTATTAAGTTAATTAAGAATCATGATGGTATTGTTTGGGCACAATCACATTATATTGAAAAATTATTAAAAAAATTGAATTATTTTGATGTGAAACCAGTTTCTACCCTATTTGATTCTAGTATTAAATTGAAGAAAAATATTGGTGAAAGTGTCTCTTCTCTTTAATATTCTCAAATTATTGGTTCCTTGTTGCATTTGTCTAATTTCTCAAGATCGGACATTGCATATGTTGTTGGTAGGTTAGGAAGATATACTCATAATCCTGATCATTCACATTGGCTTGCTCTAGAAAGGTTATTTAGATATCTTAAAGGAACTATTAATTATGGCATTCACTATGCATGTTATCCTACTGTAATTGAAGGTTTTAGTGATGCAAATTGGATTTCTGACTCTAATGAAACTAAATCTACTGGTGGTTATGTTTTTAGTTTAGCTGGAGGTCCAGTAGCTTGGAAATATGCAAAACAAACTATTATTTCTCGTTCTACTATGGAAGGTGAAATAATTGCCTTAGATACTACTAGTAGTAAGGCTAAATTTCTTAAAAATTTATTATATGACTTGCCATTATTAAATAAACCTATACCTCCAATCTTAATGCATATAGTCAATTTGCCATTGCTAAAGTTACTATCAAAAACTTTAATGAAAAAAGAAAGCACTTGAGAATAAGACACAAATCTATCAGAAATTTGATAACTCATGGTGTTATTTCTGTTGATTTTATCTGGTCTGAAAATAATCTTGCGGATCCACTCACAAAAGGGTTGATGCATAAACAAGTACTTGAATCGTCGAGGGGAATGAGACTAAAGTTCATCAACTAGTTGCAACAATGGACACTCGTCTCCACATAAATGGCGATCCCATAAATGGAGTTCAATGGGTAATAACCAAATTGTTTGTTAACTAAGTACACCATTGTAAACTACAAAATTAGTGCATGTTCCATTCCTATGGCGAGGTGTACTCTAAAGTAAATTGTGACAGTAATAAGGTTGAGGTATTTAAATATTTATATTTATTGTGTTAAAATTAAAAATACCTCTTAATGGATCTAATGACAATTGTTGTAGGGGTGGGTGTCACAGACCACCCTAGGAAGGGTTCACCTAGTGAGTGTGGTGGTGGGGCTGCTACTGAGATATGGACAATCTCTAAGTGACACTCACAAAATGTTGGGATACAAACAAGTCCCACATCGATAAAATAAGACAAGAAATAACAATTTATATATAGCTCAAACATACTCCAATGACAGAGAGGCCTTTTGGGTGATGACCAAAAGCAAAATCGTGAAGGCTAAGACCCAAAGCGGACATTATCTCATAATTGTGGAGTATGTTTGTGTAATAACATTATAAAAAATAACCCTCATAAAATATCTCCTTAGAAAAATACCATAAAAATAACCCCAACAGTGGTATTAGAGCCGCAAGGTTGGATGCGGTTACAACTCTCATAACCCCTCATAACTCATAAAAAATGATAATGTGATATATATTCCCTTGCATGAAAGGCTAGGTCCCTTATTTGAGGGGAAGATTGTTGGGATATAAATAAGTCCCACATTGATAAAATAAGACAAGAAATAACAAATTATATAGCCCAAACATACTCCAATGATAGAGAGGCCTTTTGGGTGATGAAAAAAGAAAAATTGTGAGGGCTAAGGCCCAAAACGGACAATATCTCATCATTGTGGAGTATGTTTGTGTAATAACATTATAAAAAATAACCCTCATGAAATATCCCTTTAGACAAATACCATAAAAATAACCCCAACACGAAATAAGATACATGTACAAGGCCGTAATATGCTCCACTGATTAGAACTCAAATGAACACCTTAATTATACGTGATATGTTCTAAAATTTGGTCAAAGGGATATGGTCAAGACAATCTCTCCATATTCTTTCGGATGGAAGTTCATATGCACTAGGTATAAGGCTCAAACCCAGAAGGTTCCTTGTACTGAAAATATAATATATCATGCTCCATTAAAAATATTTAATCTAATTAGTCTTTATTTTTTTTAATACTATAACATTCCTAAACCAAAACAGTTTTTGATTTTTCACCTTTGACCAAGTCTCACGTTTTTTCAGATTAGTTAGCACAAGTACATTCACTTGTTTACTGTTACTGGATAGTTTGCAAAGTAAATAAAAGATAAAACTAATGCACGTACTCTTGATTTGAAAAAAGGTATCTAATATTGTGCCTATATATACATTAGTACATGAGAAAAATATACAGAAAAATACACAACAAGTTCATTTATCTCTCCCTCAAAATTATTTCTACTACTAAAATATATTTTTTGGAGCGATGTTCTTTGGTTCGGGGATTTTTTGCTACACTCGAACGGTCTAACGGGTTGATGTATCTTGAGAGAAGAGCGCACTATAAGACTCAAAATTACCACTGCAGTGGGAGCGTTTTCTCTCTAAGGATAGCGCTCTGCGTGCTTCAACTTAGACTACTCTAAACTTATTATTTAATATTTAATTTACTCTCTGTGTTTAATTAGTTGTTACTGATTGTTTTGTTTTTTAATTTTATAGTATTCATTGTGTTGTTGATATTGGTTTTATTGATAAATATAAATATTTATTTTTTACTTATGCTCTATTAAATTTATTTTTCTAACAGAATTTAGGTCTTTTAAGTTAATTCAAGAAAAACTAGCAAAAACAAGTTTTTTTTTTTATAACTTTCATCATATGGAAAACAAAAGCCAAACAACACCTCACTGGATACCATTGGGTGATTTTTTTAAATATTTATTTATTTATTTACTTATTTATTTTTATCACCACTGGAAGAAATGATAAATTATTGGAGCAATATATAGTTTTCTTTTCATAAACAAGGTATCTCTTAGTTAAAAGTTAAAGATTAATATTTCGAATCGACTATACTATCGACTTTCAATGTTGGGTGTTTTAGACATTTTATATTGGTCCTGATTCTATAATGGGTTAACACCCAACATAGAAAATTCACTTTCTATAATGGGTGGTTAAAGCTTGTCATACTATGAGTACTAAATATGATGTTTTAGTCAGGTTAACACTCACATTTTATGATGAGTGTGATCAAACATGCCAAAGAAAATGCACTTTTTATGATGGGTGTAATTTTACCTGTCATAGAGTGTGTCATATATTATGGTAGGTTTGATGTTATTCGACATAGAATGTTGACAAGTAAGATCACACCGTCATAAAATGTACATTGTCTATGATAGATACAGTTACACCTGCCATAAAAGTGCATTTTTTTTAAATATTCTGCTTGTTTTCTAAATTTTTCCAAACCTATACATAAAAAAATGCAATTTTCTAAAATTTTTCAAACCTATACATAAAAAATGCAATTTTTAGGCAATTTAATATAGTATATGGTTGTCCAATTTAATAAAGCCATATATAATATACAATATTTGGTTGGGAGGGACGAATGTTGCTGACGAAGGTTATTGTGGTTGGAAGGGACGAATGTCATTGAAGAAAGTTGCACACTTTCTATGTGTGAACTAAAATCCCTAATTGGCACAAAGAAAAGAAAAAAGATGATGAACAAAAATAGTGATGATAGAGAGTACGAACTGAATTTGTACTCTCTGGGTCTTAATAAGAACATTTTCTATAACGAGTATAGATTCACTCGTTATAGAATGTTCTTTTCTATGTAAGTTACTCAACATGTCATAAAAAAGTTGGAGTCAAAGCCTAACCAATACTTTCTATGATAGTTGTTAACTTATCCAACATAGAAAGAACATTTTATGATGAGTGAATCAACGCCTACCATAAAAGGTTTTGTCATAATTACTAAAATTTCACTATGCCACTTTCTATACCTAACATAGCAAGTTTGTCATTCAATGTTATTTTTGCACTAGTGAGGTATCCCTTAGCTAAAAGTTAAGGACTAATATTCTGAGATACTGAGGTGCATTCATGGAGTTGACTTTTTTCAACAATATATTTTTTAACACACTAATTAGGGATTGAACTTTTGATCACATGCTTAAGGTACAAAGTTATTTACCAACTATATCACACCTTGATGGTTGGAAGTAATACATATAATTGTACACGATAAATTTATATATATATATATATATATAATTAAAATTTAAATAATAACAAAATGATTTTTTACTTTATAAACTATATTATAATTAAAAATTATAATTAATAATTTATGCAATTATATAAATTAGATTTTTGAATTTATAAAAATTATTTTAATTATAATATAAGATTATTTTTAACTATTAATAATTTCTTTAAAAAACATTTAAAATTCAATTTATAGATAATGATAAAAGATGATAGACTTAAAGATATAATCAGTGAACTGAAAAAGATAAATCCTAAACATAAAAGAAATATATCGATAAAGATAGATAAAGAGTATTTAAAATAATTAAAAGATAAATTTTTTGGGCTAGTTACAAAGATATTGCATGAAATATGTAAACCTTTATTTTTATTTTAAAATTAAGCATAATATTAGTATTTACTGAATATTTATTTTATAAATTTTAAATAATACGTATTTTTGAATTAACGGGCTGAAAACAAAGGAGTTTTAGAAAATATGTAGTTGATGTGCTTTTAATAAAAATAAGAGTTTATTTTTTTTTCTTCTTCCATGACCTAAACTCATCCTTTGGAGTCATTAGGCTTAAAAGAAATAATTTTTTTCTCTCCTAATATTCACTTTTGCCTAATGGATTCTTTTCTATTGTCAAAATTGCATATGGTAGAGCAAAAAGCATGAGGAGTAAGTCAAATTTAACCTTTACTTTTGCAAGTGTGTTTTCCATCTAAGGATATTGTAATTATCTCTCTCATAGTGGGAATTAAATTATGGGTAGCGAGATTGACCTTTGTTGAGATATATCTATTGTTTATCTATCAAAAAAAAAAAAAAAAAAAATATATATATATATATATATATATATATATATATATATATATATATATATATATCTTTGTGTGTGCGTGTGTGTCTATCAAATTCTTTTTAGATACATAACATATTAGATACATAATATATTATGCACAAATATTTATTAGATTTTGTTCATACATGTATTTGATTTTATTTATCTTTATTACCTTGAAGATAAAGTAATGACCTGACATATCACTATATTTATTATAGTTTAACTACAACACAATAAAAAACATGAACGTCATCTAGCCTAGGATTAACATGCAAGCAATACCCAAATATTCATCCAATAAATATATGTATAGGGTGTAAAAAAAACAATTCATGCTAATATCAATTGAAAACATAATGTCTATTATGGGGTTACAACAATCTATGCACACACACACAAACACACATAAATATCAATACTAACAATATAATCCTAAGTGTCCGTCAAGTGTCTATACATATAGCTATATCAAAATAACCTCCACAAATTTCCATCTTTTACATGGCCAACCAATGTGCTCACCCTCCAATCTAATCTTGATTTGCTCTCATATCAAGTATGATTATAACAGTTCAACACATGAAAAAAACAAGGACAATCTTGTGTAAAATGATTCGACATATAAGATAAAAATCAATTAACTAACTATATTATCATCGTCAAATTCAACTAAAGAACCAACAAAAACAACAACTCAACTTCAAGCAACATGGATAATCAATTTAACAAGTTTATAATCAACTTTGTCAACTTAGAACACAATTATGCAACATTACAAACAACTCAACAACTTTACGTCTTAGTAAAAAGCTTAACAACTTAACACACAACTCAATAACTTAATGTGTCATCATGTATTTCAATTAAGAGATCTCTTACAACGTAGATGAGTAGTTTAAGTAATTTAACCCTACTAAACCAACAACTCAGCTGACCTTTCTTCTCTAGGTCTAAACAACTCAGGTTTTCCTTAAAAGCTGATAATAACACATAAAAGGTTTCTTGGATTTCACCATTTAAACTAGGAACATCCAACACTACTATCAAGAATAGAATAACTTGGGTATGAGTCTTTTACGCTGCTACTATGCTTCAACTAAGTCTATATGGAATTAACCCACTGACTATCATCCAAGTATTGAGCAACCTTCCAACACTTGGTTAGGAATTTTGTTCCTTTACCTTATGCCTTTCTCTATTGGCCAATTTATAAGTAGAGAAAGGAAACTTTCAAAAAAAACTTTTCACTTCAGGAGTCAACTCTTTCTCTAAATGTTTTTCATCTTTTTGAGCTCTTAAAGCACGATAACATAGATCTTCATAGGGGATCTTTCAACTTAATAAACTAACTCATCCTCCATTGGTCTTAAGTTCAACATTACACCTTAATGACATGCATCTGTTGAGATGATGGAGATTGTTAGAGATGATGGGACATCTTGAAGACTCTTAAAGATTGTTTTAGTTTTGATGATATGTTGTATAGATGTTACTTAAGCCTATGCAAAAAGATATTCTATTGATTGTAATAGATATAGGCATCTGTGTGTGTTTGTTTATGTTTGATGATGATGATGAATGCCTAATTCAAGAACTAACCAAATTTTTTAAGAAACCAAGAATTTGATTTTTTAGTATTTCCATCTGTAAACATAAAGTAATAAATTATCATGAAAAGGTAATTATTACCAAGTGTTTAAACATAGAAACATGACTTGATTCAAACAAGAGTTTTCAAGGTAACATTGTTAATCAATTACCATTCAGGGTAATAGATTACCAAGTATGTTACTGGAAAGGAATATTCAAATGTCCTTTGTGTTAATAAATTACCAAGTCTATTATTGAAAAATGATTTTGAAGTGTTTTCGGTAACAGATTACCAAAGGTGGTAATAGATTAAAATAGTGTCTTGCTTGACACAAGGCTGAAGAATCAAAGTTTTCATTGGGATAATCAATTACCACTTGAGATAATTGATTACCATAGAATGAAACTCAATTCTAGGTCTTAGAAAGCTCGGGATAATCGATTACCACATCCCGTAATCGATTACTTTGGTAGTTTTATGCTCCTGGTTCAATTTTAAAGAGTTGGTAACAAATTACCATATCAGGTAATAGTTTACCTCTGTTATTACTCTTTATAACTGAATCACGTCTTGTGAAGTTAGATGAGAAAACACATAGAAGGGGGGGAGGGGTTGAATATATGTGTGTGTGTGTTAACAAGGAATTTTTAACATATTTTTGCAAGAGGACTCTCTTTCATCCAGTAAAATGGTGTTGATGAATGTTAAACAGAAACTACCCAGGATTGGTTTAACAAAATCATTTTGCGTCTGGGAATTTTATCGTCTACTTAAAGAAAATACTTTTTAAGTGAAAACCATTTTTTTGAATAATCAACTAAATAAGTGTAGTTTTCGTCTGAATATAGTTTTAATAGACGATAAGAATTGGATGAAGTTTTCAATATTTAAGATCAATCAAATAAAATGTGTCTATAACATTTAAAACATAGAGCAAACTTTTATACTAGTTCACTCGAATTGAGCTACGTCCAGTCTCCTTCAATTGAAGGGTTCCACTAGATAAATAATTAAGTACAAATATTGTTTGTTCAGCCTCTTCAGGCTCACAGTGAGTATTATAGGCCATCCAGGTCACGACGGTCCCAAGTATTATCAACCACTTCTAGCTCGTCTGCTTCACTCACAGACGCTAGTATTCTTAAACCACTTCTTGTTTCCCGAGCATTCTCAACCACTCCTGGTTCCAAGTATTATCAACCACTTCTAGCTCGTCTGCTTTACTCACAGACGCTAGTATTCTTAAACCACTTTTTGTTGCCCGAGTATTCTTAACGACTCCTGGTTCGTCAACTTCACTTGCTAACGTTAGTATTCTTTGCTCAGCCACTTATGGCTCTTAGTGAGTATTATCGACCAACTCCTGGCCTGCCAGCTTCACTCACTAGCACTAGTATTCTTTGATCAGCCACTTTTGGCTCTTAGTGAGTATTCTTGACCAACTCCTGGCCCGTTGACTTCACTCATCAACGCTAGTATTCTTTACTCAGCCACTTCTGGTTCGTAGTGAGTATTCTTTGACAAGTATTTCCAGGCTTTACAAGTATTATTTCCTTAGCCTCTTCAGACTTTACAAATATTAACTCGACAGATCTAGTTTGAGTGTATGGGTTACTCTCATAGAGAGGATAATAGGTTTCTACACTTACTAAGGTATTCAACTTTAGTCTTTGCAACTACTGAGTGTTTGATTTACTCTCATATAGAAGATACATAAGTTGGTATACTCACTAAGGTTTTGTTCCTAAGATGTAGATGTTTGAAACTCCTTAGTTTATAGAGACTAATACACTATGATACATTTGACTCTATATGCTTTATCTCTGATTTCGTTGCATCATGGGCTAAATATCGCTTTGTGTTCTTGCTTGAACCATTTTTAGCCAAATAGCCAATGTCTCCAAGTTCGACATTATGACCTATATATAGTCTTGTGAAATATGCCCATTACAAGTGTCCGTTGAAGCAGATATAGTCGTTCATGACTAGTTTAATCTTTCATTTAATGCTTAGAATCTTGCATTAAATGTTGCTTCCTGTTCATAGACATTGCGTGAATTCTTCTTGCCTTGTTAGCAGCTGTGTCTGAATTTAGCAGAGACCTAGGAACCTTTTTGTCCTTTTCTGGTCACGTAGCTATGGAGTGTTGTCCTTATCTGAAAAAGTGATGTACTTTTTCTGACACATGCATGCTTTTACTTATGCGCTTGATTTTCTCTTACTTTTATTCTTCTATTTCTTGCGCATTCATTTGAGAGCTTTTGTGTGGTCGTAGACGATGCCTTGATTTGTCCTTTGAGACTTGATTCTTTAAGTGCTTGCTTGATAGTCTTCATGTGCGCCTGTTAGTCCTGTGCATCTCAATCTTGACCTTCGTCTTAGTTTGATCATTATGATAGATGGAAAAACTTTGTTTCTGTTTAGAATACTTTTTAGTCTGTGTTGTCGCTCATCTGATATGACTTTAGCCAACCTTCGTCTGAGTCTTTATGTTGCACTTTAGGTTGTGCTTGACACACTTTTGTCTTGTACTTGATTTGGCCTTTCATATGACTTGGGATCATGGTCTATTCTTCATCTTGCATGTACTTATGTTTTTCTGAAACACTAACACACTTGTTAGAGATAACAACATGTATTATATTTGTCTCATTCAAAACCTTATTGAGAATTGTTTCGTCTGTCTTTACATCTTGTACTTTAAATATTTATCTTTTATGAAATTAAAAGAGAACAATTGGAGAATCCTTTTTAAAAAAGAACATTAGAGAAAAAGATTAATTTTAGAAATAAGAATCAAGACTGATCAAAGAATTTTTCTAAAATACCAAGAAGTGCAAAGATTAAACATGAGTTCTTGAAAGAAGAAATTCAAGAAGTGTATTTAATTGGGAAAGATCAATATCTAGACGAAATTAGGTGATATCTTTCTAATCTTTAACCTATAATTTTTGTTTTGAATGGTGTATTTCTTGAGATAGGGTGTCTCAATAATAGATCTTGAAATCTTGAGTGGGATTTTTCAAGTAATTTGTGTGGGGTACATAAATTTGTATGTTTTTCAGTCTTATAGTGTCAAGATTGATGTATATTTGAATTCTTGTAATATTGTGTGTGCATGGTGTTTATAAACAATATTATAGTGAATGATCTTTGATTTAGTGAGGTGTTAAATCAGAGAAAATTGGATGTAGGCCAAGTGGATGGCTGAATCATTATAAATTTCTATGTTCTTAATCTTCTTACCCTTATCTCTTTAATAATCTTGTTATGAATCTGATTAAAGATTTTAAAGATTTGTGAGATATGTTATTTCAATTACCTCTTGTACTCTGAATATTATTCTTGTAATTGAAATTGATTAAGAAATTAGTAATATAAAATCAACCTTGTTTACAAGTGAATGATTTGCTGCATTTAAATTGAAATTATGATATATTGATATTGTTTCTTGTAATCTGCTATAATTTGTTAAATCAAATTGAGTAAAGGTTGAGTTTTAGATATCTTGGTAGGTTTTGATCAAGAAATTTCAAAATTAGAGTCATCTTAAGATAGAATCTATTCAACCCCCTTCTAGATTCTAGTAAACTGGGACCAACAATTGGTATCAAGAGCTTAGAACTTGTTAGTTAGTTAAGTTAGATCCACAAACTCCTTAGGATGGCTAGTAATCAATTACTGTTTGCTAAAGGTGTCTCTATAAACAAACCTCATTTCTTTTGTGGGGATAATTACCCCTTTTGAAAATTAAGAATGAAAATCTTTATGGAATCTGTTCATAGAAGTATATGGCAAGTTGTGATTACCAAATACAAAACTCCTACTAAAACCAAAAACGGAAAAGAGATAGAAAAACTTTTTGATAGCTGGGATCAAAATGAGATTAAAAGAGTAGAAATTGATGCAAATGCATTAATTATAATACATTCTACATTAAATTTTGAAGAATTTTTTAGAATTTCAACTTGTATAACAACTAAAGAAGCATGTGACTTGATTTAAGTGACGCATGAAGGAACTCCTGAAGTTAGACGTGCTAGAAAGAATACTCTCATCCAAGAATATGAGACTTTTAGAATGACACAAGGAGAAACCATCATGGACATACAAAAGAGGTTTACTCACATTATCAACCACTTGAAAGACTTAGAAAAGATCTTTGAGGAAGAAGAAGTGAATGTCAAGGTCCTAAAGTCACTAAATAGAAGATGGCAACATACGGTGACTATAATCACCGAATCTAAGAATCTGGCTCAAATGAGAAGTGTTGAGTTATTTGGGAAACTTAGAGAATATGAAATGAACATGACAAGAATGGCTAAAGAAGAACAAAAAGTTAAGAGAGTCAAGGGTCTTGCACTGAAACTGGAAAACTATTCAAGTGAAGAAGAAGAAAGTAATGATAAGGACAAATCTGAACAAGAAGAAATGAATTTAATGGTTAGGAAATTCTGAAAGTTCATGAAAAGGAAGAACAACAAAAAGAAATCCTTAAATCAAGAAAATCTTCAAAAAGGGTGACAACTCCTCTCCTAAATTTACATGTTTTGAATGTGGCAAAGTTGGACACATGAAGACTAGTTGCCCTAATCTAAAGAAGCAAGGACATAAGAAAAAGAAACCTAAGTTCAGATCAAAGAAAAAGAAGGCTTACATAGCATGAGAAGAAAATGACTCAACAACTTCTAGTGAGATGGATAGTGAAGACAAAGCTAATCTATGTCTTATGGCTGAACATGAAGTTGATTATGAGGTAAGCGATTTAGACTCTTTCACATATTCATATGAACAATTACATGAAGTTTTTTGTGAATTGTATAAAGAAGCAAAAAAGTTAGGCTCTCTAAACAGGAAATTGAAAGGAAATATTAAAGAAATGGAATTGAAAATCTCTTTTCTTGAAAAATATATTCATTTGCTTAATTTAGAAATTGATAAATTGAAATTGCCATGTTTAGAATACAAGAACTTATATGTTATTTTGAAAAAGAGAAATGAAGCATTAAAGCTTAAAAGAAAATCCACAACTTCTCACATATCATGTAATTACTACATGAAACCTGGACATAGCTTTTATAAATGCAGGATAAGGAAAGTTGGGGTTCCTAGTGGAAAGTTTGTATGGATTAAAAAAATGAATTATGATTGCACTAACATGCAAGGAACCAGGATCCTTTGGGTACTAAAATAAAGTTATTTTTTTTAATTGTAGGTGTGCTTGAGAGCCAAGCAAATAATATGGTATCTAGACAACGGCTGCTCAAGACATATGATAGGGGATAAAAGCAAGTTTGTATCCCTACAAGAAAGAGAAAGTGGAACCATAAAATATGGAGATAATAACAAAGGCAAAATACCATGATCAGGTACTGTCGGTAACTCTTCTAATACCCTTATTGAAGATGTTCTATATGTAGAAGGTCTAAAATATAATTTTCTTAGTATTAGACAACTTTGTGATAAAAAATTCAATGTCTCCTCTAATAATCAATGTTGTCTGGTGTGTGATAAGTCAACCAATGAAACATTGTTCGTTGGTAAAAGTATTTATAACATATACATCTTAGACTTAGACAATAATGCATCCAATATTGCATGTCTTTCCTCCAATGATGACTTAACATGGTTATTGCATAGATGCATTGCTCATATAAATGTAGATCAACTAAATAAACTTGCTTCTAAAAATCTAGTTAAAGGTCTACCTAAAATCAAGTTCTTAGAAGAATGACTTTGTGATGCATGTCAAAAGGGAAAGCAATCTAGAACTTCTTTTAAAAATAAGAAAATTGTTTCTACTTTTAGACCACTTGAACTTTTGCATATGGATTTTTTTGGGCCATCAAGAACCATGAGTTTAGGTGGCAACACATATGGGTTAGTCATAATAGATGACTTCTATAGATTTACATGGGTTGCATTTCTATCTCATAAAGACAATGCTTTTAAAACCTTCAAAATTATTGTGAAAAAATTCAAAATGAAAAGGATTTGAAAATTAAGTCTTTGAAAAGTGATCATGGTGGTGAATTTCAAAATGAAAATTTTCACAAATTTAGGGAAAAATATGGGATAACTCACAATTTTTCTGCTTCTAGAACTCCACAACAAAACGGAGAGGTAGAACGGAAAAATAGATCTCTAATAGAGCTAGCGACGACCATGTTAAATGAAAATGTTTTACCAAAATATTTTTGGGCAGATGCATTAAATACTGCATGCTATGTTCTAAATAAAATCGTGATAAGACTCTTTTTAAAGAAAACACCATATGAGCTTTGCAAAGATAAAAAGCCTATCTCACATTTTAAAGTGTTTGGTTGCAAGTGTTTTATTTTGAATAATGACAAAGAAACTCTTGAAAAGTTTGATGCCAAGGTTGATGAAGGTGTTTTTATTGGGTACTTTGCAACTAGCAAGGCATATAGGATCTTTAATAAGATATCTTTAGTTGTAGAAGAATCCATTCATGTTAAATTCCCTCAAGAAGGGAAGTTTGCTAAATGATGAGGATGAGATAGGTAACAACAATACACAGCGAGAAGAGCAAAGCAAAGAGCAACAACATCAACTTACATCAACTGCTAGAACTCTTTTACCCAAAGAATGGAAGAAACCAAGAGATCTATCTCTGGACAACATCATAGGTGATATAGATAAGGGAGTCTTTACTAGACATTCTCTTAATCTCTTCTGTGATGATATGGCATTTGTCTCTTAAGTTAAACCATCATGTATTGAGCATGCTTTAAAAAATGACTTTTGGTTAATGGCTATGCATGATGAACTGAATCAATTTAAGAGAAACAATGTATGGGACTTAGTTCCCTCCAATAAAGATATGAAGATCATAGGTACTAAATGAGTTTTTAGAAATAAACTAAATGAGGATGGTGTAATAATAAAAAAAAAAGCTAAACTAGTTGCTAAAGGTTATAATCAACAAGAAGGAATAGATTATGATGAAACCTATGCACTGATAGCTAGACTAGAAGCTGTAAGGCTTTTGCTCGCATTTGCATGTGTTTATGATTTCAAATTATATCAAATAGATGTCAAAAGCGCATTTTTAAATGGCTTTATAGATGAAGAAGTGTATGTATCCCAACCCCCTGGTTTTATTGATTGCAAATTGCCTAAACATGTATACAAGCTTAAGAAAGCATTGTATGGGCTTAAACAAGCTCCTAGGCAATGGTATGAAAGGTTGAGCAAGTTTCTCTTGTCTCATGACTTTCATAGAGACAATGTTGACAAAACATTTTTCATAAAGAGAGCCTCTAAAGATATTTTGTTAGTTCAAGTTTATGTAGATGATATAATCCTTGGATCAAATAACACATTTCTTTGTGAGGAATTTGTTTCAAGTATGCAGGACGAGTTTGATATGCCAATAATGGGAGAACTCAGTTTCTTCTTAGGACTACAAGTCAAACAAATGAAGTAGAAAAATTTTCTACATCAAACCAAATATAGCAAAGAGCTACTAAAGAAGTTTGACATGGAGAATTGCAAAATTTCAAACATCCCTATGTCCACTAACTGCTATATAGATAATGATGTTTCAAAAAAGGAAGTAGAAGAAATAAGATACAGAGGAATCATTGGATCTCTCTTATATCTCACAGCAAGCAGGCCAGATATAATGTTCAGTGTGTGTGTGTATATGCTAGATTCTAATCTACTCCTAAGGAATCACACTTGAAAGTTATGAAAAAGATAATGAAGTATCTCAATGGAACTCTCAATGTAGGATTATGATATCCTAAAGGTACATCTCCTTCCTTAATTGGATTTTTTGACTCTGACTTTGTGGGTTGCAAGTTAAATAGAAAAAGCACTAGCGGTACATGTCATATATTTAGAGAGTGTCTTGTATCTTGGCATAACAAGAAACAAGCTTGTGTAGCACTTTCTATAGTTGAAGCTGAATATATAGCAGCTGGAAGTTGCTATGCACAATCAATATGTATCAAGCATCAACTTCAAGACTTAGGATTGAAGCTAGATCACATTCCACTGAAATGTGAGAATACAAGTGCTATCAACATCTCAAAGAATCCAATTATGCACTCTAGAATAAAGCATATTGAAGTTCAACATCATTTTATAAGAGACCATGTGGAGAAAGGTGATTGTAATATTGAGTTTGTTGATTCGGAGAATCAATTAGCTGATATATTCACGAAGCCATTACCAAAGGAAAGATTTTACAAGCTTAGAACAAATCTTGGTATCATTAGTGAGTATAATCTTGCCTAATCACAATATATATACTTGTGTATTTGATAATTATGTGAATCTTGTATGAAAACCATATATGTTTGATTGTTCATACTCAAGATCACACTATTAGACTAGAAAACAAATTTTTCTCTGTAATAATTGATTACCACACGGGTTAACCGATTACTATTGAGAAAATAGGTGATATTGGTCATGCTTCATCGTGTTAATCGATTACTACTTCAAATAATCAATTACCTTGGCAATAAATAGAGTTTTTTTGGTATATGCTCTTTATGATAATCGATTTCCATATATAGTAATCGATTACCCTGCACCTTGTAACCAAAAATACATCTTACCTTATCGAGATAATTGATTACCACAGGTGATAATTGATTACTTGCGACATAACTGTTGAAAAACCCTTCATTTCTAAACCCTTGAACTTCCAATAACCTTCGAAAATTGCAACCTTACACTTCCAAACCTTTTCTCTCTCACACATTCTCACACTTAAACCCTAACCAAAATCTTTCTAAAATCAAAACCCCCCTCTTGTGTGTTCTTTAATCTACAATGGAAGATCTTGGAAGAGGCAAAAGAGTAAAGCATAGGGCGAATTGAGATTACCCATAACCTTTCAAACCAACTCAAGGAGAATCCTCTACAAGAAGAAAGAGAAAAGAACTTTCTCCGGCTGAATTTGAGGAAGACTCTCAACACCACTAGTTCTCAACCAAGACTCAAGAGGAAACTTTCAATGAATCATTTGCTTGCAAAGACCTTGTTCCACCAAAGGTATTCTACCCCTCTTGGCTGACAAAAGAAGGTTTTAATTTTCAAAGTTTGCTAACTGCTCAAGGTCCAGATAAGTTTATTATTAAGTCAAACGAAGCAATTCCCAGTAAGCTATTGAATGAAACAAATATAATGCATATTGTTATTTCTAACGAGTGCGTTAGTGCTTTAGATAAACATAAGTACAGGCAAGATGAATACCAGAGTATATGCATGTACCACTTGTCACACCAGAACCAAGACAAAAGTGAACTAAGCACCGGGTCTAATCAAAAGAAGGATATACACTAGACAAAGCTACCCATAAAGAACAGAGCACGAACAAACAAGAGAAAGGGCAAAAAGACATCAGATGAAGAGATTAAATCCAACACAAGAAGGAAAATAATGAAGTCTCAGACGATACAAGACTACAGACAATGGAAAAAATCACTCTAGACAAAGTTAAAAGTGTGCACAGCTGACCAGACAAAATGAAAAGTCAAAGTCCATCTCTTAGACAGAGACTCAAATTTCCAGATGAAAACAAAAAATGTTGAATTACGTCTGAACTCTACCACATCACGACGAGAAGTATTGCTTATCATCCACACTCTCAGAAGAACACATGAAGTCATCAAAAATATAAGAAGAGAGAAGAAAAAAGTGGACTAGCCCTTATCCACAAGTCAAAGTTGCGTATGTTAGAGCAAGTACACCTACCAGTCAGTAAAAGACAACACCTCTGCAGTTACAATGCCAGGAAAGTACAGATATGCCTAGGTTATGATTGAAGTCAGACATAGAAGTAAACAAACAGTACAAAAAGACTTCACATAACATAGATTTAGCGAGCAAATATTTAATGCAAGATAAAATGCATTAAATACAAGATCTACAAAGCCTGGACACACTAAAACAAGAAAAATCAGATGATAGGTGGTCAAGCATCAAGATTAGGTCTGATAAAAAATATAAGAACATTCAACAAACACTAGACGAGGCATACTACAAGTCAAATCCTTGAAGTATCAGATGAAAAGCCAAAACAGGGCTAAATCTGAAATAAGACAAAGATGGATTAAACATCAGATGAAACCAGATGATCAACTCAGATAAAAGAACAGTCAAGGCAAGGCACATCATAAGAATCGGACAAATCAAGCTAACTGAATAGAAAAAGTATAATGTGTGCGCCAGACGACTATGTCTAATATCAGATAAAGGTGTGTAAAGGACAACCTCAAGTGCAACATAAGAAAATAGCGAAACATGAGTCAAAGAACAGAAGAAAGTCCACTACGCATAAGACGAAGGACAACACAGACTGAAAGATACTTAATATAGAAGCAAAGTCTGTCCACAATGTTGACCAGATCAAAAGCATCAACATTAAATGCTCAGACGAAGATCACGACTTGAGACGCATATGGACCAACATACATAGACGAAGATTGCCATGAAAGCATCTAAAGAATCAAGTCTTAAAAGACTACTCAGGCATCATCTACAATCACCTAAATGCTCTCAACATGATAGCGTGATGAAAGGAGAAGAAGAAAAGCACGCAAAAGCAAAAACATGCATGTGTCAGAAAAAATACATTACTTTTTTAGAGAAAGACAACGCTCTACAGCTATGTAACCGAAAAAGGACAAAAAGGTTCTTAGGTCTCTGCTAAATGCAGACACTACTGCTAACAAGGCAAAGAAGACTTTATTCAATGTCCATGAATGGCAAGCAAAATTTAATACAAGATCTCAAACATTAAATGAGAAGATTAAACTAGTCATAAACGACTACATCTGCTTCAACAGACACTTGCAACGGGCAAATTCTACAGAACAATATATATATATCACTACCTCAAACCTTGAAAGGTTGGCTTTTGCATTTTTAACCAGAGTGATATCAAGCCCACGAAGCAACGAACCTAGAGATAGAGAGTATAGAGTCAAATGTACCATAGTGGATTCATCTCTGTAGACTAAGAAGTTCCAAGTGCATCTTAGGAACATGAACCTTAGTGAGTGTATTCATTTTTGTATCCTCTCTGTGAGAGTAAACCATACACTCAATCGTTGTAAGACTAAGGTTGCATACCTTAGTGAGTGTACCAAATCATGTATCCTCTCTATGAGAGTAACCCAAACACTCAAATTAAATTTGTTTAGTCATCATATGTAAAGCCTGAAGAGGCTAGGAAAAGAATACTTGTAAAGCCTAGAGAGGCTTGTCAAAGAATACTCACTACGAGTCAGAAGTGGTTGATTAAAGAATACTAGCGTCGATGAGTGAAGTTGACGGGCCCGGAGTTGGTCGACAATACTCACTAAGAGCCAGAAGTGACTGAGCAAAGAATACTAGCGCTAGTCATGAATCTAGTGGGCTAGGAGTTGGTCGATAATAATCTTTGAGAGCTAGAAGTGGCTGAGCAAAGAATACTAGCGCTAGTGGTGAATCTAGCGGGCCAAGAGTTGGTCAAGAATACTCAATGGGAGCCAAAAGTGGCTGAGCAAAGAATACTAGCGTCAGCGAGTGAAGTTGACAAACTAGGAGTGGTTGAGAATACTTGGACCAGGAGTGTTCGTGACCTGGATGGTCTAGAATACTCATTGCTAGCCTGAGGAGGCTGATTAAAGTATACTAGGACCAATGAGTGAAGTTGGCCGACCAGGAGTGGTCGTGACCTGGGTGGTCTATAATACTCACTACGAGCCTGAAGAGGCTGAACAAACAATACTTGTATTTCATTGAATATCTAGTGAAACCCTTCATTTGAAGGATACTGGACGTAACTCAGTTTGAGTGACCAGTATAAAATACTTGCACTATGCTTTAATGTTTTCAGACGCACTTTTATTTGAGTGATTTAAATTACTGAAAACTTCATCTAATGCTTATTTTCTATTAAAACTATCTTCAGATGAAAACCACACTTATTCAATTCGTTATCTAAAAGAATGGTTTTCATTTAAGAAGCATTTCCCTTAAGCAGACGATAAACTCCAGATGCAAAAGTATTTGTTGAACCAATCCTGGGCAGTTCCAATTTATTATTCATTAACATTATTTTACTGGACGAAAAAGAGCCTTCTTGCAAAAATGTTTTTAAAATTCCTTTGTTCACATACACACACATATTCAACCCCCCTTCTATGTATTTTTCATCTAACTTCATTTATCAATCTGAATGGACTCTACTATCAAGACCTGGTTCGTGTCTTTTACTCTAATTTACACAAGAATGATGATTGTGTTATGGTTTCTGAAGTTAATGGTGTAACCATTACTCTGACTGAGGATGTTTACGACAAGGTGGCTAGATTGAAAAGAACTAGTATTATTCCTAATTTTGCTAATCTAAAAAGAAAAAGGTCTTGAGATTAACAAAGATGTTTTCTTTGAAAGCATGCTAAGAGACGTTTTTGCTTGGGAAGTAGACAAAGCTGCAAAGAAAAGGAACAGTAATAAGGTCACATATAATGCATGTGGTTTATTTACTGAAGATAGGCTGCTACATTATTGTATCTCATGGGTTTTGGCTGCCCTTAAAAATGTAATTAAAGTTAATTGGATTTATGTGTTGGAAGACACAATTTTGAAGACTAAAACACTTATGGACTACAAATGTCCTTATTCTCTATTCATTAGCAAGGTTCTTGCTCATTACAATGTACCTCTGCTAAGTGAAGCAAGAGAAGTAACAAGGGATGCTCATGATGTGAAGGATAAAGCCCTCAAAATGATGAAATTGGTTAAGATTGCTGGAAAATGGAGAGACAAGGATGAAGTCGCTCAAGCTAATGTAGATGAACCATTGGAAGCTGAAGCTGAACCTGAAGAAAAACCATTATTTGTATTTGAATTGTCAGCGCTAGCTAAGCTGGATGATATTAAGGAAACTCAAAGGCGTGACTACAATGAGTTGAAGGCTTGTTTTGAGTCTATCTCTAAGCGCATGGACGCAATGAACATACCATACCCTGATGATGACCCACACATATAGGCACTGCATAGTTCATTTTGCATTTTGTTATGTTTTCTGTTATTTTAATTTTTGAACATTCTAATGGGTTGTAATATTTTTAATATTACATACTTTGAACAATTTATGTCATGGATCTATTTTAAATTTTAATATGGTTCTATTTGGATTCATTTCTATATATTTGTTATGTCTTATATATTGCAAATCTTATTTCTCTCTGTTAATTTTGGTTTGGTTAAGCCAAATAGGGGAAGAAAAGAATGAGCTTATATGTGAATGAGCGATTTGAATAAATGAGCTTATATGTGAATGAATGGTTAAAGCACAACATTTGTGAGTTCAATATATTACTTAACTTGTTTTTGTTGGAATCTTTTCTATATGAGTTTTGCAGATAGATCATCAAGCAAACACAAGGAATCTATTCAAGACATGTCATTTATCTTATTTAGATATTTGGCTCATCAAAACCAAAAAGGGGGAGATTGTTAAAGATGATGGGACATCTTGAAGACTCCTGAAGATTGTTTTAGTTTTGATGATATGTTATATAGATGTTTCTTAATCCTATGCAAAAGGATATTGTATTGATTGTAATAGATAAAGGCATGTGTGTTTGTTTATGTTTGATGATGATGATGATGATGAATGCTTAATTCAAGAACTAATCATGTTTTTTAAGAAACCAAGAATTTGATTTCTTAGTATTTCCATGTGTAGACATAAAGTAATAGATTATCATGAAAAGTAATTTACTACCAAGTGTTTAAACATAGAAATATGACTTGATTCAAGCAAGAGTTTTCAAGGTAACATTGTTAATCAATTACCATTCAGGGTAATAGATTACCAAGCCTATTACTGGAAAAGGATATTCAAATGTCCTCTACGTTAATAGATTACCAAATTTGTTATTGAAAAATGATTTTAAAGTATTTTTTGAGGTAACAGATTACCGAAGATGGTAATAGATTAAAACAGAGTGTCTTGCTCGAAATAAGGCTAGAAAATCAAAGTTTTCATCGGTATAATCGATTACCACTTGAGATAATTGATTACCACAGAATGAAACTCAATTATGGGTATTAGAAAGCTCGGGATAATCGATTACCACATCCCGTAATCGATTACTCTAGTAGTTTTATGTTCCTGGTTCAATTTTAAAGAGTTGGTAACATATTACCATATCAGATAACAGATTACCTCTGTTATTACTCTTTATAACTAAATCACATCTTGCACTTTAAATATTTATCTTTTATGAAATTAAAAGAGAAAAATTGGAGAATCCTTTTGAAAAAATAACATTAGAGAAAAAGATTACTTTTAAAAACAAGAATCAAGGCTAATCAAAGAATTTTTCTGAAATATCAAGAAGTACAAAGATTGAACACGAGTTCTTGAAAGAAGAAATGCAAGAAGTATATTCAATTGTGAAAGATCAATATCTACACGAAATTAGGTGATATCTTTATGATCTTTAACCTATAATTTTTTTTAATGGTGTATCTCTTGAGATAGAGTGTCTCAATAAAAGATCTTGAAATCTTGAGTGGGATTTCTCAAGTAATTTCTGTGGGGCACAAAAATTATGTTTTTCGGTCTTGTAGTGTCAAGATTGATGTATGTTTAAATTCTTCTAATATTGTGTGTGCATGGTGTTTGTAAATAATATTATAGTGAATGATTTTTTATTTAATGGGGTGCTAAATCAGAGAAAATTGGATGTAGGCCAAGTGGGTGGCTAAACCAATATAAATTTCTGTGTTCTTAATCTTTTTACCCTTATCTTTTTAATAATCTTGTTATGAATCTGATTGAAGATTTTAAAGATTTGTGAGATATGTTATTTCAATTATCTCTTGTACTCTGAATATTATTCTTGTAATTAAAATTGATTAAGAAATTGGGAATATAAAATCAACCTTATTTACAAGTGAATGATTTGTTGCATTTAAATTGAAATTCATATATATGTATTGTTATTGTTTCTTGTAATTTTCTATAATTTGTTAAATCAAATTGAGTAAAGGTCGAGTTTTAGATATCTTGGTAGGTTTTGATCAAGAAATTTTGAAATTAGAGTCATGTTAGGATAAAATCTATTCAACCCTCCCCTTCTAGATTCTAGTAAACTGAGACCAACAACTTGTGGTGTAATTATTCTTAAATGTTAGTGTGTTAAGATATTGTGGGGATTTATTAGGGTTAATCATATCTTAACTAATTATATTATATTATATTATACCATATCAGGTAAACCCTTATTTTTTATTATAAATAAAAGTTGTGTATGCTAAAGATTTACACATAATTCCTAAATCAAAACATGGTATCTAGAGCTTAATTTTTTCTAAAGCGTGAATAGTACCACAGTGCGAACATTACCACTACATGACGTCATTTTTCGACAACCCATTGGCTATAGTCAGTTGCCTTTGATGACCCTGTAAGGCTTCGTTTGGCCTTTACTTAACCCTATTTGGTTTTGGTCCCTCTTTGCCTCCCATGGCTGCTCCCGCTTCCACTTCGTCCACAACGTTTACCAATGTTGCCCAAGTGACCAATGTTGTCTCTCCTATAGATGTCACTATTTATGCCTCTCACTATCATGATTTGCTTCAGTTTTAGGCAAGCCAACAATCTGCCTTACCTTCCACTACTATGACTCAATCTGGTAATTTTGTAGCTTTTATTTCTCAGTCTTTTTTTTTTGGACATTGGATTCTTGACTTCAATGCTTTTGATCATATGATTGGTAACCAATCATTTCTCTCTCACTTTTCTTTATCAACCTCCTTTCCATCTATTACTCTTGTAGATGGCTCTCAGATTAAAGTTCATGGCATTGGTCAAACACATCCACTCCCTAACCTCCCTTTGCATTATGTCTTGTTTGTTCCTGGTTGTCCTTTTAATTTAATTTTCATTAGTAAACTCACTTGCACCCTTAATTTCTCTAACTTGTTTGTCAATAATTCTATTCTTGTTCAGGATCGGCGTATTGGACGGATGATTGGAACAAGACATGAGTCTGCGGGATTAAATCGTCTTTCACCATTGATTATTTATGTCTCCATTTTTGTTGATCTTGCTCATCAATGCCTTGGTCACCCCAACTCAAAGAAATTGCGTCTTTTAGTTCCTAGTTTTTCTTCGATTAAATCCATCCAGTGTGAGTCGTGTCAGTTAGGGAAACATGTCCATTAGTCTTATAAATCCAATGTCAATAAATGTATTGCGTCACCTTTTACTCTGGTTCACTATGATATTTGGGGACCTAGTTGAGTCAGTTCAACTTTAGGTTATTCTTATTTTGTTACGCTTGTTGATATTTTTTGCATTGCACTATGGTTTTCTTAATAAAATATCGTTATGAAAATATTTTTCAGTTTTTCCACTGAAATTGCTGCTTAAATTGGGATGTCAATTAAAATTTTGTGCCCTGATAATGCAAAGAATATTTGTCTTCCAAATTCTAGTTTTTTTCTCTCCTCATAGGGTATTCTTCATCAAATCTCTTGTGCTTATACATCACAACAAAATAGTGTTGTTGAGCACAAAAATCTTCATTTGGTTGAAACAACTCATACTCTTCTCCTTCATCATAAAGTTCCACTTCCCTTCTAGGGCGATGTGATTCTCACTATATGTTACTTGATTAATTGCATGCCTTCCTCTACCTTCAACAATCAAATTCCATACACCATCTTGTATCCACAACATGACCTCTATCTTGTCCCACTTTGTGTCTTTGAATGTACATGTTTTGCCCATGATCTCACCCCAAGAAGAGATAAACTATTTGCACGGTCTCTTAAGTGTGTCTTTCTTGGGTATTCTCGTCTCCAAAAAGGATATCGTTGCTTCTGTCCACAACTTCAATGGTACCTTGTATCTGTTGACATCCCTTTCTTTGAGTCCTCACCTTTCTTCTCTAAGTTTGTTGACAATCATCCTCCTCTAAATGTTCAACCTAATGTTCCAATGCCATTTGTAGTAATTGATCCACCACCATTACTTGTTTATTAATGAAGGACACGACATCCACACATGGTTTCACATACACATCCTCTAACATCATCTCTTGCTTGAAACGGTCATCCGACAACGCTCCTTGCACTTAAAGCTCCTTTACTCGAGCTTCTCATTATTATCCACAAAGGTATTCGATCTACCATAATCCTAACCCTTTATATGCATGTACTCTTTCTTATCATCGATTGTCTCCTTCCTATTTTTATTTTGCTTCCTCTTTGGGTTTTGTTGTTATTCCTAGGTCTACAATTGAAGCTATGGCTGATTATAGGTGGAGACAAGCGATATTGGATGAAATGGATGCTTTACCGTCTAGTGCATGGGAGTTGGTGCCTTTTCCTCCTAACAAGTCTACAATTGGTTGTTGATGGGAGTACACGATGAAGGTTGCATCAAATGGAAGTATTGATCGCTTTAAAACACACTTGGTTGCCAAGAGCTATACTCAAATATATGGCCATGATTATGGGGATACTTTATCTCGTGTAGCCAACATGACTTTTGTTCATTTGTTTCTTGCTATGACGGCCATTCATCATTGGCCATTGCGCTAGTTGGACATTAAAAATGCATTTTTAGATGGTGAATTATATGAAGAGGTCTATATGGACCAGTCCCCCTGCTTTACTACTTCTTATCAACCTCACCTTGTATGTCGCCTCCATCATTCTATTTATGGCCCGAAACAATCTCCTCGTACTTGGTTTGGTCACTTCAGCTTAGCCTTAATTGAGTTCAGTATGACTCAATGTGAGGTTGACCACTCTGTTTTCTTTCTTCACTCTTCATTTGGTCTTTGCACTTATTTTGTGGTATATGTTGATGACATTGTCATTACTGGTGATGACTCTGATGGTATTTGTCATCTCAAATCTCACCTTCAACACCAGTTTCAGATGAAAGACCTCGACCCTTTGAAATATTTTTTGGGGATTGAGGTTGCTCAATCTGCTTCCAATATTGTCATTTTCTAGTGAAAATATGCTCTTAACATTCTCATCAAGTCTAGTATGGTTGATTATTGCCCTAGTGCCACTTTGATGGACCCCAACGTCAAGCTTCTTTCGGGTCAAAGGGAGCCATTAGATGACTCGAAAAGATATCGTAGACTCATTGATAGACTCAATTATCTAACTATCACCAGGCCAGACATTGCATTCCAATGTGGTAAGCCAATTTATCAACGATCCTCATAATAGCCATTGGACTACAATCACGAGCAGTGGCGGACCTTTTAAGGGACAGGGGGGAGCCACGGCTCCCCCAAACTTTTTTTAAAATATTTTTTTATATATTTATATATATATATATATATATATATATATTCATTTTATAATTATTTTATAAAATGTTTAGTAAATAATATTTTTTTTTATTTTATTATCATGCATGTTTATTTTGAATAGAGAAAATAAAAAATTGTTATTTTTTTAATTAATAAAAAAATTTATATATATATAAAAAATTAATTTGGCACCCCCAAAGTTTTTATTGAAGTTCCGCCACTGAATTCACGAGGATCCTCAGATATATCAAGAAGGCACCAAATTATGGAATCCTATATGAAGACAAAGGCAATTCCAAAATTGTCTGTTACTCTGATGTTGATTGGGTAGGATCACCATCTAATAAAAGGTCTACCTCAGGCTGTTGTGTTTTGATTGGAGGTAACTTGATTTCATGGAGAAACAAGAAGCAAAATATAGTTGTTAGATTCAATGCAAAAGCAAAATTTTGTGCTATAGCAGTAGTTGTGAGTGAAATTACATGGCTACAATAACTTCTTAAGTAACTCCAAATTGGAGACACTCAAAAAACTAAACTCATCTATGATAATCAAGTTGCTCTTCACATTGCCTCCAATCTGGTCTTCCACAAGCTAACTAAGCACATAGAAATAGGTTGTCATTTTGTAAGAGAGAAAGTGCTCTAAAGAAATATCACAACTAGTGACCAACTAGCAAATGTGTTCACAAAATTGCTTAAAGGGTCAGGGGTTTATTACATTTGTAACAAGCTTGGTGCATATGATATATATGCTGCAACTTGAGAGCGAGTGTTAAGATATTGTGAAGATTTATTAAGATTAATCATATCTTAGCTAATCATATCATATCATATAAATCCTTATTTTTTTTTATTATAAATAAAAGTTATATGTGCTGAATATTTACACACAATTTCTAAATCACAACATAATATTTAATCAATTTCATTTAAACAATTTTATACCTACCTCTTCCGATTCAATAGAAAAAATTAGTTATTTATAAAAATACTAAATAGGAAAAATGTTGTATAAGCATACATGTTATAATTATATTAACCAAATTATTAGATATCTAATGCTAATAGACATTTATTTGGTAAGCATAAAATTTTTATTTTCTCAGAATTTTATAATTATATTAACCAAATTATTAGATGTCTAATGCTAATAGACATTTATTTGGTAAGCATAAAATTTTTATTTACTCAGAATCTAAAATTGAGAATGTTGGTTTCTCACATTTGGCTTATCATACAAAAAATAATATTTCTAGAAAACATGATTTCTTGATAATATTTTTTTATATAGGTTCCCCACCAAAATTATTTCATTAAAGTAGTCGGAATCTAACATTCTTAAGTTAAAACTATTTTACTGCAATAAAAATAATTAATGTAGTAAAAAAATTATTTCCAAGTAATATTTATAAATAGTCCTAAAAATACTTATGACCAATCAAACATATTTAATCATTATTAAGAATTACGATTTCTAAAATATATGATTCTTGGAAACTATGATTCTCCAAACACTCCTAAAAGGATAAAACTCTTAATTAGACATTTGTCCAACTAAAATATTAAGAAGAAAATCTTTAATTCACCACATCAGAGACAAACCCAATCAAAATAAGCATTACAAATTTCAAATAAAACCTTCCGTTTTTTTTTTCCTTAGTGCACCTATTTCTCTTAAATTATTTGAGCATATGCTCATGTAACATGTGTTGTTGTTGTTGTAACAAACCCAGATAAAATAAAATGAAGGTTTTAAAAACACGCTTTAGCTCTTCTTTACCTAAAATTCATCCAAGGTGAATCTCTAATCAAAGATTGTTTAAATACATAAATGGAACCACATTCAATCAATTCAATAAATCAAATCATATATCGATATAGGAGTGATAAAGCGAACCATAGCCCATAGGGCAGGCCAAATATTTTGGCCCACAAAATGGCAAGCCGAGCATAGACTAGCTAAAAAAATTATTTATTTATTATTTTAATATAAATTTAATTAAATCACTTCAAATTTATTTTATATATTATCTGTGATTTATCATACAACAAATTTATTGTACATTTGATTTATTTTATTATAGATAATTTGAGATCTGTTGTGCATCAAATCAAATTATTAGATGTAATTTGAGATCTTTTTCATTATTTAGGGACCAACTTTACATAGATCTTTTAGATACTGAGAAAAAAATATGTTAAAGAATAACTCAAAATAAATATATAATTTTTTTTCTTTTTCTTTTGGTGGACCGACAAACTAACCTGCCAGTCCATCATTAGGCAGAATGGACCAGGATTTACGGCCCATTTTTTCTAGCGGGCCAACCCGATTCAACCCGTTTTTGGTGGGTTAAACTAAGTCTATTTTGTCACCCTGACATACTTATTCAACCCGTTTTTGGTGGGTTAAACTAAGTCTATTTTGTCACCCTGACATACTTGAAACATACTACAGCTCTTTTAATCCTACGATTCATAACAAAAATAGGTACAATGCAGAGTGTAACTAGAAGATTTTATAACAATATAGTAAAAATAAAGTATTTAAAAAGCTGTATGAGAAACTTATATTTTTCATGTTAAGAGCCTGATGCAATTGCTAGTCATTAATGGCAAATTAATTACAGTCACTGGTATCATCACTAAAACAATGGGTACCAATGTAAAAGAATAACAAATGTACTCAGATACATATAACCAACAATGGTGTCCTCAATATAAGGGCAAACAAAAAGAAAATATGTAATGGGATCAAAGAAAATACAAAGCTTTAACACAACCTGAATTTGTTTAATGTACACGGCACAAATCTGTTGCTACAGCCTCAACACCTGGAGATCATTCTCTTAGTAATGTACAGGCATGGTGTGAAGGAGTGTGAGTTCTGTTTTTCATAGCTTGTTAGATTCAGCTGCTACTGATTCAATATACCAAACAATGCTCAGTCAATGTTTGGGGGAGAGTCCTGCAGTTGAATAACTATTGCTCTTTGCTCAACTGGCATCATGAGAAAAAAAGATGCCCCTCCCGTGAAATCCAGTCACAATGAATAATTGAGATATACGAGACTTCCAACAAAATCCTGTCAACCTCCCAAAATTGGGTATTATGCCCTCTCACCAGATGGAAAGGGTAAAAAAATAAAACAATCACAATACTAGTAAAAGGCAGTTAGAAGCAAGGCAGGCTTATAAAATCACAGGAAACAGCAACACCCATAAAATTGTCAATAGATCAAGTTTTCAATGAAGATCTAGATTCATCAGTTCTATTTGCGTGGCACATACAATCAGGGCATGGAAAGCTATATATTGAATCATTTGGTCTTTTTAGCTCAACTCCCTTGGAATCACTGTTTGACCTCATGTTCAGTAAATGACGTTTGAGACTTTTCCATCTGAGAAGTAATCAAAAGGTAGAGAAGTCAGATATATTCTGCTAGCAAGATAAACAGAATGGTACTAAAAACAAGGAACATCTTCTACAAGGGTAGGCATGGTTTGGGTTTACAAAAACGAAATCCAAACCAAAGCGTATTATATGGTTCAGTTTTTCATAACCAAATCACTTTTTCTACTAAACTAGTTTGGAAACAGTTTTAAACTATTATTTGGTTCAACCAGTTTTAAAACCAACAGTTAGTTCCCCATACTAGTTGCCGAACCAGTTTAAAAACTAGTTTTGAAACCCAAAACCAGATTTAGAACTGGTTTCTAAACCAAAAACTAATTTTAAAGCTAGTTTTGACCAAAACCAGTTTTAAAGTCAGTATTTCCCCAAACAGTACATACATTCAGCATCAATCATAGATACAAAAGAGCAAACAAAAAGAAACATAAAAGGCCAAATTTGATACATACTAGAACAGAAAACTGAGTACACGTTTAAGATAAACAGAGAGTTCAAGATAGGAAGAAAAAAAAGTCAAGAATAAAGGCATACAGAAAAGGCCCAATAAATGTCTACTATAGCTATTAAAGTGATATAAAGTCTCTTGTTTTAGCAAATATCCAATTCCAGATATGAGAGACCCACTGGTACAACATTGAATGAAAACAAAACTCCCTATCTTGAGAATTTTACACTTTCCTTAGTTTGCAGAAACTTCATCACCAATTTGACCAGTGTGCATCAATTGCCCACCCTTCTTACAAGCCCCATGTATATTAGCATGTGATTGTGAATTCCCTCCATAAGTATTTATTATAATAATAATAATAATAATAATAATAATAATGACAATCACAATCACAACCACAACCAAATCTTCTAGCATGATCAACATACAATCAACTCCCAAGTGTATCACTTGTCATGAGTAATTCCCCATCTTAGATCAGAGAAAAAAAAACCCACCTTGGAATTTGCTTAATTGTATTCTATATTGACCATCGCCCAGTTGGAGCAAAATAGAACAGAAAATAATATATATTGAAGTAATAATACATACCCAATATTGGTAGTATCAAAGAGTAGAGCCAATTTCCGTTTATCAGGCTTAATTGTCTTAGAGTGTCCACCAAACAAGTATCTTCTGTGGCCCAGTAGAAAATGGGGGAAATTACCACCCTGAGTAGTGACAAACACTTCACTATGAAGACAAACAGTGTAGTCTATAGCAGCCATCCTGGAAGAATAATTCTAGAAAGCAACACAAGTCAAAGTCATAGCACTTAACCCTAGGGTGGATGAGTACTGTAGAGTTTGAATCATGGAATCTGTACCTTAAATGGAGCAAGTTCCTCTTCGGATGCTAGAGTCTCCTTAGTTTGCAAATTAGGAAACATTTCCCATAGTGGGGACATTGTTTTCTCAGCATCATATATTTTTCCAGATGCCAAATAGATAGATGTGTTCTTTGAGAAACCCATTCCCCTCAACATAAGACCAACCTAAAGATATGAAGGAAGGCATAGCCATAATTTAAACAAGGAACAATCATCCAGGAAGCTTTGAAGCTCGTAGCAAGACTAACAAGGAAAAATTATTTCCTTAAGTTTCCTTTCTCTTACAGACCAAGATAACTGGACATTTAAGGATATAATACCTCTAATGGAGTGAGGGGACACTTTCCATTGATCCTGATTGCTCCAGGACGTATAACTCGTCCAGGTTTTGTAAATTTCCCTTTCCAACCTCTTTCTCTTTCAGCAATCATGTCTTCTCTCTCATGTTCTCCACCATCAAAAACACAACAAGAGAAAGCAACCATATCCTGCACACAGTAAAGCAAGTGAAAAAGTTGCAACAATTATCAATATGTAATATTACTAATCATAATTTAGTTATTAAAAATGGATGGGTCTAACTCAAAAGTTAGAGAAAAGAAGGAGAATTGTTACAGTCTCATAAGAAATACTTTGTTCATGCTCATAGCCAAAGTAAAACATCATAAGAAAACTAGCTGTTGATTATAATTCTAGTTATAATTAGATTTATAGACATCTGCAGCCCTTGATAGGTTTTGCAGAGCCTGATTTTTGTTACGGTATATCAATCTCAATTTTTTCTTTTCTTGTATGAGTGTCCACATGTATGTATGCATGCATGTAGGTATGTACTTTATAACACACACACATATGTGTGTGTTATGTGTGTAAGTGTATTGTACATCCCTGTAACTAAATCATCAGAATAATGATACATTATTATCAGAAATATCCCTTAATTTGGTACTAGTTGGTCCCTTTGTTTTCCGTTTTGGGTTTCAACCACTATAAGTGCTAGGCCATGGTGCAGCCATTGACTCATTGTCCACTAACACATACCACCACCAATCACCTTAAAAGCCACGGACCAGCCAAACGTCTAAGTGCCACCAACGGATCCTCAATCACATGCCTCCACACAGTTTCTATTGCAGTTATTTTGCTGGCATTTGGGGTTCATAAACCACCTTCATTTTATTGGTTTGCCACACCATTGGCTCTGTCTTATTTGCCAGCCCTCCCTAGTTCATTTGGGATCACTTTTGGCATGCAGGCCTTTGTTTTAGACCATCTTTAATTTTCTCACCACTCTTTTATTTTGGCCACTTCCCTGTTGCTTCTGGCCATGTTAGTTCTGAGTTGTTTTCTGTTTAAGTATATTAATTTTCAATGTAGTTCAGTCTCCAAAACAAGTTGTTGCACAAAAGACCAAGTCCAAGGGTGAGCAATGAGAGCATACTTTTTTGCGCCAGGGAGTATAAGGAGTATTTGCAATTTAAGGCAGCTCAACAGGCCTTCTTCCTAGGCCATTGTAGCTCATACTTGTAATTCTACTAATTTTCGCTTTACATTTTAGTCCCTTATATTTGTCATTTTGGTCACTAGCCCAACATTAATGTTCTAGTCTTGATATAGAATCCTCTCCTAGTCCTTCACCCATCAACTCAGGTTCATCTCTATCAGCCACTCATACATAGTCTCCCCCTTCTGTCCAATCACAAAATTTTCATCCCATGCAAACCAGATCTAAGTCTGGCATTCCATAGTCCAAGTTAAATCCCTCTGTTTTTGTCACTCAATCTTAACCAAAGGATGTTAAGCAAGCCTTGAAGGATCCTAAGTGGCTTGAAGCCATGAAACAAGAATATGTTGTACTTCTTCAAAATAATACATGGACCCTTGTTCATTTGCCTCTTAATAGAAAATCAATAGGCTATAAATGGGTATTCAGAATTAAATAGAATCCTGATGGATTCTGGAAACAATAAAGAGCCAAATTAGTGGCTAAGAACCTTCATCAACAATTTGGCTTGTCATAGTGAAACCTTCTCACCAGTCATTAAGCATGTTACTGATAGATTGATCCTCATTCCTCACTCTAGCTATCTCAAATCATTGGGACATTCACCAATTGGATGTGAATAATGCCTTTTTAAATGGCTTACTAATGAAATTGTCTATATGCAACAGCCCCTAGGATTTGAAACCAATGATTCTACCCTTGTTTGCAAATTAAACAAGCTCCACGACAATGGTTTGAGAGACTACAACATACTTCCTTGAAATTTGGATTTAAGGCGAGCAAGTGTGATCCCTCTATTTAAATGCCGTATGCGAACTAATGTTGTTTATCTGCTTGTATATATTGATAAAAGAAAATGTTGCATTCGCCGGAGATGTTCATTGAAGTGTGGGGCCACTGCAATTCTGGTTGTTGGCCACAAAGGTGATCGAAAAGTGGTGGTCCAAATTGAACAGAGGTTTACAAACTTAGGGTAGCGGCTTTGTGTGACCTCTACAATTGCAAAGCATTGGTGACTTTGGGGGAGAAGTGAGTCAAGCAAAAAAAAAAATAAGGGCCAACTGCATTTGGGCCTGGGTCGAAGCCCAAAAATAGGTTATTTTTAAAAAAAAAGCGATGACCACTGTAAAGTTTTACGATGCCATAACGACAATGGCGGATGCTACCATAAAACTTCAAGTCCAAACCACCACATTTTTCTGTTATAACTGATATTTGACAACATTGAGATTCGTCAGCAAAAAAGAGGAATTCAATGACGGAAGACACTTATTAGGATCGGAAGCCATACAAGATGTACAAGCTTTGGACACCATGTAGAATTCTAAGAAACTAAAGGAGAGAAAATTTCTGTGAACTTTACTTGTATTTTCATATTCTAATCTCATAAACAAAAAGGCTAGTTTACATAGAGTTCGAAGGAAAAATACAAAGGAAGATACAAAGATCGAACAAACAAATGTTGAGCTAGCAAAAGCCAAACAACTTACAAACAAACTAATGCTAAGCTGGCAAAAATCAAACAACATACAAAGACATAACAAAAAGTGCAAGCAAACAATGTCGATGTGGTAGAGTGCCAACCAACTTACAACATAACAGAGAAGAACTCTTACTCTATAATAGTTTATCAAATGGGTGAATTTCTCACTCCTCAAAGAACCTTTCTGCATTAGTGATCCACCAAACGAGGTCTATACCTATAAAACTTGGCAACACCTCCTTCTTGGTTCACATGACCTCCATCTTTGGTAGGCCAAATCAATTGGTAGGAATTAAATTTTATAGAAACACAACTATTATTGATTGAAAAATAAAAACTATTACAAAAGAGAAAACATTGTAATCCCAAAGTAAAGTTGTTTAGAGAATAGAAGATTCTCTCTTTGACCAAGTCTTAAGGTTCAAATTGAAAGATACAAAATGATTTACCCCTTTGCCATGTCTTCTCCCTATAACTACAATGCTAGGCCACATCATCAATTTTAGCTAATTTTATGTTCAGGCTAGTTGTTGTGCTTAGGCTCTGTTGTGATTCAGGAATTGTGTGTATTGTTGTACACATACCAATCTTATTTATAGAGTGAATACAATAAATGATAGAAATACTAATCTCTAATATTATGGAAACTAATCTAATCATATCCCTAATTGATAGTGAGGATAATAACCATAATATATGTATCCACAATATTTGTAATATATTCACAATATCTGTAACACTCCCCCTCAAGCTGGAGCATATATATCATATGCACCAAGCTTGTTACAAATGTAATCAATCCGAGGTCCTTTAAGCAATTTTGTGAACACATCTGCTAACTGGTCACCGGAGGCAGCTGGAGGCAGCGGTCGGAGGCGGCGATCGGAGGCAGCAACCAGAAGCAACGGTCGGAGGCGGCGACCAGAGGTGGCTATCAAAAGCGACGGTTAGAGTCGGTGACCAGAAGCGGCGGTCGAAGGCGGCGGCCACCTGAAGTGACGGTCGGAGTCGGTGACTGGAAGCGGCGGTCGGAGGCAGCGACCGGAGGTAGCTATCGAAAGCGGCAGTCGAAGTGGGCAACCAGAAGCGGCAATCGAAGGCGGCGACCAGAGGTGGCTATCGAAAGCGACGGTCGAAGTCGACGACTAGAAGCGGCAGTCAGAGGCGGCGACCGAAGGCGGCTATCGAAAGCAGCGGTCAGAGTTGATGACCGGAAGTGGCGATCGGAATCAGCGACCGGAGTCGACGACTGGAAGCGGCGGTCAAAGGCGACGACTAGAAGCGGCGATCAAAAGCGGTGGTCGGAGGTGGCAACTGGAAGCGATCGTCGGAGACGACGACCAGAGACAACAATCGGAAGCAACAGTCGGAGTCGGCAACCATAGTCAACGATCAGAAGCGGCCGTCTGAGTCGATGACCGGAAGCGGCGGTCGGAGGCAGCAACCGGAGGCAATAACCGGAAGCGACGGCGAGTAGATCACGCCGGAGCTAGGCGCGTGGGCTACACGCGCCAACAACGATGGTGGCGCGTGGCGGCGTCTTTCTCAGAGCGATTTCCGGCATTGTGTTTGCCAAAGGAGGGCGCACCTTTCTGCCGTATCAAAGGCCCCTACAGTGACAGCGGCAACCACAGTTGCCGGATAGCGGCAGCAGTGGCTATTGTTACAGCGAAAATAGAGCTCCCAAGATCGGGAGCTCTGATACCATGTTGTGATTTAGGAATTGTGTGTATTGTTGTACACATACCAATCTTATTTATAGAGTGAATACAATAAATGATAGAGATACTAATCTCTAATATTAAGGAAACTAATCTAATCATATTCCTAATTGATAGTGAGGATAATAACCATAATATATGTATCCACAATATCTGTAGTATATTCACAATATCTGTAACAGGCTCAAATCAAATATACAAATAGTAATTGTTAATGAAGTAGTTAGTTGGAATGCAATAATTAGAATAATTAAGGCATGATGGTTGTAAATAAGAAAATGAGTTGAGCGAGTGGGATATATCTTGTCATTTGCAAGAGAATTGATGCCTTCGGGCATTTAGAGGTGCAGACTGTGAAAGTTTTGCAAGTTAGGCAATACATTTAATCTTGGAAAAATCCCTTGTTTGTTTCTAAAAAGATACCAAGTTTCTATCAACCAACCTCTTCAAAACGAAGATGTATGGAGACATATTTTCCACCATTCATTATGCTATGTTTCTTCATTCTCTCAACCAAAGCTTCACTGATGGTCAATATAGGACTTGAAAATCTTAAAGCTTCATAATTTGCTAAGCATCTGAGCCGTTGAACAACTAGAGGAGCATCAAATGACAATCTATTTGCAAAAGGCGAAATCCTTATAACCCTGCATGATTGAATAGCAAAATTTGTAAGTTAATAACGCAAACATAATAGGTTTCCTCTTGCAAAATTATGACCATGATACAACTTCACAAGCATGAAAGCATAAAGGTTTAATCCGAAAATAAAACACAAGCATTTGAATTGCACATTTAGGAATAGTAGAATAACTGATTCATACTTTATAAATCCAAATTGTAGAATTTTAAGAATAAATTGATATTTTATCTTACATAATTCTGAGAATGAATCATATATATACATGGTGACTTGGTTCTCCTAGGTTTGATTCTCATATGTGTTAAAATAATGTTTTGCTAGTGGAAGCCACGCCACGTGAGCGCAGATTAATCCTTGGTTGTCAACTTTGAGACATTGTGTGGACCATATCCATGTACTAATTTAGGAAATAAAAAACAACCTATTATGAAATCAAATCAGATCCCTATAATTATTGGATGTTTCCTAATTTACTAAACAAGTACTAATAAGAAGTAAATACAAGATTTTCCTAATTATACATGCAAGATTTCTAACACCCCCTAAGCTAGTGAATAGATGTTTTCCATTCCCAACTTGGATACAATCTTCTCAAATTTGTTGCTATTCAATCCCTTGGTAAGAATGTCTGCAAGTTGGCCTTGTTAGGATACATATGGAGAGAAAATCAGGCCACTGTCTAATTTTTCTTTGACAAAGCGCATGTCTACTTCAATGTGTTTGGTGCTATCATGTTGCACTACATTATCAACAAAGTTCATCCCATTTTATCTTCGAATTGTCCAAGATAATCTTCAGCTAAAGAAGTTCACATATCCCTTGTGCCATCACCCTAAACATTGCTTCAATACTAGAACTAGCAACTACACTTTGTTTTTTTGCTTTTCCAAGTCACCAGATTCCCTCAAGGAAGGTGCAGTACCCTACACCTGACCAATCCACAATTTCCCCTGCATAGTAAGAATTTGTATATGCTTCAAGGCTCACACTTCTATTTGTTTGAATAGAAATCCCCACGTAGAGTCCTCTTTAGGTTCTGCACAATTCTAAGTGCAACTTGCAGGTGAATCTCCTAGGATTGGTGCATGAACGGACTAATCAAACTCACAACAAAGGCAATATTTGGCCTAGTATGAGACAATGTTGTCAAAAAATGGTTATAACGTCCCTATAAGGGTATGGCAGAACGGATTCAGTGTTGATTGCCATTCACAATACATTATGTTGTAATTAGAGGAAAATCTTCGTAATTAGAGAAAATATCTGTAGAATCTTCTAGTTTATTTTTCAGCATATTTTTTTCCTTATTTCCTTATTTTTAGAAGATTAGATTGTTACAAATAGGTGTAAGGAAAATGTAATAATTATGAATGATAATAATAAAATCATTCTCTTTTTCCAAGTTGGTATCAGAGCTCCCGATCTTGGGAGCTCCATCTCCGCTGCAATAGAAGCCACCGCCGTCGCTGTCCAGCCACTGCGATTGCCACCGTCACGTAGGGGCCGTTGATAAGGCAGAAAGGTGTGCCCTCCTCCGACAAACACAATGCCAGAAATCACTTAGGGAAAGACGTCGCCACGCGCCACCACCGTCATCGGCGCGTGTAGCCCACGCGCCTAGCTCCGGCGAGACCCACTCACTGCCGCTATCACAGAACCGGTCCCTGGAGCTTCCTAAGTCCGTTCCATGGGTCGGTGACGTCTCGTTTGGCTTAGATTCTAGTAGATCTGAGTTTTTTGAGTTTTTGCTCCTTTTCGGTGTAGCCCACTCATCGTTGTCGCCACAGACAGAGTCGCCGAATCAATCCATTATGTCACCACCATCAGATCTTGAGATGAAAGCTTTCAAAGAGAAACTAGATCGTTTGAAAGCAATGATTGAATCAATAAGTAAGTCCTCTAGACCATGTACTCTGTCCATGAAAGGTAAGAGTTCTCTCCATACTCTAGGTCCTATGTCTCAAGGTATTTGGATTCTTGATTCAGGAGCAACTGATCATATGACACCTTTTCGTATGATCTTCGAATCATATATTAAAAGGAATAGAGAACAACTTATTACAGTTGCGAATGGTCAAGGTGTACCCATATGCGGCTCTAGGAATATAACATCTATTGTATTAAAGGATGTTTTACATGTTCCACAATTAGCCAATAATCTTATCTATGTGCAAAAGCTCACAAAAGATTTAAATTATTCAGTAACATTTTTCTCAACTCATTGTGTTTTTCAGGACCTTGCTATGGTGAAGACGATTTTAACTGCTAAGGAGTAGAGTGGGTTGTATCTATTGGAATCTGATGACCAAGACAAAACAAAAATCATGAGTCAACAAGCTAAATCTGAGACATGGGAAAATTCCCAAATATGGCTACATCATAAAAGGCTTGGGCATCCTTCATTCAACCTTATCAAGTCCTTACTTCCTCATTTGTTTACTAAGGAGTCTATTGAGTCCTTTAATTGTGATATTTGTCAGTTGTCAAAACACCATCGTGCATCCTATCCTATTAGTAATAAAAAGAGTACTTCTCCATTTGATTTAATTCACTCTGATGTTTGGAGACCTATCGTAGAATCTATTTCCGAAGCCAAATGGTTCGTTACCTTTATTAACGATTGTACCCGTGTCACGTGGACATACCTTATGAAAAATAAATCAGAAGTTTTCCAAATCTTTGTTAACTTTTTCTGTCTTGTCCAAAATCAATTTGGAAAAAAATATTAAAAGAATCAGGTCTGATAATGGTACTAAATATGTGAATCATGAATTTCTCAATTTTTTGTCTCATAATGGTATTGTTCATGAACTAACATGTGTGAACACCCCTCAACAAAATGGGGTTGCAGAAAGAAAGAATCGTTATCTTCTTGAAGTAACTAGAGCTCTTCTTTTTCAAATGTTTGTTCCAAAAAATTACTGGGAAGAAGCTGTGTTAACTGCCACATATCTCATCAACAGGTTACCCACCCGTATCTTAAATGGAATTAGTCCTATAGAGTCTCTATTTTCTTTTGTTCCCTCTTCCCCCCTAATATCGAGTCTACCTAGTCGAGTCTTCGAATGTACTATTTTTGTTCACTCTCATCATCCTTATCGTAGTAAATTAGATCCCAAAGCTCTTAAATGTGTCTTTATTGGGTATCCTTCTAATAAAAAAGGGTACAAATGTTATCATCCTCAAAGTCGTCGCGTCTTTATCACCACGGATGTCACCTTTCATGAAATCCAATCCTTTTATGTCAGTCCACCACTTCAGGGGGAGAAAGCACTTGAAGTGGAGGAGCTCTCCTTCTTGTCATTACCATATTTGTCTTTGCAGGATGTCCAAGATCTGAGCAATGAACCTACCATGGCCCACAGCGAGGAAGAAGCGGAAGAAGAGGAAGACAAATTTTTTGACAAAAAATATGAAAGAAGAAAACTACCCACTTCGACTCTTGAGCAAGAAAAATTGCCTAATCCAGAGGTGAGGATCCCTGAAGATAACAGTGAGGAGGTAAGTATTACTAAGGATTTACCCATTGCATTAAGAAAGGAAAGAAGGTCATGCGCTAAATATCCTATTTCCCGATATGTTTGCACTAACAATCTTTCTGATAAGCACAGAAGCTTTATTGTTGCCATTGATGCTACAAAAATTCCTACCTCAGTCAAGGACGCCATGAAACTTGAACATTAGACTCAAGCCATGAAAGAAGAGATGAATGCATTAGAAAGAAATTCAACTTGGGAGATTGTTGATAAGCTAAGAGACAAGGCAGTACGATGTAGATGGATATTCACAGTGAAACATAAGGCAGATGCAACAATAGAAAGATATAAAGCTAGATTGGTGGCAAAAGGCTATACCCAAACTTATGGGATTGACTATAAGGAGACGTTTGTCCCAGTGGCAAAGATGAATACAGTTCGAGTTGTTCTCGCTTTGGCTGCTCATTTTGGTTGGGATTTACACCAGTTGGATGTGAAGAATGCCTTTCTTCATGGAAATATGGAAAAGGAAGTGTACATGGAGATTCTTCCAGGTTTTGAAGTGCAAAATGAAAGAAACAAGGTATGTCTCCTAAAGAAAGCATTGTATGGTCTTAAGCAATCCCCTAGAGCATGGTTTGGAAGATTTGCAAAAGCAATGGTTTCCTTGGGATATAGACAAAGCCAAGGAGATCATACTCTATTCATAAAGCACTCTTCTACAGGTAAACTCACTCTATTGCTTGTCTATGTGGATGATATGATTATTGCAAGAGATGATGAAATAGAAAAATTGGCATTAAAAGAAAAATTGGCAGCCCAATTTGAAATGAAAGACCTAGGAAAACTCAAGTATTTTCTTGGAATAGAGGTTGCTTACTCCAAGAAGGGAATTTTCATCTCCCAAAGGAAATATGTACTTGATCTTCTCAAAGAAACAGGAAAGTTGGGATGTAGAACCTCAACAGTTCCTATAGAACAGAATCACAAAATTGGAAGTGAAGAAAGTGCTCATGTAAAGAAGGCCCAATATCAGAGATTGGTAGGAAAATTGATTTATCTATCACACACAAGACCAAACATTGCTTATGCAGTTAGTGTAGTAAGCCAATTCATGCATGATCCAAGAGAGAGACACATGCAAGCAGTTGAAAAAATTCTCCAGTACTTGAAGTCAAGTCCAAGAAAGGGGCTATTGTTCAAAAGGGAAGACAAATTGACTATGAAAATATATATTGATGCTGACTATGCAGGTTCTTTTACTGACAGAAAATCTACTTCTGGGTATTGTATGTTTCTTGGAGATAGTTTGGTAACGTGGAGGAGCAAAAAGCAAGATAGAGTATCTCGTTCTAGTGCAGAAGCTGAATTTCGAGCCCTTGCTCAAGGAATGTGTGAAGGACTCTGGATGAAAATCATTTTGGATGACCTTAAAGTCAAGGTGGACAATCCCATGCAACTATACTGTGACAATAAGTCTGCCATGAGCATTGTCCATAATCCAATACAACATGACAAGACCAAACACATTAAGATTAATAGACATTTCATCAAAGATAATCTAGACAGAGGCTTTGTGATTACAACTCATGTTCCTACAGAACTTCAGATAGCAGATATCTTTACAAAAGGGTTCCCTCAGGGTAGATTTCAAGCAAGATCTTGTAGGCAAGTTGGAAATGATTGATATTCATTTACCAACTTGAAGGGGAGTGTAATTAGAGGAAAATCTTCGTAATTAGAGAAAATATCTGTAGAATCTTCTAGTTTATTTTTCAGCATATTTTTTCCTTATTTCTTATTTTTGGAAGATTAGATTGTTACAAATAGGTGTAAGGAAAATGTAATAATTATGAATGATAATAATAAAATCATTCTCTTTTTCCAAGTCATTATTTGGCACAGTCTCTTTGCAAACTTCAAAAATGTTGTTGCTCCGAGTCACAAAAGTTGCTGCCCTAGGGTTCTCTAAAGCTTTGTTCAAGTTCGACTACTACCTTCCAGTTACCTTTGTGGTCGGCAACCTGAACCATCATAGCCCGTCACTCCGATGAACAACTTTGGTGAACAACTCCAACAAACACAACAATTTTTTTTTTTTTGCATCTTAATATTTTTTTCCTACTTCCTTCAACTATTCTTCATTTACATTCATTTGTTGATTTTTTTCCATGTTTTTATTCTCTTTTTCTTTTCTACTTTCTCCCTTGTTGAGAGTAATGGTGAATGGAGAGAACATATTCCTTGTGTATTGCAAAGCAAAAGATAGGTTTATATACAAAGTAGTGGGCCTAGGCCCATAAGATAAAACTATATCTAACACTCCCCCTCCAGCTGGTGTATATAGATCATATGCACCAAGCTTGTTACAAATATAATCAATCCTAGGACCCCGTAATGATTTGGTGAAGACATCTGCCAACTGATCAGTAGAGTTAACAAACTGAGTAGTAATGTCCCCAGATAAAATCTTCTCACGAATGAAGTGACAATCTATTTCAATGTGTTTGGTCCTCTCGTGAAATACTGGATTTGAGGCAATATGAAGGGCAGCTTGGTTATCACATATGAGAGTCATCTGTGTAACTTCGCCAAATCTCAGTTCTTTAAGCAACTGTTTGAGCCAAATAAGCTCACACGTAGCAGAGGCCATAGCACGATATTCTGCTTCTGCACTAGATCTTGCCACTACATTCTGCTTCTTGCTTTTCCAGGAAATCAAGTTATCACCGATAAAGACACAATAACCTGAGGTGGATCTCCTGTCAGAGGGAGAGCCTGCCCAATCTGCATCTGAGTATCCCAGAACTTGGGTATGATTGTTGTAGCCATATAATAAACCTTTTCCTGGAGCACCTTTGATATACTTCAGAATGCAGATGACTGCATTCCAATGTCCTGTACATGGAGAATTGAGAAATTGACTCACCACACTAACCGCAAAAGAGATGTCAGGACGAGTTACCGTGAGATAATTCAATTTCCCAACCAATCTTCTGTACCTCTCAGGATCTGAGAAAGGCTCCCCCTGACTTGGTAGAAGTTTAGCATTAGGATCCATAGGTGTATCAACGGGCTTGGATTCATTAGCCCAGTTTCCTCTAAAATATCCAATGCATACTTTCTTTGAGATATTACAATTCCATTTGTAGATTGCGCTACCTCAATCCCCAAGAAATATCTAAGTTTACCAAGGTCTTTTGTCTGAAAGTGATGGCAAAGATGTTTTATCTGAGAAATGCCATGATGATCACTACCGGTAAGAACAATATCATCAACATACACTATCAAGTAAATGCACCCAGCAGTGGAATGTCGATAAAAGACCGAATGATCAGCTTCGCTTCGAGTCATACCAAACTGTTGTACTACAGTACTGAATCTACCAAACCATGCCCTTGGAGACTGCTTAAGACCATAAAGTAATTTGCAGAGACGACATACCAAACTGGAAGACTCCCCCTGAGCAACAAACCCAGGAGGTTGCTCCATATAAATTTCCTCAAGCAAATCCCCATGAAGAAAGGCATTTTTAACATCCAGTTGATAGAGAGGCCAACGGCGAAGAGCAGCCATGGCTAAGAATAATCTGACAGAGGTCATCTTGGCAACGGGGGAGAAAGTGTCACCATAGTCTAATCCAAAAATTTGAGTATAACCTTTGGCGACCAAACGAGCTTTGAGTCGATCAATGGTGCCATCAGGACCAACCTTGACTGTAAAGATCCATCGACATCCAACCACAGACTTCCCAGGAGGCAAAGAAACAAGATCCCAAGTACCATTGTTCTGAAGAGCACACAGTTCATCAAGCATGGCTTGTCTCCAACCAGGGTGGGCCAAGGCATCACCTACATTTTTAGGAATAGACATAGAGGAAAGAGAAGAGAGACAAATATATAGGGAGGGGGATAACCGGTGATAACTTAGAGTAATATAATGAGGAGAAGGATTACGAGTAGAACGATTACCTTTCCGGAGGGCAATAGGGAGGTCAGACTCAAGTGGTGGGACCGGAGGAGACGGAGGTTGTGGCACTGAAGTAGAGTCGGGTGGGGGTCCAATGGGAAGGCTGGAGCGTTGCCGACGATGATAAACTTGAAGTGGAGGCGGAGGTGGTGGGTCGGGTGACACAGCAGACACAGGAGGAGTATCAAAGACAAGAGGGAACGGTGAAGGGGCAAGGACAAGTGTAGGAGAAGAGGAAGTAGATGAAAAGTAGAGAGAAGACTCAAGAAAGGTGACATCAGTTGAAATCAAGTAGCGACGAAGGGAGGGTGAGAAACATTTATACCCCTTTTGAGACCTAGTATACCCTAAAAAGACACATTTGTGAGACCGAGCGGAGAGTTTGTAAGACCAGGACTGTGATTATGGACAAAACATGTAGATCCAAAGACGCGAGGGGGTAGGGGGTGGAGAGGTTGAGTGGGAAATAAAATAGAGTGAGGTATTTGATTGTTGAGGACAGAAGATGGCATTCGATTGATGAGATAGCATGCAGTGAGAACAGCATCACCCCAAAAAGGTTGAGGAACGTGACCATGAAGTAAGAGGGTGCGAGTGGTCTCAATTAGGTGTCTATTTTTACGCTCAGCCACCCCATTTTGTTGAGGGGTATATGCACAAGAAGTCTGATGAAGAATGTCATGGGAAGCCATGAAGGCTTTAAAGGAGTGAGAGAGGTATTCACGAGCATTATCACTACGAAAAGTACGAATAGAAACACCAAATTGAGTCTGAATTTCATTATAAAAAGATTGAAATATGGAAAATAATTCAGAATGAGATTTCATTAAAAATAGCCAAGTACACCAAGAGTAATCATCAATAAAAGTTACAAAATACTGAAATCCTAAAGTGGACGTGACCCGACTCGGCCCCCAAATATCCGAGTGAACTAAAGCAAAAGGAGAGACACCGCTCGGTTGGGGACACTTGGAGAAAATGAACTACGACTATGTTTGCCTAACTGACACGACTCACACGACAAATGAGACAACTTAGACAGACGTGGTACAAGGTGTTGAAGCTTGGCAAGGCTAGGATGACCTAATTGAGCATGAATGAGGGAAGGGGAATCTGCCACCAAACCAACAGGAGCAGAGGTGCGTAAAGGCCATGAGACTCACATCCGGTGCCAATCATCCGTCCCGAACTCCGGTCCTGTAAGAAAACAGAATCTTTAGTAAAAGAGATAAGACAATCAAGAGAGCGAGTAAGACGACTAAGGGATAATAAATTAAAGGGAGACTCTGGGACATAAAGAACATTGTCAATGGAGAGAGAAGGAGAAAGATGGACAGTACCAACACCATGAGATGTGGCGCGAGAACCATTAGCCATAGTGATAGAGGGTAAATAAGCAGAGGTAGAAAGAGAGGAGAAAAGAGACCGATTACCAGAAATATGATCGGTAGCACCAGAATCTAGGACCCAAGGGCCAAGAGAGGTGGAGTGAGTGAGACCAGCAAACGAAGGGCCTGTGTGCGCAACAGAAGCAGTGGAATTGGAAGCTTGACGTTCCTCATACCATTTAAGGAAGTCATTGAAGAGAGCTGGAGGCCCAGAGCCAGAACTATCAGAGGGGGTAGCACCAGATGCAGTAGAGACAGGAGAGGCAGTGTGGGCAACAGCAGCAGCAGGGCGAGGGGGACGACCATGTAAGACGTAGCAACGGTCAATTGTGTGGCCCAGTTTGTGACAGTGATCACACTTGGGACGACCTTTGCCTGATTTGCGAGAGCGCTGACGATCATCACGTTGAGAAACCAAAGCAGAGGAGTCTCCAGTGGGAGCTGATGAAGGTATGTCAGGGGAAAACTTGCAAGGCACACGCAACAGAGTGGACCAAGCCGAGTTCAAGGTAGGCACGGTCGGAGATCCCAGAATCTGATCACGAATGGAAGAGTACTCATCAGGAAGCCCATACAATGCCATCAACATAAAGAAAGTTTGGCGTTGCTCTAGTTCCTTAACAGGAGTGACAGCAGGAGGCAAAAGTTCATTGAAGTCATGTAGGAGGCCATGAACTTTGCCCAAATACTCAGCCATGGAGCCCTCAAGGCGTCGTGGGGAAATGATATTCTGGAGATTTTGACACACACCATAGAGACGTTGAGTATCATTGGTGTATAACACTCGGGCTTGTTCCCATACATCAACACATGTCTCATGGACACGAAAAATTTGCTTTAGGGAGGGATGAATGGTCGACTTAAGGACACTACAAATTTGAGTGTCAATTTTCAACCAACGATGACGATCCTTCTCATCAACGGAAGCAGCTGTCTGGGTAAGGTGAGCAACATAATCTTGTCCCTTAAGCCAAAGCTTGATATCCGAAGCCCAAGTATCATAATTGGTTCCATCTAACTTATCAATGGAAAGAGGAACATTGGCCTAGGCCCACTACTTTGTATAAAAACCTATCTTTTGCTTTGCAATACACCCCCTCATGCCTGTGAGGCATGCATCAATGGTGAGTGGCCCATTTTTAAAGTGGATCTAAATGGCTCTGATACCATGTTGAGAGTAATGGTGAATGGAGAGAACATATTCCTTGTGTATTGCAAAGCAAAAGATAGGTTTTTATACAAAGTAGTGGGCCTAGGCCCATAAGATAAAACTATATCTAACATCCCTCAACAATTCTTCATATACATTTATGATGTTTTTTTTTTTTGCATTCCTTTTCTTTTCTATGTTCTATAATTGAGTTCCTATTTTAGTTCTCATTCTTCATCTTTTATTCTTCTATGTCTTCTTCATTTGTTGAGTCCAGTTTGAGTTCCTATTCTATTCTAGCATTGAGTTCCTGTTTTGTTACTATTCCTATTCTTATTTTTAGGACAATGTCTAGTAACCCAAACCAAAGTCAGACATCCTCAAACTCTTAAGAAACTCTTAAGAGGATAGGCATAGGATGGAAACATTGTCATCCTACTAAAGAGAATGATATCAATGAAATTTTTTACAATTACTGCAAAAATATTATGAAAAGAGGAATTACAAGAGGAAAGCAACATCTAATGCGAAAGAAGGGAAATGTTGTAGCCTACCAAAGTTGTCGAAAAGAACTTAGAGATAAGTTGTGAGCACTTGAGAAAAATAAGAAGATGAAAGAGAGTGAGTTATTCCAAAGAGTAATGGAAGATATATCTCTTGATAGTGAAGATTATACATTGGAGGAGCGATATTTTAGAGAATTAGAAGCTCAAATACTTGTTAGTGCCAATGAGATGAAGAAGGCTGATATGAAGAAAGGACCTATTAACCTTTTTTTGTAAATGACCAAAAATAGCAATTGCAAGAAACAAAGAGAAATTGAAGCAAACAAGCATAAAGGAGACTTGTGACAATGAAATTATAGCAAGAGTCCACCAATATATAGTCTGATTTTGGTATCAAGCTACACTATTAGTCGTTAATCCCAAATAGCAGGATGACTGCTATTCTAAAATATATATATATATATATATACACACACACACACTCTTGGTAAAGTTATTCCACTCAATAACTCATGGTGTATGTTGAATTTCAGCAATCCAACCTTTCAATTAAAAGTTATTAATGTATAGATAAAGTCTACAAATTTTTAAAAAATTTGAAAACTGTATGATACTTTGTCATATAGATTCAAATCAAAGTATTCACACCTTTTGCCTAGTGCTCATCGAAGTAAGGGGGAGTGAATATTCTCGCTTTGGATATAGCTCACACCGATAACCATAATGAGATATTTCTCACTCCCTTTTCTTTTTGTTGGTGTCCTTATGTGTTTTGCAGGTAAGGATGATCATCTTGATGATGATGTCGAAGACAAAGCTTCGACCTTACGCTTGGTGATGGTTGAGCTCTAATAGGATGTATCACAGTTGTAGTTAAGATTTCAATTATTTTGTTGATTTCAATATGCTTAGGACAGATGTTAGTTTCCTAGTTGTAATGGCTTGTTTTGCACTTGTTTAGTATTTTCTTGGTTTTAGCTATGTTTCAAATGTGATATCTCTATCCGAGGGGTTTTGTGAATGGTTTTCTTTTTAGTAATGTTTATTTTTGAACTCCTTAATTATCTCCTTTATTTTATATAGATATATATTAGCCTATGGGGTAGAGGGTTTCACAAGGTAGAGTACACTAATAATTTAATGAAGAGTCAAAGGCAACTACAGGCAAGTTATAGGTGTTTTATCATGTCAAATGCTTGAACGAATAGGAAGCAAAGATGCATAATTTTTTGGTGAACTCTTCTACAAGGGCAATGTACATCAAATTTGTTTATGCATCTAATTTTGTAAAGACTGGAGAGAAATTATTGGAGTTATTTGACTCAATTATAGAGGAGACTGGAGAGGAAATATTTGTCCAAGTCATCACGAACAATGGGAGTAACTACGTTCTTGCTTGTAAGATGTTGGAGGAAAAAAGATCCAAAATTTATTGAACTCCAAGGGCAACATATTGCATAAATTTAATGTTTGAGAACATTGGGAAGCTTCCCAATTAAGAAGACAATTCAATGGGAAATCTCTCTTGTTGGCTTTATTTATAGCCATTCAAGCACTTTAAGTTTGTTTAGATTCTATACAAACAAAAGGAAGCTAGCGAGACATGCAATAACCTGATTTGCAACATCTTTTCTTTCCTTGGAAAGGACCCACAAAGAGCAATCAAATTTAAGAAAGATGCTTGTTTCGAATGAGTGGAATTCAATCAACTAAAATCAAATTTAAGAAAGATGTTTGTTTCCATATTTGTTTTACGAAGTTCATTGCGGAGTTATCTTGCCATAGCATTAGTATATGCATGAAAATAGGAATGGATTTTATCCCATAATTGCCAAGATGTTTGGCAACCACTGACGTGAGTATGCATGTTTGTCGAGATGGATGATTTCAACCAAGAAAGGAGAAGCTGGTCTTGTTGTTCCCATACGAGATATGAATCGGATAAATTTCCAGCATCACAATCTTCAGTCAAGAGAAACTTTTGAGGAATTTGTGAATTTACTAGATAGTGATGAAGCCTGTGTCCTTTGATGATAGGTTCAACCTATTGACAACAAAGAAGGTAATTCTTGCTGTCATGTTTCTCTAAGATGGAATAAGAAGGTAATCAACAGTGTCGACAAAGGTTTTGAAAAGGAAGATGAAGCTATAATGAATGGATCAGCATGAAATGGCAGAGGAGGAGGTGGTGGAGGAGTATTGAAATCAGCCATGCATGATTATTAAGAGAAAAAATTTGAAGATCTAACTTGCTCTTGATACCATATTAGGGTTTTACAAAATCAGAATTAGCGAGAAAGAGAACAACGGAAGATAGATTCTTGAAGAATGAAAATTGTACTGGTAACCTGATTACAATACAATTACAATTAGATTATATAGGGATAAAAAGAGTGATAATAGCTTCTCACGGAAGCTTCAAAATAAAACTAACTAAACTGACAGCGGTCAATTACAAGAGTTTAAAAACAGAAAACAAAACCTATACTATTGCTGCACATATTAGAAAAACAAATAAACCAAAGTAAAGATATACTCCAATACAACCTAATGCTTTCTTACTTCTTCCAAATACCATGATAAAATACCTACTATACTGTTTAACTATAGAAGATCAATGACAATAAGTGATAGATTTGTACTAAAAAACCATTCACTCACTTTTCTTCAAGTAACTTTGGGAGTACCACATCTTTGTAATACTGAATGGATGACCAAGCCTTCACCCTGAAATTGTAAACATTTGTCATGTTGCTGCCAAATCTTTCCATCAGGTACTCAGGAATTTTTTCAACCACCCGTACATCATTTTTCAAGGTACTGATAAAATATTCTTCATCATAAATGTCACTGAATTTGCTGGAAAATAGAAACATTATGAAAAACTTAGTCTATTTAGAATGAAGCACCTTAATCAACATTGGTATAACTACCAACAAACTCATAAGTCATTACAATACAACAGTAACTCAAAATGCATATTGATCCCAAAAAAGAACAAAAAAAAACTCATTGTAGTGCAGAGAGTAGCCAGGCCCCACAAATTTCTATTAAACTCAATGCATATTGATCCCTAAAAAAAGAACAAAAAAATATCAAGATATACTCAAAACTTGACATGTGTTCATCATTAATACTCAAAAGTCATAGTTTAAACACAGTCATCATTAATCAAACAGCAGGGAAGTAGACATGGCAAAAACAGAGTAAAAAGAGCTAAGAGTGAGAACTTACTAAAACACATAATAATCTATCGAGTAAACAAAAATAATAGTGCAACAAGTTGGGGAAGTTGGGGGAGAAAAAACCAATAGTCTAATGATAGGTCAGTTAGTTATATTAGTAATTAGTGGAATGAGCTTACAACAGAATAGTCCCATTACAGGTGGGTTTATGTTACCGTACCAGTAGCTGCCAATAAATAAGAAGAGAAGTTGAGAAGAATCAATCATTTGGTGAAATAGAATTGGGACTAGGGAGAGGCCTGGATATCTCGAATATCCAGGAAATTCTTCATAGAGATACACTCAATCAATTAAGAAATTATGTTTTTCTTCCATTTCTAATCCAGTTTCTATCATCTAACAAGTAGAACCATACCCAAATAGAAAAGAAATCATTTTAAAAAAAATGAAATCAATTTCCAATAAGGGAGGGACAGTGATGTCCTTTCAGTTCTTTGAAAGACAGAAGGTTAAGAAAAAAAAAAAAAGAGTTCATGTTACTCCTTGTCAAAATTATAGACCTTTACAAAAGATCCACATTTTCAATTCTCGTCATAAGGTGAGAAAAGATGGGGCTGGAAGAAAACGCAGGATGTGATCCGAAATGGGGTGGTGTTAGGAATGATTACAGAGAGCATCAAAAACCTCTACATGTTTATTATAGAAAGAAAAAGGGAAAGGGTCATATTGTAACCGATAGTTGACTGGGTCAAGTTTGTTAGTTAAATCTGATAGTTTGTTATAAATATTTTAAATAAGGCCTCTATTGTTTATATGAGGCATTTTTTGTATAATCTGTATAACAGGAAGTTCCAGTGTGAAAAGGAGTGCTCCTTTTGGGGTTATACTTGTATAGCTTGGTTCTTGTAAGAATTTTGTTCATAATCAATAAAGTCATTCAGCTTTTTGGTCTTGCTGTGTGGGTGTGCTGATCTTGGTTAGGATTTTGTTCTTCTTTTCCTTTCTCAAGAAGAGATTCCTAACAAGTAGGTCTGACCTTCCGGATCACACTCACAATGGATAATCAGGTTAAAGCTTAAGAGAAGGCGGTCAGGGTACAGGGGCGAAGTTGGCAGACTTCAAGACAGATTTGGAATACATCAAGAAATTACCTTTTAAATCAGAACAACCAGAAAACTCCATCTGTGGAGGGGGTTAATTCAGTGAACCCAAATGATCACTCAACGGAAGAGGAGGAAATTGGAGGGTCATCAGGAATCACATTAGGAATCATTAGGCCCAGCAATAGTCCTTTTTCCAGCCCAGTCATCTTAGTCAAAAGGAAGAATGGGAGTTGGAGGTTTTTTGTCGTTTATCGAACACTAAACAAGGCCATTGTTCCGGACAAGTTTCTAATTCTAGACATAGAAGAACTATTGGATGAACTAAACAGAGCCACATACTTCTCCAAAATAGACTTGAGGTCTAGATATCACTAAATCAGAATGCACAAACCACACATCCCATAAAACAGCTTTTAGAACACACCAAGTGCATTATGAAACTCTAGTAATGCCATTTGGATTAACACATGCCCCCTCAACTAACCTGGCTTTGTATCTCTCAATAGATCCATCTGCCTTATACTTGATGGTAAACACCCATTTACACCCAATAGTTGTCTTTCCTCTTGGTAAGTCCACTTCTTTTCAAGTTTGATTCTTCTTCTAGGGCTTGCATCTCCTCCAAGACAGCTTCCTTCCACTCAGAGCAGCTTGTATATCTTTTGAAATTTTTATTTCTCACAGTTGTGAAGTAAAAGCCCAAAACAAAAGGGATAAGTTTTCATGAGAGAAAACTTGAGATAGGATGCTTTGTACATGATCTAATACCCTTTCTAATAGCAATAGGAAGGTTAGAATCATCAAGGACAGATTCAACTATAGTTTGAACAGATTGGAGAATTAGAAAAATTGTTACCTGATGGTTCATTGGATTCATGGCAGTCTTGAAGATCATTTAGCTCTATTCTTTGAGGTTTTTTCTTTCTGGAATAGACAAAGAAAAGGGTTCTACACCCTTATTACCCATTGCAACTGTCTCATTTTGTTCAGTTTCAATCATTTCAGAACTTGGCACAATTTGTAAATCTGAAATTTCACTTTCTGAAACAATTTCTAAAATGTTGTATTTATTATGCTTACTTGGTCTACCCTTTTTTTGAGCCTTTAAACTTCCTTCATTATGTACGGAATCAAAAGTTAATAAATCTGAATTCTATAAAGTTCGTAAGATGGGAAAATCTGAAGTTTGAAAATATTGGACTGCATCTTCCTCTTTTCTCCCCCCTGAAGATGATTTTGGAAAAAATGACTTTTCAAAAAAAATAAAATAACATCCATAGAAACAAAGGTTTTCTTGGAAACAGGATCAAAGCATTTGTATCCTTTTTGGTTGGGAGCATAGCCAATAAACACACTTTTTTGCTCTAGGTTCAAGTTTACTTTGATTTGGCTCAAGAGTATGCAAAAGTAGTACACCATATTCTTAGGGGTAAAGTGCAAGAGAATCTATTATTTGGAAAAGAAGTTTAAAATCAAAAGGAGTTTTGAAGTTCAAATCTTTGCTAGGCATCCTATTGATCATAAATGTTCCAGTTAAGATTGCTTCACCCCAAAGATATTTTGGTGTTATACTTTGAAACAATAAAGCTCGAACAACTTCAAGTATGTGCTTATTTTTTCCTTTCAGCCACTCCATTTTGTTGTGGAGTATCTACACAAGAGCTTTGATGAATAATGTCATTTTCAAGAAAAAAAATCATTTAGGTGTTTATTAAAATACTCCATTCCATTATCACTATGGAATACTTTGATTTTTTCATGAAATTGAGTTTGTATCAAATGGGGAAAAAAATTGAAAATGTTCTCAACTTTAGATTTTGTTTGCATCAGGTAAACTCATGTTAATCTTGTATGATCATCTAAGAATGTGGGGAACAAAAGGAATGATGATGCTTTGCAAGTTGGCAAACTTCACAAGACATATTTGGATTTTTATTTTTAAAAAGTTCAGGAAATAAATTTTTTAAGTACAAAAAACTTGGGTGATCTAGACTACAATGTCATAGCATTATTTTTTCATTTTCATGAATAGAAATTCAATTGAGACAATTGCCCTGAATTTTTTCTTTAAAATTAGCTTCATCCTCAAAGAGATAAAGTCCATCAACATCTTTAGCGCTACCAATCATCCTCCCAAAACTCAAAAAATTTGCAGGTAGAGGAGTCAAAAATAGCCAAAACAATTTTGATCATGTGTCAATTTACTCATGGACAAAAGGTTACATGACAAATTTGGGACATGGAGAACATTGTGAAGGGTTAAAGATTTAGTTATAGGAATGGAACCAACACTAGCTATAGTAGACAACGTACCATCTGCAATTCTAATCTTTTTATGACCTACACAAGAACTATATGTGGAGAACAATTTTGAATAATTTGTCATGTGGTCAATTGCTCCAGAAACAATGATCCATGGAGCTTTAGAATTTTGTTTGGTGCTAACAAGGTGATGGAAAACCATTCTTGAAGACCATAAGACCTTGGACAAGAGCAATGTCAAGAAGAAAGCAAGAGAAGTGAGCTCAAGGTGAAGATAGAATGCCTAAGCTTCTATAGAGCTATAGGCTTATTTCATAGTTTATTTTTCTTTTATATTTTCCTTGTAAATATTTTCCTTTATTTTGACCTTGTATTTTGGGTCAAATAGTGTAGGTAATTTTATCTTGGTATTGTTTTTACTTAAAGGTATAACTAGTAGATTAGGGGAGGTATAACTAGCAAAGTCTTGTTAGACTTGTTTGGGCTTGGATGGCCCAAATCTTTTTATGGCCTATAGGTTTGGACGTTCACTTGCTCACGCAAGTGGTTTGGACGTCCAAACCATGTCAAGCTTGTCATCCAAGCTACAAATTAAGAACTTGGCTTTGATAGTAACATCTCAACAAACTTGTAAAAAGTAATCATTAGTCTACAAGTTGTAATGATTAGGTTAGATAGTTGAAGTTAACTTAAGCTAACCTAGGTTATTCTTAAACTAGGATTAACTTAGCTTGCTCCATAAACTTCTAGACAATTAACTATACTTGTAGACATTTAACTAGAGTTAGTTAGCTTAAGTACAAGATAACTAACCATGGTTACATTTAACCATGGTTAATCTAGCTTGCACCATAAGCCAACTAAACTCTATATATTGTATTTTTGTACTCATTTTGTGATAGTGATAGTTTTGAGTAATATACATGATTTAGACAAAATTTGTCTCCAAATTCTCTCTCAAAGCTTGTTTCTCTCCTTGAAACTTCTTCCTTTTCTCTTATTCTCTCTTGAGTGTGGTGAGAATTTGAAGAGACTTATCACTCTTGAAGAGTGTGGCGTCACCAAGGGAGATCCTACCTTTCCCATGTGTGTTAGACATGACTTCTAACATCATAGGAAGCCATTGAAGGAGCTTGAAGCAATCCAAGAAGTTAAAGATCCGTCCAAAAAGTTTGAAGGAGGAACTACATCAATGATCAATCAAGTCTCTCCTTGAGATTTCCATGACAAGGGTATTAGAAAAGGAAATACCTTTTTGAGCTAGAGAAGAGGATGGCCGAATTGACATTTTAGATGAAAAGTTGTACAAGTGCTCCAATTGTTCCTTGGTGAAAAGAAGTGACTCAAAGTCGCCCTCTTGCCTCATGTTTTCTCCATTTGAGGCTACAAACAATGATGATGCAACTTCAATGCATCTAGAATTTGCGAAATCATGGTAGGCAAACACAATTAGAGTCAAAAGTTTGATACCATGTAAGTTTAGAGAAGAAAAAGATCTTTATTTTTTTGTACATTGTTCAGAACTACAAGAGGGAATTATATAGACAGAGATTATTAGTGTATAAAATCACAACAAAAAGGGAATATTTGTTTGCTAGCCCTTTTTTACTTTTTGCATTCTATTACATCTTCAGAATATTCCAGGGACACCTATCCTTTATTTTCTCTCTCTGTTGTTGCTTTTACAGCTGCTACTTTTACAGTTGTATTACCTTTTATTTATTTTCTCTCTCTCTCTGCTATAATACTGAGGGGTTCCCTATATATATTTTGAACCCGTGTATTCATTTTGTAGTTTAATGAAATGAAGTTCCTCTTTACATTTTTATCTCTTTCTACTTTTATCTAATATGGTATCAAGAGCCTTTGATCCTCTAGAACCCTAATTTTTCTTCTTCATCTCTTCTATGGCAACGTCAAATAATCTTTCTTCTTTTTCACAATTTTTATCCAACTCCATAGCTGAAAAACTAGATGATTCAACCTATCTTCACTGGAGGCAGCAGATTGAACCGGTCATCAAGTCCCACAAACTTCAACGGTTTGTGGTTAATCCCCAAATTCCACCTAGGTATTTGATAGATGCTAATCGTGATTCAGATACCGTTAATCCAGCATATGAAACCTGGGAAGTCCAGGACCAAATGCTCCTCACATGGCTGCAATTGACTCTCTCGAAGACCATCCTTTCACGTGTCATTGGCTCAGTTCATTCTTATCAGGTATGGGACCAAAGTCCATGAGTATTTTCACACTCAAACTAAAGCACGAGCACGTCAGCTCCGCACTGATTTGCGTTCTACCACTCTTGATGGTAAATCCATGCGTGAATTTTTGACTCAAATCAAAAACATTGCTAATGAACTTGCTGGAGTTGGAAGTCCTGTGTCACTTGAAGAATATGTTGATGTTGTTCTTGAAGGTCTGCCACAAGAGTATGCACCTGTGGTCTCTGTTATTGAAAGTAAGTTCATCACCCCTCCTATTGCTGAAGTGGAAGCTCTTCTCCTTGCCCATGAGTCAAGAGCTAATAGGTTCCGTAAGCAGTCTTTCTCTCCTTCTATTAATTACACTCAAGGTTATTCTCGTGGGGGTGTTAGTAGTGGATCTTTTAGAGATCGAGGTGGTGGTAACAGTGGACGTCGTGGTGGTAGAGGTTCTGGAAGAGGCCGTGGTAGTCGATTTGCAAATTTTCAGTGTCAGATTTGCTTCAAGTATGGACATACTGCCAATATTTACTTCTATAGAGCTGATGTCAATTATCAACCTACAAACTCCCTTGTCCTGTATGATCCTACCACACTGCAACCTGTGCAGGTTACCTCTTCATCAAACATTAAAGCCTCCAATACTTGGGTGAATCCTAATCAGAAACAGCTCAGCCAAGATGCTCATGCCAATGCCACACCAAGTGCTATGATTGCTAATACCTCTTCTCAAGGAGCTACTAATTCTACATGGATCCCTGATTCTGGTGCTTCGTTCCATGTTATTGGTGAGCCTCAGAACATCTATCAGTTAGAGCATTTTGATGGTCCAGACCAAATCTTCATAGGAAATGGTCAAGGTTTGCAAATCAATGGTTCTAGTTCTTCCTCCTTTTTATCTCCTATTAACTCTCAATTTAGTTTTCAACTAAATAATCTTCTTCATGTTCCCCTTATCACCAAAAATCTGTGGAGCGTAAGTAAATTTGCTAAAGATAATTGTGTTTTCTTTGAGTTTCATGTTGATCATTATTTTGTCAAATCTCAGGAAACCAATGAGGTTCTTCTTCAAGGTATTGTTGGTGTTGATGGGCTTTATTCTTTTCCAAATCTAGAGCTCCAAAGTCCCTCAGAATTGGTCTCTTCTTCGGCTGAAATGTCCTCCCAGTCTGCTGTCTCCCCTACTATTACTACAGTTTTAGATAATACCAATGTAAATAAAAATTCTGATCTATCTAGTTCTTCCACTATGTGGCATACTAGGCTAGGTCATCCTAATTCTCATGTTCTTAAGCTTGTTCTTACTCAATGTAACCTTCTTCCATCAAATACATATGTTACTGAATTTTGCTCATCTTGTTGTGTAGGAAAGTCTCATAGACTTCCTTCTTCTGCCTCTAAAACTGTATATTCTGCTCCCTTGGATTTAATTTTCACTGATATGTGGGGACCATCACATATTAAATCCTTTTCTGGATATATTTACTATGTTTCCTTCATTGATGCTTTCTCTAAATACACTTGGATATATCCCTTAAAGTCAAAATGTGAAACTCTCTGTTTTTCAACAATTTAAGGCTATGACTGAACATCAATTCAACACCAAAACTAAAAGTGTTCAATCTGATTGGGGAGGGGAATACAGAGCTTTTACTACATTTCTTGCCACAAATGGAATAGAACATAGATTGATTTGTCCCCACACACATCATCAAAATGGTGTGGTTGAAAGGAAACATAGGCATATTGTTGAAATTGGTCTTACTCTTCTTCATCATGCCTCCTTAGCTCTGCAATTTTGGGATTTTGCTTTTACCACTGCAGTTTATCTTATCAATAGATTGCCAACTGCAGCATTAAATTTTAATGTTCCTTTCACTGTTTTATTCAATAAATCACCTAATTACAAATTCTTAAGAACATTTGGTTGTGCTTGTTTTCCCTTCTTAAGACCATATGTTAGCCATAAACTTCATTTCAAATCCCAGGAGTGTGTTTTTCTGGGATACTCAAACTCTCACAAAGGTTATAAATGCCTATCCTCTTCTGGCAGAATTTACATTTCAAAAGATGTTATTTTTAATGAACATAGGTTTCCTTACTTAAATCTGTTTCATCCAAGTCCTACTCAAAATGTCTCTCCATGTCAATACTTCACTCTCAATCCGAATTTGTCTCCTCCTTGCACTACTTCTCCTGTTTTCTCACAGCAGCCTCCTCTGTCTTCTCAAGACAATGATCCAGGTGTCTCAAACAGTCCCACAATGTCTTCTTCACATAATGTGTCTCCTTCATCTAATGAGTCTTCCTCACATAATGTATCTTCTCCTGTCTCTTCCACTGACATAGATAATGTTCCTAGAACCATTAATAATCATCCCATGCAAACCCGTTCTAAATCTAGATTTCATAATCCTCGGCTACATCCATCCTTATTCTTGGCTCATAGTGAACCTAAAAATGTTAAGCAAGCTCTAGCTGATCCTAATTGGTTCTCTGCTATGTAGCAAGAATACACTGCCTTAATACACAACCATACTTGGGATTCAGTTTCTTTGCCATCTGAAAGAAAAGCAGTGGGATGTAAATGGATTTTCAGAGTCAAGGAAAATGTTGATGGCTCTATAGATAAGCTTAAAGCTCGGCTGGTTGCAAAAGGTTTTCATCAAGTGCATGGCTTTGATTTTCATGAGACATTTTCTCCTGTTATTAAACACATAACTATTAGAATCATCATCACTCTTGCTCTTACCTATAACTGGGAATTATTTCAGTTGGATGTAAATAATGTCTTTCTTAATGGCACTTTAGAAGAAACTATTTACATGGTTCAGCCCCCTGGTTTTGAAACTGTGGTCTGCAAGCTCAACAAGGCACTATATGGCTTGAAACAAGCCCATAGACAATGGTTTGACAAACTGAAATTGACTCTTACTCAATTTGGTTTTCAAGCTAGTAAATGTGATCCATCTCTGTTTTCGTACAAACATCAAGCTCATACCATCTTTATTCTAGTTTATGTGGATGACATCATTACTGGCAGCTCTTATTCCCTTATTCAACAAATCACCAATCAACTTGACTCCATATTTTCTTTGAAGCAATTGGGAAGCTTGGATTACTTTCTAGGTATTGAGGTTAAATACTTGCCCGACAAATCACTGGTTTTGACTCAGAGCAAGTATATTCGGGACCTTCTGGTTAAAACCAATATGGCTGAAGCTCATTCTGTTCCTTCTCCTATGTTCTCTAACTGCAAATTGTCCAAGTCTGGGAATGACTTATTTCATGATCCAACTCTTTTTAGATCTGTTGTTGGTGCCTTACAGTATGCTACACTCACAAGACCTGAAATCAGTTTTGCTGTTAACAAAGTTTGTCAATTCATGGCTAATCCTCTTGACTCTCACTGGGTGGCTGTCAAAAGAATCCTAAAGTATTTAAAGGGCACACTCTCTTATAGTCTTCACATGCAGCCTGCTGCAGTAGGCAGTCCCATCTCTCTTACTGCTTTATGTGATGCTGATTGGGCCTCTGATCTGGATCTGCTATCTTTTTTGGACCCAATTTGATATCTTGGTGGTCCAGAAAACAGCGAGTTATTGCTCGGTCCAGCACAGAAGCTGAATATCGCAGTATAGCTCAAGCTTCTCCTGAGTTAACTTGGATTCAAGCTCTTCTACAGGAACTTAAGGTTCCTTTATCCACACCTACTTTGCTCTGTGACAATCAAAGTGCAGTGGCTATTGCACACAATCCTGTTTTTCACAGCAAAACAAAGCACATGGAGATTGATGTGTTCTTTGTTCGTGACAAAGTTCTATCCAAGCAGCTTTTAGTTTATCACATACCAGCTCTAGATCAATGGGCTGATTTACTTACTAAGCCTCTGTCTGCTCCCGTTTTGAAGTTCTTAGAGACAAACTCAATGTGCGAAGTTTTTGTGACAAACCTCCACCTTGAGTTTGAGGGGGGCTATTAGTGTATAAAATCACAACAAAAAGGGAATATTTGTTTGTTGGCCCTTTTTTACTTTTTGCATTCTGTTACATCTTCAGAATATTCCAGGGACACTTGTCCAGACAGCTGTCCTTTATTTTCTCTCTCTGTTGTTGCTTTATAGCTGCTACTTTTACAGTTGTATTACCTTTTATTTATTTTCTCTCTCTCTCTCTGCTGTAATACTGAGGGGTTCCCTATATATATATTGAACCCATGTATTCATTTTGTAGTGTAATGAAATGAAGTTCCTCTTTACATTTTTATCTCTTTCTACTTTTATCTAATAGACATGATTAGAAGAAATCACAATCACCTTGATTACAAAAATAAATGTAACGATAACATAAGGAGAAGAAAATAAATGAGAATCTAATCAGATTTGAATAATCTAATATTGATCCCATCTAACTAAATCTCCTATAATAAAAGAGAATAAAATCAAATCAGAGTAAGTCTGATATTGATCTTAACTACCCAAATTTACAATTAAATAAAAATATATTTAGCTGTCAACAGTATAAATGGAAGTTCCGGTGTGAAAAGGAGTGCTCCTTTTGGGGGTATATTGTATACCTTGGTTCTTGTAAGAATTTTGTTCATAATCAATAACGAATTCATTCAGTTTTTCTGTCTTACTGTGTGAGTGTGCTGATCTTGATTAGGATTTTGTTCTTTTCCTTTCTCAAGAAGAGATTCCTAACAGGTGGGCTGACCAGAAAATATTTCTGATGGTTTCTTTATGATCGACTTTAATAAATGATATGAACTATACATACATTATACTCCATCTAACACAACAGCTTAACCAAGAATAGTTAACAAAACTGGGGAATGAGCAAAGAAACCTCTTAATAACTAGATGATGATCAATGAAAAATATTTAGCATTATGGTTTTGTTTCTTTATGGATTTCATTGTTTGGCTTGCATGGTGATATGTGGGAGAATGCCATTGCCCAACATGATGCAACCATTTTTTTATGATCGACTTTAATGGTTTTGGTAGAAGTAATGGAGCTAAATTTTACTGGCAATGTGTGATCTGTGCAGGTGGATGACTGAATAGACAGAGGTGAGTTCCATGATGGGATTGCCAGCCAAAAAGGTCGGCTGAAAAGTCACCAATGCCAGCAGACAGTGATGAACAGAGATATCTGCTGGAAATTGATGTGGCAGAGGGAGACCAAATAACTGGAGCACAAAAATAGTGTAACAATAAACAAAAAACACTAATGTGGAGTGGGTCCAGCAGGCACGGATGGTTTTGGGTTGCCTCTCTTCAGCTTTTAGATACCATAGTGAAAGAAAAACAAAAGCATGTACTAAAACTTTAAGTCTCAACTTCACCATGGACTCAATACTATGTGAGAAATGTTAGGAACACACTCCTTTATTAGTTAAAATTTGTTGCAAAAATTACAAAATTTTGTGGGTCTCACATCCTATTTAATGAATGTATCATGATTTTGTAGTTCTCAATAAATTTTAATCAACAGAAGAGAGTGTTAGAAAAAGTCTGTTAGAGAATGTGTTGCCAGCACTCCTCTATTTGTATAACGAATATAATATAACATACAACTAATTATTATATTTACATGATACATTAATGATTAAACCAAGAATTAAAAGTCATGGGGAATGTAAGCTTGAACTGGATCTTATACCGTTTGTGCCAACTCATGATGAGTACTAAAAAGATAGGAGAGCAAACAAACAAACCTAGAATCTTTCCATATGCTATGATATTGGAAATTTGGGATCACAAGAGTAGCATTCAGGTAGCCAGCCACAGCAACAGCATTGCACACCTTCGAAGCACAAAACATTCCTTTTACAAATATGTCGAGAGCAAAGCTAAATTGGGGACACTTTAAAGAAGGAATGTACAGAAAACACTAACCGATGTCCTTTGCTGATTTAAGCCACCATTAGCCTCTACATAAATGTATCCATTTGATTCAGGAAGGCCTATGAAAAACATAAGAAATTTGCACTGGCAGTTACAGGATTACAGGAATTGTATCTTTCTCACACACTGATTTTATTTACATTCATAAAGAGGAGATGATTTAGGATACAGTGAAAGAAATCCCTAAACTTTAGCTATACAGTATTTTCCAAGTTACCCTATTTACATAGAATCAAAATGAAAGTTTCACAGTATTTATTGAGTACAATATAGAAGATAAAAACATAATTGCCCGGACATTAAAGTAAATAAATAATATATTACAACATGGTCAACTTAAATTTTAAGGCAACAATATGAACAGCACACTTCATAAGTTAAAAGACTATTCAGTGCTTTCCTCAAAAAGTGTTAGGCTTTACCACTGTGAAATTGGCCATTGTCCTTGCACAACTAGCCTGTTCATGAATTTCATGGTGTTAAAGATTCCATTGTTTTTAGGAATTCCCACTACTATCATAACTTAAATGATAGGTAAACCCTCTAAATTAAATATGCATTTGGGTCTCCTTGACTATGTTTTCCCTGTAGTCCAGGTAAAAGAATATGGCCAGTCTGATGAATCCAAGGTGATTTGAGACAAATTTTATTTTCAAATCTTATTCATGCATTTTATTGAATAGAAACATAACGTAGTTGCTCGGTCTAGTGCAAAAGTTGAATTTCAAGCCTTGACACAGAGCATATGCGAAGGGCTATGGATGAAGATTATTCTTGATGATCTTAGAATTAAAATAGAGCTATCTATAAAGCTCATTTGCGACAAGTCAACCATCAACATTGCTCATAATCCAATTCAACATGACAAGACCAAGCATATTGAAATAGAAAGACACTTCATCAAAGAGAAGTTGGACAATAACCTTATTGTTACAGCTCACATCCCTACAGGACTCCAAGTGGCAGATGTACTTACTAAGGGACTTCCTACTAGTAGATTTCAAGAGCTGATAGGCAAGTTGGGAATGATTGATATTCATTTACCAACTTGAGGGGGAGTGTTGTAAATAGGAGTATCTTAAGAGATTTGATATTATTTTATAATCTTTTCTTATTTCCTTTATTTTTGTTTATTTTCATAATTATTTGTTTTAGGGACAAATATATCTCTCTACAATAGGGTAAAAGAAGAATGTAATTAGTGTGAAACAAATTAATAAAATCCTCTCTGTCAACTATTTGCATTAGATATTACTATTATGATAGAAGTATTAAGTTTTTAGTCAATAATAATATATGAACAATAGACAAATCAATGATACCAAAACACAAACACGGATCATATTATTATATTATACCTTCTAAAGATCTTTTTATGCATGGTTTCCACTCACCACCTTTATGTGGAATACTCCATGTCGTAGATATCTGAAAGGAAGTTAATTGCGTTTGTCACTACAAGTATCCAACTTTCCATTTAACAAACTGGAAGTAAGAAGTATGAAGATTTGTAAGGCACTGAGGAAAATACTCACATGACTCAATTCAAAAATAAAGGAAGAAGTAAATTATTAAGAAAAACAATTCAAGGCCAGAACAATTAAAACTTTACTTAGAAAAATGCTATAATAATATTTACCATCAGAGAATCAGAGATGAAGCATTTCCTAAATAAGAGAAGGCATACATTAAGACATCACGATATTTTAATAAATTTTAAACATAGTGGGAATTTCCTAAATAAGGCATGTTGCCATAAATACTGGGGAGGTTAAAAGAATGACCATCTAATCATTAAGAATTGGAGCCTTTGGGCATTGGCAGATGCAGACCCTAGAAGTTCTACAAAGTTCTAACATGTAATTGGGATTTACCCCTATTTCTTTATGATAATCTACCAGGTTATATTTCTTCCTAATAAGATACCAAATTCCTATTAGAATCCATTTGGAGGACGAGGAAAGGAAACAAGTTAGTTTTAAAACAGGGAATAAGTGTGAAGAAGTTAAGCATACACAAGCAAATGGATGCCAACAACTTTTATGTTTATGCCAATGGCTTGTATCCTATTAACAATCAACTTCCCTAACAAGCACCTCAAGTAAGATTTGACATCCACTTGTTCAATGAATCGCAATGTGTTGTAATTTTTAGTAGTATTTCAAAAGAACAAGTCCCGCATTGCTCAGCCTTTCATTCTTTATAGTTTTTATATATCAAAATGTTTTGAAGGCTTTCAACGTGGCTAGTAAGAGGCATGGGCTCACACTTGACATTTGACCCCACGGACCTGATCAGTGAAAATTTGCCAATTTGCCTCCCCCATGCCCAAGCAATAATAATGGGCCTAAAAAAATTTATTTCAGGGTTTTATTTTCAAAAATTATACTTTGAATTTTAAAATTAGCTTATCTTGAAATAATAGTTTTTAATGACTGTTTAATTAACTTGGTTGTTTATCCGAAAATGCGATCAGTGGGTTATCTTCTAAACCCCTAAGTGAACCTTTTTTTTTTAAATCATGTTCATTAATCATTACTAACCACTTTATGTAATGTCACCTTATCTCTTAATCGATTATGTGACTGTTTCCATCACTTGTAGATTATGTTTTACTAACCTTTTAATTTATACAGTTCTATATAAAATATTTTACCCGCCAAACTTTTCTTCTTCACCTGTTTTCAGAACTCTTCTGGCCATTCCTTAGTTATGCTATTTGTCTTTTCTAGTTTTGTGCCTTGGTTTTAAAGCCAAGACGTTTATCTTGTATCTTGGAGGACTTGTGCATTTAATGCAGATAAGTCCTCTCAGGCAATTTATTCGTTTGCTTTTCAGCACCAAAAACAACACAATGTATGAGACTTGGCCCGTTCTTTCCTCTCCAAATACCCCATCTTAAGACATCTCTCTTACTCAAAAAAGTAAATAAATAAAAAAAAGATGCGTGTACATCAATGCCCCCAAACTTCTACTCTCTACATTGCCAAATATTCGGAGAACCAATACACAATCAACGTCTCATCAAATCACAAATAGGCAATACCAAGTACTACAAGCAAACACATTATCCATTTCGAGTGTCAGCAACACACTTTAGCATTGATTAAAATTCATTAAAAATTACAAAATCTTGAGGGATGCTCATTAAATAAGGAGTGGGCCCTACACAAAATTTGTAATTTTCATCAAATTGCAGCCATTATTAAAGAGTGTGTTAGATAGTGTTAAGGTGACATTTGTCTATCCAATATACTTTCTCTCATATGGTTACTAGAAAAAACTATAGTAGCCAAGGCAAGCATCATCGTAAGAATCAATTTTCTTAATTTGAAAGCTTTCACTACACAGTTTACAGCGCCAACGCATTCCAATTTCCAACCTTTTGACTAGAAGAAAAACAACATCACTACAATGCCACCGTTGCATTATCTGACCTTTCCCCTTCCTAATCCCAAAACTCTGCGCATGTTAAGATCCCAACACTTGAACACAATATCTATTTTGCTCTCACATTTTATTTAATGAATCACGTTCATGATTTGTGTAGTTTCCAATAAATTTCATCCAATGATAAATGATGTTAGAAGGAATTTATGAGAGAATGTGTTGTTAGCACACCTGGTGGCGACATTCTCATTGAACAATGAAGAGAAATGAGAGAAGAAGCAAAAAAAAACGAGAATGAAACGGATAACGAGAAAGCGCGAACGAACCGCATCGGAGGAAGAATGGAGGTCGGCGTCCATCTCGGGGCGGAGCTTGGCGTAGAGGTCGGGGGTGCGGTAGAGGGAGCCGGGGGCGGGGCGGTGGTCGATGAAGGGAACGACGTCGAAGGAGACGGTGGCGATGTAAATGAGCATGCCGAGGATGTAGATGAGAGGCGCGAAGAGGAAGACGCCTTGGCGGCGGAGGAGGAGCGAGAGGAAGACCCAGGCGAGGCGTTGCGCGGCGGTTCGGGGCGGGTTTAAGCGGGCGGGCTTGGAGCGGGCGTGGCGGCGGAGCGGGGAGCGGAGAGGGGACTGCGGCGGTGACGGGGTGGAGCGGCCACTGCTCGGTAGCCGGTTGTAAGGGTGCATTTGGTCACATCATAACAACGGTGGGTCCGCAGGTGAGTGAGTTCGTGAATGCAGATCCTCTCACTTATTATTGAAGTTGCTTGGTTTCAAACCAGCGATCATTTCCAATTAAAATAATAAAAATAATAAATACAAGTGCTGGACACAGAGACAGAGGGAAGGTGGTGGTGTGGTTGGGAAAACAGAATGAGTGCACGTGCTATCAAAGTGGGGATGCAATGCAATGATGTTGATCGAGATTGGAAAAAGAATAACGTCAGCATTATTAGGAAAGCCAATTAATCGTATGTGTTAATATTTCAACTCTTCCATAGTAATTATTTTAAATCAAATATACTAATCTATTAGTATATTCGAAACAAAGTTATCATTTTTATTCATTTTTCATCTATATTTTATTATTTTTATTTTTTAATTCTTAAAAAAAGTTAATGATATTAATAAGTATATATTTTTATTAATATTTAAGATAACGATAATAAATATATTTTTTAACTTTAATTGATTAAGTAATGATTAACCAACAAATTGTTCATTTGAGTAGTATTGAACTTTATTCTCTTAAATAAAGTCTCAGGCTTGAGTCATGTAGATGAAAAAAACATTATTAAAAAGGTGACCCTACTAAAAGTGATCAATCAAATTTTCTAATAAAGATTAGTCATTGATGAAATTAATGAATATTTCACACTAATAATATGGTTATCAAAAAAAATAATAACCAATAACATGTTTATCCATAGAAGACTCACAATATATATCACACATGTTAAGACATCTACAAGAAAGACAAGTAGTAGAAAAAATAAATATATATATATATCACAAGGACACAAACCCACACATAACTTAAGACTCTAGACATGTGGACTTTTATGCTTTTATCTTTATATGCAAGTGATTTCATTTCTCTACACATAAAGTGCTCGTATATGAGATAGTCTAAGAGTACATGAAAATATGACTATAAACTATGGGTAAGCAACTCGTGATCCACTCTCACTAGAACAAAGATCTATTAGAAGTTAGTCGGGATTCTATAGTTGGTCATGGTTGTCTCTCATCCTACTCATAAATGAGAAGTTTTCTACCATAACCTAGATGCAATATAAAGTCTTTGTGGTTCTAAGTAACCTAACCACAAAGTTCAAAGAAACATTATCTCACTTCCACTTAAGCATACACAAGGGTTGCAACAAACTTGAAGGCTTTTGATGTTCTATTTTAACTTTTTGGCATACTAAGCAAATACACACAAATCAACTATTTCTTTTTTCTTCTTAGACCACCAAAACATCTTCATAAGGTCTTAGTACATCTTAGTAACACTATGGTGAAAACTAAGTTTTGTCTTATGACCTTCCTCTAAGATCAACTTCCTAAGCTCAAGATCATTAGGCACATAGATCCTATCCTTGAATCTCAACACTTCATTAGTTCCTGTTAAAATCACTCACCTTTCTTGTCCTATGACTTCTACTCTAGCTACCAAAAACTAATTAGTCTTCTAACCATCTATTATCTCAACTAACACATCACTAATGTAACATCCTAATTTTTTTGTAATTTCTTGTCTATATATTTTTTCTGTAAATTAATATATGTTTTATGTAATAAATATGTATCAAATATTATGTAAGATTATTATGGATAAGACTTATGTAGTTCTATTTAGTAAAAATTTCTAAAATTAGTGATGTGTGTTTGTTTGTATAATTTCATTGTTTCCTAAACAGTGATGTATATACAATGTTAAATTATAAAAAAAAAAATTAAGTGTTAGAGAATTGGATTGATCAATACTTACTTGATAGTTTATTGAGAGAATATTAAAAACATTTACAATTAATATAGAAAAATATTTAAATTAAAATTTATAGAAATTTTATAAGGATGTAACATCAAAAATTTATTTTATTAAAATCTTGAGTTAGAAAATTATGAAAAAATGTTCAATAGAATTTATAGAATTTCATCTTAATTGTAGCATGTTTAGAACAATTAAGAAAATTGTCTGACTAAATTAAGATCCATTGGATTATAATGTGAGATATTTATTAGATTGAGATTTTGAAAGAGTATTTTGACATTAAAAAAATCTTATAAATTTTAAAAGACTATATAGGAATGTAATGATTTATTAAAAAGAAAGGATAGAGAAATAAAATATTTTAATTTTTTTTAATTTTAAACATTAGTTTCATGCATTGATTGGACATCCATCCATAAAAAAATAAAAAATAAAAAATTGTTGATGGATGGATTTTAATTTTTCTTCTTTAAATGGATTAGATGGATTGAATTTTAAGTTAAATTTTAATGGATTTTGTACTATCCGTACTACTATGCCGAGCTCGAGCTTGGCATCACAGCGTGGAGTGACCTCGGACACGCGCTAGGCGACATCGGCTCGCTATCCAATTAGGTCATAAACTGATCTCGGGCCCAAGGCCCAACAAAACCCTAATCCACACAAAGGTACGTGCATTACTTATAAGAGACTCATACTCCCACAAACACTAACTTTGGCATCGGAGTCTCTTTTGCAGATACCACCCCATCTTGGAGCATCAACGTACCCGTGAAGGAGGCTCACCGATCTTACCCAGCGGATCATCCCTACCTCGGATTCCCGGTAAGAACATTTGGCGCCCACCGTGGGGCTGATCAAGACAGCTCTTATCGGCCACGCTTATGGTTTTCACCAGAAGCCATAGCAGACGTGCAACAGATGACCTAGATCACACCACTAACATGGATAACGAAGCAGCATTGAGACGACTGATCGAGCAGGTCGAGCAGATGCAGCAGCAACACGCCGCAGATCTACAAAGTATGCGTGCCAAGCACAAAACTGACCTAGCCGTGATGCGTACCGCTAATGAGGCTGACCTAGCGGCGCTACGCGCCGAGAACGAGCGCGCTCAACTCCCTCGGCGTCCCTCTGATCAACCCCCTCAACAAAGCAACCTGCATGAGGAGGAAGGGCACTCGGTTTCTCAACCGCCAACAGCGGCTAGGGCACCAACCCCTAGGCCTGCCACACATCGGTCTCACGTACCGACCAACAGGTCAGCACATGACATAAGCAACGCTCCTGCCCACGTCACGGGAAATCAGGCGACCTTCCGCCGTCATCCTTTTGTGGACGGCATCATTGAAACACCTCTCCCTTTCGGGTGGAAGCCTCTCCACATTGACCGTTACGATGGCACCACGGATCCGGACGAGCACATCGATCTGCATACCACACAGGTAAATCTTTACATTAATGAAGATGTTATCCTGTGTAGGGTTTTTCCGACCTCGCTCAAAGGGGTCGCGCTCAACTAGTACACCCAGCTACCTGTCGAGTCAATTGACAGCTTCGGCACCCTGGTCAGACGGTTCACAGCAGAATATGCGACGAGCCGACCTCATCACATAACATCAGCTGCCCTGGCCAGTCTCAGACAGAGTGACGACGAGCCACTCCAAACGTTCATGGAATGATTCGCCGCCATCTCGATAAAGATCCGAAATCTGAATCCCGAGGTCGCACTGCACTCCGTGCTCGTGGTGTTGAAGCTAGGACCTTTCGTCGATAGCCTTTGCCGACGACCTCCTCCCGACATGGACGAGCTCCGAGCTCGCGCTGCTGGGTACATCCAGATGGAGGAGCATGTCGAGTTCCGCAAGGTAATTCGCGACAAACCACAAGGAAAGCAAGACCAATGTCAGGCCACGAACATTTAAAGTTGGCGACCTTGTTTGGCGATTACGGGGAAAAGCAAGAATAGACCCCTCCAAAGGAAAATTTGGAACTTGGAATTCCACCCACCTCAAATTTTATTTCTCTTAACTTGTAAATTCAGGTGATGTACTCTTTTATCCTCCTCAGCCTTTTTTCCCACTAAAGAAAAGGGTTTTTGGCCAAGGAAGGTTTTAACGAGGCACACCTCAGAAATAAATCAACAAAGCAACTCCATTCCCATACATTTTCGGTATTGGCACATTAACCATGACGACTTGCCAAGGTCGAGTTCGAACCTTGATGTTAAAGTCGGGTTCGAACCTTCAAATACAAATTATGTTACCAAGGTCGAGTTCGAACCTTGATATGCCGAGGTCGAGTCTGAACCTTGAGATCACATTTTCTTAACAAAGGTCAAGTTCGAACCTTGATATGCCGAGGTCGAGTCCGAACCTTAAGATCACATTTTCTTAACCAAGGTCGAGTTCGAACCTTGATATGCTGAGGTCGAGTCCGAACCTTGAGATCACATTTTCTTAACCAAGGTCGAGTTCGAACCTTGATATGCCAAGGTCGAGTCCGAACCTTGAGATCACATTTTCTTAACAAAGGTCGAGTTCGAACCTTGATATGCCGAGGTCGAGTCCGAACCTTAAGATCACATTTTCTTAACCAAGGTCGAGTTCGAACCTTGATATGTCGAGGTCGAGTCCGAACCTTGACATCACATTTTCTTAACCAAGGTCGAGTTCGAACCTTGATATGCCGAGGTCGAGTCCAAACCTTGAGATCACATTTTCTTAACCAAGGTCGAGTTTGAACCTTGATATGCCAAGGTCGAGTCCGAACCTTGAGATCACATTTTCTTAACCAAGGTTGAGTTCGAACCTTGAGATCACATCTACTTAACAAGGTCGAATTTGAACTTTCAAACAACAAATTTGGGAACTCCTCAGAAGCCCCTTTGCTCTTACATCACTCGGTGCTTGGGGGGCAAGTGTAATGGCCAGCCGAGTTGCCGACCTGTCCCTCACCAATCTGCTGATTCGGTCAAAGGTTTACCAGCCTAACCAAGCAGTAAGCTCATTATTGCCAAGCTCCTCAGCCCGACCATGAAACATGGACATCGGAACACCACATCGGCCCAAAGAGGCCACATTATCAAACAAATAAAAATACAATCTTGTCACCGCACCGCCCACGCGTTATGGGAACGAGGTGACGTTTATGACACATGGCGTCTTGACAAATAGGCGTACGCGAAAAGTCACGACCCCTTGTCGAGCTCGGTCTTAACTCCTCGATCTACGATCTTCGAAGCTCGGGGGCCTAGTGTACTATCTGTACCGCTATGCCGAGCTCGAGCTCGGCATCACAGCGCGGAGTGACCTCGGACACGCGCTAGGCGACATCGGCTCGCTATCCAATTAGGTCATAAACTAATCTTGGGCCCAAGGCCCAACAAAATCCTAATCCACACAAAGGTACGTGCATTACTTATACGAGACTCATACTCCCACAAACACTAACTTTGGCATCGGAGTCTCTTTTGCAGGTACCACCCCATCTTGGAGCATCAACATACCCGTGAAGGAGGCTCACCGATCTTACCCAGTGGATCATCCCTACCTCGGATTCCCAGTAAGAACATATTTAAATGAATTAATGAATTATTTTTATCTAATCCATTATAATTCATCTAAAAATTATCTAATTCATCCATTTGTCACCCCTAGTTTCTTCAAATTATCATTAGCTTGTGAGATAAGTGATTTTACAATGTTCTAAAGAATTTAACAAAAACTTACAAAATTGGACACATATTCACCGTGTGATTAAAATAAGATACTTAGATAAGAGACCTTTCCGGGCCATACATTTGACATGTGGAAGGCCAACAAAAATTGATTAATATATGAATGAAAGAGAGTTATATTGGAAGCTTGAATAAAAGGAGAAAAACAACACACAAAAAATCACATAAAAAACTATTAGAAATCAAGACCTAAGAAACCAAGCAAATGAGACACCTAAAATACTCCATCTTGGTTTCACCCTAAAGTAGAAACAAGCAGAAAACATACAAGATTTCAAGAAGAAAGGAAGAAAGGAAGGAGATAGGAGGAAGAAGAAGTAGAAAATGAAGAAATAAAGGAAATTAGGATAAAACTAACAAGACCAGAGAAATGGGCATGAATTGTGACATTTAATTTCATTGATTGAATTTAGTTTAGATGTGTGTTTAGAGTATGTGTTAGCCTTCAATTTCAAGTTCTAGCCCATAATCTTAAGAAGACTCAGTTTTTTGGTTGGATTTATTGATTTTTAAAGCTTGAAATTTGTAGTAGTTGATGTTTAAGATTGAATTTGGTGGTTGAAATTGATTGTTGTGTTTGAAAATTTTGAAATGATGTTGGTTATGAAGGAACATATGGTTGGGTCAAGAGGTAAAAGACAGGGAAAAAATGAGAATTTTATAAAAAGTTAAGGGTAAAATAGTCATTTCACATCCTAGGGACATAAAAGAAATTTTGGGAAAAATATGGGTAAAATAGGAATTTTAACTAATATTTAAGGGAATAATTGAAATATTAGTAAATATTTGAAGACATAATTGGAATATAACAAAAATGTTTGAGGGCAAGATTTGAATATTAAAAAATATTGAAGGAAATAATTGAAATATTAAAAAATAACCAAAGGTATAATTGAAATTTTAGAAAAAAGTTTAAGGGAAAATAAAAATTATAAATAAATAGAAGGACATAATTGTAATCTTATTTATTAGAATTAATTTAGGTAATTAGTTAAAAATAAAACTTATTTCAATAACTTAAAGTTTGTTGAAGATAACTTTTAGTAGTGATAGATTATTAATGATGCCTATTACATAACATTGCATAACATGATTTATGAGTCAAAAGAATTTGGTGGAAAGAAAATAATTTGCAAAAATATTTTGAAATTGATTTTTACAAATTACTATCAAGGAAGGTTGATAGTATCAAATTAAATAAGATTTTGAAATATTAAGTTGAGAAATTTTTCTGACGGTCAAGGATGGTTGGTAGTAAATGAGGTTTGAGCAGAATGAGTAAGAAAGAATCATATGGTGTAAGGCGTGTCAGGCACGAGTATTTTCACATATGGTCAATTTTTATTCACTTTGTATCACAATAGTTTGTTGAGTACACTAACACTCTAACTATTGTCTACTTGTTTGCATTTAGTAGGACATTTATGAATCATTGGATATAGTAATGTTAACCTATGGTTTTACTAAACACTTAAAAAGGAAAATCTCCATGGAGTTACAAGCCAAAATTATTTTTTAAAAGTATTTTTAAGTCAAAAACAATAAGCATAGACATATAACATGATATGAATTGTATTTCTGTAAGAATTATTTTATTGTTGTGTGATTATTTGGTATATATTTGTTTTATATGAATTGAAATCAAATGTCTAATCTTGTAAAATTTTGGAAACCCTAAACCCTAGGAATTTTATTATGAATGTAGATGAAAAGAAAAATTAGAAAAATCGTCTAATGCAATCTAGAACTTTCAAAATTTGGGACGTTTTGTAATGTATATTAAAATAATTATAATATTAAGAAGAAGATTTGTAATATATTATAGGTTTGAACAACCTTTTATGATATAACACTTTAATTATAGGTATAAAATATATATGACATGAGTATTTTGTTAAAAAATTAATAAAAATCAGATTATGTAATTTAATTAGTGACCACCAATTTGACTCGTGACCTAATACTTTAATCGATTTGATGATTGCTCTGATTTTTAAAATATTGGTTAAAATAATGTTTCGCTAGTGAAAATTATATATGATTATCAATTTTTGAACATTGCATGGACCATGTTCATAGACCAAAAAAGAACACATTAAAATTAGACTAGTAATAAAAGATTTTAATAATAAGTATAAGATCATAAACTCTATATTTGGAAGACCATTATACAAAAAAAATTACCTTAATAGGAGTTAAAAATTATTATTACTAAATTGGTATTTACAAACAAGTAGACTTTTTAAAAATGTATTCCACGATTCAATACTTAATATATTATTACCCTAATGGTGTGTTTGGATGAAGAATTTATATAGGGTAATTCATTTATTTGAAGAATTTCAAATTCCTTGAGGTGAAATGCTTTATTTGGATAAGGAATTTACAAAGAATTTGAAATCCAAGCATTTGTGAAATTCCTTAAAATAGTAAAATTTCAAATTCTCCCAAAAATGGGAGAATTTAAAATTCCTCATATTTTTTTTTCTTATTTCACCTATATATTTTATCTTATCTCTTCATTCTTTTAATTATTAGATATTCAAAAATATTTTTAAAATTATTAAATATTAAAATGGATTAATATTTATTTTTATAAAATTTGATTTAAAAATCTCAACATATAAATATATTTTTAAAATCAATTTTACTATGATGGAATCAAATTATCATATTCAACCTAACAATTTAAAATTTAAGAAATTTAAATTGACTCATTCAAACAAAATATTTTAAGAATGATAGAAATTGAAATCAAAGTAATTCAAATACCAAGAATTTAAAATTCCTTAAATTTGTAAAATTTTTCATCCAAACACACTATAAGATAATTGTCCTTTATTGAGCCACAGACTTTTATAAACATTCGACACTTCAATTTTGATGTTAACAAAATATGATATTGATTGACTAATGTTTTGATCAAGACATTACAAGAATCGTGCATCTAAGAAGAAAGTTATGAAGATAAAATTGTTTTTAACTTAATAAAATGTTTCTATAAACACGTAAAAATAACAAGTATAACTTAATTTTTATGCATCTAGTTTGAGCCTACATCCAATGTCCAATTCTCTAGATCAACATCTATGTTTGTTAGCTTATATAAGTTTTATTTGCTTCAACATTCTCGCCCTTTAAATGAACACTAGACAAATTCAAAAATAACGTTGTTAAGTGATCTAATAGTCTAAGCTAATTATAAATAAAAAATATATTATATTTCATTTTGTGTATGTGTTCAGAAATGTAAGGAGAAATTACACCCAACACAACATTCAAAAATAGAATAATCCTCAAAGGGATTGTTCAACCTTGGTAGAAGTGTGTCCAACCTAACTCCACAAAGCTTTATGCTTTATCCATGTGAAAAACCTTATAAAGCTCTAAAGAACATTTATGAATTAAGGCACAAATCAACCTTGCATTGAAGACAAAGTTAGAACAATTTTGAAGGGCCCTAAAACTATTCCAAGAAGCCTATAAATACTAGTCTTGAAAAGAAGAACAAGAAGCTATGATCTTGATGTGCCAAAACTCTATCAACATTCTTGTTCTAAGTCTTGTATGTCTTGTAAACATACAAAAACAAAAGCTCAAGTTAGCTCACCTTTATATGTACAATTACCTTCTTGAGTATACCAGAACTTACATATTCTCTCTGTAAGAGTTATTTTATAAACACTTATCTTATAAACCTAAAGAGCCTTAAGAGGCTAGTAAAGAATATTATAAACAATCATTTGCATATATGTAAACTTGAAGTGACATAGAAAATACTTATAAGTTCCAAATGTTAGTAAATCCTTGCGAGATCGAAGGTAAACCACACATAAGTGTTCTTTTCCCTCTATAACTAATATATGTCCATCTATGAAAAGGCTTGTAAAAAATCTTCACACACATTCAACTACCACTCCTTTGTGTTTATTTCACTCTCATCCTTGATATGTAACTTTTTTTAACAATAACATGATTATAAGTTAATTTGCGAATTATTATTTGAGATAAAAACAAAATTGATTGCCATGGTGCGTAATATTATTTGAAATTTCTCTCCCCTATAAAACTATTTCCAAAATCACGTTGACAATTATTTTTCTTACTCTAAAACATTAAAATTATTTTATAAAATAGCTTTGAAAAGCTAAACTTAAAACGCAATCATTCATCTCCGTCCATCTAGAATTAATGGTATTCTCTTTTGGAAATGACATTAAATCAGCATTCCCAACATTTTGCCACATACAATGTAATGAGTTGCGTTATTCATACAACTAATACACCAGTTTATACAACACTACTCTAATGCAACACTACTTTACTCTAATGCAATAGGGGCAACTTAGAATCTTATCTCTAACCCCATTCAGAAGTTGAAAAGTACAATATGCTCACATCAGCATCTTTTATTCGGTCTAAAGAATTGGGACTCTAGGCATGCAGGTGGTGACAAACTGACAACTACATGTACACCGTTACAAGTCAGTATCATGTATAGAAACCAACATCATCACACTTGAATAAGCTAATGATTCAATTTTTACACTTTCAATTGGCTTCGATCTGTTACATGTATTTATTCTGGAACCTTGGTTACCCTGTGCCTGTTAATTGAATGACAATTGTCAATCTCACAATTGATAATATAATTAAGTGTGCAAATAACAAACCAGAATGAACACAGTACATAGAGACACTCTGGCAATGCCTTTGACAGCCAAGTATACAACGTACTCAGCAAATGCAAGTATCACAATCATACCCAAAGAGCCAGAAGTTTGTAGTCACTAACCTTGCTTTCTCCAACTTTCCAATCGCATCTTCCATTGCATATATTGTCATTTTCTTCACCTGTTTCAAAATCGGCAACAAGGGGAAAAGTTAAACAACAAACTGTTCACATGACAATATAATGCATATTGCCGAGATCAGTTCCCACTGCATTTTAATAAGAAACTCCACCCAGAACCACGTTTGTTATTTTATTTCTGAGACCAAAATATCTAATAAGAAGCTACACCCACAACAAGCCGAGGAAAATAACTCACAATTTAGACAGTTCTAACCATGCCTTATTGGAGATCCTACATTGACTAATGATATGGCCAAAATACTATATATAAATAAGAGACAATTCTCCTACTATAAGTCAGTTTTGTGAGATTGAATTAGACTCAAATTTATATTTTAAAATAGTATTAGAGTTTATCCTAATGATTTTTATTGGCCTATCAGGCTATCCTATATTGAACCATTATTAGACCCCTTACAAATATTCATTCTTTGTGTGAGGGGTGAGTGGAGGGCAACCTGCTCTTCACAAATCAGTTTTATGGGATTAGGTTAAACTCAAATCAATGTTCTAAGATGCCTTAAGGTTAAGTGTAAATACCCATCTTTGTTCCCCAAAATAGTCCTCTAAGACAATTTGATGTCAAAAGTACATTGAATTGAAAGATCAATTTGATGTCAAAAATTTATGGCACCAAACAGAAAATAAATACATTTTTTTAAGGATCAAAATGTGTTCTATAATACTAGTTATTAGAGAAGCAAAAAGCATAATGTTGTGGCTAGAAGTAGTGCGAAGGCTGAATATAAGTCAATGACACAAGGAATTAGTGAAATTTTATGGCCTAAAAGAATTCTAGAAGAGTTGTAAGAATGTAGAAATAGTACTGTGATAACAAGCTGCAAGCGACTACAGCACTTGAGTGAAGGGTGTCAAATCTGGGCAGAATTAGGGATGTAAATAAACTCATCCACAGATATACACAATTAAAATCCACTATGGATTTTAAATGAATAATTAAATGAATGTCCGCTTAATAATGGGATGGACACAAATAATTAGGTATTCGTACCTGTGAGTACCCGAACTTTAAAAATATTAAAAATACTCTAAATTATAAAGTAGTTAGTTTAATTTATTTTTACATGTCATAATTAGGTATTTCCTCCTTCAGAACACCAAAACAAAATAATAAAAATTGACAACTTATTCCCTCTTATAGCTACCTACGTACCTACGTACCTACATACATATATATATACATATATGATAAGCTCCTTGCTCATCAAAGACTAACAACAAAATAAGAAATGTTACATCTCAAAACAATGGAGAAGCAAATAAGTGCCAGAACGAAATCAAGAATAGTAGTTTGGCATACCTCCAATTTGTCCTCAATAGACCTATGATTTATTGGAAGTGTGCGGAATTCCTCTGTCAAACGAAAGCACTCCCCAACATTTTCAGGAGACACAAAATCCATCGCAACCTTGATACATGACTACAAAAGGAAAACATATATCATGGATGTTAACATGGAGAACATTTTAAGGATTACTCTAAATAAATTAAATCAATCCACAAAATGTATGCTGGTGATTAGGGGCTTTAGTAGTATATAAGAAATCATAGATTCAAGCCATCATGTTGTCATTGTCTCACAAAATAAAAATAAGAATTACAAATTTACAATAATAAAAAAAAGAAAAAAAAGTAATCAGATAGAACTCATGAGTCGAGACAAAAACAGCAAGGAAAAAAAGTAAATCCTTATTGACTGATAGGAAATATCTCCCCAAGAGACTGATACACACTCCAATATTTCAAGAGGTCTGGACCACTCTTCACAACTTTCAAACTCCTCAAAATTCCCCTAATAGTATCCCATTATTCCCCTTTTATATTAAGTAATTAGTTTACATTTTATAACAGAAGAACTAAGCCCTAAATAGGCCCATCTAGCAGCAGCCCAACTACTTCCTTTTAAAATACATTTCCTTAATTACATGATTGCTATCACTAAACACACCCCCCCCCCCCCAAAACAAAAAAATAATAATAAGCTTTGATTCGTAGTTCGCACCAGTGTCTATAAGGACAGTCACCTATTGTTTACCAAGAGTTGCCCATAATTTAAGAGCCCTTTTGGGACTGAGGCTAGCCATACTATGAACTACGAAGATCTAACAGCACCAATGTCTTCTCTTCCACTTTTTGCATGTCCCCTTGATCATCCATTGTTTCTTATAAAATTAATACCCTGTAATGCTTATTCTTACATGCACATTCACGTGAGAATTTCTCATCACAGGTAAAACACAACCCCCTCCTCAATCTTTCTTGATATTTGACCTCTGGTAGCAGCCAGATTTTTTTATCATTGTTCTCCTGAATACCCTCTGCTCTTTTAATTATGGATCCAGTTGCAGGATGTGTTTTAGGGATGAAAATAGGACAGATCTTAATAGGAGTTTATGACCTGGCATGCTTAAAGTCTAGTCTGGCCTGAGTTATTAATAAAAAAGTCAAGTTTAAGCTTAAAAAAAAAAGGCTATTTATTTAAAAAAGACGGGCTTAGACTTACAAAAAAAAGTCTATTAGACCTAATAGGACAGCTTATTTATCTATATAATACAATAAAAAATATACATATTACATTATTAACAATATAATTAAATAAATTTGTAAAACAAAAAATCAAATTATCAATATTTTTTACATTTCTTCTACATTTAAAAGTTTCACATTCCTTGTTCTTGCGAAATCAAGAAATTGAAAATAGAAACTCTAACAACCACATATTCGGACGAAATCAAAAAGTTTTACATCTCCACTACTATTTGTGGATAATATTTCTCTTTGATTCTTGCTGCTATAGCAACTTAGCAGTGACAAAAATAATGGTAAAATATTGAATCTGCCATTTGTATAGATGTGCAGTGTTATTGTCTTTTGCATATAAAATTGTATTCAATATTTTTTTAATTATGTTATTTTGACAATTTGTACATTAGTTTTATATTCTTCTTTTAAAATCTAAATTTTAATAATAATGTAATAAACCATTTTTAGATAGTAGTTTTTCTCAATAAAAGCATGATTAGATAATGTAATCTATGTGAAATATTATATTAATAAAAGTTATTTTTCATGTCTAAGCAAAGACACTATTATAGTATGTCAGAACCATACCTTAATAATATAATACTTGGCACTTATACACTTCTAGGCAAACATGGATACATCATACCTACAATAAACCATTTACCTTCAGATTTCTGACTTGGTGAGGACAACCAGCTGGAATAAAAACAGCATCTCCTACCTTCTGAATAAAAGTCCAGGGCTCAATTCCTACAAGAAAATACAGAACTGTCAATGTTGCGACACAAGTTGAACCCATCCCCATATCAAAATATGAAAAATTATGTGCTACTAACCATACTCCTCCTTAAGCTTCCTCTTATGCTCCATAGTCAGATAGAATGTCTGGTCATGGATGGGGTGAATAACCTACATTACCAAAAGAGATGGCCCAGTTAAGAAAAAATAAAACCTAATGGGGGACTCTCAGACTGACTGCTTATCTATATATAATATAAAAGGTATCATCTGCCAGAACAAAACTTCCAAATTGCCAAAGTCAAGTAATTAAAACAAAACATTTATTTGGAAAACTAATGAGCATTTTAGACTGTTAATTACACTATAATGCCATTCCTGACCTTTGTTTAAAGGGAACAAATTGCATGACATTTATTGTCATCTTAATGAAAAGCCCATCATCCATAATAAACATAAACAAAAATAATTTGTTTTTATTTTCAAATTCACAACTATTTATTATTTGATCATTCACTCAATCCTCTGGTACATGTATATTAAATGAAATTTTTATCATAAGAAAATAAGGGTATGGGAGAACGTCAGTGTTACAAGGGTGCAAAGCTCCAAAGTTTAACCAATGGTAAAAGTATCTGGTAGGACCCAAGCTTATAAATGACTAAAGTTGACAAGAAGCATTCAGATAAATAACTGAAAATCATTTTTCTAATTTACCTGCTTTAAAGGACAACAATAGACATGCCTGAACTCTCTGAAATGCTTCTTCAGATATTCTTGCAATTTAGGTACATCCTGCATCCGAAAAATATCCCAGAGAGCACCTTCTGAAGCATCCCCTCCAAACAAGTCATTTTCTTGTTTTATTTTTACTTTGTCAGCCCCCTTGAGCTCTGATCCACATGAAAGAGTATCCTCATTATCAATGGCAACCTCATTACTACCAGAGGGTTGATGAAACTGATCAACTTTCCCATCACATAATCCACCTTCATGTTCCATAACTTGAACACTATTTTGCTTGTCCAGAACATTTATGATAGAAGATGAATTATTAAGCATGTCAAAATTAGTTTCTCCATCCTGATCATCACCATGTAGCTCCCTTTTGTCTTGCTCAAAGTGCTTTTGTTTCAAGCTCTCAATTGCAGCAAGTTTATCAGAATCCAATTCCACTTCAGCAATATGAGTCAACACATTTACCTAAAACAGTCAAATTTTAAGAATATATATATATATATATATATATAGACACACACACACTTCAATTCCTTCATTGATGAACATCCACTCAGGACCACATACAGCAATAAATACAAAACAGTGAAAACACTAACAAATATATGATCAGGAAAAGCTATGCAACTTATGAATTGAAGACAATGCACAGAACAGAAAAACTGACATGGAATTGAAGCCACAATCTACTCGTAAGAATCAGAGCAGAGAAATCCAATGGGTTACCAAAGACAAAATTTATACATCCTATGAACTATGCACATTCCAATGTGAATCTCTTTTTAAAAATAACAGCCTAAAAAGTCCAAATAATTCAGAAGAAATCCTTGAAAATAACAGGCCAGGAAAGAAATAAGCAAATAGAGCATACTGCATCCGACATATCACAGTGGAGCTTAGTCACTGAATCACCACGCCCAAGCTCCTGAGGATATCCATAAGCAATATATGTCTTAGGCCCCATGTCTGGCTTTAGACAATCATTTGGCAACTTCACAGCAAGGTTAAGAGCACCTCTGAGAGGATCAGTATATTCCTTGAAGGGCAAGGAACATAAGAACTCAGCACAATGACGAGGCAATTGTTCCTCAAATAAATTAGAAGGAGGCCAATCTTTTAATTTCAATATCTGGGGCCAACCAAGCCAATCCATGCGACCTGCTGTATAGCCAGTAAAGAATTGGTGGATATTAATTTCCCCCTGCGATTAACCAACAACTCATATAAAAAATGAAGAAATCAGCAGCAACAGAATAAGCAAGTCAAGCAAAAGCAGTAAAGAATTACTGAATCAGTTAAAAAAAAAAAAAAAGCAGATATGATTTACTCTAGTCTGATTACAAAACCAAAAAACAGAATGAGTATGAGTTGAAAATAATATTTTCAACAGTAGAAAGAAAAACTAAATAATACAATTTACCCAACATCAGCTAGATGCTGCAAGTCTAAGAAGCAGATAAACATACCAAAAGGAAAACAGAATGCAAAGGATGCAAGGGCAACAAGAAGTGCAGGCAAAGAGTGAACAGCAAAATGGGGGACCGGATAACAGACAGCCAAAAATTGAGATAAGTTTTGAAGATGATATGATAAATAGCAAAAACATAGGACTATGTATATAAATTTTATGATGATGACATCAGGATAAATTGATCACACAATACCCCATGTTTCTTGACAACGTTGGGAGAGACAGCATAAAGCAAGCAACAAGGGCTTAAAGTTAATCGCTAATATATGAACTACACTCAGAAAAATGACTTTTAATTACCACCCTAATATGAGTTTCCTGTTTACCAACATTCCACATCAGACTGGTATCCCTTTATGCCCCAGACAGCGGAACATCTACAAACTGTTTCTCGTAATAGAATCGTAGACCTAAAAATTGTAATTTTTCAGTACTTTACTAAATATTTCTAGGACTTTTGGTTCTGATAAGATAACTCTACGGAATTCAGTAATTGACAATACTAAATGCATTAAAACAACTTTCAATCAAGAATAGGTGCGGTTGCTGAATTCATGAAATATGTAGGAAACTCAACAACATAAAATTGCTACAGTTAAATTATTCTCTAAATGTCATTTTCAAGTATGGGGTTCCAGTTACGATAAGTACCAACATTAAATAATTAAGCATAAGCTTCATAAGAATTAAGGTGAAAAATGAAATTTGTGCAAAAACACTTCCAAGTTCAAGAAAGTTGTAGATTTGGAAATCAAACAAACCTCACACCAATCTAAGCAATCAATAGCTTTCACATCCAAATGTTGACCACGCTTGGTATTAGTTACATGACGTAATGCACGCCACATAACAAGTGGTTCCCAGCTTAAACCGGATGTACATTCAAGCACATTGCTGACAATGACAGGCTCCCCCTTTTCCCAATGCCACTGAAAATGCCTTAAATCCTTGTACTGTAGATCTACAGCCTTAGGACAGTATAAATAGTTGTCGCTGGAATCTTCACGAGAAGCAGCCTTCCTCACATTATTACATCTAACATCTGTGTTTCTATCAAACCTCAAACATGAACAGAAGTTGTCAGGGGTTTTAACTGCATTTTGATGCTTGTATTTTTGTGCTAGTTCTTTTGCTTTACGTACTAACTCAGAGATAAAATTTTGACCCAATATGCTTCTTAGTTCAAGAAAACCATGGTTACATTCATCATTGACTTTTGGACAAGGAATGCTACCATTACTTTGTGCATGCCATCCAGATCTTGACCATTCACGAACCTCAGGCTCAGCATCAGCATTTGATGTATGTTGTTTTACAATTTCATTTTCTGTTTCAGCATGCAAGTAACCACGACCTTGCCAAACAAACCCCCACTCAATTGGATCTGCACCACCTACCAGCTGCCCACTACGAAGCTCGCGGCAACAGTTGAGACAAAGGTCAAAAGAGCATTTTGTGCAGCTTCTGTGGTAATCAAATATTGACGTTTTGCAGTTGTCACTGCAAGAGAGTGTTAAGTTAACAACTAAAGAATATGAGGTTAACTGGGAGAAAAAATATAAGAAATCAGAAAAATCCCAACCAGTACACACGCTCATCTTTAGAGAAATCTGCCTCGACAATATTTAGCTGGGAGACTGAGAGCCCTGTAGTGTGCATACCGAAAGCAAATTATACAATGAAAAAGATATGGAATTGTACTGAATTCTGACTGGGGCATGAGATGAGATATAAACTCAAGCTATGCTGCTATAGTGCATGCAAGAAAAATAGTTCAAATAGGTAAGTAGTCCAAGATCAAGAGAGAGAGAGAGAGAGAGCGAGTTAATTCTAAGAAAAGAACCAAAACCAGGAAATATTAACTAAATAAACTACATTAATAAGCGGGGGAAATGACCAGAAGAAATGGATTGCAACTTGTGACAGTCTGGCATTTCAGACTTCAAAATCTAGAATTTTATCTATGATTATAAAACAGATAATTCTTGCTCTTTTGCAGTCAGAATTCAATGCAAAGAGCTCTGAGGCTCCATGGCATCACTTGAAAACAATGGTTTATTTATGTGTAATATAACGTGTATTTGAACAAACATACACCAATCAAACCTAGCTTTGCAGAGCAACCTTGATTCAAACATGAATAAGCACAATCAAGACTCCAAAAGGAAAAAATAAATAAACAAATACCTTGTATCTTAGCTTCTGTCTCATTCTCAATCATCTGTTCTTCATCCAACTGCCTTAAATATGGAAGAAGTACTTGCACCAAATACATAGAGAATTCAACCTTCTCGTCTTCACCATTTTTTGCATTTTGCTTCATTTTCTACCATAAACCAAACAGAAACATTTCAAATGTACTATACAGAAAACCACAGGAAAAGGCCAATGTAGAAGGGGGGAAGACCTAACCTTAATAAGTTCATCAGAACTCAAGCATGCTTTACAATTGCAATTACCGCAGCACACAGGACATGCCTCAGCAATATCATCCTCCTTCAAATGAGGATACCTTAACAAGATCACACAGCAAAAACATCAAGGGTTGACAACATTGGTCGAGTAATCATCATTCAAAACCAAAACTTGTAATAACATATCATTTCAGGGCATCATTGGTCTTGCAATTGTTCTTGTCAATTAAGACTTTTCTCCGTAACACAATAAATAGTAGCACACTATATCTAACGTGCATAATGCCTAGAAATTCCTCGTACAAATTTGGGTAAACAACTGAAGCTTACACTCATACATGGATTTTCCAATTCCAATAATCCGTTCAAAATCTTGCAACACAAACACGGTGACTGGATTTGGTCTTTTGTAACTGGCAATGCAGTGAGGTAAACATGACATGGAAAGAAGAAAAAGAAAGGCGAAACTATACCAGGCCCGTATACAGACTAGGCAAAATCGTTTCTTCTGACAGGTTGTGCACCTCACAACAGGACCTTTATCATTTCTCTTACATTGATGGCACGTTAAGGGCTCCTCTTCACCACACTAATCATTGGGAACCAGAAACATGACATCAAATACAATGCACCATCTAAAGCCAAACTCAAACACATATTCATATCTGAATGATGAAATAAAATCACCTCACCTTAGGTTTTTTCTTGTTGACTTTTGGCGTCACCTCTTCTTTACGATCATGTTGTTGTTGCTGAGTGTCAGACATTTCAAACCCACCGCCAAAGTCATCGTCTTTCTTTCTTCTTCTACTGGGTCTCTGCTCGGAAACCCCATCTTCCATGGCTAACATCCTCCTCTTCTCCATCTCCTCCTTCTCCTTATTGCTCTTTCTGCCGCGCTTTTTCTTCACAACTTCTTGAACACAGGAAGAACCTCGTGTCCCGTTTTCAGCAAAGTTGGCCATTTTGGCATCAAAATCTAAAGAATGTTTCTCTTGATGACCCGTATTTGGGTTTCTGCTCCCTTGCTCCATTGAAAAGAGACGGTAAATTTTCAAACTGTGAACCCTAGCTGTCGTGTCTACCTCAATAAGGTCGATACAGGAACCAATATTCACATTCAATGGAATTTTTTACTATTTGCTTATTATCGAGGTAGACAAGACAAGACCATTGTGCTTTCTTTTCATTTCAAGTCACACTATTAACTTATCTCAGGACCATATCTCGATGTTTCGAATAGCTTTTATAATCCTACATAACTCTTCAATTTTTCACGTGACAAATTATTAACTTAACATGTTTATAACAGTTTATAAAATACATGTAAAATAATATATAATCTTTGACGTGACACGTTAATAAAACACATACAATGTTACATAGATATCAAGTGACACATCAACTTATTTTGGGTATTTTAGAGTAATTTTTAGAATACATGTATAATGTTCACATGACATATTATTTGTTATTTTAGCATATTTACAATAACTTTTAAAATATATGTATAATGATACATAAAATTTCATATATCACATTATTAATTTCATAAACTTTACACTAACAAATTATATCTTTTATTTGTGACATGTCACTGTAAACATATTTATTTTTAACAATGACATGATACAATTAAAAGATATAATTGGTTGTCAGTATAAATTTTTTTTACACTAACAGTATATAGGTGATTAATTCTTAATTTATAGCGTGTTATCTTTAAAATACATGTACAATGATACATGAACCTTCACTTGACAAAGTAATAACTTATCTTGACTCGTTATCGTAGTGCATTTAGAGTAGCTTTAAAAGTGCATATACAATGATACATAAAATTCTATGTGACACATTATTAACTTATCTAAGAGCATTATTATTTTAGTGTTTGGAGTAGTTTTAAATGCATGTATAATGATACATAGTCATCTATGTGACACGTTATTAATTTATCTTAGCACATTTAGAGTAAATTTTAAAAACATAAACCTCCATGTGACACATTATTAACTTATCTCAACACATTATCTTGCACATATTTGGTGCGGTTTTTAAATGCATAAAAATGCTTGAATAAACTTATAAAACATCTGATAAGAGTAACTCATAAAATATTGAACTTATTTTTATAAACTATCCGATATAACTTATTATTTAACTTATGCAAAAATTTATTAGGAAATACTCAAATTCAAATTTTATCATCGACTTAAATAAATTTTTTTATTTTATTTTTCTTTCACTACCAGTTTTTTTTTCAATTACTCCCTTAAAAAAAATTATTTTCTCCTCAATTTTTTTTCTATCTCTTCTCCTCAAAATCCACATTCATTTATTAAATCAAACAAAAAACTCATACTTTTTTCTCTAAAGTAACACATATTTATACAATGATTTTTTAATCATAACTTAATAAAGTATGTAAAATTAATTTTTAATTATTAAAATGTATAGTTCTTAATTTTTAATCATGGCTATATATATAATTCATTTATCATATATTATTATTAATTATTTTTTATAAACTATATTAGATGAGTGGTGACAATAATTTTTTTTATTTTTAATATTATTTTGATGTATAATTTTATTTTAAAAAATTATTTAGTTAATTTATATTTTATCTTATTTTATTATCAAATTTTAATTTATAATTTTTTAACTTTTAAAATGAGATAATATCTTATAAGTATTTAAATAATGATATATCCACTTACTTGAGTTGGTACCAATAACAAGAGATTAGTGTTGCTTAACCAAATTAGTTTTCATGTAGATCAAAAGTCCACTCCTTTTATTTCAAATTTGTAAAATAAATATAAAACTTGAAATATAATAATATGATAATTATTTTATTGAAAGAGAGTATATTATTAATTTTATATACAAATAAATAAGGAAATATTTTCTGCTATATAAACGGTGATTAGTTTGTAACACCATCTTACAAATTACAATTAACGAATATGAAAAGTCATGAGGCAATTCATAAGTTATAAATTTTGGATGGAAATTTTGAGTGAGAAATTTTGAAAATTTTACTCTTTATATTTAATATTTCTAGAATTTTTTTTTTGTCAAATAATGTCTATTATATAAACATTTTAGTGAACTTTTAAAGTAATAATTAATAATTTTTATAATTAACAGTTTATGTTGTACATGCGAATTTTTTATTTATATTTATTTAAAAATTGAAATAATTAATAATTAATATGTCATAGTGTTGTTACGGTTTATATTAATGTGTTTTATTTTTATTTTATAAGAATATTATTTTGGATGAAAATTCTTCGATGAAATTTTTTTACTATTTTACTTTAAAAATATTTACAATGAAAATATTAATATTTTTATGTGGAATTATGTCCAATTACATTGTCTATATTAATGCAATAAATAATAATTTTATAATTTTTATTTTTTATATTTTGGAGGATGCAAAAGTTGTTTGTTAATGTGTTATTTTTTTCTAATATACATTAATTTTTAATATATAATAATAAATATTTTCATAATTAAATTTTTATGGGAATTTTATAATTATTTTTACTTTAAAAGTACATTAATTTAAAAATATGTAATTGATATTTTATGATAACATTAAAATTTATTACATTAACATGTTATTATATTGTATAATTACATAATTAATAGAATATTAATTTTATTTTATAAAATTTGTACATAGGAATATGTTGAAGAGAATTTTGGAGAAAAATAGTTGTGGAAGCTAAAGAAGTTATTCACTTTATATATATTATTGGGACTAAAACCTTTATATTTATTTAAATATATTTAAAAATTATCAATGTTTATTGGATTAATTGGTATTATGTCTAATCTTCAAATTTTAAGATTTTTAGTTCAAGTCTTAGATGTATAAAAATAATTAATTTTTAATATTATTTTTTATTATTCAAAAATTTAATAGTAAAATGGTACAAAAATTGTGTACATAAAAAAAGGAAATCCCACATATATTTATACAAGTCTCGTATGTGAAATTTTTTTACATTTATTTTAAAATTTAAATAATTATTAATTATTGTTTTTACATTTATGATGTACAAAAATTGTGTACATAAAAAAAGGGAATCCCACATTAATTTTGGAGGATGCAAAAGTTGTGTGTTAATGTGCTATTTTTTTTCTAATATACATTAATTTTTAATATATAATAATAAATATTTTCATAATTAAATTTTTATGGGAATTTTATAATTATTTTTACTTTAGAAGTACATTAATTTAAAAATATGTAATTGATATTTTATGATAACATTACAATTTATTACATTAATGTGTTATTATATTGTATAATTACATAATTAATAGAATATTAGTTTTATTTTATAAAATTTGTACATAGGAATATGTTGAAGAGAATTTTGGAGAAAAATAGTTGTGGAAGCTAAAGAAGTTATTTACTTTATATATATTATTGGGACTAAAATCTCTATATTTATTTAAATATATTTAAAAATTATCAATGTTTATTGAATTAATTGGTATTATGTCTAATCTTCAAATTTTAAGATTTTTAATAAGTCTTAGACGTATAAAAATAATTAATTTTTAATATTATTTTTTATTATTAAAAAATTTAATAGTAAAATGGTACAAAAATTGTGTACATAAAAAAAGGGAATCCCACATATATTTATACAAGTCTCGTATGTGAAATTTTTTTACATTTATTTTAAAAATTAAATAATTATTAATTATTGTTTTATGATGTTATTACGGTTGTTATATTAATTTATTATCACTTTTATTTTATAAGAATATTATTTTGGATGAAAATCTTTTGAGTGAAAAATTTTGAATATTTTTCTTTAAAAATATTTACATAAAAATATTAATAATTTTTTAATATGAAATTATGTCTAGTTACATTTCTTTTATTCATGTAATAATGAGAAAATTGATGCAAAAGTTGTTAATTATTTTTGTTTACTAATATACATTAATTTTTAACATATAATTTAAAATTTTTCATAATTAGTTTTTTATTTAAATTTTATAATTACTTTTACTTTAAAACTAAAATAATTTAAAATAAATGTAATTAATATTTTATGATACCATTACAATTTTTTATATTGAATTTTAGAATAGAATTGAGGGACTATACTATATAATTACATAAATAATAGAATTTTAATTGGCTTAAATAATAGAATTTTAATTGGCTTAAATATGTTTTTAGTCCCTCAAATTTAGGGTAAATATGTTTTTGGTCCCTCAAATTTAAAATTGTTGTTTTTAGTCCCTGTAATTTCAAAAATCTTATTTTAGTCCTTATATTCAAATTTTGTTAAGAAATTTATCAAATATTATTGCATAAAATCTACCTATTGGTATTTCTATTAGTGAAAATATCACATTAAATTTGATTGATATTATTCTTTTTGGAAATATTCTTGTTGAACTCACAATGCATACATGGATTCTAAAGGCTACAACCTTATGGTTTTTTTATTTCTCTTGTTCTGCGGATACATGCTGGTAATTTGAGACTATAAATATTATACAATAGAAAATCCTTTTCCTAGGCATAAATTTTCACCTCTATAAACCTCAACCATGTTCACCGCACACAATTTTCCGGAACAACAAATCACCCTAGCAATTCAAGCAAATCATCCGGCTATAGTTTCATCCTTTAACCCTGGCATTGGCACATAAATAATCCAAATCATGAGAAATTTTGAAAATTACACACCATGTCCATTTTAAGTGAATAATGTTTATAGAAGTGCATATAATCAAAATTGCGAGTATTTCTTCGTGCATTATGATGCAAAAAGTAAAACTCACTTGGCTTTTTCTTTTGTATCTTCATTTGAATCCTCCGTTGCAATAGTGCCCAATGATGTTATCTTCCCAAAAGATTCCTTTGCGTCTCCGAAAAAATCTTTCACTTTATCAAGAACGGCTTTTAGTTGATCTTCTGTTGGGAGCTTCAATTCGGAAAAAACATAACATATTAGTGGGAGAGTATCCAAAATAGTTTTCTTGAATATTTGGATAAAAACAATATAATTAATTAGAAAGTATACATAATGTGGACTATTATCAATCTATAGGAGTTAAAAATCTAAATCTATAAATTCCAATGATAATGAAAGTTACTATTTTCCTGCAAATATATCAAACTGAAAAGTTGCAAAAACAACCATAATTTTTTGTTGTATTAGTAAAACATATACATTTATAATGCTGAAAGGTTTAAAATTCTGCGTGGAACTTCAAAAAAACATTATGATGGTAACATAGAACATATCAAGAGTGTTATCTCAATAACGTCAGTGGTAGAAAGAGCAGCTCTTATATTGCCATTTTCCTACAAAAAATTAAAAAAAAAAAAAAAAAAGATAACATGTGGGAATGATCTTCTAACTTCTGGTATAGATATAAAATACTTTTTATATCTATAAAATAATTATAGATATAAAATACTAGCATATAGACACTGTCTTACAAGCTAGTAAATTCATCCTTTTTATTGTATTCCTTTAGTATAGAGGGAAAAACTGCAATCCTACCCATAATTTCTTCAAAAGTAATTCTGAAACTTCAAAGTAACTACGCACTCTACTAATTTAGGATTTAACTGTTAGAAAAATAAATTTAATAGAGCACAATAAAAATAAATATTTAGATTTATCAATAAAACACATATCAACAACACAATGAATATTATAAAATTAAAACAGAGTAATCAATAACAACTAATTAAACACAGAGTAAATAAAATTATTAGATAAGAAATTTAGAGTAGCCTGGGTTGAAGCACGCAGAGCGCTATCCTTAGAGAGAAAATGCCCCCACTGTACTGGTAATTTTGAACCTTATAGTTCGCTCCTCTCCCAAGATACGTCAACCCGTTAGACCGTTTGAGTGTAGCGAAAGATCTTCGAACCAAAGAACACCGCTCCAAAATTATAATTTTTAGTAGAAATAATATTGAGGGAGAGATAAAATGAACTTGCTATGTCCCTGTTTTCCTTCGCATTAATATCTTTATATAGGCACAATTAGATACCTCTTTCAAGAGATGAATACGTGCATTCATCAGTGGTTTGTTTATTTTTGCAACCTTTTCGGTGGTAACAGTAAAAAACGTGGATGCATGTGCTAACCTCTTTAAAACCAAAAGCAATACTTGGTCAGGAAGAAAAAAAACCGTACCATATCCGTTTAATGATTTTGGAACGTTAGAATAGAAAAAAGAATTAATTAGATTAAATATTTAATTAAATTTTAAATTATAAGATAATTTTTCAACAATCCCCCACTAATTTAAAATTTAAATCTAAAAAAGAATGATATATATATATATATATATATATATATATATATAAACTTAAATATTTTAATGGAGCATGATATATTATATTTTCAGTACAAGGAACCTTCCGGGTTTGAGCCTTATACCTAGTGCATATGAGCTTCCATTTGAGAGAATATGGAGACATAATTGTCTTGAGCCATATCCCTTTAACCAAACTTTAGAACATAAAACGTATAATAAAGATGTTCATTTGAGTTCTAATCAGTGGAGCACATTACGGCCTTGCACATGTATCTTGTTTCGTGAGTGTCACTTAGAGATTGTCCATATCTCACAGTAGCGGCCCCACCACCACACTCACTAGGTGAACCCTTCCAAGGGTGGTCTGTGACACCCACCCCTACAACAATTGTCATTGGGTCCATTAAGAGGTATTTTTAATTTTAACACAATAAATATAAATATTTGAATACCTCAATCTTATTACTGTCACATTTTACTTTAGAGTACACCTCGCCATAGGAATGGAACATGCAATAATTTTGCAATTTACAATGGTGTACTTAGTTAACAAACAATTTCGTTATTACCCATTGAACTCCATTTATGGGATCGCCATTTATGTGGAGACGGGTGTCCATTGTTGCAACTAGTTGATGGACTTTAGTCCCATTCCTCTCGACGATTCAAGTACTTGTTGACGCGTCAACCCTTTTGTGAGTGGATCCGCAAGATTATTTTCAGACCTAATAAAATCAACAGAAATAACACCATGAGTTATCAAATTTCTAATAGATTTGTGTCTTATTCTCAAGTGCCTTCTTTTTTCATTAAAGTTTTTGCTAGTAACTTTAGCAATGGCAACTTGACTATCACAATGCATTGAGATTGGAGGTATAGGTTTATTTAATAATGGCAAGTCATATAATAAATTTTTAAGAAATTCAGCCTCACTACTAGCAGTATCTAAGGCAATTATTTCAGCTTCCATAGTAGAACGAGAAATAATAGTTTGTTTTGCAGATTTCCAAGCTACTGCACCTCCAGCTAAAGTAAAGACATAACCACTAGTAGATTTAGTTTCATCAGAGTCAGAAATCCAATTTGCATCACAAAAACCTTCAATAACAGCAGGATAACATGCATAGTGAATGCCATAATTAACAGTTCCTTTGAGATATCTAAATAACCTTTCTAGAGCAAGCCAATGTGAATGATCAGGATTATGAGTATACCTTCCTAACCTACCAACAGCATATGCAATGTCCGGTCTTGAGAAATTAGACAAATGCAACAAGGAACCAATAATTTGAGAATATTTAAGAGGAGAGACACTTTCACCAATATTTTTCTTCAATTTAATACTAGGATCAAATGGGGTAGAAACTAGATTCACATCAAAATAATTAAACTTTTTAAATATTTTTTCAATATAATGTGATTGTGTCAAAACAATTCCATCATGATTCTTAATTAACTTAATACCTAAAATAACATCAACAAGACCAAGATCCTTCATTTCAAACTTACTAGACAAGAAAGACTTCACATCATTTATAACATGTAGATTACTACCAAAGATTAAAATATCATCCACATAGAGACATAAAATAAGACATGAATTATCATCAAATTGTTTCACATAAACACATTTATCACTATTATTAAACTGAAATCCATATGAAGAAACAACTTGATCAAATTTATCATGCCATTGTTTGGGAGCCTGTTTTAAACCATACAAGGATTTAACAAGCTTGCAAAGAACGGGCTGTTCTATATGCGAATTTAACGCATGATGAAAAGATCCTGAATGGGCCGTTCCGGATCTGAAACGAGCCGTTCTAGCCACTTATGACATCTATAAATAGCAAACTTTGGCACTGCTCTTGGACACACTCTCTGAAGACCAAGGAGAACCAAGAGAAGGAGATCAACCAGATTCTGCTCTAGCTTCATCTTCTACTTATCCAAGTAAGGCGGGAGTGAGAAACCTCGCTCGAGGGTGTGGGAATAATTGTTGGGTAGCAGGATTGACCTCAATCCCTTGCCTGATGCATGCTTCTAGGAACAGGCAAAATATCAATGTTTTTTGTTTTATTTTCTGAATGTTTTGTTGCGTTCGTTGTGTGATGTTTGTTAAGATAGACGAAACAATTCTCAGTAAGGTTTTGAATGAGACAAATATAATGCATATTGTTATCTCTAAAAAATGTGTTAGTATTTTAGATAAAAACATAAGTACAGGCAAGTTGAAGAATAGAGAATATGTATGCACCACCCTCTACACCAGAAACAAGACATCAGATGAAGAGATCAAACAAAATCAAGTCCAGCACAAGAAAGAAAATAATGAAGCCTCAGATGATACAAGACCACAGACGATGGACAAACCTAAATCAAAGCATCCTAGACGGAGTCAAGAGCTTGCATAGCTGACCAGACGGAGACTCAAATATACAGATGAAGACTAAGAATGTTGGATTGCATCTGAAGTCACAAGGAGAAGAACTACTTAGCATCCACACTCTCTGAAGAACACATGAAGTCATCAATGTAGACACCCAATTTCGTCCGGGGGGCATACAATTAGCAAAATAGGACATTAGAGGGCCCAAATCAACTTTTTTTAGTGGCCCGGAACGGGCCATTCCAAAATCGGAACGGGCCGTTCCCAAGTCCAGAACGGGCCGTTCTGGAATTGGAACGGGCTGTTCCGAGACTCCTAAAAGGCCTAAAAATGTTAGGTTGGAATGGCCGTTCTAGACCAGAACGGGCCGTTCCAAACCAATCAAAAGGACTAAAAAAGTTAGGTTGGAACGGGCCGTTCTAGGCCAGAACGGGCCGTTCCAAACCAATCAAAGGGGCCTAAATTTGTACCCCGGAACGGGCCGTTCTGAAATCAGAACGGGCCGTTCTGGTTCCACAGAACGGGCCGTTCTGATTTCAGAACGGGTCGCTCTAAGGTACAAATATAACACATAACGGCCATATCCAGAACGGGCCGTTCCGATTTTGGAACGGGCCATTCTGGACCCTGTCTGAAGCCTATAAATAGAGAGCTTGGGCACATTTTTGAGGGACTCCAAAAATTTCGTCCAGAGCTCGAAATTTCTCTCTTTTTCTCTCTTTTTCTCTCAATAATTATGATTTTACGTATAGACAATTCCTCAATATCTTGTTCATTCGCAACAAAATATTTTCTTTTTGCGATGGTAAAAAAAAACATGCTTTTTGGGAGAGAGATACTATTTCACCAATCGAGTCACAGGTATCTAACATATTGATACCTAACGATTTTCCGCAAAGTGGCGACGAAGGGTATAACTTGTACAAATCTTTCCATTTTCCAATTCGATACGATCCATTCGTTCGTGGAGCTATTTACTCGATCGCAGACATTCTCTTTCTCTTTCTTGTATTTCTTGAGATTTTGTGAGGTATTGTAGTGTGAAAAGGTGGCCACAAAGCACCTAGAATCACCATTAACAAAGCTTGATACGAGGTATTTCAGTCAATCTTCTTCTCTCTCCTTTATTTTTATCTTTGTTTCTTATTTTTGATAAATATTATTATAATAAAAGCAATCATGTAGATATTTTAGTGTCATTCGTATAATTTAAATTTTAAACATGTAAATAGTTATTAATAAAGAGGATTTAATATTTAATTTATTATTTCTTATCACGTTAACTTCATCATAGGGTACCGATTTAGGGCGCTGTAAGGGTGCTTAATACCTTCCTTACACGTAACCGACCCCCGAACCCAATTCTGGTTATCAAGGCCATTTTTGGACCTTTTAAAAAAATCTTTTCTTTTTCCAATGCTTTGAGTAAAAATTGGTGGCGTCTCCATAAAACATATTTTCAAAACCATCAATTAAGGATTAGTCTGGTGTCTGGGCATTCCTCAATTGATGAGATTTTTAAAAGGATGTCTAAATCATAGGTCACAAGATCGGAAATTTTCGGGTTGCGACAGATGGCGACTCTGCTGGGGATGTTTTAAGAGGGTCAGGCCCATTTAATCGATGAAGTTAATAAAATAAAAATAATAATTTAAATATTTTTCTCCTTTACTTTGTTTGCTTTATTTGTTTGGTTTTAATATCTATTTGCTTATTTAAATTCTGCACTTTTTGAGATAAAAATTGTACACAAACCTTTGCACACAACAGTTCCCCCTACACCCGGGGGGCATGAGGGTAATAAACATAGGGAGTGGTTGACGTACGACCGGCCCAAGTTTGGCCTTGGAGCCTGCGAGCCTTGTCGAAAATCACACTCAAGGTGATAACCGGTTACTCTAGCCCGAAATACTGCGACAGACCTTAGAGTTTGCCAGGTGACGGCGACAGAGATACTGGGTCCCTATAATGGGGGCACCTTGGGGGCCTTAAGACCAGTGAGATTAGAACTTTCCTATACAATGCACTTTTCTTGTAGGGACCACAGACCAAGGATTTAAACGTGACTGTTCGCGGGTGTACATTTGTTTGAGCATATGTGTGTTGTATTTGTTTTGTTTATTTATTTCAAATAGAGAAGAATTATAAACAAATAGATATTAATAAAAAAATATGATAAAAATTTAACTCCCTTCTATATACCCTAACTCTAAAGCATCATATAGGGTAGTCTATATAAAAAAAAACAAAAACAAAAAATATAGAAAAAAAAATCATGCATCATAAGCCTTAGTAAAAAAAAACATAATAAAATTTAGGTAAAAAATAAATATCATGCATCTCCTAGGATAGTGCATTAGCATACATTCATTAGAAATGGAAGGCACATATAATAGTATGCAAAGAATGTTCTCTAAACAAAAATCAATGAGAATGATATCCGTCGAATTTCTCATATGTCTTTGCATCCTATTTTACCTTTCATATAGATAACACGCCTTCCTTGTAAATAATAAATAAGAATAAAAAGGAAAATCTAATTTGTGCGTGTTAGCCGGATAATGGAAATTACTGTAATCAAATGCGAACCTGACACATCAAATCGGGAAACACTTATCAGTAATTAGGGGCATCACACGCCCAAATTGACGATTCAAACATCGAGACTTTCTCATGCGGAAACAACAATTTTCGGGATAAGGGGAATGGTCAAGAATGGACGAATCCTTGCTTTTTAGGGAATTACATGACAAAACCCAATTGAAGAATAAAGACATTGCATACAAAAAACCCGTTAGGATGAAAACCCGTAAAGGGCATCCTAGGCAAAAATTAGGGTGAAAAAAAAAATCAAAATCCCGATAGGATACGTCCTATGCAAAAGTAGGGATATATAAAAATAAGAAATATCTATTTGAGTTGGAATCGAAAGGTGGCTCGAGTATTCCCTTCGAAAGCAAGAATTCACAAAGGTTTCACTCCAAATGCAAAACACCGACGTTCAAACAAGTGGAAAGGTTTTCTTTTGGAAATTATCAAATCATTCATGACTCTCTAGGGGGCAACCTCTGTCTATCTCTCTGTGTATGAATCACGAACTCGGGGCATGCCCGGGCCTTCGAGCTTTGCTAAAGGGGCACATGTAAATTGAAAGTACTGTTTTAAATGCCATAACACTCTTTCGTTTCTCTTCTCCCTTTAAATATTCACTCTAGGCCTCATCCATCAACCCTTAATAAACAAAATGTATTTGCGACAAAGATGTTACTCGATAATAGCATGGAAAGGATAATAAAGGAACAATCAGGAATTCAAACATGACTAGGGTTTGATAAAATAAAGTCATCCCATACCTCATGAGTGCTGCAAAAAAAAATGAAGGCCCGGCAGGAAACCCACTAAGGGGGCTGCGCAAAAGTTAGGGCAAGATCTGCTAGGCAATCCCCAAGTAAAAATGGGTAACCTAGGCAAAAGAAAAAGATCAAAAGAAAAATGTCTGCTAGGAAACACATCCCGAGTGACCTAGGCGAAAGTTAAGACGTTAAAGCAGCAACTTGAGTTGAAAACCGAAAGACAGCTCAGGGGAATCATTCAATCAGAGCGCGACCCCAAGTCATCACTCCACTTTCCAAAAGGCTAAAACACATTGATAACTTCCTTGCAACAAATACATTTTGTTTAATAACCCTAAACACAAAGGCCTACCTTGGCCAGCCCTTCTTCTAAAAAAACCCTTTTTGAAAAATCCCTTCTAACAACCCTTTCGAAATAATAATAATAATAATAACATTCCTTCCTTCTTTTCTCTTGACCCTTATGACATTTAAATAGCACTGAAAAGATACACGGAAAATGCACAGTGAATACTCACAAAGAGAAGGCTGAGATGTCCTCAAACAGAGGTTAGAGACGCTTGACCACACAACGACTGATAGTCAAGGAGCCACTGAAGCTTGGGCTCAAAAGAACATATCCCGACAGTAATCAAGATTGACATGGATAGAAAGAAATCGTCAACATTAACCTTAATACGTACAGGTTAATTTCCCGACATAAAAAAAAATAAATGACGAATTGCATCTTTAGGAATAAACACATGAGCATAAACTGCATCGCATGCATATGAGTTAGGGGCATATGAAAGGGCGTTACACAAAAAAAAATATAAATAAAAGAATCATTCTTGTCTTGCATTTTCATTGCATCCATGCATCCATGCATCCATGCATCCATGCATTCTACTTGCTATGAGTCAGAAGGAGTTATCAGGACGAAGCCCAAGCTAAATAGTCAACCATGAGCCAAGCAGTGGCAAATAGCGACCCCGAGTGATTCTATCCCACTAAGCAAAGACATATCAACAGTGGAATAGAATAGAATCGACCAAACAAGCAAGTCTGTAAGCATGAAGAGGCTATCGCGCCCTACTCCTTAATTGAATGAAGGATGATCCAAGAGAATGCCAAGACCAAGAATGACTTCCTAACCAAAGCCAGAAGTGGCTTCCAAAATAATACTCATCGATAAAGATTCAGCAAATAACATCATCATGAAATAGATCCCTCTACCAATGATGACAATAAAGAGCAACAACAACAACATGAGAAAAAGGCAAGCTTCGTACATGTTGAAAAAGCCGAAGCATTTAAGAAAATCGCAGGAAAAGGCAAGCTTCAAATATGAAAAAGCCAAAGCTAAACAAAAAATAAAATTCAAAAAAATCTACCACAAGCAAGCGCCTGGAGAGGCATCACAATACTCAAGCGGCAGGGGCAACATTGGAATCTCTGCCAACCATCCACTTCTCTGCCCACCAACACAGGGGCACAACAAACATCTCCTGCCCATCCACCTAGGGGCAGTCTTTCATTCCACAACCATCCACCAACAATCAAACAATCAATCATCAAAAGGACTCAGCATTGCACCTGGAGAGGCATCACAATACTCACACGACAGGGGCAACACTAGAATCCTTGTCACGCATAAACTCCTTTGCCCATAATCACAAGGGCACCACCTACCAGCAATCCTCGTCTTCATCAGACGTCCTAAAAAAAAAAGAGGGGGAATCACATAATCACCATCAGCAGGCAGCTTGGAGAAGCCGGCACAATAATACTCACCATCAGCAGGCGGCCTGGAGAGGCTGGCACAATAATACTCACCATCAGCAGGCGGCCTGGAGAGGCCAGCATAATAATACTCACAATATCAGCAGACGGCCTGTAGAGGCTACGAAAATACTACGGCCTGTAGAGGCTACGAAAATACTACGGCCTGTAGAGGCTACGAAAATACTACGGCCTGGAGAGGCTACGAAAATACTACGGCCTGCAGAGGCTACGAAAATACTACGGCCTGCATAGGCTACGAAAATACTACGGCCTGCAGAGGCTACGAAAAATACTACGACAACGAGGGTACCGCCGAGTTCATAGGGTACCGATTTAGGGCGCTGTAAGGGTGCTTAATACCTTCCTTACACGTAACCGACCCCCGAACCCAATTCTGGTTATCAAGGCCATTATTGGACCTTTTAAAAAAATCTTTTCTTTTTCCAATGTTTTGAGTAAAACATTGGTGGCGACTCCATAAAACATATTTTCAAAACCATCAATTAAGGATTAGTCTGGTGTCCGGGCATTCCTCAATTGATGAGATTTTTAAAAGGATGTCTAAATCATAGGTCGCAAGATCGGAAATTTTCGGGTTGCAACAATCAATATAGAAAAAGAGAGAAAAGAAAAATGGACGAGCGCTTATCCACAAGTCAAAGCTGCATGTGTCAGAGCAAGTACACCTACCAGTCAGTAAAAGACAACGCCTCTACAACTACAATGATAGGAAAGTACAAAGATGTCTAGGTCATGATTGAACCCAGACATAAAAGTATACAAACGGTACAAAAGACTTCACGTAACCCAAAATCACCGAGCAAGCATTTAATGCAAGATCAAATGCATTAAATGCAAGATCTACAAAGCCTAGACAAACTAAACAAGGGAATCAGATGATAGCTAGCCAAGCATCAAGATTAGGTCTGATCATAGACAAAAGAACATTCAACAAACACTAGATGAGGCCTACTACAAGTGGAGACATTGAAGTATCGGAAGAAAAACCGAAACAAGACTAAACCTGAAAAAAAAAGATGTGTTAAACATTAGATGAAACTAGATGGTCAACTATGATAAAAGAATAATTAAGGCAAGGCACATCATGAGAACCAGACAAATCAAATTGAATAAGACAAAGTACAACATGTGCACCAGACAACTATGAGTCCAATATTAGATGAAAATGTGTCAAGAACAACCTTTAGTGCAACATAAGGAATTAAGACGAAGCATGAGACAAAGAATAGATGAAAGTCAACAACACATAAGATGAAAGACAACATAGACTGAAAGACACTTTAGAAAAAAACAAAGTCTGTCCATTCACACTGTTGACCAGATCAAAAGAAAAGTCAAAGCATTAAACTCAGATGCTAAGATGGAGGTCAAGATTGAGATGCACAGGACTAATAGATGCAGACGAAGAACTGCCACGCAAGCAATTAAAGAATCAGGTCTCAAAAGATAAACCAAGGCATCGTCTATGATCACTCAAATTCTCTCAACGTAAACGCGTGATCAAAGGGAAGAGATGAAGAAGAAGAAAAAAACGTAAAAGCAAAAGCATGCATGTGTCAGAAAAAGTACATCACTTTTTCAAATAAGGACAACACTCTACAGCTGCGTGACCAGAAAAGGAAAAAAAGGTTCCTAGGTCTCTGCTAAATTCAGACACAACTTCTAACAAGGCAAAGAAGACATACATAATGTACATTACAGGAAGCAAAACATAATGCAAGAACTCAAGCATTAAATGTGAGATCAAACTAGTTATGAACGACTATATTTGCTTCAACGGACACTTGCAATGGGAAAATTCTATAAGACAATATATATATTACTATCTCAAACCTTGGATGGTTGGCTTTTGGATTTTTAGCTGGCCTTTGGCTTTGTATTCTTAACCGAGTGATATCAATCCCACAAAACAACGAAACTAGAGATAGAGCATATACAGTCAAATATACCATAGTGTATTCATCTCTGTAGACTAAGGAGTTCCAAGTGCATTCTAGGAACATGAACCTTAGTTAGTGTATTTATTTATGTATCCTCTCTGTGAGAGTAAATCAAACACTCAATTATTGTAAAAACTAAGGTTGCATACCTTAATGAGTGTATATTCTTATGTATCCTTTCCATGAGAGTAGCCTAAACACTCAAACTAAACCTGTTTAGTCATCATATGTAAAGCTTGAAGAGGCTAGGGAAAGAATACTTGTAAAGCCTGGAGAGGCTTGTCAAAGAATACTCACTACGAGCCAGAAGTGGTTGAGTAAATAATACTAGCGTCGATGAGTGAAGTTGACGGGCTAGGAGGTGGTCGAGAATACTCACTAAGAGCTAGAAGTGATTGAGCAAAGAATATTAGCGCTAGTGGCGAAGCTAGCGGGCCAGGAGGTGGTCGAGAATACTTATTAAGACCCAAAAATGGCTGATCAAAGAATACTAACGCTAATGGTGAAGTTAGCGGGTTAGGAGTTGGTCGATAATACTCACTAGGAGCCAGAAGTGGCTGAGTAAAGAATACTAGCATCTACGAGTGAAGCTGACGAGCTAAAAGTGGTTGAGAATACTTGGGACCAGGAGTGGTCGTGACCTGGGTGGTCTATAATACTCACTGTGAGCCTGAAGAGGCTAAACAAATAATACTTGTACTTCATTGAATACTTATTGGAACCCTTCATTTGAAGTAGACTGGACGTGGCTCAGTTTGAGTGAACCAGTATAAAAATACTTGCTCTACACTCTAATATTTTAGACGCACTTTATTTCATTGACTTAATATATTGAAAAATTCGTCTAACGCTTATCGTCCTTTAAAACTATCTTCAGATGAAAGCCACACTCGTTCAACTTGTTATTCTAAAGAACAGTTTTCGTTTAAGAAATATTTTTCTTAAGTAGACGATGAAATTTCTAGACACAAAAATATTGTTGAACCAATCTTGGGGAGTTCCAGTTGGTATTTACTGATATTATTTTACTGGACAAAAAAGAGTCTTCTTGCGAAAATGTTTTTAAATTCCTTTGTTCACACACACACACATATTCAACCCCCCTTCTATGTGTTTTTCATGCAACTTCAATGTTGAGCATAAATATGTGTTTAATTTCAAAAATAGACAAGTTTTGATATGAATTAGAGTGTTCTATGGGTTCTTGTGGGAAACCCTATGAAGTAAAATTAGGAATATGATCTTTGGATGATTTTGAGGCATTATATGTAAAATTGATGATGGCTTCATGTTTTGGATAATTTCTTGGTATGATTTATGTACTATTTTGATGTATATGACTACGAGAAGTTCCTTGTATGAGACTATGTGAATATGACATGAGAATGTGAAAGGTGAACATATGATCTGTGATATGATATTATGAAATAATGTGACATGAGATATGATGAGACGTGATAAGTGAAGTGTTGAGTCAATGAAATAGTGAATCTGTGACATGCATCATGTGCATATATGACTCTAGGTGTGCCGCTTAGGCCGCATACCAGTGATGTAACAAGCTATTCTAGGTGTACCTTGGGTCATCAGTGATGAAATGATCTATTTCAAGTGTGCTGCTTAGGCCGCATACCAGTGATGTAACAAGCTATTCCAGGTGTACCTGGGGTCACCAGTGATGAAATGATCTATTCCAGGTGTGCCACTTAGGCCGCATACTAGTGATGTAACAAGCTATTCCAGGTGTACCTTGGGTCACTAGTGATGAAATGATCTATTCTAGGTGTGCCGTTAGGCCGCATACCAGTGATGTATTTAGCTATTCTAGGTGTACCTTTGGTCACTAGTGATGTATTCATGAATGAACGTGCCCTCATATATGCTGCTATAACAACATACCGATGATGAAATGATCTATTCCAGGTGTGCCACTTAGGCCGCATACTAGTGATGTAACAAGCTATTCCAGGTGTACCTTGGGTCACTAGTGATGAAATGATCTATTCTAGGTGTGCCGTTAGGCCGCATACCAGTGATGTATTTAGCTATTCTAGGTGTACCTTTGGTCACTAGTGATGTATTCATGAATGAACGTGCCTTCATATATGCTGCTATAACAACATACCGATGATGAGAAATGTGAAACTTTTGTATAGCACCACATGCATGCATTTATGAGTCGAGTCCATGACATCATAGCATGATAAATGAGTGTGCATGTGATAATGATTGTGTATGTGTATTGTTTACATGTGATTTGTCTTTGTGACTTATGTTTGTTGTGTGTGTGTTATCTAACCTTATTTCTGCACTTGAACCTGTGAGATGTTTCTCACTCTCTTGTTGTTCTTGTATGTGTTTAAATTGTGTTGCAGGTGATCATCAGTATGAGGATGTTGGTGATGAGGCTTAGGCTTCAGTTGGGAGTGCTCTGATAGGATATGTGACATCAGGACATAGTTAGGCTTAGTTTGGGAATTTAGTTTCTTCCTTTTGTTTTGGAAAACCTTCAACTTTATTTCTTTTGTAATTTTCGCAAGTAAATTATGATTATGTTTACGAATGTGAATTCTCTACTCTCATGTTAGTGGAACCATGATTTTAATTCAAAAGATTTATTTACTCCAAGAATATGTTTTCATGATTATTGTATATGTATGTTGGGGTAGAGGGTGTCACACATGGCATATCCAAAACAATAGTGTCAGATAAGGATGATAGGTTCCTAAGTCATTTATGGTGGTCTCTTTGGGAAAGACTTGGAGCTAAACTTCTTTTCTCTACTATGTGTCACCGACAGACTGATGGACAAATAGAAGTAGTGAATAAATCCATTTTCAGTCTATTGATGGTAATCATTAAAAACAACAAAAAGTCTTAGGATGAACATCTTTCTCATATAGAGTTTTTTTATAAGAGGGTAGTTCACAAGATTACCATTTTTTCTCCTTTTGAGGTTGTTTATGACTTTAACCTTTTCACTGCTCTTGGTATACTATCATTATGCCTATCCCTAAAGTTGATAATCTTACATCTTTAAGGGAGTATAGGCCAATCGACTTGTGTAATGTCTTATTTAAGGTTATTTCTAAAGTTCTTGTTCATGGAATTAGGCCCATATGAACTTTATTATTGGTCCCTTTCAAAGTAACTTTATCCCTAGAAGAGACACAACTGATAATGCAATCATTACACAAGGGGTTGTTCATCATATGCATAAAAAAAGGGTAAAATGGGATATTTGCTTTTCAAGATTGATTTTGAAAAAGCATATGATAGGGTGGATTGAGAGCTTCTACACCTTACTTTCATTGAATTTGGTTTTCTAAAATACATGATTAATCTTATTTTGAATAGTACTACTTCCACAAACCTTTGTCTAAAATGGAATAATGAATTACTCGATGACTTTAAACCAAGAAAAGGACTTTGCCAAAGAGATCCAATGTCTCCTTTGTATGGAGAAGTTGGCACTATTGATCCAAAAGAAGGTTAACTCAAGAGATTGGCTTCCTACTCAGGTATTTAGAAATGATCCTTGAATATCTCATTTATTTTTTGTCGATGATTGTCTCTAATAATCCAAGCCACCTTTGATCAAGTCAAAATGGTACGTGATGTGATTAATGTATTTCGTTGAGCTTCAAGAATGAAAGTTAATGGGCAAGAATATTGATTTTTGGCTTCCAAGAACATTACCAGGAGGAAGATAGCCAAATTTTAAGCCATTATATTTTTTTCCCACACTAGAAATATTGGGAAATACCTTGGTTTTCCATTGTTATCAAGGCAGGTTAAAAAGAGTAACTTTGTTTTTATTCTTGATAATATCAATAGGAGGCTTCAAGGTTGGAAAAACAAACTTCTCAATAGGATTAGTAGGGTCACCCTAACATAGTCTATAATTTCTGCAATACCAAATTACACAATGTAGAATTTTGGATTCCGAAAGGAGTGTGCGATAGCATTAATAGGAGCATTAGAGGTTTCATTTGGGGCAATTTGTCAAGCCATTGGGTTGGTTGGGATACAATTACTTGTACAAAGAATGAAAGAGTTTTGGCTGTGCGGCGTGCAAGGGAATCAAATATTGCATTACTTGGGAAACATGTTTAGTCCTTCATGCATAAGCCAAACAAGTTTTGGGTTTAAATTTTGAGAGATAAATATATTAAAGAGAGCCAACTCATGCACATGGATCTTAAAATTGGTGAATCCTATTCATGGATGTCAATTTTTAAAGTTTTCTGGTACATCAAACCAACCTTTATCTTTTGGGTGGGTAGAGGAAAACTCTCTTTATTCTATGATAAATGGTTGGATAAGGGACCTCTTTGTGGCCTTCTAGAGTATGTTCACATTGGTGAAACCTAGTTGTTTATTAATGATGTTCTAGTTGATGGTCAGTGGCATTGAGAAGGCACAACATATTTAGTCCAACCTTATTAGACTATATAATTGCCAATTTCTATTCATTGCTAGGAGATGTTTGGTTTGAAACACAACTAAAGAGGACCCAAGGAGCTCTTTTTGCGTGCCTTTGCTGGGGTATTTGGAAAACGTAGAACATGAAAAGCTTTCAAGAACAAATTTGAACACATTGTTACACATTAATCATCAGATTCATACTACACTTAACATGATTCAGAATAATATCTCTTCTACACATTAATCAGATTCATACTACACTTAACATCAAATTTGAACACATTGTTACACATTATTCACTTAACATTAAAATCTCTCGCACGAAGACCCTGATATATTGTAAAGAGTTCTACATACATATCTGAAGCTATCTCGCAACAACATGAGAAACTGGCCTTCCAATGTCCCAATAAATCTATCATAATCTTATCGAATCCAAAAATCTTGGATTTCCCATTGATCCTTAGTCGATATTATTCAGAATGATATCCAACATTATTCAGATTCTCCTTATCATTTCAACTCTATAAGGAGGGGTGGCAAAATGGGTCGTGGTCTGCAGGTCTGCTAAAAATTGGAGGGTTGAACTCATCATTCCAATCCACCAATCTGCCAAGCTCGTCTTGCTAAGCTCATCAACTCGTCGGGCCAAATAGTGGGCTGGCCTATCACAACCTGCTAGCCTACATAAGTAATTGGGCTTCATTTGTGAACTATTAGAAAATTTAGATTATTAGTAATTTGTAAGTTTGTAATTTGGTTTTGATTTTATTATAAGTGAACTAATTTGTATTTGATTTTGTTGTAAGTTTATGATTTATTTTTGTTGAACATATGTTATGCATAATATGTATGCATTTTTACTTTCATGTGATTATATTTATTTATTCGTAATAGTTTTTTTATTTGAGCATAAGATACATTTTTTTAGTGGTATGCGGGTTGGCCCGCCTTTAGGCAGGGCAAGCCAACATTTCCAACCAGTTTTTCAATGGCGGTCTGGCCTGACCTGACCCATTTTTGGCAAGCCATTGGCGGGCCGGGCCAAAATGGGTTGGACTGTGATGGAGCTACTTGGAGGAGATTGAAGTTCCTTCAAGCTCTCCATGCTTAGGACCGAAAATGCTCTTGAGTTGACCTTGAAAGAGATCCGAAACTCCTTGAAGAAAGCTCCAATGGAGTAGAAGTCTTTGAAGATGATTCGGTTCTCCTTAGCTTGTTGTAGAAGCTTGAGGAACCAAGACAAAGTTTGAATAAACTTTGAGGGAAACCTAGAGTGGAAGTTCTCTACGGTTTAGGGACTCTTGAGTTGAGAGAAATCTGAAGATTTAATCTCATTTATGTTTCAAAAGTGATTACAAATGTAGTGTTTAGGAATTTATAGGGAAAGGTAGCTTGTAGGAGAAGCTATCCTAAACCATGGTTCACTAGGAACCATGGTAGGGTAAGCTTTAACCCCCACGGTTTAGGAAGCTTGTAGGAGAAGCCATCCTTGACCATGGTTCACTTAAGAACCATGGTAAGGTTGCCTTAACCTTCCAAGGTTTAGAAGCTTGCAAGGCAAGCTTCAAACCTTGAAGAGTAACAAGTGAATTTCGGCCAAAGAACAAGTAGGAGAGCTAGGCGGCCTTGGTTCATATTTGCTCCTTGAATTAATTCAAAAATGTTTGATTTGGTCTAGTTAGGTTCATCATATGATGATGAGACCTAGCTAAATCAAATCTATGAAAAATTAGGAGCAAAATGAGTCCAATATGTAAAATTTTGCCTAGGCCCAGTTCTGGCCCAATTACTTGTCACACCCCAAGCTTTGCTAAATGTCACCCCCTTTTCCCTACTGAAAAAATAAAGAATGAGTGTGTCAACTAGGGAGGTTAAATGGAGTTAAACTCTCCAAGTAACCTACCTCAAAATCAATATACAAACACTAGAAAAAGCTAGTAAAGTGCCTCACAAATACAAAGGCAAAAATAACCTATACACAAGACTATGTATAAACTGTACAATATAAACAAGTAGAACTAAGGCCTTCTCTTCATGATAGAGCATTCCAAGTGAAGATTATCTTGGGCCTAACAAGCCCATTAGTCTTCTCAAGATCCAGCTCTTCCTGTATCCTCCTAGCCATAGCTCTGGTCACTGGGCCCTTGGCCCATGGTCTATCATCCCCTCCTTCTTGAGAAGGATTTGTCCTCAAATCTGTAGGTTCTTCTTCCTCATCATAACCTGCAAAGGGAATAAGATCACTTATATTAAAAGTGTTACTTACTCCATAATCACTAGGAAGATCTAACCTGTAAGCATTATCATTAATTCTTTGGAGGACTTGGAAGGGACCATCTCCTCTTGGGTTGAGTTTTGACTTTCTTTGAGAAGGAAACCTTTCCTTTCTCAAGTGAAGCCAAACCCAATCCCCTTCCTCAAAAATGAGGGCTTTCTTTCCCTTGCTTCTATCTAAAGCAGTTCGCTCATTTTGTTGTTGTATTTGAGTTTTAACCTTCTCATGCAATTTCTTAACAAATTCAGCCCTCGATACCCCTTCTTTATGAAAATAATGAGAAAAATCTGGTAGGGGTATTAGGTCTAAAGGAGTAAGAGGGTTAAAACCATATACAACCTCAAAAGGTGAAATTTTGGTAGTCTTATGGACTACCCTGTTGTAAGCAAATTCAATGTGGGGCAAGTACTCATCCCAAGATTTATGGTTACCCTTAAGGACTGCCCTTAACATTGTAGATAGGGATCTATTAACTACTTCCGTTTGCCCATCAGTTTGTGGGTGACAAGTAGTAGAGAAAAGTAATTTAGTTCCTAGCCTACTCCAAAGAGTTTTCCAGAAATGACTAAGGAACTTAGTATCCCTATCTGAGACAATAGTTTTGGGTAGACCATGAAGTCTAACCACTTCCTTGAAGAAGAGTCTTGCTATGTTGCTTGCATCATCTATTTTGTGGCAGGGTATAAAGTGGGCCATTTTACTAAATCTGTCCACTACCACAAAAATAGAATCCATGCCTCTCTGGGTCTTGGGCAAGCCCAAAATAAAATCCATACTGATATCAACCCATGGAGAGTTAGCAACAGGCAAGGGTGTATAGATGCCATGAGGCATTACTTTAGACTTTGCTTGTAAACAAGCTATACATCTAGAGCAAAACCTCTCAACATCCCTTCTCATATGGGGCCAAAAGAATTTTTCTTTTAGAAAACTTAGAGTCTTTTCAACTCCAAAGTGCCCCATGAGACCACCCTCATGACTTTCTTGAACAAGGAGTTTTCTTATAGATCCTTGGGGTATACAAATTCTTCCCTCTTTATATAAGTACCCCTCAGAAATATAGAAACCTCCTTGAGGCTTTGCTAAGCATTGGGTATAATTTTCTTTGAATTCGAGATCATTAGTATACAATTCCTTAATGTGATTAAATCCCAAGATTTGAGATCCAAGGGAGATTAACAAAGTGTGTCTCCTAGAAAGGGCATCAGCCACAACATTATTTTTCCCTTTCTTGTATTTAATCACATATGGAAATTGTTCTAAGAACTCTACCCACTTAGCATGCCTTTTGTTTAGCTTGCCTTGGCCCCTCAAATATTTAAGTGACTCATGGTCACTATGAATGACAAATTCTTTGGGAATAAGGTAGTGTTCCCAAGTTTGAAGGGCCCTAACCAAAGCATAAAGCTCCTTGTCATAGGTAGGGTAGTTAAGAGAGGCACCCTTGAGTTTTTCACTGAAATATGCAATAGGGTGCCCACCCTGTAACAAAACCGCACCTATGCCAACTCCAGAAGCATCACATTCTAACTCAAAAGTTTTTGAAAAATCTGGTAGAGCTAGAAGTGGTGCATGAGTAAGCTTATGCTTTAAAGTTATGAAGGCATTTTCTTGTTTCTCTCCCCATATAAATTCCACATTTTTCTTGACTAAATCATTTAATGGGGAGGCAAGTGTGGAGAAATTAGGAACAAACCTCCTATAGAAGCTTGCCAAACCATGGAAGCTCCTAATATCTCCAACACTTTTAGGAGTGGGCCATTCTTGGATGGCCTTGATTTTCTCGGGGTCCACATGAACCCCTTTTTTGCTAATTATAAATCCTAGAAAAACTACACTATCTACACAAAAGGTACATTTTTCTAAATTTCCAAAAAGTTGATTTTTTCTAAGAATATCAAAAACTTGCCTTAAGTGTCCTATGTGATCACTTAGGCTCCTACTATATATGAGGATGTCATCAAAATAAACTACAACAAATCTACCTATACAATCCCTAAGGACATGATTCATGAGACGCATGAATGTACTAGGAGCATTGGTGAGCCCAAAGGGCATCACTAACCACTCATATAATCCAAACTTGGTCTTGAAAGCGGTTTTCCATTCATCTCCTTCTTTGATTCTAATTTGATTGTATCCGCTTTTAAGATCAACTTTAGAAAATATGATGGCTCCATGAAGCTCATCTAACATGTCATCAAGCCTAGGGATGGGGTGTCTATATTTCACAGTGATGTTGTTGATGGCTCTACTATCACAACACATTCTCCACTTGCCATCTTTTTTTGGAACCAACAACACTGGAACAGCACAAGGACTTAAGCTCTTTCGAACCCAGCCCTTCTCCAACAAATCTTGGACCTGAGACTCAATTTCTTTAGTTTCTTGGGGGTTGGTCCTGTAGGCAGGCCTATTAGGTAGGCTAGCTCCAGGTACCAAATCAATTTGATGTTCTATTCCTCTAGAAGGAGGAAGGCCCATTGGACCCTCAGGAGGAAATAAATCATCAAATTCCTTTAAAAGTGTTTTTATCCCCTTAGGTAAAGTCTCATGTCCACTAGATGTGGCAGTGCAAGAAAGAGTTCCTTTACAGAGAAGGAAATAAGAGGGTTGTTGAATCAAGAGGGTTTGTTCGGAAATTTTATTCTCTTGACTAACGACCTCTAGGGAGGGAACTCCTTTCTCCCTAGATTCCTCTCTATCCTTAAGTTTCACAGACTTTTTTTTCTTCTCTCTTTTCTTCTTTTTTTATAAATCTCTTTTCACTATCTCTTTTGAGTTTCATTTGTGCTTGATCCTCAGCCACCTGTTGAGGAGAAAGAGGATGAAGCACAAATTTTCTTTCCTTATGTGTAAAGGTAATCTCGTTAGTAAGGCCATTGTGCATGGTTTTCTTATCAAATTGCCATGGCCTTCCTAATAAGATGTGACAAGCTTCCATTGGTACTACATCACATAGCACCTCATCTTCATAGTCCCCAATGGAAATTTTGACCTTTACTTGTTGGTCAACTGCTAAATCACCATCCTCATTAATCCAATGGAGTTGATAAGGTTTAGGATGGGAATTAGTAGTTAAACCCAACTTCTCAACCAGCCTAGTGCTACAACAATTACACCATGAGCCACTATCAACAATGAGAGAACATGCACTGTTTGAAACTTTGCATCTAGTATGAAATATGTTCTCTCTTTGTGATAGAGTATCACTAGGTTGGTTGTTGAGGAGTCTCCTAATCATTAAGAGCTCCCCTTCATAAGGAAAAGTAGACTCTACACCTTTCTCTTGATCACTTGCTTCTTCCTCACTATTACTAGAGGAAGTAGTAGCCTCATCTTGGCTACTATAAATGTCATGCCCCCTCATGATCATTACCTTCTTTGTGGGGCATTGGGAGGCAATGTGGCCTCTCCCTAAACATTTAAAGCACTTAATATCACTAGTCCTAGAACTAGTGTGTGTAGTGTCCTTTCCCTTTCCCTTATCTTTTTCTGTGGCTAGATTTTTGGAGGGTTCAAAAGATTTCTTCTTTTCAAAAGTTTTTCCCTCCTTCTTGGAATCTTTCTTTAGAAATGAAGAGTTGGAGCTATTTTTGTAAGATTTTCTCATTCTTTGTTGTTCTACCCTTACACAAAGTTGGACCAAGTCATTTAGGTCCCTGTAGGGTAGTAGCTCCACTTGGTCTCTTATTTCTAAATTAAGACCACTCAAAAATCTAGCTACAGTAGTAGCTTCCTCTTCCCTAATACAAGCCCTCATCATTAATAACTCCATTTGTTGCCTGTACTGTTCTACAGACATGTCTCTTTGTTGGAGCCTTTGGAGCTTATTCATAAGCTCCCTCCCATAGTAGGTAGGAATGTGCCTCCTCCTCATTGCACTTTTAAGATCATTCCAATATTGAATTGGAGGATCATTGTGGAGGCGTCTCTCTCTCTCTAGGGCTGTCCACCAATACATGGCATGCCCTTGGAAGCTAAGGGCAGCCAAAGGTACTTTCCTCTCTTCACTTACCCTATGGCAAGCAAAGAGTTGCTCAACCTTCATTTCCCAATCTAAATAAGACTCCACATCATCTTTGCCAAAGAATTGTGGGAGGTCAACCTTGACTTCCCTTGGCCTAGTAATTCTCCTAGGAGTATGTTGGTAGTGATCCCCTTGATTCATGCTTTCATTAGGGGATGTGTATTGGGAATGTGAGCTCCTACTCTTTTTCCTATGTTTCTTCATATCTTCTTTCAATTTTTCCTCCTCTTGTCTTAAAATTCTCAACTCTTCCTCAAGATAAGCAAGTTGTCCTTCTCTTTCAATTCTTTCCTTCTCTCTTTGAATGGACTCTTGCTTTTTCCATAGTTTAAGTGATTTGAGCTCTTTAGTAATGTAAGAAAGACTTTTTGGAGAGCCATCACTTTCACTATGGGAGGAATCTTGAGACATGTTAATTCAAGAGATATTTTTCACACAAAAATAGTTTTTATGAAAATAAGGTTTTGGAGTGCTTTAGACTTGGCACTTAGAGGTCTAAGAGTACAAATTGAACTTTGGAGGGAGGTGAGCTACTAAAGAGCCACTTAATAACCAAGTCTCTTCAAGTAAAAATCTCTAAACCCCTTGTACTTTTGTCTTGCACAAAACAATTTTCACAAAGAACTTTTCTAAAGAAAATAACAAGCAAGTGCCTATGTGTACAATTTATAAAATGCTTGAAAACATAAAGAGCATGAAAACATAAATTGCTTGAAAACTTAAATGACTGAAAACATAAATTGCTTAAAACATAAATTGCTTGAAAACTTAAACTAGACGTTGAAAGCAATTAAACCTAAGTGAGAGCTTGAAAGGCACCAAAGACCTTCAAGGACCACTCTCACAAGTACTACACGTGATTACTATAAAAGTTCTTAAGGAGAGATGGAGATACACCAAAGGCACTCCAAGACACTCCTTAATAAAGGCCTTGTACAAAAAATTTAGAAAATAAAAATTACAAGGTAAATGAAATTCAAATTTGCTTCAAATGAAATGTAAATTTACACTCCAAATGAAATGTAAGTTCACTCTCAAATGAATTTAGTGGCTGCACCTAATTTCAAGGAAAACAAATTAGCCACTAATTTAGAACAAATTTAGAGACGGATTTTGTAATGAAAAACTAGGTTTTAGAAACCAAAATTTCCGTCACTAAATTTAGTTCTAAATTTTCACAAAAATTTTCACAATTGGTTTAGTTTCTTGTTGCTCCAAATCAGCCACCAATTGCAGCCTCACAAGGTGTTTCACTCCTCTCTTTAGAAGCAACTTTGATGTTAGTCACTTCTAGGTGTTTCCAAGAGCCTAGCCACCAAGAGAGAACAAACTCCCTAAGCAACCACCAAAGCCTTCAAGTGGATGTCCTTTGCCTTGGCCTCCTACACCTTTCAAGAAGCACTCAACCACCTTCAAGACTGAATATTAGTGCTAAAACTGAAAATGAACAATTTAGGAAAGCTACACCAATTGGTAGAAGAGAAATGAGACAAAACTAGAAAGAGTTCCACAAAATTGACAAGCAAAAATTAAGGCAAATTTTGAAGGCTAGCACACAAAGATTAACCTAGGAATGGTACTAGAATGGATTACCAAATCAAAAGCTAAGATTAGAAAACAAAATAAGACTCAATAATGTGGCTGGTCACAAAGAAGTACATGTAAAAAAAAATATACCAAAACCGAGAGCAATACAAACAAGTTTTCACTCCTATTTGGCTTTTTCTTTTGCTTTTTCTTTCTTTTCTTTTTAGCAAAATATTTTTCACTTATTTTTCTTTTGATGTTCAGGAGTTTTTAATGCCTTTTTATCACTTATAAGTCTCGGTTTCAATATAGAAAAACTGCAGAAAAAATTCACACAAAACAAGAGGTGTTCACAAGTAGGTTTTTCACTAGTGCTTCACTATTTTGTAGTATTTTTTTTAGGTCAAATTTTAAGCACTTTGTTTCTTTGTTTTTCTCATGCAATTAGGACACATACACCTCTGTTTTGCCTCTGTTTTATAGCTCAAAAAATTTCAATAAGTTTCAGCCACACAACAAATCACAAAGGAACCTAATAGGAGAGTGTTTATGAACTTTTCTTGACAAAACTTTTAATATGACATAAAGGAAACCTAACTCTAGGAAATTTGCTAGAACTAATAGCAAATTAGGAACTCAAACATGTAAATCAAAAGCACATTTAGGTAGGTTCAGATTTAATAAGGAAAAGACTAACAAAAATCGGACTCAACAAACACAAAACAAAATTAGGTCAAACAAGCTAGTCTAGGAATTTTCAACATGTAAAAGGACTACACATGACATTCTAAGACAAAACAAGTGATTCAAAAACAAAATCTATGCAATATGAATGTTGTCCAATCACGGACACATGTTATAGAATGGATAGACTCAAGAAAAATAAAATGCACAAGTACAAGAACCTAGGCGCACAACAACAATTGATTCAAGAAGAATAGGAACAAGTAAACAAGAATCAATCACTTCATATATGACATATAGGATCCATCAAAAATCATATTAGAACTAGATCCTTGCAGCAAACATAGATTTAGACATAGACAAGGAAGAAACAACACGGATTCAAGTAGGAAAAGTTAGAACAAAAAACCTCAAGAGCACTAGGCTCTAGATACCAAAAATGATGGAGCTACTTGGAGGAGATTGAAGTTCCTTCAAGCTCTCCATGCTTAGGACCGAAAATGCTCTTGAGTTGACCTTGAAAGAGATCCGAAACTCCTTGAAGAAAGCTCCAATGGAGTAGAAGTCTTTGAAGATGATTCGGTTCTCCTTAGCTTGTTGTAGAAGCTTGAGGAACCAAGACAAAGTTTGAATAAGCTTTGAGGGAAACCTAGAGTGGAAGTTCTCTACGGTTTAGGGACTCTTGAGTTGAGAGAAATCTGAAGATTTAATCTCATTTATGTTTCAAAAGTGATTACAAATGTAGTGTTTAGGAATTTATAGGGAAAGGTAGCTTGTAGGAGAAGCTATCCTAAACCATGGTTCACTAGGAACCATGGTAGGGTAAGCTTTAACCCCCACGGTTTAGGAAGCTTGTAGGAGAAGCCATCCTTGACCATGGTTCACTTAAGAACCATGGTAAGGTTGCCTTAACCTTCCAAGGTTTAGAAGCTTGCAAGGCAAGCTTCAAACCTTGAAGAGTAACAAGTGAATTTCGGCCAAAGAACAAGTAGGAGAGCTAGGCGGCCTTGGTTCATATTTGCTCCTTGAATTAATTCAAAAATGTTTGATTTGGTTTAGTTAGGTTCATCATATGATGATGAGACCTAGCTAAATCAAATCTATGAAAAATTAGGAGCAAAATGAGTCCAATATGTAAAATTTTGCCTAGGCCCAGTTCTGGCCCAATTACTTGTCACACCCCAAGCTTTGCTAAATGTCACCCCCTTTTCCCTACTGAAAAAATAAAGAATGAGTGTGTCAACTAGGGAGGTTAAATGGAGTTAAACTCTCCAAGTAACCTACCTCAAAATCAATATACAAACACTAGAAAAAGCTAGTAAAGTGCCTCACAAATACAAAGGCAAAAATAACCTATACACAAGACTATGTATAAACTGTACAATATAAACAAGTAGAACTAAGGTCTTCTCTTCATGATAGAGCATTCCAAGTGAAGATTATCTTGGGCCTAACAAGCCCATTAGTCTTCTCAAGATCCAGCTCTTCCTGTATCCTCCTAGCCATAGCTCTGGTCACTGGGCCCTTGGCCCATGGTCTATCAGACTGTCCCGTTTTGCCACCCCTATCTATAAGTAACCTTCCCACATGCTATCGTATAACTCTTCATAAACATTTTCTTTTAAGTTGGACTGCAAAGAAAATTATTATTTTCTCAATTGTAAAATTCACTCAAGAGTAACAAAATTGATGGAGAGAAGGCTATTGTGAATTTGTACAAGTGATACATGATTCGGTCCAAGCTTGCATTTTCCATGACACAAGTTTGACACCCCATGTGACCATAAAATCCTACTTTGGTAGAAATACTTACTCAAGGAGATCCCTTGACGCTGGAGGTGAAGTTCCTTTGATGGATCTTTGATGCCTCTCAACTTTGTAAGTAAAGTTATGGATCAAATTAGACACTATTCAACTTCGGCTAACCACTAAGTGGATAATGGTGTTTGGTCTAAGAATTCTCAACATGTCATTAACTCCCTATCCAATAATCATGAGCATATCATCCCCCTATCTACCATTTTTGAAATTAAAAAAAAATGATAAAGAAAAACTACCAAAAACATTTATATAAGACTTATACAAAATGACAGTTCGTATTCAACATACACACACATATATATATATATATATATATATATATATATATTATAATTTATTATAAATTTCAGTTATATAATAAATATTACACGTTCTAAATATTTATTTTTTTAAAAATTATTATATTAATAATACATAAAAGTTAAACTTAAAATAATGTAAAAATATATATATTTCTCTGTTTTTAAATCACTCGCCTTTTCCTTTTGCCTTTTGTCTAACAATAATGTATGTTCCCAAAGCTTTTTCCCATGCTTTAACACTTTCTTCTTCATCTCATCTCAGCTTTCTCTAACGTCTTTCACCTTTCACTTTTCCCTTCATGTGCACGCACTCTGGCATATCAAGGTAACCTCAGTGTCAGTACTCTTCATTTTCCTCACACTTGTTCTTCGCTCCAACGGTATCTCAGTTGGAGATGTTCCCTTTGGCTGTGTTGCTTTCCCTTGCGTGCAATTTTCTTGTTGCACCTGTGAGCTCTGTGACCGATGAAGGCTCTGTACTTCTAACACTGAAGAAGTCCATCATCACAGACCCAGAAGGGTCCATGAGTAACTGGAACTCTTCTGATGACACCCCATGTTCATGGAATGGGATCACATGCAAGGACCAAAGTGTTGTCTCCATTAGTCTCCCAAAGAGGAAGCTTTATGGGGTTCTTCCCTCTCAGCTAGGGTCTCTTTCCCACCTCCGACATCTGAATTTGAGGAACAACTACCTCTTTGGCAACTTGCCTGTTGGGCTCTTTGAAGCACAGGGACTACAAAGTTTGGTGCTTTATGGCAATTCCTTTTCTGGGTCTATTCCAAATGAGATTGGGAAGCTCAGGTACCTTCAAACTCTTGATTTGTCACAGAATTTCTTCAATGGGTCTTTACCTGCTAAAATAGTCCAATGCAAGAAGCTCAGAGCACTTGTTCTTAGTCATAACAATTTCACAGGTTATCTACCAGATGGGTTTGGTGGTGGGTTGTCTTCTCTGGAGAAACTTGACCTTTCTTTCAACCAATTCGTTGGTTCAATTCCTAGTGACATGGGAAATCTGTCAAGCCTGCAAGGCACTGTTGATTTGTCTCATAATCATTTTAGTGGTTCGATCCCAGCTAGTCTTGGTAATCTGCCTGAGAAGGTTTACATTGATCTAACTTTCAACAATTTAAGTGGTCCAATACCTCAAACTGGTGCTTTGATGAATAGAGGACCAACTGCTTTTATTGGCAATTCTGGTCTTTGTGGCCCCCCTTTGAAGAATATGTGTGCCCCAGATACTCATGGTGCTAGTTCACCTTCCTCTTTTCCATTTTTGCCTGATAATTACCCACCTCAGGATAGTGATGATGGTTTTGGGAAAAGTGGGAAAAGTAAAAGGCTAAGTAAGGGTGCTGTTGTTGGCATCGTTGTTGGGGATGTAGTTGGAATTTGCCTTTTGGGTTTGTTGTTCTCTTATTGCTACTCAAGGGTGTGTGGTTTTACTCAGGATCAGGAGGAAAAAGGTTTTGACAAGGGAGGGAAGCTGAGGAAGGAATGCTTATGCTTTAGGAAGGATGAATCTGAGACCCTATCTGATCATGTTGAGCAGTATGATCTTGTTCCATTAGATGCTCAAGTGGCATTTGATTTGGATGAACTTCTTAAGGCTTCAGCTTTTGTTCTGGGAAAGAGTGGAATAGGGATTGTCTACAAAGTAGTGCTTGAAGAAGGGCTCACCTTGGCTGTCAGAAGATTAGGGGAGGGAGGTTCTCAAAGGTTTAAAGAGTTCCAAACGGAAGTTGAAGCAATAGGAAAGTTGAGGCATCCAAATATTGTTACTCTCAGAGCCTATTACTGGTCTGTTGATGAGAAGCTTCTCATCTATGATTTTGTTCCCAATGGAAGCCTTGCTACAGCAATACATGGTAAGTCTCATCAATTACAAGTCTGTTTTTTCTAACCACAATTGAGAAATGCTTGGAACACACTCTCTGATACACTCTTCCCGATTAGTTGAAATTTATTGAAAATCTCAAAATTTAGTGACTCTCGCACTCCATTTAATGAATTTCTCGTAAGATTTTGTAGTTTTTAATGAATTTTAACCATTAAGACGGTATACTAAGAAGAGTGTGTTGCTAGTAGTTCTCCTGTTGAGAAATTTATGATCTCTACTTTTGGTACTATGGTAGTTTGTCCAATTGATTGTTGGTTCCATACTTCCATTTGATGTCTTCAGGGAAAGCTGGACTTGCCACATTTACTCCACTTTCTTGGTCTGATAGACTGAAAATCATGAAAGGAATTGCAAAAGGATTGGTCTACCTACATGAATTTAGTCCAAAAAAATATGTCCATGGAGACTTGAAGCCTGGTAACATACTGTTAGGACAAAGCATGGAGCCCCACATTTCCGATTTCGGTCTTGGACGCCTTGCTAACATTGCTGGTGGGTCCCCAACCTTACAATCCAACCGAGTGGTCACAGAGAAATCACAAGAAAGACAGAGGAGCTTATCCACAGAAGTTTCAACCAGTCTTTTGGGAAATGGTTATCAAGCTCCAGAAACAATGAAAGTGGTGAAGCCATCACAGAAGTGGGATGTTTACTCATATGGGGTGATTCTGCTAGAGTTGATTACGGGAAGGTTGCCTATTGTCCAAGTTGGTAACTCAGAAATGGACCTTGTTCAATGGATTCAGCTCTGCATTGATGAGAAGAAGCCACTCTCAGATGTATTAGATCTGTATTTAGCTGAAGATGCAGATAAGGAAGAGGAGATCATTGCAGTTTTGAAGATTGCAATTGCTTGTGTCCATAGCAACACAGAAAAGAGACCCATAATGAGGCATGTGCTTGATGCTTTGGATAGGTTATTATGAAGCTTTGAATTGTGAATCCTGTTCATTTGTGAGGCTTTTATTCTCTAGGAATGCCCCAACACTCTCCACGATACTTTCTTTATAACACTCTCTTTATTATTAGATAAAATTTATCGAAAATCACAAATTTTATGAATCTCGCTTCTGATTTGACAAATTTCTCTAGATTTAGTGATAAAATTAACTAAAATTTGTGATGTTTAACCAATAATGAAGAGAGTACCAACAAGAGAGTATTAGAGAGAATGTTAATGCATTATTTTTATTCTTTGTTACAAGGTCGAGACGGGTTTCAAGCTATTATGATTGTGTAAATTGATTCACTAAATCTATGAATCCTTATTGTATGGAAGAAAATGTGGTAATATGTTTGAGGCAGAACAATAACATAGGAACTGATTTGTGTTGTTATGGTGTGGGTATTCTACTTAGTTTGTTGCTATTTCATCTATTCTATTCAATTTTATTCAGTTTTTTTTTTTTTTTAAATCTTAATATCTTGGTTTTATTAGGCCAATGATATTGACACTAGAGTCTATTCTCTTTTGAGTCTTTTCGCATCACATCTCACCCTCTCACTTTGTCCTGTTCAATTTATTAAAATTGGCACCTTTGACATGCATATGGAACCCGTGTGAACTTGTCTCCCCCACACACTTTGAACGATCAATGAAAATAAGTTTGTATATATATATATATAAATTGAGAGACCAATAAAATTTATTAAATTGGAATAATTGTTTTACACAGTTTATTTATCTGATTTGACGTTTTATTCTTAGGCTGTGTAGATGATTATCGTAATTGGGTAGTAGATGTCACCCATCTTGTTTTTTTTTCTCTCAGCATTTATTTGAACCGTTAATGCATCATGCATGTCGCATGCCATGCTTTTGTGTCATGTATATGCACCCTCTTGCAATCTCTACGCTATTTGAGAATAGTTTCATTATTTTCTCATCATTGCCAATTAATTAGGTTTAACATTGGATAGAATATCTAGGAAAACTAATGAATTGGAAAAAAAAATGTGATATGATATTTTCTTTATCTAAATTTTGAAGGTATAGTGTCTCGGATAGGGAAAAATTTCCGGACTCAAATATTTAAGAAAGATTTACGTTTATCTTATTAAAAAAAACTATGATGGTGCCAAAAAATGAGAGTTAAAGTAGTATAAATAAGTTAACTAATTTTGGTTTATCTTTAAATGAGAATATAAATGTATTTAGAATATACATGTATTTGATAATGTTATACCTTTCTTTACTTTGATTTTTAAAGCTAATATGTAACTTTAAATTTGTATTTTCGTAATCATTAATTGATTTTTGTTAAGGTGGTTAACTCCTTCAATTTAAAAAAAAAAAGAGAGTAATATACATAAAATTTTATATTTGTATTCATTTTTATTATTATAATCTTTTATTGATAAAAAAAATCACTATACATAAAAAGGAAAAAAAATTAACATGTGGGATAAATTTTCTATCTTATTTTATTGACCAATTTCTTGAATTTGATGTGATGATTTTCATCAACATGATTTTATCATAGACATACTTTAGCATTAAGTATCGAAAATTATAGAAAAAAGACACACTAGAAAGGAGGTTAAATAATGTCTATAAAAAAACTCCCACTTTTTTTAGTAGTAAAATAGTAACGCTAATAATAAAGAGTGCGGGAGAAAAGACATACGAAATACACAATAATTTTTACACTAGTTTGTTTCAACTATTAAGACCACGTCTAATTCTCAATCTAACTAAATTGAGTTTCACTATCTTAAAAAAGATACAAGTATTCTTTCAACAAGTCACTTCTGGCTTAAACTGAAGTGTTCTTTAAATTGTCTCTTCAAGTAATCTACCCAAGTATTCTTTCACACAAAGTCTCTTCAAGCTTCAACACAAATTATTCTTTTACAATCAAGTCTCTTTAGGCTTAAACGAGTATCCTTTTACGGAAAAACCTCTCTAAGCTCAAACGAGTGTTCTTTTACGGACAAGCCTCTCTAAACTTAACCAAGTATTCTTTTACTAACAAGACTCTTTAGGCTCAAACAAGTATTCTTTTAACAAACAAGTCTCTTTAGGCTAAACTCTATAAAAAACAGTCATGTTTGCGTAAAATCTTACAAATGTTGTTTTGTTTTACAAACAAGATGTGATACAACGGATTAAGAACAATGTTTTTACAGAAAGAATGAATAATTTTTTGTACAAGAGTTCCTCTAAAAAAGATTTCTTCTTTCTGTTCTTAAAGTTCCTTATATGGCCTAGATGAAGATGACCATTGCAAAATATTGAGAGTTCCTCACAAGTTTGCTTCATATATCTTCGTTGCGAGTCTCTTGAGATGAGAAATGTCTATTGAAGCATTAAATGCTTTCATTAATTACATTTCACCAAATTTTTAGTTTTTATCTAATCAAGGAGACTACTTATCAACTTTAGGATACCAAATGGACTTTTTGTGGCATGTGTTAGCGAAGAGTAGATTATGCATCAACTTTTACTGACTTTCTTCATGATTTTAAGGATTTGTTTTTCCTTGTTTCTTGCGCAAAACATGAATTAATTCACTTTAATAAATTTGTGAGTTCTAACGAGCTTTCTTTGTTTGATCTATTAAGCAATTGATTAGTATGCACTAAGTAGTCATTAATCATTATAAATGATACGCATTTAAGACTTTATGAGGTAAAATTGTGTGCAAAATCACCTTGTCACCTCTTTATATTATGTAAAGGGAATTAGTTTGTTAACAAATATTTAAGAAATGCTTTTGATACCAATGATAACAAAACAATTAATATATGAACAATAATATTGAAATAATTAGCACTTATATGTCATTATCTCCACAAATTGTTGTTGGTCATAAATTGAATGTAAAATTGAGTGAAAAGATTCCTAAAAAAGGGGGAAAAAGATATTTAAGGATAAAATTGTCACAATAAAGTAGAAATCAAAAGTGATCGAGATGAAAGTATCACTTTATATATTATTAGTGGAAACAAAGGCACTTCGTGTAGTGGAATAGTGTGTAGTGATTTTTTTTTATCAATGTGCAATTATTATTGTACCAGCCTGGCCGAGTGGCCGAGCCAACAAGCCCAGCCAAGGTTGCAAGGAACGTGCACCAAATTGGCCGAGTTACCAAGCTTGGTCAAAAGACAAGGACATCAAAATGTCAAATCGGCTTATAAAAGCCACATCATCCACCAACCACCACTAAAAAGATAAGATATGATTTCAACACCTTACTACAAAAATCGTGAAATCGGTAGATAGTGATAACCCTAAATTCATCGAGATACGTGCATTATATATAAAAGACATCTACATTATCAAGAACTAACTTAAGTATCAGAGTCTCTTTTATAGGTATCCCCTCATTGAAATAACCAATCTACCGAGCAGAGGAGATTCATTGATCTCACCTAGGAAAGTCGGGATCAAACCACCCCAGTTGAGAACAATTATTATTTAGTAAAAGTTTTTTTCAAGATCAAATTTTTTTGTATGACCTTTATTAAATATTCTTGTGCAATTTTTTATTTTTATTTTAAAGGTTAAACTTATTAAAAATATTGTGTACACCAAAATAGATAATCACCTTTATATATACGCTAGTGTAGAAAAGACATTCCCTACCTCTGTGAATTATTTTTAAAAATAAATAAAAATCATATAATAGTGAGTAGTTAATAAAAATACAAATGATTATGGAGTGAAATTTACATAAAAGAATAAAAAATTTGTAATTTGTAAAAAGATAGTTATCTAAAATGTGGATACCAAATGAGACAATTCTCTATATTAATAGAATAAATAATATATTAGTGAAAAAAAAAAGACTCTTCGTGTATTTGTTTAACTACCTACATAAATTGAATAGAGTGCAATTATTATACACAGAAAGACTTTTGTAACCTTTAATAATCTCTATTTAACAGTTTTTTTTTATTTAAAAAGTTAAAATTGTCCTTAATAAAATGTACTGGAAGATAGGAAATCTTCTTTATATACAAGGATGGATATATGTAGATGTATGGATTGTAAATAACATTTAGTAATTATCAAGTTGTTTGTATTTCACAATTTTAAATCCTTTAACTTTTATTGTTATGACTTTTTTGCTTACTACCAAAACCACTACGTTGGATGAGTCGTTAAGATTACAAACAAGAGTCGAGGGGACCCCACATTTACATATAGTAAGAAGTGGTTCAACTTTAGGATGACCAAACCATGTGGCGCTAATTTAGGAGAAATGGACTCCACCAATTTTTTTGGAGAATTCTTGGCTGTCATGTGGTTTTAACTGCTAATTAATCTCATTATTCTTCACTTGACTTTGAAACTTACCACTTTGTGTTTTGAGTTCTTTCTAGTCAATTTTATTCCAATGCTTCAATATAAGAAATATTAGCATTTTTTTCTTTCTATATTTGCCATATTTAGCTAATGCTTTGACCAGTTGCAAACTATTTATTTCTGTTTAACTGTTTTTTACCCTAATAAAAGAGAACACCCAAAGGCTAGGAAAAATAAACAGAAGTACCTTTCTATCTTTTTATCACAAGGAATTAAATAAACAGGGGTCCCAAGAACGTTACACAATAATTGATACAGTGAAAAAGTTGGATCTAAGCCAATGGAGGGAGACATGTCATTGTCATGTTTAAAAGTGAAAGTAACTTGCAAATAAATTACATTGAATTTGAGAAAGAGTGGACAATAATTGTCATCAAAAGTCATTGCTAAACATTAATTTTGTTGTTAAACTCACGTGGTATTGTGCTCCAATCTTGCAAAGGCACTTGGGTGAGGATTTAACTCCTAATTTGTTGAAATTTATAAGATGGATCAATGTGTCATGTAATCATTTACAGGAATATTATTAATCACCAATAATGTGCATTCTAGAATTGGAAGAGCTTAACTATTAACTATTTTTGTTGTTTAACAAATATTTTTCATTCATTAAAATTATGTATTCATACTAGAGGATTAGCATGTGGCATTTTTACGTAGAAGAAGGATGTAAACGCAAATAATATTTTCAATTATAATATTTTAAATAGATCCTCTAATATGAATCGTTAATCTCACATTAGTTAAAAATAAATCAATTAAAAATATATAAGAAATGTGACCATTATATCCAATCTCTTGATAGTCGTTATCATTAGCCAATTAGTCTGATAGAGTCTAAGATAAATCCCAAGATAGCAATTAAACACATGGAGGGCATATGGACAGGAAAGTCTACCGGGAGAAATAGAATAGTTAGTGATTATGATTATACGATATTAATTGTATTGGATATTACACATATTCAATATGATACAATTATTTTAAAATATATAAATTATAATATATGTAAGATACGTTTTAACGTATATATTAATATTTATAAAATATAATAAATATGTAATTATAAGTTTGATCAAAATTCACAAATATTAAATATATAAATATATAATTGCTATTTTGCAAATTCAAATTTAAAATATATTTATTGTACAATACTAAAAATTAATAAATTGAAAATTATTTCATCATAAATTATTTTTTATTATTTATAAATAAAAATAATATTACCAATCTCATTTATTTCTTAAAATTTTATTTTCATTTATATTTTATTGAGGGCCAATGTTTCTATGTTTTGAATATTAGACATGTTTATATGTCTTATTTAATTGTAATGGGTATTTCATAATTTTAAAAAAATTTGTATACTTCATCGATAAGTATCACGAATAAGTGAATAAGTTTCGATGAAGTATTTGAAAGTATCAAGATTGAATGAAATTTTCATTATAATTTTAAAGATTGGGATACTTCATCGATACGTATTGGTAAAACATCTAAAAGTATCGTATCAGATACAAATATGTGAAACAAATTGAAGTATCAGTACTTTAGGGGAGGGGAAGATGACTTATCCTTGTTTAGTGTGGACAAAGAGGAATCAAAAGACAATGTTGTTGGAGGATATAGAGGTAGAAATTGAAGTAAATATGGATTTCAGTGTTATGGTGTTCAGGAGTATGCCTATAGAGAAAAAAGGGAGACCCAAACCATGAAGTTTCGTGGGGTAATCATGGGAATAGTTATCCTTGTTTAGGTGGATAGTGAGGATTGCATGATTTAATATCCAAAAATACTTGTTGAAGACAAGGGGTGGCCAATAGTAGACACCAAACCAATGAAGATATAGTTATGGGATGGGTATAAGGCAAAACCTCATGACATAGGTAAGGGAATCAAGCTTGAGTTGGACAAGGTGAAGTTAACAATAAATCCCTCTCTTTTTTTTTTTTTTTTTTTTTTTTTTTTTTTATCTCAAGGGGATTGACATGGTGTTGGGTATCTTGTGACTAGCTTATTTGGGAAAAAAGGTTAGTTGATTGGGGGCTCCAACAATGGTATGTCATTAAATGGAGAATGAGTGTTGTTGAAAAGGGAAGATAACAATTATTTTGCTTATATGGCTACATAGAGTTCTCTAAAAGGCCTAAACAAATGATTGAGGATCTATTACTATCTACCAAAGTGCTTTTATAAATGTGGTAAAAAAGAAATCAAGAAAGATGGGGAAAATAAGTGAAACATCAAAAGGAGTTGTCGAAAAATATGCAACAATTTCAAAGAACCCAAAGGACTGCCACATAAAAAAGGAAAGGGGGATGCCATAAATTTATGTGAGGGTCAAGTACCTACCAATGTAAGACCCTAGCATTACCCTTATTATCGTAAAAATAAGATTGAAAATCAAGTGTAGAGGATGTTGTATTCATTGATCATAAGGAAAAATCAAAGCACATTCTCTAGTCTAGTCATTTTAGTAAAGAAAAAAAGATAAAACATGGAGAATACATGTCAACTACTAAGCTCTTAATAAGGTAAAAAGATACTCAATAAATTTCCAAATCTAATTAAATATGAGTTATTGGATAAGTTACATGCAACATAGTTTTTCTCTAATTTGAATCCCAAATTTGGGTACCGCATCAACTAAGGAGAGGAGGACATGCATAAGAAAACAATTTAGACACAAGTACCTAGTCAGGCTTTTTAAGTTGATGAATTTGACATATAGTTTTCAAGCATTAGTGAATGAGATTCTCATGACAATATTAAGGAGGTTCGTTTTAGTTTTCTTTGATTATATACTTGTGTATAATTTTGATTGGGAAACACATAGAAATTTCAGAAGTGTTAAGGGAATTATAAAGACAACACTAGTTACAAACTAGTAAAAGTGCCACTTCACACAATCCATGTTACACCTTTTACCTTGTATGCCATGATACATAAATAATGAAAATTGAATAACATAACTCTTTATAAACAAAACTAAACGTTTCCAGGTAGAAAGTATCACATTCTTAACTTAACAAAATAACATAATCAACTGAATTTACAAAAAAATAAAACTAATGTTTTCTAAAATAATGCAATAAAACAACATCCTAATCTAGCCCTACAAAGCTCATATATGTCTTAATGTCATATGTCCTATCAGAGCAACCCAACATGAAGCCTAAGCCTCATCACCAACATCTTCAGCATCATGATGATCATCACCTGTAGAATCAACGGAAGAGCAACAACAAAGACAACGGGAGTGAGAAATATCTCACTCTGACTCACAGTACAGGAATGTAAACCGAATAGCCAAACATAAACAAAACATACAATAAGACATAGCCATACACCCTTCTCACTCTAGCTCATGGCATGAAATAAATAACAAATAGTCATACACATTCCATTTATACAATAGTATGATATTAATAAATAATTCTCACGATCAATACAATAACTCATTTATCATCATTGACATAATTACTCATCCATGACACACCAATCACAATTAACTCATTAACATGCAAGTATAGAATACAAAGAATACAAAATCTCAATTTGCATGCATGTGGCACCAATATCAAGATATGCATATTGCATATTAAACGATTTGTTTATTTGCTTATTTACCTGCATATAATGCATGTTACACAAACTCAATGCAATAACATACATATCCTCTCACATCATATATCACATATTTCTCATATCACCTCATATATCCCATGTACATTCTCAAATACATTAGTTATCCATTAATAAAAAGGTAGTATCAAGATCATAAAGGTAAAACAACTAATTAACAGTTACTGCCCAAAAACATCTAGTTGAGCCACCAACATCTAGCTGAGCAAGTTGAGTCCCTTGGGGCTTCTTGCTAAGCGACCTAACACGTCTCGCTGAGAGAGAACGAGATCTTCCTCCTAGAATTCATGTTTCCTCAATAACTACAAGTTACCTAGATTCAATTTCATGCATAAACACATATACAATCGATAAAACCACTCTGTAACATGTAATTAACATTTTAAATCAATCAGTTTACATATATCAATTAATATCTTCATAAACTATCATAACAAGTTCCCTTAGGATTTTCCATAGAACTCATAACAACTTCAAATCATACAATTACAACCCAAAACATACAATTAATCATACGTTAAAACAATCCATGTCATTAGGAATGTGTAAGAAGAATAAGATACAAAATAAACACATTTGGGGAAAAACCCTTCATACATATGCACACAACATACACAAGATTAGGGGTCAATCCCTCTACCCAACGTACAACACCTAGAGTAAGGTTTCTCAGTCCCCTTACCTCTATCAATAAATAGTGAAGGACGTGAATCTTTGGGATGATCTCCTCCTGTCTCCTTTTCTCCTGGTTCTTCAAAGCATAAAAGAAAAGTGAGAACGTAAGTAGAAAACTGACATGTCTTTTTTTTTAAAAAAAAAAAATTAAAGCTAACTCATCCTCCCTCTAACCCATCCTAAGTTACTTATCCATAACCTTGATTATCTATTCTTGCCCCTCACTTTATAATAATAATAACAACAACAACAACAACAACAATAATAATAATAAAATATTATATTAAAATATAAACCTCATATAGTTTAATCGAAACAAATATATAAAATATAATTTTAACCTTAAAATACTCTTTAACATCAACCCTTTAAATTTTATAATATATATATATATATATATATATATATTATTAATCTAATTGCAAAAACGTAGGGTTTTACAACCCACAATCAAATATTTAGAACACATCATTTGTATAGGAATGGTGAAAATGGATCCAAGCAAAATTTTGAGTGTTACTCAGTGGCCTTTTCCAAAAAATGTGAAAGGGTTAGCATATTCCTTAGTTTCACCGGTAAAGGTAGCACAACCATTGAATGAACTTACAAATAAAGATGTGTTCCAATGGAACCTTTGTTGGGGATCCCAAATGCACTCACGCGCACAATTGCAAGAGAGAAAGTAAATTAACAAGACAGAGATTTACGTGGTTCGGTCAAAATAACCTACGTCCATGGTCGCACTAGATGGTATTTTCTATTTCATAATTAGGTTTACAATTACATGAGTATTTATAAAAAAGAAAGAAAGAAAATGGGTCAAGCCCGCTAAATCCTTCAGACTCCACATACTCAACAATCTTCCCCTTGGAGGCTGATCACATCAACTGCACTCCAAAGTAAATCTAGTAAACCTCAAAATCGTAACACCTCCAAGCTAGTGTGATGCCTTCTCAACAATTAACCATGAAGGCCAACTAAAATAGCCATGTACTCTGCTTCTATGGTTGAAAATGCAACGCTTTTCTAAATTCGAGACATCCAACTAACTGTTGTGCCACCTACTGTGAAAACAAATCCTATAGTACTCTTCCTTGTGTCCGAACAACCTCCCAAATCTGCACCAGAATATCCTTCTAAAACAACATCATTCTTACTGAAACGTAATGCAACCTTAGAAGCTTTCAAGTAGCGTAGCAACCACTTGACAGCTTCCTAATGTTTCCTTCCTGGATTAGACATGAATCTACTAATAACTCCCACTGCATGAGCAATGTCTGGTTTAGTGCATACCATTGCATACATTAAGCTACCAACTGCATATGCATAAGGAAGCTTAGCCATTACTTCCTTGTCTTCATCCGTCTTAGGTGAATGCTCCTTTGTGAGATTGAAGTGAACCCCAAAAGGTGTACTTACGATCTTGGCATCCCGCATGGTAAATTTCGCTAACAATTTTTCAATATACTTCTCTTAAGATAATATTAAGAAACCTTCAGATCTGTTCCTATTGATGTTCATGCCCAAAATCTGCTTTGCAGCACCCAAATTCTTCATTTCAAACTCTTCAGATAATTGTGCCTTCAATCTATTGATTTCATCCATATTAGATCCTGCAACTAACATGTCATCAACATATAATAGTAATACGATATAAGATGGACAAAAAATTTTCAAATAACAACAATGATCCATGGCACACTTTTTGTACCCCTTCCTACTCATAAAACTGTCAAACTTCAAGTACCACTACCTTGGTGCTTGCTTCAGCCCATACAAACTCTTGGTCAGTTTACAAACCAAGTTCTCCTTCCCTGCTATTTAGAAACCCTCTAGTTGCACCATGTAGATGTTCTCATCAAGGTCACCATGTAAGAATGTTGTCTTAACATCTAGTTGCTCTAGATGTAAGTCCTCTGCAAACACAATGCTCAACACAAGTCTAATGGTAGTCAATACCTCTTTTCTGCTACCACTAACCTTGCCTTGTATCTCTTGTTGCCATCATGTTCTTCCTTGACCCTGAACACCCACTTGTTCTACAATGCCCTTTTTCCTGATGGTAGGTTAGTCAAACAACAAGTTTTATTCTTCTCAAGTGAGTTCATCTCCTCCCACATGGCTAATTCCCACTGGGCTGCATCATCCATCTACAATGCCTCATGATAACATAGAGGTTCTCCACTGTCAGTCAACAACAAGTAATTTGCTGAAGGAGAGAATCTATGAGAAGGACTAATAACTCTACTAGATCTCCTCACTTCAATTATTGGAGTGACTAGAGTGGTCTCGTCAACTGTCTTATTTTCTAAGCTCTCACCTTTTCCTGCAATGTCATCTTCTATATTGTCATCTAACACTACCTCTTGCTTATTTGTTAGTTTCTTTTCAACTTCAGCATTTGTCTCAAGTTTGTCCTTGTACACGACATCTTCATTGAAAGTAACATCTCTACTTCTAATGATCTTTCTTTTTTCATCATCCCATAAGCGATATCCCATATCATTTGCTCCATAGCCAATAAAAATGCACTTTCTTGCTTTTGGATCAAACTTGTCCTTGTCAACATCTCCAACACGAACATAAGAAACACAACCAAATACTTTCAAATGAGAAAGCCTTACATCCTTGCTTTGCCATTCCTCCTCAGGAATCTTGAACCCTATGGGAGCTTAGGGTCCTTAATTAATGAGGTATGTTGTTGTGCTCACTACATCTAGCCAGAACGTCTTCAGTAACCCTGCATGAATTCTCATACTTTTTGCCCTCTTATTCAAGGTCATGTTCATTCTTTCAGCAACACCATTTTGTTGAGGTGTCTCAGGAATAGTTTTAAGCATTCTAATTCCATTCTCAACACAGTAATTAACAACTTCAGTACTATTGTATTCACCACCATTATCAGACTTTAAACATTTAACTTTTAATCCTGTCTCATTCTCAACAGCATCTTTCCACTTCTTAAAGGTATTAAATACTTTTGATTTTTGCTTCAAAAAATAAACCCATACCTTTCTGGTGAAATCATCAATGAAGGTGACATAATATCGTGATCCTCCAAATGATGAGATTGATGTTAGTCCATACACATCTATATGAACAAGATCCAATTTCTCATCCTTGGGCATCCTCCCAGACTTGGCAAAAATAACTCTCTTCTGCTTTCCAAACACACATGGTTCACAGAAACCAACTTTTACCTCTTTTAGTTATGGAATCTTCCCCTTTGAGACTAGTATCTTCATACCCTTCTCGCTCATATGACCAAGTCTTTGGTGTCACAGAATTGAAGAGTGACCAACATTATCACTGACTGAATTTACTTCTTCTACAGGTAATTCTATTATGTAAAGGGTTCCTTTCTTCCAGCCGCGAGCAACAACTAGATTATCTTTCACCACCTTCCACTGACCATCTCCGAATGTAACTCGAAATCCTTGAACATCCAACAACCCACAGAGATTAACATTCTCTTGAGTCATGGGATATATCTAACGTCCTTCAGTGACCATATTATGCCCGCAGAAGTTCTAAGATTTATATCTCTCATGCGTACAATGTCTAAAGCTTCATTATATGCTAGATGAACATTGCCAAAATTTCCAGTTCTGAAATTTTTCATCAAGTCCTTGTAAGGAGAAGCATGGAAAGATGCACCAGAATCCATGATCCAGGATTCAAACTTACTCTTAATGCAATAAATCAATGCATCACCAATGTCTTCTTGTGATGTATTCACTGTGTTGTCATGCCTCTTTTCTTTATGGTCAAAAGAAGTAGTACACTGGTTTCTGAAGTGGCCGTTCTATTGACAATTCTAACAGGTAATATCTTTACGATGTTTGGACTGTCCTCACTTCTTGAACTTTGATCTATCACGCCTAGAACCTTGCCCCCTTTCAGGCTTTCTGCCTCTAACTTATGTGCTCAATAAGGAACCTACTGATTTTTTGACATTTCTCCTACGAACATCCTAACCAAGGATTAAATTCTTAATTCCTTCGAAGGTCAATTTCGTAGTCCCAGATGTACTGGCGACTGTTGTGACAATTCTTGACCAGTAACAGGCAACGAGGATATCAGCAATAGGGCTTGTACTTCATCATCAAATTTAATATCCATTGATACTAATTTTGACAGTAAGGAATTAAATTCGTTCACATGATTTGAAACACTAGCACCTTCTCACATCTTCGTATTAACTAGTTGTTTAATCAGAAATACCTTATTTGATGTTGATGGCTTCTCGTACATGTTTAATAACGCCTTTATCAAACCATGTGTCGTCTTCTCATTGACAATGTTGTAAGCGACATTCTTCGCCAATGTCAATCTAACGACGCCTAGAGCCTGCCGATCTAGCAACTCCCAATTTGCCTGAGTGTAGACCCCTAAAATTGTCCGGGTCGGAAATAAGACTCAAAGACTCTCGAAGATCGAAGGAAAGTCAGCCGGAAGGACTCCTGGAAGACCCTAGGATGATTCTTTGTAGGTCTAGAAGTCTTAGAGTAGCTTAGAATAAGGGTGTGTGAGGATTGGAGCTCAATATGCCCTCCTAGAGGTTCAGTACGGCCGTACTGAGCCATTTGAACTACAATACGGCCATAATGAAATCAATACGGCCGTACTGAAGTTTTTGAACTTCAGTACGGCCGTACTGAATTCAGTACGGCCGTACTGTAGTTCAAAAACTCAGTACGGGCCGTATTGACTCCTTAGGCCGTACTGTGCCTCAATCCTATAAATAGGACGTCATTGGCTCGTCCTTCCACACATTTGGAGCATTTCTCCACCCTCTGGCTGAGTATTTTTGGGTTTTTGACCTATTCTCTGCCCTAGAAATCTCTCCGAGAGCTGATCCGACTAAGTTCTTGAGTTCACGAGCCTTTAGCTTGTGACTCGAACAAGTCGAAGGGAAATCTCTTTGATTTCCATAGTTAATATTTATTTTTAGGGAAAGGAGCGAGCGAGCGTGTAGTGGGAAGAAGCGCCAAAAAGCCTCCTAACTCCTTTTTGAATATATAAAAGCCCGCTTCGAAGGTTTCTTTCCAAATCCTTTCTTTTACCGCTTTCATTTATCGCTTTTTGATTGTTGCATTGCACGTTTAAAGCTTTCATCATGTAGATAGTTTACTTATAATCGTTCTAATAAATAGGGGTAGTTTAGTAATTTTACGCTATTATTTATGAAATAATCCGTCATAGGGAACCCGAAAGGGGCGTTGTGGGGTGCTAACACCTTCCCCACACGTAATCGACTCCCTTACCCAACTCTGGTTGTAATGGCCAAAGTTGATTTGCGAAAATCAATTGCCTTATGTCTTTTTCCAATGTTTTGAGTAAAACATTGGTGGCGACTCCAAGAACCCCTTTTTGCGAAAACCACTAATCCATAGAGGGTCCCGTTTGGGATTAACACGGATTGGTGAGAATCATTTAACAAAATTGTTAGTTCGATGAGGTCTCAGTTTGAGAATAAGTCGTTCTAACAATCCATCATTTTTTAAAACTAAAAAAGAGTCCAACCATCGTCGCGAATGCCAATGTCCGTTTCGGCGGGTGGCGACAGATGGCGACTCCACTGGGGAAGCCTCGAGAGTCAGTCCCATTTAGTGATGGATTATTTCTAAAATGATAGTTTAAAATTACTTCATTACCCCTCGCTTGTATGATAATATGTTTTACCTAATTGGCTTTAATAACTGTTGGGTGTTTAAATTTTCGCAATTGTTTGAAATATAAACTGCACACGAACCTTTGCACACAACAGTTCCCTCTATACCCGGGGGCATGAGTGGAAAGCCATAGGGAGTGGATGCTAGTACGGCCGGTTGTCGAATGGGTCTATAGGTGCCCGTAGACCGTTGTCGGAAAGCATCACTCAAGGTGAAAACCATGAACTCAAGTCCGACAGTGCGTTGGAGCTTTCCATCGACTTACGACGAAAGGGATTGGGTCCCTATAATGGGGGCACCTTGGGGGCCTTAGACCGGTGAGAACAGTTAGAACCTCCTTGAATATGCACTTGTCTGCAGGATACCCCTACCTCGTGATTCGCTCGTGACTGTTCGTGGATGAGTGAATTGTTTGTGCATTGTTTATGTGACATTGTTTGAGCATACATTGCATTCTTTAAACATACAACATTCCCCTTTTAGAATAAGAATAAATAGGAATAAGAATCTTCCATTACATGGTGTTAACATCTACCCTCATCACATTCATGTAGGTAGTTTCCCTTTTCACCCAAAAAATACAAAAAACAAAATACCCAAAAAAAGAAGAAGTTATTTATCCAAACCAAGCAATATCATGCATCATCTTAGGAGCATCCTGAAAACATGATAATGCTTAGTTGAATAAACACAATGCATGCATATTCAACGCCATCATCTCATATCATGCATTCTTATCGAAGATCATGGAGGGATCTAGGGGAGTGCAAGGGCAGTTGAAGAAAGTGGACTTCTTGTTATACCGTGCCGAGAGGTTGGACCACCTCTGTTCTTTGATGCCACATGAGGCTCGTGTTGAGTTCGAGAAATCATATGGACGAGTCCTCGATTTGATGAAGATATGTGTGGATCCGGCCTTTCTGAGAGCATTGGTTCACTTTTGGAGTCTCGATCTGCATTGCTTCGAGTTCCCCCAGTTTGACTTAGTTCCTACTCTCGAGGAGTACGAGCTCATGCTGCGATGGCCCAAATCAGCAGGAGTCTATGTTTTTCATGGTAATTATGTGGCCGTGGAGAGGGTCGCTACTCAAGTCAAACTACCATCACGATCATCTGCCTTAGTGGGGAACGGCAGTATCAAAGGTTGGAAGCTCGCTATGATTGAGGATCACCTTTCTTCCTTAGCTGGTGAGGGAGATTGGTTAGCTTTCAACAAGACTCTAGCGTTAGCCGTGTTTGGGACAGTCCTATTCCCCTTTCACGCTAACACAGTGGACCATGCCGCTATGGATGCTTTCTTCGCATGGGACGTGCACATGAAGAGTCCCGTGCCTGCCATTCTTGCCGACACCTTGCTTTCTATCAACATATCTCAGCAGAAGCAAGGGAAGATTATCCGATGCTGCACCTCCTTGTTATATGTGTGGAGCATCACACACTTCTACGCCTCTAGTCACATGGGGACTTTCCCCGATCCGTTGAGGAGCTTTTCGAAGATCCCCGTATGCCGCCGTTATGCTTCCGAATGGAAGGAAGAGATGGAACAGTGGAGCATCGAGCACTTCACATGGGTTTGTCCTTGGTTCCGTCCGAGCAACATATTGATGAGATGTGGCAGTTACCCAAGCGTACCTTTGATGGGCCTCAGAGGTTGCATAGCTTATTCACCTAGATTGGCTATGAGGCAACTTATGAGGACTCAGATTGTTCCTACTAAAGAGGAGCTTGGAGGATTGTGTTTCTCCTTTGATTCCGAGCATCAAAGGGACATGCACGTTGTCGTTAGAACATGGGAGAGACCAATCTACGAGGGAGATCGAGAGCTTGGAAAGCCTCGGGTATCCGTCTCCACCGACTACGAGACTTGGAGGAGCGAGAGGGGAGTGCCCCAACCATCCACCTCTTGCGCAACCGCAGTCACGAGGAGGTTGCTGCAAGAACAAGTCGATGCCTTGACCAAGAAGCTGGAAATCGTGGGAGCTCAGATGAGAGTTCTTGAGGAGAAAAGCGAAGAATCCAGTTTCGCCATTGACGGTCTACAAAGGCAGTGCAAGAAAAAAGACCATGAGATAGAGCGGCTCAAGGACGAGTGTGCTAACCTTAATGAGAAGGCTATTCGGGCATCCAAAATGCCAAAGGTCGAACCGAGTAGTCAACTCCGAGATGTCGACGCAAAGATAGCACGCCTTGAAGCCGAGTACGCAAGGCAGGCACAGTTGATCAAGGATATGCAAGATGATCTACTCTTGACTCGATCCGATGCGCAGCAATGGCGGAAAGTTGCTCAACAACAAACCGCAAGCCTTTCCGATTTTCGCAAGAAGGAAAGGGAAGGATTAGCACATATGGCTAAGCTCCGAGAGGAGAAGGATTGAGCCGAAGACGAGCTTAATGAGCTGCAAGGCATGATCAACTACTATATTCAAAAGGCGAAGGACGCTCAAAAGATTAGTGATAATATGAGCCAAGCGGTCCATACGCAAGCCGAAGCAATGGCCCGTCATGTAGAGGAAGCCGAAGTTGAATGGAGAAGAAACATGAACCCGCCTGTGGGTTTCTATCGGCTTTTCTCATTTTGTAAAAATTTGATTCGAAGCATTGTATAATGAGTTGTACACTTTCTTTGATTAATAAATCGAATTTTTGAGATCTATGAAATCTTTCAATTGCCTTTGCATAGTCATTCATTTGCATACATCTCTCCTAGTAATTCATTAATAACATTAATAAAAAGAAAGGATTAATCGATGCGTATGTTCAGAATGGATCGCACGCCGTTTGTTATTAAGTGTAAGCCAACAACCGCGCCAAGCGAACGCACATCAACTCCGTTGTTGGTAATCAAGACGAGTAAAGGGGAAGGTCCGACACCGTTGAAGATCACTGCTCCAAGACCTTTTCCCTACGAATCGAATAAAGCTGTGCCATGGATATACGACATCCATTCTTCTGCCGACAGCGATATCTCTAACATTGCTGGACTTGGGGGCATGACTAGGAGTGGCAGGATCTACACTCCCGAAGATTTTCATGATAAAGCTCCCAAGAATAAAGGAAAGGAAAAAGAAAAAGAGAAAACCGAGGAAAATAAAGAATCCGAGGAGGAGACTGACGAGCTGTTAAAATATATCCGACAGAGTGAGTACTTGTTGAGATTTCCGTTGACACACTTTTGTTAATATTTGTAAATTCGTTTAATTCTATCAACGGTCTCAAACACGGCAAGTATACCGGCCGTTCAAGTAGTAAAAATATCGTATCCACAGGGATTAGAAGGTAAAATAAGCATTTATTGACTATTCGTGACTAAAGAATAATTCCAATTTATAGTTTGTCATGTAAATGTGAGATGAAGAGCATGACTATTGGAATGTTAAAACTATAAAAAGATTAGTTTTAGAATGGGAAAGAGTAGAAATGGGATAATGGTATTGTGAGGCTGTGGGGGTCAGATTTCACCGAACGTAACACTAATGTATCCTTAATCTCTTGTTAAATTCATTGCTTAGTCAACCCAATAGTTTACTCAAACCTAATCCCTTAGAGAAAGAGCCTAGGTGCGGATATTGAATATCAATCCCTTGAGTACCCAATACCTACACCCGCATTACGGGCTAGGGTTTAAGACTACTAATGGGTCAAGCTCTATCCCTAGATACAATCTCCACTAGGCATATGTTCCAGAACTAATTTCAAAGGTATTTCCCAATACTCAATGGAACCTTAAATCATGCAAAGGGTGATCAATCCAAAGCAAGCATTAAGCAAACAAACAAACACAACAATGAATGAAACAACAAATATATATATCATTGAAAACGTAAGGATTACAATAGAGTATGTTGGCTACATCTAACCCCACAAAATGGGTGAAACCACTCAACAAAGAGGGCAAATACAAAATAGAGATGGAAGAGGAAGTGAAGAACCGAAGGAAAGATCCGCACACGGACGATCCCAAGCCCTGGGAATCCCTTTCGCAGCTCCTGGAGGCGCCCAATGTGAGAATGGAGAGAAAGATCCCCGAAAATGGCTTCAAATACGAGCCTGGGAGATCAGATTAGGGTTCCGCGCCCGACGCACAATTCTTCGCGCCCGGCGCAAGTTCTTCCAGAGAAGTCAAGCACTCTTTGTCTCAACACAAGCCCGGCGCAATTCCTTTTGCGCCCGGCTTAATTTCTTTTGCGCCCGGCTTAATTCCTTTTGTGCCCGGCGCAATATAACTGGCAGAGATGAAATACTCTGTTTTTGTCACGCCCAGCGCAGGTTATATTGAGCCCGGCGCAGAACCTCTTCTCTGCTCCTTAGCTTCTTAGGTTTCCAATCCTAAGAGTCTTCAACTTTCCACTCTTCCTCAATACCTGCACAAAAAATGAGGTAGATTAAGGTATTGTTAGATGAATTTGGGTTAGTTATATCTGCACACAAAATGAACCAAAAAGAGAACAATTATATTGCAATGGTTCAAAGGATGAGCGGAATTTGTTCAATAAGTCTCATCCAAAAAGAGGTAAAATTGAGACTTAACAACTCCCCCAAACTTAGAACCTTGCTTGTCCTCAAGCAAAAGGTAATTAATCTAGCAGATAACAAGCAATGCAAGTGAGTCAATTTCTACATCCTAGTTTACTTGTATCTTCTTTTCGCAAGCATGAACCTCAGATGAATTTCCAATCACAATTATTGCAATAGAACATGACAAGGTGCAAACAAAGGTTTCAAAAGAGATCAAAGAGCTGAGAAGAGTAATGACTATCTGTGTAAGCATCCTCATTAGGAAAATGTTTCTCTCTATGCACACTAGTGTATCAGGGTGAGTGTTTCTCTCTAGTCTACTACTCACGCCACATAATTCAACTTTGCTCTTCGTTTCCAAATGAAACCAGTGGTAAAACAAATGCAGACACTTATCACAAGGTCTTTATTAGGGCAATCTGGGTCAAGCAGGGTCAAGCGGTAGCAGTTTTATGGTTTTTCAAGGATTGAAGGTGCTATAGCTTAAGAGAGCAAATAAGATTTTACAATGATGTCCCTCTCCATACCCCATTACAACAATTTGGCACATGCCCTTTACCTGATCCAAGCCATTAGCCTTTATGAGATGCATATTTATATTTTTGCATCTTAATATTTTTGTTTTTGTTTTGCTTTGTTTTTTTTTTTTTTTTTTTTTTGTAATGGCTGACCACATACTTTCTTCTTCCCAAAATTCCCCATTCTTCAACTCCCCCAAACTTATTTGATGTCATCAGTTTGCTCTCTTAACCAAAGCAAGGGTTATGGTTAATTTTTAATGGTTTGGGACAAGTGGAAGGTGTGGTGTTTAGGCTTAGAAAGGTATGAGTCAAGTGAAGAGTGGGGATGACTTTTTGGCTTAGATGGTTACAAAATAGAGGAGTATGAATGCCTTGATCATATAAGTGCACAACATAAGCAAACCACCAGGGAAACTCAAGCAAAGTCTATCATGCAACTTAAGCGTAGTTCACTCATAAGTGTTTTAGGCTCAAACCTCACCCGGCTATGCATCCACAAACTATCAAGCTCAGCTCAGTTCTATGATCAACATTGAAACCCGTATGCAACTAGTCATGAACTAAAGATCTAATGTGACTTGAAAATGTCTAGGGTACAAGCACTATAAACATCAAGCAAACTACAATCCAGAATCAACCACAAGCAAAGCAAGTATCAACAAGATTAAAAACCATGCTAAAGCAGAATATTCACAAAAAGAACCAACAAAGTAATCACAAAAAAAAACTATATATAAAAACAGTTAAATACTGAAAATAAAAGACAGAAGAATAAATTGCAATAGACAAAGGTAAACTAAGGTAGGCTCCATCTGCTTCCATCTATGGGGTCTGGTCATCATCATCTCCAAGAGCTGCTCCACCATCATCAACTCCATCAACCTCAGCAGCTCCACTCCCCCAAACTTAGGAGCCTGGTCCCCAGGCCAACCAGTATACGCCTGAAAGTCCTGGTAACCAGAAGTGATTGCAGAGTGTACTCATGAAAGAACATGGTGAGCACAAAAATTATACACAGTGATGACCAAGCAAATATAGCAAAAATGGAGAATATCCTTAGACCAAAATTAAGCACAACATGCATGCACACGGATATGAACTATAACAATGCAACATAAAGCACACAAACATACAACATACAACAGAACATAAAGAAACATGATTGAAAACAGATAAATATGGGCTGTCAGGAATGTGGTGCGCCGGGCTTAACACAGATGCGCCGGGCTTAATATCAGTAAAAATCAACGAGGTTTCAAAATCTGATATCGCGCCGGGCGTGCGTTAAACGCGCCCGGCGTGGTGGTTCCAGAGACCAAAAATTGAGTATTAGGCCGGGCGCAAAAGAGTCACGCCCGGCGCGTAGTCACTTTAAAAGGTCAATTTGCCCAGGTTTTAAATTAGGATCAGGCCTTATTTCCACCTAGACACAGAATTGCCTCATTCCTCACATTCCAAACAAAATGTACCCTATATTTACCCATTCAAACATGATTCTAACAACTAACACATAACACAACCAACATATACCACAAAACATATAACACAAAACACAACACATAATACAAAACAACACTTATAACACAGAACAACATGCAACAAAAATCTAAAACACAGTTCAGATCTCTGGGTTGCCTCCCAGGAAGCGCTTGTTTACTGTCCCGAGCCTGACAGTGACCAACTTGAAGTGCTCTACTCTCCTTCTCCTCCTGTTGCTCTTGTTCCTCCTTGCTTTGTGCTCAATCTGAGGATTGCTCAGCAACTGCTCAGAGGAATTGGTCAATCTAGTTCACAGTTCCTTGCGTACAAGAGAAAGCAGAGGACTAGAGCGCACAGGTTAGCTTCAACAATTCATTACCAACACACAAATAAAAATAACAATAAAAACAAAGAATAAGTCACAAATAGCTACAAATACTAAATCGTCATTCTAATCCCCGGCAACGGCGCCAAAAACTTGTTGAGATTTCTGTTGACACACTTTTGTTAATATTTGTAAATTCGTTTAATTCTATCAACGGTCTCAAACACGGCAAGTATACCGGCCGTTCAAGTAGTAAAAATATCGTATCCACAGGGATTAGAAGGTAAAATAAGCATTTATTGACTATTCGTGACTAAAGAATAATTCCAATTTATAGTTTGTCATGTAAATGTGAGATGAAGAGCATGACTATTGGAATGTTAAAACTATAAAAAGATTAGTTTTAGAATGGGAAAGAGTAGAAATGGGATAATGGTATTGTGAGGCTGTGGGGGTCAGATTTCACCGAACGTAACACTAATGTATCCTTAATCTCTTGTTAAATTCATTGCTTAGTCAACCCAATAGTTTACTCAAACCTAATCCCTTAGAGAAAGAGCCTAGGTGCGGATATTGAATATCAATCCCTTGAGTACCCAATACCTACACCCGCATTACGGGCTAGGGTTTAAGACTACTAATGGGTCAAGCTCTATCCCTAGATACAATCTCCACTAGGCATATGTTCCAGAACTAATTTCAAAGGTATTTCCCAATACTCAATGGAACCTTAAATCATGCAAAGGGTGATCAATCCAAAGCAAGCATTAAGCAAACAAACAAACACAACAATGAATGAAACAACAAATATATATATCATTGAAAACGTAAGGATTACAATAGAGTATGTTGGCTACATCTAACCCCACAAAATGGGTGAAACCACTCAACAAAGAGGGCAAATACAAAATAGAGATGGAAGAGGAAGTGAAGAACCGAAGGAAAGATCCGCACACGGACGATCCCAAGCCCTGGGAATCCCTTTCGCAGCTCCTGGAGGCGCCCAATGTGAGAATGGAGAGAAAGATCCCCGAAAATGGCTTCAAATACGAGCCTGGGAGATCAGATTAGGGTTCCGCGCCCGACGCACAATTCTTCGCGCCCGGCGCAAGTTCTTCCAGAGAAGTCAAGCACTCTCTGTCTCAACACAAGCCCGGCGCAATTCCTTTTGCGCCCGGCTTAATTTCTTTTGCGCCCGGCTTAATTCCTTTTGCGCCCGGCGCAATATAACTGGCAGAGATGAAATACTCTGTTTTTGTCACGCCCAGCGCAGGTTATATTGAGCCCGGCGCAGAACCTCTTCTCTGCTCCTTAGCTTCTTAGGTTTTCAATCCTAAGAGTCTTCAACTTTCCACTCTTCCTCAATACCTGCACAAAAAATGAGGTGGATTAAGGTATTGTTAGATGAATTTGGGTTAGTTATATCTGCACACAAAATGAACCAAAAAGAGAACAATTATATTGCAATGGTTCAAAGGATGAGTGGAATTTGTTCAATAAGTCTCATCCAAAAAGAGGTAAAATTGAGACTTAACAGTACTCCATCGTGGATCAACTTCATAGGACGCCAGCAAAGATTACTCTGTTGTCGTTGATCCTAAGCTCCGAACCGCATCGGCAAGCTCTGTTGAAAGTCTTGAACGAGGCGTACGTGTCGCACACTATCTCCCAAGACAAGTTTGAGGGGATTGTTAGTCACATCACGGCTAATGATCACCTCACTTTCACCGATGAAGAAATCCTCGCTGAGGGACCGAATCACAACAAGCCCTTGCACATCTCTGTAAAGTGCAAGGAATATCACATCGCTAAAGTCTTGGTGGATAATGGATCTTCCTTGAATGTGATGCCAAAAAGAACGTTTGATCAAGTGGCAATCAAGGGAATCCAAATGCGCCCGAGCAACATGATCGTCCGAGCTTTCGACGGTTCTAAAAGAGAAGTGGTGGGAGAAATCAATCTTCCAATCCAAATTGGACCCACCATCTTTAATGTCGAATTTCAAGTGATGGACATTACTCCCGCGTACAGCTGTCTCCTCGGCCGACCTTGGATTCATGATGCGAAAGCTGTTCCCTCTACGCTCCACCAGAAAGTCAAATTCATAGTGGGTGACAAGCTGGTGACCGTACAAGCCGAAGATGACATACTCATCAGCAAGCCATCTGCCATACCTTACGTGGATGCAGCAGAGGAAGCTCTAGAGACCGCCTTCCAAGCATTGGAGATTGCCAATGTCGAAACGTTTCCCCGAGAAATGAAGAAGGTAGCCTACATGCTCACCAAGAACGGATACTTGCCTGGACAAGGACTTGGCAAGGATTCCCAAGGAATTCCCGAGCTACCCATTATTAAGGATAATCCGGGGAAACAAGGGTTAGGATACAACCCTAATAAAGATCAAAGGACGAAGAGGAACCAAGATCCTTCTCGACGTTCTTTAAGCCAGATCTTTAGGAAGGTCGGTTCACAAGCGTCAAGGCCGGTCGTCGTCATCAAGTGCTCTTCTTCTTCCGATAGGGATGTATAGACCTGATGACTGTTAGAGATCACTCCTCGGGGACAGCCCGACCCCCGAGCCTCGATAGGGCACATGTTTCCGCTAGAATTATAATAAAATCGTTCTTTATTAGTTCTTATTGCTTCTTTTCTTGCTTGCAATAAATTTCTAGACCACATTATTTTTAACCCTGTTTGAATAAGCATGAATGAGGTTAAAATCGTCTTAATAACAATAAACCCGCATCATTTTTATGTGGAAGTGTGTGTGACAACTTGGAGCACCTTTCCTTGGCCTCGACAAGTGCCATCATGGATAAAAAAGAAATCCTTTAAGGACAAAATCCTAAAAACAAAAAAAAGCTCGGCAGGAAACCCAAAAAGGGGGCTGCGCAAAAATAAGAGCAAAGAACCCGCTAGGAATCCCACGAAAGGGTGACCTAGGCAAAAATTAGGGTTGCAAAAATGAACAAAAACAAAGGTCCGCTGAGACGCCACAAAGGGGTGTTTTAGGCAAAAATAAGGACAATCAAAAAGCAAAAGAAATCCATGATGGTACCATGAGCTGAATTCAAAAAGAAAGGTTCAAGGGAAACTATCTAAGTTGTCGAATCACAACGTCAATAACAAGACTTTCTTAACTTCATAAGTGTTTAATCAAACAAGCCTAAACACATGAGCCTACCTTGGCCAGCCATTCTTACAAAAACCGTTTTCAAAACAATAATAATCCCCTCTAAAACACAAACTTTTGAACAAAAATATCTTTCCTTTCTTTTCTCTTGTCCCAAACGATTTTAGAATAATCTAGTGGAAACATGGAGATATAGTGGTCAATAGGAAGGTTGATACGTCTTCTAAAGGAAGGGAAGGATCACTGGGTTGATGACACCAATCTCGATATAACACGCATCATTCCTCGGTTACAGAAATCGGCAGCGCACAGCCCGTCTAGAGGAATGGCAAAAATCCAAGCAAAGAAACGCATCGGTTAATTCTTTTGAAAAATAAATCAAATAGAATTAGGTGCATCATACCGCATACATGCATACAGATGATAGGTGTACTGGAAGATCACTTATTCTCTGTTTATTGAAAAAAAAAAAATGAACTTCAGAAAAAACAATGCGCCCGTACCATGTTCAGTACGCCCGTACTAAAATTAGGGTTATGAACAAATTTTCAACTCAATACGGGCGTACTGAAATGAATACGGCCGTATTGGCCATAACGTCCACACCAATACGGGCGTATTGAATTCAATACGGCCCGTATTGGCCCATTCTTTTGTACATCAACAGTAAGATCAGTACGGCCGTACTGAATTCAGTACGGGCCGTACTGACCTAATTTTTTCTATAAATACGTCCCTCCTCCTCTCATTCATCACAACATCTTCATTCCTCTGCATACTTTATCTGTGAGTGTGTTTGAGATCCCTCCGATTCCGAAAAAATGGCCGAGTCTTCAAGGAAGAGGCAGAGGGTCCCTGCGCAACTTGAAATGACCGCGCGGCACCAAGAGAGGTTGGATTTCCTCGAGTCATTCGTCTTCCAGCCGTCGAGGGTGCTCGACTTCAGCATCCTTCGGGCAATGGAATGGGAAGATGAGGTCAAAGGCTACATCGATGCCATAGGATGGGGGTTCCTCCTTGATCCCCACCCTAAGATCTATCCGACCGCGACAAAGGAATTTCTGGCTACCGTCGGTGTCACAGAGTCGACGAACAGCTACGGCGCAACGGTCTACTCTGTAGACTTCTGGATGAAGGGAGGATACCGCTCCCTGACACTGGATGAATTCAACGTCCAGGCTGGTTTCTTTCGGCGAGCCGATCAGTTGGAATATCGGGACGCCGTCTGTGAGTGCCCTGATAATCTGACCCCGACCGAGATGTGGAGAGAGGTCACGGGTCAGATGGATTATCACGCTGGAGTAAAGGGTACCCGGCTTCCGACTGCGCTCCAAATTTGCCACAAGCTGATCACCGGCTCCATCCACGCCAGACTGAAGAGTCCAGAGTCAGTAACGCGGCAGGATCTGCTAGCTCTTTACTGCATGGCCACCAGGCAGAAGGCCAACCCCAGATTCTTTTTTCTTGAGCATATAAAGAATCTGGGGGCAAGAGAGGGCAGCGACGCTCGGCGAGGATACATTTTGGTCTCTACGTTTCTTTCACGACTCGCCGAGACTTGGGGGTGCCCTGATGGCGTAGATGCGGGGGAGTTGGCGCCCAAGCCTATCAATGCTGCCACCCTGCTCAATATGAAGATCATTGCTAATGCAGGGAGGCAATATGTACGTGCGACCACCCACGACACCTTCAGTGAGCTTTTCGAGAACATCGAGCTCTCGGGTGAAGGGGACCCGCAGACAGAGGCCGACACCTCGCAGCAAGACAGGGCCTACTTTGATGCTCGTTTCGACGCGTTGCAGCAGAGCATCGACGCCCGATTCGACAATGTGGAGCACAGCATTGACGCCCTGAGACAGGATTTTGACAACCTGTCAGTCTGGCTGCATCGTCGCTTCCCAGACCCTCCACAGGATCCGCCAGCAGAGGAATGAAGACCGGCCATTTGCTGTGTTTTCCTGCTTTTTGTTTATTTTGATTGATCGGGCTGTGCCCCACTCTTTTTATCATCATTGTACAAATTTCATTCCGTTTGATTAATGAAATTTTCCACTTTCGAGTTCAAAATTCTTTAGCACTTTAATTTCTGTACAGAAAAAGCCGAAAAAGCCGAAATCGACAAAAAAGGCAAAAAATTCAGAAAATCCAACAATCGTACAGAATAACTGAGCCTGGAGAGGCTTGCCGAAATAATACTCCCCAGAGACATCTCAGCTTGCACTCTTGGGCCGAATTCCCAGTGAAAGCTATCAGAGCAAGATCAGCAAGATTCCCCAATGGAAGCATGATCATCCAAACAAAATATCCGAGTCAAAGGACTTAGACTTCCTCAGTGGAAGATAGCTTTCCAACTCGAGCGACGAGTGAAGCTAAGCCTGAAGAGGCTTTCTAAATAATACTTTGGGATACATAAGATCCTCAATCCCCATTCGCCTACTCAGAGGCACTCCTTCAAAAAGAGAAAATCCGAAAAGATCAATAACCATTCCCCAAGCGGAATTCGGTATTCAGCTAAACACTGAACGTCAAGATAATCCGCCTAACAGAAGAGGCCAATTAAGATCAATACGACAGAATCCCCCAGCGGATAACAGCCTACGCAGAGGCAACAAAACCAGAAAATCAAAAAAGTCACCCGAATAAGGATAACCGGGATACTCCACCAACGTCGAAAGAACGTTAGCCAATCATAAGGCATCGCTCACCTCAGAAAGAGCATCTTTGTGTCTGCATCCCCAAGGAATCAGAATTTCCCCAGTGGGCACCAACTACGCAATGGAAAGTTGGGACACAAGAACCTATGAGTAACTGCACATCCCCTAGACGGATCCCTGCGTTATCCAGCCCTCAGCGGCACCAAAATCAAAAACAACCGTCGAAGCAGCATCATGGACTGTGGAGACAAAATCATCACAAATCCCTGGAGAGGGCAAACTCACGCTACCAAAGTGACCAGAAGCACGGAGGTATGCAACCCTGAGGAGGGCAAACCGTAGACCCTGGAGAGGACAAACTCACGCTACCGAGGTCGTCAGAAACACCGAGGTATGCACGAGCCTGGAGAGGCGACGACTAATACTCAGCTACCGACGTCATCAGATGGAGGTATGCAGCTGCCAACGTCGCCAGAAGCACGGAGGTATGCAACCCTGGGGAGGGCAAACCGCAGACCCTGGAGAGGGCAAACTCACGCTACCGAGGTCGTCAGAAACACCGAGGTATGCAAGAGCCTGGAGAGGCGACGACTAATACTCAGCTACCGACGTCGTCAGAAACACGGAGGTATGCAGCTGCCAACGTCGTCAGAAACACGGAGGCATGCAGACCCTGGAGAGGGCAAACTCACGCTACCGAGGTCGTCAGAAACACCGAGGTATGCACGAGCCTGGAGAGGCGACGACTAATACTCAGCTACCGACATCGTCAGAAACACGGAGGTTTGCAGCTGCCAACGTCGTCAGAAACACGGAGGCATGCAGACCCTGGAGAGGGCAAACTCACGCTACCGAGGCCGTCAGAAACACCGAGGTATGCACGAGCCTGGAGAGGCGACGACTAATACTCAGCTACCGACGTCGTCAGAAACACGGAGGTATGCAGCTGCCAACATCGTCAGAAACACGGAGGCATGCAGACCCTGGAGAGGGCAAACTCACGCTACCGAGGTCGTCAGAAACACCGAGGTATGCACGAGCCTGGAGAGGCGACGACTAATACTCACCCTGGAGAGGGCAAACTCAACCTGGAGAGGCTACTCAACAATTTTCCCACCTGTAGACACTACAAGTCGGAAGGATGGCTTACTCCCCGGACAATTGGGTCAACTCCTTTACTTGTCAACCGGTACACCAAAAAAAGTCGTTCGACTAAGTAAAGGGGGGGCAGCTGTAGACCCCTAAAATTGTCCGGGTCAAAAATAAGACTCAAAGACTCTCGAAGACCGAAGGAAAGTCAGCCGGAAGGACTCCTGGAAGACCCTAGGATGATTCTTTGTAGGTCTAGAAGTCTTAGAGTAGCTTAGAATAAGGGTGTGTGAGGATTGGAGCTCAATACGCCCTCCTAGAGGTTCAGTACGGCCGTACTGAGCCATTTGAACTACAATACGGCCATAATGAAATCAATACGGCCGTACTGAAGTTTTTGAACTTCAGTACGGCCGTACTGAATTCAGTACGGCCGTACTGTAGTTCAAAAACTCAGTACGGGCCGTATTGACTCCTTAGGCCGTACTGCGCCTCAATCCTATAAATAGGACGTCATTGGCTCGTCCTTCCACACATTTGGAGCATTTCTCCACCCTCTGGCTGAGTATTTTTGGGTTTTTGACCTATTCTCTGCCCTAGAAATCTCTCCGAGAGCTGATCCAACTAAGTTCTTGAGTTCACGAGCCTTTAGCTTGAGACTCGAACAAGTCGAAGGGAAATCTCTTTGATTTCCATAGTTAATATTTATTTTTAGGGAAAGGAGCAAGCGAACGTGTAGTGGGAAGGAGCGCCAAAAAGCCTCCTAACTCCTTTTTGAATATATAAAAGCCCGCTTCGAAGGTTTCTTTCCAAATCCTTTCTTTTACCGCTTTCATTTATCGCTTTTTGATTGTTGCATTGCACGTTTAAAGCTTTCATCATGTAGATAGTTTACTTATAATCGTTCTAATAAATAGGGGTAGTTTAGTAATTTTACGCTATTATTTATGAAATAATCCGTCATAGGGAACCCGAAAGGGGCGTTGTGGGGTGCTAACACCTTCCCCACACGTAATCGACTCCCTTACCCAACTTTGGTTGTAATGGCCAAAGTTGATTTGCGAAAATCAATTGCCTTATGTCTTTTTCCAATGTTTTGAGTAAAACATTGGTGGCGACTCCAAGAACCCCTTTTTGCGAAAACCACTAATCCATGGAGGGTCCCGTTTGGGATTAACACGGATTGGTGAGAATCATTTAACAAAATTGTTAGTTCGATGAGGTCTCAGTTTGAGAATAAGTCGTTCTAACAATCCATCATTTTTTAAAACTAAAAAAGAGTCCAACCATCGTCGCGAATGCCAATGTCCGTTTCGGCGGGTGGCGACACTGAGATGTCATTTCTAGTTTATTCTCAAAAAGAGACTGATATAGCTTCTTCTGATACAGATAATCTTCAATCTGCATCTTCCAAAATCCAAAATCACTCCCATCAAACTTGTCAATCTTCACTTTCCTATCTTCTACCATTGCTCCCACTCGCATGAAACCCTAGGCTCTTGATACTAGTTGTTAGGGATCCCAAATGCACTCACATGCACAATTGCAAGAGAGAAAGTAAATTAACAAGACACAGAGATTTACATGATTTGGTCAGAATAACCTACGTCCATGGTCGCACTAGATAGTATTTTCTATTTCATAATTAGGTTTATAATTACATGAGTATTTATAAAAAAGAAAGAAAGCAAATGGGCCAAGCCCAATAAATCCTTCAGACTCCACATACTTAATAACCTTAAAGCACAAAAGGCTTTTGAGATTTTGAAAGAATATATGACAACAACTTCAGTACTTACATTACTCGATTTTAGCCAAAAATTTGTCATTGAGTGTGATGCTTTGGGTAAGGGATGAAGGCTATTCTCATTAAAAATGGAAAACCCATTTTTTTCTATCAAGTTATTAAGTAAGCGAAAAAGATAAAAGATATATAGGTGACATAAGAAAGAAAAAATATGAATAATTTCAAATCCTTACTTGTTTTGGAGAATTTAAAATTCTACTACTTTAAGGAATTTCACCAATATTTGAATTTTAAATTCTTTGAAAATTCTTCATCCAAACAAGACATTTCACCCTAAGGAATTTAAAATTCCTAAAAAAAATGAATTGCTTCATTTAAATTTCTCATTCAAACATATTCTAAAGTCATAGAATACAAGACCAGGTAAAAATTGTGTACATTTACTTAAGTTTCAATAATTTATTTTTAAACCTGACATGTTTTTATGCTCATGTCATCTATAATATTAATAAGACTTAAATATGTTTTTAATCCTTTAAATTTAAGACAAATTTGTTTTTGGTCTCTCAAATTTAAAATTGTTATTTTTAATCCCTGTAATTTTTGAAAATCTTGTTTTAGTCCCTCAGATTACCAATAACATATCTAAAAGTGACAAATTCAGACGGTTATGCAATATCAATTAGATTTAATGTGATGTTTTCGCTAACAAGGACACCAATAGGTAGATTTTATGCAATAATATTTGATAAATTTTTTAACAAAATTTGAATATAAGGACTAAAATAAGATTTCTTGAAATTATAGGGATTAAAAACGACAATTTTAAATTTGAGGACCAAAAATAAATTTATCCTAAATTTAAGGGACTGAAAACATATTTAAGTCTATTAATAATGATAATATTTTGTTTTTTTTACACATTCTATTGATTGTTTTGTTCCTTAACTTTTAAAACACTCTTTCTCTTCCATACTTTTTTTTTATTTAGTTATTATTCTCTATTTTTTCTACTTTTCTATAAATTTATTTTTAAAATTTTTCACACCCTTTAAATAACTTCTCAAAACAACTCATCCTCTAATTATTAGCCACTCACACATATTTAATTTAATTTAATTATTATTATTTTATTTTATTTTTAAAAAAAACTACATACCTTTTTTTAGTAGTGTTACACAAAGGACAAGAAACAAATGGGGTCACTCAAATTATTAGTCAAATGTCAATCATTTTACCCTCTCTCTAATATATGAAGGAAATATTTCTTTTTGTAATTGTTTTTCGTCTCCATAACTTGTGGACGATTATATCCTCAATTTTTTTTTAAAAAAAATAATTTTAATAATTATCATTAACTAACTTTAAATAACTGTTCATACTATCATTTTTTTATTTTACTATTAAAAATATTTAAAGACATGAAGTACTTTTTTTTATTATAAAAATATATCATATTTAGTAGACGCTACTCATGTTAAACATTTTTTTTTATCATAGCAACTAAGAATGTCCACTCTTAATTGCAGTAGAAAAATTTACAAATTAGTTTAAATTGTTTATAATTTAAATTATCCTTAATAATATATAATTAAGAAATGCTAATTTTATAATAATAAAATTAAACATACATGTAAGTTTTTCATAAAAAAGTTAATTTTATTTCTATAAATGTCATACCGAGTATTTCAAAATTTAATATTTAAAATAAAATAAATAATATTCATTTATGTCATATTATAATTAAAGGAAATAATAATAATTATAATTAAAATAATGTTTGCTCAATGAAAGTAATGTCTTGTGAGTGTATGTTAGTCCATAATTATCAACTTTGTGATACTACCTATTAAATGTAGTATATATGCATTTTGAAAATTATAGAGAGAAAAAAAAAGTGTCAAATATATTCAAATTTTGAAGTTTTTAAATAGAGTACTTAAATTTTTAAAAAACAATAATTAACTTAAAAATAACTTTTTCAAGTTTATTTATTATTTAATAAAAATTTTATATTGTTCTTTTCATAATTTGAAATAAATATTTTTAGCAAGTTTTAGAAATTTATGTTTGTTAAAAGGCTAAAAACCTATTTTGGTCTCTTATAATAATTGTTTGTTTCAATTTAGTCCCATTATTTTTTGTTTCAATTTGGTCTCTAATAAATTAATTGGTTGCAATGTGAGACTTCCGTCTAAATTATTTAAACGGAGTTAACTGCTGGCCACATGGCATGCACGTGGATGCCACGTAGATGCATATGTGGATGCCAATTTTTTTGAAAACACCTGGAACCAGAACGGTCCGTTCTGAAATTAGAACAGGTCGTTCTGGGTGCACTCTTAGTGTGTTAATTTTGCATCTGGAATGGTCTGTTTCAGGTGCAAAATTAACACACTAAAAGTGCAACCAGAACGGGCTATTCTGCTTTCAGAACGGGCCGTTCTGGTTCCAGCCTGTTAAACACAAACTGTCAATGATTATAGTTCACGGTTGTGAATCGTGGAAGGAAAAAGACCCAAGGTACAAAGCATTTCAAACACTGGATTTGGTAATATTGTCAATGGAAATTGATAATTTCAATTGCTAAACAATTGGGTTTACAGTGTATCATTAAGGACAATGTAATGTATCACTAAAGACAATGGTAACAGATTTTATTTCATTGTTAGTCAAACTAGAGTGAACCACTTACTACCAAATTGACACTATACAGTAAAGGATGAAATGACATGGTATTTTTTCTTGAAGTCATTAACGATGTACCCCAACAACAACCTGTTCTTGAAGAGGTAGAACCTGAAGTAAAGGAAGAGGATACACAGGACTAACATTTCACCACACAACCACATGCAAGGGCGGATCTAAGTTAATCATAGTGGTGGCACTTGCCCCCACTAAATTTTTTTTCATTCTTTTTTTATATATAAAATATTAATAATTTTATAAAATATATATTATTAATTATATTTTAATTATCTTGTTATATCTAATATAATAAATACATTAATATATTTTTTTATATTTTATTTTATTGTTTAATTGTTTTTTATTTTTTGGTAAAATTATCTTCATTTTTAATGAAGAAAAAATTTACTTACTTCAAGATTAAGTCTTGATAGATTTATTTTACTTAATAATTAATGTTCTATATCAAATTTTTAAAAATTTAATTGTTAAATTAAAAAACTTTTTATATATAGATCAAATTTATAAAATTTTTAAAAAAATTAAAAATCATATAATACTTCGTTAAATTAATTCAAAATAACATATAAAATATTTTTGTTTTAAATGAGTGTAAAAATTTAGAGGACACTAAAAGAAAACAAATTAATAATTTTATTATGTTTATCCTATTAATTTTTATCATTTTATTCCTCTAATTTTAAATAAGTTGCAAAAAATTATTAAGTGACACTTAAATATTTCTTCAGACAGAAAGAGAAAAAGGAAAAGTTATCACTCTATTTATAAGACAATAGTATTTTATAAAAATAAGTAATTTTAAAATTTTATCATAAAAAAATATTTTTCAAAATTATTATAGTTCTGGAACGGGTTGTTCTGCATCCAGAACGACCCGTTCTGAAGTTCTGGTTTCAGAACGGGCCGTTCTGGTTTCAGAACGGCCGTTCTTTTGTACTCGGAGTGTGTTAATTTTTCATCTGGAACGGTCTGTTTCAGATGTAAAATTAACACACCAAGTGCGTACCCAGAACGGCCCGTTCTGGTTCCAGGTGTTTTCAACGAATTTGACATCCACGTGGCATTCACATGTGCATCTACGTGGCATCCACGTGGCCAATAGTTAACTCCGTTTAAATAATTTAGACGGAAGTCTCACATTGCAACCAATTAATTTATTAGGGACCAAATTGAGACTAAAAATAAAAGTAGGACTAAATTGAAACAAACAATTATTATAAAGGACCAAAATAAGTTTTTAGCCTTGTTAAAAAAAAGAAATTTATGTTATTATCATAACAATGGAAATAAAAATTATTTGTATACTATATGTTGATTATCATGAAATTTATTGTGTTTAATATTTTTATTGATTTTTTATAATATGATTGTTTATTTCATTAATTGTACTAATAATAACAAATTTATGTGAAAAATAATTATGATTTGTATTCAACCTCAATATTTACAAAACATCATATATCAAGATGTGATATTTAAACTTTTTTGTGATTGACAGGTGTCATCCAAACTGGTATGCAGATTCACAAAAGCATTTTTAATAATAATATATATTAACAGGATATCGTTTTTTATAATCGTTTTTTGTCTTATTTTTTAAGGATTTGACAGATCAATACACTTTGTATAGTATAACTACTAAACAATGAAAACATGAAGAATTCAACTACACTACCAAAAAAAGTTCATTGTTTGAACTATTTTGGAAGTTCTTTTGCCCCCTGCTTTCCTAGGGTTTTACAACACCTTGGGTGCCGTTAGTGTTATATCCAACTTTCTAGTTTTACCTCGACCTCTATCGCTTTGTGCTTGGTTTTTTCCCTGTTTACTAGCTAGCTATGAAGCATTGGCAAGAGCTGGAGTTCTCAGAGGAGGAAAGTACCATTTTAAAAATTCCTATTGATGGCGGACAATCCTCCAAAATAGACAAAGAAGAAGGAGATGCTTGGCTGGTGGGTAGAGTATTGACATAGGGGACGGTTAATCCTAAAGCTTTCAAGACAACAATGGTGAAGGTGTAAAGGGTGAAAGGCGGAGGCGAAATATGATATGTTTATCAAAATCTTTTTTCTTTCCGCTTTCTCTATGCAAAGGATAAAGATTAGGTGATGATGGATGTCTCCTTGGAATTTTGATCATGCTCCTTTTTGGATTCATATTTAGAATCTACCAATTTGTATGCAGACAGACATGGTAATAAGAATGATTGGTGATGCAATTGGAAATTTTCTAAGGTGGGATGAGCTGGAAGCACACTGAGTGGGTTTTTCTATACTAGTACATATAATGCTCAACATTACTAAACCATTATAGCGCGACATGTGGATGCAATGTGGAGAAAGGGAAGCATATATGATGCACCGATATGATACGTGTATCGGATACGTGTTGTATCCGATACAGCGATACGATTATTTTAAAATATATAAGATACGATACTTGTAAGATACGTGTCATCATATGTATCAATATGCATATAATATAATAAATGTGTACTTGTAATTTTGATCAAAATTCATAAACATTAAATATATAATTTTTATTTTGCAAATTCAAATTAAAAACATACTATTGTTCATTACTAAAAAGAAATAAATTATATAAAGATGTTTAATATAGAAATATTAATCTTTGATGAACTGTAGGGAGCATAAAAAACACAATGCAGGAGGTGCCTCACCTGGGTGGAAGAAAACGGAAAAGACAGGCTAGATGATGAGGTACTTCTTGAAGAAAACCTCATGGCTGCTTCATAAAACCTCTTCTCGGATCCTTGGAAGAATGACAAGGACTTGAAGCAATGAGAAGAAGCAAGTGTGACCAAGGTTCATCCAACTATCTCGGATAGAAGATGATGAATCCTAATTCTACAAGGAGAAGATCTCAAGTAGGGTAGAAGAAGGATTCTAGGGAGAGACTTTCAGAGGAGAGAATTTGTGTAAGAGTAAATTCTCATATAATGATCCAAAAGTGGTACAAACTCCGGCCAATAGGGAATATATAGGGAAGCTAGGGTAGTGAGCACGTTTGGTTTAACCTAAGGTTAAGTTAAACCATGGTATGGTTTAACTAACCTTAGGCGCCAAAATTTGAATTCAAATATTCAAATTTTGGTGCCAACCGGTCACCACCCCATGTGCACTCTCATTTGGATGTAATTTGGTATTCATTTGAGTAGCATTTTGGTCACACCACGTGCATGTGTGCACATGGCCGAAATGCATACTAAATGCCATACTAATTACATGCAAATGAACTTGCACATGCTAACCTAAATTAACCCTAAATTCACATTGCCATGAAATGTAAATCCTAATCTAGGTGGCCGAAATACAAGGCCCAAAATGCAATACAAGTCCAAAGGCCCAAACCTACACTACTCCTAATCTACTTGGGCTTGAGTCAAAGCCCAACTAAAAAGTACCATGGGCTTCTCTTGAGCATGGGCCCATTCTTCCTATATCCTCTTGGCCATAGCCCTAGTAGTTGGGCCTTTGGCCCATGAGCCTCCTCCATCACTAGAGGGATCATGCAAAACACCGTGATGAATATGGGAGAAGGAAAAAAAAAATTGTTGATGATGTGATGGAGATTGAGAGAGTCTTAGGGAGTGTATTGGATTGAGATTTTGAAAGACATTAGCATGAAAAGGTCTTGTGAATTTTAATAAATTTTAAAAGACTTTGTAAAAATGTCATAACTTTTATGATTTTTTTAAAAGAATTTTAAAAGTTGATGGTGTATTGGGTTAGGATTTTAATGAGTTTTAAAATACTTTTTTATTATAAAAAAAAGTCTTGTGGTATTCAATCAAGACTTTTTTTTAATATAAAAAAGTCACGTAGTATTCATCGATCTCATTTATCTCTTCTTCTTCCTTTTCTTCGGATTATCTTGATTGAATATCACAAGATTTTTTTTATAATAAAAAAGTCTTTTACAATATATTGAAATCTTAGTCCAATACACCCCCTTAGTAGACTTACTCTTAAGGACATTTGGTAAAGGAGAAGTTTTTAGTTTCTTGGGAATCTTAGATAGAGAATGTTAGTTTCCAATGTTTGATATATAAATATTGTTTTCCGATAATATTTTTGTCTCACTTTTATACAAAAATATTCTCGTGAAGAGGTTTAAGAATCTAACTTTCCCAACTATGAGAGAAAGTTTTATTTATTTAAAATATCACAATATTTTTTTAAAATAGAAAATATATGTATAGTTGAGTATCTTTTTTTAAAGTATTTCTCTTTTTCTCTCGCTTCTCTCTCACTCTCACTTCCTTTCCTTGACTCCTCCTCTCTCATGGCTTTTTAGCCAAAATAAATTAAAAATAAAATAAAATATAAAAAATAAATTATTTAAAAAATTAATTATCAAAATAAATTGTTTTTGCCTCTTAGGCAACGATACAAACAAAACGTCCCTCAAGGTGTGGATGTAATGCTTGGAAACAAAAAAATGAACACAAAATGCCTATCCCTAGGTGTTGTCTATAATGCTACCTACATGACAGAAATAATTTATTTTGATAATTATTTTTTAAAATAATTTATTTTTGGTATTTTATTAATTTTTTAATTTATTTTTGGTTGAAAAACCCCTCTCTCACTCTCCCTCTCTTTTGCTCTCTCTTTCTCTTTATTTTTCTCTCTCCCTTCTAAATCTTTATTTCTATCTCTTTTTTATATCTCATTATTTATTGACCTTGTCAATTTTAATAATATTATTAAATTTTATTTTATTTCTATATTTTAATGATATTTGTTAACATTTATTTATTTATTTATTTGAATAAAATAAAATAATATATTTTTATTCTTCTTAATTTTAATGTAACATTTTTCTTTGTTTATTTTTTTTTAAATTTTGTATTTAAATATTTTAACTATAAATTTTTAACTTTTTAAAATAGTTTAAATTTTATCAAATGCAAATATCATTATATAAAAAATTTGTTTATATGTGTAATTAATTTTGTATTATCTTCAAAAAGTAATTAGATCATAAAAAAAATTTAATGCCATATTTATAATAAAATTTAAGTAAATAAAAATATCTAATAATATTATTTTAATAAAGAATATTTTTATGAAAAATATTTATATATCCAAGAATATGACAATCTAACCAAATGTGAAAATCTTTAATTTCTAACTCATGAATATTCTTAAAAAACTTTATGAGTAATCAAACAAATTTTACCTATCTTCAAAAATTATGATTCCTGAGTATGAAAAAAATAAATTTCCTGTCAAATGCCTCGTTAGAGTAAGTCAAAAAGGAATACCCTTATGATAACTACTTTCTAGTTTTACATAAACCATTTTCTTCTTTATCTTTTTCTACAACTTTCTAATAACTACCTTTTTGTAAAAGTAACTTCTCATTCTTTTATATATATATATATATATATATATATATATATATATATATTTTAAAACTACAACAATTATTCATAAAAATAATTATTTTTCTTATTTTAATACAGTGCAAGCACCATTTGCCTTTTTCTTGCTAGTATATATAAAGAGAGAAAGGTCTCAGGTCTACAACTAAAATTAATAATATTTATAGTAAATTGCACTTTTAATCTTTATTTTATCATATTTTCATCTCATTTGATCACTTTATGGGAAAAAGTGAATTAAAATTAAAATTTAATAAATATTAATTATTGTATCATTTACTTACAATTTTAATTATCAATGGATAAATATTCAATTTAAAGACTAAAATTAAAAATTAAAAAATTAAAAAATCAAAACTACAGACTAAACATTATAAAAAGACTAAAAATACTATTAAACATTCAATTAAAAATAAATTTTAAATCATATTTCAAAGAGTTAAATATGTTTTTATCCTCCATAAAATGGACTCTATTCGATTTTAGTCCCTCAAAAAAATTTCTTGATTTTAGTTCTTCAAATCTATATAATTCTTGTTTTTAATCCCTATTTAAACATTGTTAGCTTTTGTTGTTAAAATATGTCACCTTAGCCTCCAAACTGCCATAAACACAACTTTAGAGGTTTCAATAATTCATTTTTTACTTGAACAAAGAGTCTCTTATCAAAATTTAGTAAAATTTTCCTACAAACTCAAAACAAGGTTTTCTTTCTCCACCACCATCATTGTGACCATAGATATTCAGTTTCACACCTTCGTCAACAATTCTCTAAGCTCAAAACTTTCAATTTTCAATGACACCATTTCACTCTAAGTGACTCTCAAAACCTTCAATATGTTAATTATTCAACAATGTTCATTCTTCTTCCTCCCTGAGTTTCAAGGTATTGTCTTTCATAAATAAGAGACTCTTGACTTTCTTTATTGAGAATGAAAGCAAAATGTACTATTCGTACTGCTATGTCGAGCTCGAGCTCGGCATCTCAGCGCGGAGTGACCTCAGACACGCGCTAGGCGACGTCATCCCGACATCCAAATAGGTCATAATTGATCTCAGGCCCAAGGCCCAATGAAACCCTAATTCACACAAAGGTACGTGCATTACTTATACGAGACTCATACACCCACAAACACTAACTTTAGCATCGAAGTCTCTTTTGCAAGTACCATCCCCGCCTTGGAACAACAAGCGTACCCAGTGAAGGAGGCTCACCGATCTTACCCAGCAAATTGTCTCGTACGGCCGATCTCCAGTAAGAACATTTGGCGCCCACCGTGGGGCCGATCAAGACAGCTCTTATCGGCCACGCTTATGGTTTTCACCCGAAGCCATAGTAGACGAGCAACAGACGACGTAGATCGCACGACAAGCATGGACAACGAAGTAGCATTGAGAAGGCTGATCGAGCAGGTCGAACAAATGCGGCAGCAACACACCGCCGATCTGCAAAACATTCGTGCCAAGCACGAAACTGACCTAGCGGCGCTACGTACCGCGAACGAGGTTGACCTAGCGGCACTGCACGAAAGAATGAGCGTATTCGCGCCCAGCTTCCTCGGTGCCCCTCTGATCAGCCCCCTCCACCGAGTAGTCAACATGAAGAGGAGGGGCACTCAATCTCTCAACCCCCAACTGCACCTAGGGTACTGACTCCCCGGCCTGCCACACATCGGTCGGACGCACCAACGAATAGGTCAGCCCATGAAGTCAGCAATGCTCCTGCCTAAGCCCCTGGAAATCGGGCGAGCATTTGTCACCATCCCTTTGTGGACGGCATCATGGAGACGCCTCTACCTTTTGGCTGGAAGCCCCTCCACCTCGACCGCTACGACGGCACGACGGATCCAGACGAGCACATCGACCTATACGTCACGCAGGTAAACCTATACACTAATGATGATGTTGTTCTGTGTAGGGTTTTTCCAACCTCCCTCAAGGGTGTAGCGCTCGCCTGGTATACCCAACTGCTGGCGATATCAATTGACAACTTTGACACCCTGGTCAGACGGTTTGTGGCACAATATGCAACGAGCCGGCCTCATCACATTACGTTAGTCGCTCTGGCCAGTCTTACACAGAGCGATGATGAACCACTGATGACATTCATGGAGCTCTTTGCCAGCATCTCGGTTAAGATTCGAAATTTGAATCCCGAGGTCGCCCTACACGCCATGCTCATGGCACTCAAGCCATGACCGTTTGTCGACATCCTGTGTCGGCGACCCCCCGCGGACATGGACGAACTCTGTGCCCGAGCTGTAGGCTACATCCAGATGGAAGAGCACTCGGCTTTTCGTGACCAGGTTCGCGGAAAGTCGTAGGCGAAGTCGGACCAAGGCCATCAGGATAAAGTGAAGGTTACCAACGAAAGTCAGTTCAAGAAGGTTGCTCGGGCAAGCAGAGGGGGGAGGTATGACTTCTACACTCCCCTGAATGCACCCCGAGTACACATCCTAGAAGAGGCCAGCAACAGTAACCTGCTCACCTTGCCACCGCCGGGACACAGCCTCAACAGCGCGGACAAATCCAAACACTGTCGGTACCACAGAAATCACGGTCATACAACCGAGGAATGTCGTACACTCCGAGATCGTATAGAGGAGCTCGTCCAGGCGGGACACCTCAAACAATACGTCCAGCGGCAGAAAGCTAACCGAGGGGTTACAACGGACGAGGGCGGGGGCGAGGTCGTGGTTCAGGCACTCGCATAGACCAACCCTCCAGATCGCAACAAAACGCGGGTGGCGCGGTGCAGGCCGAGGTAAGCCAAGAAACAGGGTCAGCCCCCTTGCGGGGAGTTATCAACACAATTGCAGGTGGCTTCGCAGGGGGAGGCTCTAGCAGCTCGGTGCGAAAATGACACTTGTGCAGTATCAACAATGTTCACTCCGCTACCTCGGCCCCGTACAAAAGCACACCACCGATAACCTTCACCGACGACGACAAGATGTTGATCGACCAAGAGAGCTTAGCTGACGTCCTATACTGGTCGACGTTCCTCAAGTTAGACATCCTTCACTCCTTTATTCAACCTCACACAGAACTGCTAGTTGGTTTTGCAGGAGAACGGGTTCACACTCGAGGGTACGTGGATCTTTTGACAACCTTCGAAACTTCTCCCGATTCAAGGAGGATCATGGTCCGCTACCTCCTCGTCGAGGCCAATACGTCGTATAACATCATCATCGGCAGGCCTACCCTCAACCAGCTAGGAGCAGTGGTGTCTACCCCGCACCTCACCATGAAATTCCCAGGGAATGGTGGCAAGATTATCTCCGTCTGAGCAAACCAGAAGACAGCTCGGCAATGCTACGCCGAAATTCTGAAAGTCTCGCCATCCGAAGAGCGTCGCAAAAGTGACCCTCCCACAGTGGCTCATATCACCCACGTGGACATCACTGACCTAGATCCGAGGTCGGACTCCCATGATGAACGGCCGAGTCCCATCGACGAGCTCGATGACCTCCAAATCGAAAAGCTTCCTAGGCAATACACCAAAATAAGCAGGCAGCTAAACCCAGAGTTGCGGCGGCAAATCGAGGCCAAAATTTCTAAGAACGCTGACCTCTTTGCTTGGTTTAGCGCCGACATGCCAGGTATCGACGCTAACTTTATCTGTCACAGGCTGGAAATCCACAAGGAGGCAAAACCAGTGGCCTAGAGAAAGAGGAAGGTTGGTGGCGAAAGACGAGAAGCTATCATCACCGAGACACAAAAACTGCTGAACGCGGGCTTCATCCATGAAGTCAGGTACACCACATGGTTGGCAAACGTGGTACTGGTGAAGAAGAGCACGGGGAAGTGGCTTATGTGCGTCGACTACACCGACTTGAACAAAGCATGCCCCAAGGACTCGTACCCCTTACCGAGCATTGACAGGCTGGTCGATGGAGTATCCGGGCACGCCCTCCTCAGCTTCCTAGATGCCTACTCCAGGTACAACCAGATCATGATGTACCCACCAGACGAAGTGCACATGTCATTCATCACTGACCACGCCAATTTTTGCTACCGAGTAATGTCATTCGGTCTCAAAAATGCAGGGGCCACTTACCAACGACTGATGGACAAGGTTTTCCACCAACAGATTGGGCAGAATATGGAGGTCTACGTTGACGACATGGTGGTCAAAACCACCTCTACCGAAGGTCATGCTTCCGACTTAGCCAAGGTGATCAGTCAGATCAAGAAGCACAACATGCATCTCAACCTAGAGAAATGTGTCTTCGGTGTCCAGGGAGGTAAATTCCTTGGTTTCATGATCACCAGCAGGGGCATTGAGGCCAACCCGGAGAAATGCAAAGCCATCATCCAGATGCAGAGCCCCCAAACCATGAAAGACGTCCAACGCCTGGCAGGAAGGTTGGTGTCTCTTTCACGTTTCATCCCCAGGTTAGCGGAGAAAGCAGGGCCCATTTTCACCTTGCTGCGAAAGCCGAAGAATTTTGAGTGGACGGACCAGTGCGAAGAGGCTTTCAAGAGCTTCAAAGCCTTCTTCACGACTCCGCCAATCCTCTAGAGGCCGGATCACCATGCCGACCTCCTCCTCTACTTGGCCGTGGCAGAAGACGCAATCAGTGCAGTTATAGTACAAGAGCACTAGAAAGTGCAAACGTCGATCTACTTTATCAGCCGAGTTCTCCAAGACACGGAGAAACGATATCAGATGATTGAGAAACTCGCACTAGCGCTGGTCACCGCAGCTCGGCGTCTCCGACCTTACTTTCAAAGCCACCAGGTGGTCGTCAAAACCGACTACCCAGTCAAACAAATCCTGAGAAAGCCAGAGCTGGCCGGACGGATGATATCATGGTCGGTAGAACTGTCTGAGTTCGGCATCAAGTATGAAAGTCGCGGCCCCCTAAAAGGTCAATGCCTGCAGACTTTGTGACCGAATTAACTCCAACCTCGGCTGACGAACAACAGGTATGGATTTTACATGTTGACGAATCCTCCAACTCTAAGTGGTGGTGCAAGTATTATTTTGGAAGGGCCAAATCAGGTCACCTTGGAGCAATCTCTCAAGTTCGGCTTCAAAGTGACAAACAACCAAGCAGAATACGAAGCACTTCTCGCAGGGCTAAGGTTAGCTCACGACCTCGGAGCACGTAGGGTGAGTTGCAACAGCGACTCAAAGCTCATGGTAGAGCAGCTCAGCGGGGCATACTAGACCAAGGACACTCTTCTCCAAAGGTACTTCCATGTGGCATCACAGCAGATCTCGTCCTTCGATGAGTTCACCATACATCATGTACCACGAGAGCAAAATGCCAGAGCCGACCTCCTATCGAAGCTTGCCAGCACCAAACGTCCTGGGCAACATCTAACCATCATCCAGGAGACCCTGCATTCACCTAGCTTAGATGACAAGGTCGTCAACACTAGTGACAGTGGAGACCTCGGATGGATGACAGGTATTTGGAATTACTTAAAGGAGGGAACTTTGCCCGAGGATAAAGATGAAGCTCGGAAGATGAGGGTATGGTCAGCTAAGTTCATCATTGCCGGAGACAAACTGTTCAAATGCGGCATCTCCACCCCATTGCTCAAATGCCTGGCCGAGCCTCAAGCTACGTATGTCATCGAGGAGATACATCGAGGGATATGTGGCATGCACTCCGGAGCACGCTCAATGGCAACTAGAGTACTCCAAGCTGGGTATTAGTGGCCCACATTGAAGTCGGACTGCCAAGCCTACGTACAAAAGAGCAAGGAATGCCAGCAGTTCGACAACGCACATCGGCAACCGCCCGAAGCTCTCCACCAGAGGATGTCGCCATGGCCTTTCGCCCAGTGGGGAATGGACATCCTAGGACCATTCCCCCCTGCAAAGGGTCAACTAAAATTCCTCTTGGTGGCAATCGACTACTTCACCAAGTGGATCGAGGCATGCCCACTCGCCAAGATCACCACTGAAAACATACAGAAGTTCACCTGGAAGAACATCGTGTGGCCAAGATCACCATCGAAAACATACAGAAGTTCACCTGGAAGAACATCGTGTGCAGGTTTGGCATCCTGCATTCCCTCGTTGCTGATAACGGAAAACAGTTCATCGCACAGAGCTTCGAAGACTTCCTCCGCGAGCTCGATGTGAAACACCTCCCGACCTCGGTGGAGCACCCCCAAACTAATGGCCAGGCCGAAGCCGCAAACAAAGTGATCCTCCGAGAACTCAAGAAGCGGCTGGGAAGCGCCAAAGGATAATGGGCCGATGAGCTCCCCAACATCCTCTGGGCATACCATTGCACCCCCCAATCTACGACGCAGGAAACGCCTTACAGGCTAACTTATGGAGCTGACGCCATGATCCCAGTGGAAGTCGGGGAGGCATCTCATCGACACCAAGTTTTTGACAGCGAGCAGAACGCTCAGGAGATGGCAGTCGACCTTGACCTAATCGACGAGCTCAGAGACGAAGCTCGGATTCATGAAGAGGCCTGCAAACTTCGAGCCTCCAGGAGGTACAACACACGAGTCCGACCTCGCTCCTTCAGGGCTGGCGACTTGGTCTGGCGACTACTAGGAGATGCCCGTAGAGATTCATCAGAAAGAAAACTTGCACCGAACTGGGATGGCCCATTCTAGATCACAGAAAACCTAGAAAATGGGGCGTATCGTCTAGAAGAGCTTAGCGAAAAAAACATCCCAAGAACTTGGAATCCCACGCATCTCAAGTTCTACTTCAGTGGAAATTGTAAGAATGAGCTGTGCACTCTTTTCCCACCTCAGTCTTTTGTCCCAAAAAATAGAAAGATGGATTTTGGCTGAGAAGGTTTTTAACGAGGCACACCCACAACATTAATAAAATGACTCGTTCTTTTTCTATTCATAGTCTCTTAACTCTACATCATTTTACCATAAGATGCTTTATGTTAAGCCGAGGTCGAGTTCGAACCTTGGTACAACTCATTTTACTTTAAGTCAAGGTCGAGTTCGAACCTTGGTACGATTCATTTTACTTTAAGTCGAGGTCGAGTTCGAACCTTGGTACGATTCATTCTAATCTAAGTCGAGGTCGAGTTCGAACCTTGGTACGATCCATTTTACCTTAGGTCGAGGTCGAGTTCGAACATCGGTACGAATTATCTAACACTGAGGTCGAGCCCGAACATCGTGGTCAAAACTTCATCCAAGGCCGAATTCAAGCCTTGATGCAAATTACCTTATGTTAAACCAAAGTCGAATTTGAACCTTGGTGTGAATTATTCTATCTCAGGTTGAGGTCGAGTTCGAACCTTAGCATAAATTACTCTATCATACCCGAGGTCGAGTTCGAACCTTAGGGCAAACCACTTTAAACCAAGCCACGTTTAAGCGTGTTCTCAAACCACAAATACAGGCGAAATCTAAGCCTAACACATGAACACAAAAATCAGAGGTCAAAATAGAACCATCAAAAGCGCAAAGACAAAATCTCAAAAAAATGATATATACACAACAAGGTTTATGAGTTCAAAAGCATAAATTCGAAAAGAAAATACATGAAATGAACTAAGCTATTACAAAGCCCAAAATGGCCTAAGCAGAGGCATTATCACTCGAGCTGTCCGGGAGGTCGTCTTCCTTTACTAGCCGCCCAAAGCGCACCTCATTCTCCACATGCATGGCCGAGAGGTCGACTCCAGGAGCAATTAGCCTCGCCTGCCGAGCTGCCTTCATGAAACCCTTCTTATGCTCCACCAAAATGTGCCGCTGGTCTCGACGAGTCGCCTCTCCAGCTCTGCCTTTGCCGCGGCCATCTTGTCATGATCAGCCCTCAGAGCGGCGACCTCCTCCTCCTTGCCACTAAGAAGCACCTCGTCACAGAGGCGCCTCTCAGCAGCGTCCCCTAGTTTGGTCTTCAACGCCGAGACCTCGTCCTCAAGTGAACGCACTCGGCTCCGAGAGAAGGTGGAGAGCTCCCGCAGCTCGCCAACTTGCGCGGCGTAGACCTCATTAGCCTTCAGGGTGATCTCCAAAGATTTCTGAGTCCTCGCGAGATCTCTCCTCGTGGCTTGGAGCTCGACCTTGTTCTGCCTCTTCGCCTCGCCGAGGGCAGCCCCCAACGCCCGATTCTCCTCTTCTAGAGGCTGGACTCGGCCCTTCATCTTCTCCAGGTCCCCCTGCTGCTTGGACCACCTATGCTTCTAGTGGTCCACAATCGCCATCGCCCTCTGCAGGAAGACATCAACGGAGTCAAGGCCGTCCACTGGCTCGACCTTCTCGATCATAGCCTCATCAGCAGAGCGCAGCGAGCCCTTGGGGTAGAAGGTCTCCACGGTCACCCCCGCACTCCACAAAGAGTCTATATCCGCCGAGGCGCTCACGTGACCCAACCGTGACAGAGGGCGACCCTTCTCAAAGCGTTGAGCGAGGTATTTGCTCCTAGGGGCCCCCTGCGACGAACCAGAAGGCGGTGCCGAGGCGGCAGGATTAAGTGTTGGGACCTCGGAGCTCGGCCCCTCTTTGCGGACCTCGGTGGGTGTCGGGGTAGAGGCCGCCTGCGCAGCAGCAAGGGTGGTCAACCCTGGCACCTCCGAGCTCGGCACCACCCGAACCTCGGCAGCATCTGGCTCAGGCTTCGCCTACAAAAGACAAAAATTTTCTCCTAATTCAGAAAATAAGAAAAGGGTAGTATAGAGGGGAAATCACAAAGAAAGGCACAAACCTCGGCAAACTAGGCAACCTGTTCAGCGGCCACTTGGGGAGCTCCCCCGAGCAGAGGACTCCCGGTGAGGTCAACTGCACTGGCATCAACGGCCTTCGACGTCACCTCTTCAGCATCACGAGGGGCAGAGGTCCCCCCGACCTCCTTCTCCCCCCTCTTTCTTTTCCTGCGGGTCTCCAGGGGGGCAACCTCCTCCTCCTAAGGCTCAGGAACCTCGATCTCGGCAACGTTGTAGCGAGACTTCAGCTCGCGCCACTTACTTTTTCCCATTATGCCTGTAAATACAAGAATCAGATACATCAGTAAAAAAAAATTTTACAAACCCTGACAGCTAATGAAGACAAGGTACTCACTCTCTAGACCCCTTTCCTTGTACGCCAAGTTAGCAAGCGACAAAACGAGCTTGCAATCTAAGGGACGAGGAAGTGCTTCCAGGTCTTTAATGGCAGCAACGTCCGAGGCCGTCAATTACAGATTGGCCGACCCATTAAACCTGGCCGGAGCTTGCCGCCAGTAAAGAGGGAACTTCGGCAACCCGCCGACGTAGAACACCTCATCTTTCAGCGGGTCAACCTCCTTGAGCAGAACCCGGAATAACTCTTGTTTGAAATTCTTGTAAGACTGGGAGTAGAGAAAATAGTCCTCCAGCCTTACTACCGCTCAACGACACCCAACCATAGGGAGGTACACCCAGTTTCAGTTGGTAGAAATGAAGAAAAATAGGGAAAGGTACCTCTATCCCTAGGGTCGAGCACAGGACCTGGAAGGCCCTAAAAAAACCCCAACTATTGGGATGCAACTGGCAAGGAGCCGAGTTGACAAATTTTAAAAAATCACACTCAAATTGGGTAAAGGGAAGGCATACGCCTAAGTCCTTGAAAAAACACTGGTACATGTAAAAGAAAGGAGGGTTAGAGGTACCCCCCATATATACATGCTCATCGGGCTGACAGGGTTCAAGCCGGATAAGCTTAGAAATGGATGGTCCACAGATCCTATGCGATTTTTGCATCGCATTTATCTCTATGAACGACTTGAAGACACTCTGGAATTCCCCAACATCACCCCTGACCCAATCGTAGCTAGGGATGACAGGGAAGGGTTCCTTGGGCCAGCTCCCCCCTTTTTCTTTTCGGCCGCGACTGTCTCGGCGGCCACCGCCTTGCCGCGCACCTTGCCTTTACCCTTGGAAGGCGCGGAAGGAGCGGCATCACTGTTACCAGCCATCAAGAAGATGAAAAGATTTGAGAAAAGGAAGAAGATAGGGAAATCGAAGTACCTGGTACTCCTTTGACAAATGAAAGAACAATAATGGAAGATGAGAACTCGGTTGTCGGAGAAGGCGACAGAGGAGAACGAAAACAAAGAAAGCAAAGACGGAGAATGAGCAGAGAAAAACGAAGAGGCGTCGGAAGCAAGACAAAGGAAAAGAGTAAAGTGAAAGGGGAAAGGGCGCGAGAGAGAGAAAAGGGGCCTTCAAAATTCAAAACGGCAATAACACGTGTCAGCAAGGGGACAAGACTGACAGCACATTAATGAGGCCCCATCATGATGAAGCACTACCATCATTACGTAACCGTCATTCCCATTAATGCGCCGCCCCCCGCGTTTCAAAACACGTAGTGATAGTTATGACACATGACAGTACAATAGAGAAGTGTACGTGAAGGGTCACGACCCCCTACCAAGCTCGGCATTAACTCCTCGACCCACGGTCTTCGAAGCTCAGGGGGCTAGTGTACTATCCGTACTGCTATGCCGAGCTCGAGCTCGGCATCTCAGCGCGGAGTAACCTCAGACACGCGCTAGGCGACGTCAGCCCGACATCCAAATAGGTCATAACTGATCTCAGGCCTAAGACCCAATGAAACCCTATAATTCACACAAAAGTACGTGCATTACTTATACGAGACTCATACACCCACAAACACTAACTTTAACATTGGAGTCTCTTTTGCAGGTACCATCCCCGCCTTGGAACAGCAAGCGTACCTAGTGAAGGAGGCTCATCGATCTTACCCAGCAAATCGTCCCCTACGATCGATCTCCGGTAAGAACACAAAATAAAAAAATAAAAATAAAAATAAAGTACTTTTAGAACCTTTATATCTAAGTCCAGGAGTGAATAGTAAAAAATTTTAAATGTAAAATTAGTTTTTATCTTAAATTTTAAATTAATCATAAAATAAAATCATTAATTTGAATTAATGAAATGAAGTATCAAATAGTTTTCAAATTTTTTAAAAAAATGCATATTTAATCTATGTATTAAGAACTATAAATTCAACGGTTGAATCATTGAAATTTGATATAAAATATGAATTATTGAATGAAGTAAGTTTAGATAGATTTACTCTTGGAGTAAACGGAACCCTCCTTTCTCTCTCTCTTTCTCTCTCTCTATATATATATGTATGTTTGTAACTTTGTATATATGTAGGTATGTATATATGTATGTATATATATATATATGTGTGTGTGTGTGTGTAACATCCTGAAATTTTTTTTACCAATATAATGATTAATTGTTATTATTATTTTTATATATGGAGATTAATTTCTTATGATTGTTTTAACAAATTAAATGGGTTTTATAAAATATTTTAGATGTTTTTAATTAATATGAATATTTTAATAATAATATTTACGAAAAAATATTTTATATTTTAGTAGCCCAGAACGGGCCGTTCCAAACTACTAGAATGACATATAAATATTACATCGAAACAGGTCGTTCCAAGACATGATTTTATGAGCAAAGTTTGAACCCAGAACGGGCCGTTCCGATTTAAGAACGAGTCGTTCCGGTTGCATATTTTACATATGACTAATGAGTCCAGAATGGGTCTTCCGGTTGCATATTTTAGATATGACGAAGGAGTCCAGAACGGGCCGTTCCGGATTTGGAACAGGCCTTTCTGGCCGTGGCCTGATGCCTATAAATAGAGCGTTTTGCACTCTCTAAAGCTCATTTTTTTCATTTTCTAATCTTTTTCCTCCTTTCTCTCTGAAGACCAAGAGGAACCTAGAGGGCCAGGGCAACCAACAAGATTCGACTCCTGCTTATCAAGGTAAGGGGGAGTGAGAAATCTTGCTCTGGGTGTGGGAATATAAATTGGGTAGTGGGATTGGCCCCCAATCCTATGTTTGTTTGTATTTAAAAATAAATGTATAATTTTAATATCTCTATGGGTTCCTATGGGAAACCCTAAGGAAATGCATTTGTAATTGTAAGAGACAATTATATGATAAGATGTTTATTGTATGAATTAGAGTGCTCTGTATGAGAAATAGGCATATTTTCAATAATTTCTGTTTTACTTTCTGATTGTTCTGTTGTACTCCTTGTTGTATAAGATGTATAAATGTGTACTTAATTAAGCAAATAGATGAGTTTTAATATGGAATAAAGTGCTTTGTGAAGATTGTGAATGAAATGTGATAATGAAATGTGATGATGAAATGTGATGACGAAATGTGATGATGCGATATGACCATGGGAAATGATAATGTGAATATGAGACATGATGATAATGAGACATGATAATGTGATATGAGAATGCATAGAGTCTTGATTGACATGCATCATTTGCATAAATGTTTTAAGGGTACGATATGGAATACACCACCAGAGAAGGCCCGCTAGTGTAAAAGCTTTGGGGATTAGTCCTTGGGGATAGCTCGGTTTGTAAGTCCCAGTCTCGCCCATTGTGTGCATGAGATGTATCTTGATCGGCTTAGCTATCCCGACGAGACTCTGGTAGTATGTCCTTCTAGTGAGAGTGCGCAGAGGGTGTGACCCAACATGTACTCCTAGACTACTCTTCGTGTATTGCTAGCGGCAATATTCCATGTGATATGTTACTAGCGTTACATGCATGATAATACGTAGTCCGTGTTCATACATATGTATTTTAATGTTATATGGTAAAGTGATGTTTTATGTCTTGGATGAGTGAGAGGTGATATTACTATCAATTTATCCATGTTATATCTGTTTTGTTTGTGACACCCTTACTACCCCAACACATATACTGTAACTTTACAAATAAATGTTTAAAAAAAGGTAAAAGGGTTCACATGAGACACTTCAAAAATCGTTCTTCAATAACCACAATAATAAAGATTTAGAAAATGAAACACAAGAGTTTACAAATTGTTTTCAAAATGATATTTAGAATTCCAAATCCATATAAAAATTCTGTTCTAAAAGTCCTCTGCCCCGATGTCACAATATTAGAGCATACCCCTAATTTAACTGTTGGCATTCTAAATGTCACTCGCAGCCGGATCTTCCTCACCTAAAACATCCACAAAATTGTACGGTGAGAAAAGAAAACACCTATATGTAAAGTACATACAAACACACAACATATCATCTCATTATAACTCGATACTCAATGAAATATTCATAAACATTTCAATGTATCATAACTTTATCAATCGTGCATCATCATCACGTCACAAATTCGCAATCACCACAATCATCACAAATCTTGCAATCAACCCTATGCCAAGGTCACGCCTATAGCATCTCTTGCCCAAGGTCGTGCCACCCCCGACATAAGTATTAATTACCTCACACATCCCACACCATGCCAGGGGTACGCTCGTCCTTGTAGCATCACTTACCCAAGGTTCGTATCATCCCTGGTCATTAGGGCGAGGAACCACAATCACATCACAATCAATTCATCACAGTCCACATAAATCTTACAATTAACACTATGCCAAGGCCACGCCATAACTGACATAAGTGATACGGGTTAATTGCCTCACTCATCCCACACCATGCCAGGGTCACGCCCTCCCTGTAGCATCACTTACCCAGGGGTCGTGCCATCCCTAGTCATTGATGTGAGGAACCACAGTCACATCACAATCCACAAAATCTCTTGCAATTAACCCTATGCCAGGGCTGCCATATTTGACATAAGTGATACGTGTTAATCGTCTTACTCATCCCACACCATGCCAGAGTCACTCCTTCCCTGTAGCATCACTTACCCAGGGGTCGTGCCATCCCTGGTCATTGATGTGAGGCACCACAATCACAATCATAATCACATCCATACAACATCTCATTTCATAGCTCAATTTTATATCACATACACAATTCCATATACACAACAGATAAGTCTAACAAAATAAGGGTTTACACACCCCTCAAGCAATTCACATCTAGATTATCAATTTTTAACAAGTAATATAACAATAACATTCATAAATTAATATAATAATCAATGGAATTACCAATTTAATATAATTTCAACATAACGGTAAAACCCCCAATTGTTCCAAAACCTAGCTCACAGGCACTTTTCTACAGTTTCGTTCTCTCTCTCAGATCATCATTCTTACAAATTAAATATATATTTCTAGTCCTAAATACATACAGAATCACATAAGACCAATAATTCTCCAAACAGAAATAATTATAAAATTATTCATAATCCTCTTCTACCCAATTCCCTCATGTAACTTTGCATACAAATAATCCCCTTTTCCCCTGTACCTGGATAAACAGCAGTTGAACTAAAATAAGGATCTCTTGGTCTCCTCCTCTAAGTGCCCCTTGGTCTTCAGAGAGAAGAAGAGGAAAAGAAGAGAGAACAGAAGATAATAGGAAGAGAGAATGAGAGATGTGTGAAAATGACAGGTGAGGGGCGCTATTTATAGGATTTCAGGCTCACCTACCGGAACGGCCCGTTCCAAAAGTGGAACGGCCGTTCTGGACCCTTCGAAACTACGCAAAATTCTCAATTGGAACGGCCCGTTCCAAAACCAGAACGGCCCGTTCTTAAAACCAGCAGAACGGCCCGTTCTCCCACCAGAACGGCTCGTTCTCCAAACCAGAACGGTCCGTTCTCTAAACCAGAACGGCCCGTTCTGCTTCTCCAATTTTGGGCATTTTTCTTATTCCGGAACGGCCCGTTTCACTTTTGAAACGGTCCGTTCCGGGCACTCAATTGGGCCTCTGGCCCAGCAATTTTGGGCTGTTACATTGTTTCTGTTTGGCTATCTAGTATATATTTCTACACTATGAGCTAGAGTGAGATGTTTCTCACTCCCTTTTTCTTGTGTTGTTTTCTTTGACTGTCTTACAGGTGATTACCAGCATGAGGCTGAGAATGTTGGTGATGAAGCTTAGGCTTTAATGTTGGGACTTGCTCTGATAGGACATGTGACATCGAGGTATAGATATGATAGATTAGGATGTTTTTATTAAATTATTCAGGGAGACCTTATATTATACCTTTGTAATTCCGTTGAGTAAAATATTGTTTAAGTTTATGAATGTGGTACCTTCTATTTAAACATGTTGGTATTTTAATTTTGAAATAATTATGTTATTCAATTTTTGTTATTTGTATTATGGTATGTGGGGTAGAGGGTGTCACAGTGTGTGTGTGTGTGTGTAAATAAGAGATATTCACACTTAGTCCAAGAGAAAGTCTTGGCAAGATTATTCCATTAAATAACTCACATTATACATCAAATTTTAATAATTTCATGGTTAAATTAAAAGTTGTTAATACATAGATAAAGTCTATAAATTTAAAAAAAAAAATTGAAAACTATTTAATACTTCATTTCATTAATTTAAAATTGATAGATAATCATAAAAGTGCTTTTTTACGTTAATTAAAATTTATACAATGAAGTATCATATTGTTTTCAAATTTTTTAAAATTTTGTAAACATGATTGATACACTATAAACTTTTTATTCAACGGTTAGATTGTTGAAATTTAATGTAAAACATGACTTATTAAATATAGTAAGTCTTAAGAGGTGTATTGAATTGAGATTTTGAAAGACAATTTTAGCATGAAAAAGTCTTGTGGATTTTAATGGATTTTAAAAGACTTTGTAAAAATGTCATGACTTTTAGGATTTTTTTTAAAAACTTTTAAAACTTGAAAGTTTATTGGATTAGGATTTCAATGATTTTTAAAAGACCTTTTTATTATAAAAAAAAGTCTTGTAGCATTCAATCAATACTTTTTTTTAATATAAAAAGTCACATGGTATTCATCTGTCTCATTTATCTCTTCTTGTTTTTCTTATGATTATCTTGATTGAATACCATATGATTTTTTATATTAAAAGAATATTGATTAAATACGATAAGACTTTTTTATATTAAAAAAGTCTTTTAAAATCATTAAAATCTTAATCCAATATATCCTCTCAGTAAACTTACTCTTAGGGGCCTTTGGTAGCGAAAACCTTTTTAGTTTCTTGGGAATCTTAGATAGAGAATGTTGGTTTCCCATGTTTGGTATCTAAATATTGTTTCTCGAGAATTTTTTTATCCCACTTTTATACAAAAATATTATCATGAGAGTTGGGAATCTAATTTTTCTGACTATGAGGGAGAGTTTTATTTATTTAAAAAACTACAATGTTTTTTTAAAATAGAAAATATATAGTTGAGTTTCATTTTTTTTTAAAGTATCTCTATCTTTTTCCATCTATTTCCCCCACTCTTTTCTCTCTCACTCTCACTCACCCTCCTCAACTCCTCTCTCACGACAAAATAAATTAAAATAAAATAAAATATTAAAAATAAATTATTTAAAAAATTAATTATTGAAATAAATTGTTTCTGTCATGTAGGCAATGGTACAAACAAAACGTCCATGAAGTTGGGCGTGATGCATGGAAACAAAAAAATGAACAAAAACACCTACCCAGGTGTTTTGTTTGTAACGCTACATACATGGCATAAATAATTTATTTTGATAATTATTTTTAAAATAATTTATTTTTGGTTGAAAAACCCTCTCTCACTCTCGTTCTCTTTTGGTCTCTCTCTTTCTCTTTCTTTTTTCTCTCTCCTTTCCATATCTTTATTTCTATATCTCTCTCTTTTTTTTATTTTTTTATTTTTTATATATTTCATTACTTCTTGATCTTGTTAATTTTTATAATATTATTAAAGTTTATTTTGTTTTTATAATTTAATGATATTTGTTAACATGTATTTATTTGAATGAAATGAAATAATACATTTTTATTCTTCTTAATTTTATGGTAACATTTTTCTTTGTTTATTTTTTGTTGAATTATGTATTTAAATATTTTAACTATAAATTTTTAAAATTTTAAAATAGTTTAAATTTTATCAAATGCAAATACCATTATATAGTTTGTCTATATATGTAATTAATTTTTTATTATCTTCAAAAAGTAATTAGACCATAAAAAAATTTAATGTCATATTTATAATAATATTTGAGTAAATAAAAATATTTAATGTGATTAGTTTAATAAAGAATATTTTTTTTATAAAAAATATTTATATATCTAAGAATATGATAATATAACCAAATGTGAAAGTTTTTAGTTTTTTAATTTGTTTGAATATTCTCAAGAAACTTTATAAATAATCAAATAGATTTTACCTATTTTCTAAAATAATGATTTTCAAAATTTGTAATTCACAGGAATCATGGTTCCTAAGTATGAATTTTTTCTTCTTCTATCAAATGCCCCTTTAGAGTAAGTGAAAAAGGAACACCTATTATGATAATTACTTTTGATTTATAGTTTTACAAGAACTATTTTCTCCTTTATCTTTTTTCTATAACTTTCTAATAACTACCTTTCTGTATAAGTAACTTCTCATTATTTTTTTATATTTTATTTTTATCTTAAAACTATAATAATTATTTATTAAAATAATTATTTTTCTTATTTTAATACAATGCAAGCACAATTTGACTTTTTCTTGCTAGTATATATAAAGAGAGTTTTTTAAGTCTACAACTAAAATTAATAATATTTATAGTAAATTTTACTTTTAATTTTTATTTTTATCATATTTTTGTCTCATTTTATGGGAAAAAATTAAACTAAAATTAAAGTTTAATAAATATTAATTTTTATGTCATTTACTTACAATTTTAATTATTAATGGATAAATATTCAATGAAAGGACTAAAATTATAAATTTTATAAAATTAAAAGACTAAAATTATAAATTTAAAAATTAAAAAATCAAAACTACAAACTTATAAGAAAACCAAAAATAGTATTACACATTCACTTAAAAATAAATTTCAAATCATATTTCAAATGGTTAAATATATTTTTATCCTCAAAAAATGGACTCTATTTGATTTTAGTCCCTCAAAAAAATTCTTGATCTCAATCCTCCAAATTTATATAATTCTTGCTTCTAAACATTATTAACTTTTGTTGTTAAAATACGTCACCTCAGCACTGAAACTACCATAAATGCAAATATAGAAATTTTAGTAATTCTTTTTTTACTTGAACAAAGAGTCTCTTACCAAAATCTAAGCAATGCTCTAAACAATGCTTATTCTTCTATCCCCTGGCTTTCAAGGTACTGTCTTCCATATTTGCAAAATAAAAAAATAAAAAGAAAAAGGCTTAATTGCACTTTTGGTCCTCCTAATTTAGTGTAGGAGTAATTTTGGTCCTCATAATTTGAATTGCTTAATTTTGGTCCATAAATTTAAATAATGGGCAATTTTAGTCCCACAAATAATTTACCATCCAAAATTTAACAGACGTTAATAATGTGAATTTTATGCTAAATAAACATTAATTATATATCATTTAATTTCTTATGTGTCAAATTATTTAATATTCAAATTTTAAATTCAAATAACATTGAAAACAAAATGAAAAGGGTATTGATATCAATCGCACCGAGAATTTTTCACTAAATTAGAATTTTTAAAAAAAAATTAACCAAAAAAACACCTGTACCAATTTATTTATCCACGTAGCACCTTTCACTATTCATGTTCAGAATTCGGTTCCCGGGAATAATGAGCTGTTAAATTTTTTTTTTTTTGCGTTTTGGATCTGAGCATGGTGTAAAACTAGATCCAGAACGACCCGTTCTCATTTTAGAACGACCCGTTCTCCTTGCAGCACTTGCAGAACGGCCTGTTCTCTTTTTAGAACGAGCTGTTCCGGATGTAAAAATACACACATGACGATGAATCAAAACGAGCCGTTCTGCTTGGACGTTCCAATTTCAAAATTAAGAGACTACGCATGCAAGCAGAACGATCCGTTCTGCTTGGAGAACGGTCCGTTCCAGTTGCAACATTAACAAGTATAAGAAAGAGAAATATAAAATAAATGAATTTAAAATTTTTAAAATTTGAATATTAAATAATTTGACACGTAAGAAATTAAATAATATATAATTAATGTTTATTTAACATAAAATCTATATCATTAACGTCTGTTAAATTTTAGATGGTAAATTGTTTGTGAGACTAAAATTGCCCATTATTTGAATTTATGAACCAAAATTAAGCAATTCAAATTATGAGGACCAAAATTGCTCTTATACTAAATTAGGAGGACTAAAAGTGTAATTAAGCCACAGAAAAATAAATTACTTTTAGAACCTTTATATCTAAGTCTAGGAATGAATAGTAAAAAATTTTAAATGTAAAATTAGTTTTTATCTTAAATCTTAAATTAATTATAAAATAATTAATGATTTAAATAAAAAAGTTTCGTATCATTGAAATTAATGATGATTTAAATATTAAGATGACCTATTTTAACAATAATAATTAATCGTGTTTAAAAAAATTAAAAATAAATACATAAAAATTTAAAAACTAAAATAAAAAATTAAAAATTAAAAAAATTAAAATTAAATAGACTAATTTTTAGCATACCCAAAAAAAAAATTATATTTATCCCTATTTCAAATAATGCACGATGACGCTACTAGCTAAGTAAAGGGCAAAAAAAGAATTACTGGTATAGGATGTCAGTGAGTGTAAGTACCCTAATTAAGAATGCAACATTGCAACATAGAGATCTCCGTCACGTGACAGGTATGCACTCGTGCAACGAAATCTTAAATCTCATTTTTCTGTGCCCTATTTCTTCCCCTTCGCTCGCCATGCCCACGCCGCATCGATGCTACCTTCATTTCATTCGCCATGTTCCGTTCCAGTGCTTCGCTTCATTGGTTCCCACTTCTTCAACGCCTCGCCAACCCCACACACCCAACGTATTCTTCCTCATCTTCACGAGAAGTCTCACATGTTTACAAGTTAGATCCTGCTTTGGATCTATTCCACCCAGCAAAATGGCTCTCATGAACCCTCCCTATTGTTTGGTGCTATTGGGAAGGTGAAACGTTACGCAACTGTGATTTCCTTGATTAAAAACAAATATTTTTCTCCATTGGATTTACTCTTTTGAGCCGCATGATAGTTGGATTCTCTATTTTGGGACTTATGTTCGTAATCGCATGGAGTCCAACTTATAGATCTTTAACATGTTGAATAATAGGCATTGCATAAAGATCTGACAACTACGCTCATAGAACAATAATTAATAGATTGTGTAAGATTTGTTGCATATTGCTGCCATCTCATATCTCAAGAAGATGTAACAAAGATTTTGAAACTCATATGTGTTGACCCTTACCACACTTGTTAATCAGCTTTGCATGGAAGACAATGTGTTTCAAGCAAATCTGATATGGAGTAATAATTAATGGATTGTGTAAGGATTGTTGTATATTGCTGCTATCTCATATCTCAAGAAGACAGAACAAAGAAATTGTTCGGTAAATGTTAGAGCTTACAACACAATTCTAAATTGTTTTTGTTAGGATAATAGATATGCTAGAAATTGGATTTGTGTCATTTTGCCTCTTCTTCGTAATCAAGGCTTGATCCTGCATTTTCCTTTCATTGATTCATGTGTTGGCTTGTCAATTTATAACTGCCAATCAAACAAATGCCGGTGAAAGATTATAGTGGGGCTTATTCGGATGGGCACGTTATTATGCCACATCCTCAGACTTTTAATGTTATAGTTGACATGGACAATCTTTGTAAAGAGGGGATGATTTCAAGGGCTAAAAGCATAACAGGTTTCATGACTAATGTGGAGCCTAATGTTGTCACATAATTCAGTGATTAGTGCTCATTGTTGACGAAATCAAATGACGGAAGCCATGAAAGTATTTGATTTCATGATTCGCAAGGGCTGCTTGCCAAATGTGTTACTTATAATTCTTTAATCCATGTCTGGTTTAAAGTTTGAAAGATAGATAAGGCTATCTATCTCTTGGTGGATGAAGTCCAGATGTTTTCACTTGGAAGACTCTTATTGGGGGGCTTTGCCAGGCAGGGAATCGGGTAGCTGCAGAGGAATTGTACTTTACAATCATGAAACGCTAAGGTTTTCCTGCAGATGCTACCACCACAGAATTTCTTATCAACCATTTCTAAGTTAATAAAGTAGATGGTGCTTTTCAATAGTTTCCACAGAAGTTTATTTGTATAACCTTGTATACTTGAAATCCTAAGGCCAACCTGTTGGTATTTAGGCTCTATACAGTATACACCATGCTTTGATATAATTTTTTTTGTTGGTTGTCAGCTTGATCTAATTTTACAGTAAACAATGTTTGCTTGTAAGAATTATTATTTTTAGTAGTTCAGCCAAAATCTAGTTCATGATTCCTAATTTTTTGATATCTTGGATGGGAAGAGCTCCACATGCTCCCAATTTCTATCACTGGGTCTCTGGCGATCTAGGTCTGTGACACACAAATGTGAGGATTCTTTGATCATGCTTTGTGATTTATTGTAAATGGCTACAGCTTTAGTTTCGTATTTATCTCAAATGACTGGATCACCTTAATTTCTACATATTTTACATGAACTTGATTACTCAAAAATTGTTAATTAGTGAGGTAAAACTATATCTCCTTCATCTTGTCCTTTGATTTTGCACGTCTTTAATCTTGCAAGTTTTTCTTCTTGAATAACGTTTAAATTCTTCAAATGGTTTAATCTCGATCTTTGGAGATAATTAACTAATGGGTTTATTTGGGTTTGGGTGAATTTGCAAGCTGCTCAGGGAAGAACATATTACTGCTGCAGTCTGCAGGCAAGTTTGTAAAGATACTCTTTTATAAAGTCAGATTTTCTAAAAGGAATTGAAGTGCACAAGTTTTGTGTTCTCTATATTGAACTTTTCCCTTCTCGAATTCTGCTTTAGAATTTAAAGGTGAGTATTTTAATCTGGTTTGAAGGTGAATTTAACGGCTTTCTGTATTTGTTTTGATAAGTGTAGATTTTGAAGACGAGTTTCCTAGAGCTGAATTAGCTGTAGAAATTGTAAAACTAAATTCTTTCAGGGAAAAGAAAAGATTCTTTTAGGCATGTTGATGTTGTTGGCTTTATTTCTTTGAATGAGGTTTCTGCCTCCACTTTAAAGAGGCAGAAATGCAGAATGGTTTGATATCATAATCATATATGTATTGTAAGTAGTTATTGATATTTGTTGGTCGATTGACCAATTTGGGGCATTTTGGCAAGTTATTTACGTAAATGAGGCTGTTTTTAAACTATGTACACCTTTGGGATAGTTTTTAACGGTGTCGCTATGACCCATAGCGACACCGTTGACACGTGGAGTTTTTGAACTCCATAAAAGCCATGAGAGCCATATTTATAAAGTCGTTACAGCCTATGGCGACACAAAACGGCTTCAATGAAGTCACTATAGCCTACAAAACCTTTTTAATATACAAAAATTTAAAAAAAACAAGAAGTTAAAAATGGTGGCGCTATGGCCTATAGTGACACATAGCGTCACTTTCATAAATATTTAAATACTTAAAAGGAAAAAATATATATATAAAATAAAGAAATTACAGAATTTTTTTTTATATAAATATAGATTTATATTAAATTCATAATATAAATTAAAATATGGAAAAAAAATTAAGTAAATAATTTAAAAAAACGTTAAAATTAGTGGTGTCGTTACCCATAGTGACACCAATTTTTTTTTTTAAATTACATATTTTTGAATTACTGAAAATATATATTTAATTATATTAAACAAAATACTAAAAATTTAAATTTAATTCAATTTGTTTATTTCTGTACTTATTTAATTAAAAATATATAAATTAAGTTTTTAAAATGAAATGTAAATATTTATAAAATAAAATAAAAAAAATGGCACCAGTTTTTTTTTTTCTTTTTCAAATTACGTATTTTTGAATTACTGAAAATATATATTTAATTATATTAAACAAAATACTGAAAATTTAAATTTAATTCAATTTGTTTATTTCTGTACTTATTTAATTAAAAAATATATAAATTAAGTTTTTAAAATGAAATGTAAATATTTATAAATAAAAAAAAAATTGTGTCGCTGCCCATAGCGACACCAGCTTTTATTTTTTTTCAAATTATGTATTTTTGAATTACTGAAAATATATATTTAATTATATTAAACAAAATACTGAAAATTTAAATTTAATTCAATTTGTTTATTTATGTACTTATTTAATTAAAAATATATAAATTAAGTTTTTAAAATGAAATGTAAATATTTATAAAATAAAAATAATAAAAAAAATGGTGCCGCTGCCCATAGCGACACCAATTTTTTTTTGTTCAAATTACGTATTTTTGAAAATATGAAAATATATATTTAATTATATTAAACAAAATACTGAAAATTTAAATTTAATTCAATTTGTTTATTTATGTACTTATTTAATTAAAAATATATAAATTAAGTTTTTAAAATGAAATATAAGTATTTATAAAATAAAAATAAAACAAAAATGGTGTCGCCCATAGCCACACGAGTTTTTTTTTCTTTTTTTTTTAAATTACGTATTTTTGAATTACTGAAAATATATATTTAATTATATTAAACAAAATGCTGAAAATTTAAATTTAATTGAATTTGTTTATTTCTGTACTTATTTAATTAAAAATATATAAATTAAGTTTTTAAAATGAAATATAAGTATTTATAAAATAAAAATAAAACAAAAATGGTGTCGCTCATAGCGACACCAGTTTTTTTTTCTTTTTTTTAAATTACATATTTTTGAATTATTGAAAATATATATTTAATTATATTAAACAAAATACTGAAAACTGAAATTTAATTCAATTTGTTTATTTCTATACTTATTTAATTAAAAATATATAAATTAAGTTTTTAAAATGAAATATAAATATTTATAAAATAAAAATAAAACAAAAATGGTGTCGTTGCCCAAAGCAACACCAGTTTTTTTTTCTTTTTTTTTAAATTACGTATTTTTGAATTACTGAAAATATATATTTATATATATTAAACAAAATACTGAAAATTTAAATTTAATTCAATTTGTTTATTTCTGTAACTATTTCATTAAAAATATGTAAATTAAGTTTTTAAAATAAAATGTTAATATTTTAAAAAAAATAATATACAAAAATGGTGTCGCTGCCCATAACGAAACCAGTTTTTTTTTTTTTTTTAAATTACGTATTTTTTAATTACTGAAAATATATATTTAATTATATTAAACAAAATACTGAAAATTTAAATTTAATTCAATTTGTTTATTTCTGTACTTATTTAATTAAAAATATATAAATTAAGTTTTTAAAATGAAATGTAAATATTTATAAAATAAAAATAATAAAAAAATGGTGTCGCTGCCCATAGCGACACCAATTTTTTTGTGTTCAAATTACGTATTTTTGAAAATATGAAAATATATATTTAATTATACTAAACAAAATACTGAAAATTTAAATATAATTCAATTTGTTTATTTATGTACTTATTTAATTAAAAATATATAAATTAAGTTTTTAAAATGAAATATAAGTATTTATAAAATAAAAATAAAACAAAAATGGTGTCGCCCATAGCGACACAAGTTTTTTTTTATTTTTTTTTAAATTACGTATTTTTGAATTACTGAAAATATATATTTAATTATATTAAACAAAATGCTGAAAATTTATATTTAATTCAATTTGTTTATTTCTGTACTTATTTAATTAAAAATATATAAATTAAGTTTTTAAAATGAAATATAAATATTTATAAAATAAAAATAAAACAAAAATGGTGTCGTTGCCCAAAGCAACACCAGTTTTTTTTTCTTTTTTTTTAAATTACGTATTTTTGAATTACTGAAAATATATATTTATATATATTAAACAAAATACTGAAAATTTAAATTTAATTCAATTTGTTTATTTCTGTAACTATTTCATTAAAAATATGTAAATTAAGTTTTTAAAATAAAATGTTAATATTTTAAAAAAAATAATATACAAAAATGGTGTCGCTGCCCATAACGAAACCAGTTTTTTTTTTTTTTTTAAATTACGTATTTTTTAATTACTGAAAATATATATTTAATTATATTAAACAAAATACTGAAAATTTAAATTTAATTCAATTTGTTTATTTCTGTACTTATTTAATTAAAAATATATAAATTAAGTTTTTAAAATGAAATGTAAATATTTATAAAATAAAAATAATAAAAAAATGGTGTCGCTGCCCATAGCAACACCAGTTTTTTTTTCTTTTTTTTTAAATTACGTATTTTTGAATTACTGAAAATATATATTTATATATATTAAACAAAATACTGAAAATTTAAATTTAATTCAATTTGTTTATTTCTGTAACTATTTCATTAAAAATATGTAAATTAAGTTTTTAAAATAAAATGTTAATATTTTAAAAAAAATAATATACAAAAATGGTGTCGCTGCCCATAACGAAACCAGTTTTTTTTTTTTTTTAAATTACGTATTTTTTAATTACTGAAAATATATATTTAATTATATTAAACAAAATACTGAAAATTTAAATTTAATTCAATTTGTTTATTTCTGTACTTATTTAATTAAAAATATATAAATTAAGTTTTTAAAATGAAATGTAAATATTTATAAAATAAAAATAATAAAAAAATGGTGTCGCTGCCCATAGCGACACCAATTTTTTTGTGTTCAAATTACGTATTTTTGAAAATATGAAAATATATATTTAATTATACTAAACAAAATACTGAAAATTTAAATATAATTCAATTTGTTTATTTATGTACTTATTTAATTAAAAATATATAAATTAAGTTTTTAAAATGAAATATAAGTATTTATAAAATAAAAATAAAACAAAAATGGTGTCGCCCATAGCGACACAAGTTTTTTTTTATTTTTTTTTAAATTACGTATTTTTGAATTACTGAAAATATATATTTAATTATATTAAACAAAATGCTGAAAATTTATATTTAATTCAATTTGTTTATTTCTGTACTTATTTAATTAAAATTATATAAATTAAGTTTTTAAAATGAAATATAAGTATTTATAAAATAAAAATAAAACAAAAATGGTGTCGCCCATAGCGACACCAGTTTTTTTTTCTTTTTTTTTTAAATTACGTATTTTTGAATTACTGAAAATATATATTTAATTATATTTAAAAAAATACTGAAAATTTAAATTTAATTCAATTTATTTATTTCTATACTTATTTAATTAAAAATATATAAATTAAGTTTTTAAAATGAAATGTAAATATTTATAAAATAAAAATAATAAAAAAATGGTGTCGCTGCCCATAGCGACATCAATTTTTTTTTGTTCAAATTACGTATTTTTGAAAATATGAAAATATATATTTAATTATATAAACAAAATACTGAAAATTTAAATTTAATTCAATTTGTTTATTTATGTACTTATTTAATTAAAAATATATAAATTAAGTTTTTAAAATGAAATATAAGTATTTATAAAATAAAAATAAAACAAAAATGGTGTCGCCCATAGCGACACCAGTTTTTTTTTTTTTTTTTTTTTTTTATTTAAATTACGTATTTTTGAATTACTGAAAATATATATTTAATTATATTAAACAAAATGCTGAAAATTTATATTTAATTCAATTTGTTTATTTCTGTACTTATTTAATTAAAAATATATAAATTAAGTTTTTAAAATGAAATATAAGTATTTATAAAATAAAAATAAAACAAAAATGGTGTCGCCCATAGCGACACCAGTTTTTTTTTCTTTTTCTTTTTAAATTACGTATTTTTGAATTACTGAAAATATATATTTAATTATTTTTAAAAAAATACTGAAAATTTAAATTTAATTCAATTTATTTATTTTTATACTTATTTAATTAAAAATATATAAATTAAGTTTTTAAAATGAAATATAAATATTTATAAAATAAAAATAAAACAAAAATGGTGTCGTTGCCCAAAGCGACACCAGTTTTTTTTTCTTTTTTTTTAATTACGTATTTTTGAATTACTGAAAATATATATTTATATATATTAAACAAAATACTGAAAATTTAAATTTAATTCAATTTGTTTATTTCTGTAACTATTTCATTAAAAATATGTAAATTAAGTTTTTAAAATAAAATGTTAATATTTTAAAAAAAAAATATACAAAAATGGTGTCGCTGCCCATAACGAAACCAATTTTTTTTTTTAAATTACGTATTTTTTAATTACTGAAAATATATATTTAATTATATTAAACAAAATACTAAAAATTTAAATTTAATTCAATTTGTTTATTTCTGTAATTATTTAATTAAAAATATGTAAATTAAGTTTTTAAAATAAAATGTTAATATTTTAAAAAAATAATATACAAAAATGGTGTCGCTGCCCATAGCGACACCTATTTTTCCAGCTTTTTTATTTTTATTTTATTTACTTGTTTTTTCCCCAGTTTTTTTTTTTTAATTTAACATATTATAATATAATTTTATTTAAATTATTTAGTTTGTGTACTTTTAATTAAAAATATAAAAATGAAAATTTAAAAATAAAACGTGTTTATTTGAAGAAAAAAAATTATACAAAATGCTTGGCGCTATGGCACATAATGACACTAAGTCGCTATGACCCATAACGCCTCTTTAAAAATTCATATAATTTAAGTTAAAATTATATTTTTAAAAAACTTAATTTTATTTTTATAAATATATAATAAATAGCTCAGTTTATTATTTTTATTTTACACTTCTATTATTTTTGTTTTTTTTTTATTACACAGTGTCGTTATGGGCTACATTGTTTTTGTTAGTCCATCAAGTGTGCTGGCCCAGCCTATAGCGACACTGATGTGGCTCATTCCAGCCTAACCTAAACAAAAAAAAATGTCACGTGTCATGGGTGTCGCTATGGCCCATAGTGACACCGTTGTAAACAACCCCAAAGGTGTAATTAGTTATAAAACAACCCCATTTGCGTAAAATATTTTTAAAACAGTTCCACTATGGTCAAAAAGTCTGTAATTTGATTAATGACATGAATATCTATGCCATCATTCTTAAAACTTCTGTGTTAAGAACTTGTTGATGGATTTAAATGGTTTCAGCTACGTATTCGAGAAGCTTGGACCGTGCTTATTAAGATTTTCTCTGTAGAAATAGTTGTTGTTCTTTTCCTTGATCTTGTTAGGAGTTTGGCAGACTGTTGGAGCATGTCTGCATGCATATCCTGTACTCCCTTAGGAGTTATATATAAGCGAAAAAAAATTGTTTAAAGTTTTTTAAGTCATACTATAAACAAATTTTAATAAAGTTAACTTTATTTAATAATCTTAATCCAAAAGGTATGAGATGTCAATTGACTCACTTTCACACTTTCACATTCTATTTTAAGTCAATTGACTCACTTTCACGGTAAATTCTCTAACGGACCACTTGAACAAGTGGTGCATGGGTGGTGAATGAATAATGACCGTAGATTAAATGTTAAGAAAAGTAAACGGTTGAGATTTAATTTAATGAGTAAGTTTTAATAATTGCAGAGTAGTCCTTTGAAATTTGTTATTCAGGGACATTTTGTATTGTGTAGGGTTCCGTTTAGCAGGTGGGGGTGTTACGATTGTGGCAGTAGTTTGTTGGCAACCATGGGTGAAGTAGGCCGGCGCACGGTGGTGGTGTTTTGTTTGTCGCAGTCCGCAACCCCTGTGAAAATCCGTTTGAGTGATTTTTGAGAGCTAAAGAAATGGGTTGTAAAGAACGAAGCGTTTTGCAAATGACAAAGGCATTATGCATTATTGGTCGGTATTTTACTTTCCGTGAGGCGGAGATTTGAGGTAAAGGGTTTGTTGATTGTGGAGTCTGAAGAGCGGATTGATGATGCGTTAGTGCAGCGTATTGCGTAGAAGAAGAAAATTGTGGTGGGTTGAACATCGTTGATGGCTGATTTTTTGGTTTTGTTGTTTGTTTACATTTTTGTTTGGTTGTTATACCTTTTTTTTAATTGTAATTTTAAGATAGCATATGTGGTGGTTTAGAGGTTGGTGAATGTAGGGTTAGAGTTTGGTTTTGTTGAAAATTGTGTTTAGGGTAATGGTATTATTTGTTGAGCATTGAAATATGTTTGTTACTGGATTTCTTCCGTTTTTCTAAAAATGTTATTGACAAATTTGATGTTTGTTAGATTTGATTATATGAAATATAGTTTTACATGAATGAAAGACAGTGGGGCGTGGTATGCAGAGTAGGCGAAGTCAGATTGAGGAAATGCAGTATGAGGTTGTATTTTACAGACATGATGTTGGTGGGGCTTTTGAGCAATTTTAGGTACGTTATTGTTTTAGGAAGTTTATGAAGTTGATCCATGATTTTGTGTGTATACGTTTGTAATGCTGTATGTGCCCCCATAGATTGTTAAACAGAAAATTTTGTTAGTTGAAGCAGAGAATGCAGAGATACAGCTGCAGCTTAAAGAACGTGGAATAAGTAGGCAGACTTTATAAGGAGGTGGTCGTGATGGTTAGCTGTTTGTGTAATCCTTAATCTTGTGAATTGTTGTAGAATGTTGGGTTTGTTAGCAGAATACAAATTTTGTGATGGTTGATGAATGACGTGTGTAGCAGAATACGTTATTTTGAGGTGTGTAATTAATAATTACAAAAGTTGTGGCCAAATGAATTGATGGTTTAAGGAGAATGGTGTTTAAAACTGAGGTTGATTATATTTGTCTGCTTAAAGAAGCATTGATTAGGAATTATAAATGATATGTAGCAGTTTGATGAAATGAAGATATGTATTTGTTAGTTGATATTGTATGTTAATTTGTTGAAACGTGAAATTGAACAGATTAGTTAGTATGGATTTGGTATGGGACGTATATATTTTTTGGGTTGGTTATGTGAAACATGATAGATAGGTTATAGTTATGGTCATTTGTGTCGTAAAGTGTAGTTTAAGTTAGAATGTGGTTTTAGTTGAAGATCATTTAGGATGTAAAACATTTACAAATGAGACTGGTTGCACGTATTTTGGGTGATGTGGAGAATTGAATGTGGTTAGTGTATGTTGGTGGAAGCGGTGTTGCATTGTGTCGTTGTAAATATAGATTTTGAATATATTGGTTTGTTAAATTCTGATACTTGGTAACCGTGTATGGATTTGTACATGTTTGTAGCAGATGAAATTGGTCTTTAGGTATTGATTGGAAGTTGTTAATTGCATAAATACTAGTTTAATAATGTCAGTAATGAATACTTATTAAAAGCATGTGATTAAAAATGGATTCGTGTGTTTTTGGATGTAAAATATAATAAAAAGCATGTTTAAATAGTACATTAAAATTAGAATTATATTGGATTAATTGCATTTAATAAATCACAAAATATGATACACCAAAATGTGATTGTTTGGCCGAGTCTTTGAAAGTTGCTAAGAAAGTTACAATTATATTGGATCTGTTGCAATATATATATCCAAAAAAGCAATCAAAAAATAATTGGGCCAAGTGATACAATTTTTTTCTTGCAAAATAAGGATCCAAAAATGTGCAGGCCAGCCGATGATATTAATCGTAAACGTAGGTTCATTCCTAAAGTTGTTTTTTGAATTGAATTTATGATAGTCCAATACTTTGACAGAATTCTGCAGCTCTGATGTGGATGGTGCGTTTACATTCATTATGATCACCGGAAACCAAAGCTAACGCAATTTTCATTCGAACAGTTTCTTCATCAAGGCTCTGAAAATGTTACATTGTTTGACATATATTAATATGCATAAGTAAAATAAAATGTAATTTCAAATGTATTGCATTATTTGCTCACCACTTTGATTAAGTTTGGTTGAAATGCATATTCCATATCCATCCATTGTAAAACCCAAATAATAGAGTTGTTAGTGTTATGCATTGGAAAAAGAAATTGTCAATATAAAATTCATTACGAAACAAAAATGTCAAGTAAATTAGTAGTGGTTACCTATGGCCACAATTTGGAACTGCCCTTCCTTGCAAAATATCCCAGCTTTCTCCATGTACTAATTCTTTAACAAAATCTTGAGGATAAAAACTTGATTCCATCATTTGTATTATGACGTTGGACTGAAAGAGGAAAATAGTATATATGAAATTGATAGTGAAGTTAGGATGGTTGATTTATTTGGAGTTAATTGTGACTTACTATTCGCATCATGTTGTGACGTCTACCAGCCATTCTTTCCTCCTTCAGATAAGAATCCAAATGGTATATTACATTGTCTTCTAAGCTAAGAACCATCAAATACCAGTGTCCGCTATATTCCTCAATTGGCACATATATCTATGAAAACCAAAATATTGTATTAAATGGGTAAATCAAATGTAGTTAAATAAATAGTTTAGTATTTGATTTGAAAGAAATATGGAATGCAGTATACATATTTTAACTTTTTATATGGTTTCATCTAGTGTTTGGCATATGTTTCCAATAGGTCTTCAATTGTGTCTCCTTCAATGATAGCTCTCTGGAAATATGACAATTTTGATACATGTTATTAGGTGTAGTAAAGAAGGAAAACTAATGATGAAAATGTTGATAATAGATGTTATTTAAAGTTTATAATTGTACATTAAAAAGAAAGGATAATTAAAATTACAGTATTTTAGTGTAAAAAAGTAAACTGTATTGGATTGTGGAGTTGGAAAAAAAAAAAAAGAAATGTTAGAAAAATAATAACAATGAAAGGTTACCGCAAATTCAGGAGGAAGAGACCAAATGGTTTGGTCAGTAATCTTGTCCTGCATATCAGTGATCTTCATTGACATCCAAGCAACAACCTAATGAGGTTAGAGAGCAGAAAGGGTAATGAGTATTGTTGTAGATGATTAAACATTATGAAATATTAAATTTATACGTATACCTGACGTTTGATTTTATTTCCAGGACTTAAACATTGTAATTGTTGTCTTGTAACCTCTGTGTAATTCATTTTTAGGAGTACTTCACTAGAAGAAAAGAAATAGAAAAATAAGTGAAAAAAAAAACAAAATTGTAGTTGTAAATATTTAATATAGTATGAATGAGTTATGAAAATGGTAACCTGAGTTTATAGTCAGGGTAAAAAATATAGGTGCATAGTCGTAATTGTTCTTTTGTTAATGCCATGTCTTGGGTAGGCCTAAAAATTGAGTTGATTTTCTACAATAGACATGTGTTAGAGGACTTGAATTAAAAAAAAAAATTGAAAATGTAAAAATTTTTACCCGTGGCAAAATGTGGCCTACAACAACGATACCATCTAACTCATCATCACTTGATGGTATATCTTGCACTTCTGTCTTGTTTGGTTATTGAACCTGCTTTTTTGCATTCTGTGTTAACTCAGTTGGTATGTTAGGTATTTTAACATTGGTTTGTGCAGCTGAGTCGTTAAATGTCAAGTTTCTGTAGACATTGGATGGCAACGGTGACTCCAATGACCCTTTGTTAATTGTTGGCTAAAAAAAAGGAATTGTAGTTTTAGTGGAATGGAAAAAATAATTTCATTGACAAGTAATTGAATGTATTATAAAGTAAATGTAAAGTAAAGTATACATACGACCTTCCGTTTGAGTGGAATGGAAAAACTACTATTTTGATTGTAGTTGGGTGGTTGGGTTGACTGACGATGATGAACTTCCAGTTCAATTGCATTCGTGTTGTTGGAAGATGAATATCCAACTATATTGTTATTGCTCAAAATGCTTTTACCAATCATCTTACGCTTACTTGGTCTTGTATCAACTTGATTCAGAATGTGTGACTGATTCATAAATTTCCGTTGGGATTGCTTTGTCAATGGAGATGAATTCCGAGAATATATTCGCTTAGGTGTGGTGTTCAGTCCAGTATCTGGATTTGTAGTTGTTAATGTTGGAGAATTTTGTTGAACATTCATTGAGCGAGAAATTGCACTCATAGTTATGTCTCTTGTAATATTAATTTGAGAGTCAATCTTTGCAAGCTTCGTATGTATTTCATTTTGTTTTTTCTCCATTTCCTGCAGACGGTCATTAAGACCCTATAAAAGAAGGTTGTAAAAAAATGAAGTTAGTATATATGATTGAGGTTGTTGCGTAAAGAAAAAACTATAAAATGTTTGATGCCAAAACTGAGTGATGTTAGAAATGAGTTTTGTTGCGGAGTATATGGCCTGAATAGTTTTGTCAAGAAGTAGTAGTTCAAATGCATTCTACAAAATGAACCATTAAATGATTTGAGCATATATATGTACATAATGACAAGGAGTTTTGAGATGTAGTAGAATAAGAGTATTACCTTGGAATGATTTTCATGTTGGTTGGTTGTGTCAGGATTATTCGTTAGAGTAATAACTTTTGTTGGCCTGTATAAAAAGTATTGTTTAGGAAGCATCGAACTTGCATGAATGAATAGAAGTGATTTACAATAAATGCATTGTTAAACTAACCCAAAAGAAGTTGAAGTGATTTCAAAGGCTTCAGCATTTGCTGACGAGTTAATGGTTGGACTTTTGTTTGTTGAAGGCCCTGCCATTTCAATAGTAGTTGGTTCTATGTTCATGCGGTTGGCATTAGGAGAAGTCATAGCAAGTGGTGAAGAATGTAGTTTATTTGTGTGTAAAGGAGTATAAGTGTGTTTATTTATCGTAATTGAGATTTGATTTTATTAAAAAAAAAATTTAGAGTTAGGCTTAATAATGAAATGCATTAATAGTTGATTGAATGTTTGATGCAGTGAGCGAAGAATTTATTGCAAGCAGCAGTGATATTATTATTTTGTAAGAAATGTGTGCTATTTTTGTACCGTAAACCGTAATAATTAAATTTATTAATTTTTTTAATTGATTTTATATTTTGTGACAGGTACTGTGATATGGTGATTGGTGACGCTTTCGTTGATGAGAGGATATGGCTTGGTAGGCATGTAGTTGTTGGTTACAAACTTACAATCCATGGACGAGAAGTAAATTTCGGTATTTTTGCCGTGAAAAAAAACTAAAAAAATTGGTCGGAGTTACAGTCAGTGATGGTGAGAAAGAATCCGGTGACATAGTAGGCGGTGAGAAAGAAAACAGATAATGTTGTGAGTGAAAATACAATAAATAAAGTTAAGTAAGCAATGTACAAGTATATGCATGACATGTGTCTAATGTTAACAGAGTAGTGTTGTTTAATTTATTTGATAATTTTCAAAAACCCTTCAGTGATGTTGTTGATTTATTTTGGTAACACGCAAACATATTCATGAGAGGGAGGGAAACAGCTGTGTTGCCAATTTAATGAGCCTCCTCAGGAAAGTAAAACGTTCATCAAACGACATAACACCGTCCATCATTAACCTGCTTTGGTTGGGGTTCCGTTTTGACAAGTTAGTGATGAATTTAGTTTGATCAAAGTTAATATAAATAAATGAAAATTATAATTTTAAATAGTAAAAATTGTTTTGTGTGATAGTTAACAAATTTCATATTAATTTGATGTTTGTAGTCTAAAAATGCACAAGTTTTCATTATGATACTTGTTTATATAACAGTTTATAATAAAAATTAATATAACAATAATTTGATAGAAGAATGAAATATAATATTTTTGCCATTTGCTAAAAGAATTGGTAATTTATTTATTATAACAAAATTTGAATATTTAAAAATAAATATATATAACATTTTATACAAAGAAGTCATTATTATGAGAAACCGTAAATGTTAAATGCTACATACAAATTATTAATTTATACTTTTTAGAATATAAGTTTTTTAGTTATGAAATTTGATTATTGAAATTTTTTATTTTTATGAATATATAATATTGGTTATTTTTTGGAAGAAAAATATAAAAAATACAATTGTTAAATAAAACATATTAAATTTATATATGTTGTAATAATATATATTAAATTATTTGTTAACATTAAAGGCTTTAGTCATACAAATTAGGGTAACTACATACTTCAAACATTTAACGTTAATATGAATAGTATGAAGTAAAGTATGTGAATTTTGTAGTGATTTTAATATTTAGTTAAAATAACTGGAAAAAAATGAAGTGGTATTGACGGCCGGAACGGATCAGTACGGGGCGTTCCACATTGAAATGAGACGACCGTGTTTGGAAATGAGAACAGCCCGTTCCATATTTATAAACAATATATGAGTACTTAAAGCAGAACGGGCTGTTCTGAAATGGGAACGGCCCGTTCTAAGTTCCTATTTGTCATACGCAATTTTTTCAATTAAGAAAAATAATTTTTTTTTCATTCTACTAAATTACATTTAAAATAGAGGTTTACATTAATTATATGCGTAAATTAGAAAATAACACCAAACAATATTTTGTATTATTAATATTATTTTGTGTGATTTAAATGATTTGAAAATATATATATAAAAATACAATATTTCTAAGTACATAAAAATTGTTTTGTATTGGTTTTGTTTTGTAATAAGTTTATATGAATGAGGTAGTGCATGTTTGAGTTTGAAGTGTAGTGAAATAGTAAGAGTACACACACCTACAATGCACTATTGATGACTTCGTAAGGCAGCATACGACAATTTGACTAATATTTAATAATAATTTAGCAGGAAATGAAAAGTTAACAATGAAAATAAAACATTAAGTTACAGTGATCGACATTAAAAAACAACATAGTCTTAAAATACATTAATGTTATCATCATTAAATCATATATCCTTTTCAATGACCTAGAAACATGGAACAAACAATTACAAAATAATATTAATTGGTTTATATTGAATATTAAAATGTTATTAAGTTATACTTTCAGTGTGTATACTCACCCGTTGCACATTATTTTTTGTTATGTTCAAAAAGTATGGACCACGAAACCGTGCTGGTGCAAAGACGACTATCTGAAGAAAAGTTAAATAAATTAATTGAACAATTAAGTCAAATTTCATATGTTTTGTTATAGTACAAATATTACCTGCTTCAAAACTAACACACAACCAACCACAATGTGGTGGCCGTATTGTGGGTGTTCTTTTGCTTTATAATGTAAGCTTGCCCCAATCGTTGCAGTTGGGTCCTATATGAAACATAATGTTATAATTAAAATGAATAGATTGTATTAAGTTTACCAAAGTTTAGGGTTCATACCTTCAAATTGATTGTATAATTGCCCTTGCCTGTTGGGGTCATCGAGTCGACAAAAGCAACAACAGTTGGAAGTCTTTCTAAATTATGGTCTATGTTAATCAATGATGTCACTTCTGGTAGCCCTATTGTTAATAAATAAAAAAAACAAAATTTAAAGTGCGTTGGAATATTCAAAGAGACAGAGGTGAATAATGGAAAAAACCTCTAGATTTGACATAATGAAGAGCATAACGCCAGGGTTTAGTGTTGAAGGCCATGTTGGCAAGTCGGGCAATATCTAAATGCAATTGTTGCGTTGGCAAAGGATTATCAGACTGCTTGTTCCTGATCTCAGCTTGCACCAAACCAGCAGGTCCAGGCATAACAGTGCCTATGTTACGTGAGGTAAATGTGTCGTCATCATTGTCATCTCCAAGTTCCTGCGGTGGTGGTGATAATGGAGACAATGGTTGTTCTTGTGTAGCCTCAGCCACTTGCTTAGCTGCCCTAATCCTTCTCCATTCATATAGTAGTTCTTGATGTATGATTTCTTCCTCTGAGGGAACTAAATCTTGCTCCTCATCGCTGTCTGGTACGTAATCGACTCCTCTACGAGACATTTCTAATATAATAAAAAAATAAATATGATTATAATAATATTATTTTATTTTGTAAATTATTTACTATTTATGAAGTTTTTGAATTTGGGGTTTAGATATTAAATTTGATGTACGGTTTTTATTTACACTATTTAATAAGTACGTTCACTATATATATATTTATGATATTTATAGTATTTAATAATTTAATTTAACACGGTATGTACTTTTATTTTAATTAATTCAACTCATATAATTTATAATATGTGTAAAATAATATAATTTCAGTATGCTGAGGATATTTATTAAAAATTATTTAAAGTTGTCGTCACATATATTATTTGTGTTAACTTGTAATATAACTTACATATAATATAGCAAAACACAGATTTTTTATACTAAAATGTAAAAAGTTAATTTACAAATATTTTATGTTTAGGGTTTATAAATTAAATACGAATTTGATAACAATATTTGTTATAATAAATATAGTATTGTATTTTAAAAATTGCTTCACATACATGACATTTGATTAAACCATTAATGTCAGGATAAACGAAAATATTTAATTTTTATATTATACTTATGTGTAAAAAGTAGTAGTAAATAGATGATAGTTTTTTGTAACCTGCAAACGAAGAATACAGATATATTCAGAAAATATATAACAACTATGAATAATTTATATTATTGTCATATAAAGATGATATAGATAACATAAAGTGATACAAAATAAAACTCACAGCAACGAAGTCTACCGGAGAACACGAAATTAACGCAAAGCAAAGGAGGAAGAGTTGCTGGAGAGAATGAGATGCTTGATGTATAAATAGAGAAAGTGGAAAATACATTAATGAGTTTCAATGGAATGGTTGGTCAAAGGCTTGTGATAACTCAGGTGATGCGGCATGTCCCTGCTGAGAAGTCAGACGGTGGTGAGTAGTCACGTCATGCAGCAATAAAAGAAGAGAAGGCGCGAATTAGGACATGCGTTTCGTATGTATTTTAAGACAATCGTAGGCAACATGTGCTACAGAACACAAGTAAAGTAAATTAAAAGTTAAGACACTCATATTGCACAACAGCAGAAGTATATTACTACGTGTTAAGTAAATTAAACAACTTTAATAAATATCAAATTTCATAAGTTGTACAACTGTTAACAGTATAACAAATTTTGGTTGAATTTATTGTTTAATAATTTCAAACGTAATGTTATAGTACATTTTTTACTATTTTAATGAATATAATAAATAACATTATTTGTATATATACACATTATATAAACAGGATATATTATGGTATCCATGAAAATTAATAGGTTTTGGTACTTTAAATTATGTCAACAAATAATATTTGAAAAATAAATTTAAAATAATATAAATTTTACATTAAAAATTAATATAACATTAATAAATATAAAACATGAATTAAAAAATAATAATGAAAAGGTAAATTTTCGTTACAAATTTTAGTTATATGTGACAGAATAAACAAAATTAAAAAAAAATAATATTAATAAAATATTCAAATAAATTAATTACTAATTATTACAAGTGGAAAATTTATTTATATTATAAATTGAAGAAATTAGCACCAAAGAAAAAGTAAAATGTATTAAGAAAATATTAATATTGAAGTATTTAATTATAATACATGGTATTATTAAGTTACGAATATATTTTTTCAAGATGGAGAGCAACCCGAGGACATCAAATCATTTGTATTGTCATGATTATGTGACAACTTCATCCGCAGAAGCTACTGACCGCATACTCCTGGATTCAAAGTGATTTTTTTAATTGAATGATGGCAATGGTTTTGCAATTGTTTCAAATTGGTTGTCCAGTGTGTACACGTTTTTTTTTTGCTTTTCATTGACCAAATAACATGGCAAAACAAAATATGAAATCATATGGGTTTATGGTTTTTTATATTATATACGTGTTGTACAATATTTATAGATAAAAAAATGTTTGCATTGTTAACGTCATAATTTGATTATAAATGCTAATTATGTATTATGAGGTTGAGTCCTCCTCTTTCAACACCAAAAACATGAGTACAAACAGCTCTCAGCCAAAGGTTTATGTGGTCTTTGAGGGACGGAACCCAGGAATTTATTACTGTTGGGAAGAATGTGAAGCACAGGTTAGGGGCTACAAGGGTAACAAGCATAAATCATATGCGACGTATGAAGAAGCATGGTCCGCTTGGATAATGTACTGCAACAAACAACGCACTGAAGAAAAAAAAAAACAAAGGTCACAGAAAATGTCCAAAAGAATCAACCAGTAGTGGAGAAGGTGAATTTTTCCATTAATTTATACAAATATTATTTATTAGAACAATTTATATATTTAATTTTTTTATGTTCCTTTTAGGTTTTAAGCCACATGATATTGCAGAGGACACAACTTCTAAGGTGTTTCTTGTTCATCAAAGCATGGGAATATTGTTGTGTCACATATGTTCCGTTCGTGGTTATTCGGAGCCAATTTTCACACTCGAGCGAAAACAGATTGTTGAAGGAGTTGAGTATCATAGATACTATGGAACATTGGTTACGACTAATGTTGGGAACCTTGTTTCTTTGGGAAAATTTGCACCAAATGACTATGATGCTCAAGAGGATGTGTCCGCTTCATTGATTCGTCGACTACTAGCAGCAACGGGTAAAAAGATTCGTGACTACAACTACTGTAATGTTCAAATCCTGGAGGACCAACTTGAAAAAACAATGAATCAAAATCTGGAGCTGGAGATGGAGGTTTGTATGTTAAATGAACAGATGGCAAATTTGACAGCTGCCAAGGAAAAAGAACAAGAATGATTGTCTGAAACATGTATCCTACTCCCCCGTAGTCAGTGGATGTTTTGTTTCAAATTTAAAGGACATGATAAATGTTTTTTGTTTGGTTTTCGATGATTTTGCATAGGGTGCTTATTCCCTGTTTCCTTTGGTTTATCATATTATGTATGTTTTTATGTTTAATTGTTAAAGTTCGGACTCAACTCACCCAACGTTCTGTTTATTTATTTATGCAGTTAACATTGAGTGTTTTATGCGCTCCAATTATTATTCATTAAAAGGCATATGTTACATACCATTAATTACATTTACTTTTGTTTTTACATGGACAAATTCATTAATATTTCATTGTAGTGTGCATGTTTAAATTGAGTGGTTAAATATAAACATATTGTGTGTATAATTTCTGTTAATTTAATGTAGTCAACTTCATTATAAACTAAGAATATAATTGTAAAGTCAATCATTACAAGTTATAAGACATAAACAAAGTCATGTAATACAGCATGTGTTACAAATGAAGACAAACAACGTTACCCTTTTTGTACATATAGTATGTTCGGATCATGAGTAAAATAAAATTGAAGGACATCGTCCACCAAAAAGTTGTTTGAGCAGACGAAGTGATACCATCCTCCACCCATGTACCTTTTATCACAACTTCCCTTAAGTTGACATAAATATTGTTTACCTTCTTCATCTTGTATGACTATTTGTTGTTGTTCATCTGGGATAAAATCTCTAACAACATCACATGGAATAGTCTACAACAACAACATATTTTAACTATTAGTCATGAAAAAAATTAATATTTAACAAACTTATGAGTAGTTAATTAGTAACAAAACTCACCAGGGGTTCAAATTGAAATAAATCATCTTCAGTAATTATTTTGATCCAACTTTTGTCAACCATAAACTGTTGTAAATTTTCTTCATCATTTGCAATTTCATAATTAATTTCGAATTTGCTTGCAGAAAAAACCCTTATTAAAAACTTATTATGTTCCAAATAATGCATCCAAACCAAATGATTGTTTTTAAGATTATAACTTTGTACTAGTTGCAAAGCACCAGTCAACTGGTAATCAAGTCCACTTGAGTCGTATGCTAATTGCAAAGAAAATTCATTTCCTGCAGGATCAGTAATGACGGCAACGCCAACATTCATCTTATCTTGCCAAAAGAAATTAAAAGTTCCTCCAAGTGCCAATATATCCTGGTATAAAAAAATAAAAGAAAAAATTTAAACAAATCAAATTACATATTCATACAGACAAGTGCAGACATTTTATTTATGGACGATTAAGTATAAAATGATGAATACCTGTTCCTTATTTATGTTGGTTTTGAATGTTTGACAAAAGTTGGTTGAAAAATCAATACTACTTCGGTCTTTGAATGCGTTTGGAATTGGATAATCTATTTCAACATATTTGTCATTGAATATACGTACATGGAAATAATTATTTCCTATAAAGTGCATCAAAATAATATGCACTGTCTTCATTTCATAGAAAGTTTCCATTCGAGTGCAGCCACTTCTAAACCAATGCTTATGTTTTCTTTTAGAAATTTCAAGAGTGCTGAAATTCCCATTTGGATCCATGGCATAACATAAATCACTAACCAGATGATGACCCCAAAATTTGTTAAAGTACTGACATATTTTCATTGAATCCTGTATATTCAAAAATAAACACTCAAACCCTAAACGAAAATACTTCCTAAACACTGTTAGTTAACATTAAAAATAATATGAATTACCTCTCCTGGAGTTAATTTTGAACCCGAAGTTTTAAACCAGTATTTGAACTTCCCATTGTTAATCGATGTCGATGAAGATGCCATCTTAAAAATGTGAACAAAAATATTTGTTTAGTAACAATTATATATCCTGTTGGATTCTGTAGTTAAAATAAATTTCCAAATTAGACTCAATACAGACATACCTGGATGACAGAAGGATGAACTGAAGTCTGAATAAAACCCAAACCAACGCAACACTTTTATAGAATATGAGTTTGAATCTTTTTTGTTTTTGGTCAAATATGACTTTCAATCTACATACGAAGACTTTTAAACTGCAAATATATGGACTTCAATTTTCGAAGATGGAATATGAAAACCGTGTCTCGTAGGTCACTTAACGGGTCTGTTTCTGGAATAAAAATATCAGTCTTCTTTTCAACAATAAACCCTTCACATATAACACCAAATATGAACGGTTCGTACTTTACACTAAAACGGTAAAACCCTTTACCCAAATGGATATTAATGATGTAAAAAATAAATAATGATAATAACCCGAAACGACATAAAACCCAAATGGTAATAATTTTCTTTGTATCACTGCGGTTAACAATTCGAGAACCAATTATGATTTCAGAAGTATAAAGTAAAAATCAAATCATACAGTGTTACATGCATGCAGTAAGGACGGCGGTTCAGTATTAACAATACTACACGTGTTATGACACAGACATCTCGATAATATTTTCGAAAATTAGTTTAAAACACAAAATAATAAACAATTTTATACATAATATTATAAATAAAATTTTTAATGTTAATTAATACTTTTTATTTTCTGTACATTTACTCTTAAAATTCTCAAATTTAAGTCATTTTGTTTCATTACTTCAGTATATAATTCAAAAATAAATTTAAAATTGACCCTTCTATACATGTTATTTATTTAATAATATGTTTTTACTAGAATACACACTTATATATTTATTAAATAGTAAAAACTCTGCAACCTCATCCACTTAAATCCATTTAAAATAAAAAGCAATAAATAAATGTATATAAAGGGGTGCATAAAATAAATAAAGAGTTGTACGGACGTCGCACGTAGGGAGTGCACTGTTTGGAAACTAAGAGATGCAACTTCTAGTATGCTTATGACTGTTCGTAAAACTGATTTTTGTATAAATATCACCATCGTCATTTCTTACTCATCATTGTCTCAGTTGTGGACCAATACACTCGTCTCATTCTGTACACTGAACATCAGACTTAAAATGGCACTTCCATTGGACATAGTAACAGAGATATTTTTGCGGGGACCAGTCAAATCTTTTTGCAGAGCCAAAGCGATGTGTAAGGTTTGGTTTGGTTTGTTTGCTGAATCTCTCGTGGCCAAAAGGCACTATGCCCTAGCAGTAGCACAAAATAGAATGGCCAAAAAGATTATGTTTTTCTCATGTTTCGTACATGAAATACTATGCGTAGAGGTAACGCAGCCTGTTGTTGCTCCACTCGCGAGTTGCATTCTTCATTCCCCAATCGGCAACTCCATTCGGTACAGTAAAATCGTTGGTACATGTAGGGGACTCGTACTAATATCGGTTCCTACATCCATGTTGATTTGGAATCCATCTACTGGATTTACGCGATCATTTTGTCCATGGGCACCTACTACAAAAAGTATTTGCGGTGATGTCTTTGGTGTGAACTTGTATGGATTTGGTTATGACTGATCTGAAGATAATTATCTTGTCCTTCAAATTTATCTTAGTAAAACTGATCCATCCCATCGCGCTTTGCTGCATTCTGTGAATGATGATTCATGGAGGGATTTTGAAGATGACTCCCTTTCGACTATTTCACAGCCTTCTGTTTCTGTTCATGAGGGATGTATGGGACTGTATTTTGGAGATTCTCTTCACTGGATTACTTTCAACTATGGAACAAATGCTGATGTTATTTTGACTTATAATTTCTTTGAGTCAAAATTTTATCAACTAAGTATTCCTGATGAAGTTCAATTAGAAGACTATAGGCTGTGTTGTTTGAGAAATATAAGAGACAGTTTGGCTTTATGTACAGTCATGCAGGATGACAACTAGGACTACACGGTGGACATATGGGAAATGAAGGAATATGGTGTCAGCACATCTTGGTCTAAGTTGACATGTATGCAGGTCAGTAATCACTTTCCAGGGTATATGTTACCCGCCTGTTCTTCTGAGAATTGCCTTGTATATGTCAACACTGAAACTGGACGTTTCGCCACATGGAATGCAATAGACGAGACATTAGAATATACCACTTTTGAGCATGTACTCCCATTTGAACACCACATGATAGTGATGGAATCATGCTTTGGAGTGCAAGAGGTGACATACTCAAAGATCCAAGAGGAGTTGGCTAGACATGAAGGTCTGGGCCAGTCAGGGCCCAATGGGCCTGATGGGCTTGGGAAGGCCCAAGTTGAACTTTTCATGGGCCATATTTTGTTATAGCTATTTTCATATATTTTGTATACATCATGTTAGTATAGGTATCATATATTTTGGTCTTGTATTTTGGACCACACAGAGTAGCTTTTTGGGTTTAGGCTTGTTGGGCCTAGTTTTGGGCTTCATGGGCTTTTGGGCTTTTGGTACCCAATATTGGGCTCATTTTCATTCTTGTAATTTTTCCTTTCCATTGTATTTGTTGGACCATTGTATTTAGGTCATTAGATTAGGAAAATACAAGAAATACTAAAGTAGGCTAACTAGGTTAAATTGAGTTTAATTTGGAAGTCATTTAAGTTACATTTGAGTCACATGTTTTGCACCAATTGGTGGCTGAACATGTGACACTCAAATTAACCCTAAATGACTCTCAAATCAGACCTAGATGCAAAGGATTACCTAAACTCACGGCCACACCCATGTGCACCTAAATTTGAATTCAAATTTCAAATTTGAATTCAAATTTCAAATTTGAATTCAAATTTTAGGCGCCATTTTGTGTAGTTTTGGTTTAGGCGCCTAAGTGTCTCAAATCCGTGCCTACTTAAGCTTTTCCTTCACCTAATGTAATCACTTTTGAATATATGAGAATTTCTGAACATTACCTTCAGTTAATTCCCTCAAGAGTCACCGAAATATCCAAGAGAGAAAACCTAAGAGAATGCCTTCAAAAACCTTAGGAAAACCTGGTTTCCTTCACTTTGAAGTGTGCAATCCCTTGAGTTCTTGAGCTTGGATGCTTCCTTCTTCCATTTCAGCAAGTGTTCTTCATCTTCACGAGTTCTTCAAGTGTGTTTCCATCTCCATTGAAGAAGATCCGAGCCTAGGAGGAGTTTAGGAAGAGTTTGAGTTTCACTCCTACTACTCACCTCCATCAATTTTGGTATCAAGAGCAAGGTTTCTTCAAGGAGATAAGTTCTTCAAATTGTGTCTGTTTCTTCTTGTGTCTTGTGTTGTTTCTTTGCTGTTCTTATTTGTCTTAATTGAGTTTCACTTTCGGATCTATATTTTGATGTTATTGTGTTCATAGATCCATTGTTGATTGTTCTTGATTTTCTTCCACAATCAACTTGTTAGGAACTTTTTGCTTGTGCTATTTTGATTTTATTTTGAGTCTCTCCATTCCTTGTATGTGTCCGTGATTGGACCTCATGCATATGCGTTAGATTTTGTTTTTGAATCTTTGTTTTGTCTTAGAAGTTCATGTTTAGTCCTTATATGTTGCAAATTCCTTGAATAGCATGTTTAACCTAGTTTTATTTTGATTTGTGTGTCTACATGTTGCTCTCGGTTTGATCTATTTTGTGCCTACCTATATGTGCTTTTTCTTTTATCTTATTGTGTTCATAATTTGCTATTAGTCCTAGCAAGTTTCTTTAGAGTTAGGTTTCCATTGTGTTCTTAAGTTTTCAAATCACTTTCCTTTGAAAATCTTATAAAAAAATTTTGACTCAAAATTTCAAGTGTAATCCTACTTCTAGTGCACTAATTTTGTGGATTCAAATTAAAAAAAAAAGTGAGTTAAGAGGCTGGAAAACAGAGTTTAAAACAGAGCCTAAATACCTAAAGTTCAAAAGAAAAGAGTTCAAAAGGAATCCAAACCAAAACCTAAAGACTAGTGCACTAATTTCTCATTTTCACTTGAATTTTGACCTAATTTTTGGCTAACTTGTAGTCTCGGTTTCTATAGCTTGGAATCATAGAAAAATTTGAAACAAAAGGCAAACACCTTCTCTGGAGTCTTAATTTGAGACTAGAAAAAGAAAGAATTAAAAAAAAATATAAGACATTTTAATTTGAAAAAGTCGTGAGGTGTGTATAAGTGTATTGATAAAAAATCACTTGATTCCTTGTTATTGTTTTGACTACTACTTGTTCTATACTCATCCAATTGCTTTGAAATTTTTTTTGTTTTGTTCATCTACTCTAGTACCTATCTAGGAACTTTCCTATCTAAGTGCTAGCTTTATTTTGGAGTCTTATTTTTTAGTTTTACTTGTTGAACCTCTTTGAGTCTTGTCTTACACATATTACTCTTAATTTTTTGTATAAGCTTTTCAAATTGTGCTTCTATTGCTTGTCTAGTTTTCTTTCAATAATTTTCCTGTGCTGGAAGTGGCCTCAAATCCTTGCTCAAGGATCAAGCATTGCTCAACAAAGTGTAGGAAAAGTTTGGACACTAATACCACAAAAATTTGACCTAATTTAGTGACCTAGCTTTTCCTAAACTTCCTTCACTTGAGTGACCATTCCTTTCACCTTGTGAGGCAGCCACCATTAACCACTTTTGTTGTTATTCTTTGCAGGTCCAGGAGCATCAAATTTGAAGGATTAGTGGCGGATTAAGACACTTAAACAAGTGTTAGAAAAGTTGAACACAAAAACCGTCACTAATTGGTCACAAAATCGCCATTTATTGCTTTCTAAGCTAGTTTACATTTTTTGTCAAAACTCTTGTATTTTAAATCAATTTGTAAAGCTTGGAGGGAGTATTAAGAAGCTGGTCAGGTATATCTACATCCTTGATAGCATCTCACGTGTGGTACTAGTGGAAGTAGCTTGGAAATTTCATATGTTTCAAGCTTCCACTTAGGGTTATCCGACTAGCTACTTGTTCTTGCTTCCTTTAAGTTTCTTGCTCATAATTGTGTTTTCTTTGCTGCCTTATTTCGTCTAGAATTGTGTAGTTTTATTTGCTCACATAAAGTTAGCTTCAAAAACAAACCAATTGTGAAAAAGCATTCAAAATTTTTGTGAAAAGTTTTGGGGAATTGGAAGTACCACAAAGGAGTTTAGTGATTTCCACTTGAAAAGGCTTGGTTATTAAGTGGCTCTTTGTAGCTCACCTCCCTTGATAGTGCAATTTGTACACTTAGACTTCCAAGTGCTATTTTCATTCCTAGAAAAAAAAAATCCCAAAAACTTTTATATTTTTTTTTTTTGCATAGCATATAAATTCTCTTGCTTAATCATGAGTCATATTTCTCAAAGTAGTAGTGACTTTGAATCTCCTAAAAGTTTTAGAAGAATTGTTAAGGAGGTTGAGGCACTAAAACTTTGGAAGCAACAAGAGGTACTTCAAAAAGAAAAAGAGAAAATTGAAAGAGAAGTACAACTTGTTGCTTTGGAGGAAGAGATAAACAAGATCAAGCTAAGAGAAGAAAAACTTTTGAAAAAAATTCATAAACATAAAAGCCAAAAAAGTTCTTCCACTAAGAGTTCCAATGACTCTCAAAGCCAAGAAAATGATGGTAGTTTGAACATGGATGCATACTACCAACCTCATCCTAGGAGAGTCATTAAAGAACACAAAGTGAGGGAATCAAGGGTTGATCTCCCTTACTTTCATGGCAAAGAGGATGTGGATGCCTACTTGGATTGGGAAATGAAAGTGGAGCAAATCTTCACTTGTCACCAAGTAGGTGAAGAAAGAAAAGTTTCCCTAGCCACCCTAGCTTTCCAAGGACAAGCTATGTATTGGTGGACATCCTTGGAAAGAGAGAGAAGACTTCACAATGACCCTCCAATCACTTATTGGAATGAGTTGAGGAGTGCTATGAGAAGAAGGCACATACCTTCTTATTATAGTAGGGAGCTTATGGATAAGCTCCAAAGACTCCAACAAAAGAATATGAGTGTGGAGGAGTATAGACAAAAGATGGAGTTGTATCTCATGAGGGTTGAAATAAGGGAAGAGGAAAGATTGACCATTGCTAGGTTTTTAAGTGGTCTAAATTTTGATATAAGAGATAGAGTTGAGTTACTCCCTTATAGGGACCTTGATGATTTGGTCCAACTTTGTATAAGGGTGGAACAACAAAATTTGAGGAAAAGTTCTTTTAAAGGTAAAACTCAATCTAGCTCATATATCAAGAATGACTACAAGAGGGAGGGTCAACATGACTCTTCTACAAACTCTAGTAAGGGTCAAGAAAAAGAAATAAAAAAAGAAAATGATAAAAATAAAAATGTTGTCACTTCTAGTAGTAAAACTAGTGACATCAAATGTTTTAAATGTCTTGGGAGAGGCCATATAGCTTCTCAATGTCCAACTAAAAAGGTTATGATTTTGAGAGGACAAGACATTTATAGCAGTCATGATGAATATAGTTCTACCACTTCAAGTGATAGTGAGACTAGTGAGGAAGATCATCCAAGTGAAAAGCTATATCCTGTTGATGGTGATCTTCTTATAATCAAAAGGCTTCTTGGAAGTCAACCTTGTCCCACTTTACTATCACAAAGAGAGAACATCTTTCACACAAGATGTTTAGTTTCCAAAAGAAATTGTTCTCTTATTGTTGATAGTGGATCATGCTCTAATTGTTGTAGTACAAGGTTGGTTAACAAGTTAGCCCTTACCACTATTCCTCACCCTCATCCTTATAAACTTCGTTGGCTCAATGAAGGTGAGGAATTGGAGGTAAATCAACAAGTGAAGGTCAAGTTTTCTATAGGGGACTATAAAGACAAAGTTTTATGTGATGTGATCCCTATGGAAGCTTGTCATATTTTGCTTGGTAGGCCATGGCAATTTGATAAACACACTATACATGATGGCCTTACTAACAAAATAACCTTCACTCATAAAGATAAAGAAATTGTTTTTAATCCTTTAACACCATCCCAAGTGTTTGAGGATCAAAAGCAAATGAAAAGAAAAAGAAATAAAGAAAGGAAAGAAGGAAAGAGTGTGGATGAAGGGGACTCCACTAAAACATTTGTGAACAAGGAGAGTTATTTTATTACCAAACAACCCTTGCAAAGAACTCTCTTTATTCATAAAAGTTTTGACTCTTATCCTAATGCTGCCACTAATCTTAAAGTTGAGAATGAGGAACAAAATCAATTTCAAACAAAGACTTCTCAACTTCGGGATATAGTGAAGAAGGAGAGGACTATTTTTAGTTTTACTCCTTATACTACTTCCTTGGAGGTGCACAAGGGAGAAAGTATTTTTGTGGTCTTAATAAAGCACCCAATTTTTGGTTTACATTGTTTGGTAGATACAACTTGTAATAATCTATATTCTATGTTTGCTTCTATGGGAAGATCTTATTCTTTTGAACTTAATATGATTCCTTCCCTACAAGACAAATATAGTTTATATGATTATAAGTATCTAGCAAACAATCAAATCCAAAATTGTTTAGGATGTTTTCTAGTAGTTTTTTCTTTATTTTTTAGGAAAAGCCTAGGTTACCATTTAGGGTACTTTAGGCAAGATATAGTAGTGTTTAAAAATCAATCTTTCCATTGTCTTAGTCATAGTGTTCTCACATTTTTAGGTTTTACTTCTAGGTTATGCTTAGAAGAGGAGCCTATTTTTAGGGAGTCTAATTTTGATAGTTTATTTTTTCTTAGGCTAGATAGAAGGACTCCTCCTAGGATTTCTGAAAGTTTCATCTCTTATCCATTGTATGTTATACATGTAGGTGTTGGGTTTTCTTCCATTCATCCTCGAGATTTGAGGACAAATCCTTTTCAAGAGGGAGGGGATGATGGAATCATGCTTTGGAGTGCAAGAGGTGACATACTCAAAGATCCAAGAGGAGTTGGCTAGACATGAAGGTTTGGGCCAGTCAGGGCCCAATAGGCCTGATGGGCCTGGGAAGGCCCAAGTTGAACTTTTCATGGGCCATATTTTGTTATAGCTATTTTCATATATTTTGTATACATCATGTTAGTATAGGTATCATATATTTTGGTCTTGTATTTTGGACCACATAGAGTAGCTTTTTGGGTTTTAGGCTTGTTGGGCCTAGTTTTGGGCTTCATGGGCTTTTGGGCTTCATGGGCTTTTGGGCTTTTGGTACCCAATATTGGGCTCATTTTCATTCTTGTAATTTTTTATTTCCATTGTATTTGTTGGACCATTGTATTTAGGTCATTAGATTAGGAAAATACAAGAAATACTAAAGTAGGCTAACTAGGTTAAATTGAGTTTAATTTGGAAGTCATTTAAGTTACATTTGAGTCGCATGTTTTGCACCAATTGGTGGCTGAACATGTGACACTCAAATTAACCCTAAATGACTCTCAAATCAGACCTAGATGCAAAGGATTACCTAAACTCACGGCCACACCCATGTGCACCTAAATTTGAATTCAAATTTCAAATTTGAATTCAAATTTTAGGCGCCATTTTGTGTAGTTTTGGTTTAGGCGCCTAAGTGTCTCAAATCCGTGCCTACTTAAGCTTTTCCTTCACCTAATGTAATCACTTTTGAATATATGAGAATTTCTGAACATTACCTTCAACTAATTCCCTCAAGAGTCACCGAAATATCCAAGAGAGAAAACCTAAGAGAATGACTTCAAAAACCTTAGGAAAACCTAGTTTCCTTCACTTTGAAGTGTGCAATCCCTTGAGTTCTTGAGCTTGGATGCTTCCTTCTTCCATTTCAGCAAGTGTTCTTCATCTTCACGAGTTCTTCAAGTGTGTTTCCATCTCCATTGAAGAAGATCCGAGCCTAGGAGGAGTTTAGGAAGAGTTTGAGTTTCACTCCTACTACTCACCTCCATCAGATAGTCTGTGAAGAGACAGTTCTTTGAACCTAAATGTAATTTTTTCCTTTATTTAGTGTCATTTTTTGCTTTATTTCGTGTAGCCATTGTATGTTAATGTTTAGCATGAATTATTTATCATGTCATCAATTGATATTTGTAATGTATACAGTATATAATATATGAATTTATAATTTTTTATATTATATATATATATATATTATATTATTTCATTTGTATATGGAATTTGAACCAATATATATTAAATAAATTTTTTATTATAAATTATTCATTAATAGCTTATAAACAATTTATTATTTTAAAATAAACCGTTAACGAACATTAACACACATGGAAACGTTAAACCAAACAATCAGTATTAAAACTGAAAAACAAAAAATTTAATAATATTGTAAAATATTTAAAATAACAAAAACAATTATAAATAATTAACTTCAAAAACTTATTTATATTATAAATTAAAATAATATAATAATTAAATAAATTCAAAACGTATTAAGAAAATATTTATATTAAATAATTCAATTATAATACATGCTACATTATGATCAAATTTAACAAATATAAAAATAATTTAAAGATATACAATATTTTTTAAACATAAATGATTCAAAATAATAAATTTTAACCAAAGAATCAGTGCTAATAAACCCATGTGACCCTTCATGTGCTTTGCATACATACACGTAACCATTTAAAATTCCAACTGCCCAAACCACGATCAAAAGACCATAATTACACGTTCTACCATCGTAAAGCTTAAAACAACAATTTCTTCTTCCTCTTCGTCTGCCAAATTGGTAATATCCATTCAAGAGAAACAGTCAAATTCACCCCCTTTCTCTTTGCAACGGTAAACAACATCTACTGGTATCATTCTATTTTATTCGAAACCTTTCATTTTAGAGACACTGGAATGGTACGATACAAGTAGGCGACTGCATCATAACAGACCCAAACGGGAATACGTTTAAACTTATTTTCAAAAATTTAGGTCAAACTGTTCCCATGTTTTATGGGGTAAAACAAATTGTAAATTTCTATGGTCTCACATCCGAACACATAGTTGACTTCTACTACAATAACACTAACACTTTTGATATGCGTATTTATAATTTTGCTAAGGAGGAAATATGTTATCCTCAGTTGAAAAAAGAAACCAACAACACTTCAACAAATATCGGGTAAAGTTTACATACACATAAATCCCAATGTATTATTATTTTAATACTATTTCTATTTTGTACTACTAAATTACAGTTTTCATTTTCTCAGCATCGATATTGTCCAAATTATGCAACCTGAAATTCAACCATGGATAGTCGATATTAATGTGACTCAAACCCTAGTCACACATTGCTTCTCTTTGCAGGTGACACGAAACAACAATACAGGTCGACAATAACAAAGGTTTGTTAATTATTAAATTTAATTTATATTTAATAATTTTTTGAATTTTTTATATCATTTATTTTATTATTACTCCCATGCATGGTTATATTTCTGACTTAAATTTTGTCAGTATCATTTTACCAAAAAACCGCAATTTTGGGATTAGGTTCATCATATACACCACCTTTTGTTTATAAGTACACCTCCTTTTTCAAAAAATTAATTAAATTTCAAAAATGTTTTATATTTTTTTGTTTTTAATTTATACTTAAACATGTACAATATTTAATTTAGTACTTTTTTTCCATACATCTTTCCTCTTTTTTTCAATTTTTACATGCACCCTCTTACCTTTCCTTTAACACACCTATTTTGGTAGCATGTAAAAACACAAAAAAATAAGTCTGTGTGAAAAAAAAAAAAAGTAAATAGCAAATTAAAAATTAGAGGTGTAAAATTACAAAATAAAAATAACTACAATATTTTATAAATTTAAAAATAAATAAACAAGGTGTACTTATAAAAAAAAAGTGTATATATAATCAGCAATCAATTACTTCCAAACTTCCAATATTAAACATACATACACAACTAAAATAATATAACATCATACTAATACAATCAAAATTAAAATTTCTACCTCTCATACAGGTACAATAACACACTTCAGTTAGTAATTCATAAACAGTTAATGTATCTTGTTTTAACAATCAGTAATAAGTTTCCAGGATTTTTTAGACCTTACATTATTATCTGTAATTTAATTTAATATTTAACATCATCTGTTAAACATATTATCAATTGGTATTTGAATACTATATGTTATATATTATATAATTTATATTAAAAATTTGTTGTATGCAATTTCAACGAAAAAGTTGATAAAAATAAAAAAATGGCTTATTTATGAAACGTAAAACGAGAGATAATGGAACGTAAAACGAGACAATCAGTACTCATGACTGTCATGACTCATCAACCGATTTGCCCCTTCACTTGCTTTCCATACATACACCTATGCATAATGCATTTAACAATACAAAAGCCCAACGCAGCATCCAACGATAATAATTACAACTACTGTAAATTCAAGTTTTTATTTATTTCATTTAACAAAACTCCAAATTCAAAATATCAAAAAATCAACCTTTTCATATTCTTCCTATTGCGTATCCGTAAACCCTAAAATCCATTCAACACAATCAGCCAACATCAGTCACTTTAATTTTCTCCAATTCCGACGAGGCAGAAACTGGGCAATACACACAGAAAGTGCCATCATTTCATCATTCTCTCAACCCTAAACAAATACAACACAACAACCCAGTTTCATCTTCTCCGAAGAATCATCTTCTCTGAAGAATCATCTTCTTGCCACAGTCATCTGAAAAACTTCGAAATCCTTGGTTAGTTAACTTCATCATCTTCATTATCGTTGTTTAGGCAAAAAATTATTTCTTTTAGGGCTTAATGTTTATGATACTTGACTTAATATAAAAACCAAAACTTTACCTGTTAAATTCGTCCATTACAGTGTTCTTCGTCTGTATTCTGTAATACAAAATAAAAAAGCACTGTTCTTCATTGCATGTATCCTTAATAATCATTTCATACATTGCATATATTATTTTTGTCAAAGGCTATTTTTATGTCTACGGTTTAGGGTTTATATTCGATTGTGGAATTGAACCCTTCAATTTACTTGTCTTTCTTCCTGTTGAAGACATATAATGGACATTTTTAACGACGCTGATCAGGAAAACCCACCAACACACTTCCGATCTGACGTCTACCCAAATAAGGTTAACTTATTTTATGTTAAATAAATTTAAATAACAAAATTCCATGGTATTTATAACTTATGTTCTTCCATATTTTTGTTTTGTTTTTCTTTAGGGTCGTATCTATTTAAATGCAAAATTTTACAAGTACTGGATTTGTAAAATTGAACCAGGTGAGTGTCTGATTACAGACCCACAAGGAAACTCCTTCAAGGTTTACCTCAAAAATTTATGTAAAACTGTTGGTATCTTTAACAAAGGGGTAAATGACATGATAGATTTTTATGGTATAAAAAACAAACATATTGCTGAGTTTTGGTACAAGGGGTCAAATGAATTTAACTTGCGTATCTTTACTGCTGCTGAAGAGGAAATATCCTATCCTAAAATTAAAAACGAAAGAGGCCAGACTTCTAAAAGGTACATATAATTGCAAACTATATTTCATTAACTTTAATTTATTCATTATTTTTTTATTTATTTATTAATCTGCACTTTTAATTTTCTCAGCAAGGTTAATGTCCCATTTCTCCACCCTAAGAATGAGATTATAGATTTAACAGAGGCTGATTCACCACCACCCGAAGAACAACTTTTACAACTACCTTTTCCAACAGATCATATGCCAAGACATCCTGTTCCTTGGTTTCACACTATAACAAAATCTGCGGCGACTGGAAGACAACCTTTGGTATGGAATTACATCATTGTTTTTAAATAAACAAAATATTTTATTTCTAAAATGAATATACATAATGATGTTAATAATTCACTTTCATTGTTATTTCCAGTATTTTCCGGTCAAATACGTTGATGTTTGGGGCATAGACAAATACAATTTTTGTGTCTTAATCAACCAAGATGGACAGATGGTTGCAGCTAACATTAAAAAAACATCAACACAGCGAAACAAAAGGGAGTTTTATGTTGGGAAGGAATGGGGGCAGCTTATTAAAGGCCAACGATACAATACAGGCATACGACTTAAGATTCAAACCAAGTTGATTTTTTTTAGAGTATTATTTTTTAATTTATATGATAATTGGTTGCTGATGTTTTTTAAAATATGTTTAGGCTTTTATATATGTTTAGGCTTTTATATCATCGTCATTTGAATGACACGTTGAGGTAGGTATTTTCATCATACGAATATAACAGGGTGCTACATTTGGACATTCCATGCTTTGCTTGCATAATTTTAAGGGATAAATACAATGATGTGCTTCACATTATTTTTCAATCTAGATTATGTAAATTATACTTACGAACCAGTGGTTTTCTCCCTTACTATTGGATTCTTTGTTTCAGTTTATAAGCAAATTGGACATCCTTCAGACTTTGTTGAATTAACATTCCTTATTGGTGTCTCTAAAGATTAATTTATGGTTCAACTTCAATAATTTTAGTAATTTAAAAAAAAAATTGTAAGAAATGTCATAAGGTGAGGGATAATTGTTGAGAGTGTATTTGGTAGTCGGGATATATAATAGGATATGATTTGAGAGTAAGATATGATAAGAGCATCATAAATTATAATGTTATTCAATGCTGGTGCAAACCATGTTAACAAATAAAATAACAATATTATATTATATGTTTTGTATTTAATATAAACTAACAACATATGATATAAATTATGTTTAAATAATAATTTGTATTTGATTAAAATTATATATAACTTTTTACAAAGTAATTTATAACTTTTTATTTAAAGAAATTTCAAAAAAAATTATTTTTAACTATATTATATAAAAAAATATTTATTTACGTACTTATTTTTCCAAGTGGTTAAGGTTTGAATTTCAAAAAAAAATTATTTGTTTAAATAATTTTTTTAACTATATAAAACAAAAATTAAATGTATATCAACGGCTGCATAAATTAAATAAACATTTGTACTCCACCAGACATCGGACGCAGGGAGTGCAGTGTTTCGAAACACAAGGGATGCAACTTGTAGTATACTAGTATGCATATGACTCAAAATATTTTAACTTATTAACAAATTATTAATATTAAATTATTTATTTATAATACATGGTACATTAAGATGAAATTTAAAATATATACAGAAAATTTAAACACATAACAAATTTCATAAACATAAATTATTAAAAACAATCAATTAAAAAAAAATAAAACAACTAATTACAATAAAATAAAATATATACATATATATACGACGTTTCCGGTAACCTATGGGAACGTTAAACAAAAGAAACAAAAACCCATGTCACCCTTCATTTTCTTTGCATAGATACACGTAAGCATTTAAAATTCCAACTACCAAATGCACGCACGATCGAAAGTTAATAATTTTGGTTTTAGAATATCATTTTTTCTTCCTCTTCCATCTGCGAAAATCGTAATATCCATTGAAGCGATTCACCCAATAATTTTAGCAATAAACCCCAATTTTGGGATTATACTTTCCACGTGCAAACAACATACGACAACACCAACCTCAATCGCAACCCAATTTTTAAAAATATTAAAAATATTTTGGTTTCAAATTAAAATATTTGTATTTTTAAATTATAGTAATATTCATCTATCATAATTTCATTACTGCATAATTTTTTCCAACTACAATTAAATACAATATAAAATAAAACTCCTCCATAAATAACAACAAAAGTCACATTCATCTAAATTTTCAATCCAAACTATGTCAATTCATGCATTTCCATTCTACTGCATCCGCCATCAATCGTTTAAAAAACCTGCAAATAAAATTTAATAACAATTATCAGCAATCGATTACTTGCAATATTACACATACACAAGTAAAATAATATAACATCATAGTAATACAATAAAAATTAACTTGCTACTTCTCATACACCTACAATAACACACTTGAGTTACTAATTCATAAACATTACCTGCATCACTGAATGCTGGAGATAACGACACTTCATAACTATATATTGATTCTGACTGTGAAACAGACATCTCAGCAACCCCATTATGAAATTCATCACATTTTTCAAACAAATCTTCAATGTATTCATCTTCCTACAATGACAACATTACACACATCACATCTAACTCTGTTTAACCAACAAATATATAATTTTAATATAAATTATATTCGTTACCTCTTCATTTTGGTAACCTACATAACTTTCTTCAAATTCAAAACTCATTCCACTTGTGTTTTGTTCCATATCATCCAAATTTTGTTGTCTTCCACATGTTCTCATGTTATGACCTATTTGTTTACACAAACTACACTTAATACTCTTTTTTGATTTCCTACCTTTGCGCCATGTACCTTCAACAACAGACCTTCCTTTACTTCTAGCAATGGCAGGATTTCTTATAACTACACTTAATTCATCACCCAATGCATTGCCTTCTTCGGATTCATCACATTTTTTAGCTCTTATTTCAACTAATTCATTTACAACTTTTTCCCTTTTATCAACATAATCATCGTATGTTTCACATGCCAAAGTACTGAGCTCTTTAAAATACTCCATTAATGACAAGTATCTAGCATCTTTCTCAGACTCCCACCTATGTCTACTAACATTGCCCTTCACTTCATCCTTTGCGACCTTTGTCCACCTTTTTAACACCAAACATTTTGGTAACTCTGATAAATTCAGATGAACCAACACTGCAAGTATATGATCACATGGAATGCCGACTGATTCCATTCTTAAGCACGAACACTTCAAATCACACGGTGTTGATTCATATGACACATGCCATTGTTTGTGACTGATTTCATATTTTCTCACTATGTATATACAACAACCAAATGTCTGCTTGCAACCAATCACCCTCATCAAAGATGAACTATGAAGCTGATCACGAAATAATTTGAATATTTCTTTCGTATAACACTTTGCCCCCGATAGCTCAAGGTTATGAAAATCTGTTTCTAGAATAGGATCACCATGAATTGATGCAAAGTCAGCTTCAACTTCCCTATAACGCATATAACTCACAAGACGATTAAATTGTTGAACAAACACTGTCAGATTAATCTTCGGATGAATATATTTTTTCAACTCAGAATGTAATCCTTCACACCGAGAAGTTGCCCTAAAACCACCAAAGAAAGCCCCTCTAATATAAGTTGTACACCACATCTTCCTCTTTTCAAATAAGTCTATAACCCAAGGATGATCATGCAACTCAAACTTGTTCAACATTTCAGACCACTTCTTTCGAAATTCACCAATTTCATACTCACCCAACATGCATTTTCTTAAATCCTTTGTAAATGCCGGCTTCTTAATGTTAGTTGTCGCATTCCTTAATAAGTGCCATGCACACAATCTATGGTGTGAATTAGGAAATACCTTTCTTATCGCATTTTTCATTGCAACATCACCATCAGTGATAATAGACATTGGTGACTTTCCTTTCATGGCTTCTACAAATTGCCCAAGTACCCAAATATATGTTTCTTCAGTTTCATTTGAAACAATAGCACTCCCAAATACTATCGTATGATTGTGATGATTAACACCAGAAAATACAACTACAGGACATAAATACTTATTTTTCCCATATGTTGCATCAAATGCTAACACATCACCAAAAACTTCATACTCCATTTGCATCATGCTATCACACCAGAACAAATGTTACAATCTGTTTTCGTCATCAACACTGTGACCAACATACATTAAAGGATCATTGCGTTTTAAACCATTCAAAAATTCCAAGGCACATTTAGAATCCAAACCTTGCAACCTTCTTTGCCTTCCAATTTGATTGTATATGTCCTTTTTACAAAAAGAAAGTCTCTCATACCCTCCAGGGTCATCTGCAAGTGACCCATAAATTTGAGGAGTACTAATGCCAACTTTTCTCATTTTATTCAACTGCATTATATCTAACTCACTCATATCTCTATGAGAAGCTAACATTCTACAATACTTATCTTCCAAAAAACAATGGTTGTGCTCATCCACAAAATATGTAATGTACCATAGTCCACATGTGCTATCAATATGCACTCTTAGTTTTGCTTCACATCCGCACCTTGTCTCCGGTTTTTGCTTTCGCTTTCGATTCTGTAGATTCAAACCACGCTTATCTCTAAATCCTTCCTTGAAACAAACAAATGTTTGTTGTAATTTTTCCCCCTTAATATTTCTCAAAATCTTGCTCTTTCTTGCGGCAAATCCATTAACTCTTGCAAACCAGTAATAAAATAAGTAAGCCATCTCAACACTTACAAATTGAACATTCTTAAGCTCATGGGGACTTAAATGCAGATCTAAATTAAAAATATCATCCAAACTATAAACTATCACCCCGTTTTCACTGTCAAAAACCTCAAATCTTCCTTCATTAACAACATTTTCCACTTCTTCACAAATTTCCTGTAAATCAATAACAAAATTCTCATCTTCCTCATTCTCATTTATATGATCTTCTCCTTCGTTTATTCCTTGAAAATTAAATACTCCTTCATTTATGCCTTCAAAATTATCTACTCCTTCATTTATGCCTTCAAAATTATCTACTCCTTCATTTATGCTTTCACAATTATCTACTGCCACCTAAAAAGTTTTAAGACCATCACAAACTTAAAAAGAATATCAACCTTCATCATCACAGTTATCACAAACATGACACAACGCAATATTAAACCACAGAACCCTAAACATGACACAAATGTCACTTACCTCTATACTTGAATTCTCAAACTCCATTCTACTCTCACGTTTAATAACAATAAATCAATCTATCAACCTCAAAGGACTTCCGCAGCAGTTAATCTCTATTAACTGTACACACCAGCAACAAATGTATCAACAAAATTGCACATACATATAAAATCAAATGCAAAATAAACAAAAAACGTTAACCTCCAAATCGGCTTCCTTTTGTACGCGACACTTTAGGTTTCAAAAATAAACAAAATTGATTGCTCACCTGTTAAACCTAACAAATCTTCGCACCGGTTGCGGACTACCACCAACCACAACGGACGGGCCGCCGGACGCCCACTTCGAAGATGCTCTCCGCCAAAGCCCGCCGCCACCAATCGTACCTGCTAATCAGAAATCATACAACCAAAACACCACAGTAACCGGATCGCAAATCAACTCATCATGGAAAACCCTAAACAACACAATGCACCATAACCCTTCATAAACCTACAAAACACGGACAAATATCAAAATTACAAGGACTACTCTGCAATTCTTAAATCTTAATCATTACGTGATAATCTCAACCGTTCAATATTTTAATATTATATCTACGGTCATCCTAAATCCTAAACATGCAGCACGGATGGACCACTTCTTAAACTTCCCCATCAGAGACTTCACCCACTTTCACACTCTTGTTCAGTCACCAATCCCAATACCCATCCAAGACTTGCACTTAGCCACCAACCCCACTTCACTTGCTGGCCACTTCTTAAGTATGGATTCCCATTTTAAAGATCACAACTTCGTCAAATGATGCCATTTTTTCTTGAATTTAAGTCATTCTAATAACTATGAAATACATTAGTCTCTCCTGGATGTATTTGTTTTATTTATTTTCGTGTATATTATGTAAAAAGAAAAAAAGAAAAAATAATAAAAATAATTGATGTTAAATATGTGTGAATAATTAAGTATGGAAGATTTTGAGTAGTTATGTAAAAGGTATGAGATGTTTTTTTTTTTTTATAATTCATAATTATAACACCTGAACCGATGTTTGAACTTAAGATTAGGGTATGAGATATTTAAAAAATAAATTTATGAAGTTGAAGAAAAAAATAAAAATTAAATAAAAAAAGTAAGTGACAAAATACATGTTTTAGAAATTAAAATGTGTGCACCAAAAAGATATATTATCTTTATTAATAACTAGTATAAAAAGAGTACTATGTGCTATTGTGTAGTTTCTAAAAAATATAAATAAAGTATTGTGTCATTGTGTAGTTAATTATAAATCTTTTTTAGTAGGTATAATAGTAAATGTAGGTTTTAAAAAATTGTGAAGAGAGAAAGAGTAGTTTGAAAAGTATAATTTGAGATATAGATAAAATTGTTCAAAAAATTAAAAATATATACAACAAATGAGGTCATCATTCTATTAATAGTATAGATATAAATTATTTGTTTTTATCATGTTATAAAAATAATATGATGTCGGTAAACTTAAATTTTAAACCTTAAATTTATACAATGAACATCAATGTTGATGTATGATTTATGGTTTATCTAAGGACAATACAGATCCTTGGGCAAGTTGAAAAGGATATTTATTAAGTTTATATGTGCCTTATACATGAGTAATTGTAACACATACTTGGAAGCATATATTATAGGTATTTTTGGCCAGTTTAAATAAAAAAATCTAAAATTACAATAAATAAATTATTTAAAAAATAATTTACTAAAATAAATAATTTTTATCACGTTGACAACTATACAAATAAAACCTTACTGGCCCAAACACTTTTTGTTGTAAAAAAAAAGAACAAAGAAAACATTGGAAGATCCAGACACTTTGTATTATTCTTTAAGTAGTACACAGTAAACGTTAAGACCCCCAAACAATTTGCGTTGAAAAGCTTACAACACAAAATGCTTGGAATCCAGACATTTTTGTGTATTTTCAAAATAACACAAAACACCTAAGGCAAAAGGTATTTTGTTTGTCCTGAAAAGCAAAATTAGGTATTTGGTTCCCATAGCTAAGTGAGAAAAAAAAAATGTCCTACAATTTTACAATGAGTGAGAAGAAAAGTATAAATGGTGGGAACAGGTGCAGTGGAAGATTTTGCTTTTTCAGGACACACAAAAAAGCTTGTCTAGGTGTGTTACTTTTAAAATACACAAAAAAAAAGTTTGAGTCCCAGCATCTCGTGTTGTAAGTTTTTCGACTCAAAAAGTAAAACAAAACCTCTAGGTGTGTGTTCGGTTTCTCATTTAAAAAACATTCAGTAAACTATTCAATAAACTTTTACACATTTCAATGCATAAAGAAATAACTCTTTGTCTCATTTGATCAAAAGTAAGTTAGGTTAAACCTAGTTTTTTCACAAGCACAACTTAAAACATCTTCAATGAAAATAATTCATTTGAGTTGTTTCATGCATTGAAAAATGAAAAAAATGATTCCTAGTGTGCCATGTCAGCATTAAGCAACTCAAACAGAAATTTACTCAAATAATAAGAAACTTTAAGAAATTCAACTTTTAAAATCTTTTTCTAATCATTTTTATTTTTCTATTTATTTTTTATTTTATTTATTTATTTTTATTTTTTATTTTTTATTTCTTTAACCCAACGTCTCTTTTTCTTTTGAGAGTGCTTTTTCCTTTTTCTTCACGCTTCTTTTTCTTCAACTCCTCCTTCGACGCGCCGCCGCATTCTCCGTTCCTCCATGACTGCCTAAACCCTTCTACCGCCGCTGCCTCCGCCGCGCGCACCAGGTCCAGGCCGAGGCTCGTATAGCTCAGGAAGCAGTTCGCGTCGTAGCAAGCCAGGTCCCGCGACAAAACGTCCACTACCGTCGACGACGGTCGGCTTCAACCCGTTTCGCTCTGATTAGGTCCCGCGGTAGAGCATCCAACTGCACGCCTCCAATGTCCAACCCCGCGCCTCCGCCATCTAACTACCGCCTCACCACCGCGCCTCCTTTCGTTCACAAAGGTAAGGAACGGTTGCTTCACTAAGCAACCCTCTCTCTTCTGCAAGAAACTCCTGCTGCCACGTCACATTCTTCCAATGATAAGAAACTGAGATTGGAGTTGCTTGATGGGCCAACCAACTCCCATTGGAGTTGGTCTTAGGTTTTTCAATGTTTTCTTTGAATTTTCATTTACAACAAAAAGCGACTAGAGCCAGTGACGTTTTATTTGTATGGTTTCCAATGTTGCAAAAATCATTCATTTTTGTAGATTATTTTTTAAATAATTTGTTTTTCTAATTTTAATTTATTTTATTCAGACCAGCAAAAAAGACTATTTTATATCATAGTTCAGTAGTTTAAGATTCTCATGTTTTCAATTTTAACGCGTCATTCGAGCCCATGAGCAATGGTTCTCAACTTTTCGACAACTTCATTGTATAGGGAGAGAAAAAAAGTGTTAATTTTTTGTTTGAACAGTGCCAATTATGGAGAAATAAATATTTAATGCAAGATACAGGACAAGATCAGTCATCACTTGTGAGTTGTTTGGAGTGACCCGACCTAGTGTTAGAAGAATATTGAATTCGGAGGATAAGAGGCAAAATGTAATAAAATTAAAGTCAGGGAGAATCAAACTTGAAACCTCTTAATTAGTTGTAATAAGTTTATTAAACTACTTTATCGTTTGAATTTAGCCATTGATATTTCAAAAAAGGGAAGAATCCATTTATTTTTAGGGTAAATTTTAATAGACTTATTTTACTTAATAATTTATATTTTACATCAAATTTTATTTATGTATTAAAATTTTTAATTCAATGGTTATATATATGTTTTAACTAGTGATCTATGTCCAAATTTTAAAACATTAAATATCATACTATTATTATCTTTTCACATTTACTCCTCATGCAAATTTTAAAACATTAGATATCGTACTATTATTATCTTTTCACATTTATTCCTCATGCAGTATGTGAAATAATTTTCATTTTGTTCTTATCAAATTTTTTCCTCTTCACAGACACTAATCCAAAATGAATTAGATATGATAAAGATTAAAATAAAAAAGGTTATGATGATTAAGCAAAATAATAAAGATCATAATATTTTTTATAATAATAATAATAATAAATATATTTTTAAAAAAATTGTTGGAACAAAAATAGAAAGACACAATAACAAGAACTAATAAGATACTTTTTTTTTTACAGAAGAAGTAATAAGATAGTTAAGCTTCACCATTTTAATTAAGGATTAAATAATAAATGGGTCAAATAAAGTAATTTATGGAAATAATTGTTATTTGATGAAAGTGACGGTTTTAAGGAATTACAAACATCTACTAATGTAAAATAAGATCCTCCCCTAGTAGAAAAGTATGATCTCTCAAAGTGTAGTCATCATAAAAGATATAGAGTAAAATGAAGAGTAAAAGGGAGTAAAATTTCGATTTCTCTCCTTTCGAGAAGATCAAAGTGCTATAAAGTTCAAAGTTCGCTATGGAGAAAACTACACACTTTCTTTGATATGAGAATTATTGATTTCAAAGGTTCTTTTAATTTTCTATAATTGGTAGTCTTAGAAGACTAAAACTTACATGTGATATTAGAGTATGTGTTATGAAATTATATCATTCCCCATGAATGATGTTTTTCTCCAATTATGTATTAACTCTAATTATGAAATTTAGAAATTCTTTTCCATTGCATATATATATATATATATATATATATATATATATGTGTGTGTGTAAATTTATAATATATACACAATACACTTAGTATGAAATAGAATAATTAATTATTTTATTTTATATCTATCTATCTATATGCATTTATTTCTACTTATTTAAGAAAAATAAATTAAAAATAAATAAAACCTCCACTTATAGTTTTTAAGACTTTGAATAAGTGTCGACAAACTTGAAAAGATGATAAATTCTTTCTAGGTGGGTATCAAACCAAGACTCTAGAAATGGTCTTAAGTGGATGTGATGGGAAAAGCACAATCATGAGAAAAAAATCGAGGAGGAATGAAATTTCAAGACATCTTTGGTCAGCCAACATGATGGTCAGCCAACTAAAGGATCATAACTAATCAAGTTGGAAAATGGAGTTAATATCAAGTCTATTCAACAACAGAGATACGAAAGTTGTGACACCCTCTAGCCCACATTTATGATTACACAATAAATAGGAATAATTAAAATCTTTCATAAATGAAACCAAATTCTCAAATATCTTACGTATAGAATTCACATTCATAAACTCATAAACAATATCTCCAATGCGGAAATTACAAAGGAAAGAAATTGAGGTTTTCAAAACAGTTCAATGGAAACAACATTCTAAACTAGTCCTAACTACGCCCCGATGTCACATATCCTATCAGAGCATGCCCAACTGAAGCCTAAGCTTCATCACCAACATCCTCATGTTGATGACCACCTGCAACACAATAAAATACACATAGAACTAAAGTTAGCGAAAAAACACACAAAAGGGGGGTTGAATGTGTGTGTGAACAAAGAAATTTTAAAACTATTTTCACAAAGATACCCTTTTTCGTCTAATAAAAATATTATTTTAAACACTTAAAAACTGTGCAAGATTAGCTCAACAAAAGATTTTGCGTCTGAGAGTTTATCGTCTGCACAAAAAAGTGTTTCTTAAAATAATAAGTTAAGCAAATGTATTTTCTGTCTGAAGATAGTTGAAGTAAAAGATAAGTAGTGGACAAAATTTTCAGTATGATATATTAATTAAACAAAATTGCGTCTGAGAAATAGATAAAAAAGTGCAAAGATTTTTATATTGGTTCACTCGACCTGAGTTACGTCCAGTCTCCTTCAACCGAAGGGTTCCACTAATCACAACGGATTACAAGTATTATCAACTACTTCTGGTTCGTCAACTTCACTCGTTAGCGCTAGTATTCTTAAACCACTTCTGGTTCCCCAAGTATTCTTTCAACTAGTCTCTTCAAGCTTTACAACAGATAGATGTTTTGAGTGTGTGTATAACTCTCACAAAGAGGATAGGATGGTTTCTACCCTCGCTAAGGTATGCAACCTTAGTTTTATAGAGATATGTGTTTTGAGTGTGTGTATAACTCTCACAAAGAGGATAGGGTGGTTTCTACACTCGCTAAGATACGCAACTTTAGTTTTACAAAGATGTGTGTTTTGAGTGTGTGTATAACTCTCACAGAGAGGATATGATAGTCTCAACACTCGCTAAGATAAGCTATCATAGATTTACACAAATATACAAGACTATACAGGAAGAGATGTAAGTTCGCTTTTTCTTATTGCTCGTTGCTTCTCTCCTTCTTCCTTCTCTTGTTAGGTATTGATATTTATAGCCTCGTGATAAATCTACCCGTTGTTTAACTTTGAAAGTGTCCATTGGAGTGAAGCTTCCCGTTGGTGCAGATAGTAGTTCGTTTATGGCCATATAGATCTTTCATTTAATGCATTTGATCTTGCATTAAATGTTTGTTTACTGAATCTGTGTTACGTGAAGTCTTTTGTGTAGTTCGTTCACTTCTATTTCTGACTTCAATCATAACCTAGGTATTTCTATTATCTTTCTGTCATTGTAGCTGTAGAGGCGTTGACTTTTTCTAAAAAGTAGGTGTACTTTCTTTGACACACGCATGCTTTGACTTATGGATACGCGCTTGTCTATCTTTCTTCTTTCTTCTCACTAATTTGATGACTTCGTGTTCTCTTCTATAAGTATAGATGATATTTGATATCTCTTGTTGTGAATAGTGGACTTCAGATGCTTTTTTAGTATTCTCCATCTGCGTCTGGTAATGTATCTCAAATTTGAGTCTTCGTATGAGAAGTAGACTTTGACTTTTCTTTTCGTCTGGTCACTTGTGAAGATGGAAGGCTTTAATTCTGTCTGGAACGTTTCTTCATCTTGTGTTATCCATCGTCTGATACTTTGTTGACCTTCGACTGGTAGTACGCCTTGTCTTGTATTTGTTGTATTTTCGTCTGGCTTTTGATCAGGCTTAGTCTTGATGCTTGATCAATAACGAACTCGTACAGTCAACTATTGTAGTGCAAACATCCCCTACACTAGACAACAATAGTATATCAACATCTAAGGCCACGAAAATACCTCAACCCTTCCAAACCTACTCCTTTCCACCTCAAACTCATATCCAAGCTTCCCACTACAATCCTAAACCAAAACAATTCACATATTCCACACAAAAGACTTAGAGCTGAAATAAAATCCACATGCAACCAAAACCATAAAAAGTCAACATGTAAGCATCAAAACTCAAGAAATCACCAACACTTTGGGCTTTCATCAAGAACACTCAAAACTCCAATTCTCAACATACAACCTCCTTGGATTCAATCGCTACAACTATAGATTTTGGAAACTCCATCAACCATAGAATCTTAATACCTTTGACATATTAATGTCTCAACCAATTCTAAGGTCCCAATAGTTTCTAGTTGATTAGCACCATATTTCGTCTACTACTATTTTCACATGTGCTCGCAACACGAGTGATACCACCCAACCACTACTTCTTACATAAGCAAGAAGTATCCAAAATGAATAAGCAATCATGAGAATGAAGAAAGTAATCATAAATAGTACCAACTAAGCTATATCATGTTTATCAGCCATATTTTGAGAAGAGAAACACTCAATTAAGAAAAACAACAACAACACAAAGAAAACATCATCATCATCACCATCATCATCACAAAGCAAGGCATCATCAAGGTACACAACAAGCAAAACACTGTCAGAGTACACAACAGAATCATGATAAGCACATAACACACAGGTCTGGTTTGAATCAACCTGACTCTAATACCACTAAATGTGACACCCTCTACCCCACATTCATGATTACACAATAAATAGGAATAATTAAAATCTTTCATAAATGAAACCAAATTCTCAAATATCTTACGTAGAGGATTCACATTCATAAACTCATAAAAAGTATTTGCAATGCAAAAATTACAATGGAAAGAAAATTGAAGTTTTCAAAACAGTTCAATGGAAACAACATTCTAAACTAGTCCTAACTACGCCCTAATGTCACATATCCTATCAAAACATGCCCAACTGAATCTTAAGCCTCATCACCAACATCCTCATGTTGATGACCACCTGCAACACAATAAAATACACATAAAACAACAAGGGAGTGAGAAATATCTCACTCGGTTCCAGGTGTAGAAATAACAGTTAGGCAACACACACAAATCATACAAGCGCAATCATAGCTACTCATTAATCAGGTGCAAATTCAAATTTACATATAACAGTAACACATACACAATCATTCATCATGCAATGATGTCATGGACTCGACTCATAGATGCATGCATGTGGTGCTAGTCACGTGTTTCATAATCATATATCACTGGTGTGCTGCCAAAACAACACACCTAAGGTAGTCTAAGAGTACATGTAGGGAGCTACTCATACACTGTCAACTAGAAGGATGTACTACTAGGGTCTGGTCGGGATAGCGAAGCTGCGCAAGTTACATCTCGTGCTCATAAACGGGCGGAATCAAGACATCCAAACCGCACTATCCCCTAGGACTCCCCCAAGATGTTACACAAGGAGGGCCTTCCCTAATGGTGTACTCCACATCGTACCCTTCACACAGATGCATATGATGCATGTCACACATTCACAAACTCATGGACTCATTACTTTACTTGTCACAGAATTTCATGTCTTATCTCATTTCATCATGTTTCACATTCTCATAGTCATAGTGCTCACAATAGCACGCCATTCACATCATGTCTCATGTCATTTTATCTCATAATTTCATATCACAGATCATATGTTCACTTTTCACATTTTCTCGTCATATTCACATAGTCTCATACAAGGAACTTCTCATAGTCATATATAAAATAATACATAACCATACCCAGAAATTATCCAAAACATGAATACATAATCAATTTTACATATAATGCGTCAAAATTCATCCAAAGATCATACCCCTAAGTTTACTTCATAGGATTTCCCACAAGAACACACAAAGCACTTTAATTCATATCAAAACTTATCTATTTTCAAAATTAATCACATATTCATACATCACATCCAACAAGGAACACAACAAAACAATCAGAAAGCAAAACAGAAAACTTTCATAAAGTGTCTGTTCCTATAGGCATACATCAAGCAAGGGATTGGGGGTCAATCCTGCTATCTAACAATTATTCCTACACTCCCGAGCGAGATTTCTCACTAGGGATGGCAAATATACCCGTATCCGCGAGTAATACCCGAACTCGTCCCGACTTTGACGGGAAATAACCAGTTTGACCGGGTACGGATACGTGTAAAACCCGATATATTAAATCGGGTACGGGTATGGGTATGAGTATGTACTTACCCGCCCGTACCCATACCCGTCCCCGTTCCCATTTTTAATTTAATACCCACTCTTAATTTAATTATATTAAAGAATTTTAATATTTTTTTATGTGTGATTATTTATTATAATATGAGATAGAGAAATAACCTAATTATAATTATAATATAATAAAAAAATAATTTAAAAATATTTTTTTTTACAAAAAATAAAAAAAATAAAAAAATTAACGGGTACGGGTACGGGTACGGGTACGAGTATACCCGATACCCAACGGGGATAGGGATGAGGATAAAAATCACATACCTGACGGGTACGGGTACGGGGATGAGTTTGACTTGCGGGAACGAGGACGGGTATCATGAAACCCGTACCCGACCCGCCCCGTTGCCATCCCTATTTCTCACTCCCTTCTTACCTGGATAAGCAGATGACGAGGCTAGAGCAGAATCTGGTTGATCTCCTTCTCTTGGTTCTCATTGGTCTTCAGAGAGTGTTTTCAGAAGCAGTGCCAGAGTCTGCTATTTATAGATGTCAGCAGTGGTCAGAATGACCCGTTTCAGATCCGGAACGACCCTTTTTGAATCCTTTCATCATGTGTTAAATTCGCATATAGAACGACCCGTTCTTAAACCAGAACGGCCCGTTCTAGAGTTGAGTTTAACTCATAACGACCATGTTTGAAATGACCCGTTCTTAAACCACAACGATCTGTTCCCAACTAGGGTTACAATCCTTTTTGTTGTTTGGAATGCCCAGTTCCAGTTTGGGAACGGCCCATTCTGGGCTACTAAATCATCCTTATTGGGTTTTGAGCCTTCATATAATCTGTGAAAATCAGGGTGTTATAAAAGCCATCCTAAACGTTCCAATCATTGATACACTTGTTGAGAACGTATGTATATGGAATCTAAGTAAGGACGGGATATACTTAGTGAAATTTGCTTACTTCCATATTACCGAATGCATGACTAAGAATGATGAGCTTGTGGAGAAAAAAACACTAAAAGGGAAATTGATTAGTATTAATAAAAAAAAATTCAACACTTTTGAAACAGTGAATTTGTATTAAGATCTTACAAGTGCAAACAGAGGTAATAGAAAAAAACATATAGTTTTTTATATTAGTTTGTCTTAATCACCGAGATTATGTCCAGTTCTAGATCAACCTGATTAAGTTTCACTATTTTTTTTCAGAGATATAAGTATTATTTCACAAGTCACTTTTGACTCTATCTAAGTATTATTTAATTTGTCTCTTCAAGTAACTATCTAAGTATTCTTTGAATGGAAAGCCTCTCCAGATTTCAATAGCAAAGTATTTTTTACCGTTAAGCCTTTTCAGACTCTAACAACCAATTATTATTTTGCAAACAAACTTTTTTAGGCTTAGAGAATAACACAAAGTTACTCTTTAAGAACTCTTAAAAGTTCAACTTCAAACGCAAACAAAAATAAAAAAATAAAACAATGAGGAAGTTAAAAGTAGATCAAGAAAGAGAGAAATAGGAAATTGAATACCAAAACGGAAATTGAATAAAACAATGCGGTGGATCAATGTTCTTCCTCATATATTTACCTGAGAAGCTAGGATCCAAAAAATGTAGATGATCAATCAAAACCATTGTATAAGAGTAATTTGAAATAAATTATATATTTGAAGGGTAAAATCGAAAAATAAAAGAAGTTAATTGAAAAAATATTCTCTTTATTTATTGGTATAGATTATATAGATTTTGGATATTTAAATTTAAATAAAATTTAAGTAATCATAATTTTAAAAAATAATTTTAACAATAATAATATTTCTACTCATTTTACTCAATTTGGTTCTCTACCTAGAAATAAAAAGGTTTTTATTATATGTTAACTAGTATTTTAGTCTATGCAATTTACAGACATGTTTATTATATATATAATTAAAATTTAAATTATATATAAAATAAATATTATTTTGAATATGTAAATTATACTTAAAATTTGTATAAATAAATATTTTTAAACATAAACTATATTTTAGATTTATGATAAATAATTTACATTGTAGCATAATTTTATTTATTGATGATTTATTTTAAATATTAATATTTAATTCATAAATAACTATGATAAATAAAAATTAAATTAGATAACAATTAAAAAAAGTATTTAAATAAAAATCCTTAAAACACTCTCGCATATATTAAATAATTAATATTTAATATATAAAAGTTGAATATAAGATTTTCTATTGCAATAATTTAAAATATTTTAAAAAATATAATATATTTTAATATTAAAATTATATTTTCAATATGCATTTATAATAACAAGTTTAAGATAGTAAAATAGTTTATTGCAATATCACGTCACAAACTAAAAGATCAAGCATTATGGATAGTGGTTGTATGGCCTATCCTATCCTAGGGCTTGGAGGTCAATGTAGTGCTCTCAGTTGCGTATGTGTTAAAATAGTGTTTGACTAATGAAAATCATGTTTTGTGAGTGTAAATTATTTTTTGATGATCAATTTTTGGGACATAACATGAACCATGTTTATAAAAAAATAATAGGCTAAATTATATTTTTTGTCTATCTATTTATTTTTAATATTTATTTTGGTTCTATTGTTTTTAAATAATTTAATTTAGTCCTCTAGCTTTTTCAAAATGTTCAATATTATCCTTTTGTCCAAATTGACACTAATGACATTATGGAGAAAATAAAGACACTAGAAAGGGGTTGAATAATGTTAATAAAAAATTCAACACTTTTTTGAAATAGTGAAATAGTATCAAAATCTTTAGAATGCAAATGAATAGTAAAGGGTAAACAACACAAAATATTTTTATATTAATTCATCTCAACTACCAAGATTATGTTCAATTCTTGATCAACCTAATCAAATTTCACTATCTCTCACAAAGATACAAGTAATCTTTCATAAGTTACTTCTACCTCAATCTAAGTATTATTTGACTTGCCTTTTTAAGCAACTATACAAGTATTATTTGAACAACGAAACCTTTCCAAGCTTTAATAACCAAGGATTCCTTACAACAAACCACCTTCAAGCTTTAAGCAAATAACACAAGTTAAAGTTAGGAAATCACTTGTTGTTTCATCTTACTAGAATGATTTCACAAAAAGAATGAAATGGATTTTTACAAAATGGTTGTTGTCTCTTGTTTCCGAGTCTTCAAGCTTCTTTACATTGGTGCTTTATAAAGATGTTCGTTGCAAATTCTTGAGCTTTTCTCATAGGCTTGCTTCGTTTTCCTTCCTTGTAAAGCGAAATGTCTGGTGTAATAAATGTGAGCATTAAATGCATTTTATCAAATTGTCATAATAACAAAGACTAATTATCACCTTTAAAGTATAAAATGGGAAGAACTATTGTGTGTGTCAATCAAAAATGACTTTATCTGAGATTTTGTACATTTTGAGATATCTACTTGTCTTTTCTCTAACGAAAAATATATTTTTGTTCTTTTTTTAAGTTCAAGAACCAAAGAATTTTTAATTCCATCCATTCATTAAGGAATGACATAAATAATGATGATTTAATTATCAAATATCATAAATGATATATATTTAGTGCATCTATCTTAAATAGACAAAGTGGTTAATCTAAAAAGGTACATGTCATTGTAACCAAAATGTCTATTTTAGTTCGTCTTTCTTTGTGATCTGACAAATATTTCTTTAACAAAAACGTTCAAGTTTATTAACATTAATGCTTATATTTTGAGGGATCCATGCTTGCCATTTGATTTAACAAGTGTTAATAAAATTAGATTGAAGGACAACATTGAGTACTATTTGAAAATTAGATGACCAAATTGAATCATTTAAACATAATGGGCATTGAGATTTTCATAAATAGATAGACTAAATTGATTAAAAATTTATCCATTTTTTTAAGATAAATTTGAATTTCCTTTTACCTTTTTAATAACATCTTTTATTAGATAACTGTTTCATTTTGTGATCATTTTTTTTAATCCCAAGTACTTAATTTGTTATGATTCGTGATCTTGTTAATATAAGTAAAAAAAATTAAATTTATCTAGACAAAAAAATGTTAGATAAATTCTTCTTTATTTTGGTCCTACTATTTTTAAAATATTAAATTTGATCTTATTATTTTTAAAATTTTTAATTTGGTCCTTTAATTAAAAAAAATTTAATGTTAGTCATTTCTTCTAATTTCATTAATGTCGGTAGCATCAATTTAGACAAAAAGATAACATTGAATATTTTTTTAAAATTAAAAGACTAAATTGAAGGTTTTTAAAAATAGTGAGCTTAAATTGAACCATAAAAATAAATAAAAAAATTAAAAGTATAATTTAATAAAAAAATAAAATAAAAATGAAACCATAACTGTTTGCTTTTAAGTTGAGCTTGGGAAATAAATATTTTTCTCAACGGTGAAATTCACCCTCGTGTCCAAAAATACTAATGGAGAGAAGCTTTGAGAAGGCACTTGCGTGTGAGGATCCGGATCCTTGGGCCCAACCTCAACTTGGGCTGCGTTTGTTCTAAGCCCACCCTCAATATCTAGGCCAGCTTAATTTTTATTTTAATATATATTTGTTGGTTCAGCTTCTTAGCATTTGGAACGTTTCTTTCTGGTTCTGCTTGGTGCTTACTAACTTCCCTAGTGAAGAGGAAAATAGTGTGAACTTGCATGTACCAGGTTAATCATCATTCAACTCTCTCACTGTGAATTTTATTCTTTTAGGGATAACTACGGTTTTTGGATTTTCGCCACTATTATTTGATTAGGATTTTAATCATATGAATGAATACTCCTGGGTTATAAATAATCTGTTTGATGCCCTAATTCGGTACGTGTTTCATAGTATTGTCAATCACTAAACATAATATTGTGATTTTTTTGCAAATCCTTGTAGTTTTTGGTTTGTTACAATGAGGGTCATGTTACTTTGTTTCTGAATTGCAATATGTACTATACACTTCTGTTACTTAGCCTAAGGATGCAAGTGTTGAATAGGTTTTCAACTTTCAAGGCTTCAATAAAACCTCGGCCAATGTCAGTTAGGAAATTCAAGCCCCTCTTCCATATGCAATTTGTGGCACATTAGAAATAATGTACCATGGTATTAACGATGGATGAATTGCACTGGCCAAGATTGTTTAATGATTTTTCCTTTCCTGTGGTCTGTGGTCTGTACTCTGTACAATTTTATGTTTTTTACAAGTTTAACACCCTAACTCTGAACCTTGAAAATTATTTATATTCAGCTGTTTTAAAACCAAAAAAAAAAAGGATGATATTTACGAAATGTGTCCCTTTTTTCTAGGACAAAGTGAATTTTAGTCTTATTAATGTGATTGGAGATATATTATACTTATTTGTTTTTTTTTTTGGCTTGATTATGCTCATATCAATTTTTTTCTTCTTCTTATATAGTCCCTCCCATTAAAAATCTAATAATTTTAAAATTATAATATATATATATATATATATATATATATATAAATTTCGAGGGACCAAAAATATATTTAAACCTTTTTTATTTATTTAAAAATATGCAATAACGTACTTGTACCCTAGATATTTGGAATATTTTGTATCCCATACCCTGTACTGGTACTGTACCTGCAATGTAGCTAATCACAATCCTAATTAATTTGGGAAACAAATCATGGTAAGATAAGAAAATCTAGTAGTCAATCATGTAATGTTATGAGATGATGAGGAATCAGAATAATCTAGCATATGATAATATATTTTTAGATATTTCCATATATTCTAACAATTTTACTGGTTTCTCTCACAAATATGTGCCCATGAGCGTACATATTTTATTATTTTGACTTGTTTCATACTTTGCAACAAGTCATCATGTGGGAGAAAGGAAAGGAATGAGTTTTATAAATTGACTTTCTGATTGTTATTGTGCTTCCTGCATCTTTATATGTTATCCTTGCTAAATGTAAAATTTTATTTACATATCTTATATGACATTGTATCCATTCTGACTGTTATGTGAGGATTTGTAGTGATGTATTAGCATGATCATTAATCTAATGGAAAAATAAATAGTTATAATTTGACCAAAGTCAAGTGTTTTCTTCAAACCCATTAAGCCTGGTACAAGCTTCCATCCAAAGAAAATTATTAAGGCTGACTAAATCTGATATTGATCTTTTCATTGTATATTTGATGTCTCACTCATAAACATCAAGCAGGATGCGTTCATTACTGTTGGAAGCTATCATCAAAAAAGTTGTTGCCAAAAGGATGAAAAGAAGAAATAAAAAAAGATACTTGAGAAAGTACTATGAAGATTGGTCAAGTATCCCTTCATTGCCTTTGAAAGCTTTCAGGGGAAGACTTGGTGCCAAATGCAGAAAAAAAATACACCGCAGAAAAAAAGAATTGGAAATTGCAGATTGGACTACTCTCCCTCAAGGTATACTTGAGACGGTTGCTGAAAAACTGACCTTAATCGATTGCTTATCTATCAGCAAAGTTTGTATGAGTTGGAATACTGTTCTTGGAGAACAACTTCCTAGTTGGAAAAGGCATGGATTTCCTTGGCTCTTGGTCTCAGGTCAGCAGAACAAAGAGATTAGAACTTGTATAAGTATATTGGAGAATCGTGTTTGGGAGTTGGAGTTATCAGAGGCACATGGAAATTATTGTTGGGGATCATTTCATGATTGGTTGATTATGGTAAAGAATATTGACAATTTCCATCTTGAAGTTAACTTGCTGAATCCATTTTCAAGAAGCCAAATTAGTCTCCCTTCGTTATGGAACTTTTACCACAAGATGGTGCTCTCAGGGCCTCCCTCTGAGAATAACTTCATTTGCATGCTTCTACACAGCCAGTGCTGTGAGCTGGCTTTTTGGGTTCCAGGAGAAAATTCATGGCATAAACTTAAACTAACAGGTGAGCCATTTGAGGATGCTGTATTTTGTAATGGAAGTTTTTATCTCCTGGCTGATGGATTTAATATTTGGCAAATTGATGTCAAAAGTATCTACTCGAGCATTGGCAAAGGTGATGATGATTTTGGAACACTGTCCCAGATACAAACCCAGATTCATGAAGTAAAATGGCCTGAGATATTTCAGTTACAAGAAGGGATAATATTACAAAGAAATCATCATGACTATAAAATTTTAAGATATTTAGTAGAGTCTTGTGGGGAGCTTTTGCTTGTTTGTAGATATTTTAGTACCAAACAAGCTGCAGTGCTTGATACCCAAAAATTAGAGATATATTCATTGGATTTTTGTCAGTTGTCTTGGAAGAAGGTTGAGGATTTGGGGGATCAAATGATATTTTTGGGTAAATGTTGCTCATCGTCTTTCTCTGCAAAGGAACTTGGAGTTGGAAATAGAAACAGCATTTATTTCTGCAATGATCCAACTGTTCCATGGTGGAATGAATGGGATTCTAATCATTTAAAAGGTATATTGACCCGTTTTGGCTTCAATAGGACTAATGTAAGCAATTGGGGCATTTTCAGGCTTGGAAATGAGGAGGGTGAGCGGTTTCGCTTCCATGGTGATATAGACAGTTGGACATACACATGGTTTACTGCACCTTCATGGTGGTGTTACAGAAATATTCCTCCAATAGGAAGCAGTTAATCTTGGTCACGTATGTTGCAAACTAGCAAATACATGTGTTCTGGACTAATTGTTTGTTTTGCATGTATATTGACCTATTTTGTGTTTAAGAATGCTCATAAAGTGTTGAAAGAGAGCATTTGGTTCAAAAGCTTTTGTTTAAGAATTAAAAAAAACAGAACACATGCACAACTTCTCTTCATCTGTAGACTTGACTTTTTTTTTCTTTTTTTTTTTTAATATATATATATATATATATATATATATATATATATATATATATATATATATATATACATCCTCTTGAGATATGTTTATCTTCGATTTTATATTAAACTGCAGAACAAGGCTTTAGTTATTCTTTTTAGAATCCCACTGTGCTTGTCTGCTAAGCATAGTGGGATTCATTGTTGGCTTATGGCTTTGTCCCTTTTCTGAAATTTAGGAATTTTTATGTATTATTTTCCTTTCTTATTCTTTTTTATCTCTTTCAAAGTGGAGATTTGACCTGTCTGACTTTAATTCATGGATTCAAATATCTTGGTCGATGCTAACTGCTTATTGATGCGCTGCCACCTGGAATACTTATGATGACAACATTTAGATTGCATAACAGTGACTTGTGAAATGGGAAATGTGAACTTGGGTAGGTAGCAGATGCTAGTTTTTTTATGCTTATTGTTGTTGGTATCGTAATTCGTAAGGCATTTCTTGGTTTCTTTATGCTTGTTAGGTAGGTTCTTCCACTATATATCTCTGCTTATATATTATGGTACAAAATTTGCTTAGTTTTTAAATGTATATATCTTTGGCACAAAAAGTCAACAGTTATTAAATTGAAAATGTGGACTCTCTTCATTATCTATCTCTTCTATCTCCAATTTGGTTAATACATAGGAACCTAGAAGAGTTTTAATTTTCAGAAGATCCAGAACTCAATTAATATCATGTCCGCATGATGCGGTAAACAACATCTACCTTAACATTTCTTAATTCGTAGTTTACAAACTGCAGCCTCTTTGTCCAACTAAGTGAGGGAATGCGATCCAAATCAGCAATTACACTTGCATTCAAGAATCGGTTGTTTGTGGGGTCAGTTTTTCATATGTTGTGTGTAGCTTGCAAAGACTTAGACTCTAAAACCAGCTCCTTGAAGAACATGTTTGTTACATGATTGATCCATTTTTAATTATTAACATTTTACTCTATTGAAGTTGGAGTAGCTGTCAATCTCGGATAGTAGAGCTAAGGGTGTTCATGACTCATTCGGTCCTACCAAACTGCCTTGAATTTAAAAAACTAGACGTGTTTGGGTTTAAAAAATTAGACTCGGTGTATTCCAAGGACATATTTGGGTTATACTTTGACATGTCCAAATTTCTCCTAATATTATATATTCTTTTATTATTTTTTTAAAAACAATTATGTATTAATAATATAATTTCTCGAATCATTTTAACTAATATGACAAAATAATATCATTTTTCTTAAAATATACATCGTAAAATATATCTTAATTGTATGTATATATTCATTTAATTTATATAATTTAAACATATATAATGTATAGATTAATATATTACGACAACAAATTAAGTAAGTTAAGTTTATAAATTTGATGTTATAAATTTTTTGGCTTGAGTAAGAACATAATAAATCGTATCAAAATTTTTTCATCTATGTTCTTTTTTGGGTGCACATATATGTAATATATCGATTTTTACATTTATTAATGAGTTGCAGAAAATATATTAAAGACATTTATATGTTTATACACTTATAATTAGTATTGTAAAACCGAAACAAGAATTAGTGATTACAGCAAACCAGTTTAATAATTTGATCAGGGAAGTAGTTGAACCGGATAAAATCAGTCGATTTTTTTTGCAAAAATCGATAACTTAATGAACCAATTTGGGTGTCTTAATTTTTTAAAATAAAAATAAAAAATGGCTAAATGCTAATTGATGTTTCAATTCTCATTGACTCCTAAAATTGAAAGAGAAGAAAAATAAACCTGAGTAGAGAGAGCATGAATTGTGAATCAAACATGAAAAGTAATCGAGATAGCAAGTGTGCATGAGAGGGAGAATCGTAAAAGAGCCCACGAGTGTGAGTAGAGATGGCAATGGGATCTCATGTGGGTGGGTAATAGTAAATTCAACCCCGTCTTGCTAGATGAAAATTGGCCTCATATCCACTCCATATCCGTGCGGGTATCAATGAATTTCTTGAATACTCATAGATATTCATGGATATTTATAATTTTTTTAAGAAATTAAAAATATTATATTACAAACAATTTTATGTTTAATGTTATTGAAATATTAAAAATAAAAATTCAATGTTAATTTTAAATTTGTATTTAACGTTAATTTTGTTGAAATAATAATAAAAATGCAAGATAATCATTAACTTAAAATACATCAATCTCACAAGTAAGTGAAAGTCTCATATCACAAAGATGAGAGAATGTAATTTTAAGATTATGTGGCACAAGGATAATTAGAATATTTAAGAAATATTATTAAACGGGTACTCGCGGGTATGAATATCATCATATCCGCCCTCGCCCCATTTATAAACGGGTAAAAAATTATCTGTCCCCATTATCTGCGGCTACCCAATTAACTTATCTATTTATTATCCGTAGCGGATTTTACCCGCAAATACCCGCAAGTGCGGGTATTTTTGCCATCTCCAAGTGTGAGAGAGCCGGTCGATAGTGCTGAGAGTCATGCGTGCACCGAGGTGCACGAGTGTTCATAGATGAAAGAGAAATTAAATTTTTTTTTTAAGAATTTCAAATTTTATTTTTAATGATGACAGAATTTAAAATTCTTTTAAAATAATTTATTTAAACAACACATTTTAGAGTGAAATATATTTATTTTTTAAAAGATGAATTACTTCATTAATTAAATTTTTTTATTGAATAATATATAAGTTTTATTTGAAAATATGAATAATATTATTACTGTTATGTTTAATACCCAAAGATTCTAAACTTATAAAATATAAACAACATTTATACTATTTATTATTAATGACTCAATTTTTAATTATTATTATTAACATAAATAAAGGGAATCACGTATAATTTTGAAATGTTATATCATTAATGGCATGGGAATGTAGACCGTCATCATAACAAGACAAAGTCTTGTTGTATTGCATAGTGATGAATGGACAGTTAGCATTTCATAGTGGTGGGAAGAATTCTGGCGTTGCAACAGTTGGATGGGTTGTTGTTTGAGACACTCAGGTCAGGGTGGAAAAAGAGTTTAATACTCGAACCTGATCTTCCTAAAAGATTTCTGTGGAGGTTTCTTGTTTGAGACATGGCGGGTAATTATTCTTGCCCATGGCCATGTTGGAAGGGAGACATTCTTGCCATAAAGATCCTGGAACCATCATATCTTGATGGATGGTAGAGTTAGAGTTATTCTTTCTAAAGGACAAATGCCATTCAAGATTGCAGATTTGAGAGCCAACCTTTCTCAGCTGTGGAATATGATTCAAGATTGGAAAGTCATTCCCTTAGGCAGAGGCGAATTTGCCTTTCAGAATAATCATGACTTAAGGAAAATTCTTGCTACAGCTTCTTGGACCTTGAATCCATTTGGAAACCAGATTTTAATCCAAGACTCCAAAGAAACACAATGGCTTGGGTTTGGTATTCTTGATCTGTCTCTTGAATATTGGTCCCCTAATATTTTGTTTACAATTGCCTCTGGAATTGGTGTGCCAATCTGCTACGCTAAATCTGTTATACGGTCATTTTGCAAGAATGCTTGTTGAAATCAATCTTGAAGACTACATTCCTAAGCAAACTCTGGTTGAGAGGGAAGGTTTTGCCTTTCTTGTTTTTTTAAATTTTGAAAATATGCCAGAATAAATTTTGTAGAAAATCTCAGAATAATGGAGATAAGGGGATCAAAATAAATTTTAAGGAACGTGGCGCAGGGATGTCAAGAATTCCGGTTCTAAACCTGGTCAGGGTGATCTACTCCCTGATGCAGATACAATCTTGGATGTTGCTGCTGTTCTAGGCGTTGATTCAGCTGTTTTCGATCCAAAGGTTGATCATGGTGCTCCTGCTGGTACAATCCATGCTGTTGGGATGGCTGATCAGGTTGCAGTCTCCACTGCTCCTATATCAGAAAATATTATTGCACCAGGATCATTAGGTTTGGATAGGCCAATTATTGCTGAAACAGCTCCTATTGCTGCAGGTTTTGAATTGGAATTGGCTACTGTTTCAAAGGTTGGTCCTGGTGATCCTGCTGGAGCAAACCAAGCTACTGGAATGGCTGGTTGTGTTGCAGGCCCTGATGGTCCTACAATTGAAGCTATTATCGAGACAAGTTTTCCAGGCCTGGCTAGACCAATTTTTTCTGCTGCAATAGCTCCTATACCTGCAGATATTACACCAGAATTGGCTGTTGTTTTTCCTTCTGGTGCAAGAAAAGGCTTGGAACATGCTGGACAGGCTGGAATTGATCCAGTCGGTGATGACTCCAGTCATGTGATGACTGTTCAAGTTAATGCTAGAAAAGCTGCTGTCCCTGGTGCATCTATGATATTTTCTGGTGGTGATTTTTCAGCTATGCAGGTGATGGATCGGATTCTGAAAGACCCCAAGACCACTCTAGAGAAGGAGAAGAATATTGATTCTTCTTTGGATGGTATGCCATCCTTGGAAGATATTTCGGATGAGAATAATCAGGCTTATTTTTATGGTCAGAATTGTTCTCCTGATACACGGACAGCAGCTACTGTGGATCTTGCGAATTCTGATAATTCTGCTATGGAACCGAGTTTAAAGGATCAAGCTGGATTGGACTGTGTGGTTTGTGACACGTTTGTGCCAGCCAAATCTAAAGGTGGAAATAAAGCGCATAAGAGATGGGATTTTGTTGCCATAGTGGAAGATGGTTCTGACTTCGAGGAGGAACAGAATTACATTGCTCCCATTGTGCCTGCAAAATCTTCAGCTACATGTTCGGTCAATATTCCTATTAGTTTTTCAGGTCAGAATGCCTGCTCAGAACAAAGCTTGAATGAGCTTGCTGATTCTTACCAAGTTCAACAGGATTTGTCAGATTTTCCTCCCTCTGTCCAGCAAGGCTTTGATATCCTTGCTGCTGGTGGGTTTGATTGGAAGGAAGTGTCTCAGTCCCCGCAAAAGGATAAGAATCAATAGTCCAAAAAGTCTTCATTGTCTAAGCCTAGAACCAGATCAAGGGAAGCTAAATCTTCCAAATTTTCGTGATTTGGGGCAGTTGGGAATGCTGTTCCAGCTTAGAGCATTCCGGTGCTAGATAAAATTTCTGCTGTTTGTAAAACTGACAAATTTCTGTTCTGTGTTACTCTAGGCTTTTAGCTTTGATGTTGTATAGTGACATTGGTCTTCTTTTTTCTTTGCCTAGTTTTTGTATTTTTTTTTGTGGGTTTTGGATTGGTCCCCCACTTGTATTTCACTTTCTTTTAATTTATTTCTTGTGATATGTTGCATATGATTGTTGTGAGGCAGGGTGCTAACCTAGTTAGGATCCTCCCTCCCATAGTGATGCTATCGCATACCCTTTTTCAAAAAAACTTATCTATCAGGTGGAGTGAACAAGTGGAACAAGATGGGACAACTACTCCATCTATTAAGGCAGTTGAATTTGATACTTTTGAACGAGTGGTGGTGCAACCCCAACATACTAGGGGTGGCAGACAAAATTTTGCTTAATGAAGATACTTTACCGGAATGTTCGGGGTCTTGCAAATGAGGAATCCTGAAGTGTTTTGTGTTTATTATGTGATACAAATAAGCCAGATTTGGTTTTTCTTGCTGAACCTTGGACTGAGTTTTGCAAAATTAAAGACTTATTTTGGTGTAAGATGTTGAGAGTTAGTTAATTCAGTTACTGGTGCAATTTGTAATGACTTAGTTTTTCTGTTGTATAAATAGCTTGCTGTCATCAATGAAATAATGAGTTTTCTCTTTCACCATTTGTCATCAATAAACTTTCTAATATTCAATTAAGTTCCAACATTTGGTATTCAGAGCTTGTACAATCTGGGACCTGCATTGTGACATTGCTGCGCATAATGGCTTCCTCGAATGGAAATTTTCCAGCAACCTTACCGGTTCTTGAAGGTGGCAAGAACTTTGATCAGTGGTGTGCTAAGATGAGAGTGATTTTTGGCTTTCAAGATGTGCTTGATATTGTCAAAGAAGGAGTACAAGAAATGGATAGTGGAGCAACAGAGGCTCAGAAAGCTGCGAACAAGGAGGCTAAGAAGAAGGATTGCAAAGCTTTATTCATCATCCATCAATGTGTGGACATGGGAAACTTTGAAAAAATTTCAAACGTCACTACAGCAAAAGAGGCGTGGGAGATTCTTGAGAGGGCACATGCAGGGAATGATAAATTGAAGAAGGTTCAACTGCAGACCTTGAGGAGACAGTACGAACTCTTACAGATGGAAGGAAATGAGGAAGTAGGAGCTTATTTCACTCGGGTATTATCTCTAACAAATTTGATGAAAAGTTATGGGGAAAGAATCTCAAGTCAAATGATTGTTGAGAAAGTGTTGAGATCATTGTCACCAAGATTTGATCACATTGTTGTTGCTATTGAAGAATCCAAGAATCTTGAAATCTTGAAGGTGGAGGATCTACAAGGCTCTTTGGAGGCTCATGAACAAAGAATGGTTGAAAGAAGTGCTGAGAAGACTGCTGAGCAAGCTTTACAAGTCCACAGTGTGAAGCCTGAAGGTGAAGCAAGCAGAAATAAGAGAGGCCGAGGCAAATGGAAGCACAATAGAGGAAGAGGTAATAACAACCATACTGGAGTCAGAGAACAACACGATCAAAGGTTTAACAATAATGAACCAAAAAGAGGTGGTGGTACAAACTTTAGAGGAAGAGGTGGCAGGAAGAAGGTGGACAAGAGACACATTCAGTGCTTCAATTGTCAAAGGTGGGGTCATTATGCAGAAGAATGTTACAGCAAGAAAGAACATAATAATGAGGCACAATTAGTCAAGGAAGATGACTCAGATTCAGATCAAGTTTTGCTGATGGTGACAACCAAGACTGTTGAAGATAGTGAGAATTTGTGGTATCTTGATACTGGATGTTCTTCCCACATGACTGGTAGAAAGGACTGGTTTGCAAAACTTGATGAATCTGTAAAAAGAAAAGTAAAATTTGCTGATCATAGAACTCTTGATGCTGAAGGAATTGGAGAAGTAGCAATAAGGTGCAAGAACGGCAGCGGTCATTGATTTCGAATGTATTGTATGTGCCTCACATGAAAATCAACCTCCTCAGCCTTGGACAATTGTTAGAGAGAGGCTTCAAAATGGTGATGGAAAATAATGGGATGACAGTATATGATAATAAGAAAAGGTTGATTCTTAGGGCACCCCTATCTAAGAATAGAACCTTTAGAGTTGAAATTCAGGTTTTGGAGCATCAATGCTTGGTTTCCACTGTGAATAGTGAAGAATGGCTTTGGCATTATAGGTTTGGACATCTAAATTTTAGAGATCTGAACCTCTTGAGTAGATACAACATGGTAACTGGTCTTCCTCATCTTCATCAGCCCAAAGAAATGTGCAGGGAATGTGTGGAGTGCAAACAGCCAAGAAACACCTTCAAGCATCATGTTCCTATTAGATCAAGATGCAAATTAGAAGTGGTATATTCTGACGTCTGTGGCCCTCTTCAAACTGAATCACTTGGAGGTAACAAATATTTTGTGACTTTCATTGATGACTTTAGTAGAAAGGTTTGGGTATACTTGATTAAGAACAAAGGAGATGTGTTCAGTACCTTTAAAAAATTTAAGTGCTTGGCTGAAAAACAATGTGATTGTTCTGTTAAAATTTTAAGAACTGATGGTGGTGGTGAGTATGTTTCAGCTAAATTCACAAGCTTTTGTGAAGATGAGGGCATTGTGCATGAGGTGACTCCACCTTATACACCTCAACACAATGGTACTGTTGAAAGGAAGAATAAAACCCTCATGAACATGGTGAGAAACATGCTGAAAAGCAAGGGGTTGCCAAAGTATTTGTGGGGAGAAGCAGTTTCTACAGCTGCCTACATTCTGAACAGAAGTCCAACCAAGAGATTGCAGGGTGTAACTCCTGAAGAAATCTGGTCTGGACACAAACCAGACACCAGTCACTTTAGGATTTTTGGCTCATTGTGTTACAGACATGTTCCTGATCAACTGAGAAGAAAATTGGAAGATAAGGGTCAACATATGATACTTGTTGGCTATCATGCTACTGGTGGCTACAAACTTCTTGATCCAAAGAGTAGGCAAATTGTAATCTGCAGGGATGTGATAATTGATGAGGCTAGTATGTGGAAGGATGAAACTGATTCAAAAGGGAAAACAGCCAGGATGCTTGTTGATTTTGAAAGTGAAACGATTGACTTACATCCAACAGCTACTATTGAACCAAGGAGATCGCAAAGAACCAGACAAATTCCTCAAAGACTACATGATTATGACATTTTCAATGAATCAGTAGTGAACTCAGAAGGTGATTTGGTGCACCTTGCATTGTTTTCAGAAATTGAACCAGTAAGTTTTGAAGAAGCAATGGATGATCCCAAATGGATTGAGGCTATGAAAGATGAGTTGAGATCAATTGAAAAAAACAAAACCTGGGAGTTAGTGTCTCTGCCACTTCAGAAAAAATCAATTGATGTGAAGTAGGTGTACAAAGTGAAAGAGAAGCCAAATGGAGAAGTGGCCAAGTATAAGGCTAGATTGGTGGCGAAAGGATTTCTACAGAAAGCTGGAATTGACTATGGTGATGTGTTTGCACCAGTGGCAAGAATTGAGACAGTAAGATTAGTGGTTGCTCTCGCAAGTTTGAAAGGCTGGCCCATGTATCAGTTATACGTAAAATCTGCATTTCTGAATGGAGAAATTGAAGAGGAGGTTTATGTAGCTCAACCACCAGGTTTTAAAATAAAAGGACAGGAAGAAAAGGTGTATAAATTGAGGAAAGCTCTATACGGTTTAAAATAGGCCCCGCGAGCTTGGAACAAAAGAATTGACAGTTTTTTGCATCAAATGAAGTTCATTAAGTGCACTTCTGAGCATGGAGTTTATGTTAAATCTGAGAATAATTCAGATTTGTTAATAGCCTGTCTTTATGTTGATGATTTGTTGGTTACAGGTAGTAATCAAGGTATGATTGTTGATTTTAAAAGAAGCATGATGGAGGAGTTTGAAATGACTGATTTGGGTCATTTTTCCTATTTTCTGGGAATTGAATTCAAGAAAATTGAGAAGGGAATTGTGATGCACCAATGCAAGTATGCTACGGATATTTTGAAAAAGTTTAATTTGTATGATTGCAATCCCTGTGCCACACCTGCTGAAACAGGGTTATTGCTTAAAAAAGATGGCCCTGAAGAACCTGTTGATGCCACGCAGTACAGACAAATGGTTGGATCTCTCAGATATTTGTGCAACTCAAGGCCTGACATTGCATATAGTGTGGGTTTAATCAGCAGATTCATGAACAAGCCTCGGGTGCCTCATTTGCAAGCTGCAAAAAGGATCCTTAGATATGTGAAGGGAACACTTGACTACGGAATTTTGTTTCAAAACAACGAGAGCAACACAATTGATGAAGTTTGTGGATATACTGACTCTGATTGGTGTGGTGACAAAGATGAAAGAAGAAGCACAGCTGGATATGTCTTCATGCTTGGTAAAGCACCATTCTCTTGGTGTTCAAAAAAGGAATCAATTGTGGCACTATCCTCATGTGAAGCTGAGTATGTGGCAGCATCAATGTGTGCCTGCCCAGCATTGTGGATTGATACATTGCTGCATGAACTGAAGGTGAGAGAACTAGGTAATATGAAGTTTATGATGGATAATAAGTCAGCAATAAACTTGGCCAAAAATCCAATAGCTCATGGGAGAAGTAAGCACATAGAAACCAAGTTTCATTTCATAAGGGATCAGGTGAACAAAGGAAGATTAAGATTGGAGTATTGCAGATCAGAGGCGCAGATTGCAGACATTTTCACTAAAGCGTTGAAGGGTGATAGATTCAAAAATTTAAGAGAGAAACTATCTGTTGTATCTTTGAGTGAACTGAATTAAAGGGGAAATGTTGAGAGTTAGTTAATTCAGTTACTGGTGCAATTTGTAATGACTTAATTTTTTTGTTGTATAAATAGCTTGCTGTCATCAATGAAATAATGAGTTTTCTCTTTCACCATTTGTCATCAATAAACTTTCTAATATTCAATTAAGTTCCAACATAAGCTTGGGTTAAAAAATTAGTTCCGGTTAGTGACAATCCGGGTTGCATTCCTTTGTTAAGGTGCCTTTGTTATATGTATTTGTCTCCTATTTTTCATGTCTCTTGTTAGATGTGGGATTGTCCATCATGGTTAATGCCTTAATGGTCAATCTTGTTTCGTGGCTGCAGTTTATGGTGCCACATCATATGTTAATAGGTGGCTAACAAAATTGATGGCTGAACGTGTGGGTCCTTGGCTCATGATGGGTGATTATAATGCTGTTTTGGATGCTCATGAAAAAAAGGGAGGTAACTTACTGAATCGGCTTTCATGTATGAGTTTCTGATTGGACTAATGCGAATAATTTGATTCATTTACAATCTTTGGGGGCGATTTTACTTGGTGCAATGGTAGATTAAGGCCTAATTGTATTGATATGCACTTGGATTGTGCCATTTGTAACATGGCTATTGGGAGCAACTTTATTGTCGTCTTTTGGTGAGAAGTAAATCAGGCCATCATCCAATTCTGGTTTCACTTTCTAGGGGCTTGAGTGCTCGGTCTTATTCTTCTTTTGCTTTGTTGGATATTTGGAGAGATCACAAGGACTGTCATAGACTGGTGGCTGATATTTGGAGTTCACAGGTGCATGGGTGTCCTATGTACATCCTAAAACGCAAACTTTAATTGGTTAAGGAGGCATTAAAAAGTTGGAATCAGGAGGTATTTGGGAATGTTCATGAGAGAGTCACAAAAGCTTCTTGTGCTTTGGTGGCAATTCAAGGGTTGGATATGTATGATGTCAATTTGGAGCGAGCTGCTTAATTCAAATTACAACAGGCTTTATTGGTTGAGGAGTCTTATTTGATAGAAAAGACACGAATTAATTGGCATTCACAAGGAGATTGTAACGCTAAGTTTTTTCACAAGTTGGTGCAGTATAGATGGTCAGTCAGAAGAATTCATCAGCTTCAATCTAATAATGGTTTTATTGAATCGCAGGATGACATCTGTAATCATGTGATTCAATATTTCTCAAGTCTGTATGCTCAAGAAAATTCCAGGGTTATGAATAATTTGGTGTAACAGGTGATGCCATCTTTGGTTTCAGAACAGGATAATATTAAGCTCACAAATGTTCCTATTTTATAAGAGGCTAAGTCAACAGTTTTTTCCATGCCTAGCACAAGTGCCCCTGGTCCCGATGGGTTTGGTGGAAGTTCTTATTATGCTTATTGGAATATCATTGCTTTTGATGTTCATTCTTTTGCTTTACAATTTTTTAAACATAATTGGATTTTCCTGAGTTTAAATTCTAATCGTGTGGTTCTTATTTTGAAAATTTTTGGTGCTGATAAGATTGAGGTTTTTCGGCCTATTGCTTTAGCAAACTTTCAACTTAAAATAATTACTACAGTTCTTACAGACAGGTTTTCTAGTATTACTCCACGTATTATTTCTTTGCAACAAAGAGGATTTATTAAAGGTAGGCATATTATGGATTGTATTTCTATTCCTTCTGAAGTTCTAACATGTTGGATAAGAAAGCTTTTTGTGGTAATTTAATGCTCAAATTTGACATTCGGAAGGCTTTTGATACTCTAGATTGGAATTTTTTATTGACTGTGTCAGATGCATTTTGATTTGATAAGATCTTTTTCCGCTAGATCAAAAGCATTCTCCTTTTTGCTAGAGTCTCCTTTGGGTCAATGGTGAGGTTGTGGGATACATGGATTGTAAAAAGGAGGTTGCGCCAAGGGGATCCATTATCGCCTTTGTTATTTTGCTTGGCAGAAGATGTTTTAAGTAGGGACTTGTTGTATCTATTTAAGCACAATTTGCTTCTTTCAATGGCTAGTCCCAAGGGATTTAACATGCTATCTCATTCCTTCTATGCAGATGATATAATGATTTTTTGTCAAGGCATTAATAGCAATCTGAAGAGTTTATTGGATTTATTTAAATATTATGGGGACATTTCTGGTCAAAATTTCCATCCCTCCAAGTATTGTGTCTTTGATGGATCTTTATCCTTGTCAAAAAGGTTAGTAATTCAAGAATGATTGGGTTTTTCATTTGGTAGTTTGCCTTTAGTATATTTGAGTGTCCCCATTTTTATGGGTAAACGTAAGACTTGATTCCTTCAAGGAACTTTTGATAAAATAGTTGTTAAATTAGCTTCGTGGAAAGGATATTTGTTACCCATCATGGGCAGAGTTCAGCTTGTTAACTCTGTCATTCACAGCTCCCTTGTTTATGGTTGTCGAGTTTACTCTTGGCCCAAGCTCATGTTAAAGAAGCTAGAGAATCATATTTGAAATTTTATGGTCTAGTAATCCCGTTCTGAGGAAATATGTCATTGTGGCATGGAAAAAAGTTTGCTGGCCTCTAATTGAAGGTGGTCTTGGGCTAAGATCAATCCGTAACATCAACTATGCAGCCTCTCATAAACAAGCTTCGGGTTTTATTTTGAGGATGATTGGGCTAAGCTTATGCAAACTCGATTTTTGTGTGAGGATCGCCTTTTGGTTAGCTACAAGTCTTCATCCATTGGACTTCAATTCGAGATCATTGGTGTTGTATTAAAGAAAATATCAGATGGGTATTAGATAATGGACACAATATTAATTTTTGGCTTGATAAATGGTGTATGGAGGATTCATTAGTTAATCTTATTAATATTGTTGATTCTGAACAAGTGCAACTTACCGCTACTGTTGTAGACGTAGTGATGAATGGGCGCTGGTGATGCCTATGCCTTGGTTTGCTAGCTCTTCTATCGGATCTTAAGGACAAGATGGATACGCTTTGCATTCCTTTTACATGAAGATCATCCTGTTTGGAAGCACTCTAATAATGGGAATCACTTTATTCAGACATTGGAGGTTTGTAATATAGAAATGCACTATTTGCAGCACTTTGCACTAAAAATATTGTATGTTATGATTTAAACTTGTAGTCTCAAATGAAAATTATTTTGAAAAATTTATCAATTAGAATGGAATTTAATTTCATTGTTTTTATGACATAGACAAAGGTAATGGAAGTGTTTTAAAAGGTGGTCCATTAGGGAGGCTGTTTATTATGCTGTCTTCTCACCACAAGATACTTCTGTCAAAAGTGGTTCACTTTGCTCCAGATCTTGGTTTCCCTCCTAATTTTAGAGCCCGATTGTGCAATGACCATCCAGACAAATTCAAGATTGTTGACACACCCTATGGCTTGTATCTTGGGATGTCAACTTGGCAAAGCCTTTGCTGCCTCCTACATCCTATTCTCTCGATTTAATAGTTGAGCGTCCTTTGAGGTTAAAGCAATTGAGACTTAGACAGGGGCTCAATTTAAAGAGACGTCACTAGGGTTTCTTGCTAAAATTTCATGAAATGCCAGAAGTGTGCCCTTATAAGAACCTTACTGAGGCTTTGGCCAAGGAATCATTGTTGGCAGAAAAGACATCATGTGCATTAGTAAGGAGTTTAATAGACCACTTGACCTATTTCAGAAAGGAGTTTGGCCTCCCAAACAAGTTGAGAGGGATGATAATAAGGCACCCAAAATTATTTTATGTGAATTTGGAAGGGCAACGACAGTTAGTTTTCTTGGTGGAGGGGTTTGGCGAGAAGGGTGACTTATTGGAGAAGGATGAGGTTTTATTCTTGCAAGATAAATGGATGGATTTGGCCAGGGAATCCAAGAGAATGAGCAAGAGAGAAGGAAGGGTAGGATTGAGAAAGATAATGACAGCTTAAATGACACTGATCAAAATAATTATGACAGTGATCATGATTATAATGACAATATTGAGATCGATAATTTTAAAGATGGCTATGATGATGGTTTTAAGGATATATTTGAAGATTTGGATTTTGAGGATGAGGATGATGATCATAGAAACAAGTTTTATGCCGAAAATAACAATGGAGTTTTTTGGATTGCAGGACCTTTTCCTATTCAACATGGTTTGGATGGAGAGCAGACACAACCTTGGTAGTTTTCAATTTGAAGAACGAATTTTAACCTACAGATGTAAAGGGATGGAGATAGTTCCAGACTACATGTACTCAAGTGGTAAATGATAGTTCCAGACTCTGTGTACCATACTGTTATGGAGGTACTGCTCTATGCTTGACTATTGACTACAGTTGAAAGATCATTCGATGTAAGATTGTGTACATTAGATAATATTTAAGTAAAGTATAGAAATTCATAGGCCTCTTTCTGTGCGAAAGATTTCACCACTCTTTTGTTGTGTCTTTAGTATATGTTAAGATATTCTATGATATTCTAAGATATAATTTAGATATATTAGTTTATCTTCTCCTTATTTAGAGTTTATCTTAATCCCTAAACTTTAGGGATTAAGATAAACTCTAAATAAAGAGAAGATAAATTAATATATCTAAACTATATCTTAGAGTATCATAGAATATCTTAACACTCGCCATTTTTTTTTTCACTTGGCTTTCTTTTTCTTTATTGTCTTAACTCAACATATCTAGGAATAAAGATTCTATAAACAAGTTGTAACTGGATTTAGGGGTTATTTACTTTAATCCGTTCCTCCTAATGGTTTTGAGTTGCTGTTTTTCTATCCCTAGAATGATCTTGGCAAATAATTTATATTTTATGCCTTCTATTGTTAGGTCATTGTCTATTTTCAAACATGTGGTGGGTTAAGGTTCATGATAGACCTATGGGTTTGGCATAAGTAGTTGACACAGGAGCAACAATTTGTGGTTGGTCCATAAAACCTACAGATTGAAATTTCTGATCATTAAAAACATGAACAAAATTAAACTCTTAGGGTGTGACAAATGTTATTCCAAAGGACTTCTATGTAGATTCTCATGCAAGTCTCTAGGACACAAGAAGAATGTCCCGCTCTAGTCGGGACACATCTATTACTTAAAAGAAGGTTTTTGACTCCTACATGTCAATCTCCTGTTCCGAATTCCCGCCCAAAAACCTCATTCTTTTTTGTACATTTCTGCTTAACTTTTAAAGAACATAATATAAAACAAATAATAAAAAGACTACACTCTGCTCTTACCTACAGTATTGTCAAATAATCTTTCTTTTCATGTTCCTCTTATTGCTTTGTCTATTGGTTGCTTGAAAAATACATGTTGCTATCTTCTTCTTTTCCCTTCCGTCAGTTCTCTTCCCTTGCGATTTTGTTTTATTCTTTTTCAACAAATCCTAACGGTGTCTTGTGGGAAGCGCCTTAATCCAGTGTGGAGTGGGTAAGCTCCGATACTCACACTTCATTTTTTAATTTGTTTTTCCATCTTTATGATAATACATTGTGTTTTAGTTTCTTTCATTTGTCATCTTCAGAATCAAGAAGCCTATTGCATAAGTGGGCGATTCTGTGATAATATTGTCCTGCTACTGCATTTGAGTGTTTCATAGCCTATGAAGGATTCCTCCTATGACCTTGGGCCTTGTCCCCCAGTGACCACCAGGCAAAGCCAACGATTCACTACCTGCAACCAGCTGCCAACCATGACCAAACCGGAAAGCTAAAGAAGGCTTTCCTTGACCCCTTGACTGTCTTGATATATTAGTATTAAAACAGAAACCTGCTGTCCAAACCAAAAGGCAAGAAACCCCTTCTGTGCTTTTTTAGTTTTTGTCTTTCTCAATAATTAGGATTTCAGGTGGAAAATGGTGCAGTAGTGACATGGCAAATGACGTGGCAGCTCCTCTTGAAGTCCAAAAGTTAATTCCAAGTCCAAATAATTATTAAACTGCCCTGAAAATAAAATTTGGAATAATTAGATTAAAAAAATTCAAATTAGTTAAAATATGAATTACCGGTCCAATTAAAGCCCAAATAGAAAATAGTGCAGAATATAAACAATTAAGCACAAATCAGAGATTAAAATAAGTACAGAAAGGTAAGAAAATAAGGGAAAATAATGACTCATCAGCGTTCTTGCACTATCACTGCACTGATGGCATCATCTGCTACGACCAAGTAGAGCAGGAGGTCGGAATGATAGTCCGGCCTTTATAGGATTGGTAGGGTGGAAAGGAAGCTTTTGAAGCTTTTGAAAGCTTCTTCACACTAGTCAGTCCACACGAAGTTCTTTGGCTTCTGTAGTAGGGTGAAGATGGGTCCCGCCTTTTCTGCCAACCTGGGTATGAAACGTGAGAGGGAGACTATCATAAACTTTTGTGTCCTAAACTTTTGTGTGAATCCGTGTTGTTCTCTTCCTTTTTTTTGTCATAAAACATGTTTGCTGAATGGATCTAGTTCTTTTAAACATTTTGATGGATCCTTATGTCTCATATTGTTAATTGATTCATATGTTTGCTTGTTTCCTAATTCCTTGAATCAATTTGTGTTGTGCGCCTAGGTTTCTTGTGCTTGTGCTTTTATTTTTGCTTGAGTCTCTCTATTCCTATAACATGAGTCCGTGATTGGACATTGATAATGCTTATTGTATGTTTTTTGTTTTTGAATCATATGTTTTGTCTAGAGTCATGTGTAGTCCTTTGAATGTCATTGAATCCTTGACTAGCTTGTTGAACCTTAATTTTTGTGTTGTTTTGTGTCTATTAATTGGTGCGGATCTGAACCTACCTAAATGTGCTTTTGCTTTACATGATTGAGTTCTTAATTTCCTATTAGTCCTAGAAAATTTCCTAGAGTTAGGTTTCCTTTAATGTTTTGCTAAAAAGTTTGTCAAAAAATTACTAAACATTATTCCTATTAGGTTTCCTTGAGTTTTGTTTTGTGGCTGAAACTTGTATCATTTTTTAAGTCCTGAAAACATAGGCAAAACAGAGGTATTAGTGTTCCAAAAGCATTGGAAAAACAAAAGAAAAGAGTTCTTGAAAATTAACCTAAAAATTGTACAAATTAGAAGCACTAGAAAAACATTCACTAAAATACCTCTTGTTTTGTGGAAAATTTTGGCACCAGTTTTACTTCTTTAAATATGATATTAATACATGTTTAAAAGGCATTAAAATCCTGAATAAAAAGAAAAATAAAAAGTGTAAAAGAAGTTACAAAAAGAATCATAAAGAAAGAGTTCAAGAAAAAGCCAAGGAGTATAAAATTTGTGTGTAAGTTGCTCTCGGATTTTGATTTGCTTTGTTTGTGTGAAATCTGTCCAACCACATATCAATTGATTTTGAGTCTTATTTTGTTTTGTAATCTTAGCTTTTATTTTGTAATATACTCTAGTGTCATTGTTAGGGTTTCCATTTGTGTGCTAGCCTTTCTTTGGTGCCTTAATTTTTGCATGTCATTATTTGGAACTCTTTCTAGTCTTGTCTCTTTAATTCTACCATTTGGTGTAACCTTTTATGATTTTTCTTTTTCAGTTTTTCCTATATAATTCCAACAACTTAAGGTGTGTTGAGTGCCGGCTTAAGAACCAGAATAAAAAAAAAAAAACAAAATTTCTAAAATAAATTAATAAAAAAACTATTTACCAAAATAAATAATTTTGGACACGTAGGATGAAGAAAGCGTCAAGATGAGTGACGATTTGTGGAAAGCGTCGACGTGAGTGGCGAGTTTGTACTGTTCACTACACTGTTCACGTGGGAAAAAACAACTAAAAACGTCACTGGTAGTGACGTTTTCAGTTGGGCAAAAAATTACACTGAAAACGTCAGGGGTATTGACGTTTTCAGTTGTTTTTAAAAACAACTGAAAACGTCAATACCCCTGACGTTTTCAGTGTAATTTTTTGACTCAACTGAAAACGTCACTGGTACTGACGTTTTTAGTTGCCCTCTCTGAACCTACCCTCTCTGAACCTATCTGAACCTAATGTGCCTCTCTCTGAACCAGCAGGGACTGTTTCATTGACCATGAAAACATCATCAGAGATAACGTTTATCATTCAGAAATTTTGTTATATATAGATGAATGAGTTGCTAGCTTCGACCATTATGCATTCTATAAGTCTTCTGATGTTATTATAGTTCTGCTACTCTTCTCTTTATTATCATCATATTCGTATATTGATTTTGCATATTTTTATTTTAATTTTGAAAATGTCTTTCATTTGCTTATTATATTATAATGGTAGTAGAATTAACAACGAGCAAGGTTGTATTTTTACAGGTGACACGAAAACAATTCGTGTAAATCGTGGATTGGATTTTGAATCTTTGAAGAAAAAAATTCATGTGAAGTTGAAATTGCATCATAACCAAATTGTTTCCAGCATTACTTACAGATATTTGCATTGTGTGAATCCTGTTTTTTATCTAGCTGTAGAAATTGGTGACGATGAAGATGTTGCATGCATGTTTGATAATTTTCAACAGCAAAGTCATATGAGTATGATAGAATTATATATTGTTGTTGATATTGTTGGCACATCTTCTTTTTCCTTACAAGAAATAACTACAGCAGAAGAAGCATGTCAACCTCCAGTTTTGACACAGTCAAATATAATGAGTAGTGAGCATGAGTTTGAGCAAACAATTTCGCCACCAACAAATCATCCTGATTCAAACGTTGATTTTGCAACAAACTTAAGTGACGATGATGATATGAATGTTGAAGAAGATGATGAAATTGCACATGATAGCTCATCTGACGAAGGTAACATTGAGCCTCCCATAATGAACGAATCAGGTAATTATAAATATTTTTTGTAGTTTGATTTTGATTTAGTAATATTTATTATTCATATTGTGCCTGTTGTAACCGTATAGGTCCATCACAACCTCCATTTTGGAGCAATACTCCACATTATAGTTACATCGATTGGTCTCATCCAGATCAAGAAATGTGGTATGGTGGATTAGATGTTCCCAATTCTTGGCGTGTTGGAGATAAGTTGTATGTTGGGCTACGTTTTCATACAAAAGCTGATGTCCAAATGGCTGTTAAACACTACTCTATGAATGCTCATCAGACATTTGTAGTTCTTGAGTCTGGATTGAAGGTTTTGTCTGTACGATGCCCTAATAGTAATGAAGGTTGCCCTTGGAAACTAAGGGCTAGTATGTCCACAAAGTACAATAACAAGTGGGTCATAAAGAAATGGGGTGGTCGACACACATGTATTAATGCAATATTGTCTCAAGATCACAACAAATTGGACTCAGAATTCATTTGCTCTTGCATATTAGGTAAGTTTATTTATACATACTTTTCAAAAAAATTTAAATAAAGGTATTGTTCATAATAATGTTAGTATTGTTGTTAACATTTCATTTCAGGAATGGTTAGGGAAGATGCTTCCGTGTCAACATCCTTAATTCAAGAAAGAATAAGTGGACAATTTAATTATAAGGTTTCCTACAGAAAGGCCTGGAAAGCAAAACAAAAAGCCATTTCAAGAGTTTTTGGTGATTGGGAAGATTCATACGACCTTTTGCCAAGGTGGTTGGATAGAATGCTAGAATGTTGTCCTGGTTCTGCTTATAGACTTGAGACAACATATTATGTTTCAAATAATGTCGTCGACGCACGTTTTCGCAAGTTTCGCCGTGTGTTTTGGACATTCAAACCTGCTTGTGATGCATTCAACTACACAAAACCCATCATACAAATTGATGGAACATTTTTATATGGAAAATATCGCGGAACTCTATTAATCGCTACAACACAAGATGGTAATGCTCGCGTTTTACCAATTGCTTTTTCTATAGTCGAAGGTGAAACATTAAGTGATTGGTCATGGTTCTTGTCAAACATTCGTCGTTACATAACTACAAAGCAAGACATTTGTTTAATATCAGATCGACACCAAAGCATCAAATCAGCTGTGGCAAATGAAAATAATGGTTGGCAACCACCGTATGGGTATCATGTGTATTGTATTCGTCACATTGCAAGCAATTTCAACCACCGGTTCAAAAATGTCAAACTCAAACAAGAGCTGATTCACATGGGTAAAATATTATTTCCTTTTTACATTCTATATTTTTATAGTACATAATATGTTATGCTAAACCCTAATGTTAATATTTGGACAGGCTACACAACTTGCAAACATAACTTTACTAGGAGGCTTGAACAATTTCATGAGATAAGCCCAGAAATTCGTCGATGGATTGATGGGATTTCGTTAGAAAAATGGAGTCTCGCCCATGATGACCAAGGTCGCAGATACGACCACATGACTACAAACTTGTCTGAGGCTGTCAACAAGATCTTAAAGGGTGCCCGTAACCTACCAATAACAGCTCTTGTAAAGTGTACATATGGTAGGTTAGTTGAGTATTTTGTGCAAAGGTTAGGTCAAGCAAATGCAGAGCTTGCTGTTGGTCAACGATATTGTACAAAGTTAATGGATGCTATGCGGAACAACCAAGAGGAGGCAACATCTCATTTTGTTCGAAGATATGACTATGAGGCCACCAGATTCGTAGTGGAAGAAGATTTTAATTCAGTTACACAAAGAGGTGGTCATACTTGGACAGTACTTCTTAATGAATGAAAATGTGAGTGTGGAGCTTTTCAAGCTTACAGATATCCATGTTCACATGCCATTGCCGCATGTGCTTATGTTCGCATAGATCCGTTGACCTATGTTGATGCTGCCTATTCAAATGCATATATCAAAGAGGCATATTCTGGCCAATGGTACCCGCTTGGCAATGATGACAACATTCGTCCTACCAACGGACCTCACATTGTCCCTGACCAAAGTATGTTGCGTGGTAAACGCCGTCCGAAATCAACGCGTATAAGAAATGAAATGGATTGGACAGAGTCACAACGAACACAACGTTGTGGACATTGTAGGGTTGAAGGTCATAATAGAACAAATTGTCCGCAACTAGCATCAAATATCATTGATGACCTAAATCATTAATGTCTATATGGAGTTTTCATAATGTAATATTCAGTTATGTGTGATATTTTAAGTAATTTTTTTTTCTAATTAAGTATGAATTATTTTAAATCATTGGTGCATGATTATTAAACACAATAATGACTAAACATGGATTAAAAATTATAATTCATTACATAATTCAAAGTCCTAAAATAACAAAAATATATGATAAACAAATTAATCATCTCCTATGCCTCCATCGTGGATCTGTCGGATCATGAGGTGACAAAATACATTGACGACCACGATGCTTAGCACCCCAATCTGGGTTCCTTCTTACAGGGTCCTCCTCTTCTACCTCTTCTGTAACAGGCGTCGGTTGTCCAAAACCTTGTTGTTGAAAACCAGACTGTCCAAAAGAAGTAGATTGTCCAAAACCTGGTTGTTCAAAAACAGACTGTCCAACAGAAGTAGGTTGTCCAAATCCAGACTGTCCAAAAACCAGACTGTCCAATAGAAGTACCTTGTCGAACAGAAGATCCTCCAAAAGAAGTACCATGCATATCATCCCCGCCATATCTAAATGGATAATAAGGTGTTGACGGGGTCATCATGTTGCTCGTATAAGGATCTGGAGTCTGTGTTGATTGAGAAGGAACATAGGTACCAGATGAAGGTGGTAATGTGTATCAAATGGAGATGAAACATAAGTAGCAGAAGTTGGACTTTCTCCAGTAGTATCACCTGAAGTATAAACATACTGACTATAACCCCCTGATGGTGTCATTGGATAAGCATAATAACTACCTGCAGGGGGGTCATGTGATGGCACAGATATATCTACAGGCTGGTGATCTACACGCCTGCGTCGACGTCCAAGGCCACGACCCTCTTGTCGCCCTGCACCAATATCTTCCACAACAATTGGTTCGACCTCCTCTTGTGATGGTGGTGGAGCACCTGTAGAGGGATACTGAAGTCGGTGGAATTCACCGTATACCTCTAAACAGTTAGCAAGATTATCAGTCAATTCTTGCATTGAAAAACTGCTTTTAGGTTGTATTTTAGCCTTATGATACATTTCCTCTATAGTGTCCTCCTGTAAATCAAAATATTGTTATTTGTACATGTTCAACTTAATATAAACACAAATATAAATAACCGAAACAAATAATTATAAAATGTTTATTGTTATATGTTACTTACCACATAACCGTGTTTTGCAGTAATAGGCCCAATCCAACGTCTGGTGTGTCTTTTATACCACACCATGTACTCTGAATTACTACTTAAACGTGTAGTAGTACAAGCTTCTTGTGTCCAAACACGATCTAACCTTGTTTCCCACTCGTGTAGAAAGACAACATGCTGAACTCGCCAATCAATGTCATCTTTGCCGCGTAGAGTTAGATCATGCAAATTATCTGGTTGACGTGGAGGACGAGGAATGTGTTGTACCATGCCAAACTGGCGCATCACACGGTCAGCATGGTGATACTCAATAATATGAAAGTCAATTAATGGTACTATCGCCCTCCAAATATTTGTGTTCTCTACACAATATGGTGGTAGAGAATGAAAATATGGAAGGTATGGCTGCCAAACAAACTGCAAACAAAAAACACAAAAAGTCATAAATGAATGAATACTAATTTGAAGATATCCACTTTTAATTTGTAATGAATAACAACTCTTAATGTACATCTTTATCTTTCATCTTATCTAACGCATCGCGAATCTGAACAACACTTCTTTGTGTCACCTGCAAGGCACTATTCCACCTAAAAATATCAAAAATTAACAAGTTAATTAAAATTATTTGTCTCATGTTAAATCTAATATTTAATAACGCAATTTAAATTAAAATATTACCTTGCACCTAAAGGAACACCAAAAATATTTCGTGGTGCCGTGAAGGGTGCAAAATACGGCATCCGATACCATGCCCACAATTGTAGTAAAATGCATGCCCCGCTAATTTCTTTATTGTCATAATTAGTGGCAACACACAGTTCTCTATATAAATGAGCAAGTAAGGCTGATCCCCAACTAAGTTTCCCACATTGGTCTAAATCAATTAACATTACCAAATATCTCATCAGGACTAAAGTTGAAGACTTGTCACAGAAAAGCATACCTCCAAGCAACCGCAAAATATAAGCTCGGGTGTATTGTTCCATTTGTTCAATGCTATGCACATGCATCGAAATATCAAAAAAATGTTCATCAACCCAGCTCATCTTCAGCCTTCTACCTTTAATTGCATTTGCTGGTGGTGTTATTCCAAACAAATCTTGAACAAGTGGGACCCAATTATATGTCGAACAACCAGTAATTGGGTCTCCATGTACCTTTAGACCTAACAAAAATGAAACATCTTCCAATGTAATTGTACACTCTCCAAATGTCATATGAAAAGTGTGTGTCTCTGGCCTCCATCTCTCAACTAATGCTGAAATTAACTGGTGATCAATAGGAAAGTATGAGATTTCAACCACTCCAAGCATCCCTGCTCGTGCAAGATATGGTCTTAATTCTTCGAGAATTGACCCATCTCGATGACCACTTTTGGTAGCTCTTCTAATACGAAGAACTCTATCAGCCTCACCATTCCATACGTGCTCAGACACGTGAATTGATTGCATAGTCAATAAAGAATCATCAATGGGTCCCGAATTAACTCTTTTACGAGACATTATGAAAATATACACAATCAACAAATACGTACATAGAATTTAAATAATAAATACCGTTTACCCCTAAATAACGAATAATCAATTAAATCCTAAACAAAATAATCTTATACTACTACATCAATATTATATAATTAAAATCACATAAACATAAATTATTACACTTAATTTCTGCCATGAACAGTGCGTTTTATTCTGATTCCCTGAGCCACTGAAACTGTGCATTTGAAAAAGGATGAACAGTTAAAAAACGTCACCCAGTGCGACGCCTTCCCCACTTACATTTTCCAGCACGGATCCTGCATGCACAGTGTAAGAAAAACGTCAACCACTTTGACGTTTTCACACTCTTCTCTCTCCTACGTGTCCAAAATTATTTATTTCGGTAAATAGTTTTTTTTAAATTTTTTTTTTAATTTTATTTTATTTTTTATTTATAGTGGTTAAAATGCCGTTGAGTGCCTCTTTGAAGGTGTGGAAAGCCAAGTACAAGGGTAGCATTTTGAAGTGTTTGTGGAAGCCTAGAAGATTGCTATTCTCTTTGGTGGAAAGCTCTTGGTGGAAGACTAAACACCTAGGAATAACCAACATCAAGGTTATTCCTAAGAAAGGAGAGATACACTTGGGTAAGCTAGTCAAAAGAAATCAACATACATATATATAACAATATGAATGGTAAACAACTACAGCTATCAGCACATCAATCAGCTTATACTACACCACAACATTCGACAATATCAGCACCGCAAAGCGGCAATATCAGCACTGCATAACAGCAATAACAGCACCACTCTAGTGGCTATAACAACACCACTTAGCGACAATAATAACATCGACTTAGCGGCTATAACAACACCACTTAGTGGCAAAACATCACACAGCACAGCTTAACAGCCCAACTAACACAACTCATAGCATAACACAACACAATAAATTAGCATACAGCACAGCTAAGTAGTATTCAGCACAGCTTACTACCCACAACTCAACTCAATAGTCTATAGTACAGCGATATTATAATTCAACATTTAAAAATCATCAATAACAGCCCATCTCAGCACGGAAATATGCATCTATTTTAGCTTAACGTCATCATTCAGCATTATCATCCAGTCAGCACGGCATATTCATCACTTTCAGCTTAGTTCAGCATAAAAGCAACATCTATCATCAATTTTAGCATATACTTCAACAACTATCATCATATAAGTCAACATCATCTTACGCGCCCGGCGTACTCATGGTCGCGCCCAGCGCGGCTCAACCAGAGAGCACCAGGGGCCATCGCTCCTGGCGCAAAAATGCTCGTGCCCGGCGTGAACTTGCCAGAGAGCCCAAGGCTCTCACGCGCCTGATGCAATACAAATTGCGTCCAGCGCATGCTCAGGCAGAGACTCCAAAGAGTCTCATGCGCCTGGCGTGCCCAAACCCGCGCCCAGCGCGGGGAAGGCAGAGACCTCCCACGGTCTCGTGCCCAGCGCAATTCCAATTGCGCCTGGCGCTCCCATGGCAGAGACACCCAAGGAGTCTCCACGCCCAGCGCAACAAGGGTCGCGCTCAGCGCAGAACCAAAAACCCAAAACATGTCACAGCTGGTATCGCGCCCAGCGGAGTCCAAGTCACACCCGGCGAGGGCCAGCCAGAGACTCCCATTCTCAAGCTCGCCCGGCGCACACATCATTGCGCCCAGCGGGCTTGCCCAAATAGGGTCCCCTGGTGGTCACGCGCCCGACGCGAAGAACAGCTCCCAGCGCGAAGCTCAGCAGCAGCTTCACCAAGTTCGAAAATTTCACCCAACCCTACAAAACAACCAGAAACCAACATGCAATCCATCCAAAAGCCCACATTTTCAACCAATAGCTCAAAAACATCATCTTTTTACACATGCAATCAGAAACAATGAGATTCCCAAAATTTCCACACAAACCACAAAAAACCCGAAAGCCCCATCTTCAGCAATCTCAGCCAAAAACCATCAATCATCAGCAATCAAATGAGTTCCTAGACCCATTTTCAGCCAAAAACGCAGCAAAAACTAACTTCCCTTACCTCGGTACAAAGAATCCGAGCTTCGGGACAGCGAGAAGAGAAGAATTGGAGAAGAAGACAAGATGACTCCGGTTCAGCTAGCTCCGCCTACTCTATGATCAACACCTTCCACCACATGTTCACCACAATGAATGATTTGAGAAAATCAGAAGGGAACCAAGAGAGTAATAGTGAAAGAGTGAGAGTTGAGAGTGAAAGGAATGTGAAGGGAGGAGTGAGTAGGGTTCAGCGGGAGAGAGAAAAAAAGAATAGGATCTCACATTGATTAAACAAATGTTCACAAATCCCCTTGGTAGAGGTATCACATATCATGCTTTACCCGTTTTTAAATTTTCTATTAAGGTTTGTTAACTTCTGTTACAAAAAAAAAAGTTATTACCAAAATATCTTTTATACTAATATCCTCTCAAAGATGTAACCCTCCCTTCTTGTGTTAAAGTAAACACTTTCCTCCCTAAACAAATACAAATGTTACACTTTTACCAATTTATTTATTAAGTTACATATTTAATTATTATTTAAAAAATTCTTATGAATTTTGTTAAACTTAATTATATATTTAAAAATAGTTTTGGAGTTAATAAAAGTAATATATATATATAAGTATAATAAAAATTAATAAAAATATTAAGATATTTTTAATAATGTGGTTAATGTAATATTTTTATAGATAATATTAATTATATATATTTAAGACGATGTAAAAGTAATAAGGTATTATTTAAAGGAAGTTATTAATAAAGTAATATAATAAATATCTAAATAAATTGTGTAATTTTTGATAAAGTATTATTTATCATATTTAATAAATATAATGTTAAAATATGTCTATTAAACTTGCATTTTAAAATTGATATATTTTAACTAAAATTTTATAATTAAATAAAATATAATTATTACAAAATTTAATACTTTTATTTGTATATACATAAACATAAATGTGTGTGTTAATTTATATATTATATATATAAATATACCCATATAATTTATTTTATAATTGTATTTATTTATTATTTTAATAAATTATTTTAAATTTAATTATATTTTACAAATTTTTATCAAGTAAATGAAGGACAATGAATTAAAATTATTTTATCATATATTTTAATTAAAAGTATATTTTAACATGTATAAAATAATTAATAAAAAGCTTTACACGATTATTTTAATGTATATAAAAATATTAAATATTAAAGAAAGAGAAATTACCTGATAAAAAGAAATACACGAAAATTTATATTGACCAATTACGATTTTGTTTTATGCACATATCTTATTATGTAGTTATAACTGTTTTCTAAAAGATAATTATTCAATAATTAAATACTAGTAATAAATGTAAGCCTAAAAACATAATTTCTTTTAATTTATAGGCAATGTTGCTTAAAACATTTTCAATGGGAGATGCTTGTTGAACCATTTTAGTTGTTTGAAGCAACTCTTCCATTTGAGTAATCCTAAGTAGTAATGAAAGTTATTTATTTTTTTCAATTCCTTCAATAAGTAGTTGATTTAAAAAAAAAATAATATTTTGGATCTAATGAGGACCACTAAATATCTGTTACATAATCAAGTCAAAATTTTAAAATATTAAATTATGAATTTTTTGAAGTTTTTTAGAATTTTTTTCATTTGGAACAAAATTAGATATGAGTTACTTAGCGTGTGTTTGGTTTTGATTTATGAACGTAAGATTTCTTTCTCTCTCCACGTTTACAATCAAATTTACGTGGAAGCTTGAATCTTTTGCTTCCTGTAATGAATTTTCACGTCCAAAATTCGAAGCAAACACATGCTTAGTGATGATATGACATAATAGATATTTCTAAACAACTCATGTTATCACACTCTATTGCGAGTTATTAATAAACACAATTGCTTATTGGTAAAATATATCATAAATTTTCCATTAGATATACTCTAAATTAACTTACATTAGTGAAACATAGTTGTGAAAATCATATTGAATTGGCTGGTCGGACTAAAAATTGATCCAAAATTGGTTTGGTTTGTCAAGGAAATCATTTTATAGTGAACTAGTCAAAGACTAATATAATCGATTCAAAACTAGTTTGGTTCGTTTAGAGAACCATCTTGTAATGAATTGGTCAAAAATCGATAGAATCGGTCAAAAACTAATAGAAATCTATAAAATAAACCAATTTAAACTAGTCCAATTAAAAAAATAATTTTTAAATTTTTAAAATTTAATTTAAAATATTTTTAATTAAAATAATATTTAATAAAAAATTATAAATTAGAATAACTAATTTTTAATATTTCTCTCATAAATATAATTTAATAACTTATGTTAATTTATAACTTTTAATATCTTGATTTTTATAAATTATATTATATTAATTTGATAGTTTTTATTCTAAATATAAACTTTTTATTAGTGAACATTGTTATATTTTATTAAAATAAAAATAAAAATATTATATTATATATAATTTAAAATTTATATATAATAAAATGTTAAGAATCTATAAACAATATTTTATTTTAATATTTAGTTATATTATATTTATTCTGATATTATATTATTATATTTATTTAATATTATTTTTATTTTGATAATAATAATAATAATTATTTTATTTATACCTATTATAAAAAAAATATATGTAACCACTTTTAGGGGGGTGTATTGGTTTAGGATTTCGTAGGATTTTAAAAGACTTTTTTTGAGTAAAAAGTCCATTGGTATTCAATTAAGATTTTATGTCACTTAAAAACAATCCAGTGGTATTCAATCTGGATTTTCAAGATTTTTTAAAGAGTCCATTAAAATTCACTGGTATTCATTTGAGATTTTTTACAACTTAAAAACAATCCATTGGTATTCAAAAATATAAATATTTTAAAGGATTGTTGTATGAGAGGGATTTTGAAGGACTTTCTAGTGTTATCTATAAATACCAGATTCATAAAACAATCACATCCAAACCCATCGGATTTTGAAGGATTGTTTGAAGTGACTTTTCAAGTGTTTCAAGAATTTTCAAGTGAATTTTTCATATTTTTTTTCTATGCTCCTGTCTTCTCCATTTTTTTCTCTACTAATAATACTACACTATTATTCATTGTTCATATATAATATTGTAGTACTGTTCTCATCTCATTCCCCTATTTTGTGAAACTCTGATATGTAAATGATAGTGTCATTGACTTGTTATATTTTTCTGTTAGTTCTCTTTAATTGACTTGCTTTATTTTATTCTATGTAGTTGAATTTGTTCCTTTATATAACACAAAAAAACGATTGAAAATTTAACTTTCAAGTGATAATTTTTTTTATAACACACGTCAAGAAAAGAAAAAGGTGAAAGATGAAATTGATATCATAATCTCTACAATATATATATATATAAGATGAATTTGTTAGGGTTTCCGTGAGTAGAATGAGATGAAAATGGATCTTAATTAGGAGAAGAACCCTCTCAGCATAAAAATTGCGATCTCTCTCCTTCCCTTAATTTGTTACTCTTATCCTTCCTCATTTTATGACTCAACAATTATTTTATTTTTTTTACTATGAATTTTTCTTTTTATTTTTATATTGTAAAATTAGGATTTTTTTTATATTTTAAAAAAAGAAAATTAACATAAGACATTGTAGTATCTAATTTTTTAGGGTTTAGGATTTATGCCTTCATTAGCTTATTTTTAAAAAAAAAAGGAAATATTGTTAAAATATTTGTTAGAATAATTTACATTTATAAATATCGTTAAAAATTATCATATAATATATAACTAAAATTATATATATATATATATATATATATATATATATATATTCTCTATATCTAAATACTTTTGTTTATATAAAAAAATTATATATCTAAATATTTTCCCAGTATCAAATATACTGATTTTTTTTATATAAAAAATTATCTTATGTTTCTATATTTCTGTTTTTGCATGTTTTTTTTTTAATGGCTGAGGTATTTGATCTATTGGGATAGCCAAGATATATTTGATCTTGTATGATTGGTGTGCTTCTAAAGATAATAATATAATTTTATTGATTTTGTCTCTTATCCATAATTATTTATATAACTAGTTTTCAACATATATTGTTTTAGTAATTCAAATGGGAGATTTACAAGGAAATAATAAAGGAAAAGGAAAAGAGAAAAAAATATGAAGCTTGGAATAAAAAGGATTCCGATGAATTGTTACAATTGATAGTAGATGTTATAAAAAGAGGATAGGATATTATGGACAATTATTATTATTATTATTATTATTTATCTAGACATTATTTTTTTTATATTATTTTTGTCTTTGACTCTTTTTAAATTTGAATGTATGAATTTTTTTTTAAAATCTTATCAAATGTCAAAACTCCACAAAAATTCTACAAAATCCACAAAATCCCACATAATCCATTAAAATCCTGATTTAAAAGTCTTGCAGAATCCATTAAAATCCTGATTTTAAGTCTTATAGAATCCTGCAAAATCTTAAAAGTCATGAAAATCCTGCAAAGTCTTTTAAAATCCGCAGGATTTTTTTTAACTAAAAAAGTCTTTTAAAATCCTAATCCAATACACCCCCTTTAATTTTCACTTTTTAGTAGATCATTATACCACTTGAATGTAACACAAAAATTTCTTATATTCTTTCTAAATAATTATACTATCTGTATACAAGTATTACATATACAGAATATTTCAATTTCTCTAAGTAATATAAATTTAATTCCAATTCGACGATTAAATTATTAAATTTTAAATTAGTATATAAATCGGTTCCGATCAAATTTTAAAAATATTAGGTGAAACTAACCGTGAAATTTTTATTTTTTGAAATGGTTTGCGAATACGGTTGAAAGTGGGACGTTATGTATAAAAAGAAAAAAAATAAAAATAAAAAAGTATTCAAACGTTATTATTTGGACATGTTTTCCCCCCTTTTTTTCTGGCGCAAACTCTTCAAACTTGAAAGAAACGTTAAAACATTTAATTTTACCCCTTTCATTTATGAATTAACATTAAGAGAAAAATTAATCATTAATTATCATTGAAAATTAATAACATAAATTTCTGCTCATTAATTATTTTATACAAAATCATGAATTACACTTTCTAACCTTCACTACTATTTAAGAACAAGAATTTTGTTACTAAAATCTCAAAATAAAAAAAAATAAAATAAAATTGGTGTGTTCTTTGTTCATCATTCATGAATCATAATCTCCCTCATTCCCTTTCCTCCATAGATTGATTCGTCAAAATTACAATTTGACCCTTACCCTCAACCCAGATCCATTCATTCCCTTTCCTCTCTGATTGCACCATCGAAAAACCCAAACCCCACAATCCTCATTGCTCCAATCAATTCCTTGACCACGTTCAGGGTTTATCAGATTCCGTTCAAAACCGTAATTCCCTTCGTTTCGATTCTAGGAATGTTGGGTACTACCTTTGCTCGTGGACGCCGAGAGAACCGCTTCTGCAATCCGGTTCACCTTAACCGGTCCGCGCTAAATGTTCGCAGCGACCCACAAAATTCGGTTCCCGAGAACCGGACTGGGCTTTTCGAACCGGAAGCTGTGTCTTCCTGCGAACCGGTTTTGAACCGGTTGAGTAACCTCGAGCGGTTCTTGCAGGCGATCACGCCTTCAGTGCCGGCTCAGTATTTATCTAAGGTTTTTTTTTTTTTTTTTTTTTTTTGGTTTACTAAAGAGTATTATTGTTGATGAAGGATTTGCATTTTCTAGTTTGTTTTAGTTTTTATTTTTAATTTTTAATTATATAAAAAATGTCACTGTTTTAACTTTGTCTTTTGCAAGTTTCACTTAGAAAGAGAAAAAGTTTTATGGAAAAAAATATACTGAAAATAATCCGTTTCCTTTTGTTTTTTGTTTTCGCTTTTTCTATGCAAACAAACGTAAAAGAAGAAAGTTTTCTCGAACCGCTTTAATGGTGTAGCCTTAAACATTTGGTTTATTAAATTTTACTTATATTTTAACAAAGTTTTGGCATAATTGGTAGAGTTGAGTTTCTTGAAAATGCTTGTTTGTTTTGGGAAAGCCTACTTGGTGATTTCTATTTTCAAAAGTTGCTTTTAGTTTGAAGGAAAAACAAAGGAAACACGTGTTCACACCCTTTAGTAATGACCATAACATAGAAGAGGTTCATAAAATGTTTCTCAGCCTTTTGTAGGGTACCCTTATTTGGTTATTTTTTGGGATAGGGTGTGTTTGGATTAAAGTATTTGGAGCAAAGGGGAAGGGGAAAAAATTGTTTCTGTGTTGATGGATTTATAAAAAAATTATAAAAATTAACTAGTGATGGTTGGAGGGTTGCATGATAATCTCTTGCTTTATTCCTTTCTTATTTGTGGTGTTACTTCAGGGTGGTTATTATTATTTTTAGAGAATAAAAGGAAAATGTTGAGAGCTATGTGTTTCCTTTGATCTTGATAGTGAATTGAATATTGCAGAGGACCACGAGAGGATTTCGGTCGGGTGATGTGGAGAGTCAGCCATACTTTCTTCTGGACGACCTTTGGGAGTCCTTCAAAGAGTGGAGTGCATATGGTGCAGGAGTGCCACTCGTGCTGAATGACAATGATAGTGTTGTTCAATATTATGTCCCCTATCTTTCTGGAATTCAAATTTATTCTGCAACTGTGAAACCATCTATACAGTCAAGGTATTGTGGTTGTGTGTGTGGTAATGGTAAAGCAATTTCGTTGCTTTCCTATCTGAAAAGTTATTATGGTATTGACTAGTTTTAGAGCTTAACATGTAGTGCTATCGAATGCTAAAGACAGTTTTTCTAGATAAGAACTGTGCATTTGTTTGGGCAACTTTGTTGCACTTCTATATTGTATACTGCTGTAATCATTTGTTTACCGAGGATGTCATTTGAATACTTCATTATGCTTGCAATTTCTTTGAAACTGCTCTCATGATTGCATATGATGTGATTTATTTCTTTCTCTGGAAATGTTAAATATCAATTTATTGTTGTTTGTGTCGATTGCTTAAAACTTACGTCTTTGAGGTATTTACTATCTTTGTATATTTGAAAAGGTGTGAATCTAAATGCAATGCAAACTAATAGGGAAGCATTCAATAGTCAGTTTATATTTGGGTTGCGAGTTGATTATGAATTTCAGATTCAGCATGTGGCAGAATTTATTTAATGCTTGTTCTTTTGTATCATGTGAAATTCAGATCATGATGTTATTACTATTTGCATTGCATAGGCATTTACGGATAGCAATAATACAGTTAGGTATTCTTTATTTTAAATTTGCAATTTGCAAAGTGGTGTTTATGCTTCAACACTGCTACGTTCTCGTATTTGTTTGTAACAATATTGTTGTCTTTTGATAGGCAACTAGGTGAGGACAGTGACACTGATTTCAGGGATTCATGCAGTGATGGTAGCAGTGATTGTGAACCTGAAAGAAGATTTAAATGCTCAAGGGAGCATAGAAGTCTGCTCCAGTTGTCAGATGAGGTACGTGACTGGATGGGCAGATTATCTTTGGGAGGAGACCACCTTGATGTTCCTCTAGATGGCTTTTCTAGTGATGATGGCGAATCTTTCAAATCTCAAGGCTACTTGCTTTTTGAGTATTTTGAAAAGGATCCTCCTTTTAGCCGTGAGCCTTTGGCTGATAAAGTGCGCTCCCTGTTTCATTATCGACTCATTCTTACCTTTCTCACTTTTACCAGAACATTGTCCTTGCCATTTCTTGTTTAGCCTTTTTATTATATTTTCTGGTGTGTGGGTGGACAGATATTGGACCTTGCATTTGGATTTCCTCAACTGGCGACACTTAGAAGTTGTGATATTCTACCATCTAGTTGGCTATCCGTAGCATGGTATTTTTCTTTAATTTTGACCTTTGATTCTGGGTTTTTAGGATTATATAGGACTGATATTTTCTTTGCTTTGCTTGTAGGTATCCTATTTATAGAATACCAACAGGTCCAACATTGAAAGATCTTGATGCTTGCTTTTTGACATACCACTCCCTTTATACCCCCGTTGGAGGTAGGATGATGGGTTGTTACTTCATTTCTGCTGTACTTGGATTTGTTTTCTAATGAATTTTGAGAAAGACAGCGGTGTGATATTATTTTGAAGAAAATGATTAGTCACATTGTTAGGCTGTTAACAGTAATCCCTTAACTAGTTCATGATATGTTATTTGTAGTCTTTATGTAAATGTGGAATCATTTTAGAATATCTTATTTCCTCTCAATGCATATAGGTGGTATACGTGGTATTCATATTGTATTTGGGTTCTTCAACCATCCTTGCTTCAAAATCATGTTAGTAAATGGTTATTTTAATACCTTGGCACCTGATAATTGGTGATCTTTCTTTCTCTGGTTCTTGAGTTGCATGAATGATTATATTTATTCCTAAAAATATTTGTAATCCATGAATGTTACATTTATTTCTAAAAAAGTTGTAAAATGTATTCTATCTCTGCATTTAAAATTCATTATAAGCCACATTGATCAGTGGGGTTTTTATATTGGGCAAATTTAAGCATACATGGCCCATTTTATATGCATATCAATGATTTCGAGAGATTAATAATTGTGAGATGCATTTGGCTTTAATGAGGCATTACTCCTTTCAGGTTCACAAGGAGTGCAGAGTCCTGCAGTGTCACATCCTATTGAGATGGATGGTGTCCCTAAAATGCCCTTACCGGTGTTGGGTCTTGCTTCATACAAGTTCAAAGGATCTATGTGGACTCCTAATGTTGGACGTGAGCACCAACTAGCTAGCTCTCTTGTGCAGGCTGCTGACAGTTGGTTAAGGCTGCTTCGGGTCGATCACCCAGATTTTGTGTTTTTCAACCGTAGGAGGTGATATATGATGCAAAAGTGATTATGATTGGTTTTCTTTTGGCCATTATGTATTTCGTGTAGCTATTTGTTGTCAGTGGCCCATGTTTTAAATGTCAACGTAGAAACTAGAGTTACTCATCTACTTGGCAAAAGAAAATTGAAAAAAGCAAATAGAAGAGGAAGCCCTTGCGATTCCCTGCTATAATATAAGCACTGAAGCTCTGGATAAACATCATTATTAAAGCTTGTCCAGAATGTGTGCATGGTGGATGTATAGCTTAAGATAAGCTTGCTGTATGTTTCCATTCATTAGGTAGGTGGTTTTGCTAGCTAACATCAGTTTCAAGTCCTACACCAGGTGTTGCTAAGGTTATGCTACATAGAACAGTGTCCTGATGTTTACTTTTTACACCTGGCTTTTAAATTATGGTGGAATTTGTTAGAAATGGTGTTGGGGCTAATCATGTTTGAATTGCCCAAATATTTATCGAAATTTAGCAGTAGTTTCTTAGCTGCATCAAGTGTACAACTCTTTTGTTTTGGAATTTTGATACCAATGAAAATGTTTGTTGGATAAACTTTTTGGATTTTTACTTCATTCCCTTACTAATGGTAATAGTTGATTCTAGTGACATTCAGTGGTCGGACATTTGCTTCTAATTTTTTTATGAAGCATATATGTATCCATAGAGAGGAACCCTAAAATGGAGTAATACTAGGATTTATTTTGTCGGTTTTAAACTAGAGGTTTTTGTGTTACTTGTGTTCCTCACATGCTTTGAAAATGTTGGTAGTCTTAAAAAGGTTTTCGGATAAAATCTACCGTTAATTTATTAAAAATGTAAAATATCATTTGTTCTAATGAAGAGAATTATGAGGTGACAAAAATATTAATAAGACTAATTTAGTAACATTTTTTTTATTATTTAGTGACAATTTTTAGAGGATTGAAGTGAGGTTAAAACAATATTTTAGAGACTAATTTAGGAATTTAATTTTTGAAAACATAGTGTGATGATTCAAATAATCTAAGGGTTGTAATTGAGGGTTATGTCAATGTTGAAATATTGGTTATTATTATGCAATGGGTTGGTGAAGTGGGAAAGCGAGTTGAGTTGTAATAATTTATTCCTACTTAAAGCTTAACACAATAAGAAAATGAGTTTACTTTTCTTGATTTTAGTTTGTCTTAAAGTCAATGTTGAGATGTAAATAAGTTTCACATCAATAAAATAAAAGAAGAAATAATAACTTGTACATATAAATTTTAATGATTGAGAGATCTTTTGGATGACAACCAAAAATAAAATAGTGAGGATTTAAGTTTAAAACGGACAATATAATTGTGAGACCCCAAACTAATAGATTGATTTGGTACTAAAGTAATATTTAGCTAGCGAAAATCACATTCTGTAAACACAAATTAAGATGTGTTTGAAAATCCATTTAAAATTTATGAAATGTAAAATTTTCCATTTTAAAGCAACAAATGTGAAAGGAAGGGAAGAAGTGAATTGACATTTCGCTCATGGTGTGTTTGGATGAGAAATTTTACAAAATCAAGAAATTTTAATTTTTTTTATTTGAATTACTTTAATTTTAATTTCTATTATTTTTAAAATATTTTGTTTGGATAAATTAATTCAAATTTCTTAAATTTTAAATTGTTAGGTTGGATATGATAATTTGATTCTACTATGATAAAATTAATTTTAAAAATATATTTATATGTTGAGATTTTTAAATTAAATTTTATAAAAATAAATATTAGCTAATTTTTAAATATTTAATAATTAAAAAATTAATATTAGCTAATATTTAATAATTTTAACAATATTTTTAAATATTTAATAATTATAAACATGAAGAGATAAAAGATAAAATAAAATATATAAGTGAAATAAGAATATATATATATATATATATATAATTTCAAATTCTTACTTTTTTTGGAGAATTTGAAATTCTTCTATTTCAAGGAATTTTACAAATATTTGAATTTCAAATTCTTTATAAATTCCTCATCTAAACAAGGTATTTCACTTTAAAGAATTTGAAATTCTTTAAACAAATGAATTATTCTATTTAAATTCCTCATCCAAACACACTATCAACGAAATCAAAATCGAAACATGCACTTAATTAATTGTCAGTTTTAAAAATAAAATATGTTTATCGAGAAAAAAGAGCTAATAAGCTTTAATGTAATCAAAAGTTCTTAAAACAATGTAATTATACATATTTTTAGTCACACAAAACCTTTGAAGGACATTTGTTGGGATAAAGTTAATATTAAATGGAGACTTACGTATTTAATTCTCATAAAAGACACATAGTTCGTACTAATATAAAAGTATTATCTTCCTTTACCAAAAAAAAAAAAAAAGACTTTACCAAAATAAAAGTATTATCTTCAGAATAATTTTAAATTTTATTTATTTAGAGCATATTTTAACTTCAATATATTATTGAAAAGTACTCACCTAATTATTTATCAACAACCACGTTTTAAAACTTTTTTTTTATTTTTTTTATTTCTGTTGTAAAAAAAAACTTCTTTTTCCCTTTATATAAGTTTCTTAACAAATTTCATGAAGCACTAAATATTGTTTCAAGTCTATTTTTAATGTCCAATTGTATCATATTAATTAATTGTTCTATATTTTCTTATATATATTACTTTTACAATAATTGAAGTTCCTTTTCATTTATTTGTATATTCACAGAATTGTTTGCAAATTCAGAAATTGTATCAAGAGGTGTTTTGTATAGTATTCTAGGCAAAGATTTAGGTTTGAGTTTGAAATTATTAAATATCAAATTCAAACTTGTACATCAATCACACCACAAGGTTGGAGTTTGCAATTATTACATAACAAACTTAGACATAAAGCTAAAAACTACTGGACCATATATTATGGGCTTGGACTAATGTAAATTAAATGTTTAAAATTTGTCAATGAATCTCAATATGTTAATTAATCTTCATTATGCTAATTAATTATTAATATGTCAATTAAATCTTGTAGTCCTCATCAAAGATATCCTATATATAGACTCAACGCAATGAGAATGGACAAAACATAACAATGATTCAGATAGTGTTAAACTTTGGGACCAACTTACTTCTTAGAGTTTGACATTGCCTTGAAAATTTAGTTCCTGCATAGGGCTTGGTGAAATTTTTCGGACATTTTTGTAAGCCTTACTCCATGGTAATGACTTAAGTTTTTATTTATTTATTTATTTATTTATTATTATTATTATTATTATTATTATTCAACTTTGACGAAAACAAGGAAATAAGAATATAACCATAATGAAAAGAAATAAATTCATAATGAAAAACTTACAAAGAGAAATATAGCAAGAAGATTTGGAAGATCAGATTCTGAAAGTAGCAAGACAAAGCTTTTACTATCTCAAAACTCTCGATGCCTATTGCAAACATCATAGAGTTCTTATAAAGAAGGAACATACATATGAAAATTACATATAAGAGCATTTACAATTCTCACTTATTAGGGGCATTGACAGAAAAGAAAATAAAGTACATTCATTATTACAAAAGATAACGTATTCTAGAGCTACAAGTGAGAAGGTAGCAAGAGCATCTTTGAAATTTCTGCACATTTTATCTAAAATGAATCTTATCTTGAACAGAGAATATTATCTTCTAAAGAATATTGAATAATTTTGTCTGGGCATCTTATCTTGTCAGAGCATCTTATCTTTGATGTACTTATCTCTTATCTCTTGAGAATCTTGAAATCGTATCTTGTCAGAACATCTTATCTTTAAGGTACAACTTATCTCTTATCTTTTGAGAATCTTGAAATCTTTAATCAAACATATTGTTAGGATTAGTGGAGACAGAGTCAGGTGATCCAGTTTTTTCCTTTTGTGAAGGATCTTGCATTGCTTGAATTAACTTTAATCTTTCTTCAAACTCATCTTGAGAGGTGGCTGACACCAATTCTGCCATAATCTTGCTTTTTTCGACTAAAAATTTAGTTTCTTCATCTAAATCCTTTTTGATGGAAGAGCATGGGCTAAAGGCCCAACCACTAGAGCAATGGCCAGGAGGTTACTTGAAGATTTGACTACTTCAGAGCTTAGTGGGCCCAATGGGCTTGGTGGGCCTAGGGTGCTTTTCACTTGGGCTTTGATTGATTAAACACCATGATTAATTGTATTTTCTTAGTATAGGAATTTACTTTGATGTTGGTCTTGTATTTTGACCATAGATTAGGGTTTAGGTGTCTTGGGCTTAATTTTGAGCTTCTTGGGCTTTGGGCTTTTGATACCCAATATTGGGCTCATTCTTCTCCTTGTATTTTTTCCTATTCATTGTATTCATTAGACCATTGTATTTTGGTCATTAGATTAGGGTTTAAGGAGGTTTAGTAGTTCATTTGAATTAGGACAAATTAGGTTAAATTTAGGATGGATTTAAGTTGCATTTAGGTCACACTTTTGGCACCACCTTGGCTACACAAGTGTGACACCGAAATGAAACCCTAAATACATACTAAATTCAGCCTAATTCACATTTAGCTCTACATGACCGGTTATGCACATGTGACACAAGGTTTGAATTCAAATTTGAATTTGAATTCAAATCTTGGCGCCAACATGTGACCTATCATGTGGCGCCAAGTGTCTCCTCCTATTTTCGGTGCATTATATGTTCCCTCCTAACACATTTTGTATTCACTTTTGATCATAATAGAAATTTGTGAGCCATTGGCCGAATTTCCTCTCTCAAAAGTCCCTTAGAGTTCATCTTCAAAACCTTAGGATTTCACCTTAGAATCCTTCTCTTTGAAGTGTGCTCTCCATTGATGCTTGAGCTTGGATGCTTCCCTCCTAGTTCAAAGTTGAGTTCATCCGTGAGTTCTTAGCTTATAAGTGTTCTTGAGTTGAAGAATCAAGTCTCCATTGAAGAAGATCCGGCCTAAGCAAATCCGTGGAGAAGATCATCCATCACTCCTCCTAAGTTTGCTATCACTTTTGTTCTTTGGAAGTAATGGATGATGAACTTATTTTAACCCATTCATCAATCCTCTTAAGACTTAACATTTTGATGTCGAATTTCTTCCACCATTTCACTTTAATAGATCTTGTCAAAAGTAACAAACTATTATTAGAGTAACACTGCCGATATATATAATCCCACAACATGATCCAAGTAATATATTTTGAAGTTATGAAGGATATAAACTTATACCCCGTTAAAAAGGTTGTCTTTTGTTTAAAATAATTGAATATCTCAGAAACTTCATCAGGAAAGATTTCTCTAATAGGTCCAAATTTGATAAACCATTCGAGAAACCATTTGGTGAATTTTAAAGAAATCCCTCTACGAAACTAGATAAACCAGGAATGGGTTTTTTGTTGAAGGTAGAGAAAATTAGTCTAGGCATCTATATAATCATAATAGGAATATTGTTGGGGCTCAAAGGTTCTTGAGAAATTATTGGTTTTATGAAGAGGTTGGTTCCATTCATTAAGGGTAATAATCCTGAGAATTTTTATTTTTGAAAAATGGATTTTTTCCTAATCATCTATGATATGAGTTAACTCTATTGAATCGGTGTCTATTAAGATAAATTCATAAAAAATTCTAGATTTATAAGTGGGAAGGTAATGATAATTTTCTAGAAATATTATGGAGGCTAAGGTGGTTAGAGTTAATTTTTTTTCCAGTTAGGTTCTATTGGTAAGATATCAATATTTTCATCTTTAGTAATGTATTCTTCTTCATAGGATTTTGAGCCTGAAGGAGTAGATATTGGAGGTGTAATATGGGGTAATTGTTTGGAAGGTGTAGGTATTGAATTTGGAGTGGGACTTTGATATCGATCTAGAAAAGATAATATTTTTTCAGTTAGGTTCTATTGGTAAGATATCAATATTTTCATCTTTAGTAATGTATTCTTATTCATAAGATTTTGAGCCTGAAGGAGTAGATATTGGAGGTGTAATATGGGGTAATTGTTTGGAAGGTGTAGGTATTGAATTTGGAGTGGGACTTTGATATCGGTCTAGAAAAGATAATAGTGAATATTTATTGGAAGAAGTAATCTAGGGTTCAGTTTTGATGGTAGCTAAAAGTGTTGGCCTTTGTGGAGAATTTGGAACTAATGGTCTGATAGGAGTATTGCCATTAGTTGTTTTAGGGGCCAATGACCTATTGGAAGTATTGCTTGATGACTGATTAGGGGTTCTCAGTGGAGAACCCTATTGATCTTTTGAACTTTTGCTCATTTTCTTGCAAAAATTCTCTCGTTAAAAAATCTGGTAATACATTTTTCTCTCCCTTAATATGTTCTATCTCAAAATTGAAACAAGATAATAATGTTTGCCATCTTGCAAAAATATGTTTTGAAACAAGGTTTTTAACATCTTTTTGAAGAACATTGGGAGCAGTTTTGCAGTCAGTTCTAATTAAATATTTTTTGCTAAAAAGGTCATCTTGGAACTTTTGAAGACACAAAACTATTGAAAGAATTTCTTTTTGACTGTTGAATATTTTTGTTGAGCTTGATGTCAGATACCCGAATGGTATCTGATCACTTGTTCTTTAGGAGAGAGTTTTTTTTAGAATTCCCCCATATCCTAACTCTGAGGCATCGACTTCTACTATTAATGAGGCTTGTGGATCGGGGATACCTAAACACGAGAATATTTTGACTATTTTTCTAATCTCTATTACTACTTGACTTATCTCATTATTCCAAGGTATTGGATTTTTTCTTAATCTTGAATATAATGGGGCACATATAATCCTAATATTAGGAATGAAATCTACTATGTAATTAACACATCCTAAGAATCTTTGAAGTTGGTTTTTGTCTTTTATCTCATTAGGAAACTTGTCAGTGAATTCTAAAGATCTTTGTATAGGAATTATAGTACATTGAAAAATCTCATAACCTAAAAATCTAGTCTTGGTTTGAAAGATTTTTTTATCTTTTTTGCTGATACTACTAAACCATTATCTTTAGTAATATTTATAAATTTATTATGATGTTTTATGTGTTGATTTACAAATTTTGGAAAAACTAATACATCATCTAGATATACTTTGGTAAAATTCATATAATTATAAAAAAATATCATTCATGTAGACACCCAATTTCGTCTAGGGGGCATACAAACAACAAGATAGGACATCAGAGGGCCCAAAAGCCCAAATCAACTATTTTTAGTGGCCCGGAACGGGCCGTTCCAAAATCGGAACGGGTCGTTCCCAAGTCCGGAACGGGTCGTTCTCGAATTGGAACGGGCCGTTCCGAGGCTTCTAAAAGGCCTAAAAATTGTAGGTTAGAACGGGCCAATCTAGACTAGAACGGGCCGTTCCAAACCAAACAAATGGCCTAAAATCTGTACCCCGGAACGGGCCGTTCTGATTTCAGAACGGGCCGTTCTAGGGTATAAAATAATACGTAACGTTCGGATTCGGAACGGGCCGTTCCGAATCCAGAACGGTCCGTTCCGGCCCACATCTGATGCCTATAAATAGAAATCTCGGCCACAGTTTTGAGGACCCCAAGAATTTCATCCAGCACTCCTTAAAGCTCGAAATTTCTCTCTCTCTCCTATTGTATTTCTTGAGTTTTGTGAGGCTTATTGTAGTGTGAAAGGTTGCCACAAAGCACCTAAATCTCCATATTTGAAGATTAATAGAGCTCGTTCAAGAGGTATTTCAGTTAATTTTCTTCTCTCTCTTTTATTTCTTATCTTTGATAAATATTGTTTATAATAAAAGCAATCATGTAGACATTTTTGGGTCAATTGTATAATTTAAATTTTAAGCATGTAAATAGTTATTAATAAAAAGGGGATTTAATATTTATATTATTATTTTTTTATAACGCTAACTTCATCATAGGGTACCAATTGAGGGCGTTGTAGGGGTGCTTAATACCTTCTCTACACGTAATCGACCCCCGAACCCAATTCTCGTTATCGAGGCCATTATTGGATTTTTAAAATCCTTTTCTTTTTCCAATGTTTTGAGTAAAACATTGGTGGCGACTCCATGAACTCATTTTTCAAAACCATTAATTAAGGATTAGTCTGGTGTCCGGGAATTCCTTAATTGATGAGATCTTTAAAAGGATGTCTAAATCATAGGTCGCAGGATCGAAAATTTTCGGGTTGCGACAGATGGCGACTCCACTAGGGACGTTTAAAGAGGGTCAGGCCCATTTAATTGATGAATTTAATAAAATAAAAAATAATAATTTAAATATTTTTCCTCTTTATTTTATTTGTTTTATTTGTTTGGCTTTAATATCTGTTTGTTTGTTTATTTAAATTCTGCACCTGTTTGAATAAAACTGTACACAATCCTTTGCACACAACAGTTCCTCCTACACCCGGGGGCATGAGGGTAACAAACATAGGGAGTGGTTGACGTACGACCGGCCCAAGTTTGGCCTTGGAGCCTGCGAGCCTTGTTGGAAATCACACTCAAGGTGATAATCGGTTACTCTAGCCCGAAATACTGCGACAAACCTTAGAGTTTGCCAGGTGACGACGACAGAGATACTGGGTCCCTATAACGGGGGCACCTTGGGGGCCTTAAGACTAGTGAGATTAGAACTGTCCTATACAATGCACTTTTCTTGCAGGGACCACAGACCAAGGATTTAAACGTGACTGTTCGCGGGTGTACATTTGTTTGAGCATATGTGTGTTGCATTTGTTTGTGTTTATTTATTTCAAATGGATAAGAATTACAAACAAATAGATATTAATAAAAAATATGATAAAAATTTTAACTCCCTTCTGTATATCCTAACTCTAAAGCATCATATAGGGTAGTTTATTTAAAAAAAAAAAAACAAAAAAAATATAGCAAAAAAAATCATACATCATAACCTTTAGTCAAAAACATGATAAAATTTAGGTAGAAAACAAATATTATGCATCTTTTAGTTTAGCATATACATTCATTAGAAATGGAAGACACATAGTATGCAAAGATTTTTGAGAAAGGAGAACATTCTAAAGTACAAGAATCGTGTGCCCTTATACTAAGGAGGCCTACTAGACTTTGAACTCTCGTCATCCTTTCAAAAGAAGGCAAAGTCTACATCTTCTCAGACTTCTTCCAATCTAGAAAGATGTCATTCCTCATTTCAAATAGGAGATTATTTGAAATTTTGAAAAGGAAGCACGCAAAAAAAAAAAGAAAATTGAAGCAAAAAATAAAAATAAAAAAAAAGAAAAAGAATTTGCTTCAAAAGAACATAGTTTGATAATAAGCACCCTTACACCTCCAATTCATTATCAAATCACTCCAAACCGCATCTTTCTTCTCTGACTCATCAAACTCGTCAATAAAGATGAAAAGTTTGGCAATCACCAAAATAGTGGAGAACCCAAAGATTCTATTGACAGTTATTTCTGATCGGAATAGCAAGAAGAGAATCTGAGAAGAAACGAAGATTAATTGCAAATCAACGAACGAGCAAGCATGTCTATAGGGATATCATTCAAGCATGAGCTTCTGTAGCCTGCAACAACATCATCAAAGTGCACCGAAAGATCTTGTACAAAAAATGTTCTCTAAACAAACAAATCAATGAGAATGATATTTGTTGAATTTCTCAATCATCTTTGCATCCTATTTTGCACTTCATATAGATAACATGTCTTCCTGGTAAATAATAAATAAGAACAAAAAGGGAAACCTAACCTGTGCATGTTAATCGAATAATGAGATCACTGGTAATTAAGTGCAAACTCGATACATCAAATTGGAAGCACTTAAAAAACCAGTAATTATGCAAGAAGACTAGGGGGCATAACACGCCCAAATTGATGATTCAAACATCGAGAGTTTCCCATGCGAAAATGACAGCTGTTGGGATAAGAGGAACGATCAAGAATGGATGAATCGTTGCTTCTAGGGAATTACAAGACAAAACCCAATTGAAGAATAAAAGACATTGCACGACAAAAATCCCGATAGGATACATCCTATGCAAAATTAGGGATACAAAAAAAAAAGCAACGCTTGCTCGAGTTGAAAACTGAAAGGCAGCTTGAGTATTCCCTTTAGAAAGCAAGAATTCATAAAGATTTTACTCCGAAGTCGAAACACCCACATTCCAGCAAGTGGGAATGCGTTCCTAACGTAGTTCAACCAATCGTCAACCATGCCTCTCTAGGGTGCAGCCTCGGTTAATCTCTCTGTGTATGAATCACGAACTCGGGGCATGCCCGGGCTTTCGAGCTTTGTTAAAGGGGCACGTGTAAATTGAAAGTACTGTTTTAAATGCCATAGCACTCTTTCGTTTCTCTTCTCCCTTTAAATATTCACTCTAGGCCTCATCCATTAACCCTTAATAAACAAGATGTATTTGCGACAAAGATGTTACTCAATAATAACATGGAAAGGATAACAAAGGAACAATCAGGAGTCCAAACATGACTGGGCGTCTCATACAAACGTTGCAAAAATGAAAGCCAGGTAGAAACCCACTAAGGGGGCTACGCAAAATTAGGGCAAGATCCGTTAGGGGCTCACATTCGAAAAGGGCAACCTAGGAAAAAGTAAAGATCAAAAGAAAAATGTATGTTAGGAAACACATCCAAAGTGACCTAGGAAAAAGTTAGGACATTAAAGCAACGACCTGAGTTGAAAACCGAAAGGCGGCTCAGGAGGGATCATTTAATCAGAGCACGACCCCAAGTCATCACTCCCCTTTCCAAAAAAAGGCTAAAACACAATGATAGCTTCTTTGTAGCAAATATGCTTTGTTTAATAACCCTAAACACCAAAGCTCACCTTGGCCAGCCATTCTTCTAAAAAACCCTTTTGGAAAAAGCATCCATTCTAACAACCCTTCTAAAAAAAATACAAACATCCATTCTTCTAAAAAACCCTTTTGGGAAAAACATCCATTCTAACAACCCTTCTGAAAAAAATACAAACATCCCTTCTGTCTTTTCTCTTGACCCTTATGGCATTAAAATGGTACCGAAAATATACACGGAGAATGCACAGTGAATACTCACAGAGGAAAGATTGAGATGTCCCCGAACGGAGTTGGGAGACGCTTGACTACACATCGACTAGATAATCAAGGAGCCACTGAAACCTTGAGTTCAAAAAAATATATCCCGGCGATAATCACAAACGACATGGATAAAAAGGAATCGTCAACATTAACCTTAACACGTACAGGTTAATTTCATGACAAAAAAATTGAATTGCATATTTAGGAACAAACACATGAGCATAAACTAAATCGCATGCATAAGGTAGGGGCATATGGAAGGGCGTTACACAAAAAAATGGAATAAATAAAAGAATCATTTCTGTCTTGCATTTTCATTGCATCCATGCATCCATGCATTCTACTTGTTATGGGTCAGAGGGAGCCATCAGGACAAAGCACTTGTCAAAGCAAAATAGCCGAGCATGAGCCAAGCAGTGGCAAACGACAACACCAAGTGATTCTACGTGCCCACTAAGCAAAGACATATCAACAGTGGAATAGGATAGAATCGACCAAACAAGAAAGTCTATAAGCATGAAGAGGCCATCGTGCCTTACTCCTCAACTAAATGAAGGATGATCCAAAAAATGCCAAGAGCAGGAATGACTTCCTAACCAAAGGCAGGAGTGGCTTCCAAAATAATACTCATCAATAAATATTCAGCAAATAACATCATCGTGAGAATAGATCCCTCCATCAATGATGACAAAAAAAAAGCAAAAACAACATGAGAAAAAGGCGAGTTTCGTAAATGTTGAAAAAGCCGAAGGATTTAGAAAAATAGCAAAAAAAGGCAAGCTTTAAACATGAAAAAGCCGAAGCTAAAAAATGAAATTAAAAAAAACCCTACCACAAGCAGACGCCTGAAGAGGCATCACAATACTCACCTTGACAAGAACAACACCAAACTCTTACCAGCCATCTCATAATAAAGGCGCATGGAGAGGCATCACAATACTCAAGTGGCAAGGGCAACACTGGAATCCCTGCCAGCCATCCACTTCTCTGCCCACCAACACAGGGGCACAACAAACATCTCTTGCCCATCCACCTAGGGGTAGTCTTTCATTCCACAACCATCCATCAACAATCAAACAATCAGTCATCAATGAATCAAAAGGACTCAACATTGCGCCTGGAGAGGCATCACCATACTCACATGGCAGGGGCAACACTAGAATCCCTGTCACCCATCAACTCCTTTGCCCACCATCACAAGGGCACCACCTACCAGCAATCCTCGTCTTCATTAGACGTCCTCCCAAAAGGGACAATCACAATGTCAACAGACGACCTGGAGAGGCCGGCATAATAATACTCACAATATCAGCAGGCAGCCTAGAGAGGCCGGCACAACAATACTCACAATGTCAGCAGGCGGCCTGGAGAGGCCGGCATAACAATACTCACAATGTCAGCAGGCAGCCTGGAGAGGCCGGCACAATAATACTCACAATGTCAGTAGGCAGCCTGGAGAGGCCAGCATAATAATACTCACAATATCAGCAGACGACCTGGAGAGGTCGGCACAATAATACTCACAGCATCAACAGACGGCCTGGGGAGGTCGCCACAACAATACTCACAACATCAGCAGGCGGCCTGGAGAGGCCAGCACAATAATACTCACAATGTCAGCAGGCGACCTGAGGAGGCCGACATAATAATACTCACAATATCAGCAGGCGGCATGGAGAGGCCGGCACAACAATACTCACAACATCAGCAAGCGGCCTAGGGAGGCCGACACAACAATACTCAACATCAGCAGGTTGAAGAACCAGATCTCCACCTCACTATCACAAGAGAAACAATGGAGCTTCTACTCGAAGACTGAAGATCAGGTGTACAATTTGTCAACCTTGTTACCCAATAGAGTACGCAATCAGTGCTCAACTGCTCTAAAGGGTGAGGATACGAGTAAATACACCTGTCCAACGGAAGCAACGTAGAAGCATCAACACAGAGATGAGAAGAAGACCCGAACGAAATGTCTACGTCTTTACTTGCCTTTGGAAAAACAACACAGCTATTCCAAAGGACAAGTAAAGAGGGGCAGCTGTAGACACCCAATTTCATCCGGGGGGCATACAAACAACAAGATAGGACATCAGAGGGCCCAAAAGCCCAAATCAACTATTTTTAGTGGCCTGGAACGGGCCGTTCCAAAATCGGAACGGGCCGTTCCAAAATCGGAACGGGCCGTTCCCAAGTCCGGAACGGGCCGTTCTCGAATTGGAACGGGCCATTCCGAGGCTTCTATAAGGCCTAAAAATTATAAGTTGGAATGGGCCATTCTAGACTAGAACAGGCCGTTTCAAACCAAACAAATGGCCTAAAATCTGTACCCCGGAACGGGCCGTTCTGATTTCAGAACGGGCCGTTCTAGGGTACAAAATAATACATAACGTTCGGATTCGGAACGGGCCATTTCGAATCCATAACGGTCCGTTCCGGCCCACATCTGATGCCTATAAATAGAAATCTCGGCCACAGTTCTGAGGACCCCAAAAATTTCATCCAGCACTCCTTAGAGCACGAAATTTATCTCTCTCTCTCTCCTATTGTATTTCTTGAGTTTTGTGAGGCTTATTGTAGTGTGAAAGGTTGCCACAAAGCACCTAAATCTCCATATTTTAAGATTAATAGAGCTCGTTCAAGAGGTATTTCAGTTAATTTTCTTCTCTCTCTTTTATTTCTTATCTTTGATAAATATTGTTTATGATAAAAGCAATCATGTAGACATTTTTGGGTCAATTGTATAATTTAAATTTTAAGCTTGTAAATAGTTATTAATAAAAAAGGGATTTAATATTTATATTATTATTGTTTATAACGCTAACTTCATTATAGGGTACCAATTGAGGGCGTTGTAGGGATGCTTAATACCTTCTCTACACGTAATCAACCCTCGAACCCAATTATGGTTATCAAGGCCATTATTGGATTTTTAAAAACCTTTTCTTTTTCCAATGTTTTAAGTAAAACATTGGTGGCGATTCCATGAACTCATTTTTCTAAACCATTAATTAAGGATTAGTCTAGTGTCCAGACATTCCTTAATTGATGAGATCTTTAAAAGGATGTCTAAATCATAGGTCGCAAGATCCGACATTCCTTAATTCATAATATTTTGAAATTCAGTAGGAGCATTTTTGAGACCTTGAGGCATTACATTCAACTCGTAATGCCCAAAAAGGCACAACAAAAGTTATTTTGTATCTATCTTCTTTCTTTACAAAGATTTGATAATATCCAGACTTCATATCAAATTTAGAAAATATTGTTGCATTATTGAGTTTTTTTTAATAAGATCTGGTTTATTGGGTAAGAGGTACCTAATCCATTTTAAAACTTTGTTTCAAGGTTTATAATTGATTGCTAATCTAGGAGCCCCTCTTTCTAACTCAGATGCATTCATGACATAAAACCTAGAGCAACTCCAAAGGGATTTTGAAGGTCTTACTAATCCTTTATCAAGATATTCTTGAATTTCTTTTTTTACAATATTCTAAATATTAAACATTCATTTGTATGGGACGAACTTTTGTTCTTATGTCTTGTTCATTAAAACCATCTATATAAGGTAAAGATATTTCATATTTTTTGCGGTGCCAAAAAGGTGTTGGGTTAAATCACAAATTTCTTTTCTATTTTTTCTTGAAAATTTTTAATAGTTTTTTTGAAGATTTGTATGCTTTAACTATTTTTCTCTTCTTTTATATTGAATTTCTTTACTCAAAGAATTAATATGTTTTTTCTTGTTATTAATAATACTAGTAGAATGTGCTTTTAAAAGATTTAATTCTCTTACTTTAAAGGGATTAATAAATTCAAAATATATGATATTTCCTAATACTTTTGTTTCTAATCCTTTTGTAGTTACATTAAAAGGGTATAATGATAAAAAAAGAAGGAGTTCCTAAAATAAATTGTATATTCATATCTTTTATTAATACAAAAGAGGTTTCATAATAGATTTCATTGATACATATCTTGGCTGAGGAGAGTTTACAATTAATCTTCATTCTAAAATTATTAGCGGTAACTACTTTTTCTTTAGTTTTTTCATCGTATCTTGAGGGTATTAAGCCTTCTTATAAACAATTAATATTAGCTCCTGAGTCTATTAAAGCTATTAAATTAAGCTCTTCTTGTCGTGTTATTAATCTAGTCTTACAATGCCATTTAGGAACAAATATCAAATTTAAATAATTCATGTGTGAGGTTGAAGCTTCCTCAGTTATTGGTTTATAACTTTCTTGTGATTTAAGTTTATCAAGACCTTCTAATTCTAATATCCTATATTCTAATGCAATATCATTTTGTTTTAGCTCTTGTATTTCTTGTTTTATCACTTTTATTTCATCTTGTAAATCTTTTATTGTTATTGGACTAGGCTTTCTAAATCTACTATATATTTCCTTTAAATCTATTTCTTGGGTTACCTCTTGCTCTTTTTTATCCCTTTTTACTAATTTATCTAATTGACTAATAAAGTTATCTTTCAATGGACCATCCTCTAACTTTCTAATAAGGTTGTAGTTTGATCGGGGGTTAACACATTAATGGATTTACAGTTATTTCATGTACACAACTGACAATAATCATTATCAAAATTTTCTTGACTACGAAGAGGTTTGTTCTTCTAGTTGGTAAATTATCTCTTCAATATTGCTTTCTTCTTTTAGGAATGAACTATCTTCTTCTTCAGGATCTGGATTTATCAAAACATTTAAGAGACTTTTCTTAATAGACTCATCTATTTCTAATTCATTAATCTTTTGTTGAACATTTTACACTTATTAGCGAAGTGAGCTGTTCTTCCATATTTCCAACAAGTAATATTCTTTTTATTATTCTTGTTATTATTAAACTTTCTCCTATATTTTTGTTTCCATTCTCCTTGTTGATCATTTTTCACCTCGTGATATTTATTCTATTTTCTATAGGGCTTGTATTGATTCTTTTGAAAAGTTATCCTTTTCTTATCCTATTTTTTATGATGTGCACTTGGTGCTCTAATAGACTCTACTTCATATTGTTGAAAAAAATTGCCTATTTCTCTCTTATTGGTTATACTCTCTTTTCTAAGCTTATTCTGAAGTTTAAAATCATTGTAGGCTTGAATACCAGGTTTCCACTACTATGCTATGGATTTGACCATAGGTTAAAACTTGATAAGGTATTGGGTTACCAAAATGAGTTTCTAGTTTTGATTTTACCTTTCCAAAAAATAATTTTGGTAATCTGGCAATAAACCTTTCTTTCCAAAATCCTTGAAATTCTCTAAGGGTGATCTTTGACATAAAAACGTCTTTATACCACCTATAATCGGACATTGTTGAACAATATAGATTTGCTAATTGACTAGCAGCTCTATCTTTAAATATATTAAGATCTCCTACAAAATGTTGAATAATAGTATAAATAAGGGTTGCTACAAAATCTTCCTCATTTTTATTTTTCATGGCTCCTAATATTGTTTCTCTATCAAAGGGAGTACAAAAATTATCCCACCATCCTTTTAATTGTCCTGTAAATCCTTGGACAAGGGTCATGACTGTGGCTTCGTTCATATTTCCTCTTCGTTTGTAGGCTTTAGCTGCCATGGTCATTTGGCAAATAAAATCTAATATTCCTTGTTTACTCATACCATTTATATTCCATTCACATATATAGTGCCAAAATAACTATTTTGGATTAGGTCTCCTCGTTCTTCATAATCAGTAGGAGAGAGTTTTGGATAATAGGTCTTAAGTTCGAGATAGGTTTTTAACTTATTGAGGGAAAGATCTTCTATAACATTTAAGGATAATTTTTTTAAGGTTAACTACTATCAAGGTTTATAGTTTCTATTTGAGTATTAAGCTGGTAAATATGTTTAACTAAGGGTTTAACGAGGGCTGTAGAGGTACTACTACTAGAATGATCTTGATTTTCTATTATAATTAACTGTTTTAACATAATTTCTAACATAACATTAGAATAATTAATCTGAGAGTGTAATTTTCTAATATTTTTCTTATTGATTTATTTTTTGATTTCATTAATAATCTTGTAAGGACCAACTTCTACTTGGGAATTATCAACTATAAATTTTATTCTTAATTTAGGAGGATATTCTGATTTTATTGTGTTATTATCAATAGTTGTCCAATTTGTTGTTGTATTAGTAAGAGTATTTAAGTGTTTAGGAAAATTTTGCAAACCAATCAAAGAAATAAACATTTATCTCTTTTTCTTCCATAAAATTATAATATAAAGTTCTAAACTCTATTATTTTATCTTTTGAAAATGTTGAAAAATACCAATCTCTTTTATCTTTATTGTAATCTTCTTTAAAGTCTTCATTAAAGTCTTCATTAATCCAAGTTTTATCAATTTTAAAAGACTCTTCTCAAGTAATAGTATTTAATACCTGTGGTGGAGTCTGATTATAATCTCCTGATTCTTCAATTTCTTGATTAACATGATGATAAACAGGTTTAGCTATTTTTGAGTTAATATCTAATTTAGTAAGATCTATATTAATGGTTGATGTAACACCCTGATTTTCACAAATTATATGAAGGCTCAAAGCCCAATAAAGGTGATTTAGTAGCCTAGAACGGGCCGTTCTTAAACTAGAACGGGTCGTTTCAAACTACTAGAAATGCCTATGAACCCTAGATTGGAATGAGCTATTCCCAAAACAGAACGGGTTGTTCCCAAAACGGAACGAGTCATTCCCCAAACTGGAACGGGGTGTTCCAAACCACCAAAAAGGTCTAAAATCCTAGTTGGAAATGGGTCGTTCCAAACATGGCCGTTATGAGTTAAAACTCAACTCCAGAACGGGTCGTTCTGATTTTAGAACGGGCCGTTCTAGATGCGAATTTAACACATCACAAAGGAATCCAGAACGGGCCATTTTGAATCCAAAATGGGTTGTTCTGGCCACTTCTGACATCTATAAATAGCATACTTAGGCATTGCTCCTTGATACGCTCTCAGAAGACCAAGGAGAACCAAGAGAAGGAGATTAAACAGATTCTACTCTAGCTTCATCTTCTGCTTATCCAGGTAAAGGGGGAGTGAGAAACCTCGCTCGGGGGTGAGGGAATAATTGTTTGGTAGCAGGATTGGCCCCCAATTCCTTGTCTGATACATGCTTCTAGGAATAGACAAAATATGAAAGTTTTCTGTTTTGCTTTCTGAATATTCTGTTGTGTTCCTTGTGTGATGTTGAGTGTAAATATGTGTTTGATTTCAAAATTAGATAAGTTTTGATATGAATTAGAGTGCTTTGTGGGTTCCTGTGCGAAACCCTATGAGAAACAATTATGAGTATGATTATGTAAAATGTGAACAAATGACATGAGACATGATGTGAATGACGTGCTATTGTGTACACTATGACTATGAGAATGTGAAACGTGATGAAATGAGATAAGACATGAAATTCCATGACAAGTAAATTGATGAGTCCATGAGTTTGTGAATGTGTGACATGCATCATATGCATTTATGTGATGAGGTACGATATGGAGTACATTGTTAGGGAAGGCCCTCCAAGTGTGAAACATCTTGAAGGAGTCCTAGGTGATAGTGCGATTTGGAAGGCCTAGTTCTGCCCGTTTGTGAGCATGGGACGTATCTTGTGCGACTTTTCTATCCCGACGAGACCCTAGCAATACATTCTTCTAGTTGAGAGTGCACGGTTGAGCTGACATGTACTCCTAGACTACTCTAGGTATGTTGCTTCGGCAGCATACCACATGATATATGATTATGAGACACGTGACTGGCACCACATGCATGCATTTATGAGTCGAGTCCTTGACATCATTGCACGATGAATGACTACACATGTGTTATTTTTGTATGTATAATTTGAATTTGCACCTGATTAATGTATAGCTATGGCTATAATTGTTATGATTTGTGTGTGTGTTGCCTAACTTTTATTTTTACACTTGAAATCGAGTGAGATGTTTCTCGCTCTCTTGTTGTTCTTTGTATGTGTTTAAATTATGTTGCAGGTGATCATGAACATGAGGATGTTGGTGATGAGGCTTAGGCTTTAGTTGAGCATGCTCTGATAGGATATGTGACATTGGGGCATAGCTAGGCTTAGTTTAAGATTTCATTATTGTTATTTTGTTTTGGAAAAACTCATGTTTCATTTTTCTATAAATTCCGCATTTGACCATGTTTTAAGTTTACGAATGTGAATTCTGTACTCTTATGTTTTAATTCTAAAGATTTTATTTAACCCAAGAAGATGTTTTCATAATTATTATATATGTATGTTAATGTCTTACATTGCTACCCTTATAAATCATTTGAGGTTCTCTTATTCTTAGTGATCTTGACCTATTCATTCTTAACCCAATATTGGTTCCTTTTTCAATAATATCTCTAACCTAAGTGTTGTATAGTTTACGCTCTTCTACTATATCTTCTAAATACCAATCTTCAGGAATTTTACTAATAACTTCTTCATGACTAAGACATATTGGGACCTGTATCAAAGATTTTTTAAGATTAGCCTTAACTAAAATAGTTTAATTTTTAGGCGAGGACCTTAAAGCTTTATAATTATAATTAATTTTAGTCACCTTATAATAAATTCTAAAAATTATTTGGATTGGTCTTTATTCTTCATCTAATATCTCATTTGGAATTTTAACATATAATTTTAACACATTATTGGTTTTTTCACCTTGTGATATTTATTCTATTTTCTATGTTGTGCACTTGGTGCTCTAATAGACTCTACTCCATATTGTTGACAAAAATTGCCTATTTCTCTCCTATTGGTTGTACTTTCTTTTCTAAGCTTATTCTGAAGTTTAAAATCATTACAGACTTGAATACCAGTTTCTACTACTATGCTGTGGATTTGACCGTAGGTTAAAGCTTGATAAGGTATTGGGTTACCAAAATGAGTTTATGGTTTTGATTTTACCTTTTCAGAAAATAATTTTGGTAGTCTTGCGATAAACCTTTCTTTCCAAAATCCTTGAAACCCATCTTCTCTAAGAGTAATTTTTTACATAAAAACATTTTTATACCACCTATAATTAGACATTGTTGAATAATATAGATTTTCTAATTGACTAGCAGCTTTATCTTTAAATATATTGGGATCTCCTACAAAATGTTGAATAATAGTATAAATGAGGGTTGCTACAACATCTTCCTCATTTTCATTTTTCATGGATCTTAATATTATCTCTCTATCAAAAGGAGCACAAAAATTATCCCACCATCCTTTCAATTGTCCTGTAAATCCTTGGATAAGGGTCATGGATGTGGCTTTATCCATATTTCCTCTTTGTTTGTAGGCACTAGCTGGCATGGTCATTTGGAAAATCATTGTTGTGGCTTTATCTTTTATCATTATTATACCCTTTTAAAGTAAACAAAAATAGGATTAGAAACAAAAGTATTAGGAAATATTATATGTTTTGAATTTATTAATCCCTCTAGGGCAAGAGAATTAAATCTTTTAAAAGAACATTCTACTAGCATTATTAATAACAAGAAAAAAAACATATCAATTCTTTAATTAAAGAAATTCAATATAAAAGAATAGAAGAGCCCTTAAAGCATACAAATCTGCAAAAAAAAATATTTAAAATTTTCAAGAAAAAATAGAAAAAGAAATTTGTAATTTAAACCCAATAGCTTTTTCGCACCAAAAAAATATATGAAATATCTTTACCTTATATAAATAGTTTTAATGAACAAGACATAAGAACAAAAGCTCGTCCAATACAAATGAATGCTTAATATTTAGAATGTAAAAAAGAAATTCAAGAATATCTTGATAAAGGATTAGTAAGACCTTCAAAATCCCCTTGAAGTTGCTTTGGGTTTTATGTCATGAATGCATCTGAGTTAGAAAGAGGAACTCTAGATTTTCTATTCTAATTAATTGTTTTGACATAATTTCTAACATAACATTAAAGTAATTAATCTGAGAGTGTAATTTTTAATATATTTTTAATTGACTTCTTGTTCGGTTTCATTAATAATCTTGTAAGGACTAGCTTCTACTTCAGAATTATTCACTGTAAATTTTATTCATAATCTTAATGATAATAATAATGATAATGATGATGATGATGGTGATGATGATAAAAAAGATAATAATAATAATAATATATATATATATATATATATATATATATATATATATATATATATATATATAGATATATATATATATATATATATATATATATGAACCATGCACACCGAGATCCTAAACCCCCGTTAGTCATTGTTCTTAAACAGTGGCTGTAAACTCGGAACAATGACATTTTGTGTGTATATGTTTCCACATAAGACTTCTTAGAGTTGGTAGTTATTATAACAATTTTACATGTCTCACACTAGTATAATTCCGATATAAACATTAACTACACTACGGAAAGTATAGATCATCTATCATAAATTTATTATGCAGTAAAATTTGAACATCATGTATACTTGGGATTTTAGTGATCGAATAGAATCAAAATAGTAAAACAGTTTTTAGTCATCAAAATTGTAAATAAAATTCTCTTATGGGATTACAATTCATATATATATATATATATATATATATATATATATATATATATATATATATATATATATAAAAGGAGTATTCAAACGGAACTTTTATTAAGGATTACAACGCTCAATAACTTTATATTAAATGTGAATTTTGTAAATTCAACCGTTGAATTATAACTTCATATCACTTTATATGTTTATATCAAATTTTGTTAAAATTGAACAACAACTTGAAGATAATCAAAGTGTTCATATTTTATTATATTTTAAAATGTATATATTACATCAATTTTTGATTTATAAGAATGAAGTTTCAAATCATCTTGGATTAACATAAAATTTTTGAATACATATGATCTAAGAGTAAAAAAAATTTAATCTAATGGTTGGATTTACAAAATTCACATTTAAATTAATAAAACAAAATTATTGAATTATCTTACATTAAAATAAATAAAGGGTTAAGAAAGTCTTAAAATTATGTCCATAAAAACATTATATTATCTTTTCTAATAGGAGAAAGACATTTAATGAAAAAAAAATGAAATAAACTAGTTTTTTCTAATTATTTTTTTCATATATATTTTTTCTTTTTTATCTTTAAATATATATTAGTGGAAAAAAATAAATTATAACACGAAAGTATATATAATTATCTTTAAAAAATGAAAAAAAAAATCTCCTTTATATGTTATTATTTTACATATTATTATAAATTATAGATAATATAATGTAAAAATAAAATTAAACATACATAAATGTTGTTTCTAGAATGACAGGGTAGCTTTTGATGCTCATCTTATTTTTTCAAGTCTCATACCATTGGTATTGTTCTATACCTTTTTTTCAAGACAAAGACCTTACGAGATCATTAACCAAGGAAATCATAGTTGTTGGCAAATTCATTGTTTTCATCATGCTATCAAGACCGGATCATCGTACAACAACAATTTCATTTGACCAAATCATCAAAAATTGTACACAAAATTGGTTGGAATGATTCTAGAATTTACAATTTAAGACTTGGAATTTATATTATAAATAAAACTCTACTAAGATCATAAATCCAATGAATATGAATATAAATAATACATCAAATAATCCCATCTAACATTGAAAAATGAAAAATGTTTATAGAATAATAGACTTTTGATGCTTATTCTTATTCATTCAATGAATCAACTCCCGCTTTGTTTTTCATTATTCAAACCATTAGCCAAACATTGTTCCAATGGTTGTTGAAGACAGATCTTATAAGATCACTAACTAAGGAAATCACAATTGTTGATAGATTTGTTAATTTTATCATGCTTAAGATCTTATCAACACACAACAAGGGTTCCATTTGACCAGATCTGCAACAATACTACTCAAAACTGGGTTGAGATGTTTGTGGAATTATGGATCTGTCAATAACAAGCTTGTACAGCAGATCCAAAAAGGCTAAAAAAATAAATTAAGTAAAAAGTGAAGGAATAAAATATGATGGATGAATGTATGAAGAAGAATTAGAATTGACCAAAGATGGGAGAGAGGATTCATTTGTGGCTACATTGAATTGAAAGGGGAATGATTCACTTTGGTGCAGCTGTGGAAAGGTGATAACAACATGGCTAATACTCCTAGGCCCAAAAGGATCTCCAAAAGGCCCAGCCACCTTCAAGACTTTTGTTTGATATGAGTCACATGGGAGATGTGTGTGAATTGGTTACAACGGCTTTTATGCTTACACATTTATAAATTGTTAGATTCCCTTTTCTGTTTCCGGAATGTGCGGACTGCCAATGATTGGCATTTGTATTGCTTTTAAATACCACTTTGAGAATACAAAGAAGGCAGAGAGAAATTTGATTAAGAATTCTTAGATTAATAGTATAACAGTAGCTACTCCTTTACCCTATCAACTGGTCCGACCTTCCGTCCACCATGGCTGAGCATCATACCGTAAAACAACCATTGATCGCCTCGAGGAAGCCATTACGCAACTCACCCTCTCCCAAACTACCCTTTCCTTTCCACCAAAGTGGATACCATTCTTGATCGATTAGCGACCTTAACCACCCAACCGCCATCCACCCCACCTTTTCCCCGCTGCCCGCTTATCAAGCTAGACGTCCCTCGCTTTGATGGTCATGATTCCTTGGGTTGGATCTTTAAGATCAACCAATTTTTTGATTATCAAGGGACTCCCGATGCCGAACGTATTACAGTTGCATCATTTTACATGGATGGTCCAACATTGAGTTGGTACCAATGGATGTTTCGTAATGGGTATATCACCTTTTGGCCTGGATTACTACAAGCACTTGAGTCTCGTTTTGCACCCTCCTATTATGATGACGCTTCTGGACTATTATTCAAACTTGTGCAACGTGGCACTGTCAACGAATACATGACTGAATTTGAACGCCTTGCTAATCGCATCGTGGGCCTTGCTCCGATATTTCTTTTGAGTTGTTTCATTTCAGGTCTTACATCAGAAATACGTAGGGAAGTCCAGGCTCTGCAACCTACTTCCCTTCCTCATGCGATGTCCCTAGCAAAGCTTCAAGAAGATAAGATTGCTGATCGACGTCGCCAATCTCGCAGCCCCACTCTATCTTCTTCATCCGTTACACCGGCTTCCTCTACTCTTGCACTCCCGTCATCCCCGAAGGTCCATTTCAAACATCTTTCGTCAGTTGAGATTGCATCTCACTGTGAGAAAGGACTTTGTTATCATTGCAGCGAGAAATTCACCCCGAGTCACCATTGTAAAGGGCGTCTCCTACTCCTTATTGTCGATGATGACGATGTCGGTAATATCGAGGTATCTGAAATGCCAATTTCTACCACTCTTGAGGATAATTCTGCTGAACCCCACTCTTCCACACCTCACATTAGTCTCAATGTGTTATCTGGCATGCCAGCTCTAGAGACTTTTCGTCTCTACGGACATATTGGGGGGACATGTGTCACCATCTTGGTTGACAGCGGTAGCACCCATAACTTTGTGCAGACACGGGTGGCTAAGTTTCTCTCACTCCCTATGCACACCACTCCTCTGTTGCAGGTTATGGTTGGCAATGGTTCCATGCTAGACTGCCATCACCTTTGTTCACAAGTTACACTTCGCATCCAAGGTCATGAATTTTCCGTGGATCTACATGTGCTTCCTATTAGCGGTGCAGACATTGTATTGGGCGTACAATGGCTCAAATCACTTGGGCCGGTTACCACAGATTATAGATCTTTAACCATGACCTTTTCTATTTTGGGCCAACCTATTACCTTCCATGCTGATGTGCCGGTTCAACCCACTCAAGTTTTGGCCCAACAAGTTAAACGAATCATCCAAACACGTTCTGCATCCGCATTTTTTCACCTTACCTATTACCGAATCCACCTACCCAACCAGTATCTGACGCTTTTCCCCCCACCTTCCCTGAGATCACTTCCCTTCTATCTCGTTACGCCTCCCTATTCCAGAAACCAACAAACTTACCTCCTCCTCGCACTATTCAACATCACATTCCCCTATTACCCAATTCTGAACCTGTGAATGTTTGTCCTTACCGCTACCCACATTTCCAGAAAGCCAAACTTGAAAAACAAGTGTCAGAATTACTCGATTCCGGTATGATTCGTTTGAGTCAGAGCCCCTTTTCTTCTCCAGTTCTACTTGTCAAAAAGAAAGACGGGAGTTGGCATTGTTGTGTTGATTATCGCGCGCTAAATGCCATTATCGTGAAGGATAAATTTTCGATGCCTACTATCGATGAGTTGTTAGATGATCTTGGTGGTGCCTCATGGTTCACTAAACTAGATTTACGTCAAGGTTTTCATCAAATACGCATGGCAGCGGAAGACATTCATAAAACAGCCTTTCGAACACATCAGGGACATTATGAATATAATGTTATGCCCTTTGGCCTTTGCAACGCCCCCTCTACGTTTCAGGCTATTATGAATGAACTTTTGAAGCCTTTTCTTCGAAATTTTGTCGTAGTATTTTTTTGATGATATCCTTGTTTATAGCCCTTCTTTTGAATCTCGTCTCCACCACTTGGACTCTGTGTTTTCCTCTCTTTTGCAGGAAGAATTTTTTCTGCGATCCACCAAATGTGTATTTGCCCAACAACAGCTCGAGTACCTTGGGCACATTGTTTCTTTCCAGGGTGTGGCACCAGAGCCTTCAAAGATTCAAGCCATGGTTGATTGGCCAGTTCCTAATTCTTCTACTCAACTTCGCGGTTTTTTTGGGGCTTACAGGTTTTTACCGCAAATTTATCAAAGGTTATGCAGCCATTGCTTTGCCTCTTACCAACCTTCTTCGCAAGGACAACTTCAATTGGTCTCAAGAGGCCCAATCTTCTTTTGATGCTCTCAAGCAAGCCATGATGACTGCACCAGTTTTGGCTTTACCAAATTTCAGTGAGCCTTTTACACTGGAGACGGATGCCTCAGGATTAGCGATGGGTGTTGTGCTTATCCAAGGGAATCATCCTATTGCATTTTTTAGTAAGCCTTTTTTTCCTCGCCTCCAACGTGCCTCCACATATGTTCGCGAATTGCATGCTATCATTACTGCTGTTCGGAAGTGGCGTCAGTACTTGCTCAGTCATCCTTTTCGTATTCTCACTGATCACCGTAGTCTCAAAAATTTAATGTCTCAGGTCATCCAAACACCTGAACAACAAATGTATCTCTCCAAACTCTTGGGCTATGATTATTCAATACATTACAAATCAGGGGCTAGTAATGTTGTTTCTGATGCTTTGTCTCGCATCCCGATACTCACGCAATCCATTGCGGACAACTTTACTGCAAGAGTTTCACCAAACTCCTTTGGGTGGCCATTTAGGGGTAGCCAAGACCCTACATCGTTTGCAAGCAAACTTTTTCTGGACTCACATGCGAAAAGACGTCCAAACATTTGTAGCCCAATGTTCCACTTGCCAACTAATGAAATACGAGACCAAACGCCCAGCTGGCCTCCTCCAACCTCTCCTAGTAACTTCGTCAATTTGGGAAGATTTGTCCTTAGACTTTATCACTGGCCTCCCTACTTCACAAGATATGGTGTGTAAGCTTCATGGATTTCCCCGTAGCCTGGTGTTAGATCGTGATCCCATTTTTATCAGTCACTTTTGGCGCGAATTGTTTAAATTGTCTGGTACCAAGTTACGAATGAGAACCTCTTATCATCCCGAGTCTGACAGCCAAACTAAAGTATTCAACAGGGTTTTGGAACAATATTTGCGCTCTTTTGTGCATGAAAAACCCTCACAATGGTCAAAGTTCATCTCTCTAGCTGAATGGTCTTACAACACCTCTGTTCATTCTGGAACTGGTCTCACCCCTTATGAGATCACTTATGGAAAACCCCCACCTACAATTCCTCATTATATCTTAGGCTCTTCCAATATTGAGGTTATTGATTCAGTACTTACTACTCGTGAGGCTCTCTACGAATTATTACAAAAGCGTTTATCCAAAGCTCAGGCAACCATGAAGCATTCTGCTGATAGCAAACGCCGTGATGTACATTACAAAGTGGGCGACTGGGTTTATGTCAAATTGAGGCCTTATCGACAACTCTCAGTTTCGGGTTCTTATCATAAGCTTTCTAAGCGATTTTATGGTCCATTTCAGATTACTAAGCAGATTGGTTCTGTGGCTTACCGCTTACAATTGCCTCCTTCCTCTAAAATTCATCCTGTTTTCCATTGTTCACTTCTCAAACCTCACCAGGGTCCTTTGGTTCCACACTCTACTTCTTTTCCAATTCCTGCTATAGAAAACCATCCCATTGTGGAACCATTAACAATATTGGATTGTAAACTGGATGGCTCCACCTCTCCTCCCACCAAGCTAGTGCTTGTCCAATGGCTCGGTCTTGCACCCGAGGACACCAGTTGGGAAAATTGGGAAGACCTTCGTCATATTTACCACCTTGAGGACAAGGTATTTTTCCCAGGGGAAGGAGATGATAACAACATGGCTAATACTCCTAGGCCCAAAAGGATCTCCAAAAGGCCTAGCCACCTTTAGGACTTTGTTTGATATGAGTCACATGGGAGATGTGTGTGAATTGGTTATAATGGCTTTTATGCTTACGCATTTATAAATTGTTAGATTCCCTTTTCTGTTTCCGGAATGTGCGGACTGCCAATGATTGGCATTTGTATTGCTTTTAAATACTACTTTGAGAATACAAAGAAGGTAGAGAGAAATTTGATTTAGAATTCTTAGATTAATAGTATAACAGTAGCTACTCCTTTACCCTATCAAAAGGTTTATGGTTGCAGTAAACGACAGAAACCCTAAGTTGGGGGTGTGTGAAGAGTGAGAAGGCATATGGTGAATTTAAAGGAGCCACAACACGTGATGATGTGTTTCTAGAAGATGCATTTTGGTGAATACACATGTGATGATGGGATATCTCAAGAATTAATTTATTTGAATTAATTGAATATCTTGGCCATTTAAAAAGAGTTCTTCAAAGCAATTTCAAGTTATTATGGGACAATATTTAAAAGGAAAAACATTTAGGGAGTTATTACAATATTTATACTTATTAATATAGGGGATTGGAGTGTGTAATCGCTTTTAATTTTCACTTTTTAGTAGATCATTATATTTCTTAGATGTAAAAAAAAATTATATCTTATTTAAATAATTATACATAACTTTCTAAGATCTTATTTGTATGTAATTATTATAGACATGAAGTGTTTCGACCCCTCTAATCCTTATAATTGAAATGTTTTCGTATAGTCAAACTTTTAAACTAATAAAAATAACATAAAATATTATTTTTTTTAATCTTTTTTCTTCTACACTAAGTGGTATGTTCTTAGAAAATAAATGATTTAATTAATTAAATTTTATTTCTTTCCATCAAATATTGATCCAAGTGTTTCAAATGGCTTAGTAAAAATCAAAATAACTTTGAGAAGAATACAATAAGATTTTATTTGCTAAAGTTGAGAAAGATTTTGTAATTTTTATTTATTTATTTGCTCCTTATAATTCATACACAAGTGTAAAAAATTTCACTCATAATATATAAAAACATTCTTACTGATTCGAATATTTCGTATATATATTAAGAATTTTAAGAAAATAGATATTGAAATGAAAAATATAAATATGTTAAAGATTAAACAATTCTAAATTAAATTTTTAAAAATTTTAAAAAGACAAAAAAATAAATAAAATTAGTTTCAAAACCTTTTAAATATATAAGGGTACCGCAGAATTTTTCAAACATTTAAATCGAAAATTAAATATTGTGATAGGTAATTGTGTTACGACCTGCTCCACAAATGAAAAAAAAGGGGTTAGAAAATTTGGCATGGAATAATTTATCATAGTTCATCCAGTGGTCTTCATTCACGGTCCAAAAAACAGTGAAAGTTTATATTACAAGTTATTTTACAATATTTAGTGTCTAGGAGATACTTATATTTCTTCTTGTTGTTCTTCTATTGAGTTATGGATTCTATGCATTTTAGTGTTATATAGCTTTGACTGTTATTCTTTTGCTGAAATTCTGTGAATTTTAGCTTGTAATTCACTGATTATTCATGGGTTTGTGCATGTTGTTCACCACTTAAAATTTATGGTTCATTGTGAGATTATATAGCTGTCATTGTAATAGAATATCAATATCTATAAATTGATATTTTTTTACTTGAGAATTTTCTAACTCTACTAATTTTAGTATTTTTTGGTATACGATAGTGTGATTGCCAATTGTGTTGTTACATCGATATTAACAGATCTAAAAATTTTAAGTTGTGGGGATAATTAAACCAAATGTATAAATTTATAATATTAATAATTTAATATAGTTATAACATATAATTAAATAACTATTTAACTATTTATCTCATTCTTTTTCTCATCCTATTTTTTAAATGATGCTCATAAAAGAAATCTCTTTTATGAAAATTAGATGAAAAAATAGACATGCATTTCTCTTAAAAGAAAAAAGAAAACGTAATAAGTTTTTATTTAAAATGCGAGAGGTTTAGATAATACTAAATATCACTATCGAGTAAAAATAAGATTAAGAATAAACAAATAATAGACAAATTAATTTATAGATAGTTATAAAGATAAATTACTCCAAAATTTGTATACACCAAAATAATGATAACAATAATAATAACAATAATAATAATAATAATAAAAACAATAACAATAACAACAATAACAACAATAACAATAATAACAATAATAACAATAACAACAATAACAACAATAACAATAACGATAATAATAATAATAATAATAACAATAACAATAATAATAATAATAACAACAATAACAATAATAATTTTATATTATTACATTGTAAGTATCAGGATTTTACATGTATGCTTCTACCAGATGCATTAAAAAGACAATCCCAAGGGAATACCATGCTTAAATTGAATTCCTCTTGAAGGTAGGAGTCGAAATCATCGCTACATCATCTTATTATTATTATTATTATTATTTTTTTGATCAGCAAAGAGAATATTTATTAATAATACTATATGAACGTACAAATACACGGTGCCCTTTTCTTACTTGAATATAACACTTCTTCCCAACCAGTTGACAACATATGTTTTGTACCCTCACTCCCCCCGCATATGTACATGCTTTGACTCCCACCCCTTACTTGATAGCTCTATCGCCCTAATTCGTACCCCGAACCCCTCCACTTTTAACAGATCCCCCAACCTCACAGGTGTATTTGTTGCATGTGACCTGTTTCAATGTAAGACTTTTCCCAATGTTTGCACAGTCTTTAATGTCTTGTCTGGATTGATATACAATTAGGCCACAGGTTGCACCGATATTGCATTCTCACTACCATCCCGATAATTTAACCACTATGCCATTAGGCAAGCTGCAGGATTAGCTTACCATAGATCATAGTGGAAGCTGAAACTCTTTTTATTTAATCTTAACCAGGACCAAGAAGTGAATGTTATGTTGTTTTCTAGCTCTTCCACCACAATGTTCTTTCCTCTAAATACTTTGTTATTTCTAGCCTGCCATATGCACCAAGTGATGGCACTTCTAATGGTATCCCATTTTTCTCTTTCTTCCTGATTATAACAGAGATGTGCATACTGAAGGTCGTGTTGTGGGACTGATTGAGGAAGTACTGATGATATTGAGCCCCACGCATGATAGTATTTCCATACATGATCTGCTACCTTACAAGAAAGAAACAAATGGGATGCTGTCTCTGGGTGTTCATTACATAGTACACAATGACTGTCATCACTATCTAATCCTAGACCTCTTCTTTGCAGATTGTCAATAGTGGGCAAGGCATTATGTATTAATCTCCACATCAATGTGACCGCCTTTGGAGGAATTTTTAATTTCCAGATTTTTTGAAAGCTAATATCCACCAATCCAGGGTACCTCATATTGTGAATGACTTTGTATGCCGAATTGACTGTATACATCCCTGAGCTCTCTATAGGCCAGGACCAGGAGTCTTTGATCTGTTTTTGCAATTTAGCTCGGGCGATTAACAGTTGAAAAGAAGCCCACTGTTCATTTTCCCTGTCAAACCAGTTTCTCCTCCATTAGAAACACCATCTCCACTCTTGTCCCTCCCATGTTCCCATATTTGCTACCTTATTTTGTTGTTGGTTTGAGTTGACAAATATATGTGGGAATGCTTCTAGTAAACTTTGATCGCCTAGCCACTTGTCTAGCCAAAATCTTATTTCTTTTCCATCCCCAAGTTTCCATCTCATTGTTGAATCAAACCACCTCAGCTCGTCCTCTCCCCCACAACTTTTCTTTATATCTCTCCACCACTCTAAGCAGTGACTAGGTTGTGAGTTATGTTGTTCATCTAGTAAGCTTGCATACCCACCATATTTAGACCTTAGAACTTGAGTCCACAAACTGTCACTTTGGTGGAAAAAATTCCATCTCCACTTTGCAAGCATTGAGTGTTGAAGCTATCCATATCTTTTATTCCCAGTCCGCCCCTATTTTCTGGCATTGTTACCTTTTCCCATTTCACCCAGCAAATCTTTGTCTCCTTATCATCCATACCCCACATGAATTTTCTTTGGATACTTGTAGACCCCTAAAATTGTCCGGGTCGGAAATAAAGCTCAAAGACTCTCAAAGACCGAAGGAAAGTCAGCCGGAAGGACTCTTGGAAGACCCTAGGATGATTCTTTGTAGGTCTAGAAGTCTTAGAATAGCTTAGAATAAGGGTGTGCAAGGATTGGAGCTCAATACACCCTCCCAGAGGTTCAGTACGGCCGTACTGGGCCATTTGAACTGCAATACGGCCGTACTGAACTCAATACGGCCGTACTGAAGTTTTTGAACTTCAGTACGGCCGTACCAAATTCAATACGGTCGTACTGTAGTTCAAAAACCCAGTACGGGCCGTATTGACCTCCCAGGCCGTATTGCGCCTCAATCCTATAAATAGGACGTCATTGGCACGTCCTTCCACACTTTTTACACATTCCTCAACCCTCCTACTGAGTATTCTTGGGTTTTTGAGCTTTTCTCTGCCCTAGATATCTCTCCGGGAGCCGATCCGACGAAGTTCTTGAGTCATGAGCCATTAGCTTGAGATTCAAACAAGTCGAAGGGAAATCTCTTTGATTTCCATAGTAAAAATTTGTCTTTAGGGGAAAGGAGCGAGCGGACGTGTAGTGGGAAGGAGCGCCAAAAAGCCTCCTAACGTTGTTCTGATATATATAAAAGCCCGCTTCGGAGGTTTCTTTCTAAATCCTTTCTTTTACCGCTTTTATTGATTTTTGATTGTCGCATTGCATGTTTAGAGCTTTCATCATGTAAATATTTAATCTATAATCGTTTCTAATAAATAGGGGTAATTTAGTAACTTTACACTGTTATTTATGAAATAATCCGTCATAGGGAACCCGAAAGGGGCGTTGTGGGGTGCTAACACCTTCCTCGCACGTAACCGACTCCCTTACCCGACTCTGGTTGTAGTGGCCAAAGTTGATTTATGAAAATCAATTGCCTTGTATCTTTTTCCAATGTTTTGAGTAAAATATTGGTGGCGACTCCAAGAACCCTTCTTTTTACGAAAACCGCTAAACTATGGAGGGTCCCGTTTGGGATTAACATAGGTCGGTGAGAATCATTTAATAAATATTGTTAGTTCGATGAGGTCTCAGTTTGAGAATAAGTCGCTCTAACAATCCAACATTTCTAAAACTTAAAAGAGTCCAACCATCGTCGCGAATGCCAACGTCCGTTTCGGCGGGTGGCGACAGATGGCGACTCCACTGGGGAAGCCTCGAGAGTCAGTCCCATTTAGTGATGGATTATTTCTAAAATAATAGTTTAAAATTACTTCGTTACCCCTCGCTTGTATGATAACATGTTTTACCTAGTTGGCTTTAATAACTGTTGGATGTTTAAACCCCATGCATAAAAAAAAAAAAAATGTCATGACATGAGAGGAAAGACCATGTGTGAAAATATAATAAAAGTAAGGAGCATGTGCATCATTATCAAAAAGACATCATGCATCCTCATAATCATTCATTTTGGGCTCACCAATACCCCCTTGACGTAAGCGAAAGAGACCCATGACTATTGAGATTCTCCGTTGGGGAGAAATCATAAGTCAAGGAGGGTGGTAAACCTCCGTCTTAAAAAGGCAGCGCCTTAAAGATGGAATATTATCAAGCTCATGTCAAGAGTGTATTCATTCCATAAATAAACTAATTAGGTTAAGCATTCATTTTAGAAAGTGGCTGGTCATCTCTCTGTCCTCACGCGCGCGCAGAAACTCAAGAAAATGGAAGCGTTGGAGGAACAAAATAGGAAGCTTACAACCAAGCTCTCGCTGCTCAAGGAGCAAATGGCGCAAATGATGGAACTCATGCGTCACCGAAACGAACACGGGGCTCAACACAGTGACCATGAATCCCATCATGAGGAGGAACAAGAGCAAGAGCCTTCGCAAGCTGTACCCCCTAGGGCGGGGATTACAATTAAGGAGCCCGAGATTTCAAAGGAGCAATTCCACGCTCTCGAGGACCGGCTGAGGGCTATGGAGGGGCATGATTTCGATATCAAAGATGCCGCCGACATGTGTTTAGTAAGGGACATCCAATTCCCTCCCAAATTTAAAGTGCCCGATTTCCCAAAGTATGTGGGATCGACTTGCCCCAAAAGTCATCTCACTATGTATTGTCGAAAGATGGCTGCATATGCCACTAATGAAAAGCTCTTAATCCATTGCTTCCAAGAGAGCTTAGCTGACATCGCACTCAACTGGTATATGCAGCTGGATGGGAATCAGGTGCGTACATGGAAACAGTTGGCTGACGCATTTCTCAAGCGCTACAAGTATAACATCGACCTAACACCCGATAGGTCCGATCTTCAAGCCTTGAGTAAGAAAAATGATGAATCCTTTAAGGCGTACGCCCAACGATGGAGGGAGTTGGCGGCACAAATAGAGCCCCCGCTGTCGGATAAGGAGACGGTGTCCCTATTTATAAACTCGTTGACCGGTCCCTTTTATGACAAGATGATAGGGAACACGACAACGCTCTTCTCGGACGTCATCACCATTGGAGAAAGAGTGGAACAAGGGCTGAAAAGTGGGAAGCTAGCTGGGCCTTCCCAATCATTTGAAGCTAAGAAGACCTATGGGAAGAAGAAAGAAGGAGGAGTCAACGCCGTAACTATTTCTTCATCTTCCTCCGCTTCGAAGTCAGGAAAGTCGCAGTACAACCCTGTGAAGAAGTTTGATAAACTTCCGACCACATATAGCGACCTCCTGCCGAAGCTAGTACAAGCTCATCTTCTAGCTTACATTCCACCAAGGAAAATTGATCCACCTTACCCCGATTGGTACAATCCGCAAGACAAATGTCTATACCATTCGGGGGCACCGGGGCATTCAACGGAGAACTGTAGAGCTCTCAAATATAAGGTCCAAGACCTCATCGATGCAGGGTGGGTCACTTTTGATTCGACAGAACCCGACGTGAGCAAGAATCCTCTGCCGAAGCAGGAATAGAGAGAAGAGCAAGCCACGATAGGGCCCTTCCACATTTTTCTTTTCTTTTAGGGACTCATGATCAGTACCCGAGATCATGAGATCCTTTTCATATGAATAAGGGTCTTTTGTACATTTTTTTTACATATCAATAAAGAGGCATTTTTCACATATCATTCTCTCATTTGTTCTTTTCTCTCTTTCTCTCATTAACATTAATAATTCTAAACCAAAAACAGAACCGATAAAAGAATTATGTCTGTGATTGTTTGCTCCGACCGGGATCCGAAAGTCGAGGATGAATGGGTTGAGTTGGACAGTGATGAGGAGACCATCTCTCCGGATCTGCAAAGACTGTTAGATCAAGAAACTCGCCTACTCCAACCGTATCAAGAGAAGTTGGAGACCGTGAATTTGGGGCAGGGCCAAGAGATAAAAGAGGTCAACATTGGGACCCATATCAGTGATGAAATAAGGACGTAATTGATCCAATTGCTAAGGGAATATAAGGACGTATTTGCATGGTCGTATCATGATATGCCCGGTTTGGACTCTAATATCGTCGAGCACAAGTTACCGTTGAAAGAAGGGTTTCGACCCGTCAAACAAAAGCTCCGACGAATCAAGCCCGAGTGGTCTTTAAAGATCAAAGAGGAGGTAGAAAAGCAATTAGATGCGGGATTCTTGGTTGTATCTCAGTATCCCGAATGGCTGGCTAACATCGTGCCGGTCATTAAAAAGAATGGAAAAGTTAGAGTTTCTGTTGACTACAGGGATCTGAATCGTGCCAGTCCAAAGGACGATTTTCCCTTACCTCACATCGATACACTAGTCGATCATACAGCCACGAACACACTCTATTCCTTTATGGATGGGTACTCTGGGTACAACCAAATCAAGATGAATGTGGAAGACCGCGAGAAGACTTCCTTCATTACACCCTAGGGTACTTTCTGCTACAGGGTGATGCCTTTTGGACTCAAAAATGCGGGTGCCACCTACCAACGAGCAATGATGACGTTATTCCACGACATGATCCACAAAGAAATTGAAGTATACGTGGACGACATGATCACAAAGTCGAAAGACGAAATGGACCATATCCAATATTTGAGAAAATTATTCAACCGGCTTCGCAAGTACCAGCTTAAGCTAAATCCGGCTAAGTGTACTTTCGGAGTTCAGTCGGGTAAGCTTCTCGGGTTCATCGTCAGTAAAAAGGGCATAGAGGTGGACCCCGATAAAGCGAAGGCAATAATGGAAATGCCTCCTCCTAAAACCGAGAAAGAAATAAGAGGATTCCTCGGCAAGGTGAACTATGTCGCAAGGTTCATCGCACAGTTGACCGACACGTGTAGACCAATATTCAGGCTGTTGCGCAAGAATCATTCTGAATCTTGGAATGAGGATTGTCAACAAGCTTTCGACAAGATCAAACAGTGCTTGGCCAATCCACCAGTATTGGTGCCTGTCGCCACCGGCCCGAAACGGGCTTTCGGCATTCGCGAAGGATGGTTGGACTCTTTTATTTGTTTAAAAAATATGGATTGCTAGAATGACTTATTCTCAAACTGAGACCTCGTCAAACGAGCAATTTTATTAAAAGGCTCACCAATCCATGTTAATCTCAAGCGGGACCCTCCATGGATTAGTGGTTTTCATAAAAAGGAAGGGTTCATGGAGTCGCCACCAATGTTTTACTCAAAACATTGGAAAAAGGGATAAGGCAATTGATTTTATAAATCAACTTCAGCCATTACAACCAGAGTTGGGTAAGGGAGTCGGTTACGCGTGGGGAAGGTGTTAGCACCCCACAGCGCCCCTTTCGGGTTCCCTATGACAGATTATTTAAAAATAATAGTGCAAAATTACTAAATTACCCCTATTTATTCTAAGCAATTATAAATTAACTATCTACATGATGACAGTTTAAATATGTACACACAGAAAGCGGTAAAAGAAGGGACTTTAAAGAGATAAACCTTTGAAGCGTGCTTTCTTATATATCTTGACAGAAATTGGGAAGCGTTTTGGCGTTCCCTCCCTCTACAAGACCGCTCGCTCCCTCCTATAAAATTTTAACTATGGAAATCCGGAGGATTTCCCTTCGACTAGGTTCGAGATTCAAGCAAATGGCTCGTGACTCAAGAACTTCGTCGGATCAACTCTCCGAGTGATTTCTAGGCAGAGCACTGCTCAAAAAAACCCAGAATACTCAAGAAGAGGGTTAAAACTGTGTGTGAAAGTGTCAAATGACGTCAAATTGACGTCATATTTATAGGAATGAGGCGCAGTACGGCCCCTGGGGTCAATACGGGCGTATTGAAGTTTTTGAACTTCAATACGGCCGTATTGAATTCAGTACGGCCGTATTGAAGTTCAAAGACTTCAATACGGGCGTACTGAGTTCGCCGCGGCCGTATTGCAGTTCAAAATACTCAATACGGCCGTAGTGAACCTCTGGGAGGCCGTATTGAGCTTCATTCCTCCCACTTTTCTTATTTTTGCTATCCTAAGACCTCTAGACCTACAGAGAACCCTCCCAGGGCCTTCCAGGAGTCCTTCTGGCTGATCTTCCTTCAGTCTTTGAGAGCCTTCTAGCTTTATTTCCGACCCGGACAATTTTAGGGGTCTACAGCTGCCCCCCCTTTACTTAGTCGGACGGCCTTTTGGTGTACCGGCTGACAAGTAAAGGAGTTGACCCAATTGTCCGGGTGATGTGCCAACCTTCTGACTTGTAGCGTCTTCCGGTGGAAAATTGTTGAGTAGCCTCTCCAGGTTGTTGCATACCTCGGCGCTTCTGACAACCTCGGTAGCTAAGTTTACCCTCTCCAGGGTCAACTTCACTCGACGCCCGAGCTGGAAGTTGAACACCAACGTGCCTTTGACGACGCTGATGGTTGAGTACTGTCTCTCCAGACCTTGAGTACTGTCTCTCCAGACTTTGAGTATCGTCTCTCCAGACTTTGAGTACCGTCTCTCCAGACTTTGATTGAGTACCGTCTCTCCAGACCTTGTTTGAGTACCGTCTCTCCAGACTTTGTTTGAGTACCGTCTCTCCAGACCTTGTTTGAGTACCGTCTCTCCAGACTTTGTTTGAGTACCGTCTCTCCAGACCTTGTTTGAGTACCGTCTCTCTAGACCTTGTTTGAGTACCGTCTCTCCAGACCTTGTTTGAGTACCGTCTCTCCAGACCTTGTTTGAGTACCGTCTCTCCAGACCTTGTTTGAGTACCGTCTCTCCAGACCTTGTTTGAGTACCGTCTCTCCAGACTTTGTTTGAGTACTGTCTCTCCAGACTTTCTTTGAGTACCGTCTCTCCAGACTTTCTTTGAGTACCGTCTCTCCAGACTTTCTTTGAGTATCGTCTCTCCAGACCTTGTTTGAGTACCGTCTCTCCAGACTTTCTTTGAATACCGTCTCTCCAGACTTTCTTTGAGTATCGTCTCTCCAGACCTTGTTTGAGTACTGTCTCTCCAGACTTTCTTTGAGTACCGTCTCTCCAGACTTTCTTTGAGTACCGTCTCTCCAGACTTTGTTTGAGTACCGTCTCTCCAGACTTTCTTTGAGTACCGTCTCTCCAGACTTTCTTTGAGTACCGTCTCTCCAGATTTTGTTTGAGTACCGTCTCTCCAGACTTTGTTTGAGTACCGTCTCTCCAGACTTTGTGCATACCTCGGTGCTCTCGACAACTGGGTAGCTGAGTATTGCCTCTTAGGCTTTGAGATGATTTTGTCTCCACAGTCCATGATGCTGCTTCGACGATTTGATTTTGATTTTGGTGCCGCTGAGGGCTGGATAACGCAGGGATCCGTCTAGGGGATGTGCAGTTACTCATAGGTTCTTGTGTCCCAACTTTCCTTTGCATAGTTGGTGCCCATTGAGGAATTTCTGTTTCCCTGGGGTGTAGACACGAAGATGCTCTTTCTGAGATGAGCGGTGCTTTATGATTGGCTGACGTCCTTTCGACGATAGTGGAGTATCCCGGTTATCCTTATTCGGGTGACTCTTTTTGTTTTTCTGGTTTTGTCGCCTCTGTGTAGGCTGTTATCCGCTGGGGGATTTTGTCATTGATTGTGATTAGCCTCTTCTGTTAGGCAGATCATCTTGACGCTTGATGTTTGGCCAAGAGCCGGATTCCACTTGGGGAATGATTATTGATCTTTTGATTTTTTTCCTTTTTTGTAGGAATGCCTCTTGAGTAGGCGACTGGGGATTTGGGGATCTTATGTATCCCAGAGTATTATTTAGGAAGCCTCTACAGGCTTAGACTCACTCAACGCCTGAGTTGGAGAGCTATTTTCCACTGAGGAAGTTTTAAGTCCTTTGACTAGATATACTGCTTGGGTGATCGTGCTTCCATTGGGAATTTTGTCGATCTTGCTTTGATAGCTCTCGCTGGGGATTTGTTCTGTGAGCTTGAGTTGGGGTTTCTCTGGGGAGTATTATTTCTGCGAGCCTCTCCAGGCTCAATTATTCTGATGAGAGTATTATTTCGGCAAGCCTCTCCAGGCTCAGTTATTCTGCGAGAGTATTATTTCGGCAAGCCTCTCCAGGCTCAATTATTCTGGGAGAGTATTATTTCGGCGAGCCTCTCCAGGCTCAATTATTCTGAGAGAGTATTATTTCAGCGAGCCTCTCCAGGCTCAGTTATTTCTGAGAGAGTATTATTTCGGCAAGCCTCTCCAGGCTTAGTTATTCTGAAGGAGTATTATTTCGGCAAGCCTCTCCAGGCTCAGTTATTCTGTATGGTGAGAGAGTATTGTTTCTGCAAGCCTCTCCAGGCTTAATTATTCTGAGGAAGTATTTTTTCAGCAAGCCTCTCCAGGCTCAATTATTCTGTACAAACTGAGGAGTATTGTTTGTATCCTTGCCTTTTTTCGTTTTCGGCTTTTGTTGACTGCTGTCATACACAAGCAATTTTCCTATTTTTCTATTTTATGCAATTGCCTCATGAAGAGGTCTTTGAAAATTTCTTTATGGCCAATACGGCCATATCCATTTCAGTATGCCCGTATTGAATTGAAAATTTGTTCATAACCCTAATTTTGGTACGGGCGTACTGAACATGATACGGGCGTATTGTTTTTCTGAAGTTTATATATTTTTTGTTTTTTTCAATAAACAGAGAATAAGTGATCTTCCATTACACCTATCATCTGTATGCATGTATGCAGTATGATGCACCTAATTCTATTTGATTCACTTTTCAAAAGAATTAACCGATGCGTTTCTCTGTTTGGATTTTTGCCATTCCTCTAGACGGGCTGTGTGCTGCCGATTTAATGTAACCGAGGAATGATGCGTGTTATATCGAGATTGGTGTCATCAACCAAGTGATTTTCCTTTCCTTTAGAAGATGTGTCAACCCTCCTATTGACTACTATATCTCCATGTTTCCACTAGATTATTCAAAAATCGTTTGGGACAAGAGAGAAAAGAAGGAAAGGATTTTTTTCTCGAAAGTTTGTGTTTTAGAGGGGATTATTTATTTTTTGAAAAATGGATTTTGTAAGAATGGCTTGGCCAATGGTAGGCTTAAGTGTTTAGGCTTGTTTGATTAAACACTTATGAAGTTAAGCACGTCTTGGTTATTAACATTTGTGATTTGACAACTTGGATAGCTTTTCTTGAGCCCCTTTGTTGAATTCAGTTGGTGGTACCATCATGGATTTATTCTGTTTTTCGATTGCCCTAACTTTTTCCTAAAACACCCATTTGTGGAGTTTTAGCGGGCTTTTGTTTTTGTTCATTATTTTGTAACCCTAATTTTTGCCTAGGTCACCCTTTTGTGGGATTCCTAGCGGGTCTTTTGCTCTTATTTTTGCGCAGCCCCCTTTTTGGGTTTCCTGCCGAGCTTTTTGTTTTTTAGGATTTTTATCCTGAATGGATTTCTTTTTATCCATGACGGCACTTATTGAAGCCAAGAAAAGGTGCTCCAAGTTGTCGTGCACACTTCCACACAAAATGATGTGGGTTTATTGATTATTAAGACGATTTTAACCTCACTTATGTTCATTCAAACAGGGTTAAATAATGTGGTCTAGAATTTTATTGCAAGCAAGAAAAGAAGCAATAAAGAATAATGAAGAATGATTTTATTATAATCATAGTGGAAACATGTGCCCTATCGAGGCTCGGGGGTCGGGCTGTCCCCGAGGAGTAATCTCTAATAGTCATCAGGTTTACACATCCCTATCGGAAGGAGGAGAACACTTGATGACGACGACCGGCCTTGACGCTTGTGAACCGGCCTTCCTAAAGATCTGGCTTAAAGAACGTCGAGAAGGATCTTGATTCCTCTTCGTTCTTTGATCTTTGTTAGGGTTGTATCCTAACCCTTGTTTCCCCGGATTATCCTTGATAATAGGTAGCTCCGGGATTCCTTGGGAGTCCTTGCCTAATCCTTGTCCTGGCAAGTATCCGTTCTTGGTGAGCATGGAGGCTACCTTTTTCATTTCTCGGGGAAACGTTTCGACATCGGCGATTTCCAATGCTTGGAAGGCGGTTTCTAAAGCTTCCTCTGCTGCATCCACGTAAGGTATGGTGGATGGCTTGCTGATGAGTATGTCATCTTCAGCTTGTACGGTCACCAGTTTGTCATCCACTATGAATTTGACTTTCTGGTGGAGCGTAGAGGGAACAGCTTTCGCATCATGAATCCAAGGTCGGCCGAGGAGACAGCTATATGCGGGAGAAATGTCCATCACTTGAAATTCGACGTTGAAGATGGTGGGTCCAATTTGGATTGGAAGATTGACTTCTCCCACCACTTCTCTTTTAGAACCGTCGAAAGCTCGGACGATCATGTTGCTCGGGCGCATTTGGATTCCCTTGATTGCCACTTGCTCGAGCGTTCTTTTTGGCATTACGTTCAAGGAAGATCCATTATCTACCAAGACTTTAGCGATGTGATACTCCTTGCACTTTACAGAGATGTGCAAGGGCTTGTTGTGATTTGGTCCCCCAGCGGGGATTTCCTCATCGGTGAAAGTGAGGTGATCATTAGCCTTGATGTGACTAACAATCCCCTCAAACTTGTCTTGGGAGATAGTGTGCGACACATATGCCTCGTTCAAGACTTTCGACAGAGCTTGCCGATGCGGTTCGGAACTTAGGATCAACGACAACAGCGTAATCTTTGCTGGCGTCCTATGAAGTTGATCCACGATGGAGTACTCGCTCTATCGGATAAACTTTAACAGCTCGTCTGTCTCCTCCTCGGATTCTTTTTCCTTGGTTTTCTTTTCTTCTTTTCCTTTATTTTTGGGAGCTTTGTCGTGCAGATCATCGGGAGTGTAGATCCTGCCACTCCTAGTCATGCCCCCAAGTCCAGCGATGTTAGAGATATCGCTGTAGGCAGAAGAATGGATGTCGTATATCCACGGCACAGCCTTATTTGATTCGTAGGGGAAAGGTCTTGGAGCAGTGATCCTTAATGGTGTTGGACCTTCCCCTTTATTCGTCTTGATTACCAACAACGGAGTTGATGTGCGCTCGCTTGGCGCGGTTGTTGGCTTACACTTAATAACAAATGGCGTGCGATCCATTCTTTGAACATACGCATCAATTAATTCTTTCTTTTTATTAATGTTTATTAATGATTTACTAGGAGGGATGTATGAAATGTAAACCTAGATCCCTCCATGATCTTTGATAAGAATGCATGATATGAGATGATGACGTTGAATATGCATGCATTGTGTTTATTCAACTAAGCATTATCATGTTTTTAGGATGTCCCTAAGATGATGCATGATATTGCTTGGTTTGGATAAATAACCCTTTTTTCTTTTTTGGGTATTTTTATTTATTATTATTATTTTTTTTGTATTTTTGGGTGAAAAGGGAAACTACCTATATGAATGTGATGAAGGTAGATGTTAACACCATGCAATGGAAGATTCTTATTCCTATTTATTCTTATTTTTTAAAAAAGGAATGTTGTATGTTTAAAGAAATGCAATGTATGCTCAAACAATTTCACATAATCAATGCACAAACAATTCACTCATCCACGAACAGTCACGAGCGAATCACGAGGTAGGGGTATCCTGCAGAAAAGTGCATATTCAAGGTGGATCTAACTGTTCTCACCGGTCTGAGGCCCCCAAGGTGCCCCCATTATAGGGACCCAATTCCTCTCGTCGTAAGCCGATGGAAAGCTCCAACGCACTGTCGGACTCGAGTTCATGGTTATCACCTTGAGTGATGCTTTCCGACAACGGTCTACGGGCACCTATAGACCCATTCGACAACCGGCCGTACTAACATCCACTCCCTATGGTTAATCACTCATGCCCCCGGGTATAGAGGGAACTGTTGTGTGCAAAGGTTTGTGTACAGTTTGTATTTCAAACAATTGCGGAATTTAAACATACAACAGTTATTTAAAGCCATATAATAAATCATGTTATCATACAAGCAAGGGGTAACGAAGTAATTTTTAACTATTATTTGTTAAAAACAATCTGTCACTAAATGGGACTGACTCTCGAAGCTTCCCCAGCGGAGTCGCCATCTGTCGCCACCGGCCCGAAACGGGCTTTCGGCATTCGCGAAGGATGGTTGGACTCTTTTATTTGTTTAAAAAATATGGATTGCTAGAATGACTTATTCTCAAACTGAGACCTCGTCAAACGAGCAATTTTATTAAAAGGCTCACCAATCCATGTTAATCTCAAGCGGGACCCTCCATGGATTAGTGGTTTTCATAAAAAGGAAGGGTTCATGGAGTCGCCACCAATGTTTTACTCAAAACATTGGAAAAAGGGATAAGGCAATTGATTTTATAAATCAACTTCGGCCATTACAACCAGAGTTGGGTAAGGGAGTCGGTTACGCGTGGGGAAGGTGTTAGCACCCCACAGCGCCCCTTTCGGGTTCCCTATGACAGATTATTTAAAAATAATAGTGCAAAATTACTAAATTACCCCTATTTATTCTAAGCAATTATAAATTAACTATCTACATGATGACAGTTTAAATATGTACAGACAGAAAGCGGTAAAAGAAGGGACTTTAAAGAGATAAACCTTTGAAGCGTGCTTTCTTATATATCTTGACAGAAATTGGGAAGCGTTTTGGCGTTCCCTCCCTCTACAAGACCGCTCGCTCCCTCCTATAAAATTTTAACTATGGAAATCCGGAGGATTTCCCTTCGACTAGGTTCGAGATTCAAGCAAATGGCTCGTGACTCAAGAACTTCGTCGGATCAACTCTCCGAGTGATTTCTAGGCAGAGCACTGCTCAAAAAAACCCAGAATACTCAAGAAGAGGGTTAAAACTGTGTGTGAAAGTGTCAAATGACGTCAAATTGACGTCATATTTATAGGAATGAGGCGCAGTACGGCCCCTGGGGTCAATACGGGCGTATTGAAGTTTTTGAACTTCAATACGGCCGTATTGAATTCAGTACGGCCGTATTGAAGTTCAAAGACTTCAATACGGGCGTACTGAGTTCGCCGCGGCCGTATTGCAGTTCAAAATACTCAATACGGCCGTAGTGAACCTCTGGGAGGCCGTATTGAGCTTCATTCCTCCCACTTTTCTTATTTTTGCTATCCTAAGACCTCTAGACCTACAGAGAACCCTCCCAGGGCCTTCCAGGAGTCCTTCTGGCTGATCTTCCTTCAGTCTTTGAGAGCCTTCTAGCTTTATTTCCGACCCGGACAATTTTAGGGGTCTACAGTGCCACCTGTCGAGGGAAGACCATTAATCCTCTACTTAACCGTGCTTGATGAGTCCATGGGAGTTGTGCTAGGACAACAAGATGAAACAGGAAAGAAAGAACGAGCCATCTACTACTTGAGCAAGAAATTTCTCGACTATGAGACCCGCTACACGCCATTAGAAAAGACGTGCTGTGCGTTAGCATGGGCAACACAGCGGCTCAGGCAGTATATGATTAGGCATACTACTTGGCTGGTTTCCAAAATGGATCCAATTAAGTACGTGTTCGAAAAACCAATAATCATTGGGAAGATTGCCCGATGGCAAGTACAGTTATCAGAATTTGACATCATACATGTCACACAAAAGGCCATCAAGGGCAGTACCCTAGCGGATTACCTAGCACATGGGCCAACCAACGACTACCAATCCCTTCAGGATGATTTCCCCGATGAGGATATAATGAATCTACAACATGAAGAACCAAAAGATGATGCATGGACCATGTATTTTGATGGAGCCTCCAACATGCTTGGACGAGGGATTGGCCCAGTGCTAATCTCTCCACAAGGAAAATACATTCCCATAACGGCAAGACTCAACTTCGATTGTACAAACAACATGGCTGAATACGAGGCTTGCGCGTTGGGAATCCAAGCAGCCATCAACAACGGTATCTTAAAACTCAAAGTGTTTGGTGATTCGGCCCTAGTCATCTACCAACTACGAGGTGATTGGGAAGTCCGAAATCCTAAACTGATACCATATGTTGAGCACATCAAAGATTTGACACATTCCTTCCAAAGTGTCGTCTTTGAATACATTCCAAGGGAGGAGAATCAGTTTGCCGACGCTCTTGCTACACTCTCGTCGATGTTCGCCTTGGATAAGGAGCATGAAATGCCCATCATCAATATCCGGCGGCACGATAAGCAAGCGTTCTGCCTTCTGATAGATGAAGCTGTCGATAATTGTCCATGGTTCCATGATATCAAGCAATATTTGACAAAAGGGGAATATCCTGATGCGGCCAACGACAATGACAAGAAGCATATCCGAAGAAGGGCCATGGGATTTCTGCTAGTCGGTGAAACCCTCTACAAGAAAAATTATGACTCGGTCTTGTTGAGATGTATAGACCAAGTCGAAGCTCAAAATATGATCAAAGAAGTACATGAGGGGGTTTTCGGTACCCATATCCCCGGGCCTGCAATGGCTAAAAAGATCCTCAGGGCGGGATACTACTGGTCGACCATGGAAAGGGATTGTTACCAGTACGTGCGAAAATGCCATAAATGTCAAGCATACGCCGACAACATTCATGTCCCACCAACTCCACTCAATGTATTGGCTTCACCTTGGCCATTTGCAATGTGGGGCATGGATGTTATTGGACCCATCGAGCCGAAAGCATCCAATGGACATAGATTCATCCTTGTGGCCATTGACTACTTCACCAAATGGGTAGAAGCGGCATCGTATGCTCATGTGACCCGAAAGGTGGTAACATCCTTCATCAGGAAGAACATTATATGCAGATACGGTATTCCCGATAAAATCATCACTGATAATGGATCTAATTTGAATAACAAGATGGTGGAAGAACTGTGCCAAGAATTCAAGATCCAACACCACAACTCTTCCCCATATCGGCCAAAGATGAATGGGGCAGTCGAGGCAGCCAATAAAAACATCAAGAAAATAGTGCAAAAGATGGTTGTCTCATTTAAAGACTGGCATGAGATGTTACCCTTCGCTCTTCGTGGTTATAGGACTTCAGTACGTACATCTACAGGAGCTACTCCATTCTCCCTCGTCTATGGGATAGAGGCAGTTTTGCCTGTCGAAGTCGAGATACCTTCTCTAAGGGTAATCATGGAAGCGAAACTTTCCGAGGCAGAATGGGTTCAAAGCCGATACGACCAGTTGAATCTTATCGAAGAGAAACGGCTGAACGCCATATGCCATGGTCAAGCCTATCAGAGGAAGATCAAAAAGGCTTTTGACAAGAAAGTCCACCCTCGAGTCTACCATGAGGGAGAGCTGGTAATGAAGAAGTTGCTACCAGCTCAAAAGGACAAAATCGGAAAGTGGGCCCCGAATTACGAAGGACCATACGTGGTGAAGCGAGCCTTCTCAGGAGGAGCATTGATCCTCACGGACATGGATGGAGAAGAACTTCGATACCCAGTCAACGCTGACGTGGTAAAGAAGTACTATGCCTGAAGACGTTGCTTGCATAGGCCCGCTAGGATGAAAACCCGAAAAGGGCGTCCTAGGCAAAAGTTAGGGCAAAATAAAAAGCCCGCCAGTACAAGGGTACTAGGCAAAACAAAGGCGAATTTATCCCCGCTAGGATACGTCCTAGGCAAAAATTAGGGGCAAAAGAATAAGACACAAAAACAAAGCAAGCAACGATTACTTGAACCGAAAACCGAAAGGCGGTTCAAGTGATTATCTTCTAGAAGCAAGCGTCTTGCAGTGTCTACACTCCTGGCTCAGGCATCTCACCCGAAGCAATTAGGGGAACGTAAGAGCAACAATTACAGATATAATTGTTAAGCCCAATGTATATAGCCTACCCTGGCCAGCCGTTCTTCAGAAATTCCTTTTGTATATCTTTCTGTAAAAACATTTGTGAATATCAATAAAATGTCTATTCATTTCTCTTCTCTCTTGACCATGTGATTATGCCTCTAAATTAGTGTTTCTTTAAAATTGTACGAAATTCCTTTAATAATCGGTCGATAAAGAAAGTGGGAGGGGTTCCTATAAAATCCGTAATCTCCTGCGTAAGAGGCTCACAGAAATCCTCCCTCACATCGACGACAGAAATTTCTCCAAAAAGAGGAGGATAGGGAGAGCCATTCATTTTTCTAAAAAACATTAACAAAATAATTAAACTTGCATTTTGTGCATCACACACATTAGTTGCACATTCAAAGACCTTATTACGAGGCAATCGCATAAAATAGAAAAATAGGAAAAATTCTTGTGTATGACAGCAGAAAAACAGAAACAGCCGAAATCGACAAAAAAGGCGGAAAATCCAACAAATTGTACAGAATAACTGAGCCTGGAGAGGCTCGCCGAAATAATACTCCCCAGAGACATCTCAGCTCGCACTCTTGGGTCGAATTCCCAGTGAAAGCTATCAGAGCAAGATCAGTAAGGTTCCCTAATGGAAGCATGATCATCCAAACAGAATATCCGAGTCAAAGGACTTAGACTTCCTCAGTGGAAGATGGCTTTCCAACTCAAGCGACGAGTGAAGCTAAGCCTGCAGAGGCTTTCTAAATAATACTCTGGGATACACAAGATCCTCAATTCCCATTCGCCTACTCAGAGGCACTCCTTCAAAAAGAGAAAATCCAAAAAGATTAATACCCATTCCCCAAGCGGAATTCGGTATTCAGATAAACACCGAACGTCAAGATAATCCACCTAACAGAAGAGGCCAATCAAGATCAATACGACAGAATCCCCCAGCGGATAACAGCCTACGCAGAGGCCACAAAACCAAGAAAATCAAAAAGTCACCCGAATAAGGATAACCGGGATACTCCACCAACGTCGAAAGGACGTCAACCAATCATAAGGCATCGCTCACCTCAGAAAAAGCATCTTTGTGTCTGCATCCCCAAGGAATCAGAAATTCCCCAGTGGGCACCGACTACGCAATGGAAAGTTGGGACACAAGAACCTATGAGTAACTGCACATCCCCTAGACAGATCCCTGCGTTATCCAGCCCTCAGCGACACCAAAATCAAAAACAACTGTCGAAGCAGCATCGTGGACTGTGGAGACAAAATCATCACAAATCCCTGGAGAGGGCAAACTCACGCTACCAAAGTGACCAGAAGCACGGAGGTATGCAACCCTGGGTAGGGCAAACCGCAGACCCTGGAGAGGGTAAACTCACGCTACTGAGGTTGTCAGAAACACCGAAGTATGCACGAGCCTGGAGAGGCGACGACTAATACTCAGCTACCCCGTCGTCAGAAACACGGAGGTATGCAGCTGCCGAGGTTGTCAGAAACACCAAGGTATGCAACGAGCCTGGAGAGGCGACGACTAATACTCAGCTACCGACGTCGTTAGAAACACGAAGGTATGCAGCTGCCGAGGTTGTTAGAAACACCAAGGTATGCAACGAGCCTGGAGAGGCGACGACTAATACTCAGCTACCGACGTCGTCAGAAACACGGAGGTATGCAGCTGCCGAGGTTGTCAGAAACACCAAGGTATGCAACGAGCCTGGAGAGGCGACGACTAATACTCAGCTACCGACGTCGTCAGAAACACGGAGGTATGCAGCTGCCGAGGTTGTCAGAAACACCAAGGTATGCAACGAGCCTGGAGAGACGACGACTAATACTCAGCTACCGACGTCGTCAAAAACACGGAGGTATGCAGCTACCGAGGTTGTCAGAAACACCAAGGTATGCAACGAGCCTGGAGAGGCGACGACTAATACTCAGCTACCCCGTCGTCAGAAACACGGAGGTATGCAGCTGCCAACGTCGTCAGAAACACGAAGGCATGCAGACCCTGGAGAGGGCAAACTCACGCTACTGAGGTCGTCAGAAACACCGAAGTATGCACGAGCCTGGAGAGGCGACGACTAATACTCAACCTGGAGAGGCTACTCAACAGTTTTCCCACCTGAAGACACTACAAGTTGGAAGGGTGGCTCACTCCCCGGACAATTGGGTCAACTCCTTTACTTGTCAACCGGTACACCAAAAAGCCGTTCGACTAAGTAAAGGGGGGGCAGCTGTAGACCCCTAAAATTGTCAGGGTCGGAAATAAAGCTCAAAGACTCTCAAAGACCGAAGGAAAGTCAGCCGGAAGGACTCTTGGAAGACCCTAGGATGATTCTTTGTAGGTCTAGAAGTCTTAGAATAGCTTAGAATAAGGGTGTGCAAGGATTGGAGCTCAATACACCCTCCCAGAGGTTCAGTACGGCCGTACTGGGCCATTTGAACTGCAATACGGCCGTACTGAACTCAATACGGCTGTACTGAAGTTTTTGAACTTCAGTACGGCCGTACCAAATTCAATACGGCCGTACTGTAGTTCAAAAACCCAGTACGGGCCGTATTGACCTCCCAGGCCGTATTGCGCCTCAATCCTATAAATAGGACGTCATTGGCACGTCCTTCCACACTTTTTACACATTCCTCAACCCTCCTACTGAGTATTCTTGGGTTTTTGAGCTTTTCTCTGCCCTAGATATCTCTCCGGGAGCCGATCCGACGAAGTTCTTGAGTCATGAGCCATTAGCTTGAGATTCGAACAAGTCGAAGGGAAATCTCTTTGATTTCCATAGTAAAAATTTGTCTTTAGGGGAAAGGAGCGAGCGGACGTGTAGTGGGAAGGAGCGCCAAAAAGCCTCCTAACGTTGTTCTGATATATATAAAAGCCCGCTTCGGAGGTTTCTTTCTAAATCCTTTCTTTTACCGCTTTTATTGATTTTTGATTGTCGCATTGCATGTTTAGAGCTTTCATCATGTAAATATTTAATCTATAATCGTTTCTAATAAATAGGGGTAATTTAGTAACTTTACACTGTTATTTATGAAATAATCCGTCATAGGGAACCCGAAAGGGGCGTTGTGGGGTGCTAACACCTTCCTCGCACGTAACCGACTCCCTTACCCGACTCTGGTTGTAGTGGCCAAAGTTGATTTATGAAAATCAATTGCCTTGTATCTTTTTCCAATGTTTTGAGTAAAATATTGGTGGCGACTCCAAGAACCCTTCTTTTTACGAAAACCGCTAATCTATGGAGGGTCCCGTTTGGGATTAACATAGGTCGGTGAGAATCATTTAATAAATATTGTTAGTTCGATGAGGTCTCAGTTTGAGAATAAGTCGCTCTAACAATCCAACATTTCTAAAACTAAAAAGAGTCCAACCATCGTCGCGAATGCCAACGTCCGTTTCGGCGGGTGGCGACAATACTAACAATTTCCTTTAGAGCTGTTTTAGGCAGCCTAAAAAAAGAGAGAAAGTACAGGGGTATAGCTGATAGAATAGAGTTTATTAGACAGATTCTGCCTGCTAAAGAGATTGTCTTATTTTTCCATCCTGCCAGCTTGTTCTTGATTTTATCTATTACTGGTTTCCATGTTGCTCTCCTCCTCGCCACCGCCCTAATAGGTATGCCCAAGTAGTTAAACGGAAGTGTCATAATTTTACAGTTTAGTAAGTCTGCAAATTTTTCTACTGTGTTCATATCCACTCTTATTGCACCAAAGCAGCTTTTGTGAAAATTTACTTTCAGCCCAGAGACAAGTTCGAAGCATCTCATAACACTCTTTATTGTGACCACATTATCAATAGAGGGTTCTCCTAGAAAAACTGTATCATCAGCGTATTGAAGGAGGCTGACTGGGATGTTTTCTGCCCCAACATGATAGCCATTGAATTTTCCATTCAGGCTTGCACTTCTCATGAGACCTGAGAGACCCTCAGCCACAATAATGAATAGGAAAGGGGCTAGTGGGTCTCCTTGCCTCAACCCTCTATGCACTTGGAACTCACCTATTGGGCTACCATTAACCAAGACCGAAACAGAACTAGTATGAAGGCATTCTTTTATCCATAGTATCCATTTCTGACAAAACCCCAACCTCTTCATCATGTATGCTAGGAACTCCCAGTTTACTGAATCATAAGCCTTTTCAAAATCAGCTTTGAATATAAGGCAAGGTTTTTTTTTCTTTTTTGCCTCGTCAATTATCTCATTAACAACCAAGACGCTGTGGAGTAGATTCCTATTACCAAGGAACGCAGATTGTGACTGATCAATCACCTTCGACAAGATTGACTTGAGTCTTTTTGCTAGGATTTTTGCCAAAATCTTGTACATACATCCGATAAGAGAGATAGGCCTGAATTCGCTTAAGTCTTGGGGTCCAACTTTTCTGGGATAAGAGCAACAAATGATGGGTTCGACCCTCTAGGCAATCTACCAAATTGATGAAACTCATTTATAAATCTAACAATATCTGCCTTCATAATTTCCCAAAATTCCTTGATGAATTTGAAATTGAAACCATCCGGACCCGGGCTCTTAGAACTCCCGCATTCCCCAATTGCCTCTTTTATGTCAGTCTCTGTAAATGGTGCTATTAGAACTCCCACATCCCCCTAAACATTATTATTATTATTATTATTATTATTATTATTATTATTATTATTATTATTATTATTATATTGTTGTTATTATTATTATTATTATTATTATTAACATTATCATAATTATCATTATTATTATTATTATTATTGTTATTATTGTTATTGTTTTTGTTTTTATTTTTGTTATTTTATTATTATTTTTATTATTATTATTAATGATAATAATGAGATGACTTGGTGATGATTTCGATTCTTACCTTCTAGAGGAATTCAACTAAAACATGGTATTCCCTTAGAATTACCTTTTTAATGCATTTAGTAGAAATATACATGCAAGATCCTGATACTTACAATGTAATAATACAAAAATTATTATTTTTATTATTGTTGTTATTATTGTTCTGGTTATCGTTATTGTTATTATTGTTGTTATTATTAGTGTTATTTTTATTTTATTGTTATTGTTGTTATTGTTATTGTTATTATTATTGTCGTTGTTGTTGTTTTACCATTATTATTCTTCTTCTTCTTATTTTTATTATTATTATTATTATTATTTATTGTTATTTTTGTTATTATTATTGTTATTGTTATTGTTATTTTATTATTATTATTATTATTATTATTGTTGTTGTTGTTATTATTATTTTTATTATTATTATTATTATTATTATTATTGTTATTATTATTATTTTTGTTATTATTACTATTGTTATTATTAATAAATATTTACAAAAATGATCATTAATTACAAAAAATAATACATTAAATTATTAATCAAAATTTATCCATGGTGCATAAAAAATCATTAAAAATTATTATTCATAATAATAATTCATATAATATTATATATGGAATGTATGAATTCGGTGTAAATTTATTGAAAAAAGTAAAAGGATTTAGAAAAATCAGGTATATACGCACACAGACCCAAATGATATTTATAGGTCACCTCGACTTGCTCTGTATTACTTTCGAGCTGCTGCTAATGTGATACATGTTGGACCATTAGCTAAAATTAGCCTTAACTAAAAAGAATAAAAATAATTACTTTAGATCCAAAATTAAAAAAAAATGTTTTTTTAAAAATGATAATAACTTAATAATAGATAATTGTTTTGCTAACTTTCTTGTTTCTATAAAATAGGCTTAAATTACAATAGATATTAAATAACAAATACTCAAAATAAAAAAGAAATAGAAATAGAAATTTAAGAAACATTTTGGCCTCAACTCAATTGCAATTAGAATAGAAAAGAAAAATGGAAAATTGAACCATTATTTATTTGTAAATTGTTTCAAAGCCTTTCTAGTTTTGTGTAACTTTATAGATATCAGAGGGAAAAAGGAACTTCGTACTTTTATTTTCTTAAAAATAGCTAAACAGTAGACACATGCAATTCTCATCCAACGGGAAAGTTGAGAAAGAGCATATCTCCTATTAGTTATGTGAAGGTAAGATCTTTTCAACAAAACAATACATAGGATGTCCAGTATTTCTTAATTCTTATTTATCAAAATCAAATGTATATATATGCACACAAACACTAAATGAAGGTAAAAACTAAAACAATATGTTGAGATAAAAAACACCAAATGAACTTGTGTCTTACTCTTAGTAACAAGTAAGAGACTAAAGTAAGAGACAAGTTTAACGGTTCAACTTGCTGCCATCATCAATGTAGAGTCTACCTTAGCTATTTGATAACTATTCAAAGCTGTAACCTAAGTAAACTAATAGAATAATAATTATTAAGGGTTTCTTAAGTAAACTGCAAAGTCTAGATTTTAGCTCAGTGGACAAGGAGGGGAGCATGAAAATTTTAAAATTCTCTCTTTTGAGTTAACAATTAAAATTTGGGTAAAATATTTTTCCATTAAAATTTTTTAAGTTTAATTTTAGTTTTTCTATAAAATTTTATTTTATTTTACTTTCAAATTTAGAAATGTATCATTTTTTGTTTTACCATTTTTTATATAAAGTTAGGCATGCACGATATTTCAACAACCTATTACTATGCCGCAAAAAATGCAAAAAATATAAAATACGATAATGAGTACTAAAAACTTATTACATAAAGAAACAACTAACTAACTACTTAACAACTAACTACAAAGCTCCAAGTCAAACTTAACAAGGCAAACTTGTAGCCCCAAGTCCACATGAATGAAGAGTATTAGAATATGAAGTAAAGCAAACATTTGACTCATATCCATGTTGGCATATTTCATCAACCCTCGTGTAGTTTTGTTCAGTCAAACCATAACTATAAACCTTTGCTTTAGTAGCTAAAATTAAGAGAGAACCATTCATAACTGTGAATCCAGTTATTTTAGGATTTTCCTCCCTCAATTCCATCCTTTTTGTTCTTATCTTGAGAATTCTGAGCCACTTGTTTGAGTAATAATCTTTCAAGATCCAAATGGTAAAGACAAACTTTTTTAGCCTCACCAAACAAATGGAGGATTGATCCTTTCCCCAACTGAAAATGCTAATGACACAATTCAAGTGATGAGAACCCCTTATAGCCTCTTTTGGCACCCTCAGCATCGTTGAGGTGCCACTCTCAAGATTGTAGGACATTATATAAGGCCTATAAAAAGAACTCCTTTTAGTAAGATAAGGAAAGCAATTTGAGATGAAGTGGATGGCTCCATTGCAATGCACATGCATTTTAAACTTCATGGTCCTACCACCCACAAAGAAGCTTTTTTCCTTTGTTTCCCACACTCCATCCTCAGGCTTGTAAAACTTGAAGGCATAATTTGAGAACCAATCATCTTGTCCATCGATGAGAAACACCATGTAGTCATCACGATAGTTTGAACATTCCAACAACCCCATCTTGAGATCATTATAAGGCTTTTCTTGAACCTCCTTTGGACAAGGAATGTACAGCCAAGACTTTGTTGCCGAGTTACAGATGAAGAGTTCAACCGTCGCCATGTTAGATGTGCGACAAAGGATCAATCCCTTAATGGAAGACATGACTCTTGAATGTGACAAAGATCTTTGAACATCCTTAGACACACCAGAAGATGATTCTTTTTCAGGTAATGGGTACAACTTAACTTGTTTATTGTACCATTGACATGTATCTTGTTGAAGGAAGAAGCATGTGTCGTCTGTAGGGATAAATTTCTTAAGCCAAATAGATATTTTTCATTAATCAATATTAAGAACCGTTGTTTCAAATTACAGAGTTAAGGTTAGTAACTCATACCTGTATTCATTAACGTTGACCAAAAAGGTTATAGCGAAATAGTCTTTTGGTTCAATGATCTTCCTTAGCCAAATCATTGGATTCCTTAACGGGGCTTGATGTTCCTCTTCTGATGGGGAGACAGAGAGACGTGTGTTTCTGATTTGGCATATCTGAGACCATGACCATCTTTACAATTTGAAACCTGTTAGGGTTCCCATTAACCCCTAATGGGCCAAATCTGGTTTCCACTTATTTGGGCCCATATCAATTTTTCCTATTGGTAGTTTAAAGGCTCACTAAAATTAGATCACTTTTATTGAGCTCAACTAAATGTAAATAACTCATATAAATACTACAAATAATATATGTAGCCCACATTAATTATTAGAAATAAAATTTCTAACAATCTCCCACTTGGACTTCATATTCATTTAAGTATTTATATCACAAAATTCTTTAGGCGCATAACCATTGCAACAACAAGGAACCATTGCAACTTTCATCATTATTTAATGTGATTAAACCACAATGATCACCACAATTGTATGCACTCAATGACATAGATCAAATATGGATAAGTGGCATGGAAATTACATGCTATGTGATCTCAGTCATGTCTATTTCCAACTGGTCCAAACTTTATTCTTTATAGAGATCCATTCAAAACGCAACACACACACACACACACACATATATATATTGCACAAAAACAAGCTCAAAATAAAATTATAAACATCAATTTTATTTCTGTAGAAAATCCAAATAATACAAATATCTGGAAAAATTAAAAATAAAGAAGACATAAAACATAAATGAGACTCCCACTAAACTAAGGTACTATAAGGAATTACACCCATATGAGCAGTGTGCTCATGAAATACTTTAGGCACCAAACCCTTAATTAGTAAGTGGATCAACTAGCATAAAATTAGTCCCTACATGTTCTATAGAAATTTGCTTATTCTGAACTCTTTCCTTAACAACCAAAAACTTTATATCATGAATTTTGACTTGGTTGTACTGCTATTGTTATTGGAATAAAGAACTACAAAGTTATTATCACAATAGATTTTCAATGGCCTTTCAATGCCATCAACCACACGTAAATTAGTGATAAAATTTCGCAGCCATATCCCATGGTTGGACGCCTCAAAACAAGCAATGAACTTCGCAGACATGGTTGAAGAAGCTATAATAGTTTGTTTAACAGAATTTCAAGAGATAGCACCTCCAACCAACATAAAGATGTATCCAGATGTGGAGCGTTTGTTGTCTTAACATCCAGCAAAATCAGAGTCTGAGTACTCAATGACCTCTAAATTGTCAGACTTCTAATAAGTGAGCATACTCCTAGTTTACTATCTTTCATGCCGAATCTATCTAAAACTTTATCGATATAGCTCTCTTGTGATAACCTTATGATACCATGAGAACAATCTCTTAGTATCTTAATATGTAATACAAAAGAGGCTTCACCAAGATCTTTCATTTCAAAGTTCTTTGTCAAAAATATCTTGGTTTCGTGCAATAAACCTACATCACTGCTAGCAAGCAGTATATCATCGACATATAACATCAAGAATATATATTTACTCCCACTAAACTTATGATAAACACAATCATTAACTATATTTTCCTCAAAATCATATTAGGTAATAACTTAATGGAACTCGTAGTTCTAACACCCTCTACCCCAACATACATATAGAATAATTATAAAACATTGGGTTAAATAATATCTTTAGAATTAAAAAAATAGTTCCATTAACATAAGAGTAGAGAATTCACATTCGTAAACTTAAATCATGGTCAAATGAAAAATTTCTAGAAAAATGAAACATGAGTCTTTTCAAAACAAACACAATAATGAAATCCTAAACTAAGCTTAGTTATGCCCTGAAGCCACATATCCTATCAGAGCATGCACAACTAAAGCCTAAGCCACATCACCAACATCCTCATGTTGATGATCACCTGCAACACAATTTAAACACATAGAAAGAACAACAAGGGAGTGAGAAACATCTCACTCAGTTCCAGATGTAGAAATAACAATTAGGTAACACACACACAAATCATAAAAGCACAGTCATAGCTACTCATTAATCAGATGAAAATTTAATTTTTACATATAATACATACACAGTCATTCATCATACAAGGATGTCATGGACTCGACTCATAGATGCATGCATGTGGCGCCAGTCACGTGTCTCATAATCATACATCATAGCTTGTTACATCACTGGTGACCCTAAGGTACACCTTGTTAGCTTGTTACATCACTAGTGACCCTAAGGTACACCTTGTTAGCTTGTTACATCACTAGTGATCCTAAGGTACACCTTGTTAGCTTGTTACATCACTAGTGATCCTAAGGTACACCTTGTTAGCTTGTTACATCACTGGTGATCCTAAGGTACACCTTGTTAGCTTGTTACATCACTGGTACACCTTGTTAGCTTGTTACATCATTGGTGACCCTAAGGTAACCTTGTTAGCTCATATATGCACATGATGCATGTCACACGTTCACAAACTCATGGACTCATCACTTCACTTGTCATGAAATTTCATGTCTTATCACATTTCACATTCTCATAGTCATAGTGTTCACATTAACACATTCTCATTCACATCATGTCTCATGTCATTTGTTCATATTTCACATAGTCATACTCATAATTGTTCCTCATAGGGTTTTGCACATGAATCTACATAGCACTCTAATTTATATAAAAACATATCTAATTTTGAAATCAAATACATATTTACACTCTACATCACACAAGAAACGCAACAGAGCATTCAGAAAGAAAAATAAAAAATATTCATATTTTGCCTGTTTCTCATAGGGTTCTCTCAAGAACCCACAGACCACTTTAATTCATATCAAAACATATTTATTCTCAAAATTAATTACATATTCACACATTACATCCAACAAGGAACACAACAGAACAATCAGAAGACAAAACAGAAAACAATTATATTTTGCATGTTCCTAAAAGCATGCATCAAGCAAGGAATTGGGAGCCAATCCTACTACCCAACAATTATTCCCACACCCTCGAGCGAGATTTCTCACTCTCCCCTGCCTGGATAAGCAGAAGACGAAGCTAGAGAGAAATCTGGTTGATCTCCTTCTCTTGGTTCTCCTTGGTCTTCAGAGAGTGTATCCAAAAGCAGTGCTAAAGTCTACTATTTATAGATTTCAGAAGTGGCCAGAATGACCCGCTTTCGAATCCGGATCGACCCGTTTTGGGCTACTAAATCACCCTTATTGAGCTTTGAGCCTTCCTATAATCTGTGAAAATTGGGGTGTTACAATTCTCCCCTCCTTTTTGAAATTTCACCCCCGAAATTTACCGAAAACCTGAACGAATGAACTTCATGGATCCTGCTCTCTACTATCAAATAGCACTTTCCTAAATATTTCTCATCACGCTTCTGCTGCGTCACTCTAATACATCTTAGTAGCTCCTAAAAGAATGCTAAGAGTACTCTTATGTCCTTCCTCTAAGATCATCTTCCTTAATTCGGGATTACTAGGCACGTAGGTTCTATCCTTGAATCCCAAAACACTATCAACCTCCACTCGTAAAGGGCTATCTATACCCCTACTAATCCTCTCCACTTGGTTCACTAAGAAATGATCTAACTCCTTGGCTTCTTTAATCTCATCCATTAATTCACTAGTCACTTCCAACATACTCAATTCAATGCTCCTAAGGGTAAGCTCACACACTAAGCTTAAGTCTCTAAACTCTTCAATCAAATCCAATCTTTAAATCATCAAAGATGATAGGTGAATGGTCATCCTAATCAAGGCATCTGCCACAATATTAGCTTTACTTTTATGACCCTCTCCAAGGATTAGGCGCCTAAGTGTAAATTCATTACATACTCATACTCGGTCTCCAAGTCATGTCACCAAATTGAATCAACTAATTATGCTTCTCCAACTTCCTTCAACATTCCACTCGTTACACGAGTCATACCTAGTTTCACACTACTAGGAGTAATATCACAAGTCAAACTTAGATCCTTAGACCAAGCCAAAAGGTCCATCTCTCTAATCTTAAGGGAAGTTAAATGTAAAGGTTTCCTACTCAAAACATCGACCACCACATTGGCTTTACCCAGATAAGAACTAAGTTTAAAATCCTAGTCCTTAAGAAATTCCAACTATTTCCTTTGTCTCATATTCAACTCATTTGGTCAAAAGATATATAAGGCTCTTATGATCACTAAATACCTCAAACTTAGAATCATATAGGTAGTGTCTCCAAATCTTCATAAGTATCATAATCGCTAACCCAAGGTCATGGATAAGGTAATTCTTCTCATAAATTTTTAATTGCCTAAAACATAAGCTACTACCTTTCCTTCTTGCATCAACACTCCATCCAAATCCATCTTTAGAAGCATCACTATATACCACGAAAGACTTACTGAGATTTGGTAATATTAACACTAGCCAATCTTTCCTTAAGAGTTTGGAAACTATTATCACACTATCCCATACAAAGACAACACTCTCTTCTTGGTCAATCCAGTCAAAGCTAATGCTATCTTAGAAGTTTCCTCAATAACTCTCCTATAATAATAAGCTAATCTAAGAAAACTCTTAACCTCACTAATTGACTTAAGTATCTCTCACTTAAGCACAACTTCTACCATAAATAGATCTACATTATACCTCCACTAAAATTTAAAAGACCTAGAAAACTCACTTCATACAACCAAAAATCATACTCAGATAACTTAGCCTAAAGTTATCTTGGATATATCCTCACTCTTAACTCCAATCTGATGATATCACAGCTTGAGGTCAACCTTACTAAACACACAAACATCCACTAATTAATCCATAAGGTCATCTATCCTCGTATCAACATACACGCATATCAAATCATATTAGAATACCTACTTTAAACATTCATATATATCATCCCTAAGCATGTATGAATCAATCATCATTTACTCCATATAGCATGTACATGAACCAACTTTACCACATAGCATCATACAACTTTAAACAACCTTTCAATGACAACGCCTCAGAACATCATAACCAAATCAATTTTTATCATTGCATTGCCTAATCAACCCAAAAACATTATTGCAGCATACATCTCCCTTTAACAACTGTCAAAGAAAATGATACATAAATAATTATACTCATCCAAATGATCTTAATCCTATCTCAAAAGAAAACTAAGAGAATAAGATACAACTCTTATGAAGACATGAGATTCTAAAAAGATCATCTTCTTAACTAAAAATTCAAAAACCACAACAGATATATTCAGCGCTTACAGCTAGACTTCTGATCACCAAAGCAGCTATAACTGGAGTTCTAGACCTTTGTTTTACTTGATTCTAGTTCCATTAGAAAGATAACATCCAAGGCTACAACTTCCATAAAGATCATTAAATCTAATTCTATCAATATAGCACAACAAAATTGCAGTGCAAACATCCCATACACCAGACATCAATAGTGTACTAACATCCCACAAACATACCTCAACCCTTCCAAACTCACTCCTTTCCACCTTAAACTCATATCCAAACTTCCCACTACAATCCTAAACTCAAGCAACTCATATATTCAACACAAAAGACTTAGAAAATAAAACTCACATGCTACCTAAACCATAAAAGGTTAACATGCAAGCACCAACTCTCAAGGAAATTACCAACATTTCAATCTCTCATCAAGAATACCAAAACTCTAGTTCTCAACATACAACCTCCTTGGATTCAATCGCTACAACTATAGATTTCAGAAACTCCATCAACCATAAACTCTCAATACACTCGACAAATCAATGACTCATCCACATCCAAGGTTCCAGTAGTTCTAGTTGGTTAGCACAATGCTTCTTCCACTAATACTTGCACCTATGCTCGCAAAACGAGCGATATCACCCAACCACTACTTCTTAGGTAAGCAAGAAGTATCAAAACAAATAAGCACTCATAAGAATGAAGAAGAGCAGTCATAATGATATTAGTTAACACTATTTATCATTCCTCTAATTACAATATAATCTAATAGTATCAACCTCAACAATATTAACATAAGGAGAACATCATCATCATTATCAAAGCAAAGCATCATCAAAGTACACAATAAACAAAACACTGCCAGAGTACACAACAGAATCATGATAAGTACATAACTCACGGCCGATTGGATCGATTGGCTCTGATTTCACTAAATGTAACACCCTCTACCCCAACATATATATAGAATAATTATAAAACATATTCTTGGGTTAAATAATATCTTTAGAATTAAAACAATAGTTCCATTTGATGGAGGGCCACCCTTGGAACCTCATGTTGGACCCATTACTAGGTCCATGGCTAGGAGAATGGAGGAAGATGAAAGAGATACCATGCCTAGAGCTATACTCATCATGAGTGTGGAGTATTGATCCATCTCCTAGGCCCATTTTGAGTAGTATAGGATTTTATTGCTTTATTTCCTTTTTTACCCTTGTATTTTGGGGTACTTTAGATAATAGGATTTTATTATGTATTTTCATTTAGCCTTTTTATTATGGGGTAAATTAGTTTAGGATTTATTTTAGGGCTTAAACCTTGACTTGTGAGGTTAAAGTCCATTTTTTTCTTCTATTTTTTAGGTCAAAGGGTATTTTGGTCTTTTGGTAGGAAAGAACCCACACATCATCTAGGATTCATTTAGGATGCATTTGGCTTGCATTTGGGCTGCATTACACAGCCATGCAACAATAAATGCAACCCTAGATGCCTTCCACCCCTATAAATACCCTTAGCCTAGCACCTTATACACACTTTGGAATATATGAATTTGAGTGAGCATTTTTGCCTCAAATCCTCTCCTTAGTCACTAGGTCTACACGGCCTACCTCTCCTATCTCCTCCCTAGAGTGAGTTTAGGGTTCCCTTGAGTGGCCATCACCTCCACTTGGTGAAGAGAGCCAACTAGAACACCCAAAAACACCATCCTCCTTTCATTTCTCTTATTCGCCCAAGCCCCCACCATTCACACCCACCATCATTTAACCTCACCCTTGAAGGAACGTCCACCCTCTAAGGTCACCATCTTGGCCTTGGCAAGGAGCTCCTTTTCACCATTGACGTTTTCCTCATCCCTTGGTGGAAGGAGTCCATCATTTGGTATCAAGAGCTTAGGTTATCTTCAAGGGTAATTAGTTTCCTTTCCATTTCTGAGTCTTTTCTTTTTTGAGTCTTGATTTGCGTCATCCTCGTGTTCTTGTCATCCATGAAAACCTTGCTCAAAATATCTTCTTATATTGCTCTATGGTTCATTGCTTATTCATGAGCCTCCTTTTGTGCTTTAGGGTTTTTCTTGAGTTTTAGGATCTTATGTGCCATTTTTGTTTTTACTCTTGTTGCTGGAAAAATATTTCAAGAACATGAAGAACATGTATTACATCTCTTTTTGATCTTTTTACCTTTCAAGTTTTGTCAAAAGTTGTGTTTCTCTCGCCCATCTCAAAAAAGACAAATATCTTGATGGATGATGCACCCATTTGATGTATGAAACCATGAAAATATGAAATGTATGTGTTTTTCCATGAGGTGGCCAAAATTTTGTTGCACCATTTAGAGGTCATTAATGCATGTTAACTAGTCCTTGGCATGCTCTAAATTTGTGTTGAAATCTGTGTTATTTCACTAGTGGAAAAAAGGCGTTTAAAATCGGTTATTTTCAACTTTTAAAACCGGTTCCGTAACCGATTTTAAAAGAGCCGATTTTAAAAGTTAGACTTTTAAAATTAGTTAAATAACCGATTTTAAAAATAAACTTTTAAGATCAGTTGTTTTATAACTGATCTTAAAAGTGCTGGCTAAGAAAAAAAATTAAACTGGAACGGGCCGTTCCAAATTGTGAAAAGGACTAATTGAAGAACGTAAATCAGAACGGCTCGTTCTCCTTTCAGTACGGGCCGTTCTGCAAGGAGAACGAGTCGTTCTCCTTGAAGAACGGGCCGTTCTCCTTGTAGAACGGCCCGTACTGAAAGGAGAACGGGCTGTTCTCCATGCAGAATGGGCCAATCTCCTTGCAGAACGGGCCGTTCCAGATTCAAAATTTACGCAAAATGGACCTACAACGAAAATAGAGACAAGAGAATAGCATGAGAAAACGAAAAGAGATACAAGAAGAGGAAAAAGAAAACGAAAACGACAACGAAATTTACCTCTTTAGAAAATGAGAGCGCGAGAGAGTAAAAAAACGAATGGAGAGAAAGATTAAAGAGAATGAGATTGGAGGGAAATGTAAAAGGTGTCTGACGATACTTTTAAAATCAGTTATTTAAGAACCGATTTTGTATACAATATGCCTCATCACCCACTCATGTGTTGTCACTTGTCTCTGTAAATTTGACTCCTTTATGTGCTTCATTTTTAATCACCCACAGTGTAAAAACCAAGCAACATTAAAAAAGAAAAATAGAAAAAAAATTTGTACAGAATATTGAAAAAAAAATGTGACCAAAAAGGCCAAAAGAAAACAAAAAGGACTTGCTGCTAGACTTGTGGACATTGACCTAATTACCCTTGCACATTGGAGTTGAACTTGGACTGAATTTTTGGACCTTATTGGACCCTTTTTGAGAAACAAAACCATGGCTGGACCTTTACCAAAAAGGACTTAAATTCACAATTGCAAAACCTTTAAAGACTTACTCCATTCTAGTGTCATTCTAGGATTTTCTCTTTGAGTGCTAGCCTCTTTTATGTGTCTTGATTTTTGCTTGTCTTCTTTGGAATTATTATGTTTGTCTCATTAATCTCTCTTTAAGTTTAGCTTTTTAATTGAGCATTTTCAGTTTTTATTCCTTTGGTCTCCTTCTTGTTCTTGGTTGGTTTGTTATCTTTGGGTGTAGGTGAAGAACTACCTCCAAGAAACCCTTAGCAAAATTTCTTTGGGGATTGAGTGGAGAATAAATCCGTGAGGTCCCAAGTGCTTTGGAGAAGGATACCATATCTCAAAGAGTGCAAACAACAAAGGAGAGGACTAACTTTGTTTGTTCCTTGTGAAGGGGAGCCAAATTGGAGGAGTTGAAGACCTTTAATTTTATGTCTTTCTCACTTGTTCCTTTTGCTCAATTGTTTGGCCTCTTGTATTTGGGCCTTGTTTCTTTATTTTGGGTTGTAATTAGCCATTATTAAACCTCTTCAATTTTTGGTGGTAGTTTCGTGTAGATTGAAGGTGATTTGAAAACCTTCACCTAGGAAATCCGACTAGTATATGTTTAAGTGCTTTCCTTTGCATGATTTATAGCTTTTGTAGTATAATTTCCTAGGACTTATTTTATCTAGTTGTTGCGTTTAGAAGGCTTCATTTTTCCTACTAGGGGACCGTACACACCACACACTTTATTCTTGTGCAAAATTGTTTTTGTGAGAAAAGTGTTAAAAGGCTTAGTGATTCCTACTTGAAAAGGCTTGGTTTTTAAGTGATTCCTTGTAGTCCACCTCCCTTTGATAGTTCAATTTGTACACTTAGGACTTTTCATACCAATCTTGCACCTTGAAAACCATTTGTGAAAACCTTTTTATCACTCACTCTTTGTGAAAACTGTTTTACCAACCTTTTTGAAAACAAATTTGTGAAAACCTTTTTAATCAAAGATGAGTGATCATTCTAGTGTGCATGGTCATAACTCTTGTAGTACTAGGTCTAGTGTTAGGGAAGAACTTAGGGAATTGAAAGAGTACCTAAGAAAAAAATAAGAGGAAAATATATAAAGAGAGGAAGAGCTTAGGAAAAGAGAAAAAGAAAATGAGAAAAATAATGAAGAAATAAAAAAGTTGCTTGCTAGGTTAGTTGTGGGAGGAGAGGCTAGTGGATCAAGACCAAGAGTCTTTTCACCCAAGTCCTTAAAGTGCAAAGGGGTTAGAATACCTTCAAGTGTTCATGAGGAGGAAGGGCATCATACCCAACCTCCAAGTGATAACATTTATAGTAGTCTTCACAATGGTGATTACTATCAAAGACCCCCTAGGCAACCAAGACATAAGGAGTCCTCCAATAGGGAACCCCACATCACTCTTTCCCCAATTCATGGCAAAGACAATGTTGAAAATTACTTAGATTGGGAAATGAAAGTGGAACAATTGTTCTGTTTCCATGGAGTGAGTGAAGAGAGAAAGGTTTCTTTGGCAACCTCTTAGCTTCCAAGGGCATGCCATGTATTGGTGGACCTCCTTAGAAAAAGAGAGGAGAATAAACCAAGAGCCCCCAATCCAATATTGGAATGAGTTCCATAGTGCCTTAAGAAGGAGGCATATTCCTCCATACTATGACCGAGAGCTTATGGACAAGCTTCAAAGATTAAAACAAGGGTCCTCTAGTGTGGAAGAATATAGGCAATCTATGGAGTTGCTAATGAAGAAGGTGGGATAAGGGAAGAAGAGAGGACCACCATCTCAAGGTTTCAAAGTGGTCTTAACCTTGAAATAAGAGACAAAGTTGAACTCTTACCATATAGAGATTTGAATGAACTTGTTCAACTTTGTTCTAGAGTGGAACATCAACTTAAAAGAAAAACTTTTAAAAAAGACTCCACTCTCTTTTATTCCAAGAGTTTCAAGAAGGAGGGCCCCTCTTCCAAACCTTTCCCTAAAGAAAAAGAAGATAAAACCTCTCATAGGACATCTTCCAAAGAAACTAAGACAAGTGACATCAAGTGCTTTCTTGGTCGAGGGCACATTGCCTCTTAATGCCCAACAAAGAAAACCATCATTTTAAGGGGCCAAGACCACTATAGTAGCCTTGATGAAGCTACTTCTTCTTCTTCAAGTGAAGAGGAAGAAATCTTAGAGTCCGAGGAAGAAACCTACCCTTGTGAAGGAGACTTCTTAATGGTTAGAAGGCTTCTTGGAAACCAATCTAGTGATCTAGATCAATCTCAAATAGAGAACTTGTTTCATACAAGGTGCAAAGTTTTAGAAAATATTTGTTCTCTCATTATGGATAGTGGATCTAGTTGTAATTGTTGTAGCACTAGATTAGTGGATAAGTTATCCTTAACTACTATACCCCATCCAAAACCTTACAAATTATAATGGATCAATGAGGAGGGAGGTATTGTAGTTAATCAACAAGTGAATATACCTATCTCGATTGGCAAATACAAAGATGAAGTTTTATGTGACATAGTGCTATTGGATGCTAGTCATATTCTACTTGGAAGGCCTTGGCAATTTGATAAAAATACTATTCATGATGGCCTTACTAACTAAATAAGTTTTCATCACTTAGGCAAGAAAATTATGTTGTGTCCTCTATCACCTTCTCAAGTGAGTGAGGACCAACTCAAAATGAAAGTCAAAAGAGAGGATGAATAAAAAAAAAAGAAGAAAACAAAAGAAAGAAAAGAAAAACCCTCCCCTAAAGAATAAAAAAGGGGAAGAGAAGGTACCAAGTTTAGAGGCAAGTGTCCCCTCTAAAGAAGTTATCAACAAAAGTCATTTATCCCTTAAAAATGACATTAAGAAAACACTTTTGGTTGAACAACCTTTGTACCTTCTCTACTTCAAAGAGACACTAGCTGCCACTAGTCATGAGCTTGAGTCTCTATCTCAAGAGGTTCAAAAACTTTTGAAAGAATTTGATGACCTATTCCCTCAAGAAGTTCCAAGTGGACTTCCACATTTAAGAGGGATAGAACATCAAATAGACCTCATACCGAGTGCTAGTCTTCCAAATAGGCCCGCCTATAGGACTAACCCTCAAGAGACCAAAGAGATAGAGTCTCAAGTTGATGACTTGTTAAAGAAGGGTTGGGTTCAAAAGAGCCTTAGCCCTTGTGTCGTCCCCGTTCTTTTGGTGCCAAAGAAAGATGGCAAATGGAGGATGTTCACGGATTGTAGGGCCATTAATAACATTACAATAAAGTATAGGCACCCAATCCCTAGGTTAGATGATATGTTGGACGAATTGCATGGAGCCATCATATTTTCCAAGATTGACCTTAAAAGTGGTTATCACCAAATTCGAATTAAAGAAGGTGATGAGTGAAAAATCGCTTTTAAGACCAAATTTGGTTTGTATGAATGGCTAGTGATGCCCTTTGGCCTCACTCATGCCCCTAGCACTTTCATGCGTCTAATGAATCATGTTTTTAGGGATTGCATAGGAAAGCTTGTAGTAGTTTACTTTGATGACATTCTTGTATATAGCAAGACCTTAGATGAGCATCTTGGACATCTAAGGGACGTCTTAATAATTCTTAGGGACAACAACCTCTATGCCAACTTTGAGAAATGTACCTTTTGCCAAAATCAAGTCAATTTCTTGGGCTTCATAGTTGGTAAAGAGGGAGTGCATGTTGACCCCGAGAAAATAAAGGTCATCCAAGATTGGCCCACCCCAAAGAGTGTTGGAGAAGTTAGAAGTTTTCATGGTTTAGCAAGCTTCTATAGAAGATTTGTGAAGGACTTCTCCACACTTGCATCCCCTCTTAACGAGCTTGTTAAGAAGGATGTACCTTTCATTTGGGGTAAAGCCCAAGAGAAAGCCTTCCAAACTCTCGAAGAACAACTCACCAATGCACCCATTCTAGCCCTTCCAAATTTTGCTCAAACCTTTGAGCTAGAATGTGATGCATCCGATTTTGGCATAGGTGTCGTGCTACTTCAAGGAGGTCACCCCATTGCCTATTTTAGTGAAAAACTCCATGGGGCCACCTTGAATTATCCCACCTATGATAAAGAGTTGTATGCCCTTATTAGAGCCCTCCAAGTTTGGGAGCACTACTTAGTGACTAAGGAATTCATTATTTATACCGATCATGAGTCACTCAAGTACATTAAAGGGCAATGGAAATTAAATAAAAGGCATGCTAAGTGGGTTGAATATCTTGAACAATTCCCTTATATAATCAAGTACAAAAAATGGAAGAATAATGTAGTGGTCGATGCTCTCTCTAGGAGGCATACGTTACTCTTCTCCTTAAGATCTCAAATCCTTGGATTTGATAATCTAAAGGAATTGTACGAACTTGATCAAGATTTCCAATCCATCTTTGCTAAATGCCTCCAAAAATCCTTTTGATGGATACTACTTACTTGAAGGGTACCTTTTTAGGATGGGAAAACTTTGCATACCTCAAGGATCCATTAGGAAGCTTTTGGTCAAGGAAATTCATGAAGGGGGACTCATGGGCCACTTTGGGGTTGATAAAACCCTAAGTCTTTTAAAATCAAAATTTTATTGGCCACACATGAGAATAGACGTCCAAAGGCATTGTTCTAAATGCATTACTTGTCTCCAAACCAAATCTAGAGTAATGCCTCATGGACTCTATACACCCCTTCCTATAGCTAGCTCCCCTTGGGTTGACATTAGTATGGATTTTGTGCTTGGTCTCCCAAGAACCCAAAGGGGATTTGATTCTATCTTTGTGGTTATATTGCTAAGCTTTTCTTCAAGGAAGTGGTTCGTTTGCATGGTCTACCCATGACTATTGTGTCCGATAGGGATGCAAAGTTCCTAAGTCATTTTTGGAAAGTGTTATGGGAAAAACTAGGAACCAAGCTTGTCTATTCCACTACGTGTCACCCACAAACCGATGGGCAAACCGAAGTGGTGAATAGATCCCTATCCACATTGTTAAGGGTCATATTGAAAGGGAATAAGAAAACTTGGGATGATTGTCTTCCCCATATAGAGTTTTCCGACAATAGGGTAGTCCACAAGACTACTAATCTATCCCCTTTTGAGGTTGTATATGGCTTTAATCCTCTCACCCCTCTTGACTTACTACCACTCCCTAATACTACTTTGTTTCACAAAGAAGGAGTATCAAGGGCTGATTTTGTAAAGAAATACCATGAGAAGGTCAAGAACCAAATTGAGAAAAAAAACCCAAAAATATGCCAAATACAACAACAAAGGGAGGAAAAAGGTGACTTTTTAAGTTGGGGATTGGGTTTGGCTTCATTTGAGAAAGGATAGATTCCCTACTCAAAGGATGTCAAAACTCAACCTAGGGGAGATGGACCTTTCCAAGTTCTCCAAAAGATTAATGGCAATGCATACATTTTAGATCTTCCCTCTGACTATGGAGTTAGTTCCTCATTTAATGTCTGTGATCTTACCCCTTTTCTAGGAACTAATGACACGGATGAGCTTCAAGATTTGAGGTCAAATCTTTCTCAAGAAGGAGGGGATGATGGAGGGCCACCCTTGGAACTTCATGTTGGACCCATTACTAGGTCCATGGCTAGGAGAATGGAGGAAGATGAAGGAGATACCATGCCTAGAGCCATACTCATCATGAGTGTGGAGTATTGATCCATCTCGTAGGCCCATTTTGAGTAGTATAGGATTTTATTGCTTTATTTCCTTTTTTACCCTTTTATTTCGAGGTACTTTAGATAATATGATTTTAATATGTATTTTCATTTAGCCTTTGTATTATGGGGAAAATTAGTTTAGGATTTATTTTAGGGCTTAAACCTTGACTTGTGAGGTTAAAGTCTATTTTTTTTTTCTATTTTTTAGGTCAAAGGGTATTTTGGTCTTTTGGTAGGAAGGAACCCACACATCATCTAGGGTTCATTTAGGATGCATTTGGGCTGCATTACACGGCCATGCAACCCTAAATGCAACCTAGATGCCTTCCACCTCTATAAATACCCTTAGCCTAGCACCTTGTACACACTTTGGAATATATGAATTTGAGTGAGCATTTTTGCCTCAAATCCTCTCCTTAGTCACTAGGTCTACAGGACCTACCTCTCCTATCTCCTCCCTAGAGTGAGTTTAGGGTTCCCTTGAGTGGCCTTCACCTCCACTTGGTGAAGAGAGCCAACTAGAACACCCAAAAATACCATCCTCCATTCATTTCTCCTATTCGCCCAAGCCCCTACCATTCACGCCCACCATCATTTAACCTCACCCTTAAAGGAACATCCACCCTCTAAGGTCACCATCTTGGCCTTGGCAAGGAGCTCCTCTTCACCATTGATGTTTTGATCATCCCCTTGGTGGAAGGAGTCCATCACCATTAACATAAGAGTAGAGAATTCACATTCGTAAACTTAAATCATGGTCAAATACGAAATTTATAGAAAAATGAAACATGAGTCTTTTCAAAACAAATACAATAATGAAATCCTAAACTAAGCCAAGCTATGCCCTGATGTCACATATCCTATCAAAGCATGCCCAACTGAAGCCTAAGCCTCATCACCAACACCCTCATGTTGATGATCACCTACAACACAATTTAAACACATACAAAGAACAAAAAGGTAGTGAGAAACATCTCACTCGGTTCCAGATGTCGAAATAACAGTTAGGTAACACACACACAAATCATACTAGCACAGTCATAACTACTCATTAATCAGATGCAAATTCAATTTTTACATATAATACATACACAGTCATTCATCATACAAGGATGTCATGGACTCGACTCATAGATGCATGCATGTGGCGGCAGTCACGTGTCTCATAATCATACATCATAGCTTGTTACATCACTAGTGACCCTAAGGTACACTTTGTTAGCCTTTTACATCACTAGTGACCCTAAGGTACACCTTGTTAGCTTGTTACATCACTGGTGACCCTAAGGTACACCTTGTTAGCTCATATATGCACATGATGCATGTCACACATTCACAAACTCATGGACTCATCACTTCACATGTCATGAAATTTCATGTCTTATCACATTTCACATTCTCATAGTCATAATATTCACATTAACACATTCACATTCACATCACGTCTCATGTCATTTGTTCATATTTCACATAGTCATACTCATAATTGTTCTTCATAGGGTTTCGCACATGAAGCCACATAACACTCTAATTTATATCAAAACATATCTAATTTTGAAATCAGTCACATATTTACACTCTACATCACACAAGGAAAGCAATAGAGCATTCAAAAAGCAAAACAGAAAACATTCATATTTTGCCTTTTTCTCATGGGGTTCTCTCAAAATTTGACAGAGCACTCTAATTCATATCAAAACATATTTATTCTAAAAATTAATTACATATTCACACATTACATCCAGCAAGGAACACAACAGAACAACCAGAAGACAAAATAGAAAACATTCATATTTTGCCTGTTCCTAGAAGCATGCATCAGTCAAGGGATTGGGGGCCAATCCTACTACCCAATAATTATTCCCACACCCCCGAGCGAGGTTTCTCACTCCCCCTTTACCTGGATAAGCAGAAGACGAAGCTAGAGCGAAATCTGGTTGATCTCCTTCTCTTGGTTCTCCTTGGTCTTTAGAGAGTGTGTCCAAAAGTAGTGCTAGAGTCTGCTATTTATAGATTTCAGAAGTGGCCAGAACAACTGATAGTCATATTTTAGTATATCTTTCTTTATGTGATTTTACCTTGTTTGATTCTTTTTAGTAGCCTTTATTCATGTTTTAGTTCAGATTTGCATTAGTGAATCATTTAGGAATTAGTTATAAATTTTACTAATTTTCCGTAAGAATTTCCTGTTTTGACACAGTTTCTTGTACAAGCCATATCTAGAGCTATTCAACTCGGAATTTGGCAAACTTGGTGTCCCTGTAAAGATAAGACGGAGATCTACAATTCACATGTTGGACGAAAAGCCCAGTTTGGACATTTTCAGACCCAAAATTGTGCTTTAAGGTCGCGGCGCTGCACTTGATTGTTCAGCTTGTCATGAAACTGTTTTGTTTAGTTAATTAGGCTTTTGAATTGTAATTAGTGGACTGGACCTTTGGTTTTAGACCCATTATTTTGTCTTTAAAAGCATGTAATGACTCAGGAGTTGGGTCTTGGACAATTCATATTTTTAAATTTTCAGATTTGAGATAACTTCCTCAAGAAGTTTCTCTCAAAAGTCTCTCTTCTCTCTTTAGAAACTTCTCATCTTCTCTCTCACTCTCTCTTTACACGAATCCTTTTCTCTCTCACGGAATTTCTTCTCTCAATTGGAATTTGCTGCAACATGATAATGAGGCACGGCTAATTCCTTAATCGGGTTAAGGTTTCAAGAACTACGGTAAATTTGAGTTTCTAATTTTTACCGAACGAATTCTTTCTTCTTCTTTTTTTTTTGTTTAGTGTAAATTCTGTTTTTCATGATATTGAATCTCTGTTTTGAACCCTAAATGAAAATGAGAAGAAGTATTTTCTAATTAGAAATAACCTAAATCCCTAATTCAATCGGTTACTTTCTTGAATTTTGTTGAAATTTGGAACGTGCGATTGTAGTTTCTGTTTTAATAAAATTCACAATCTAGATTTAGATTACTGTTTGGATTAATTTCGGATTGAATTAGATGGATTAATAATTCGTATTTGTTGTGAACAATGATGATTATACCGTAGGAATTGAAACCTTGAACCGAATTTCTATACTATTGAAATTTTGTGTTGATTTGATTTCTTTGCTTTCTTAATGCTTTGCTCTAATTGTTTGCTGGAAAATCTTTTCCCCCTGAGTTCTAAATTGATTTACATACATGATTAAATTCAAAATATAATGTGCTTGTGTCCTTGAGAGATGACCTAGGTTAAGTCCTCTATATTACAGAAATTTGTTGAGGAACCTAGAATTGTTTGATAGTGATACGACTGAGCTATCAAAATGGCGCCGTTGCCGGGGACATAAGTCATTTTGTTTTGATTTTTTATCATGTATACTAACTGTTTGTAGAAATGTTTTTGAATTTATAGTACAGTATTTTGTAATTCAATTCTATGTCTGATTCTATCACTAATTCTGTCTCTAATTCATTGTAGTTTTTGCAGTTTAGTTTTCAATATTATTGTGTTTGTCTTGAATTGTATTGTTTAGGTAATTTGTAGTGTTTTTGTAGCAATATTGTGTGGTTTCTTTGCGGTTTCTTTGTGGTTTCTTTGTGCTGTATTTTAGCTGGAAAAACAGGGAAAGAAAACAGAGGAAAAACAGAGGAAAACACATTCCGAAAATAGAGGACTAGTAGAAATCATTTCCTGAAGAAATTGATTTTGGCTCTCCATGAAACCATTCCGAAAATTTTCAAAGATTCTCTGATTGAGCTGAAACTTGGTCTCCAAAGGTAAAACGTGATTCTGAGCAAACTTACCCCCTATTGGGGGTAACCTGGGCTTAAAATCACGAAATCCCTTCATCTTCTATGAGTTCTGTATAATTTTTTGTAGGGGTATTTTGGTCTTTTTTGCGAAAGTTGTCAGATTGGGCTGAAAATTGGTGGGAAGGTGGCTAAAATTCACACATCAAGGCACCCCTGTTATGGGATAACTACGGGTGTTGGGGGTCCTTTTTGCCAAATTCCTTCATTTAGACCACTTTTTCAATTTTTTACTGTTTTTGATATTTTTAAAAATCACAAAAAAATTCTCAAAATTAGGAAATCATGTGAGAAATGATGTTCTGGTGGTGAAATATTTTTTAAAATTCATTTGGTATAGTTTTGCATGTTATAGTTGCTTATATAGTAAATATTGACTTTTCTGTTGACTTTTGACTTTTCTGTTGACTTTTGACTTCATAACCTTTTATGTGTTCTTATTTGCATGACTAGGTCCAACCCTGGTACATTACATGATTTTGATCCTGAGATAGAAAGAACACTTCATCATAGGTTAAGGTGTAGGTCTAGTCAGAATAATAATAGTAGTGTAGTTGATTCTGAAGTAGTTATTAATTCTACTTTTAATCCTCAATCCTGCTTAGATAGTGATATTTTTAATTTTCAATCTTGCTCTTCTTCTGAAACTGATTCTGAATTTGATATCATGGCTGATAATCGTGAACTCACTTTGAAGGAATTGGCTACACCTAATGTTGTGTATCAACCATGGTGTGTTCAATATCCTGATAATCAAACAAATTATGAGCTTAAATCTGGACTTATCCATTTGTTGCCCAAGTTTCATGGACTTGCAGGTGAAGATCCTCATAAGCATTTAAAGGAGTTCCATGTAGTGTGTTCCACCATGAGACCTCAAGGAGTTCCTGAAGATCATGTCAAAATGAAGGCATTTCCTTTCTCTCTGGATGGTGTTGCAAAAGATTGGCTCTACTTTCTACCAGCAACAATCACTACATGGAATCAAATGAAGAGATTGTTTCTAGAGAAATTCTTTCCTGCATCCAGAACAGCAGCAATTAGGAAAGAGATTTGTGGTATAAGGCAACTGAATGGAGAAACTTTGTATGAATACTGGGAGAGATTCAACAAGCTGTGTGCTACATGTCCTCAACATCAAATTAGTGAGCAATTATTGATTCAATATTTTTATGAAGGACTAACCTTGATGGATAGGAACATGATAGATGCAGCAAGTGGAGGAGCACTGATGGATAAGACACCAAATGCTGCAAGACAACTCATTTCGAACATGGCAGCCAACACTCAGCAATTTGGATTTAGAGGAGCTGTCAAGGGAGTAAATGAGATGGCAAGTGGTGCTGGTTCTAGTTCTGTTTGTGGTGTAGATAATCAAAGGCTGGAAAACAAAATTAATGAGCTGACCACCATGGTGAGACATTTAGCAATTGAACAAAAACAACAGGCGAATGCAGCAAGTGAATGTCCAGCAACAGTTTGTGGCATTTGTTCTTCAGAGGAGCACTATACACATTCATGTCCCACTCTACAAGAAACAAATGCAAATGTTTCTGGAATTTACACCAACCAGCAACAACAATATAGGCCACAACAGCAACAAAATTACAATCCATACTCCCAAACATACAACCCAGGTTGGAAAGATCATCCAAATCTGAAATGGGGGCAACAACAACAACAACCTTCATTCCAACCTTTTGGAAAATATCAGCCTCCATTCAAGCATCAGCAACAACAACCACCAGCACCTACACCTCCTCCTGCACAAAAGAGTGGACCTTCATTCGAGGAGATGATGCAACAGATGGCTGCACAAAATTTGCAGTTTCAGAGAAATATGGATGCCACTGTCCAAGATTTAAAGACTCAAATTGGCCAGTTAGCATCTCAGGTAAATCAGTTTCAATCTCAAGGTTCTGGCAAACTTCCCTCCCAAACAGTTTTAAATCCAAAGGGGAATGTGAGTGCCATTACTTTGAGAAGTGGAAAAGAGTTACCACCAGTGCAGCAACAATCAGTTGTAGCACCAGTGGAATGTGATTCTTCCTTTGCAGGTGCAGCTGAAAATAATGATGCAGCAAAGAGGAGATCAGAGATTCCACTCCCCTTTCCAAATAGACCAGCAAAGAAGAGATTAGAAATTGATACTGAATTGCTGGATATGTTTAGCAAGGTGGAAGTCAACATTCCTCTCCTCGATGCCATCCGACAAATTCCAAAATATGCAAAGTTCCTTAAGGAATTATGTACTAATAAGAGAAAGTTGAAGGGTGATGAGAGAGTGAACATGGGGCGAAATGGTTCTGCATTACTCCAGAAGAAAAATGTGTCTGCCATTATTCCACATGATCTACTTCCAGATTTGCCTGTCGCCACCGGCCCAAACGGGCCTCGGCGGTCGCGAAGACGGTTGAGCTCGCTTTTATTTTAGTTTTGAAAATGTATTGGATTATTAGAACGACTTGTTCTCAAACTGAGACCTTGTCGATCTTATCCAATTTATTTATTAAATGTCTCACCAATCCATGTTAATCCCAAGCGGGACCCTCCATGGATTAGTGGTTTTCGCAAAAGGAGGGTTCATGGAGTCGCCACCAATGTTTTACTCAAAACATTGGAAAAAGGGATAAGGCAATTGATTTTATAAATCAACTTCGGCCATTACAACCAGAGTTGGGTAAGGGAGTCGGTTACGCGTGGGGAAGGTGTTAGCACCCCACAGCGCCCCTTTCGGGTTCCCTATGACAGATTATTTCTAAAATAATAGTGTAGAATTACTAAATTACCCCTATTTATTCTAAGCAATTATAAATTAACTATCTACATGATGACAATTAAATATGCACACAGAAAGCAGTAAAAAGAAGGATTTTGAAGAAGAAACCTTTGAAGCGTGCTTTCTATATATTTCGTAAAACTGGGAAGCTTTTTGGCGTTCCTTCGCTCTACAAGCCCGCTCGCTCCCTCCTATAAAATTTTGACTACGGAAATCCGGAGGATTTCCCTTCGACTAGGTACGATCCTCAAGCAAAATGGCTCGGGGCTCAAGAACTTCGTCGGATCAACTCTCCGAGTGATTTCTAGGGCAGAACACTGCTCAAAAACCCCAGAATACTCAAGGAGAGGGTTGAAACTATGTTCAAAAGTGTGGAATGACGTCCAATTGACGTCATATTTATAGGGAATAGGCGCAATACGGGCTACAGAATCAATACGGCAGTATTGAAATTTTTGAACTTCAATACGGCCGTATTGAGTTCAATATGGCCGTATTGAAATTCAGAAATTTCAATGCGCCCGTATTGAGTTCACTGCGGCTGTATTGAAGCTTCAATACGGCTGTATTGATTTCAGTACGGCCGTATTGAAGTTTCAGAAACTTTAATACGCCGTATTGAGTTCGCTGCGGCCGTGTTGAAGCTTCAATACGGCCGTATTAAGTTTAGTACGGCCGTATTGGGCTTCATTCCCTCCACTTCCTTATTTTAAGCTACTCTAAGACCTCTAAACCTACAGATAGCCATCCTATGGTCTTCTAGGAGTCCTTCTGGCTGACTTTCCTTCGATCTTTGAGGGTCTTCGAGTTTTATTTCCGACCCGGACAATTTTAGGGGTCTACAGCTGCCCCCCCTTTACTTAGTCGGACGGCCTTTTGGTGTACCGGCTGACAAGTAAAGGAGTTGACCCAATTGTCCGGGTGATGCACCGACCTTCTGACTTGTAGCGTCTTCCGGTGGAAAATTGTCGAGTAGCCTCTCCAGGTTTTGCTTTGCTTGCTGCCCAAGCTGGAAGCTGTGAGTACCGCCTCTCCAGGCTTAGCTTCACTCTTTGTTCGAGCCGGAAGCTAAGTACCCTTGTGACAACGGTAGCAGTGTGAGTTTCGCCTCTCCAGGCTTAGTCTCGCTCTTTGTTCGAGCCGGAAACTAAGCACCTTTGTGACGACGGTGAGCAGTGTGAGTTTCGCCTCTCCAGGCTTTGCTTTGCTTGCTGCCCAAGCTGGAAGCTGTGAGTACCGCCTCTCCAGGCTTAGCTTCGCTCTTTGCTCGAGCCAGAAGCTAAGTACCTTTGTGACGACGGTGAGCAGTGTGAGTTTCGCCTCTCCAGGCTTTGCTTTGCTTGCTGCCCAAGCTGGAAGCTGTGAGTACCGCCTCTCCAGGCTTAGCTTCGCTCTTTGCTCGAGCCGGAAGCTAAGTACCTTTGTGATGACGGTGAACAGTGAGTACCTCCTTTCCAGAGATAGCTTCGCTCATTGCTCGAGCCGGAAGCTGCATACCTCCGTGTTTGTGACGACGGGGTAGCGTGAATATCTCCTTTCCAGGGATTTGTGATGATTTTGTCTCCACAGTCCACGATGCTGCTTCGACGGTTGTTTTTTGATTTTTGTGCCACTGAGGGCTGGATAACGCAGGGATCCGTCTAGGGGATGTGCAGTTACTCATAGGTTCTTGTGTCCCAACTTTCCATTGCGTAGTTGGTGCCCACTGGGGAATTTCTGATTCCTTTGGGGTGCAGACACAAAGATGCTCTTTCTGATGTGAGCGGTGCCTTATGATTGGCTGACGTCCTTTCGACGTTGGTGGAGTATCCCAGTTATCCTTATTCGGGTGTCTCTTTTGTTTTCTGATTTTTGTAGCCTCTGTGTAGGCTGTTATCCACTGGGGGATTTTGTCGTTGATTTTGATTAGCCTCTTCTGTTAGGCATATCATCTTGATGTTCAATGATTGGCTGAAAAGCCAAATTCCGCTTGGGGAATTGTTATTGATCTTTTGGATTTTTCTCTCTTTTTTTGAAAGAGTGCCTCTGAGTAGGCGAATTATCTTGATGTTTGGTGTTCGGCTGAATGCCGGATTCCGCTTGGGGAATGATTATTTTTCTTTTGTGATTTTTCTTGAAGGGGTGCCTCTGAGTAGGCGAATGGGGATTTGGGGATCTTATGTATCCCAGAGTATTATTTAGGAAGCCTCTACAGGCTTAGACTCACTCAACGCCTAAGTTGGAGAGCTATCTTCCACTGAGGAAGTTTTAAGTCCTTTGACTAGATATACTGCTTGGGCGATCGTGCTTCCATTGGGAATTTTGTCGATCTTGCTTTGATAGCTCTCGCTGGGGATTCGTTCCGTGAGCTTGAGTTGGGGTTTCTCTGGGGAGTATTATTTCTGCGAGCCTCTCCAGGCTCAATTATTCTGATGAGGGAGTATTATTTAGGCAAGCCTCTCCAGGCTTAATTATTCTGTATGATGAATTGGTTTTTTGTTCAGCCCGAGAATGCGGGCTGCGACGTCTTTTGGAGAGTATTATTTCGGCAAGCCTCTCCAGGCTTAATTATTCTGTGGGAGTATTATTTCGGCAAGCCTCTCCAGGCTCAGTTATTCTGAAGGAGTATTATTTCGGCAAGCCTCTCCAGGCTCATTTATTCTGTGGGAGTATTGTTTCGGCAAGCCTCTCCAGGCTCAGTTATTCTGCATGAGTATTGTTTCGGCAAGCCTCTCCAGGCTCAGTTATTCTGTATGAGTATTTTTTCGGCAAGCCTCTCCAGGCTCAGTTATTCTGTATGATTTGTTGGATTTTCTGTATTTTGCCTTTTTTGTCGATTTTGGCTTTTTCTGTGTTTTTGCCTTTTTTGTTGATTTTGGCTTTTTCTGTGTTTTTGCCTTTTTTGTTGATTTCGGCTTTTTCTGTATTTTTTGTTGATTTTAGCTTTTTCTGTATTTTTGCCTTTTTTGTTGGTTTTGGCTTTTTCTGTACAGAAATGTCTCAGTTATTCTGAGAGAGTATTATTTCGGCGAGCCTCTCCAGGCTCAATTATTTTGAGAGAGTATTATTTCGGCGAGCCTCTCCAGGCTCAGTTATTCTGAGAGAGTATTATTTCGGCGAGCCTCTCCAGGCTCAATTATTCTGTACAATTTTCTTGTTGGATTTTTTTGTATCCATGCCTCTTTTCCGTTTTCGGCTTTTGTTGACTGCTGTCATACACAAGCAATTTTCTATTTTTTCTATTTTATGCAATTGCCTCATGATGAGGTCTTTTGAATGTGCAATTAATGTGCGCGATGCACAAAATGCAAGTTTAATTATTTTATTTTTTGGAAAAAAATGAATGGCTCCCCCTATCCTCTTCTTCTTGGAGGAATTTTGTCATTGATGTGAGGGAGGATTTCTGTTATTGCCAATACGGCCGTTATTCATTTTAGTATGCCCGTATTGAATTGAAAATTTGTTCATAACCCTAATTTTGGTACGGGCATACTGAACATGATACGGGCGTATTGTTTTTCTGAAGTTTATATATATATTTTTTTTTGTTTTTTTCAATAAACAGAGAATAAGTGATCTTCCATTACACCTATCATCTGTATGCATGTATGCAGTATGATGCACCTAATTCTATTTGATTCACTTTTCAAAAGAATTAACCGATGCGTTTCTCTGTTTGGATTTTTGCCATTCCTCTAGACGGGCTGTGTGCTGCCGATTTCTGTAACCGAGGAATGATGCATGTTATATTGAGATTTGGTGTCATCAACCAAATGATCCTTCCCTTCCTTGAAAAGATATGTCAACCCTCCTATTAACCACTATATCTCCATGTTTCCACTAGATTATTCAAAAATCGTTGGGACAAGAGAGAAAAGAAGGAAAGGATATATTTTCAAAAGTTTGTGTTTTAGAGGGGATTATTTATTTTTTGAAAAATGGTTTTTGTAAGAATGGCTTGGCCATTGGTAGGCTTATTGTGTTTAGGCTTGTTCGATTAAACACTTATGAAGTTAAGCACATCTTTGTTATTAATGATTGTGCTTTGACAACTTGGATAGCTTTTCTTGAGCCCCTTGTTGAATTCATTTGATGGTACCATCATGGATTTATTTTGTTTTTCTGATTGTCCTTATTTTTGCCTAAAACACCCTTTTGTGGCGTTTTAGCGGACCTTTGTTTTTGTTCATTTTTGTAACCCTAACTTTTGCCTAGGTCACCCTTTCGTGGGATTCCTAGCGGGTCTTTGTCTTCATTTTGTAACCCTAACTTTTGCCTAGGTCACCCTTTTGTGGGATCCCTAGCGGGTCTTTTGCTCTTATTTTTGCGCAGTCCCCTTTTTGGGTTTCCTGCCGAGCTTTTTGTTTTTTAGGATTTTTGTCCTGAATGGATTTCTTTTTATCCATGATGGCACTTATTGAGGCCAAGAAAAGGTGCTCCAAGCTGTCATGCACATTTCCACATAAAAATGATGCGGGTTTATTGATTATTAAGATGATTTTAACCTCATTTATGCTTATTCAAACAGGGTTAAAATAATGTGGTCTAGAATTTTATTGCAAGCAAGAAAAGAAGCAATAAAGAATTAATGAAGAATGATTTTATTATAATCGCAGCGGAAACATGTGCCCTATCGAGGCTCGGGGGTCGGGCTGTCCCCGAGGAGTGATCTCTAATAGTCACTGAATTTACACATCCCTATTAGAAGGAAAAGGACACTTGATAACGACAACTGGCCTTGAAGTTTGTGAACCAGCCTTCCTAAAGATCTGGCTTAAAGAACGTCGAGAAGGATCTTGATTCCTCTTCGTTCTTTGATCTTTAACAGGGTTGTATCCTAACCCTTGTTTCCCCGGATTGTCCTTGATAATGGGTAGCTCCGAGATTCCTTGGGAGTACTTGCCCAATCCTTGTCCTGGCAAGTATCCGTTCTTTGTGAGCATATGGGCTACCTTCTTCATTTCTCGGGGAAATGTTTCAACATTGGCAATTTCCAATGCTTGGAAGGCGGTTTCTAAAGCTTCCTCTGCTGCATCCACATAAGGTATGTTGGATGACTTGCTGATGAGTATGTCATCTTCAGCTTGTACAGTCACCAGTTTGTCACCCACTATGAACTTGACTTTCTGGTGGAGCGTAGAGGGTACAGCTTTCGCATCATGAATCCAAGGTCGGCCGAGGAGACAGCTATATGCGGGAGTAATGTCCATCACTTGGAATTCGACATTAAAGATAGTGGGTCCAATTTGGATTGGAAGATTGATCTCTCCCACCACTTCTCTTTTAGAACCATCGAAGGCTCGAACGATCATGTTGCTCGGGCGCATTTGGACTCCCTTGATTGCCAATTGCTTGAGCGTTCTTTTTGGCATCACATTCAAGGAAGATCCATTATCTACCAAGACTTTAGCGATGTGATACTCCTTGCACTTTATAGAGATGTGCAAGGGCTTGTTGTGGTTTGATCCCTCGGCGGGGATTTCTTCATCGATGAAGGTGAGGTGATCATTAGCCTTGATGTGACTAACAATCCCCTCAAACTCGTCTTGGGAGATAGTGTGCGACACGTATGCCTCGTTCAAGACTTTCAACAGAGCTTGCCGATGCGGTTCGGAGCATAGGATCAACGACAACAGCGTAATCTTTGCTGGCGTCCTATGAAGTTGATCCACGATGGAGTACTCGCTCTGTCGGATAAATTTTAACAGCTTGTCAGTCTCCTCCTCGGATTCTTTTTCCTCGGTTTTCTTTTCTTCTTTTTCTTTATTCTTGGGGGCTTTGTTATGAAGATCATCGGGAGTGTAGATCCTACCACTCCTAGTCATGCCCCCAAGTCCAGCGATGTTGGAGATATCGCTGTCGGCAGAAGAGTGGATGTCGTATATCCACGGCACAGCCTTATTTGATTTGTAAGGGAAAGGCCTTGGAACTGTGATCCTTAATGGTGTTGGACCTTCCCCTTTGTTTGTCTTGATTACCAACAACGGAGTTGATGTGCGCTCGCTTGGCGCGGTTGTTGGCTTACACTTGATAACGAACGGCGTGCGATCCATACGCATCGATTATTTCTTTCTTTTTATTAATGTTTATTAATGGATTACTAGGAGAGATGTATGAATGACTCCTAGATCTCTCCATGATCTATATGCATGATATGAGATGATGAGGTTGAATATGCATGCATAGTGTTTATTCAACTAAGCATTATCATGTTTTCGGAATTCTCCTAAGATGATGCATGATATTGCTTGGTTTGGGATAAACATATTTTTTCTTTTTGATATTTTGTATCTTTTGTATTTTTTTTGGGTGAAAAGAGAAACTACCTATATGAATGTGATGAAGGTAGATGTTAACACCATGTAATGAAAGATTCTTATTCCTATTTATTCTTATTTTAAAAAAAGGAATGTTGTATGTTTAAATAATGCAATGTATGCTCATACAATGTCACATAATCAATGCACAAACAATTCACTCATCCACGAACGGTCTACGGGCACCTATAGACCCATTCGACAACCGGCCGTACTAACATCCACTCCCTATGGTTAATCACTCATGCCCCCGGGTATAGAGGGAACTGTTGTGTGCAAAGGTTTGTGTACAGTTTGTATTTCAAACAATTGCGGAATTTAAACATACAACAGTTATTTAAAGCCATATAATAAATCATGTTATCATACAAGCGAGGGGTAACGAAGTAATTTTTAACTATTATTTTAAAAACAATCTGTCACTAAATGGGACTGACTCTCGAAGCTTCCCCAGTGGAGTCGCCATCTGTCGCCACCGGCCCAAACGGGCCTCGGCGGTCGCGAAGACGGTCGAGCTCGCTTTTATTTTAGTTTTGAAAATGTATTGGATTATTAGAACGACTTGTTCTCAAACTGAGACCTTGTCGATCTTATCCAATTTATTTATTAAATGTCTCACCAATCCATGTTAATCCCAAGCGGGACCCTCCATGGATTAGTGGTTTTCGCAAAAGGAGGGTTCATGGAGTCGCCACCAATGTTTTACTCAAAACATTGGAAAAAGGGATAAGGCAATTGATTTTATAAATCAACTTCGGCCATTACAACCAGAGTTGGGTAAGGGAGTCGGTTACGCGTGGGGAAGGTGTTAGCACCCCACAGCGCCCCTTTCGGGTTCCCTATGACAGATTATTTCTAAAATAATAGTGTAGAATTACTAAATTACCCCTATTTATTCTAAGCAATTATAAATTAACTATCTACATGATGACAATTAAATATGCACACAGAAAGCAGTAAAAAGAAGGATTTTGAAGAAGAAACCTTTGAAGCGTGCTTTCTATATATTTCGTAAAACTGGGAAGCTTTTTGGCGTTCCTTCGCTCTACAAGCCCGCTCGCTCCCTCCTATAAAATTTTGACTACGGAAATCCGGAGGATTTCCCTTCGACTAGGTTCGATCCTCAAGCAAAATGGCTCGGGGCTCAAGAACTTCGTCGGATCAACTCTCCGAGTGATTTCTAGGGCAGAACACTGCTCAAAAACCCCAGAATACTCAAGGAGAGGGTTGAAACTATGTTCAAAAGTGTGGAATGACGTCCAATTGACGTCATATTTATAGGGAATAGGCGCAATACGGGCTACAGAATCAATACGGCCGTATTGAAATTTTTGAACTTCAATACGGCCGTATTGAGTTCAATACGGCCGTATTGAAATTCAGAAATTTCAATGCGCCCGTATTGAGTTCACTGCGGCTGTATTGAAGCTTCAATACGGCTGTATTGATTTCAGTACGGTCGTATTGAAGTTTCAGAAACTTTAATACGCCGTATTGAGTTCGCTGCGGCCGTGTTGAAGCTTCAATACGGCCGTATTAAGTTTAGTACGGCCGTATTGGGCTTCATTCCCTCCACTTCCTTATTTTAAGCTACTCTAAGACCTCTAAACCTACAGATAGCCATCCTATGGTCTTCTAGGAGTCCTTCTGGCTGACTTTCCTTCGATCTTTGAGGGTCTTCGAGTTTTATTTCCGACCCGGACAATTTTAGGGGTCTACATTGCCACAAAAATGCAAAGATCCAGGAACTTTTACTATCCCTTGTACTATAGGGGAAGAAATTTTTACTAATGCTATGCTGGATCTAGGTGCTTCAATAAATGTTATGCCTGCATCTGTTTTTAGATCATTGCAGATTGGAGACTTGATTCCTACAGGTGTGAGCATTCAACTGGCAAACAGGAGCATTGTGCAGCCACTTGGAGTAGTAGAGGATGTGCTGGTCAAAGTAGAAGATCTTCTTTTCCCTGCAGATTTCTACATTCTTGAGATGGAGGATGAGTCATCCAGTCATGCTACATTGATCCTTGGGAGACCATTCCTAAGGACAACAAGGACAAAGATAGATGTGCATGCAGGGACTCTTTCTATGGAGTTTGGAGATAATCTGGTGCAATTTAATATTTTTGAGGCTATGAGACATCCAATAGAAAACCATTCTGTTTTTAGTTTGGATGTTATTGATTTATTAGTTGATGATTGCACAGATTTTGATGATGATCTACTTGCTGATTTTTCTGATTTTACTGACCCATTATGTACTTGTGATGATGATTCATCTATGTGTGCTATTTGTGCAGAAATTAGTGTTGCTATTTCAGGTGTAGCAGATTTAGCCACATCAATAGATGTTCCACCACCAGCATCTGAGACATTATCTCCATCTTTACCTTCATTGCCAGTACCATCCACTGTGCAGGCACCATCAGTAGAGTTAAAGCCTTTACCTGCACATTTGAAGTATGCTTATTTAGAGGACAATCAAGGGCTTCCTGTCATTATAGCTAGCATTCTTGAATCTAATCAGGAGGAGAGACTGTTGCAGGTTTTGAGAGATCACAGGAAAGCCATTGGTTGGACTCTTGCTGACCTTCCTGGGATTAGTCCTGCTATATGCATGCACCGGATTCTACTTGAGGATGAGTTCCGACCTGTGAGGCAGCCACAGAGAAGACTTAATCCTACTATTTTAGATGTGGTGAAGAAAGAGGTCACAAAATTATTGGCGGCAGGTATAATATATCCTATTTCTGATAGCAAGTGGGTTAGTCCTGTGCAGGTCGTTCCCAAGAAGACTGGGATGACTGTGGTGAGGAACCAGGATGCTGAGTTGGTTCCAACCAGAGTTCAAAATAGTTGGCGAGTTTGTGTGGACTATAGAAGACTTAATCAGGCAACTCGCAAAGACCACTTCCCTCTTCCATTCATCGATCAGGTGTTGGAGAGGTTGGCAGGTAAATCACATTATTGCTTCTTGGATGGATTTTCAGGGTACATGCAGATTCATATTGCACCAGAGGACCAACACAAGACCACATTCACCTGTCCATTTGGCACATTTGCTTACACTAGGATGCCATTTGGTCTATGCAACGCTCCGGCCACCTTTCAGAGGTGTATGGTAAGTATATTTTCTGATCTATTGGAGAGTTGTATGGAGGTGTTTATGGATGATTTTACAGTTTATGGTTCTTCATTTGATGCATGCTTAGAGAGTCTATCTAGGGTATTAGATAGGTGTATCCAAACTAACCTTGTGTTAAATTTTGAAAAATGTCATTTTATGGTCACACATGGTATAGTTTTGGGTCACTTAGTCTCTAGTAGAGGCATTGAGGTTGATAAGGCTAAGATAGATATCATTGCTTCTTTACCTTACCCCGCTTCTGTGCGGGAAGTACGTTCTTTTCTTGGACATGCAGGTTTTTACAGGAGGTTCATCCAAGACTTTAGCAAGATTGCACTGCCACTGTCCAAGCTTCTACAAAAAGAGGTGGAGTTCATTTTTGACCAGCCTTGTCAACTAGCCTTTAAGGAGTTGAGGAAGCGGCTTACCACCACACCTATTGTACAGCCGCCTGATTGGGAGCTTCCATTTGAGCTCATGTGCGATGCATCCAACTTTGCACTTGGGGCTGTTTTAGCTCAGCGAGTTGGGAGGCTTTCGCATGTAATTGCTTATGCCTCTCGTACATTGGATGCAGCTCAAGTCAATTACACCACCACTGAGAAGGAGCTTTTAGCTATTGTATTTGCTTTAGATAAATTTCGTTCATATTTGCTTGGCTCCAAGATTATTGTGTTTTCTGACCATGCAGCTTTGAGATTCCTGTTGAAGAAGCCTGATGCTAAACCCAGATTGATCAGGTGGATGCTTCTTCTTCGGGAATTTGATATTGAGATCAGAGATAGGAGTGGTGCAGAGAATTTGGTAGCAGACCATTTGAGCAGGATTGAGGGGGGGCGTGTTGATCCCCTGCCTATTAGAGATGATTTTCCTGATGAGCAGTTGATGCACTTACATGATACTGCTCCTTGGTTTGCTGCCATTGTAAATTATTTGGTTGCAGGTGTTCTTCCCCTGGATTTATCTAGATCACAAATAGCTAAACTGAAAAGTGAAGTTAAATATTATGTTTGGGATGACCCTTATTTGTGGAGATTTTGCAGTGACCAGGTGATCCGCAGGTGTATTCCAGATCATGAGATCCAGTCTGTGCTTCAATTTTGTCATGCTTCACCTGTTGGAGGACATTATGGTTCATACAGGACAGCTAGGAAGGTGTTGGACAGTGGGTTTTATTGGCCCACCATTTTCAGAGATGCACATCAGATATTCAGCACCTGTGAGCAGTGTGAGAGAGCAGGGATGGCCATTACACGCAGGCATGAGATGCCCCAACATCCTATCATTTTCTGTGAGGTTTTTGATGTTTGGGGTATTGATTTTATGGGTCCATTTCCTCCATCTTTTGGTTACACTTATATTTTACTAGCTGTTGATTATGTTTCAAAATGGGTGGAGGCTAAGGCCACAAAAACTAATGATTCTAAAGTTGTTGTGGATTTTGTTAGATCCAATATTTTTTGCAGGTTTGGTGTGCCTAAAGCCATCATCAGTGATAGGGGGAGCCATTTCTGTAATAGGAGCATGCAGGCTTTGCTTCATAAGTATGGGGTGGTGCATAGAGTGTCTACAGCTTATCATCCTCAAACTAATGGGCAAGCTGAAGTTTTTAACAGGGAAATCAAGCAAATTTTGCAGAAAATAGTGCACCCCAATAGGAAGGATTGGAGCAAGTTTTTGGAGGATGCTCTGTGGGCACATAGGACAGCTTACCGGACACCTATTGGGATGTCTCCTTATAGGATTGTGTTTGGTAAAGCATGTCATCTACCTGTTGAGGTTGAGCATAGAGCATATTGGGCAGTGAAGAATTGTAACTTGGCATTTGACCAAGCTGGTATGCAAAGGAAGCTTCAGTTGCAGCAACTTGAGGAGCTTCGGTTGGAAGCCTATGAAAACTCCAAGATTTATAAAGAGAAAGTCAAGCGCTTTCATGATAGTCATCTTTTAAGAAAGGAGTTTAAAGTGGGCCAACAAGTATTATTGTTCAATTCTCGCCTAAAGCTCATTGCCGGTAAACTTAGATCAAGGTGGGATGGTCCTTTTGTTATTACTAATGTGTTTTCCCATGGTGCAGTAGAAATTAAAAATGAAGTTACCGGCAAAACCTTCAAAGTGAATGGGCATCAACTTAAGGAATTTCATCAAAGTCCAAAGTTGGAGGACAAAGATGTGGAGGACATTTCATTAGAAGAGCCAACTCTTGGACCTTGAGGGAGTTCTACCCCTTATCTTATAATTTGCAATTGTCTTTATTGATTGCATTATTTGTTTCATTGAGGACAATGTGTGTTTCAAGTGTGGGGAGAGTTGTTTGCATAAAAAAAAATAAATAAATAAATAAAATAAAAATAAAAATTCAGAGTTTCAGAGAAAATCACGACCGTGATTCTAAATCACGGGCGTGATCTTCTCTGGAAAATTTTTGGAAAACCCCAGAGAGAATCACGACTGTGATTCTAAATCACGGGCGTGATCTTCTCTGGAAAATTTTTGAAAAAAAAAAACCCCAGAGAGAATCACGACCGTGATTCTAAATCACGTGCGTGATCTTCTCTGGAAAATTTTTATAAAAAAAAAAAAAAAAACCCCAGAGAGAATCACGACCGTGATTATAAATCACGGGCGTGATCTCCTCTGTTTGAATTTTTGAAAACTCACAAAGAGAATCACGGCCGTGATTTCCAATCACGCCCGTGATTCCCTGCTGACGCTCAACAGATACAACCCTCTGTTTTCTGCATTCTGATTCTGCATTTTATTTCTGTTTTCTATATTCTGTTTTTGCATTTCTGTATTCTATTTTGTATTGTTTTCTGTATTCTGTATTCTGTTTCTGTTTTATTTTCTGTCTTTATTTTTCTGTTTTTGTTGTTTTGCTGTTTTGTTGTTTTGTAATAGAAAATAGAATGAAAAAAAAAATTTCTTATTTTTTTCTTTGGATTTGTAGATGTATGGATTTAGAAAGTTGCATCATTTTTGTTGATTGGTTGAACATCATGAAGTGAAAACCATTTGTGCATTTTTAGTTTTGTTAGTTGATTTGAAAAATTAAAGTTTGATTCTTTGATAATAGAATTTTAACCTTGTGAGATTTGAGCCTATATTGATGGATGGAATACATCACTCCATTCCAATTTCTTTCTTGTGTGAATTTGCTCATGATTGCTAGATTACTCTAGGTTTTGCCTTAACTCTTTTGAAGCTTCTTGTTCACATGCTCTATTGATATGATTTAGGCATTTAGGCATTTGTTTCTTAAACTACTAGCCAAATAGCCTACCTTACATATAATTTTTTTCCCCTAGTTTCCCTCTTTGAGCCTTTATAACCCTTCCTTGATTTTAGCTCATTATAAGCCAAAAGTGAAAAACCATGATATCCCATAACCTTAGGGATTAAAGGAGCTTTGGAATTGTTTTGGGAATGGGTTCTTTATAAGTGTGGGGGTGCTTTTAGGGAATGCTTCTATATTGTTGATATTGAGTTATTTGGCACTTTAAAAAAAGAGGAAAAGAAAAAAAAAAATCAAAATAAATAATTTGCCATTGGGAGGCAAAAATTAAAAATTCAAAACTGAAAAAAAAAATAATAATAATAATAATAAATAAATAAATACATATGAAAATGGATAGCATAACAATTTATAGGAGTTTCTTCTAGGGGTAATCTTTATGCTTATTGAACCTATTCCCCATTGCTCCTCTTTTCTCTTTGGTTATAAAGCTTAAATGACATTTTTTTTTTCTTTTCTCATCTAACCTTTACCTTGGCCAAGTTACAACCTAATAAAAGTCCTATTGATCTTTAATTGCATGTGATTCAAGTTGTGAAATTTAGAGGTTTGTCAAAGCTTGGGTGTGCTAGTTCTACATGATGCATTTGAGTGTAAACACAAACTTAAACACTTGAGTGAGGAGTGTAAACACTTCCTTGTGAGGGTTCTATTATTTTTGAATCATTCTTTAATTGAGCTTATCACCTTGCTAGCTTCTAATGTTGCATTTGTGTTCATGGATTGTTGTTTTACCTTGATGCTTGAATGTTGTAATCTTTCTTTCTTCTTATACATTTGTGAATTCATTAGAAAAATTTAAGAAGTTTTGCTCATTCTTTGATAAAGTTTTAGAAAAGTTATATTAGAGTGATTTTTAGTTTTGCCCCGGAGTGCAAAAGATTAAGTGTGGGGGTATTTGATAGTCATATTTAAGTATATCTTTCTTTATGTGATTTTACCTTGTTTGATTCTTTTTAGTAGCCTTTATTCATGTTTTAGTTCAGATTTGCATTAGTGAATCATTTAGGAATTAGTTATAAATTTTACTAATTTTCCGTAAGAATTTCCTGTTTTGACACAGTTTCTTGTACAAGCCATATCTAGAGCTATTCAACTCGGAATTTGGCAAACTTGGTGTCCCTGTAAAGATAAGACGGAGATCTACAATTCACATGTTGGACGAAAAGCCCAGTTTGGACATTTTCAGACCCAAAATTGTGCTTTAAGGTCGCGGCGCTGCACTTGATTGTTCAGCTTGTCATGAAACTGTTTTGTTTAGTTAATTAGGCTTTTGAATTGTAATTAGTGGACTGGACCTTTGGTTTTAGACCCATTATTTTGTCTTTAAAAGCATGTAATGACTCAGGAGTTGGGTCTTGGACAATTCATATTTTTAGATTTTCAGATTTGAGATAACTTCCTCAAGAAGTTTCTCTCAAAAGTCTCTCTTCTCTCTTTAGAAACTTCTCATCTTCTCTCTCACTCTCTCTTTACACGAATCCTTTTCTCTCTCACGGAATTTCTTCTCTCAATTGGAATTTGCTGCAATATGATAATGAGGCACGGCTAATTCCTTAATCGGGTTAAGGTTTCAAGAACTACGGTAAATTTGAGTTTCTAATTTTTACCGAACGAATTCTTTCTTCTTCTTTTTTTTTTGTTTAGTGTAAATTCTGTTTTTCATGATATTGAATCTCTGTTTTGAACCCTAAATGAAAATGAGAAGAAGTATTTTCTAATTAGAAATAACCTAAATCCCTAATTCAATCGGTTACTTTCTTGAATTTTGTTGAAATTTGGAACGTGCGATTGTAGTTTCTGTTTTAATAAAATTCACAATCTAGATTTAGATTACTGTTTGGATTAATTTCGGATTGAATTAGATGGATTAATAATTCGTATTTGTTGTGAACAATGATGATTATACCGTAGGAATTGAAACCTTGAACCGAATTTCTATACTATTGAAATTTTGTGTTGATTTGATTTCTTTGCTTTCTTAATGCTTTGCTCTAATTGTTTGCTGGAAAATCTTTTCCCCCTGAGTTCTAAATTGATTTACATACATGATTAAATTCAAAATATAATGTGCTTGTGTCCTTGAGAGATGACCTAGGTTAAGTCCTCTATATTACAGAAATTTGTTGAGGAACCTAGAATTGTTTGATAGTGATACGACTGAGCTATCAACAACCCATTTCGAATTTAGAACGACCCGTTCTAGAGCCTTTCATCATGTACTAAGTTCGCATTTGGAACGGCCCGTTCTTAAACCAGAATGGCCCGTTTTGGAGTTGGATTTTAACATAGAACGGCCATATTTGGAACGGCCCATTTCCAACTAGGGTTATAGGCCATTTTGGTGGTTTAGAAAGGCCCGTTCCAGATTGGGAACGGCACGTTCTGAGCTCCCAAAAATAGGTTTTCTTAGTAGTTTGGAACTGTAACGACCCACCCTAGGCCGTCACATCAATAACCAACCAAAATAAAATATATAAAATAAAGAAAATAGAGCAAAAGCCAGCTACGCTAGAGTGTAATTATACAATAACATATAAATTGTTTCCAAAATATATAATATAATCTGCTATAGCTTAGTCATCATCCTTAGTAAAGTTATACAGTAATCCAAAAGATAATATAATATAGACACCCTAGGTGCTGGTCAAGCTCTAAACCTTGCTACTACTCAAAGCAGCTATCCAAAAGACTCCTTGCTAACCCAAAGCCTCACACCTGATCTGCTCCCCCACAAAGTGAGATCATCACAGTCCAAACCACATGGAAAACATGCAAGGGTTAGCACATATAAAACCAACCATAGTACATGATAAAATATCATTAAACAGATATTTATCCATAATATATATATATATCCGCACCAAGGAAATAAACCTTATAAATAGTTATTTCCATGCCAAATATAAATCAAATCTAAAATCCAATGCATACAATCCACACCATTTGTATACATATTCCACATCCAGAAACAAAGTCACACCACTGTATAATTATTCCATGATCTCACACCAACATATCCTCACAATGTTGGCCTCAACACCATCCACCAAGTGTTGACACGCACGCTGAAACATATCAGCAACCCAGGAATCACACCTGACCTCTCATGGAATTATACAGCTGGAATTACGTCGTCACGTAACCCTGGTGATCATGGCCACTTCATCCATCGGTATGACTCGGCCTGGCCCCCATACCGGTAGCAAATAGAATACTTAAAGGAGTACTTCAGAATCCACCTAACATCTGAAGTGGTTTATCATATAACCTTTGGAAAAATTCCACATTGGAATCCTCACCATGGGATTCCCAATTTCATATTTTTCCAAAGATTATATCCTGATCTCACCAAGAGATCTAATCCATACCATAACCTTACTCCTTTAAGTCCTATTTACTTTTCCAAACCACATACACATACTTCATAATTATATATATAAACATAATCATAACCATGCCAAATTAAATATCCAAAACAACCACCAACTTGAATAAATAACAACCATCAATTTAAATAAATAACAACCTTCATACAAACAAAATAGCATATTAAAAGTTATACTACTCCTATCATGCTCATGTATACTAGATTAAGTCTTATAAGTACTACCCATACTAGATTAATTTTATAAATGCCACCCTTACTTGTATAAACCTGAACTGAAACTCGGGCAGAACCTCCACCTCTCTCCTTAAACAGGAACCGAAACTCGGGCAGAATCTCCTCTTCTCCCTCCTCTTTTCTCTCCCTTGGCAGAACCCCCTCTACTGGATTCTTCTTCCTCTCTTTCCTCTTTTCTTTCCCCTCTTCTCTCTTTCTCTCTCTAGGAATTCTTCTCTCTCAAGGCATACATTTCCAACACCCCAAGGCCCCTATTTATAGCAAATTTTCGCCACCTAACCAGAACGGCCCGTTCCGAAAACGGAACGCCCGTTCTGAACCCTTCAGAACAACGTAAAATTTTCGACTGGAACGGCCCCCGGAACGGCCCGTTTCGAAATCCAGCAGAACGGCCCGTTCTCCTTTCGGAACGGCCCGTTCTGCAAGGAGAACGCCCCGTTCTCCAAGCAGAACGGCCCGTTCTGCAAGGGGAACGCCCCGTTCTCCAAGCAGAACGGCCCGTTCTCCTTTGGAGAACGGCCCGTTCCGGTCCTGTTCTGCACAAACACAGAACACACATTTTTATCTTTTGGAACGGCCCGTTCCGCTTTTGGAACAGCCCGTTCCAAAATCCGAAAATGCCCCAAAAATTTTAATAAAATTACGAAAATGCCACCGATAATTACTAAAATGCCATCCAATAATAAGATTACAAAAATACCCCTATACCTTTGAAAATTTACGAAAATGCCATAATAATAAAATGGGTATTACAATTCTCTCCAACAACAAAAATTTTCGTCCTCGAAAATTCACTTACTCTAAAAGAGATATGGGTATTGATCCTTCATCCTTTCCTCCAACTCCCAAGTAGCTTCATTAGTAATCTCATCCCAAATAACTTTCACCAAATTGATAGATTTACCTCGCAACTGTTTAACTTTCTTATCTGCCACTGAAACTGGCTGTTTCTCAAAAGTTAAATTTTCCTTAACTTGTACTGCCTCTGATTCCAAGACATGACTTGGATCGTGAATATATTTCCTCAGTTGTGAAACATGGAACACATCATGCAGATTAGAAAGGAATGGAGGTAATGCAATCTGATATGTCACTGGTCCAATCCTCTTGAGAATTTGATACGGTCCAATAAACTTAGGATTCAACTTCTTAGCTTTGATAGCTCTTCCCACACCTGTGGTAGGAGTTATCTTCAAAAATACACGCTCTCCCTCTGAAAACTCCAAAGGTTTCCTCCTCTTGTCTGCATAAGACTTTTGCCGACTCTGAGCAGCTCTCATTCTTTCCTGAATTTGTTTCACCTTTTCAGTAGTCTGTAAGATAATCTCTGGCCCCACCATCACTGATTCTCCCTCTTTAAACCAACACAAAGGTGTTCGACATTTCCTCCCATACAGAGCCTCAAACGGTGCCATTCCTATACTTGCATGAAAACTGTTATTATAAGTGAACTCGACCAAAGGCAACATCTCTTCCCAATTCCCTAGATGATCCAAAATACAAGCCCTCAACAAGTCCTCCAAAGATTGGATAGTCCTCTCAGACTGCCCATCAGTTTGTGGGTGATAAGCAGAACTGAGCCTCAACTTAGTCCCTAACGCTTGATGCAAACTTTGCCAAAATCGGGATGTAAAACGAGGATCCCTATCAGAGATGATACTAGAGGGCACACCATGTAATCTAACAATCTCCTTAATATACAATTGAGTTAACCTTTCTAAGGACCACTTTATATTCACCGGAAGAAAATGAGCACACTTAGTTAATCTATCCACGATCACCCAAATAGAATTACAATTCTTAGCAGACCTTGGTAATCCAACAACAAAATCCATGGTTATACTATCCCATTTCCATTCTGGCACTTCCATCATTTGCAACAAACCTCCTGGTTTTTGATGTTCTACTTTAGCTTTTTGACACACCATGCAAGATGCAACATACTCAGCTATCTCCCTCTTCATACCATTCCACCAGAACATTTTCTTCAAATCTTGATACATTTTTGTCATACCTGGATGTACACTCAACTTACTTTTATGACCTTCCTCCAGTATCAACTTCTTCAACTCCTCATCTTGTGGAATACAAATTCTACCCTTATACCTCAAGATTCCATCCATATCTTGTTCAAATCCTTCAGCTTTCCCAGAACTCATCAACTCCTTAACCTTGTTCAAACTCGCATCCTGAACTTGTTTTTGTTTCACCATCTCTAAGAAATCACTAGTAATGGTAGTCATACCACAACTAATAAAATCTGGGGCAACCAAAACATTAAGATTCATATCCCTGAATTTCTCTACTAACTCCATCTCTTTAACCATCATGTAAGACATATGAAGAGATTTTCTACTCAAAGCATCTGCCACCACATTTGCTTTACCTGGATGGTACATTAATTGAAAGTCATAATCTTTCAAAAACTCAATCCACCTCCTTTGCCTCATATTTAACTCTTTCTGATCAAACAAATATTTCAAACTCTTATGATCACTGAACACATCAAACTTTGCTCCATAGAGATAATGTCTCCAAATCTTCAAAGCAAAAACCACCGCAGCCAACTCTAGATCATGCGTAGGATAATTTCGTTCATGAGTCTTTAACTGCCTAGATGCATAGGCCACAACCTGCCTATCTTGCATAAGAACACATCCTAAACCTTGATGAGATGCATCACAATAAACTTCAAAAGATTTATTGGGATCTGGCAGTATCAACACTGGAGACGACGTCAGTTTCTCCTTTAACTCTTGAAAACTCCTCTCACACTCCTCTATCCATACAAAAGGATGATCCTTCCTAGTCAGCTGTGTCAAAGGCATAACTATTTTAGAAAATCCTTCTATGAATCTTCTATAATAGCCAGCCAATCCCACAAAATCTCTAACTTCAGTAACTGATTTCGGACGCTCCCACCTCAAAACCGCTTCCACCTTAGTAGGATCAACTGCAATTCCTTGTGCAGAAATCACATGACCCAAGAACTTAACTTTAGATAACCAAAACTCACATTTTGACAACTTTGCAAATAATTGTTTCTCTTTCAATACCTGCAAAACTACCCTCAAATGTTCTCTATGTTCTTCCATAGATCTAGAATAAATCAAAATGTCATCAATGAACACCACAACAAACTTATCCAGAAAGGGTCTGAAAATCCTGTTCATATAATCCATGAAAATAGCTGGAGCATTCGTCACTCCAAAAGGCATGACAACATACTCATAATGGCCATATCGAGTCCTGAAAGCAGTCTTTGATATGTCCTCTTCCTTTACCCGAATCTGGTGATACCCAGATCTCAAATCAATCTTGGAGAAAATAGTAGCTCCCCTTAACTGATCCATCAAATCATCTATCCTTGGCAAAGGATACTTATTCTTGATTGTCAATTTATTTAACTGCCTGTAATCCACACATAACCTCACACCACCATCCTTCTTCTTTACCAATAACACTGGTGCTCCCCACGGAGAGACACTTGGTCTGATCATCTGCTTCTCCAAAAGCTCCTCAACCTGCTTTTTCAATTCAAACAACTCCGCTGGTGCCATTCTATAAGGAGAAATGGACACTGGTCCCGCCCCTGGTATAAGATCAATACTAAACTCTAACTCTCGCTTTGGTGGTAATCCCGGAACATCATCCGGAAAAACCTCTGGAAATTCTCTAACAACATCAATACTATTCAACAACTTTTCATTCTCTATACTAATAAAAGATAAGATCATAAACCCAAGAGCTCCATTTTTCAACAACCCATCCACCTGTCTATTAGAAATAAATCTCTCCTGTTCATCAGTAGGAAAGATTAATTTCTTCTCTGAACAATCTATCAAAATCCTATTGGCAGAAAGCCAATCCATCCCTAAAATCACATCCAAATCGGATAGAGGTAAACAAAACAAATTCACTTTATAATAACGCCCTTCTACCTCCACTGGACATCTCAAACAAACTTCAGAAGTCAAAATAGACCCTGAAGCTGGGGTAGAAACAACTAGATCCACACACACGGAACTCACTACTAAATTTAACCTTGCCACGCATTCATAAGAAATAAAAGAATGTGAAGCACCAGAATCAAATAAAATAGAAATATCATTACCATCAGCTTTGCCCTTTCCTTTTACCAGTTCAGATGTCGTTTCAGCTTCAGCACCTGTTAAAGCAAAGACACGACCTGCTGCAGTAGGCCGATCCACTTTCTGGTTCTCTCTAGCTGGAATATTTTTGACATTGCAATCTTTAGCCATGTGACCCACCTTGCCACATTTAAAACAAGCATAATTCTTTGTAGGACAATCCCTTATCATATGTGGGCCTCCACATCTATAACATCTAATACTCTGTACAGCTCCAGTAATAGCATTCCCCTTTGGTTTCTTATTAGCATTCCCCTTCTGAAACTGAAATGGTCTCTTTTGAGGAGGTTTCCCCCTACCAAATCCAGATGATCCCTCTGAACCCTTTTCCATTTTATTTCCTCCTTCAAATCTTTCCACTGTTTTTGCCTTTTCAACTAAAACTGGAAACTCCATAATTCCCATAGGAACAATAGTCTTTCTCAGCTCAAATCTTAGACCCTCACTAAACTTCCTACACCTCCAGGCTTCAGTGATAGCTTGAGAATAATATCTAGCCAAGTGTTCAAACTTGACCACATACTCTTGTACTGACATATTCCCTTGTTGCAGTCTCAAAAATTCAGCTTCTTTAGCATACCTAGCACTATCTGGAAAATATTTCTCCAGAAACACCTTTTTAAAGTTATCCCAATTTACCGCTTCACCTCTAGCCTCCATCATAGCTTGAGCACCCTTCCACCAGAAGCTAGCCTCACCCACTAGCATATAAACAGCATAATTTAGCTTCCTCTCCTCTGGACACTGCATCACCATGAAAATTTTCTCCATCTCCTCAATCCACTGGTCAGCAACTTCAGGTCCATCAACACCTGTAAATTGAGGAGGATTCCCTTTTCTAAATTTTGACAAGCCCCTATACTCATCAGGTACCTCAACCCTAGCTGCTTCAGCTGTAGCCCGGTTGGTCTCCATCTGAGCTAACAAAGTACTCTGTTGTCCAATAGCAGCAGCAATTTGCTCCATAGCTTGAGCAATCTGTTGCGCATCCACGCCTGAAGAAGGATTAGAATTGTTTCCCCTACCAACCATCCTAATCAAGATGAAAGATCAAGGAACTCATGAAGTTCCTTTCATTTCCACACAACGGAAATGCAACAAGACCATTTCCCACAAACCCTAAAGAGACTTGACCAGCTCTGATACCAAAATTGTAACGACCCACCCTAGGCCGTCACATCAATAACCAACCAAAATAAAATATATAAAATAAAGAAAATAGAGCAAAAGCCAGCTACGCTAGAGTGTAATTATACAATAACATATAAATTGTTTCCAAAATATATAATATAATCTGCTATAGCTTAGTCATCATCCTTAGTAAAGTTATACAGTAATCCAAAAGATAATATAATATAGACACCCTAGGTGCTGGTCAAGCTCTAAACCTTGCTACTACTCAAAGCAGCTATCCAAAAGACTCCTTGCTAACCCAAAGCCTCACACCTGATCTGCTCCCCCACAAAGTGAGATCATCACAGTCCAAACCACATGGAAAACATGCAAGGGTTAGCACATATAAAACCAACCATAGTACATGATAAAATATCATTAAACAGATATTTATCCATAATATATATATATATCCGCACCAAGGAAATAAACCTTATAAATAGTTATTTCCATGCCAAATATAAATCAAATCTAAAATCCAATGCATACAATCCACACCATTTGTATACATATTCCACATCCAGAAACAAAGTCACACCACTGTATAATTATTCCATGATCTCACACCAACATATCCTCACAATGTTGGCCTCAACACCATCCACCAAGTGTTGACACGCACGCTGAAACATATCAGCAACCCAGGAATCACACCTGACCTCTCATGGAATTATACAGCTGGAATTACGTCGTCACGTAACCCTGGTGATCATGGCCACTTCATCCATCGGTATGACTCGGCCTGGCCCCCATACCGGTAGCAAATAGAATACTTAAAGGAGTACTTCAGAATCCACCTAACATCTGAAGTGGTTTATCATATAACCTTTGGAAAAATTCCACATTGGAATCCTCACCATGGGATTCCCAATTTCATATTTTTCCAAAGATTATATCCTGATCTCACCAAGAGATCTAATCCATACCATAACCTTACTCCTTTAAGTCCTATTTACTTTTCCAAACCACATACACATACTTCATAATTATATATATAAACATAATCATAACCATGCCAAATTAAATATCCAAAACAACCACCAACTTGAATAAATAACAACCATCAATTTAAATAAATAACAACCTTCATACAAACAAAATAGCATATTAAAAGTTATACTACTCCTATCATGCTCATGTATACTAGATTAAGTCTTATAAGTACTACCCATACTAGATTAATTTTATAAATGCCACCCTTACTTGTATAAACCTGAACTGAAACTCGGGCAGAACCTCCACCTCTCTCCTTAAACAGGAACCGAAACTCGGGCAGAATCTCCTCTTCTCCCTCCTCTTTTCTCTCCCTTGGCAGAACCCCCTCTACTGGATTCTTCTTCCTCTCTTTCCTCTTTTCTTTCCCCTCTTCTCTCTTTCTCTCTCTAGGAATTCTTCTCTCTCAAGGCATACATTTCCAACACCCCAAGGCCCCTATTTATAGCAAATTTTCGCCACCTAACCAGAACGGCCCGTTCCGAAAACGGAACGCCCGTTCTGAACCCTTCAGAACAACGTAAAATTTTCGACTGGAACGGCCCCGGAACGGCCCGTTTCGAAATCCAGCAGAACGGCCCGTTCTCCTTTCGGAACGGCCCGTTCTGCAAGGAGAACGCCCCGTTCTCCAAGCAGAACGGCCCGTTCTGCAAGGGGAACGCCCCGTTCTCCAAGCAGAACGGCCCGTTCTCCTTTGGAGAACGGCCCGTTCCGGTCCTGTTCTGCACAAACACAGAACACACATTTTTATCTTTTGGAACGGCCCGTTCCGCTTTTGGAACAGCCCGTTCCAAAATCCGAAAATGCCCCAAAAATTTTAATAAAATTACGAAAATGCCACCGATAATTACTAAAATGCCATCCAATAATAAGATTACAAAAATACCCCTATACCTTTGAAAATTTACGAAAATGCCATAATAATAAAATGGGTATTACAGGAACGGCTTGTTCCAGTTTGGGAACGGCCCGTTCTGAGCTACTAAATCACCCTTATTGAGCTTTGAGCCTTCATATAATCTATGAAAATCAGGGTGTTACAGTAATACCATTGACGGGAAGCTTGTTTTAGACCATAGATGGATTTCTTTAGTTTGCATACCATAGACTTTGAGTCATCGGACTCAAAATTTTCTAGTTGCATCATATAAATTGTTTCTTCAATGCCACCATTTAGAAATGCAATTTTGACATCCATCTGATGGAGCCCTAAATCATAATGAGCTATGAGTGCCATGATTATTCTAAAGGAATCCTTTGAAGAAACCGGAGAAAATGTTTCTTTGTAATCATTGCCTTCCTTTTGAGTGAAACCTTTAGAAACTAAATGAGCCTTATATCTCTCGATATTACCTTTTGAATCTCTCTTGGTTTTAAATATCCATTTACAACCAATAGGTTTCACACCTTCAGGTAATTCAACGAGATCCCAAACATCATTATCTTGCATAGATTTCATCTCATCCTTCATGGAATCAATCCACTTTTTAGAGTTAGAATTGTGCATAGCTTGATAGGAGTTGATTGGATCATCCTCTGTTAAACCAATGCCATCCTCATGTTCTTGGAGAAACACAATGTAATCATCTGGAATTGCACTTATCCTTTCTCTAGTGGATCTCCTTAATGACACTTCTTGAGGTTGTTGAGCTTGAACCTCAATATTGTCTTATGCTGGGACAATGTCAAGAACAACTCCATGATTGTCACCTATTACTTGGGTAGGCACGAGGACTTGATCACTGTTAATGACAGGTTCTTCCTCAAAGACAACATTTCTTATGTTCTCTTCCTTTCCAAACTCAACAACTTCAAGGAATCTCGCATTCCCCGTCTCAAAGAATGATTTAGTAGTGGGATTGTAAAATTTATAGCCCCGGGAGCGTTCAGGATAACCAACAAAATAACAGCTAACAATCCTTGATTCTAGCTTGCTTTCATGCGGCCTATAAAGACGGGCTTCAGCTGGACAACCCCAAATGTGTAAATGCTTTAAACTTGGTCTTTTACCAGTTCATAGCTCATAAGGAGTTTTGTTAACTACTTTACTTGGTACCCTATTTAGGATATAAACTACAATCTTAAGTGCTTCTTCCCACAATGACTTTGGTAATGAAGAATGACTAATCATATTTCTCACTATATCCTTAAGAGTCATGTTTCTACGTTTTACAGCATCGTTCATGCTTGGTTTCCCAAGCATAGTATACTGAGGAACGATGCCACATTCCCTTAGGAAAAGTGCAAAAGGCCTTGGACATTGTTCACCTGATCATCATATCTACCATAATATTCACCACCACGATCAAATTTGACGGCCTTAATTTTCTTTCCAAGTTAAAGCTCAACTTCAGCTTTAAAAGATTTAAAAATGTCTAAGGATTGGGACTTCTCATGAATTAAAAATAGGTAGTCATACCTTAAATAATCATCTATAAATGTAATGAAATATTGTTGCTCATTCCAAGATGTCGTAGGGAACGGTCCATGGATATCTGTGTGAATTAATTCCAAAATGTCCTTAGCCCTTTCGGCACCTAATTTTCTAGAATTTGTTTGTTTTGTTTGTTTAGCCTTAATACATTCAATGCAAACCTCAAAGTCTGACAAGTCTAAGGGTTTAAGAATCTCATCCGACACAAGCCTCTGAATTCTCTGTTTAGAGATATGGCCTAAACGCTTATGTCATAAGGTGGCTGAGTTCTCATTTATTTTACGCTTCGTACCACGAGAATCAATGTGAAAATTTTATTTATTGGAACTAATTACATCTAGTAAGTATAAATTATCAATTAAAAAACCAAAACCAACAACATTTGAATTTTGATAGAGGCTAAATTTATTATTTCCAAATGAACAAGAAAAACTAGAAGTTGTCCAAATTTATTATTTCCTTATTATTCTTTCTCTTCCTATTATGAGAGCTTGACGCCAAATGAGCACTTTGAGTATTTTCTCTTTGTTGCCTTTCCTCCTCTTGCACATAGTGAGAAATCAATTCATTCAAGGTCCATTTATCTTTATGAGTATTATAACTCACATTGAGCTGCCAAAAGTGTGTAGGAAGGGAAATCAAAACTAGATGCACGAGCAAGTCATCAGACAACTCTAACTTTAGTGCTTTTAGTTTTGACGCGAGATTAAAAATTTTCATAATGTACTCCCTTATTTCCTTTACCTTTGTATCTCATAGAGATAAGTTTAGCAAGCAAACTGCTTACATCAACTTTCTCATTACTGGTGAAATATTGCTCAACAAGATTAAGGAAACCTTTAGCATTGTGGCTCTTAGAAATAGAGCCCCGAAAAACTTCTGGAACAGATCATTTCATGATCATCAGACACATTCGTTTTGAGCATTCCCACTTTTTAACCTTATCCTCATTCGTGTTTTTCGGAGTTGGAGTAGGTTTCTCAGCCCGAAGTGCAAGATCAATATCCATTCAGCCAAGAATTATCTCAATTGCTTCCTTCCAAGCCTTAAAGTTTGTCCCATTAAGCATGGGGATACAATTAATTTGAGCAGACAAGTTAACAGCACTAGCAACAGCAACTATAATATAACATAGATACAAATAATTACATGCTCACAAAGTAAAATAAAATAAAATAAAAATATGCAGATTATTTACATAATAGACTCATTACAAGATATCAAGCACAACATTAATTCTTTATCTTTGGATACAAATTAATTTGTAAGTGGTACTCTCAATGCAACGATCAAATATTGACAATTAATTTAGTCAAATAATAGCCTTTCTTTGGACTGACTATTATTCACATGATTGTAACTTTATAATTGTCACATATTTATCATCAACTGCATGTTATTATTTGGCCAAATTGTGTTTTCCTTTGGGATGAGCACAAATTGCATGAATAATCTCATACTAACATCTATTATTATTTTTAATTGAATTAATTTCTATAACAGGGATTGTTTTGGCAATATATTACATCAATTAATTTAATTAAAAATTACAAGACAATTAATTAATAAAGAGGGTCTATAATCTGCCAAAATTCGCACTCAAATTTGATATATAAAAAAATTTAATTTTTTTTGAGTTTGAACATAAATACATAAACATGCAACATCCACAAATTTTAAAAATATCAATTCAAGTTTGAGTATAATATTAATGATTGAGAGATATAAGAATCAGAATCAAAAACACAATAATTAAAAAAAATCCCTTTGATCAATCCCGTTAATATAAATAAAAATTCAATTTTTAATCGATTCTTGTATCCATACAACCAATTAAACCAAATTGAAGCTATCATACGATCAATGCATTCAAATACATGTACTGTCAATGACAAAAAAAATTGAAAAACTATTTTCGATATATGAATCAAATCATGTAAACAAAGCACAAATCAAAGATTGATTCATTCAATTTCTATCACACAGAAAAATGTAATAATACATTTTAGAACCCCATAACCTAACAACAACGGCAGCTCTGATACCACTTGTACGGATAAATTTCTTAAGCCAAATAGAAATTTTTCATTAATCAATATTAAGAACTATTGTCTCATATTACAGAGTTAAAGTTAGTAACACACATATGTATTCATTGACGTTGACCAAAAAGGTTGCAACAAAATAGTCTTTTGGTGCAATGATCTTCTTCAGTCAAATCACTAGATTCCTTAATGGGACTTGATGTTCCTCTTTTGATGGGGAGACAGAGAGATGTGTATTTCCAATTTGGCATATCAGGGACCATAACCATCATTACAATTTTAAGTCTGTTAAGGTTCCCATTAACTCCTAACGAGCCACATCTGGTTTTCACTTATTTGGGCCCATATCAGTTTTTCCTATTAGCAGACTAAAAGTTCACTAAAATTAGATCACTTTTATTGAGTCCAACTAAGTGTAAATAACTAATATAAATACTACAAATAATATATGTAGCCCATATTAATTATTAAAAATAAAATTTCTAACATCGTCCATTTTCTTCGAGTTCTCAATTTGCTTCCTTGCGAAATAGGATTATGCAAGAAGCCTTGACACTGACTTGGTCACACATTTGAACTTGTAAATGGCTTTTGCTGGTAAATAAGAAAAGAAGGCATCAAATATGTCCTTTGAAAACAATTCCATGACTACTAGGAAGAATAATACGAGACAGAAACTGTGCAATCAACAAGATTTATGGACTTAAGAAGATAGAAGAAAGAGTGATAGTGATACAAGGGCTTCATCTTCATCCAATGCATCCTCTCTACCATGTCATATGTTGCATCAAGTGCTGCAACTCTAACCTTCATCCAATGTTTGCATTTTGGTTTTTATTTTTTTATGTATCCACACTCCTTTTAAAATCTCTGTCTTCGTGCAATGTTTGTTATCCAATAATGTTATTATATTTGAGATTTATTGTCATCAAATATTGTTTTATATTTAATATATTTGATAGATATATCATTTATATATACTTCATGAAATCTTTAATTAAAATAATATAATATTGCATGTATTTAATTTCCAATATTAAATATTGTTATTATATTCAATATATTTAGGTAATCAATCGTGGTTGATTCAAATATTAAAAACTAATTTATCTATCGAGAAGTGATCTATTTCACCTCTTCGATATGTCTATTTACTTGAAAAGGGTAATTTTTAATAGAAATCTTTAATATGCTCGATTTGTTTAGTTTAAATTTTTCTTTTAGTATTTTAGCTTGGGAAATGAAAATGTTAAATATTTATTATAAGTACTAAAATTTATAATAAGTTAAAAATATATACAAATAAATATTATGTTCAAATATATAAATTATATTTGACCATTTTCCTTTTCCTCTTATGGATCAAATGTTGGAGCGGGTCAAGCTTACTACTATTTCTTAGATGGTACTCAAGGTACAACCAAATTGTAGTTAACCCAGAGGATCAAGAAAATACTCCTTCACATGCCCATTTGAGGTGTTTGCTTATAGAAGAATGCCCTTTGGTCTTTGCAACGCACCGGCTACCTTTTAGAGATGCATGTTGGCAATTTTTGCTGATTTGGTGGAGAAATGTATTGAGGTCTTCATGGATGACTTCTCTGTTTTTGGGGCTTCATATGATTTGTGCCTGGAGAATCTTGAGCTAGTTTTGAAAAGGTGCATTAAGACCAATTTAGTTCTGAATTGGGAGAAGTGCCATTTTATGGTTCATGAAGGTATTGCTCTTGGCCATAAAATTTTAGGTAGAGGAATAGAAGTGGACAAGGCCAAGATTGATGTGATAGAGAAGCTGCCTCCCCCAATTAATGTTAAGGGTGTTCCTAGCTTCCTTGGGCACGCCAGTTTCTACTGGAGGTTCATCAAGGACTTTTCTAAGATGTTGGAACATTATGATGTGCAACACAAGGTTTCTTCTCTTTATCACCCGCAAACAAATGTGCAAGCAGAGGTCTCAAACAAGGAAATCAAGTGTATCCTTGAAAAGATGGTGAATGTAAGTAGGAAGGATTAGGCATTCAAGTTTGATGATGCACTATGGGCCTATCGCACTGCATATAAGACACCTCTTGGATTGTCACCATTTCAAATGGTTTACGGAAAAACATGTCACTTGCCGGTTGAGATGGAACATAAGGCATATTGTGCTATTAGGTTCTTGAATTTTGATCTAGCCCAATCAATTGAAAAGAGACAGTTGCAGCTAAATGAATTGGAAGAATTGTGCCTCAATGCTTATGAGTCAGCTAAGCATTACAAGGAAAGGGTGAAGTTGTATCATGACCGAAAGATACTAAAACGAGAGTTTCATTTGGGACAACTTGTGCTCTTTTACAACTCCCGATTGAGACTCTTTCCATGGAAGCTGAAGTCAAAGTGGTCAAAGTCATTTAGAGTTAAGCAAGTTAGGCCTCATAGAGCAATTCAAGTAGAGGATCTTGCCTCCAAAGAGAGCTAGGTGGTAAATGGCCAAAGACTCAAACTCTACCTAGGCGATGAAATTGAGCGAGCTTATTCCACCATTGCATTGAACAACCCCTGAAGTCTTAGCTTGTCAAGCTAGTGACATAAAACGAGTGCTTTATGGGAGGCAACCCATCATTCCTAATCCAAAGACAAGTTAGCATGCCATTAATTTCAGTTATTTTTGTGTTAATGTGTTTTAGGTGTAGGTACATGGTTAAACATTGTATTTACTTATTAGTTGAGAAAGCTTTGTGATTGTGATGGTTTGAGGAACTTCATGTTGAGCTATACTTGAAAAGTTTGAAAAATCTACAGTAAATTTGAAATTCACGCTCACCATGAAGTTCCAAGCTAAGTTATATCAGTGCAAAGGAAGAAGAAAATTTCTCTAGAAGTGTCACACTAAGCCTCATTTTCACGCTGAGCCCCAAAATTGAACTGGAAAATTGGGAGTTCTCTCTGGAACTCCCATGCTAAGCTTAGAATCCACGCTCAGCATGGACGTGGCAGAGAATTTAGGCTTCTGGAGCTCCCACACTAAGCCCTAGAACCCACGCTTAGCCTAGGAGTTACTTTTATAATAAATGCTCTCACTCTCTCTTCTGAAGCCCATTTTTTTCCCCTACCCCTATTTAACCTCTCACAATCACTCTCAAACCCTAGGTTACTTTCTTTGATTCTTTTTTCGTCTTGCTCTTGGTGTGTGTAATGCTCCACTTCTCTCTTCTTGTTCACCAAAGGCACAAGGGTAAGTCTTTTTCCCCAACCTTGTGTGGTTCCTTCCATTGTATGCTTCTTGGTTCACATTCTTATCTCTCCACTCATCTAATCCCCCTACCCATTTTCGTGCAAACCCTTGCATTCCTGGTATTTTTTATTCTATTTTCATGGTTAATGTTCTTTGATGGTATTTGCACATGAGTAGTGGTATATCTTTGGATGGGCCTTTTTTAAACCCTTAGAAACCTTGTTTTTGTGAATGCCCAGTACAAGATTTAAGTTTTTTTTTGTGTAGTTGGTTGTGGACGAATCGTTTTTGGGACAAAAAGGGGAGCATGCTGTTGCAACCCTCACGCTGAGCGTGGGCCTGGCGCTCAAGCAGAACCACATTCCCTGCACCTACACCCATAACGTTGGGCATGTCAGTGGCGCTTAGCATCCCATTGGCAGCTTGGTTATTAATTGTTTTGCCTGATTTTGTGTCTTCCTAATTGCATGTTAGAGGTTCTCTTGTTCACACTATTACATTGGTTGGCTACCATGTGATTTTTGCTCCATTATTGTTCATCAATTGGCTTTAACCTTCATTTTCATTGCCCTTGTACTTTCATGTTACCAAAATTTTCAGGATGGCTCCACCAAAGACACGCCTGGAGAAAAGAATTAAGACTACTGCAGGGCGACCATCCCGTGCACCTTCATTTCACTCTCACACCTTCTGTGATAAGGAGCATTAGGAATTTTATCCAAAGTTGGAAGAGAGAAGTCTCTGGATGGAGAGAATGGTCAAACTCAAGCCTAATGAATATCCAAATTTCCAAGAGAAGATTAAGAGAAGAAAGTGGGAAAAGCTAGCCTCCTACATGGCCCCTGCTAACATTTTTGTACTGCAGGAATTTTATTGCAATGCTCAGGTTCTTAGCAATGAGTTCCCCAAGTGCACCAGCTATGTTCGGGGTATCACTATCAGGTTTGATGCAGCCACCATTAATACTTTTCTGGGCACCCATCTGACAAAAGGCCTCAGGTATTGTGAGTATTCTGATTGGATATTCCGCAACAAGGATTATGGAATGGTGGAACGAACTATTTGTAAACTAGGGAAGAATTTTCAGTACACAAGCAGGGGAAAGATATCTCATATCCTAAGGGAAGATTTGATCCTAATGGCCAAAATTTGGGTGGCTTTTATTCATGCCACTCTTGCTCCTTGTTGCCACACTTCTAATGTTTTGGAGTCAAGGGCACTGCTTCTCTATGCTATCATGGATAAAAAAGCTATTAATGTCGAGGCACTCATAGCTGAAAAGATTAAAAACTGTGCATAGCATACAGGTATCTTGGGTCATCCTTCACTCATCACACATCTATATCATCGAGCTGGAGTCGATGTCACTGAAACACCATTTGAGAAGCTGAAGATGCCCATCAACAAGGTCTACATTGATACCTATTGCTACAAGGAGATTCGTAGGAAGATTGCCAGTACCACAACTTCTTCCTCTCGAGCACCACCACCAGTTAATGCTATGGACTCCCAGCGTTGGGAAGCTATTAATGCTGTTATGCTTCATAGTGAGAAGAAGGATGAGGCCATGTTTAGAGTTGTTACTATGGTGATGGATAGTATTCGCGACCTTTCCATTCATGCACCAAGACTCGCCCCAAATTTTCACCCACCTTCAACTACAGCTTATTCTGCTCATGTAGCATGGTCAGGGGGCCATGATCAACAGTAGGAGGGAGGTGATGCAACTGATGATGACGAGGAGTCTGAGGAGGAGTCTCATGAGGAGGAAGTGAGAAGGATGACGATGAAGAAGAGTCGGACAAGGTTGAAGAGGATGAGGAGGAAGACTAAGCTGTTTCACTTTGAAAAACTGTTTTGTTATTTTGCTATGTTATTTTGCTTTAACTATCCTACTATGTATTTCTTTATTAACCTTTTACCTTTTGTTGCGTACTTTGAGTGGTATGGATGTTAATTAGTAGTAACCTTTGCATGTGTACATATTTTAATGATTCTGACTGTGTGGTTTTAATGCGTTTTGAAAATTAGAAAATCAAAAAAATCAGGTGTGCATGTATCCTTTAGTGAACAAGGGTATTTTAAGACACAAGATCAAATATGTTTGTGGTTGCACTCCAGGGATGATTAGTGATCATGTGTGATAGTTACTGTTGTGGTTAATAACTGTGGCATGATACTTTTGAAAATTTTTGAACACCTTTATTAACCCATGTGATTTTGGGCCCCCTTGTTGTAAGAGTGTGACCATTTGATTTCATGTGGTTGATTTTGCTCGAGTCTCCTTTGAGTTTGCATAGCATATGTTGTTTAGAGATGATCAAGGGAATTTTTCTTGTAAATTTGAGCCACTTGACCAAAAAGTCAACCTAACAGAAAAGTGAATCCATTGCACCCTACTTTGAGCCAAACAGTGAATTCATTGAAAATCTTGAAGCCCTTGTGAAACTTGCAGTCCCATGAGATGTTCACATTTTAACACACCATTAGAACTAGCAGTCGACAAATGTTACTCAGCATCCTTAATTGTCCAAAATCTATTGAAACTCATGCAAAGTGTACATATTGCAAAGCCTTTGAACAATTTGTAGAAACTTTTGGGGAAAAAAGGATTAAATTTAAAAAGGATTAAAAAAACAGCATACCGAACAAATAATCGTCTAAATTACAGAAACACTGAACCAGTATCCTTGAATTGAATATTTTCTTTCAAAATCCACAATGCAAACACGAAAAATCCAACAAACAGATCAAACAATTGTCATTGGTACACAAATCAACTGATTCACATTCAATTAATATCCCAGATTCCAGCATAATCCTTTGAAGTTTTATTTAATTTCGCAACAGCCCGCGAAAACATCTAAGGAGCCTCCACTATAACAAGTAACTCAAAATAAAATTCAGTGCAAAATCATATTCTAATTCTTTGAAGAACTCTATTTTTCAAATAAAAAATAAAAAGCAGAGATAACAATCTTCCTAATAAGAGAGAAATCGGAAATGCCATTATGTTTGATGGAAAAAAAATCACATGCATGTATTACAATTAGAAGTATAAACAACCAGATAAAAAAATGGCATGGCATTCAGATAATGACATCAAAAACACACCCATCAAGAGGGGGAGAAAGGAATAAAGAAACCCCACTTCTCTAGCAAAAATAATAAAAGAATAGTTTTCTTGTTTTTATCTTTCATTGAACGTTGACAAGAACCCAAAAAAAGGGTCACCTCCTCAATGCGAGTGAGATTAAGTTGAAGGCGATTGTTGATCCAATTCAGAATCTCATTTCTGCCGACAAAGTACGCACTATCCATTATGCCTATACTCGACGCCATTTTCTCCAAACAATGAACAACAACGACAACAACCCCAATGAGAAAAAAATCAACAAGGACGTTTCGGATAAAGGGATCAAGATTCTGGGGACGAAATCTCAGGGTGGGGGAAAAAAAATAGAAAAACCACAGAAAGTGAATTGAATGAATAAACGGAGAATGAAGAATTGATTTGATTCTTCTGTGAAAGGAAACAGGTACCAAAAGAGAGAGAGCCTCTTTCGCTTTCTTCGCACTCTCTTCGGACACATCTAACGTTTAATATGCTCTGGCCACTGGGACTGAGAAAACCCGTTTTTTTAAATTAATAATTAATTTAATTAGCGAATGAATTGTTTTAATTAACTAATTAATTAATTATTCGTTTTGTTATTCTATAACCCAATGGAAAGACAACTTTATGTGATTACTTTTATATTTATTTAAAAACTATATTTAAGTTTGAACATATACTTTTATATTTAAGAGGATAAGTGATTTATATATTTTGAGAATAATTGCTCATATTTTATATTCAAAGCTGCATATATTAATATATTAATTAATGATATTTTAAATTTTTATTAAATGTTATTTCTGTATTTTGAGAGATAATTATAATTATATATAATATTCAAAATATTATAACATTTAAACATAGTTATTCCAAGTTTTTATTTTAACATTTTTTATGCACTCATTTTGCATCGTAGCTTCTCGGGTCATATGTCAGAGTGTAAAATGCACTAATTTTAATATATCGAAGTCTATTTTTATAACAATTTTTATGATCGAGAAAAATTAAAATAAGTATATAAAGTAAAATGTTAAATAATATATTAAAAATAATGTTGGACAAAGTGGCACTAAACTTGTTCTTATTAAGAAAAATCTCAAGTTTGAGTTTTGTCGATAGAAAAACCTTAGTTAAGAGAAAAGACCTACAAAAGATAGACAATATTGAATAAAATTAAAATCATTGGTAAAAAAAATATTCAAAAGAGAAATTATTGAATGAGACAAATTCAAATTCTCAATTATTAAATTCATATAACAAGACATTTATATACAAATCAAACTATATCGAGCAAATTACTCCATTTTAATGGCAAAACATCATTGAATAACATGATGTTGCCTAAAAATAAAAATAGGATGGGGAGAGAGAGATCAATTTTGTCATTTGCGAGACTATTGGGAGCTTTGGACATCGGGAGTTGCAGATCCTTAAAGTTCTTCTTGTTAAACATTGTAGGAGAGAAATCTCTTGTTCTATTTAATAAAATACCGGTTTCTATACATTACCCTCCTATTCTTTATAAATAGGCACTTATTGCAAACAAATTCATGTGGTTTTTTGTAATGAAGATTACATAAATAGCGAAGAGTGAATTCTGGATATATATATATATATATATATATATAAAGGTATCACATATTTTTTATAAAATAAATGAAAGAAATAAATTAGCATATGAGGTTCATCCATAATGCATACATCAAACTTAACATTGGCCAACAAGGAACTAAATATAAGTAGTAACAGCAACAATTTTGGTCATTTTAGACCAAATCAAGGAGCCTATAACCAAAAGATATTGAAACAAAGAGAAAGGGCAAGTAGTTAATTTAAAATTACTCACTTGCCACATAATAGAAAAAATTCTTGAATTCACCAAAGTAAGAAAAAGAAAATTACTCACTTACCAGAATTTGAGTCACAAAGTCTCAAACATCTAAAATGGATTCAAATTAGGGTGACAAAGATTTATCCTACTAAATGAAATCATCGGACGAGTCCTATTTTGGTTATCCAAAAACTAATATTACTTGTACTGGTCAGCCGAGTTGCCGACTTGTCCCTCACCAATCTGCTGACTCGGTCAAAGGTTTACCAGCCTAACCAAGCAGTAAGCTCATTATTACCGAGCTCCTCAGCCCGACCATGAAACATGGACATCGAAACACCACATCGGCCCAAAGAGGCCATGTCATCAAACAAATAAAAATACAATCTTGTCACCGCGCCGCCCACGCGTTATGGGAACGAGGTGACGGTTATGACACATGGCGTCATGACAAATAGGCGTACGCGAAAAGTCACGACCCCTTGTCGAGCTCGGTCTTAACTCCTCGACCTACGATCTTCGGAGCTTTGGGGGCTAGTGTACTATCCGTACCGCTATGCCGAGAGCTCGGCATCACAGCGCGGAGTGACCTCGGACACGCGCTAGGCGACATCGGCTCACTATCCAATTAGGTCATAAATTGATATCGGGCCCAAGGCCCAACAAAACCCTAATACACACAAAGGTACGTGCATTACTTATACGGGACTCATATTCACACAAACCCTAACTTTGGCATCGGAGTCTCTTTTGCAGGTACCACCCCCATCTTGGAGCATAAACGTACTCGTGAAGGAGGCTCACTAATCTTACCGAGTGGATCATCCCTACCTCGGATTCCCGGTAAGAACATTTGGCGCCCACCTTGGGGCCGATCAAGACAGCTTTTATCGGCCACTCTTATGGTTTTCACCAGAAGCCATAGCAGACGCGCAACAGACGACCTAGATCACACCACTAACATGGATAACGAAGCAGCATTGAGACGACTGATCGAGCAGGTCAAGCAGATGCGGCAGCAACACGCCGCAGATCTACAAAGTATGCGTGCCAAGCACGAAACTGACCTAGCCACAATGCGTACCGCTAATGAGGCTGACCTAGCGGCGCTACGCACCGAGAACGAGCGTATTCGCGCTCAACTCCCTCGGCGTCCCTCTGATCAACCCCCTCAACAAAGCAACCTGCATGAGGAGGAAGGGCACTCGGTTTCTCAACCGCCAACAGCGGCTAGGGCACCAACCCCCAGGCCTGCCACACATCAGTCTCACATACCGACCAACAGGTCGGCACATGAAGTAAGCAACGCTCCTGCCCACGTCACGGGGAATCAGGCGACCTTCCGTCGTCATCCTTTTGTGGACGGCATCATGGAAACACCTCTCCCTTTCGGGTGGAAGCCTCTCCACATTGACCGTTACGACGGCACCACGGATCCGGACGAGCACATCGATCTGTACACCACACAGGTAAATCTTTACACTAATGAGGATGCTATCCTGTGTAGGGTTTTTCCGACCTCGCTCAAAGGGGTCGCGCTCAACTGGTACACCCAGCTACCTGCCGAGTCAATTGACAGCTTTGACACCCTGGTCAGACGGTTCACAGCACAGTATGCGACGAGCAGACCTCATCATATAACATTAGCTGCCCTGGCCAGTCTCAGACAGGGTGACGACGAGCCACTTCGGACGTTCATGGAACGATTCGCCGCCATCTCGGTAAAGATCCGAAATTTGAATCCCGAGGTCGCACTACACTCCATGCTCATGGCGTTGAAGCCAGGACCTTTCGTCGATAGCCTTTGCCGACGACCTCCTCCCGACATGGACGAGCTCCGAGCTCGCGCTAGTGGGTACATCCAGATGGAGGAGCATGCCGAGTTCCGCAAGGCAATTCGCCACAAACCACAAGGAAAGCAAGACCAAGGTCAAGCCACGAACATTTAAAGTTGGCGACCTTGTTTGGCGATTACGGGGAGAAGCAAGAACAGACCACTCCAAAGGAAAATTTGGAACTTGGAATTCCACCCACCTCAAATTTTATTTCTCTTAACTTGTAAATTCAGGTGATGTACTCTTTTTTCCTCCTCAGCCTTTTTTACCACTAAAGAAAAGGGTTTTTGGCCAAGGAAGGTTTTAACGAGGCACACCTCATAAATAAATCAACAAAGCAACTTCATTCTCATACATTTTCGGTATTGGCACATTAACCATGACTAGGGATGACAAATATACCCGTACCCGCGGGTATACCCGAACCCGTCCCGACTTTGACGGGGAATACCCGGTTTGACCGAGTACGGGTACGGGTAAAACCCGATATATTAAATCGGGTACGGGTACGGGTATGTACTTACCCGCCCCGTACCCGTACTCGTACCTGTCCCCGTTTCTATTTTTAATTTAATACTCACTTTTAATTTAATTATATTAAAAAAAATTAATATTTTTTATGTGTGATTATTTATTATAATATGAGATAGAAAAATAACTTAATTATAATTATAATATAATAAAAAAAATAATTTAAAAATATTATTTTTTTTACAAAAAATAAAAAATAAAAAATAAAAAAATTGACGGGTACGGGTATACCCGATACCTGACAGGGACGGGGATGAGGATGAAAACCACATACCCGGCGGGTATGGGGACGGGGACGGGGATGGATTTGACTCGCGGGGACGAGGACAGGTATCATAAAACCCGTACCCGCCCCGCCCCGTTGCCATCCCTAACCATGACGACTTGCTAAGGTCGAGTTCGAACCTTGATGTTAAAGTCGGGTTCGAACCTTCAAATACAAATTACGTTGCCAAGGTCGAATCCGAACCTTGATACCAAGGTCGAGTTCGAACCTTGAGATCACATTTTCTTAACCAAGGTCAAGTTCGAACCTTGATATGTCAAGGTCGAGTCCGAACCTTGAGATCACATCTACTTAACAAGGTCAAATTTGAACCTTCAAATAACAAATTTGGGAACTCCTTAGAAGCCCCTTTGCTCATACATCACTCTGTGCTTGGGGGGGCAAGTGTACTGGCCAGCCGAGTTGTCGACTTGTCCCTCACCAATCTGCTGACTCGGTCAAAGGTTTACCAGCCTAACCAAGCAGTAAGCTCATTATTGCCGAGCTCCTCAGCCCGACCATGAAACATGGACATCGGAACACCACATCGGCCCAAAGAGGCCACGTCATCAAACAAATAAAAATACAATCTTGTCACCGCGCCACCCATGCGTTATGGGAACGAGGTGACGGTTATGACACATGGCGTCATGACAAATAGGCGTACGCGAAAAGTCACGACCCCTTGTCGAGCTCGGTCTTAACTCCTCGACCTACGGGCTTCGGAGCTCGGGGGGCTAGTGTACTATCCGTACTGCTATGCCGAGCTCGAGCTCGGCATCACAGCGCGGAGTGACCTCGGACACGTGCTAGGCGACATCGGCTCGCTATTCAATTAGGTCATAAACTGATCTCGGGCCCAAGGCCCAACAAAACCCTAATACACACAAAGGTACGTGCATTACTTATACGGGACTCATATTCATACAAACCCTAACTTTGGCTTTAGAGTCTCTTTTGCAGGTACCACCCCCATCTTGGAGCATCAACGTACCCGTGAAGGAGGTTCACCGATCTTACCCAGCGGAACATCCCTATCTCAGATTCTCGGTAAGAACATTACCCAATAAAAAATTAATCTTGGAAACCCATTATGAATCACAAATAAAGAAACTTTCCAATATTTAAATGGATTAATCAAGTTTGGACAATCAAAACTTCTCAATTTTCACAAGCAACACCACCAACCTTAGAGGATTTGAAACACTCAAGATTTAAAAATGAGTAAGTACAATAAGTTTGCTGCCTTGAAACAGAGGAAACATTTCAAAAATTTTATAACAAAGTTTATGGGTTAAATCTCAATTTAGTCAGAAAAGATACTAACCTCACAATTATAAAACTTCCTTGTACTATCATTATCTTGAGCCCAAGGAATTGAAAGAAATCGAGGAGTTGCAAGTCCAACAATCTGTATCAAGAAAAATTAGAGAGAAAAATTCTTTTCTTTTGTTCAATATCAACATGTCTGCAATGGATATTTTAAATTCTTTGAGTAGTAAGCCAGAAAAATTTACTGGTGAAAATTTTTTATGTTGGCAACAACAGATGAAATTTTGGCTTACAGAGTTGAATTTATTTTCTGTTATTTTAAATGGAAAACCTGAAAATTCTTCTGAATGTGCCTTGGTTGAAGCTAATTCTTCTAGTGATAAAGATATTTGTGTCATGGTCGTATTTTGAGTGCTCTATCTGATAATATTTATAAAATATTTTGTCATACAAAAACTGCTTTGGAGTTATGGGATGCTCTTGAACTAAAGTATGGTTCTGCTGAAAAGGGTTTAAGAAAATACTCTTGTGAAAGAAATATTTATTTTCAAATGGAAAAATAGAAAACCAAATTTGAAATATCTCAAAGTATGGGGGTGTCTTGCAAAGGTAAATATTCCTATTAATAAGAAAAGAAAAATTGGTCCCAAGACGGTTGATTGTGTTTTTCTATGATACTCTTTACATAGTACTACTTATAGATTTTTAATTATTAATTCTGAAGTTTCTGAAATTTCTAATAATATAATTATGGAATCTAGAGATGCTGTTTTTTTTTGAAAATATTTTTTCTTTGAAGAATAAATTGTCTAAACCTGTTTATGATACTTCTAGCTCTGTTTTATCTTCTAGTAGTATTGTTAACAAGGATTTTGAACCTAGGATTAGTAAAAGAATTAGAAAAGCTAAAGATTTTAGTCCTGAATTTTATTCCTTTTTACTTGAAGATGATCCTAAAACTTATAGTGAAGCTATGAGATCTGTTGATGCACCTTTTTGGAAAGAAGCTATTAATGATGAAATAGATTCTCTTAAAATCAATAAAACTTGGTTTTTGACTGACCTTCCTCCTGGTTGCAAGAGTATAGGTTGTAAATGGGTTTTTCGGAAAAAATTGAGAACAGATGGCTCCATAGATAAGTTTAAGGCAAGACTTGTTGTTATTGGTTATAAACAAGTAGAAGGTGTAGATTTCTTTGATACGTACTCTCTTGTTTCTAAAGTTACTACTATTAGAGTTTTAATTGCACTTGCATGTGTTCATAATTTGGAAATTCATCAAATGGATGTAAAAACTGCCTTCTTAAATGGTGACTTAGAAGAAGAAATTTACATGAATCAACCTGAAGGTTTTATAGAACCTGGAATGGAAAATAAAGTTTGCAAGCTTGTTAAATCCTTGTATGGTTTAAAACAGGCTCCTAAACAATGGCATGATAAATTTGATCAAGTTGTTTCTTCATATGGATTTCAGTTTAATAATAGTGATAAATGTGTTTATGTGAAACAATTTGATGATAATTCATGTGTTATTTTATGTCTCTATGTGGATGATATTTTAATCTTTGGTAGGAATCTACTTGTTATAAATGATGTGAAGTCCTTCTTGTCTATTAATTTTGATATGAAGGATCTTGGTCCTGTTGATGTTATTTTAGGTATTAAGTTGATTAAGAATCATGATGGTATTGTTTTGACACAATCACATTATATTGAAAAAATATTAAAAAAGTTTAATTATTTTGATGTGAAACCAGTTTCTACCCCATTTGATCCTAGCATTAAATTGAAGAAAAATATTGGTGAAAGTGTCTCTCCTCTTAAATATTCTCAAATTATTGGTTCCTTGTTGCATTTGTCTAATTTCTCAAGACCGGACATTGCATATGTTGTTGGTAGGTTAGGAAGATATACTCATAATCCTGATCATTCACATTGGCTTGCTCTAGAAAGGTTATTTAGATATCTCAAAGGAACTGTTAATTATGGCATTCACTATGCATGTTATCCTGCTGTTATTGAAGGTTTTTGTGATGCAAATTGGATTTCTGACTCTGATGAAACTAAATCTACTAGTGGTTATGTCTTTACTTTAGCTGGAGGTGCAGTAGCTTGGAAATTTGCAAAACAAACTATTATTTCTCGTTCTACTATGGAAGCTGAAATAATTGCCTTAGATACTGCTAGTAGTGAGGCTGAATTTCTTAAAAATTTTACTATATGACTTGCCATTATTAAATAAGCCTATACCTCCAATCTCAATGCATTGTGATAGAAGTTGCCATTGCTAAAGTTACTAGCAAAAACTTTAATGAAAAAAGAAGGCACTTGAGAATAAGACACAAATCTATTAGAAATTTGATAACTCATGGTGTTGTTTCTGTTGATTTTATCAGGTCTGAAAATAATCTTGCGGATCCGCTCACAAAAGGGTTGACGCGTCAATAAGTACTTGAATCGTCGAGGGGAATGGGACTAAAGTCCATCAACTAGTTGCAACAATGGACACCCGTCTCCACATAAATGGCGATCCCATAAATGGAGTTCAATGGGTAATAACGAAATTGTTTGTTAACTAAGTACACCATTATAAATTGCAAAATTATTGCATGTTCCATTCCTATGGCGAGGTGTACTCTAAAGTAAACTGTGACAGTAATAAGGTTGAGGTATTCAAATATTTATATTTATTGTGTTAAAATTAAAATACCTCTTAATGGACCCAATGACAATTGTTGTAGGGGTGGGTGTCACAGACCACCCTTGGAAGGGTTCACCTAGTGAGTGTGGTGGTGGGGCCGCTACTGTGAGATATGGACAATCTCTAAATGACACTCACGAAACAAGATACATGCGCAAGGCCGTAATGCGCTCCACTGATTAGAACTCAAATGAACACCTTTATTATACGTGTTATGTTCTAAAGTTTGGTTAAAGGGATATGGCTCAAGACAATCATGTCTCCATATTTTCTCAAATGGAAGTTCATATGCACTAGGTATAAGGCTCAAACCCGGAAGGTTCCTTGTACTGAAAATATAATATATCATGCTCCATTAAAATATTTAAGTTTATATATATATATATATATATATATATATATATATCAATTTGTTTTCTATATTTAAATTTTAAATTAGTGGGGGATTGTTGAGAAATTATTTTATAATTTAAAATTTAAATTAAATATTTAATATAATTAATCTTTTTCTTATGTAACCGTTTTCAAACTTTGACCAAGCCTCACAATTCTTTTTCCTATTAGTTAGTATACGTGCACTTGCTCCGAAAGTTTTGCGGAAAAACAAATTTGAAAACGGTGCACGTACTGTTGAGTTAAAAAGAGGTGCCTATATTGTGCTTATAGATGGTGAACCTGGTACGGGAAACGTGGTAGAAAAATTATACTGCAAGTTTATATTTTCTCTCCCTCAATATTTCCTCTACTACAAAATTATAATTTTGGAGCGGTGTTCTTTGATTCGGGGATCTTTCGTTGCACTCGAACGGTCTAACGGGTTGACGTATCTTGGGAGAGGAGCGCACTATAAGGCTCAAAATTACCAGTGCAGTGGGGGCGTTTTCTCTCTAAGGATAGCGCTCTGCGTGCTTCAACCCAGGCTACTCTAAACTTCTTAATTTTATTTACTCTTTGTGTTTAACTAGTTGTTACTGATTGCTCTGTTTTAATTTTATAATATTCATTGTGTTGTTGATATTGGTTCTATTGATAAATCTAAATATTTATTTTTTCTTGTGATCTATTTTATTTATTTTCCAACAATTTGTAATAGAAGTATCAAGAACCCTCAGCATCATCTTAAGATCAAGGAGTTGCAAGAAATCCAAGAAGAAAGTAAACGAGATTTGTGACGGAAATATCAAGAACCGTCTTCTTTTCTTTAATATGCTCACACTGTCTTCCATCGTTGCCCTCTACCACAAAACACTCTTCTCAGTCTTCCATAGCCAACATCCCAGTACTCAAAAATAGTACTTTTTGAGTACAAAAATGGTATAATACAGAAGTCTAAAACATAATAGTATACAGAAATACAGAAGTTAGAACCAAGAAAATTAGTCAGAAAATTCACTAACCTTGCAATTAGACAATTGCACATTATTATTAAGAAGAACTCCACTAATCTGAATTAAGAACCATAGGCGTATCAGTGAGAATTTGCAACAGAGTGTGTGCCTTAGCGGATATTCAAGAAAATAAAAAGAAAATGTATTGAAACCCTAACCTTATAAACCCAAATCAAATGTCTCTCATTGAAAGAAACGATAGAAGCACATCAAGAGAGACATGAAGAGAAACGCTTCGTTTATTGGCTAACCATTGGTGAACGGTACGAGCGAGACAGAGAGGCGGAACGAAATGCGAAAAATCGATGAGAAAAAACTTTTATAAAAAAATCTTATATATTACTATTACTTTATTTAAAAAAATTATTTTTAAATAATTTAAAATAATGAAATTACGTATCCAAGTTTAGTTTTTTAAAATATACTTTACGAACAATAAAAATTAAAATAAGGATATTAATTAAAATTTTAAAAAATGCTTGAAATAATTGATAAATTATCATACTTATTTATACTAGCAGGAAAAAGGCACTTCGTGTCTGCATTATATTAAAAAAAATTAAGAAAAAAATGAGAAGTTACTCATAAAAAAGTAGTTATTAAAAAATAAATAAAAAAATAAAATGGTTCATGTAAAAATGAAAACCAAAGTATTTATTGTAAAAATGATTTATTAGTTTTAAATTCTTAAATTTGATTAAAAAATAATTTTTCTAATTTTTTTTAATATAAAAAATATATAATGGTCCAAAAAAAAGTAGAGACCAAGGTAGTTACTAAAAAAGGTATCTCCTTTATATATTAGTATATATTAGTATATATATATATATATATATATATATATATATATATATTATAGTATCTTAAACTTGCAAGCTAAATATTCCTTTTTTATAATTAAAATTTATAAAACATAAATATTTTTGACATGTGTATTATATTTTAGATTTAAATAAAAATAAAAATATTAAAATGACCATTAAAAATTATCTATAAACATTAAATTATTTTAACATCAAATTTTACCTAATGTTATAATGTCTTTATCTTAGTTTATGATTCAGAATGTAATATTATAGGACATATTAACATTAATTTAGTCTTTCCATCAAACTAAATGTATTTATAGAACGAATCTGAGAAAACAAAATTAAGAATGAAAAATGTAACATTAAATTACAAGAAATAACCAATTAAAATTTATTTTTTTAAAGAAAATATATTATTTAGATTAATATTGAATGTCTATGAGTCATTAAAAGAATGTAACTAATTTTCATTAGAAACCTCAGAAGTTCCAGGTAAATCAACAAAGAAGTATCAAGATTTTACCATTACAGAATATATGATTCTTCATAAATGACGATATTAACAAAATATACTCTAAATATATTTATAAGAATTCTTTTACCTTCTTGATGATAACTTCCTTTTTTGTCTTTGTTATATTCAATCACTACTTATTCATCTTCAATTCAAAAATTAAAATTGTGTAACATTAAATTCAAGAATTCATTTATTGAGCTATTTCATTTCTGTCTTTCTTGTATTAAACTCTATTATTCATATCTGCATTGTGAAAATCACAATTTGACAAATATCAGAAATAAAAAAGAAAAAATACATTTCATAAAAAAGAAAAATACATTTCAATCATAATTAACAAGTCCAATAAACATACATGTAATATCTACACCACAAAGTTGTGATAATGAATCCTCTTTTCCTTTTGTAAGAGGGCCTAATAAGGAACAAGAATGGTCAAGAATGACAAGTTGCTCTCAAAGAATGGTCAAGAAACAAGTGACATATATTAGAACAATTATTTCTCAATATAAGATAGGCTAAAAACCTAATTTGGTCCCTTATAATTTTTTTTTGTTTCAATTTAGTCCCTCATTAATTTTTTGTCTCAATTTGGTCCCAAACTAATTAATTGGTTTCAATTTAGTCCCAAATTAATTAATTAGTTTCAATGTGGGACTTCCGTTCAAATTATTTAAACGGAGTTAACTTTTGGCCACGTGGATGTCACGTAGATGCATACGTGGCATCCAAGTGGATAAGAATTTTTTTTGAAAACACCTGGACCGGAATGGCCCGTTCTGAAACCGGAACGGGCCGTTCTGGTTGCAAAATTAAAACACCATCAGTTCAGAACGGCCCGTTCCAAAACTGTGAATAAAATATTCTTTGCTTAATTGTGTTTTTGATATTATAATTATGCAATTTTGATCTCTAAAGTTTTAATTGAGTAATTTCAGTCCTTAAAAGATTATAGTTGTGTAATTTTAATCTCACAATTTTTAATTGAACAATTTTAATCTCTTAAATATCATAATTGTTCAATTTTAGTCTTTCTCATTAAAAATTTAATAATTTAATAATTTTAATATATATATATATAATATAATGTTTTAAAACTATATAATTGTTTGTTTATTTAAATTAACGTATATTATTTTTTTTAATGTATCAAATGATATATATTTATTATTACTAAATAAATAAAATTTATATATTATTAGTATTTTAATATTACTGATAAATTAATATCAATAATATTTTTACTATATTTATAAATAAACTAATAATTTGATAAATATAACTTAATATATATTAATATACTTTTACAAAAATATAAATATATAAGATCAGATATATATTTCTAATTAATATACTTATATTTTTGTAAAAGTATATTAATATATAACAAGTTATATTTATCAAATTATTAGTTTATCTATAAATATATTAATAATATTATTGATATAATATCAAAAATTATAATATACGTTAATTTGAATAGATAAATAATTATTTAATTTTAAAACATTATATATATATATATTAAAATTATTAATTTTTAATGGGAGAAACAAAAATCATACTATTATGATATTCGAGGGACTAAAATTGTTCAATTAAAAATTGAAGGACCAAAATCGCGCAATTGTAATTCTTTAAGGACTAAAATTATGCAATTAAAATCTTGGAGATCACAAAACTGCACAATTGTAATACTTGAGAGATAAAAAATGCAATTAAACCAATATTCTTGATTAATTTTATTAAAAAATATAACAATTTTGAAAAATATTTTTTTATGGTAAAAATTTTAAAATTACTTATTTTTATAAAATATAATTATCTTATAAATAGAGTAATAATTTTTCTTTCTCTTTCTGTTTGAAGAAATATTTAAATATCACTTTATAATTTTTTGCAAGTTATTTAAGATTAAAAGAATAAAATGATAAAAATTAATAAAATAAACATAATAAAATAAAATATAAAAAATATTAATATATTTATTTTATTAGATATAATAACATAATTAAAATATAATTAATAATATATATTTTATAAAATTTTTAATATTTTATATATATAAAAAATAAAATAAAACCAGAACGGCCCGTTCTGAAACCGGAACGGGCCGTTCTGGTTGCATTTTCGTTGTGTTAATTTTGCCCCTGGAACGGGCCGTTCCGGATGCAAAATTAACACACCAAAAGTGCACCCAGAACGGTCCGTTCCGGTTTCAGAACGGGCCGTTCTGGGTCCAGGTGTTTTAAAAAAAAATTCTCATCCACGTGGCATCCACGTATGTATCTACGTGGCGTCCACGTGGCCAAGAGTTAACACCGTTAAAGCAATTTGGACGGAAAGTCCCACATTGAAACCAATTAATTAATTTGGGACTAAATTGAAACCAATTAATTAGTTTGGGACCAAATTGAGACCAAAAATTAATGAGAGACTAAATTGAAACAAAAAAAGATTATAAGGGACCAAATTAGGTTTTTAGCCTAAAAGATATGGTGATTTAGGTGATTAAGTGACTTATTTAAACATAAAAATTAACTGTTTATAAAAAGAATTAAAAATAAATATTATATAAATTTGAACGACTAAAATTAATAAATTTCATTTTCAGAGACTAAAATCAAATACAGTTAATTTTTTAAGGAAAAAAATATATTTAATTCTTTTATCTAATATTTTTCATATTATGGGAGAGGCCCCTAGGTGGCTTGAAAAGTGCACAATATAAGCATGAACAGTGATTACATAAATCAACAAAAAAAAAAGAAAAAAGATAAGAGTTAATAACAAGAGGGAAAATTTAATGTTATGAACAAATCCTCTTATATTTAACACTTGTACAGTATTTAAGTAATGTATCCAAGGATTTTTACACTTTTAACTCCTAGTGACTCCATTGAGTTAAGCAGAACCTACATAAGAAAATATATATGTACTAGTATACACCCCTTCGGTCAGACTATAGGCCGAGTAGGCTGCCGAACCGACGAAACACACACCACGACACCCTTTCGGTTTGGGACGTGGCCGAATACACCCCTCGGCCAAAAGAGTGGCCCAAGGCTCACTTACCACGACAAGTGAAGGTGAATAAACACCCAACTAATCCCTCGGCCACAAGCATAGCCGAACACCCACTCGGCTTTGGGCAAGGCCGAAAACCCCTTCGGCTCTGGGCTAGGCCGAACACCCCCTCGACTCTGGGCTAGGCCGAACACCCTTTCAGCTACGATCATGACCTAATATCCACCTGACCCCAAAGGAATGAACTATTCGAAGATTGAATGAGGAAAAGATCTCCAAACTACCCTTCGGCCTTGAGCTCGACCGAATAACCCTTCGGCTTCAAGCTTGGCCGAAGGAACAGCCAAGTGCCTCGGTCATGGGCCTAGCCGAAGACCCCTTCGGCTTTGGGTTTGGCCGAATACCCATTCGGCCTTGAACTTGGTCGAGGACCCAACAAAGGGACAGTTCACGTTAATAGCAAGGCAGATTAAGGTACCTGATAAGCAATGCTTGTTAGAACTAATCAAGAGAGATTAACGTTAACTAAGAACATTACCCATCTCCCAAGACAGAAGGCCCACCAGGCCCAAACACGTCACTATAAATACCCAGGTGATGGGACATAAAGGAGGTACGTTATTATCCATTATAAAGGCATTTATTACTCTACACCGAATACTTACTTGATCGTCGGAGTGCCTTTGCAGGTACCCTCCCCACCCTTTGGAGATAGTGTTCGGTTGGCACTGAAGACAGGAGATCACGAAGGAGGAACGACAAGTGGATTGTTTCTACACAGGAACATTTTGGCGCCCACCGTGGGGCCGAAACCAAAACGGTTCTCGACCCTGAAGTAAGATGGTAGCAACAAGGAGCCAGCAAGAGAACGCAGCAACCCACCCTTTCGGGATGCCCCGAGATACCACCGGACAGCAGACTAATAACAATGAGGAAGGAATGGAGGAATCCTACGTAGAGCGATCCCAACAACCCAATCCGTCATCGGCCATCGAGCAATTGAAGGCCGAAATGATGGAACTAAAGAGGCTCCGAGAAAAGGACGCTCACGAACTATCAGTTCTAAGGAAAGAGAACGCAGAACTCCGAAGTGACAATCGTTCTTGGCACCCATCCCATGACATCCCAAACACTCTGTCAATGAAGGATCAAGGGGAGTCTTCGGGGTGGTACAAAGAAACAAGAGAGCCTAGGCCCCCACCAGGAGTGACAACTACTACTTTCGATCAGCAACGACGACAGGGAAGGACGTTGTTTACTCCGAACATTGTCGGGGCCCGTTTGCCTGACAATTGGAAAAACTTGGCCCTGGAAAAATACGATGGAACCGCCGACCCAGAAGAACACCTTGATGCGTTCGTCACCCAGGTCAGCCTGTACACGGACGACGATGCTATCATGTGTAAAGTTTTCCCTACCTCGCTGAAAGGACCAGCGCTTAACTGGTTCACAAGGCTCCTACCCGGATCGGTAGATTCGTTCACGGCCTTGTCTTCCCGGTTTGTGATACAATTTGCCACGAGCCGTCCTCATCAGCTCACGTCTATCGCATTGGTCAACATTCGCCAAGAAAAGAAAGAACCTCTGAGAACTTTCATGGAGAGATTCGAAAAGATGACATTATCCATTCGCAACTTGGACCCGGCCATGGCAATGCATCACCTGACCACGACGCTACGGCCCGATCCCTTTGTCAACAGTCTGCAAAAAGCCACCCCGAGACCTGGACGACCTGAGGCAGAGAGTCACAAAATACATGCAGATGGAGGAATTGGCCGAATTTTGGAATCAAAACCGACCCGACCTGTTCCTCGCAAAAAAAGAAAGTGACAAGGAGCCCCCCAGGTCGCGCCCCCAAGACATGCCTGATCGTGACAAGAGTAATAGGGGGCCGAGATATATGCAGTATACGCCGCTCAACACCAGCAGGGCTAAGGTATTGGAGCAAGCCCTAGCCACTGAAGTCTTGGTCGTCCCCCGGAGAGCCATGACCCCGCCTCATGCCGATAAAACAAAAGCGTGCCAGTTCCACTAGAATAGAGGGCACACTACTGAAGAGTGCTCTGCCCTTCGGGATCGCATTGAAGACCTTGTTAAGGCCGGACATCTTCAAAGCTTTGTTCGATCATCGGACAATCGAAGGAACGATTACCGCTCTGGTAAGGGGGAGTATAGAAGGGAGAACCGAGAACGAGCACCTCCAAGGAATCGATCCCGTGAGCGCAGCCGGTCTCAGGAAAGAAACAATCAACAGCGAGATCGGAACCAACCCAGACGAGTCATAAATACCATTGCTGGAGGCTTCGCAGGAGGAGGAAGCTCTTCTTCAGCCCGAAAGAGACACTTGAGGGCAATCAAATCGGTTAACTCTATAGGCCGAGCGGCTCCAATTCATATGCCCCCTATTGCATTCACCGACCAAGATTTTCAAGGCGTCGACCCGGTACAAGACGATCCCATGGTCATCAGCGTGGAAATCAACAACTGTATCGTGAGAAAAACTCTCATCGATCAAGGGAGCTCGGCAGGCATCTTATACTGGAAGACGTTCGAGCAGCTCGGCATCCTTGAACAAGAATTGACACCCTATAATGAGCCCTTGGTGGGATTTTCGGGAGAACGTGTGGACACTTGGGGAACAATAGACCTATACACCTACTTCGGAGACAACCGGGAGGGACGTAGGATCAAAGTACGATACGTTGTGGTGAACGCTAACGCATCATACAACATCCTCTTGGGCCGACCCTCCTTGAACAAGCTTCGAGCCATCGTTTCTACCCCCCACTTGGCAATGAAATTCCCGTCGAAGGAAGGCACGATCATCACCCTGCACGCCGATCAAAAGACGGCCCGCGAATGTTACTTTGCTAGCCTGAAGGTACAACCTACTCCGAAGACAAGCCGACATCGAGATGTCAACGTCATCGGAGATGTTGGCCAACATAAGTTGAATGATAGCTTAGAACTCGACCCCAGAATGGAAGACGAGCATAGGGTCGAACCAGCGGAAACAACGATCCCGTTCCAGCTCGAAAAAATGGAGGAACAAGTCACATACTTAAGTTCCCAATTGACAGAGACCGAGGCAAGAGACATTAAGCGAGTCCTACTGAAGTATTCAGATTTGTTCGCCTGGACAGCAACCGATATGCCTGACATTGACCCTAGCTTCCATTGCCACCGACTCTCGGTCTGCCGAGATGCCAGGCCAATAGCGCAGAAGAAGAGAAAAATGGGGGGAGAAAGGGCCCAAGCAGTAAGAGAAGAAACGACCAAGTTACTACACGCGGGATTCATCAGGGAAGTCAAGTATTCCACCTGGTTGGCCAATGTAGTGATGGTCAAAATGGCCAATGGCAAGTGGCAAATGTGTACTGACTACACGGATCTCAACAAGGCGTGCCCAAAGGATGCCTACCCCCTTCCACACATTGACACGTTAGTTGATGGAGCAGCAGGTCACCAGAGGTTGAGCTTTCTAGATGCCTACTCAGGGTATAATCAGATACCTATGTACCCCCCAGACGAGGAAAAAACCACATTCATCACGGATTCAGCCAACTTTTGCTAGAAGGTAATGCCTTTCGGGTTGAGGAATGCGGGAGAAACCTACCAGCGCCTCATGGACAAGATTTTTCGTAGGCAGATTGGGACGTGCTTGGAAGTATATGTGGACGATATGGTGATCAAGTCCACCTCCACCGCCGATCACCTAAAATACCTCCACACGATTTTTGACGAGGTGAGGCGGCACCACATGCAATTGAATCTGGCTAAATGCACGTTCGGGGTTGCCGGGGGAAAATTTCTGGGTTTCATGTTGTCAAAGAGAGGTATAGAAGCCAACCCCGATAAATGCCAAGCCATCATCAATATGAGAAGCCCCCTTAATATAAAAGAAGTACAGCGCTTGGCCGGACGCATCGCCTCCCTGGCTCGATTCCTGCCTTGCATGGCGGACAAATCGAGACCCGTTATGTCTCTGTTGAAGAAAGACACCAAGTTTAAGTGGACTGACGAATGTGAATCAACCTTTCAAAACTTCAAAACAATACTAGCAACTCCACCACTGCTAGCCAAGCCGGATCCCCAGTTGGACATGATAGTATACATCTCGATTTCAAACAAAGCCATCAGCACAACATTGGTGCAAGAGAAAATAGAGCAGACGCCGGTGTTCTTCATCAGCCAGGTCCTACAGGAAGCCGAGACGAGATATCAACATCTCAAAAAAATAGTTTTAGCACTCGTGCACACGGCCAGGCGTCTCCGATATTACTTCCAGAGCCACCGAATTCTCATCCGAACGGACAGCCCCATCGTCAAAGTCTTGCGGAAACCCGAGTTAGCCGGACGGATGGTTGCTTGGTCCATTGAATTGTCACAATTCGATATTCGCTTTGAACCAAGAGGACCCATCAAGGCCCAGAGCATGGCCGATTTCATAAATGAATTCACACTGCAGATAATTCCCGAGCCACACGTTTGGACGCTGCACGTGGATGGATCGTCAAACCAGCAAGGTAGCGGTGACGGCATCATTTTGGAAGGTCCCGGCAAAACGATAATAGAACAGTCACTGCGGTTCGGATTCAAAACTTCTAATAACCAGGAAGAGTACGAGGCTCTTCTCGCAGGCCTAAGATTGGCAAAAGACCTAGGCATCGCTAGAATCCAGTGCTTTAGCGACTCGCACGTCGTGACAGGGCAAGTCAACGGCACCTTCCAGATCAAAGAGCCAACTTTACTTTTGTACTTTCATGCTTTCCAGAAACTAAAGAGCAGCTTTGACATTGTCCAAGTTACACACACTCCCAAGGAACACAATACAAGAGCCGACCAGCTAGCCAAACTAGCTAGTAGCAAGAAAGCTAGCCATTTGCGTAGTATGATACAACAAGAGTTACTAAGCCCAAGCATTAATGAAGCTGAATGTATGCAGGTTGATCAGGAAAAAACCACTGCTGGATGGATGCCATAGTAAACCACCTCCTAACCGGAGAATTGCCCGAAGATCCCCTCGAAGCTAAGAAATTGAGAACTTTGGCAGCACGATACACTCTGATTGTCGGAGAATTGTACAAGCGAGGCTTGTCGACACCACTGTTGAAATGTCTCACCCCCGAACAGGCACACTACGTTCTCCGTGAAGTTCATGAAGGTGTGTGCGGAACTCACTCGGGAAGCCGAACCCTTGCAGCCAAAGTCGTCCGCACAGGGTACTACTGGCCAACCTTAGCTACTGATTGCGCCGAATTTATTCAGCGGTGCAAACCATGCCAACAATTCAGGCCATTAACACATCAACCTCCAGAAGAATTTCATTCTATCACAACCCCATGGCCATTTTCTATCTGGGGCATGAACATACTGGGACCCTTCCCACCAGCCAAAGGGCAAGTGAAGTTCCTCATTGTGGCTGTGGACCACTTCACTAAATGGATTGAAGCAGAAGCAGTAGCCGCCATAACGACCAACAACATTTAGAAGTTCTTTTGGAAGAACGTCATCACGCGCTTTGGGATTCCTTACGCATTAATCACCGACAATGGTTTACAGTTCACCGATCGACGTTTCAATGACTTCTTGTCCGAGTTAGGCATCAAGCATAAAATGATTTCAGTAGAGCATCCCTAATCCAATGGACAGGCCGAGGCAGCAAACAAGGTCATCCTCAAAGAATTAAAGCGATGACTCGGGCAGGCCAAAGGTTCATGGCCGGATCATCTACCAGAGATTCTATGGGCATATCGTTGCACTCCACAAAGTTCTACCAAGGAAACCCCCTTTCGGCTAACTTATGGCACCGATGCCATGATTCCGGTTGAAGTAGGAGAACCTTCACTTCGACGATAGCAATTCAATGAAGATACCAACGGGGAAGCTCTCAATATAGAACTAGACCTGGTTGACGAAACACGCGAGTCAGCTCTTGTCAACATGGAAGCTTGCCGAACCAGAGCGGCTAGGAAAATCAGATCAAAGGTGAAACCTCGTCAGTTTCAAGCAGGGGACCTAGTGTGGCGAGTCACAGGTGAAGCACGGAAGGACAAAACCCAGGGGAAGTTAGCACCCAACTGGGATGGACCTTATCGGGTAAGGCACGACCTGCAAAACGGAGCTTACAAACTAGAAGAACTCAATGGGAAGGTCATACCCCAAACATGGAATGCGACACACCTGAAGCACTATTTTAGCTAGTCATTCTTATGTAATTTGTTTCGGAGCACTCTTTTCCTTTCTCAGGTTTTTTCCTCTTATAAGAATGTGAAAGAGGTTTTACTGACGAAAGGTTTTTAATGAGGCTCTACATCAATGAAACAACCTCTTTTATCGAAATCCTCTATCTGCTCAGTTTAAACAAATCCCTCCCGAGCACTCTCGCTCGGCCAAGGAAGAACACTATCCCCTCCCGAGCATTCTCGCTCGGCCAAGGACGAATAAACTATTCCCTCCCGAGCACTCTCGCTCGGCCAAGGACGAATACTTTAATCCCTCCCGAGCACTCTCGCTCGGCCAAGGACGAATACGTTAATCCCTCCCGAGCATTCTCACTCGGCCAAGGACGAATAAACAAATCCCTCCCGAGACATCCTCTCGGCCAAGGTTGAACAAAATCCCTCCCGAGACATCCTCTCGGCCAAGGTTGAAAAAATCCCTCCCGAGACATCCTCTCGGCCAAGGTTGAACAAAATCCGAGAGGCCATCTCGGCCAAGGATGAGAACTTAGCCCTTTCTGAGTACCTACTACTCGGTCAAGGGTGAGCAAAGTTTACTTCCCGAGGAACCTCCTCGACCAAAGTTAAGCCACCATACCTCTCCCGAGTACCTCTTGCTCGGTCAAGGATTAACAACTCAATTACCTTGCCCACCAATAAGGAGATTCCAACCCTATCGGCCAAAAGAAACATGGAAAATTCAAATCTCCCTCACAGATCCGAGCCAATTCGTTTATTAAATATGAATCACTCATAGTTAAAGTAGCACCTAATGTACAGAAACATAAAATAGAATCCGAATAGGAAAGAAGAACAAATTCATTAAGACTCTAAGGTCAAAGCGGCACTATTGGCCGAAGGGTACAGTCAAGTATGGCTCAGACGGCCCAATCGGCATGAGTGGCCTCGGTCTCCTCATCTTCATTCACGGTTGCTCCTGGATCTTCCGAGGGAGCCGACCTGGGTGGAGCCGCCTCATCCGGCTCAACGTCGTTGGGGGCATCAGCGAAGTCCATATACGCCCCTTGAAAGAAGTCTTTGCTCAGTTCAAAAGAGAAGTCTTGGGGAAAGGTTCCGAAATGGGTCGCCTGCCGAACAGCATGCCAAAACCCTTCCTCGTGCTCCCTGACAATCTTGCTCTCCACTTCGGCACGGAAGGACGCTAGGGCGGCATCATCTTCGGCCTTAGCCTTTTGCTCTCGGGCCGTGAGCTCTTGTACCTCTTGGACCCTCATCCGCTCCGCGTCTTCCACCGCAAGGGCTCGGCCCTCCATTTCCCCATAAGCCTCCTTTAGCCGAGCCACCTCGGCCTCCAACGTCAACTTCTCACTCGAAGTGGCCTCATGCGCCTCAACAGATTGTTGAAGGGCCGACTTGGTCTCGTCCAGACTCTGCTTCAGATTATGCACATCGGCCATAGGCTCTAAAGCCATCTTCCGAAATATGGTCGTGGCCCTCATATGTAGTTCACAGGCCATTGCCCACTGAGCCGAGGGAGTAGCGGAATCAAGCATATGATGTCCCTGAGCCGACAACAAATCGGACGACATCATCCGAGCCAATCGAATCTCCCCCGAAAGAAAATCTTTGGCGATGATGGCTGAAGGAACGACCAAATCAGTCGAAGAACCTTCAACCCGGCGTTGCTTCGGCTGAGTGGTTTTAGCAGTGACGACATCGACTTTCCTCTTCCCTTTGTCCTTTTTCCTTTTTGTCGTAGGATCCGGAAGAGCATTTACCGGAGGTGTTGGCCGAGGAGCATCCATGGCATTGGGTTGTTGGTCAATTGCCACGCTACGATGGTCCTCGGCAGAGGTCCCGGCCGGGGCTCGGCTTCTCATTAGTTGCCAGTACGATAATCCTTGACCCTGTTGCGCCATCCAGCCTGCAAAAGTCAAACAGTCACACATCAACTTAACAAGAACGACCAATCGGAAATATTAAAACATACCCTCTAAATCAAAACGAGGCCGAGACGACTTGGGCAGCAGCACTAGAAACAGAGCAGGGATGCACCTCGGTAGTCCTTTCAGGACATTTAAAGCTGACAACTCGGCATCGGTCATCATGTCCTCCAGAAAATCGTCGTATTTCTGAGGCTGCTGGGTCCAATAAAAAGGAAAAAGGGGTTTCTGCTCGGCATCATAAAAATAATTCCGGCCGGCAACGGGGTCTATGATTACCTTCACAAACCCCGACTTAAAACCCTTAAAGGACGACGTAAAGGGCTTCAACAACGGTCGGTCGACGTGCTGAATCAACGAAAGCCACTTAACGGTCTTATTAGATGGACGAGTACAGAAAAAATGTAAAAATAGACCTACGGTCGGCTCTATATAATGATATTTACAAAGCACTCTGAACGCTTGCATGTAAGCCCACGCGTTCGGGTGCAACTGCGTCGGGGCCACGTTCAAGACATGAAGGACCCCCATCTGAAAGTCGTCGAAGGGGAGCGACATGCCGAGCTCACGAAAGAAGCACTCATACATGTAGAAGTAGTCTCCCTGACCTTCCTGCTTCGCAAGAAAAACCAGGTCAAGCCCCCCTGGCCCTTCGGCCCGGCACTGACGCAGCATAATGGGATACGGATCCCAACCCTCCCATCGGCCCAACGTACAAAGACCGAGGAGTCGTATCACGGATGCCCTCTCATAAAAATGAGAAAAGTATGCCGCCACCTCACCATCCACCCAATCGTACCCGGGGATCTCACATGGAGGATACTTATGCCTATAATCCCCGGGGCTCATCTCGGCATCAGGTAAATCTGACCCGGATGAAGAACTTCCCGACTCCCCACTACGGTCAGGCCCCGACCCACTGGGACCCCCGAGTACTTCCACTTCGGCATTGAAGGCCAGCATCTCGGCCTCGACATCTCGCGCCGATATACTACCACTAGCCGACAACCCTGATGACAATGTGACACCTTCGGTGGCCATTATCGCAAAAAAATTGACCAAAAACACAAAAACCCACCTTTAGGAGTATTCGGCTCACAAGAAAGGATATCAGGGCAGTATTTACTACATAGGAGGCGTGAGGAATGGTGCCCCACCCCCACCCCTTATATAGGCAACCCAAGGCAACCCAAAGGTCTGATAATTAATGCCCCAAATGCGAAAAGACGTAACCCTTGGGTGCCAAAACCCAAAGGCGGCCACAGCATTCAACGGTCACTATCAAGATGACACACTTCCCAAAAAGCACGTCTCCAAAACCAAAACCCTAAAAAACCCCGAACCGTCTCAACACCTCAAAACCCCTTTGTCTTTCATCCTCGGGCTTGGGGGGTAGTGTACTAGTATACACCCCTTCGGTCAGACTATAGGTCGAGTAGGCTGCCCGAACCGACGAAACACACACCACAACACCCCTTCGGTTTGGGACTTGGCCGAATACACCCCTCGGCCAAAGGAGTGGCCCAAGGCTCACTTACCACGACAAGTGAAGGTGAATAAACACCCAACTAATCCCTCGACCACAAGCATAGCCGAACACCCACTCGGCTTTGGGCAAGGCCGAACACCCCTTCGGCTCTGGGCTAGGCTGAACACCCCCTCGACTCTGGGCTAGGCCGAACACCCTTTCAGCTACGATCATGACCTAATATCCACCTGACCCCAAAGGAACGAAGTATTCGAAGATTGAATGAGGAAAAGATCTCCAAAATACCCTTCGGCCTTGAGCTCGACCGAATAACCCTTCGGCTTCAAGCTTGGCCGAAGGAACAACCAAGTGCCTCGGTCATGGGCCTAGCCGAAGACCCCTTCGGCCTTGAACCTGGTCGAGGACCCAACAAAGGGACAGTTCACGTTAATAGCAAGGCAGATTAAGGTACTTGATAAGCAATGCTTGTTAGAACTAATCAAGAGAGATTAACGTTAACTAAGAACATTACCCATCTCGCAAGACAGAAGGCCCACCAGGCCCAAACACGTCACTATAAATACCCAGGTGATGGGACATAAAGGAGGTACGTTATTACCCATTATAAAGGCATTTATTACTCTGCACCGAATACTTACTTGATCGTCGGAGTACCTTTGCAGGTACCCTCCCCACCCTTTGGAGATAGTGTTCGGTCGACACTGAAGACAAGAAATCACGAAGGAGGAACAACAAGTGGAGTGTTTCTACACAGGAACAATATCCAAATATCATATTATTTATATAATAAGCGTGACATAAAAAATAAACATATAGGTTATTCCCGAGACCCGAGGAACTCATTTCTATCCAATTCATACATCATAGATGATATTCAAAAGCTTTATAGCCACCACTTTTTTTATATTGTCTGGGGGCATAAAGAAAAAAAAATATTGTTAACAGAGAACATAATGGAAGAAGGCTGGGATTGTTTTGTTTAGTAACCAAAATACCTTTTGACAGGACAAAAGCATTATCTTGAGGCCGAAGAGTTACAAGAAATTCAGTAATCATATTAAAATTAAAAAAAAATTCAATATAAAAAAAAGGTACAAAAAATCAAAAAGAAATAAAGAAAAATAAAACATATACTAAAATCCAAAGGTATTTCCTTTTCACAATCACTACCTACACCTCTTTTTTGTTTTTCTTCTTATCTATGTTCATTTAATTCACTTGCTCACTATAGAACTCATCTAAAGTGAGTTATAAATATTTGAAACATAAATTAAATCTCTCTTAAAAATACATAGGGTCTTGATTCTCAAACTCCATGATAGATAAGTTTATGATAATGTTGTAAAAATAATAGTTTTCTAAAATAAAAGCAAGCTACAACAATGCAAAAAAAAGAAAAAAGAAAAAATATTTAGCAGAAACTTTAATGTGCAGATGAAATAGAAAAATTCAATAGTAATACACAAACACGTGCATAAGGAATTGGGTCTACGAAAGACTGACCCAATTACCTCGGAAACACAAACACAAAATTCAGAAAATCCAAGAAAACATTAAGTTAGTTTACTCACATGCGAGAAATAAAACTGTATCAGAGAGACCATAATAACCCTTCGGCTTTCACGTTGACTAACTAGGTCTTCGGCCTCAACATTGACTGAGCACCAAACCAACCCTTTGGCCCCCACACAAGCTAGATCCGTCAAACCTCCACGACCGAACACCCCTTCCAACCCGAACAACAGCCACAAGCCCAAAGCCTAGGCCCTATTCGGGAACCAAAAGGATCGAGTACACACTTCGCCCTGTAAATAACTCGAAGGGGTAATCGATCGAGATAGAAGCTGAACCATCCCTTGTCATCTAAATTACATTAATTATAGATTCACAACAAAAGTCCACGTCAGCTATAATCAGGAAACAAAACCTATTATAATCAGTCCTGTACCAACTTGGCTTAAGGCCGAGCTCAGCCGAGTTCATTAGACAACTTTGACCGAGATGACCATTTAGCCAAACTAAAATAAACATATAAAAGGCTAAGGTGTGACATCGGAGAGGAGAGATCGATAACACACCTCAGCATACCAACGACATTGAATACGACTTAACCGCCAATAACCCTCAAAAAGTAACCAATCATCAGTTACACGGTTATCCGAGAACGACCACAGGTAATAATATAGACAATGCATGAGATAGGACAACTAACTAACTTGATCGTCGGAGTCCTTTTTGCAGGCACATCCGAGACGCCCAAGTGAGGAGACCGGAGAGAAGGAATTCAACTCATCAATCAACTTCGTACAATCTCGGCCAGACTTAGCAAGGGAGACGACTTGTTCGAACCGGGAAGACGACCTGAGTCGTGTAAGTACATTTGGCGCTAGAAGGAGGGCTTGGTAAAACTTTTCCTCCTTCACCCTTATGGTTTCGACCCGAAGTCAGACCAACAGAGCAACGAGTATACCACAACCACATTCAAGCACGCCGAATATGGAAGACAACCCGGCCTTACGAAGGTTACTTGAACAGATTGAATTGATGCAACAACAACATGCAGCGGAGATGGAAAATCTTCGTAAACAGCATGAAGCCGACTTACAACAGTTACGTGCCGAACAGGCCGCATTCCGAGCCCAGTGGCAACAACATCAACAACCACCTCACACACATCACGCTAGCCATGTTCCTCCCACCGCGGGCGAGCATGAGTCTTCTCCTGATCCGACATACCCTCCAGAACCCACACGAACTCACCGATCTGTACACACTCATATCAGCCGTCCTGAGCACGACCTTCATTCCACTCGACGACACCCTTTTGTTGATGGAATTATGGAAGTTCCGCTTCCCCCTTCTTGGAATCCATTAAACATTGACAGATATGATGGAAGCACTAACCCTGACGAGCACATTGACGCATATGTTACTCAGGTTAACCTTTACACGAATGATGACGCCATCATGTGCCGTGTATTTCCAACCTCGCTCAAGGGTGCCGCTCTTAGTTGGTACACACAATTACCACCCAGATCGGTAGACAGTTTGATACTCTGGTCCGCCTTTTCTCTGCCCAATACGCCACTAGCAGGCCTCATCACATCACCTCTGCAGCGTTATCTAACTTGCGGCAACGAGACGATGAATCTCTCAGGCATTTTATGGAACGTTTTGCCAACGTCTCCATCAAAATCCAAAATCTAAACCCAGAAGTCGCCCTCCATTCCATGCTGATGGCACTCAAACCTGGATCCTTTGTTGACAGCCTGTGCCGACACCAGCCAGCCAGTATGGACGACCTGAGAGCACGCGCCGCCGGATACATACAGATGGAAGAACATGCGGCATTTCGCAACACTATCCGAGATGGTCTTGCCCTCAAGGGAGAATCCACTAACAGGGAGAAGCAAAAGAATCACTTTGACCAAAGATCAAAAAGACCTCGTCAAGCACGAGGCCCCAGGTATGATTTTTACACATCCCTTAATGCTCCTCGAGTCAATATTTTGGAGGAAGCTAACCATGCAGATCTGATCTCCCTACCCCCTCCAGCCTACAACTCGGCCAACGCCGACAAGAGCAAACACTGCCGATATCACAGAAATCATGGGCACACAACGGAGGAATGTTGGAGCCTCAAAGACAAAATCGAAGAGTTGATTCAAGCTGGTCACCTTGGACAATACGTCCAACGAGGTCAAGCTTCTCGCGGAGGTTTCCGAGGACGCGATAGAGGACGAGGTCGGTATTCAAACCGATATCAAGGACGATATCAAGGTCACCATGGTCACCAAGAACATGGCACCTACCAACAAGCACCTACGCGTGAAGAAAATAAACCCAGTGCAAACAGTGCCGATCCACAACACGGAGATAAACCCTCTGCCGAGAATAATTTGCGTGGGATCATCAACACCATTTCGGGGGGCTTCGCGGGAGGAGGAAGTTTTAACTCCGCCAGAAAGCGGCATTTACGCAATGTTCATAACATCAACAATTCCCACAACTTGGATTCCAAGATGAACCCATCAACTCCTCCCATCGTTTTCACTGATGACGACTATGCAGGCATAAGCCTCAACCAAGATGACCCCATGGTCATCTCGGTCGAAGTAGCCAACTGGGAAGTCCAAAAGACTTTAGTTGATCAAGGTAGCTCTGCTGATGTGTTGTACTGGCCAACCTTTCTTAAGCGTGACATTCCTCACAGTATGATCCAACCATACTCTGAGCCCCTCGTGGGCTTTGCAGGTGAGCGAGTCCATACTCGCGGGTTTATTGAATTACTAACCTCCTTTGGTACAACTTCGAATTCGAGAAGGGTGTTGGTGAAATATCTCTTAGTTGATGCCATCACTTCTTACAACATCCTTATCGGAAGATCGACATTGAACCAGTTAGGAGCTGTAGTGTCTACACCTCATTTGACCATGAAATTCCCGGGGACCAATGGACAAATCATAGCTATCAAGGCCAATCAACAGTTAGCAAGGAAATGTTATGCCGAAAGTATAAAGATCACTCCCACCAAACCTCAACTCGGGATGACAAGTTCAACCGCAGTGGCCCATGTTGACAAAGACGAGATGGTCGAGCTAGATCCCCGAATTGACATGTACGATCACCGACCTAGTCCGGTTGATGATTTGTTAGAGTTCCAAATTGGTAAGAGGCCAGGACAATGCACCAAAATCGGAAAGCACATAGAGCCCGAGCTCCGAGGTAAAATCATGTCAATTTTAATTGAAAATGCTGACCTTTTTGCCTGGAGTAGCGCAGATATGCCAGGGATAGATCCCAGTTTTATTTGCCACAAATTAGCCATTTACAGAGAAGCAAAGCCAATATCTTAGAAGAAAAGGAAGATTGGTGGCGAAAGAAGAGAAGCTATTAAAATTGAGACTCAAAAATTGTTGAATGCAGGATTCATCAAAGAGATTACATACACCACTTGGCTAGCCAATGTCGTAATGGTCAAGAAATCTAACGGCAAGTGGCGTATGTGTGTTGACTACACAGATTTGAATAAAGCCTGTCCAAAAGATGCAGACCCTTTACCCAGTATCGACAGATTGGTGGATGGAGCCTCAGGTTATGCAATGCTGAGCTTCCTAGATGCCTATTCAGGCTATAACCAGATCCTCATGTATCCCCCAGATGAAGAATACACTGCCTTTATCACAGAACGAGCCAATTACTGATATCATGTCATGCCATTCGAACTTAAGAATGATGGAGCAACGTATCAGAGATTAATGGACAAGGTCTTCGCTGACCAGATCGGCCGCAATCTTGAGGTTTACGTCGATGACATGGTCATCAAAACGAAGTCAGCCACAGATCACGTCCAAGACCTCAAGGAGATCCTCCAACAAGTCAGAAAGTATAACATGAGATTAAATCCTGAAAAATGTGTTTTTGGAGTTCAAGGTGGGAAATTTTTAGGATTTATGATTACTTGCCGAGGGATAGAAGCAAATCCAGACAAGTGTCAGGCGTTGAGCAACATGAGGAGCCCCCAAAACCATAAAAAAGTACAAAGATTGACGGGCAGGCTCGCCAGTTTATCTTGGTTCATCCCCAAGATGGCAGAAAAGGCCAAGCCTATTTTCAACTTGCTCAAGAAACCCAAGGATTTTTGCTGGGATGCCCGATGTGAACAAGCTTTTTCCGATTTCAAAAGCTTTTTGAGTTCACCTCCCATACTAACCAAACCTCAGGACAGTGCTGATCTCTTGTTTTACCTTGCCGTTGCCGATAATGCAATCAGTGCAGCACTTATGCAAGCCGACGGTAAGAAACAAATTCCCATTTACTTTATCAGTCGTGTTTTGCAGGCAACCGAGAAAAGGTATCAAACTATTGAGAAACTGATCTTAGCCTTGATAACCTCGGCTCGCCGACTCAGGCCGTACTTTCAAAGTCATCAAATCGTGGTCAAGACCGACTATCCCATCAAACAGATACTTCGGAAGCCTGATCTTGCAGGTCGGATGACAGCTTGGTCAATCGAACTATCCGAGTACGGAATCAAGTATGAAAGCCGAGGAGCGTTGAAAGCACAATGTCTTGCCGATTTCATAGCCGAGCTTACGCCTAGCACCCCATTGGAGGATCAATGTTGGATTTTACACGTCGATGACTCGTCTAATACCAGGGGCAGTGGTGCCAGAATTATCCTTGAAGGCCCGGACGATATGATGCTTGAACTTGCAATTAAATTTGACTTCCGAGCTACTAACAACCAGGCAGAGTATGAAGCTCTACTTGCAGGTTTAAGGCTCGCAAAAGATGTTGGTGTTAAGAAGCTCAGATGTTGTAGTGATTCCAAATTGATTACCGAGCAAGTCGGAGGAAGTTACCAAACAAAAGAACCTCAGCTGCAAAGGTACAACCTTATGGTGTCTCATTTGACCTCTTCTTTTGACCATTTTCAAATCAAACATGTTCCAAGAGCACACAATGTTAGAGCTGACCTTTTATCCAAGTTAGCCAGCACCAAACGCCCAGGACAACACAAAACAATTATTCAGGAGACGATTAGTGCACCAAGCTATGATTCTGTAACAGTTTTGGCCAACAATCCTGGTCAGTCTAGTTGGATGTCCAACATTCGGCAATATCTCACAGACGGTACTTTACCGAGTGACAAAGTTGAAGCTTCAAAGGTCAAAGCCAAATCTTGCCATTTCACACTCGAAGCTGGTGAATTGTTCAAAAGGGGATTCTCAGTACCCCTCTTAAAGTGCCTTAACTCGGATCAAGCTGAGTACGTAATGGACGAGATCCACAGAGGCATTTGTGGCATGCATTCTGGAGCTCGATCCATGGCTACAAGGGTGGTCCGAGCTGGCTACTATTGGCCAACTATGAGATCAGATTGTAAAGCGTATGTACAAAAATGTCAAGCTTGTCAGAAATTTGGCAACCTACATCAGTTACCCGCAACAGCACTACGCTCAATGCAATCAGCCTGGCCTTTCGCGTGGTGGGGTATGGACATACTTGGTCCTTTCCCAATTGCCAAAGGCCAATTGAAATTTTTGGTTGTAGGGATTGATTATTTCACGAAGTGGATTGAAGCTGAACCTTTAGCGCGGATTAAAGCAACTAATGTACAGCGTTTCACGTGGAAGAAAATCATTTGCAGGTATGGCCTACCTCAAGCAATCACCACAGACAATGGCAAGCAATTTGTAGATACAAATTTTGATCAATTCTTGAAGCAACTCGGGATCAAGCATAAAGTCACCTCAGTAGAACACCCACAAACAAATGGCCAAGCTGAGGCAGCAAACAAAGTGATTCTCCGTGAACTCAAGAAGAGGCTAGGACCTCCCAAAGGAGAGTGGGTTGAAGAGTTACCTAGTGTTCTGTGGGCATATCATTGCACACCACAGACCACCACTCAAGAAACTCCCTATAGGTTGACCTATGGCTCTGATGCAATGATACCCGTTGAAGTTGGCGAGCCGAGTCACAGAAGGTTAACATTTACCGAGTCCCAAAATGGAGAACAACTGAACTTGGACAGAGATCTACTTGATGAAACAAGAGAACATGCCAGAGTGCAAGAAGAAGCATGTAAACTTCGAGCATCACGGAGGTACAATTCGAAGCTCAAACCGAGATCCTTCCACGAAGGAGATCTCGTTTTGAGAGCTACAGGCGATGCTCGGAAGGATGCCTCGACAGGAAAGTTCGCAGCAAATTGGGAGGGACCCTTTCGCATCTTAGAATGCCTACAAAATGGAGCATATAGACTGGCCGAACTCGGTGGCAAAGTTCTCCCTAGAACTTGGAACGCCACCCACCTGAAATTTTACTTCAGTTAAATACGCATGTAAACCCAGGTATTGTACTCTTTTTCCTACTTCAGTCTTTTTTCCCTATAAAAAAAGAAGGGTTTTGGCTGAAGTGGTTTTAACGAGGCATACCCGAGGTCAGCAAGAGAGATGTAATACACATATAACTCTATATTCAATATTACAAGTTCTCTCTTTTTTATAGTTTGATTTTTTCTCTCTTACATATCGATTTAATTTCTCACCTGTTCAACTTTTATCCTCCCTTCTTGGCCAAACCTGAGCCAAAATATAAAATAATAATAATAATAATAATAATTTGAAGCTTGGCCAAGTTTGCGCCAATGATTATGATACCATCCAGATGCCGATGTTTATAAACTTGTCCAATCCTGGACCGATGTTAATTTCAATTTCAATTTAAAACTTGGCCAAGTATGAGCCAATGCTCATAAACTCGTCCAATCCTGGACCGATGTTAATTTCAATTTCAATTCGAAACTTGGCCAAGTATGAGCCAATGTTTATAATATTGTCCAATCCTAGAGCTGATGTTAATTCTGGTCTGAAGCTTAGCAAAGCTCGAATATTGTTTACAATTATATTGTTTACAATTTAATATATAACTTAGCCGAGTTCGAGCAATAAGTTACATTAGCCAAGTTTGAGCATTCCATTAGCCGAGTTCGAGCAATAAGTTACATTAGCCAAGTTTGAGCATTCCATTAGCCGAGTTCGAGCAATAAGTTACATTAGCCAAGTTTGAGCATTCCATCAACCGAGTTCGAGCAATAAGTTAAATTAGCCGAGTTCGAGCATTAATTCAGCCAAGTCTAAGCAATAATTTAGCCAAGTTTGAGCTGGTCAAATTTGACCACATCTGAATAATGGTTTAGCCAAGTCTAAACGATAATTCAGTTAGATTTGGTTCCCCGCAACACAATACCACAATTTAGATAAAAGTCCTAGCTAAGAGTCATTTGAAAAATACACGCCCTAGTTAAAACCAACTTTATTCTACCAACATCAGGCAAGCATCATTCAAGTATCTAGGCGTCAACCTCAAACATCATATTATCATTCGTCAAAACATTTAAAATATCCATAATGCAATTCAAAATATTATAAAAGTTATACCAAGTCTAGCCTTTAAAGGCCACAGTAACTATAAATCCTAAACATCAAACATCCTACTACTTAGTCAATTAGTCAATACATATAATTACTCATTAACCTCTTCACTGCTCATCTCATCAGCAATGTCGTCCTCGTTGACCAACTCCCCCTTGTAGACATCTTTGCTAATATGAACATCCGACAAGTCGATGTTCGGAGCAATAAGCTTCACTTGCCGCAGGGCCTTAGAATATCCCCTCTTGTGCTCTACAACTACTTAATACTCAGTAGTCTCAATTTCTTTCTTCAGTTTCCTATTCTCATTTTCGATTTCTCCAATTTTCCTCACGTTTGTCGCAATAACCTCTTGACAGGCCTTATTCTTCTTATAAAGTTCCACCATCTCGCCCTTCAAACTTTGAATGTTTCCCTCACCTTCTGTTACTTTCTTCTCCAACATCTTTACATTCTCTGCTTGAGCTTTTTTCTCCTTCTCCAACAGGTTCACCTGCTTCAAAAGATCCTCCACTTTTGCTGCATAAGACTTATTAGACCTCACCGACATTTCAAAGGCCTTGGAACTTTCCTCCAGTTTTTTCTTTAGATCGCCGACTTCACTAACCAACGACCCAACCTGAGCATTTTCAGCTCTCATCTTGGACATCAACGCAGCATTTCTTTCCCACCTCTTCTTCCAATGATCCACCACAACGATGGATCTTTACAGAAATACTTGCACTGAGTCCAAACCCTGAATAGCCCCAACCTTTTCAATTAATGCTTTATCATCAATATAAGCTGGATCCTCCTTGTAGAATGAATTTGTAGTCAACTCGGCATTCCAAAAGGAAGTCACGTCGGGTGACATGCTTACATGATCCAACCTTGATAACGGATTCTCTGTATCATATCTTTGATGCAATGATCTCGGCCGGTTCATGGTCAGCGAACTCACACCGAGTTGAGACAGAGAAGCTTCCAAATTAGACATTAACTGCTCCGAAGACTTCGGAACTTGTATTTGTGTGTTTGGATGCTTCAAAAGAACAAGTTGAAATTAGATCAATTCACACAATCATATAATAGTTTCCAATAACAACGAGAAACATACCTTTTCTTCCTCCAAGTTAATAACAGGAATGGTCGAATCTTTGACCGCATCCTCCTTCGGAGCACTGGAACTTACAATATGAGTAGCACTCTCATGCCCCTCACTAACAACATTGTCAACAATCTTGCGTTCCTCAGTTTTTGACTCGTCACCTCCTATCTTTTGTTTCTTCACCTTCGGCTTAGGAGGAGCTGCATCCGGAATCTCTTCTATGTTGAATTTCCCCTTCAATTCACGCCATTTGCTCCTCCCCATGATACCTACATCAGCCAGCATAATATTATGGGTTAGAATCAGTTCAGGACATATTAACTCGTCATCAACATTATAATTATAACTTACTTTCTAGATCATCTTGAGGATTCTTTGATCCAGCAAGCACTAAAATTGACTTGCTTTCTAAAGGCCGAGGTAGCTTTTGCAATTTTTCTATATCTTCCACCTCGGAGGTTGTCAGTTCCAAACCTTCTGAACCAGAAAATTTAACAGGCTGAGATTGCTAGTAGAAGGGAAATCTCGGCTTTCCATTCAAGAAAAACACACAATCTAAACTCGGATCACTACACGTAGACCGAATTTTGACGAATTCTTGCTTGAAGTTTTTGTATGATTGTGTAAATATTTGGAACAATCCCCCTCCTTTTGAACTCCCACTCAATGAAACCCAACCAAAAGGTGGCTCTCCTAACTTTATTTGATAAAAATGCATAAATTTCGGTACACTCACTTCCATCCCTAATACTGCACACAATATTTGAAATGCACGCAAAAAACCCCAACTATTAGGGTGTAGTTGACTTGGAGCCACGTTAACCTTTTCCAAGAACTCACATTCAAATGGTGTGAACGGCATCAGAACCCCTAAATCCTTAAACACGCACTTATACATATATACACTAGGAGACACATTTGATCCTTGGAAGTACACACGCTCTTCAGATGAACATGGCTCTATTATGATTTGCTCTAACATAGGAGGCACACAAAACTTCAGGTGATGCTGCAACACGCTCACCCCCATCAAATCCCCAAACCTGCTGCAATATTGACCAACATCGCCTCTTACCCATTCGTACCCAGATGTCACAATTATGGGGTGAGAATCTCTCTGATTGTTTCCTCCCCTTCTTCGCCCTTTCGTCTCCTCCTCCTCAATCATTTTACTTTTTCCTTTATCCCCTTTCATTCTACCCTATTCTCTTAATCTAAACCTCCGGGATTCGTATAGAACGTAGCTACAACTTAAATGCAAAGCAGCAGGGCTAAGGGAATACCTGGATATGCAAGCGCTTTACGCACGTTGACGATACTGTCACGCTTCACCTCCTAATACCTCTTTAACAACGCGTACGACTGATAAGTGAATGCTCACAAGCATATGCACAGACCCCTTTTTAATGGCTATTCCTACATCTCTTCAAAACCCAAATGTTTTCATAGTTATTCTTACACCTCTCTAAAACCCAAGAGTTTTCTTTAAACATCACACATCCCTACGCGCCTGTCATTTCGTATGTGACGCCCATTTATTACATCCCATCACTCTTCAACACGTGCGCTGAAACGGCACGACCCCTTGAGTACCAACTGTCATTATCTTATCTGTGACTCCTCACGTCACATCCCTTGCGCAACAATTCTTTGCGTCATAACCCCTCATTTTTTCAATCTCGGTCATCTCTGCATTTAGGCCACTCCGGCCTTATAAACCTCTTTCGCTCCTACCTCGCTCAGAGCTTGGGGGGCTTATGTACCAACCTCGCTTAAGGCCGAGCTCAGCCGAGTTCATTAGACAACTTTGACCGAGATGACCATTTAGCCAAACTAAAATAAACATATAAAAGGCTAAGGTGTGACATCGGAGAGGAGAGATCGATAACACACCTCAGCATACCAACGACATTGAATACGACTTAACCACCAATAACCCTCAAAAAGTAACCAATCATCAGTTACACGGTTATCCGAGAAAGACCACAGGTAATAATATAGACAATGCATGAGATAGGACAACTAACTAACTTGATCGTCGGAGTCCTTTTTGCAGGTACATCCGAGACGCCCGAGTGAGGAGACCAGAGAGAAGGAATTCAACTCATCAATCAACTTCGTACAATCTCGGCCAGACTTAGCAAGGGAGACGACTTGTTCGAACCGGGAAGATGACCTGAGTCGTGTAAGTACAAGCCCATTATCCCAAAAGGCCCATCAAGCCCAAAAACATCATTATAAATACAACATTAATAGGACTAATGAGAGAGATATGATCATTAATTTAATAATGTAGTCTTTATTGCTATACACCAAATACTCACTTGAGCGTCAGACTACCTTTGCAAGTACCCTCCCCCACCCCTATGAAAGGAGAATCTGGGATACCCTCATCACAAGGCCAAGGGATTCATCCACAGGAGGAAAGCGACAAGGAAGTGTTTTTCGCATGAACATTTTGGCAGAAATGTTTGAATATATCAACTACAAATGTTTTCCATCAACCTCCTCTAACAGTGCAAAAATAAAAAGAAGAAAAAAGATAAAAATATTTAGGAGAAACTTTAATGTGCGGATGAAATAGAAAAATTCAATAATGATACACGAACACATGCATAAGGAATTTGGTCTACTAAAGGCTGACCCGACTTTATCTTAATGATACAATACATTTGTCGCGTCTCCTTAAAGTCAGGTGATATCCATCAAATATAATCATCATTTGAAATTTTACATCTTATTGGTACCATCAAATGTTGCATGCTTTAATTACCTCGGAAATACAAACCCAAAAATAGAAAATCTAAGAAAACATAAAGTCAGTTTACTAACATACAAGAAATAGAAGAATTTTTTACTGTATTAATTTTTTTTAAAAAAAATACCAAAATAGCACTCTGTACACTTTAATTCCCCAACTAGCATCATTCACTGTACAATGTCAGAATTCGGTTTCCCGAAAATCGATTTTTGACCTTCATTTTGTCCTCCCGCGCCGGCGTGGGCTACCGGAATTCGATTTCTGGAGAACCGAATTCCAGGCTACCAATTTTTCTTCTTTTTCTTTTTTTTTTCTTTTTCCGTTTTGCACTTTTAGTAAATAATAAATTAAATATTTAATAAAACTCAAATTTTAAATAATAATTAAATAATAAATGATAATTATAATAAAATTTAAATTTTACAAAGTTAATTACTTATAATGTTAATAAATAATAAATTTAATAAGATATATTTATAATAAATTTAAATTTACTAAATAATATTTATAATAAGTTATATTGAAATTAAAATTGGAATTTAATAAATAGTAATTATAATAATTAATATTTATATTTATTTAAAAAAAAAATTTTAAAATTTTAAATATTTTGAAATATATATAACAATTAAATAATAAGTTATATTTATAATAAAATTCAAATTTAAAAAAGTTAATAAGTTATAATGTGAAGAAATAAAAAATGTAATAAGTTATAATTATAATAAATATTAAATTTAATAAATAATATTTATAATAAGTTTTTTAAAATAAAAATGAAATCTAATAAATAATACTTATAATAAGTTTTTTTTAAATAAAAATGAAATTTAATAAATAATACTTATAATAAGTTTTTTTAAAAATAAAAATGAAATCTAATAAATAATACTTATAATAAGTTATATTTATATGTGTGTGTTTAAAAATAATAATAATATGTACAATTAAAATATGTGTATAATTACTAAATTTAATAAATTAGTATGTATTAAAATTAAAAATAGTAATTATATTTGGAATGAAAATTACATTCATTAGACTTAAAACTGATTTCAAGAATAAAGATCATTGGTGGCGGGAACTAAATGCTTGATCAATATTTGAACATGTCTTCCTAGTGTGACCAAGGATGTGACAATAAGAACAATTTTTTGACACGATTACGTTGTTCTCTAATGTCCATCTCTGTTCTAATCCTGCTAGACTTAGGCCGACCCTTGAAAGTTCTTTTGAGTTTCGGATTTGGCCACAAAGTTGGTCCAGTGTAAGTAAGCCAATAATCTTCATGTTAGAGCTCTCCAAACCGTCCTTCGTATACCTTTGCAACTTGTTGTAAGGTATATATGGGAGATATGTAGCTTTGATAATCGTGGTGTGCAAGTAAGCATGAAGCGAGTACATGCGAGCAAAAGATATGAACTTTTTGGAACTTGTCATAATCACACCATATCTCATCTAGCCTAACCGTAAATCTCCCAGCGGGTCGAACTTCTCCTGGATGTTGTGTTTCTTCCACTAGAAATCTAGTGCTTGATCTTTCAAAGGTGATAACTCTATGAGTGTTAGCCTTTGACTGTGGATCTTCAATGATTTTGCTTGCAATTTTCGAGTAGACGTATCCAACATTAATCATTGTTATTTATTAACTTTTTCTTATTTGAATTTTATTATAAATATAATTTATGATTTAATAATTACATATTTTTCAAATTTTTTTCAAATTTAATTTTTTTTTTAAATTTTAAAAAATTATAAATATAACTTATTATAATTATTATTTATTAAATTCCAATTTTATTTTCAAAATAACTTACTATAAATATTATTTATTAAAATTAAAATTTATTATAAATATAACTTATTAAACTTATTATTTATTAACATTATAAGTTATTAAATTTTTTAAATTTAATTTTTATTATAACTATTATTTATTATTTAATTATTATTCATAATTTATTATTTACTAAAAATGCAAAACTGAAAATGGAAAAAAAAATTGGCTGCCTAGAATTCGGTTCCTCAGAAATCGAATTCCGGCAGCCCACGCCGACGGGGATGACAAAATTAAGGTCAGAATTCAGTTTTCGGGGAACTGAATTTTGACCTTATACAATGAGTGATGCTAGTTGGGGAATTAAAGTGTACAGGGTACTATTTTAGTATTCTTTTATAAAAAATTTTAATACAATAAAAAATTTGAAATAGAACACTGAGTAAATCATCACAAAATTAAAACCCACAAATTCATTAACCAAAAAGACTACATTTTATAAAATAAAAAATAAAAAAAAGCCAAGCTTTCTTTTCTCGACCCTTTCCCTCTCTTATGCTTTCTCTTTTCATAACACTTGACAACATCAACATCTATTGGAGGATCAAAATTTTCTGTCTCCAACTCCTGTCTCTAAATCCTGTCCCTCCAATCATAAATTACCACGTCATTGCATTTAATTTTTATTTTTATTTTTAAAAAGTGTAACCACGTCATTAGTTTTAAAAACAGGTTTATGATTTAAAACTAGCTTTGAAATCAAATTGGATTTCAAGTCATAAACTTATTTTAAAACCAAATTTAAACCTATTTTTGAAAACCCAAGCCAATTTTAATTCCTTTGTGAGTGTACCTCTAAGGTTCTATAAGAAAATTTCACATAATTTGATTCTAATAATAGAAAAGAAAATATCTAATTAACTCAACTAGAAATACTTGTGCATATATCATTATCTTTATTTTATTTTTTTAAAATAGCCAATAATTAACAATTGTTTTTGGTGTTATTTTTTTTTATTCAATTTTGATGTAAGGATAAGTAAAATTTAGAAATACATTAATTTTCATATTATTTTGAGGTGGGTTATATCCTTTTGAATTTTGTGTCTAATATCAATGTAGACAACACCTATTTTCCATTGTTTCAAAATATGACCTATTGTTCTCAAGTCCCATGTTTGGGGACTGGTCTCATAATTTTATTTTTTATTTTTTTGACTTCACAATTCTTTTATAACATGTTAACATCTCAAATATCGATAAACTAGATTTAACAGTTGGCACCAAACTTATTGGATTTTGTTCATTTAAACTATGTTATTCAAGACTTAGTTTCATTTATTCTTGTCAATTGTAGGTTATAGCAATATTGCAAATATTCTTTACCTCGCCCTTATGCATTCCGGGAGATTGGATTGTAATATTGAGTTTCCACAATCAATTGAAAAAGGAGGGCTTGGATTCTACAGGTTTAGTGTCTTCAAAATTTATCTACTAACATATTTTTGGAAAAAAATATTTACATATTGTGCTCACTTTGATATTTTAGATCATTCAAGGAAGATGAATGTTCACCCTGATGTTAACTTTGAAGAACTTGCTCATTTTACAGATGATTTCAATGGAGCACAACTGAAGGTTGTATGTGTTGAGGCTGGCATGTTGGCTCTGTGCCAAGAGGTAACTAATGTTTCTTTTCTTCCCTTATACAACATCTTAAATAACTTAAAATTAATTTTTTTTAAGAAAATGAGAACCACAATTAGTATAGGGGGCATTAATGGGTTGATCTTTTCTCTTTGAAGCCTTTTGTTTTTCAACGTTTTTTTCCTTTTCTTTTAAGAAACAATTAGATTTGTGATTTCAATATATTTAAGCTAATGGAGTAGTAGACAAAAAACATTGGCAGTTGTTTGAAATATATTGAAAATAATAAGTCTTAGTGGGATGTGAGAGCCATCGAGACTTCTGGTTTCAATAACTTTCAGCTTATAATAAAGTGTGTTAGACAAAATGATAATTTCAAATAATTTGAAACGTGTTGAAAATAAATTTTAGGGAAATGTGGGAGCCACATAGATTAGTAAATTTCAATGAATTTTAGTTAGGAATGAATAAAGTGTTAGACAAAATATTTGATATTTCTTGAATTTTATTTAAAATAATAAATCTTAGTGAGATGATGAAGTCACTGAGATTTGTAATTTTCAATGAATTTTAGTCAGCAATGAATAGTGTTTGACAAAATATTTGATATTGCTTGAATTTTATTGAAAATAATAAATCTTAGTGAGTTGTAGGAGTCACCAAGATTTGTAATTTTCAGAAAATTTGAGCTAATAATAGTGTTAGACAAAAAGTGTTAAGATTGCATAAAATTTATTGAAAATAATAAATCTTAGTGAGATGCGGGAGATTACCGAGATTTGAAATTTTCAATGAATTTCAACTATAAATAGCAATAGACAACATATTTGATATTGTTTAAATTTTATTGAAAATAATAAATCTTAGTGAGATACGGGAGTCACCAAGATTTGTGATTTTCAATAAATTTCAGGTAATAGTCTTAGGCACAAAATTTGTTTGAAATTTATTGAAAATAATAAATCTTAGTGAGATGCGGGAGATCACCGAGATTTGTAATTTTCAACGAATTTCATCTATAAATAGTGATAGACAAAATATTTGATATTCTTTGAATTTTATTGAAAATAACAAATCTTAGTGAGATGCGGGAATCACCGAGATTTGTAATTTTCAACAAATTTCAGGCAATAAAGAGTGTTAGGCACAAAACTTGTTAATTTGAAATTTGTTGAAAATAATAAATCTTAGTGAGATGCGGGAGATCACTGAGAGTTGTGATTTTAAACAAATTTCAGGTAAAAGTATTAGGCAAAAAAATTGTTTGAAATTTTTTGAACATAATAAATTTCAGTGAGATGCGGGAATCACCTAGATTTGTGATTTTCAACAAATTTCAGGTAATAATGTTAGGCACAAGTTTTTTTTTGAAATTTAGTGAACATAATAAATCTTATTGAGTTGTGGGAGTCATTGAAATTTTTTATTTTTAATAAATTTTATCTATTAATTGTGATAGAGAACAAATATTGGATATTGCTTCAAATTTATTGGAAGAAATAAATCTTAGTGAGATGCGGGAGATCACCGAGATTTATAAATTTCAATGAATTTAAGCTATTAATAGCGATAGACAAAATATTTGATATTACTTGAGTTTTATTTAAAATAATAAATCATAGTGAGATTCTGAAGTCATTGAGATTTGTAATTTTTAATGAATTTTAGTCAATAATGAATAGTTTTAGACAAAATATTTGATATTGCTTGAATTATATTGAAAATAATAAATCTTAGTGAGTTGTAGGAGTCACCAAGATTTGTAATTTTCAGAAAATTTGAGCCAATAATAGTGTTAGACAAAAAGTATTAGAGATTGTATAAAATTTGTTGAAAATAATAAATCTTAGTTAGATGCGGGAGATCATCGAGATTTGTAACTTTCAATGAATTTCAGCCATAAATAGCGATAGATAAAGTATTTGATATTGTTTGAATTTTATTGAAAATAACAAATCTCAGTGAGATGATGGAAACACCGAGATTTGTAATTTTCAACAAATTTCAGGCAATAAAGAGTGTTATGCACAAAAATTGTTTGAAATATGTTGAACATAATAAATCTTAGTGACTTGTGATAGTCACATAGATTTTTTTATTTTCAATAAATTTCATTTGTTAATTGTGTTAGAGAAAAATTATTGGATATTGCTTGAAATTTATTGGAAATAATAAATCTTAGTGAGATGCGGGAGATCACCAAGATTTGTAATTTTCAATGAATTTTAGCTATTAATAGCGAAAGAAAAAATATTTGATATTGCTTGAATTTTATTGAAAATAATAAATCTAAGTGAGATACGGGAGTCACCAAGATTTGCGATTTTCAATAAATTTCATGTAACAGTCTTGGGCACAAAATTTCTTTGAAATTTATTGAAAATAATAAATCTTAGTGAGATGCGGGAGATCACCGAGATTTGTAATTTTCAATGAATTTCAACTATAAATAGCGATAGACAACATATTTGATTTTGTTTGAATTTTATTGAAAATAATGAATCTTAGTGAGATGCGGGAGTCACCAAGATTTGTGATTTTCAATAAATTTCAGGTAATAGTCTTAAGCACAAAAACTGTTTGAAATTTATTGAAAATAACAAATCTTAGTGAGATGCGGGAGATCACCGAGAGTTGTGATTTTAAACAAATTTCAGGTAATAGTGTTAGGCACAATTTTTTTTTGAAATTTAGTGAACATAATAAATCTTAGTGAGTTGTGGGAGTCATTGAAATTTTTTTATTTTTAATAAATTTCATCTATTAATTGTGTTAGAGAACAAATATTGGATATTGCTTCAAATTTATTGGAAGAAATAAATCTTAGTGAGAAGCGGGAGATCACCGAGATTTATAAATTTCAATGAATTTTAGCTATTAATAGCGATAGAAAAAATATTTGATATTGCTTGAATTTTATTTAAAATAATAAATCATAGTGAGATACTGAAGTCATTGAGATTTGTAATTTTTAATGAATTTTAGTCAAGAATGAATAGTGTTAGACAAAATATTTGATATTGCTTGAATTTTATTGAAAATAATAAATCTTAGTGAGTTGTAGGAGTCACCAAGATTTGTAATTTTATGAAAATTTAAGCCAATAATAGTGTTAGACAAAAAGTAATAGAGATTGCATAAAATTTATTGAAAATAATAAATCTTAGTGAGATGCGGGAGATTACCGAGATTTATAATTTTCAATGAATTTTAGCTATTAATAGCGAAAGACAAAATATTTGATATTGCTTGAATTTTATTGAACATAATAATTCTCAGTGAGATGCAGGAGTCACCAAGATTTGTGATTTTCAATAAATTTCAGGTAACAGTCTTAGGCACAAAATTTCTTTGAAATTTATTGAAAATAATAAATCTTAATGAGATGCGGGAGATCACCGAGATTTGTAATTTTCAATGAATTTCAACTATAAATAGCCATAGATAACATATTTGATATTGTTTGAATTTTATTGAAAATAATAAATCTTAGTGAGATGCGGGAGTCACCAAAATTTGTGATTTTCAGTAAATTTAATTTAAGGTAATAGTCTTTGGCACAAAATTTGTTTGAAATTTATTGAAAATAATAAATCTTAGTGAGATGCAGGAGATCACCAAGATTTATAATTTTCAACGAATTTCAGCTATAAATACCGATAGACAAAATATTTGATATTATTTGAATTTTATTGAAAATAACAAATCTTAGTGAGATGTCTGAATCACCGATATTTGTAATTGTCAACAAATTTCAGGCAATAAAGAGTGTTAGGCACAAAATTTCTTTGAAATTTATTGAAAATAATAAATCTTAGTGAGATGCGGGAGATCACCGAGATTTGTAATTTTCAATGAATTTCAACTATAAATAGCGATAGACAACATATTTGATATTTTTTGAAATTTATTGAAAATAGTAAATCTTAGTGAGTTGTAGGAGTCAGCAAGATTTGTAATTTTTAGAAAATTTGAGCCAGTAATAGTGTTAGAAAAAAAGTATTAGAGATTGCATAAAATTTGTTGAAAATAATAAATCTTAGTGAGATGCGGGAGATCACCGAGATTTGTAATTTTCGATGATTTTCAGCCATAAATAGCGATAGACAAAGTATTTGATATTGTTTGAATTTTATTGAAAATAACAATTCTCAGTGAAATGATGGAAACACCGAGATTTGTAATTTTCGACAAATTTCAGGCAATAAAAAGTGTTAGGAACAAAAATTGTTTGAAATATATTGAACATAATAAATCTTAGTGACTTGTGATAGTGACATAGATTTTTTATTTTCAATAAATTTCATCTGTTAATTGTGATATAGAAAAAATATTGGATATTGCTTGAAATTTATTGGAAATAATAAATCTCAGTGAGATGCGGGAGTCACCAAGATTTGTGATTTTAAATAAATTTCAGGTAACAGGCTTAGGCACAAAACTTGTTTGAAATTTGTTGAAGATAATAAATCTTAGAGAGTTGTGATTTTCAACAAATTTCAGGTGATAGTGTTAGCCACAAAATTTGTTTTAAAATTTATTGAACATAATAAATTTCGGTGAAATGCGGGAATCACCTAGATTTATGATTTTCAACAAATTTCAGGTAATAGTGAGTTGTGGAAGTCATTGAAATTTTTTATTTTTATTAAATTTCATCTTTTAATAGTGTCAGAGAACAAATATTGGATATTGCTTCAAATTTATTGAAAGAAATAAATCTTAGTGAGATGCGGGAGATCACCGAGATTTATAAATTTCAAAGAATTTCAGCTATTAATAGCGATAGACAAAATATTTGATATTGCTTAAATTTTATTTAAAATAATAAATCATAGTGAGATGCTGAACTCATTGAGATTTGTAATTTTCAATGAATTTTAGTGAAGAATGAATAGTGTTAGATAAAATATTTGATATTGCTTGAATTTTATTGAAAGTCATAAATCTTAGTGAGTTGTAGGGGTCACCAAGATTTGTAATTTTCAGAAAATTTGAGCCAATAATAGTGTTAGACAAAAAGTATTAGAGATTGCATAAAATTTGTTGAAAATAATAAATCTTAGTGAGATGCGGGAGATCACCGAGATTTGTAACTTTCAATGAATTTCAGCCATAAATAACGATAGGCAAAGTATTTGATATTGTTTGAATTTTATTGAAAATAACAAATCTCAGTGAGATGATGGAAACACCGAGATTTGTAATTTTCAACAAATTTCAGGCAATAAAGAGTGTTACGTACAAAAATTGTTTGAAATATATTCAACATAATAGATCTTAGTGACTTGTGATAGTCACATAGATTTTTTATTTTCAATAAATTTCATCTGTTAATTGTGTTAGAGAAAAAATATTGGATATTGCTTGAAATTTATTGGAAATAATAAATCTTAGTAAGATGCAGGAGATCACCCAGATTTGTAATTCTCAATGAACTTTAGCTATTAATAGCGACAAGCAAAATATTTGATATTGCTTGAATTTTATTGAAAATAATGAATCTCAGTGAGATGCGGGAGTCACCAAGATTTGCGATTTTCAATAAATTTTAGGTAACAGTCTTAGGCACAAAATTTCTTCGAAATTTATTGAAAATAATAAATCTTAGAGAGATGTAGGAGATCATCGAGATTTGTAATTTTCAATGAATTTCAACTATAAATAGCGATAGACAACATGTTTGATATTGTTTGAATTTTATTAAAAATAATAAATCTTAGTGAGATGCGGAAGTAACCAAGATTTGTGATTTTTAATACATTTCAGGTAATAGTTTTAGGCACAAAATTTGTTTGAAATTTATTGTAAATAATAAATCTTAGTGAGATGCGGGAGATCACCGAGATTTGTAATTTTCAACGAATTTCAGTTATAAATAGCGTTAGACAAAATATTTGATATTGCTTGAATTTTATTGAAAATAACAAATCTTAGTGAGATGCAGGAATCACCGAGATTTGTAATTGTCAACAACTTTCAGGCAATAAAGAGTGTTAGGCAAAAAAATTGCTTTAAATTTATTGAACATAATAAGTCTTAGTGACTTGTGATAGTCCTAGAGATTTTTTATTTTCAATAATTTTCATCTGTTAATTGTGTTAGAGAAAAAATATTGGATATTGCTTGAACTTTATTGAAAATAATAAATCTTAGTGAGATGCGGGAGATCACCGAGATTTGGAATTTTCAATGAATTTCACCTATTAATAGTGGTGCAGGTATCATATTGGAAGGGCCGAACCAAGTCACCGTGGAGCAATCCCTCAAGTTTAGCTTCATGGTGACCAACAACCAGGCGGAGTATGAGGCGCTCCTTGCAGGACTGCGGCTAGCCCACGACCTCGGAGCTCAAAAAGTGAGTTGCAACAGTGACTCGAAGCTCATGGTGGAGCAACTCAGTGGGACGTACCAGGCAAAGGACACTCTTATTCAGCGATACTTCCACGTCGCATCCCACCAGATCTCTTCCTTTGACGAGTTCACCATACAGCATGTGCCTCGAGAACAGAACACCCGAGCTGACCTCCTATCAAAGCTCGACAGCACCAAAAGGCCTGGACAGCACCGAACCATCATCCAGGAGACCTTGCACTCACCCAGTTTGGACAACAAAATCGTCAATGTTAGCGACAACGGAGACCTAGGGTGGATGACAGGCATCTGGAGTTACTTGAAAGAAGGGACCTTGCTCGAAGACAAGGACGAAGCTCGGAAAATGAGGATGAGATCGGCAAAATTCACCATTGTTGGAGATGAGTTATTCAAACGTGGCGTCTCTACCCCACTACTCAAGTGCTTAACGGCGCCCCAGGCAGCCTACGTCGTCAAGGAAATTCACCGGGGCATATGTGGCATGCACTCCGGAGCACGCTCAATGGCGTCCAGAGTACTCCGAGCTGGGTACTACTGGCCCACTCTGAAGTCGGATTGCCAAGACTACATACAAAAGTGCAAAGAGTGCCAGCATTTCGGCAACACACAACGGCAACCGCCCGAAGCTCTCCACCATATGATGTCGGCGTGGCCTTTCTCCCAGTGGGGGATGGACATCCTCGGGCCATTCCCCTCTGTGAAAGGTCAACTGAAGTTCCTCCTGGTGGCGATCGATTACTTTACCAAGTGGATTGAGGCATGTCCACTCGCCAAAATCACCACTGAGAACGTGCAAAAATTCACCTGGAGGAATATCATTTGCAGGTTCAGAATCCCTCACACTCTCGTTACTGACAAAGGCCGACAGTTCATCGCACAGGGATTCGAGGATTTCCTCCGCGAACTCGGTATCAAACATCTTCCAACCTCGGTGGAACACCCCCAAACCAATGGCCAAGCCGAAGCAGCCAACAAGGTCATCCTCCGGGAACTCAAGAAGCGGCTGGGGAACGCCAAAGGACAGTGGCCCGACGAACTTCCCAGCATCCTCTGGGCATATCATTGCACTCCCCAGTCAACCATGCAAGAAATGCCTTACAGGCTAACTTACGGAACTGACGCAATGATCCCAGTGGAAGTCGGAGAGACATCCCACCGACATCAAATTTTCAATAGCGAGCAGAACGCTCAAGAGTTGGCAGCCGACCTCGACTTGGTTGCCGAGCTTAGAGATGAAGCTCAAATCCACGAAGAAGCATGCAAGCTCCGAGCCTCCCGAAGATACAACACCCGAGTAAGACCTCGCTCTTTCCGAGTTGGTGACTTGGTGTGGCGATTGCTAGGCGAAGCACAGAAGGACACGTCAGATGGAAAGCTTGCACCCACTTGGGGTGGCCCCTTCCGAGTTACAGAAGACTTGGAAAATGGAGCGTATAGACTGGAAGAACTCAGCGGGAAACTTATATCGCGAACTTGGAATGCTATGCATCTCAATTTTTATTTCAGTTAAACTTTGTACGAATAAGTTGTGCACTCTTTTCCCGCCTAAGTCTTTTGTCCCAAAAAACAGAAAAATGGGTTTTGGCTGAGAGGGTTTTTAACGAGGCACATATTTTCATCAATAAAGTAACTCATTCTCTTCTATTCACATTCTTTTATCTTCATCATTTTACCACAAAATGCTCTATTCTTAACGCACTTATCCAAGGTCGAATTTGAACCTTGGTAAAATACATTCTGTTATAAATTCGAGGTCGAGTACGAACCTTAAAACGCTAAAATCCGAGGTCGAATTCGAACCTTGATGAAACACATTCTACGCTAAAATTTTAAGTCGAGTACGAACCTTAACACGTCTATCTGAGGTCGAATCTGAACCTCGGTATGATTAAGGTCGAGTTCGAACCTTCACAAAAAATTACTCAATGAAAATTGAGGTCGAGTCCGAACCTCAGTATCATTAAGGTCGAGTTCGAACCTTCACAAAAAATTACTCAATGAAAATCTGAGGTCGAGTTTGAACCTCAGTATGATTGAGGTCGAGTTCGAACCTTCACGAAAAATTCCTTAACGAGTATCTGAGGTCGATTTCGGACCTCGGCATGATCGACTCAAAGAAAAATATCACCAAGCATAAAAGCACACAACAGACATTGAACACATGTCTCAAAATGCGAAAACAAGAAACGATCAAACCTGAACACCAAAAGCAGAAACAAGCGCAATGGAAAATAGGCAAAAAATACACATATATACAACAACGTTTCTAAAGTTCCACACATGAATTCAACAAGAAAAGTAAAGCAGGAAAAAATTAAACTAGGCTATTACAAATATTTAGCCTACACAAAGGCATTCTCGCTAGAGCTATCCTCAACATCATCCTCCTTGACCAGCTTCCCGAAGCGGATGACTTTCCCCATGTGCATGGCAGAAAGGTCAGATCCTGGCGCGAGGAGCCTGGCCTGGCGGGCAGCCTTGAGGAAACCCTTCTTATGCTCAATCAGAACCGAGCGCTCGGTCTCCTCAAGCTTCTTCTCCAGCGCCGTCTTCTCCGCCTCCAGCTTCGCGAGATCCGTTCTCAGGGCGGCAATCTACTCTTCCCTGCCACCGAGAATGACCTCATCACAGAGACGCAACTCAGTCGCCACAATAAGCTCTCCCCTCAGAAAAGACATTTCGTCCTCTAAAGAGCGAACCCGGCCCCGGGAAGACGTCGCCTCATCTTCCAAGCTCCGCACCCGACCTCGGGACGACGCGACGAGCCCCTGCAGCTCGCCCACCTAGGAAGCATAATTTTCGTTGGAGCGCAGGGCAATCTCAAACAATTTCTGGACCTTGGCGAGATCTGCCTTCGATGCTTGAAGCTCGGCGCCCTGCATCTTCGCCTCACCAAGGGCGGCACTCAGCACCTTGTTCTCCTCCTTCAGGACCTTGTTCTCGTCCTTCATAGGTTGAACTCGGTTCCTCAGCCTAACCAAATCCTCCTGCTGTGTGGACCACTTATGCTTCCAGTGGTCCACAATCGCCATAGTTCTCTGCAGAAAGACCTGGGCGGCGTCGAAGCTTTCCACGGGCCCAACCCCCTCGATCAGTCCCTGGTCATCCGAGGTCAGCGAACCCTGGGGGAAGAACTTCTCGGTAGTCACCCCAGCGCTCCACAGTGAGTTCAGGTCGGTCGATGCACTCACATGGTCTAGTCGCACCTGGGTGAGGCCCTTCCCAAAGCGGTGAGCTATGTACTGGCTCCGAGAAGCCCCCTGCGACGAACCTGACGGCGCCCCCGAGGTGGCAGGCGTGGCTTTAGGGTCCTCGACACTCGGCCCCTTACCGCGAGCCTCAACAGAAACGGAGGCGGGCGTCTCCTGCTCAGCAACGGGGGGGTCCAGGTCTGGCACCTTTGACCTCGGAGGCACCGGGGTCTCGACAGTACCCCCTTCCTGCAAAAACCGACCTCATGTAAAGAAATAAGAGACTAATATACAAGATAGAGGGAAGAGCAAAAAGCGAGGTACTCACCTTGGCAGCCTGGGCGACCTACTCAGCAACCATAATCTCCACCTCGGCAACTATCCCTGCCTGCAAAGAGGGACAGTACCTTAACAAACCGAGCCAAATCAACATAGAAGATAAATTAAAGCACAAAACACCTACCTCGGCAGAGGGAACAACTTGCTCAACAGTCCCTGCAACAGCCACTTGGGGAACCTCCCCAAGCGGAGGGCTCCCAGTGAGATCGACTGCATCGGCATTTGCAGCCTTGGAAGTCACCTCCTCCATTCCGCGAGGGGCAGAGGTCCCCCCGACCTCCTTCTCGCCCCTCTTTCTTTTTCGGTTGACCTTCAGGGGGGACATCTCCTCTTCCGGAGGCTTGGGAACCTCGAGCTCGACAATGTTGTAGCGGTGCTTCAGCTCGCGCCACTTACTCTTGCCCATGATGCCTACAGACAGGAAATAAAACACATCAGCAAAGAAAAATTACACAAACTCCAACAAGCTACCGAAAGACAAAATACTCACTCTCCAGGCCCCTCTCCCTGTGCGCCGAGTTCGCAAGCGACAGGACGAGCTTGCAATCCAGCGGACGAGGAAGCGCAGAAAGATTCTCAATGGCGACCGCCTCCGAAGCCGTCAATTGCGAGTGGTCCACCCCGTGAAACCTAGACGGTTTGGGCACCAATAGAAAGGGAACTTCGGCAACCCGCCGAAGTAGAAACCCCCATCCTCTAAAGGGTCGACATCCACAAGGGCAACCCGAAAAAACTCTTGCTTAAAATTTTTATATGATTGGGCGTAAAGGGTAAACAAACCCCCATCTCTACTCCCACTCAGCGACAGCACGCCGTAAGGCAGAACACCTATTTTTAACTGGTAGAAATGAAGAAAAACGCGGAGGGACACCTCTATCCCTAGGACGGTACACAAAACTTGAAACGCCCTCAAAAAACACCATCTATTGGGGTGCAGCTGGCAAGGAGCCGCGTTGATGTAATTCAAAAAATCACACTCAAACTGAGTAAAAGGAAGACAGACGCCCAGGTCCCTGAAGAGACACTGGTAGACATAGAAATGGGGAGGATCAGTAGACCTCCCCATGTACACACCTTCACCGGCCGGACAGGGTTCGAGCCGAATCATCCGGGAAATGGAAGGGTCACAAATTAGGTGCGTTCTCCAAATGGCGTTGACCTCTAGAAACGATCTGAACACACTTTGGACCCCCCATATCGCGCTTGACCCAGTCGTAACCAGGGATGCTTGGCTCCAGGTCCTTGGGTGGAAGCGAAACCCTCTTCTCGGCAACGGCTTTCCCGACAGCCACCGCCTTGCCGCGCGTCTTGCCCCTGGCAGGCGCAGAAGAACCAACACCACTTCCACCAGCCATTAAAGAAACAGAAAGACTCAAAGGAGGTTGGGAAAGAAGGAAAAAGAAAACTGTAGAAAGGAAGTACCTGGTACTCTTCCTCAGAAAACAACCCTAACAATGACTGGGTTACCGGAAATGATGACGAAAACTGTGAAAATGGAGACGGAAGACGAATGGAAGCAAGAAGGCAAAGAGAGCTATCGTACTCGAGAAGCCAAAGCAAGAAAGAGAGTAAAGTGAAAGGGGAAGAGGCGCGAGGGAGAGAAAAGGGTTTCTCCCAAATTCAAAATAGTCACGCCACGTGTCAGCCAAGGGGCACGTCTGACGACACATTAATTGAAAACCATTATGATAAAGGCAAACCATCATTACATAACCGCCACTCCCATTAACGCGCCACTCGCACGTTTTCGGAAATGACCAGTTATGACACATGGCATCTCAACAAGAACGCGTACGCGAGGGGTCACAGCCACATGACGAGCTCGGTCTTAACTCCTCGACCCACGGTCTTCGGAGCTCAGGGGGCTAGTGTACTATCCGTACTGCAAGGCCGAGCTCCCAGCTCGGCATCATAGCGCATGACGACCTCGAATACGCGCTACGTGACGACAACTCGTCACTTAACCAGATCATCACTGATCTGAGGAGATCTCGACCCAGACGAGATCCGCTATCTAATTAGATCACAACTGATCTCAGGCCCAAGGCCCAACGCAACCTTAATCCATACTAAGGTACGTGCATTACTTATACGAGACATCTACTCATACAAACCCTAACTTTGGCATCGGAGTCTCTTTTGCATGTACCACCCCCATCTTGGAGCATCAACGTACCCGTGAAGGAGGCTCACCAATCTTACCCAGCAGATCATCCCTACCTCGGATTCCTGGTAAGAACAGAACATAATAAATCTTAGTGACTTGTGATAGTCACATAGATTTTTTATTTTCAATAAATTTCATCTGTTAATTACATTAGAGAAAAAATATTGGATATTGCTTGAAATTTATTGGAAATAATAAATCTTAGTGAGATGCGGGAGATCACTGAGATTTGTAATTTTCAATGAATTTTAGCTATTAATTGCGAAAGACAAAATATTTGATATTGCTTGAATTTTTTTGAAAATAATAAATCTCAGTGAGATGCGGGAGTCACCAAGATTTGTGATTTTCAATAAATTTCAGGTAAACAGTCTTAGGCACAAAATTTCTTTAAAATTTATTGAAAATAATAAATCTTAGTGAGATGCGGGAGATCACCGAGATTTGAAATTTCCAATGAATTTCAACTATAAATAGCGATAAACAACATATTTGATATTGTTTGAATTTTATTGAAAATAATAAATCTTAGTGAGATGCGGGAGTCACCAAGATTTGTGATTTTCAATAAATTTAAGGTAATAGTCTTAGGCACAAAATTTGTTTGAAATTTATTGAAAATAATAAATCTTAGTGAGATGCGGGAGATCACCGAGATTTTATAAGTTTCAACGAATTTTAGCTATAAATAGCGATATACAAAATATTTGATATTGTTTGAACTTTATTGAAAATAACAAATCTTAGTGAGATGCGGGAATCACCGATATTTGTAATTGTCAACAAATTTCAGACAATAAAGAGTGTTAGACACAAAAATTGTTTGAAATATATTGAACATAATAGATCTTAGTGACTTGTGATAGTCACATCAATTTTTTATTTTCAATAAATTTCATCTGTTAATTATGTTAGAAAAAAAATATTGGATATTGCTTGAAATTTATTGGAAATAATAAATCTTAGTGAGATGCGGGAGATCACTAAGATTTGTAATTTTTAATGAATTTTAGCTATTAATAGCGAAAGACAAAATATTTGATATTGCTTGAATTTTATTGAAAATAATAAATCTCAGTGAGATGCGGGAGTCACCAAGATTTGTGATTTTCAATAAATTTCAGGTAACAGTCTTAGGCACAAAATTTCTTTGAAATTTATTGAAAATAATAAATCTTAGTGAGATGCGGGAGATCACCGATATTTGTAATTGTCAATGAATTTCAACTATAAATAGCGATAGACAACATATTTGATATTGTTTGAATTTTATTGAAAATAATAAATCTTAGTGAGATGCGGGAGTCACCAAGATTTATGATTTTCAATAAATTTAAGGTAATAGTCTTAGGTACAAAATTTGTTTGAAATTTATTGAAAAAAATAAGTCTTACTGAGATGCGGGAGATCACCCAAATTTGTAATTTTCAACGAATTTCAGCTATAAACAGCGATATACAAAATATTTGATATTGTTTGAACTTTATTGAAAATAACAAATCTTAGTGAGATGCGGGAATCACCGATATTTGTAATTTTCAACAAATTTCAGGCAATAAAGAGTGTTAGGCACAAAAATTGTTTGAAATTTATTGAACATAATAAATCTTAGTGACTTGTGATAGTCCTAGAGATTTTTTATTTTCAATAATTTTCATCTGTTAATTGTGTTAGAGAAAAAATATTGGATATTTCTTGAACTTTATTGGAAATAATAAATCTTAGTGAGATGCGGGAGATCACCGAGATTTGGAAATTTCAATGAATTTCAGCTATTAATAGCGATAGAAAAAATATTTGATATTGCTCGAATTTTATTGAAAATAATAAATCTCAATGAGATGCGAGAGTCACCAAGATTTGTGATTTTAAATAAATTTCACGTAACAGTTTTAGGCACAAAACTTGCTTGAAATTTGTTGAAGATAATAAATCTTAGTGAGTTGCGGGAGATCACCGAGAGTTGTGATTTTCAACAAATTTCAGATAATAGTGTTAGACACGAAATTTGTTTGAAATTTATTGAACATAATAAATTTCAATGAGATGGGGTAATCACCTAGATTTGTGATCTTCAACAAATTTCAGGTAATAGTGTTAGGCACAAATTTCTTTTGAAATTTAGTGAACATAATAAATCTTAGTGAGTTGTGAGAGTCAGTGAAATTTTTTATTTTTAATAAATTTCATCTATTAATAGTGTTAGAGAAAAAATATTGGATATGGCTTCAAATTTATTGGAAGAAATAAATCTTAGTGAGCTGCGGGAGATCGCCGAGATTTATAAATTTCAATGAATTTCAGTTATTAATAGCGATAGACAAAATATTTGATATTGCTTGAATTTTATTTAAAATAATAATTCATAGTGAGATGCTGAAGTCATTGAGATTTGTAATTTTCGATGAATTTTAGTGAAGAATGAATAGTGTTAGACAAAATATTTGATATTGCTTGAATTTTATTGAAAATCATAAATCTTAGTGAGTTGTAGGAGTCACCAAGATTTGTAATTTTCAGAAAATTTGAGCCAATAATAGTGTTAGACAAAAAGTATTAGAGATTGCATAAAATTGGTTGAAAATAATAAATCTTAGTGAGATGCGGGAGATCACCGAGATTTGTAACTTTCAATGAATTTTAGCCATAAATAGCGATAGACAAAGTATTTGATATTGTTTGAATTTTATTGAAAATAACAAATCTCAGTGAGATGATGGAAACACCGAGATTTGTAATTTTCAACAAATTTCAGGCAATAAAGAGTGTTACGCACAAAAATTGTTTGAAATATATTGAACATAATAAATCTTAGTGACTTGTGATAGTCACAGATTTTTTATTTTCAATAAATTTCATCTATTAATTATGTTAGAGAAAAAATATTGGATATTGCTTGAAATTTATTGGAAATAATAAATCTTAGTGAGATGTGGGAGATCACCGAGATTTGTAATTTTCAATGAATTTTAGCTATTAATAGCGAAAGACAAAATATTTGATATGCTTGACTTTTATTGAAAATAATAAATCTTAGTGAGTTGTACGAGTCATCAGAATTTGTAATTTTCAGAAAATTTGAGCCAATAATAGTGTTAGACAAAAAGTATTAGAGGTTGCATAAAATTTGTTGAAAATAATAAATCTTAGTGAGATGCGGGAGATCACCGAGATTTGTAATTTTCAATGAATTTCAGCCATAAATAGCGATATAAAAAGTATTTGATATGTTTGAATTTTATTGAATATAACAAATTTAAGTGAGATGATGGAAACACCGAGATTTGTAATTTTCAACAAATTTCAGGCAATAAAGAGTGTTACACACAAAAATTGTTTGAAATATATTCAACATAATAAATCTTAGTGACTTGTGATAGTGACATAGATTTTTTATTTTCAATAAATTTCATCTGTTAATTGTGTTAGAGAAAAAATATTGGATATTGCTTAAAATTTATTGAAAATAATAAATCTTAGTGAGATGTGGGAGATCACCGAGATTTGTAATTTTCAATGAATTTTAGCTATTAATAACGATAGAAAAAATATTTGATATTGCTAAAATTTTATTGAAAATAATAAATCTCAGTGAGATGCGGGAGTCACCAAGATTTGTGTTGTCTTATGTTTAATCCTGGGCAAAAAAGATCTCTTTCCAGCGTTAAGACCTGTTAGGATTTCAACATCCAACATATTCATAAAGAATCCACAGCATAATAACCTTGTTCCATTACATAAGCCAACTTTAGGATCTATGTTTCGCAATAACATCAACGGTGCATCTTTTTTAACCTTTCGATTATGTGGTGGAAAACCACCTGGAGTAATAAAGTGCAAGTATTGTTGTTGATATAAGTTGTGTGTGTCCCCTTCAACCTCATCAAATGATAACAAATCTCGTTCTTTTCCTAGGAAATGGTTGATGATAATGTCATTAAGCTTTTGAACATCCTCATTTTTTGGTGTTAGTATGGCTCTTTCTACCATATAAGAAGCATCCCATGTATGAGATTCTAATAGTGGAAATGTATCACGAATAAGTTTTTGTATTAAATTTTCTCCTTCCCATGTTATTTCGATTTGATGGGGTACTTTTACCATATCATCAAATTTGGTAGGTTCAGTACCATCTCCAATGCGCATTAGATATTTTGCAAAATTAGGATCTTGTAATGATCACATGTTTTGTCTCAAATGTAAAACCTTTGTGATAACCCATAAATGAGACTTAACAATACATGCATATATCATTTGTGCCTTAGTACCCTTTTGAACAACAGGAAGCACCTAACGAAAATCCCCTCCCAATATTATAATTTTACCACCAAATGGAGCATCACAATCTAGAATATCCTTTAATGATCTGTCTAATGCTTCCAAAGCATATCTATTTGTCATGGGTGCTTCATCCCAAATGATTGCTGTGGTTTCTGTAATTAGTTTTGCAAGATCAGACTGTTTACTTATAGAACAAAATGAATTTGCCTCTACATTGATTGGTATCATAAATCTAGAATGTGCAGTTTGACCACCAGGTAATAGTGTTGCAGCTATACCAGATGAGGCAGTTGTTAGAACAATTTGTCCCTTGCTTCTCACTTTTGCAATTAAAGTGCGATAAAGGAATGTTTTACCTGTTCCTCCTAGTCCATCCACAAAGAAAACTTGACTTTGTTTATTATTGATAACATTCATAATGGCATTGAATGCAATTAATTAATCATTATTTAATTTAAGCACAGATTCTACATCTTCATTATCTACCTGGATGGATAACTCCTCTTGTATAACCTTTGGCATCAAAGAACTATGAGTATTCTCCATTGTTATTGTTGGCAAATCATAATCTGTGATTTGTTTTCTATGTTGAATCAAAAGGTCATTCAAATCCTTTAATAACATGTTAATGAAACTTGTTGTCGCAGCAACGCTTGTTGAAGGATAGTCTCCCATCATGTAGGTGTAAAAATCATCCCAAAGTTGTCTAACATTGGTTGGTTCACAAAAGATTAATACAGTTACAAACAAACTTCTTAAAGCATAAGGTATTCGTAGACTTGATGCTTCAACTAAGCATTCATGAATACTATTATCACTTTCTAAAAAGCCCCAATGCTCAGCCGCTTTCTTGAATGTGGTAAAACATGTTCCATTTGGTGAAAGCATATCTTCCCAACTCATTGGACCTTTTAAATGAGATAATAGAATGCGTAGGTAAAATTTTCTCCTTCTGAAGGAGATACTGTATGAATTCTACCAATGACTTTCTTCTGTGACCTTCTAAAGTACCATTCCTTATCCCCCTATGGCAACAATAATGTTCTGGAATCTCTTTGTACAAATAACTCCTTGAATTTGGATCTCTACAATTTAGGGCAAAGAACTGTGTCAACATTGTTTTGGAGTTATGGTCATTGTTTAGAACATCAGTGATTCTTTGATGATTATAAAATCGCACTTGCTGGCGATTTGGTAAGTGAATTTATAATCTTTCAACAGTTAGATATATTCGATAAAGAGTAAATCTAAATATCTTCCACAAAGTTTCTGGAAGACAAATCCATCTTGCATCAATATACTGTTAAACCTCATCTAAATTTGAACCTCTACAAACCTCCATTGATATTTGATCTAGTATAAAAATGACTAAACTTAGGGGGGTGTATTGGATTAGGATTTTAAAGGACTTTTTTAGTTAAAAAAAATCCTACGAATTTTAAAAGACTTTGTAGGATTTTCATAACTTTTAAGATTTTACAGGATTCTACAAGACTTAAAATCAGGATTTTAATGGATTCTACAAGACTTTTAAATCAAGACTTTAATGGATTCTGTGGGATTTTGCAGAATTTTTGTGGATTTTTTACATTTGATAAGATTTCAAAAAAAAATTCATACATTCAAATTTAAAAAGAATCAAAGACAAAAATAAAAAAAAAATAACAATGTCTAGATAAATAATAATAATAATAATAACAATAATTCTCCATAATATCTTATCCTCTTAAATAACATTCACTCACATATCCATAGCTATACTAGTCCTCCAAGCATTAGCGTCTTGTCGCTCTTGCTCCTGGTTTGAATAATAGGCTCAAAAGTATGATCTTCATTAACTAGTAATGTTGAAGATGAAGGTTCATCCATCGCTTCAATTGAAAATACCAAATATTCTCTCGATCACATTCCTTAAAGATACATGACAAAGATTGAACAATTCTTTCTCATTTTCAGGGTTATTACCTTGACCTGCAAAATCTTGTAGATGATATTTTAACAATATTTCCTTTTTTTTAAATAAGTTAATGAAGGCATAAACCCTAAACCCTAAAAAATTAGATACCACAATGTCTTATGTTAATTTTATTTTTCTTTTAATATAAAAAAATTCTAATTTCACAATATAAAAGTAAAAAGAATAAAATAAAATATTTGTTGAGTCATAAAAGGAGGCGGGATATGAATAACAAACTCAAGGAATGAGAGATTGCAGTTTTTATGCTGAGAGGGTTCTTCCCCCAACTAAGATTCATTTTCATCTCATTCTACTCACAGAAACCCTAACTTAGATTCATCTTATTTATATATATATATATATATATATATATATATATATATATTGTAGGGATCATGATATCAATTTCATCTTTCACCTTTTCCTTTTCTTGATGTGTGTTATAAAAAAAATTACCACTTAAAAGTTGAAATTTCAAGCATTTTTTTATGTTATATAAAGGAACAAATTCAACTAAATAGAATAAAATAGAGCAAGTCAATTAAAGAGAACGAACAGAAAAATAGAGCAAGTCAATGACACTATCACTTACATATCAGAGTTTCACAAAATAGGGGAATGGAATGAGAATAATACTACAATATTATATATGAGCAATGAACAATAGTGTAATATTATTAGCAGAGAAAAAATGGAGAAGACAGAAGCATAGAAAAAAAAAAGATGAAAAACTCACTTGAAAATTCTTGAAGCACTTGAAAAGTCATTTCAAACAATCCTTCAAAATCCGATAGGTTTGGATGAGATTGTTTTATGGATTTGGTATTTATAGATAGCACTAGAAAGTCCTTCAAAATCTCTCACACAACAATCCTTTAAAATCCTTATATTTTTAAATACCAATGGATTATTTTTAAGTTGTAAAAAATCTCAAATGAATACCAATGAATTTTAATGGATTCTTTAAAAAATCTTGAAAATCCATATTGAATACCACTAGATTGTTTTTAAGTGACATAAAATCCTGATTGAATACCAATGAATTTTTTTACTCAAAATTTTTTTTTTAAAATCCTACGAAATCCTAAACCAATACACCCCCCTTAATAATTTATTTTAGAATTAATTTAAATTTTAAATTTTAAAAAATTCTAAATAAACCAAATTTTAAAATTAATAACTTTACTTTATTATTTAAAATTTTTGAATAAATTTATTTGATTATAATTTTTAAAATGAATATTTGTAATTTTCACACTATTAAAAATTAAATAAAATTCAAAGTTAGGCATAATTTAAATTTGAATTTTTAATTGGTTGTGTATTTATAAATTCGTTGATAAAATAATGAAGAGAAATAGAAATTCCAACCGAACCATATTCAAATTAGAATTATATTAACGTTATTGTATTTTCTATGAATAAAATAAATATAATTTCATTAAATATTCATTAAACATGAAATTATCAATCTCCCAACGTATCGGGCTACCTGCGCCTTGCGAATGTAATAGGTTGTTGCTATAGGAATTATGAACTGCTTTCAAATTTTTAAAAAATTAATTTCACCTTCTCTCACACAAAACAAAGTAATTCTTATTTATGCAAGTTTTAACTACTTTTCTCTCTTTGGCAGTTTGGTTTCACCGCATGTAACCACAGTTTTTAAAGTTTCAAACTTGGTCATTCAACTTTTATCAATTTTTACCAACATGGATTAATCAGGTTTATAATTGCTACTATGCATCACATTATTTTCTTTCTATTTTTTTTTTACTTTTGTTTTTTAGTAAAATTTTAAATGTATTTATGTAAATTTAAATGTATTAAATGTAAATATTTATTAAAATATGATTTCATATTCAAAATTTTAAAGCTATTAAGATAGTAATTAAGATAGTAAACTTAGTAAATTCAAAATTTTTAATATTTATAAATGGAGAAAATGAATTTGGAAAATAGAGATAGCTTGAACTTGGATTTTTAAAAAGTTGATTAAAATTAAAATCATATTAAAGTTAATAATGAGAGAAAATCATTGTAAAAAAAGAGTAAACTTGAGATATACATTGAATATCGAGTTTCATTTTGATATAAAATTCTTATTATATGTGGAAAAAAATAGAAAATATCAATGGTAGAAAAAGAAAAGAAAAAATGAAGGAATTAATTTAGTAGAATTAGATGGGACTATTGCAAAATATCATAATGAAAATATTGTTTTTCGGCGTGTTTTAATATATCCTAAAATTTAAATAGAAAAAAAAAGAAATTCATAAAAAATTGTTTTTGGATAAAGGGATCAAGATTCTGGCGGCGAAATCTCAGGGTGGGGTTACACGTTTAAAGCAAAGTTTCGATTTTTATTTTTGGGAAAAAAATAAACAGAAACTGAAACAGAAACAAAAACCAAAAGGAAACAATTGATTTGATTCTTCTGTGAAAGGAAACAGAAACCGAAAGAAGACAATGAGCACAACCACACCGTACCAAAAGAGAGAGAAAAAAAAAAGAGAGTCTCTTTCTCTTTATGAAAACCATCAACACAAAAGGAAAGCATGAAAACAAAGAGAATCCTGATAGTATGAAACACCAAAAATCAATCTGATGATGTAAAAATACGAAATTGAAAATGAAAGCATGCAATGTAATTGACCCAAGAAACCAAAAAAACGTAAATGTGAATGAAAAATTGAAATGGTTATAGAGAAAGAGAAAAGATGTTGCAATGCAATGAATGGGTCTCTAAAATTTTGAATTTGTTAATTACATTGTGAAACTAAATGGATACACTTCGGGCCCTGGGAATGATGACACTCGTTACCAACTTTGTGTGCCTTCTTGCTATGCGCAGATGTCTCTATTTGTTTTTATTTTCAATTTTCTTTCTTTATATGTTTGTTTGGATGAAAATAGATATCATCACTTGAAAGGGCTTGTCATTTTTCAACAGATGACAGTATCAATAAATTATATAAAAAAAAATACTAAAAGATTTCACCCAGGTATCACGGGCTCAATTTCATGTTATCAGTTTGACCGATTTGAACTCATATATGTTGAAGCACCTATAATGGAAGACAATAAATCAGCACAACAATAAGTCAGAAGGAAGAAACAACAATCCGCATGAATTTTTAGGATAGGTTTTGGTTTGCCCAAACCCAAAAAAGATTGTAACGTACAATAAGAAGTTATCGGAAGTTCAAGAGAAGTTATGAATGTGAGAGTAGTGGATGTGTTTAGAAAGTGAAGGAGATGAGAGCCACATGTATGATTTTAAAACCCAATTTTTTCTGATTCCGGTTATATCCATATAAATTAAGATAACATATAGATAAAGGGTAAATTAGTCATACAATTTGTGGAAACCAAATTGAAGTATCCCCTTTATCTATTGTTATAGATTATAGATTTAATTTTTACTAAATCTAATTTTATTCTCACTTTGCAATTTGTTAATTTTTTTTTATATTTTATTTTTTAACAATTTTTTTATTATTTATCTTTTGCACATTAATATCTTACTTTTAACTTTAACTTTTAAATTTCAATTTGTTAATTTTGATTGATTGTAATATAATATATATATATATATATATATATAAAGAAACAAATAAAATATTAAAAATAAATTATAAGTATTTAAGTAAATTATATTTTTTATAATTTTAAAACAAATATATAATGTTTAAAGAAAATTAATGCATTGAAAAATAAGAGAAATAATAAAAATAATAAAAATTATCACTTATAATATATTAAAAACTAAAAATAAATTATAAACTAAAATTATATGTAATTATCTTATCTGTATAAAATAATAAATATATTAATTAATTAAATTGTGCACATAAAAGTAATTTAATTATCTTTATTTAAAATATTATTTATTAGTTTTATTATCTTAATATTATTTTTTTTAATTATTTTAATATTAAATTAACTAGAATTAGTGTTGAAGGCTTAAAAAAGAGCGTTAAGAAAATGTTAAGAATCTATAAATTAATAATAACAAATTTTACAAAGACTTAAATAAGTTAGGCCAATATTTGCAAAGATCCAAAATATATTTAAACTTTTATATTGAATTCAATTTTTTTTTTAAATTTGATTTTAATCATTCATTTTTAAAAAAATTAAAAAAAAAACATTTAAAAATTGAAATTAGACATATCTGGGGTTACATGAAATGGTCTCGTCACACTTCTTCGAAACAAATTACAAAACATTAAAAAAATTTGAAATTAAAATTCAAACTTCTTATAATGCTTTTGAAAAAGGTTTTCCAAAAGAAAAAAGTCTTTACCATTTTATAATTATTTATATATGTTAGTTATCATACTCTAAGTGATTAATGTTAGTTATAATCTCACTCTTGTTGAGGTTTGATGTAACTAAACCCAATCTCATGTGTAAACTCTAAGTGATCAATGTTAGTTGTTATTTAGTTTTATTGCTCTATTTCTATGCATAATGTTTGTTATGGTTTGATCACCCTTAACTTGAACTTGAGGTTTTTAAGAGATCGAGAAATTAAACCTTTTAAATGAAATAGAGCAACTAATGGTGCTTATTGGTAGAGATCGAGTAAATGCCATTAGTCTTTCTTAAGCTATGGTTTTTAAAGATGGTTTCTTGGTTCAACTATGCAAGAGATTGATAGTTTAAGTTAGCAACTTAGATGTCAACTTGTAAGAGATTAGGGTTGGTTATTTTTTAGAGTGATTGATAAATTCTGAATGATAACTATTGTGAGCTTAGCGATAAACATGAGAGGAAGGTTTAGTGAAGTCCAACCCCAACATTTATTAATATTGCTTTAGAATCAAGTTTTGTACCCTAAGTATTTACAAAAATACCAAAAAGAATTTGTATTGCTTGTTTACATTATTTACTGCAACAAATTTAACTCTTATTGTTTTTTGGTAGCTTAGTTAGTATAACAAGTGAATTTGTAGAGTGTTGTGCAAGTCCCTTGGGAGACGATACTCATACTTTTATTTAACTACTTATATGATTTGGTACACTTGCCAAGGGAGATAACAAGTTTCTGGCGCCGTTGCCAGGGACTTGCGTCTTAATACTTAGGCAAAGTCACTTGGATTACTAATCTAGGCTTTGATTCATTTATTCTTTTATGTTTTGAGTTATTCTATTTATTTTCTTTTAATTCATCGTATCTGTGTTGCTGACTGTTTGTTATAGCTTTGTGATTCTGGTTTATGCGAGGTATTGTTCCCGTTAGTGATTTAGCTTACGATCCAGAAATTGAGAAAACAACTAGGAGGAATTGGGGAGCAGTAAGGAAGCAAAGGTTACTAGCCAAGCAGGCACAACATAGAAAGGCTACTTTGTCCTCTCTCGATCCTTCTTTATCTGCAATCTTTGAGGAAACAAAAATGGCTTAGGAAAGACCAAGAATTACTCTTGGTGATCATGCAGTTGCCACTGGTACTACTCATTTTTCTAGCATTTTCACACCTGCAATCACTGCCACTAATTTTGAGATGAAGCCAGCACTGTTGAATCTGATTCAGAACAATCAATTTGTGGGCCTTGATCATGAGGACTCATATTTGCATCTCCATACTTTTATTGAGTTGTGGCACAGTGAAGATACATCAGGTTCCTGAAGATGTGATTCAGATGAAGTTGTTTCCTTTCTCACTACTTGGGAAAGCTAAGATGTGGCTCAATGCTCTACCACATCAAAGCTTAACCAAGTGGTCTGATATAGAGACAAAGTTCTTGGCAAGATTCTTCCCTCTTGCTAAGATCAATCAAGCAAAAAGTGAGATTTTCATATTCTCTCAGAAGCAAGATAAACTTCTTTCTGAGGCTTGGGAAATATATAAATCCCTGTTGAGGAGATTTCCAAGTCATGGATTTAATGACCTTACTCAGGTTAACATTTTTCTGGGTGGATTGCAACCACGGGTGAAAATTCTATTGGATGCCTCAGTTGGAGGTAGCATGTGTTTTAAAACACCGGAGGAGGCTATAGAGTTGATTGATGCTATGGTAGCAAATGATTATGATTTACCAGCTGAAAGGGAGTCGAGACAAAAAAGAGGAATTCTAGAGTTGGGATCTCAAGATGCTTTATTAGCTCAAAAATAAGCTCTTGTCCCAGCAAATTGAGGCTTTTACCAAGCAAGTTGTTCGGATTCCACAACAACTACAATCCACTCAACATCATGTTCTAAGTTGTGATCTTTGTGGGTTAAAACATCCTCACGGGTAATGCATTGATACCTTCCCATCTCATGGAGAAGAGGTGAATTACATGAGGAATCAAGTTCGAGAAGGAGGAAATTATGGTGGTAATCATGGGAAGAATTGGCAATCACACCCTAGCATAGGGTGGAACCAGAATGATGTTGCTCAGTCTAGTAGACCTCCTATGCAAAGGCCCAACATTTGTGATAGGCAGTCTAAACTAGAAGAAACATCGAACTAGTTCATGTAAGACTCAATCTCTAACCACAGGAGTACTAAAGCATCTATAAAAAATCTGGAGATTCAAATGGGGCAGTTGGCCAAACAATTGGTTGAAAATTCTAGTGGAAATTTTTCAGCTAATACTCACACTAATCCAAAGGAGAATTGTAGTGAAATTACAACAAGAGGTGGTAAGAGAGTGGGTGTGTTAGAGGATGAGGAAAAACAGTAGGAAAAAGAGGCAGAAATGAGAGAGGGGTGGAGAAAATAATGAGAAAAAAAAATAGAAAATGTAAAAGAGAATGTCATGGAGGGAGAAGAGTTAGTTGAAGAAGTTGTTGTTAAAAAATCAAAGAGCCAGCTAGCAAGAGAATTGAAGATGAAATCCAAGGTGTCTAGTACCAAGGATGTGCCATATCCCCAAGCCCCAAGCAAGAAGGATAAAGAAAAGTAATTTGCATGCTTCATAAAGCTTTTTATGAAGCTTCATATCAACAATCCATTCTCAGAGACAATGGAGCAAATGCCCACTTATGCGAAATTCATGAAAGACCTCTTGACCAAGAAGAGAAAGTTCATTGAGCAAGAGATCATTGAGTTGGAAGCGGGGTGCAGTGCCATAATTCAAAAGAACTTACCTCCCAAGTTCAAGGACCCAAGAAGCTTTACAATTCCAATCACTATTGGGAACCTATCAGTTAGAAGAGCACTACTAGACTTGGGTGCAAGAATTAACCTCATGCCCTTGTCTATGTTGGACAGAGTTGGACAGGTGGAAGTAAAACCAACATGTATGACTTTGCAACTAGCTGACCGGTCTATCAAGTACCCCTATGGTGCGATTGAAAACATGCTAGTTAAAGTTGACAAAGTCATATTTCCAGTTGATTTGGTGATCATGGACATAGAAGAAGACTATGTTATTCCTATTATCTTTGGGAGGCCACTTATGAAGACTGCACGAGCAATCATTGATGTAGGGAATGGTGAATTTAAATTGAGGGTCCAAGATGAGGAGATCACTTTTAATGTATTTGAAGCCATGACCCATCCGAATGATAAAGGTACTTATTTTCAAATGGATGTGCTGGATGAGAATGTGTGTTTACTGATACTATGGATGAACTCAATAAGGAGGAAATGATTGAAATGTCTGAATGCTTGAAGCATCTAAATACTTTTAAGGAGATTCCACCTAGTGATGCCAACCATGAGGAGATAAAAAGTGATAGCACACGAGTGAACCTTAAGCCGGAGCTGAAAATACTTCCAATTCACCTCAAATATGTCTTTTTGGAGCGAAATGGTGAAAAACCAGTCATCATTAGCAACTCCCTGTCTCAAATGGAAGAAGAAAAACTGATTAAGGTCTTGCAGGTACATAAGGAAGCTATACGGTGGTCCATTTCTAACCTTAAAGGCATCAGTCCAGCTTACTGCATGCACAAAATAAACATGGAGAGTCATTACAGACCAGTAGCTCAGCCTCAAAGAAGACTAAATCCCATTACGAAGGAGGAGGTGAGGAAAAAGGTTCTAAAGATCTTAAAAGCTCTCATGAAATATCCAATTTCAGACAGCAAGTGGGTGAGCCCGGTACAAGTTGTGCCAAAGAAGGGAGGAATGACTGTGATCACCAATAAAAAGAATGAGTTGATCCCGACCAGAACAGTAACAGGTTGGAGAATGTCCATAGACTACCAGAAGTTAAATCAAGCCACTAGGAAGGACCATTTTCCTCTTCCTTTTATGGATCAAATGTTGGAGCAACTAGCGGCCAAGCTTACTACTTTTTCTTAGATGGGTACTCAAGGTACAACCAAATTGCGGTTAACCCAGAGGATCAAGAAAAGACTGCTTTCACATGCCCATTTGAGGTGTTTGCTTATAGAAGAATGCCCTTTGGTCTTTGCAACGCACCGGCTACCTTTTAGAGATGCATGTTGGCAATTTTTGCTGATTTGGTGGAGAAATGTATTGAGGTCTTCATGGATGACTTCTCTATTTTTGGGGCTTCATATGATTTGTGCCTGGAGAATCTTGAGCTAGTTTTGAAAAGGTACATTGAGACCAATTTAGTTCTGAATTGGGAGAAGTGCCATTTTATGGTTCAAGAAGGTATTGTTCTTGGCCATAAAATTTTAGGCAGAGGAATAGAAGTGGACAAGGCCAAGATTGATGTGATAGAGAAGTTGCCTCCCCCAATTAATGTTAAGGGTGCTCGTAGCTTCCTTGGGCATGCCAGTTTCTACAGGAGGTTCATCAAGGACTTTTTTAAGATGTTGGAACACTATGATGTGCAACACAAGGTGTCTTCTCTTTATCACCCGCAAACAAATGGGCAAGCAGAGGTCTCAAACCAGGAAATCAAGTGTATCCTTGAAAAGACGGTGAATGTAAGTAGGAAGGATTAGGCTCTCAAGTTTGATGATGCATTGTGGGCCTATCGCACTGCATATAAGACAACTCTTGGATTGTCACCATTTTAGATGGTTTACGGAAAAGCATGTCACTTGCCAGTTGAGATGGAACATAAGGCATACTGGGCTATTAGGTTCTTGAATTTTGATCTAGCCCAATCAATTGAAAAGAGACAATTGCAGCTGAATGAATTGGAAGAATTGTGCCTCAATGCTTATGAGTCAGCTAAGAATTACAAGGAAAGGGTGAAGTTGTATCCTGACCGAAAGATACTAAAATGAGAGTTTCATTTGGGACAATTTGTGCTCCTTTACAACTCCTGGTTGAGACTCTTTCCAGGGAAGCTGAAGTCAAAGTGGTCAAGGTCATTCAAAGTTAAGCAAGTTAGGCCTCATGGAGAAAATCAAATGGAGGATCTTGCCTCCAAAGAGAGCTAGGTGGTAAATGGCCAAAGACTCAAACTCTACCTAGGTGGTGAAATTGAGCAAGCTTATTCCACTGTTGGATTGAACAACCCCTGAAGTCTTGGCTTGTCAAGCTAGTGACATAAAACGAGTGCTTTATGGGAGGCAACCCATCATTCCTAATCCAAAAACAAGTTAGCATGCCATTAATTTCAATTATTTTTGTGTTAGTGTGTTTTAGGTGTAGGTACATGGTTAAACATTGTATTTACTTCTTAGTTGAGAAAGCTTTGTGATTGTGATGGCTTGAGGAACTTCATATTGAGCTATACTTGAAAAGTTTGAAAAATCTGCAGTAAATTTGAAATTCACGCTTAACATGAAGTTCCATGCTAAGTTATATCAGTGCAGAGGAAGAAGAAAATTTCTTTAGAAGTGTCACACTAAGCCTCATTTTCACGCTAAGCCCCAAAACTGAACTGGAAAATTGGGAGTTCTCTCTGGAACTCCCACGCAAAGCTTAGAATCCACGCTCAGCATGGACGTGGCAGAGAATTTAGGCTTCTGGAGCTCCCACGCTAAGCCCCAGAACCCACACTTAGCCTAGGAGTTACTTTTATAATAAATGCTCTCACTCTCTCTCCTGAAGCCCATTCTTTTCCCCTACCCCTATTTAACCTCTCACAATCACTCTCAAACCCTAGGTTACTTTCTTTGATTCTTTTGCCGTCTTGCTCTTGGTGTGGGTAATGCTCCACTTCTCTCTTCTTGTTCACCAAAGGCGCAAAGGTAAGTTTTTTTCCCCAACCTTGTGTGGTTCCTTCCATTGTATGCTTATTGGTTTACATTCTTATCTCTCCACTCATCTAATCCCCCTACCCATTTTCGTGCAAACCCTTGCATTCTTGGTATTTTTGATTCTATTTTCATGGTTAATCTTCTTTGATGGTATTTGCACATGAGTAGTGCTATATCTTTGAATGGGTCTTCTTTAAACCCTTAGTAACCTTGTTTTTGTGAATGCCCAGTACAAGATTTAAGTTTTTTTTGTGTAGTTGGTTGTGGACGAATCATTTTTGGGACAAAAAGGGGAGCACGTTGTTGCAACCCTCACGCTGAGCGTGGGCCTAACGCTCAGGCATAACCACATTCCCTGCACCTGCACCCATCACGTTGGGCATGTCAATGGCGCTTAGCATCCCACTGGCAGCTTGGTTATTAATTGTTTTGCCTGATTTTGTGTCTTCCTAATTGCATGTTAGAGGTTCTCTTGTTCACATTATTACATTGGTTGTGATGGAAGCACTTGGTGAAGGATTGATGTTCAACCAAGCTTCCATGCAAGGACCGTGATGCTTCTTGAGGTTGACACCTTTAGACCTCTGAAATCTCCTTTGAAGAAGCTTCAATGGAGGAGAAGTCCTTGAAGAAGGTTCGGCCACTTCCTAAGCTAGTGAAGGAAGCTTGAGGAACCAAAGCAAAGTTGAAGAACTTTGCTAGAAACCTAAGAGTGTAGGTTCTCTACGGTTTGGAGACTCTTGAGTGAGAGAGAAAATCTGATTTCATTTCTCAATTTGTTCAAAAGTGAGTACAAGAGAGGTAATTACAAATATATAGGGTAGAGGTTGCTTCTAGGAGAAGCTAACCTTAACCATGGTTCACTAGGAACCATGGTAAGGTATACTTAACTCCCACGGTTTAGCTAGCTTGTAGGAGAAGCCAACCTTGACCATGGTTCACTTAAGAACCATGGTAAGGTAAGCTAACCTTACAAAGGTTTAGAAGCTTGCAAGGCAAGCTTCAAACCTTTGAAGTGAGACAAGCAATTTTCGGCCAAGGAGGAAGAAAGAGCTAGGCGGCCTTGGATGCATTTTGGCTCCATGATTTAATTTGAAAAACCTTGATTTGTTTTAGTTAGGTTCATCATATGATGATGAGACCTAGCTAAATCAAATCTATGAAAAATTACGAGCAAAATGAGTCCAATATGCAAAATTTTTCCTAGACCCAGTTCTGGCCCAATTACTAATCACACCCTCAAGCATTGCTAAATGTCACCCCCTTTTCCCTACTGAAAAAATACAAAATGAATGTATCAACTAGGGAGGTTAAATGGAGTTAAACTCTCCAAGTAGCCTACCTTAAAAACAATATACAAACACTAGGAAAAAGCAAGTAAAGTGCCTCACAAATACAAAGGCAAAAATAACCTATACAAGAGACTATGTACAAAATATATGCAAAAAGGTCTTTAAGATCATCCCATTCATCTTGGTTCTTTTAAGGTATCACCTCTTGGATTCCTTGGCCTGGGCCATAATCTATCAGGTTGGCTACCATGTGATTTTTGCTCCATTATTTTTCATCAATTGGCTTTAACCTTCACTTTCATTACCCTTGTACTTTCATGTTACCAAAATTTTCAAGATAGCTCCACCAAAGACACGCCTGGAGAAAAGAATTAAGACTACTGCAGGGCGACCATCCCGTGCACCTTCATTTGACTCTCACACCTTCTGTGATAAGGAGCATTAGGAATTTTATCCAAAGTTGGAAGAGAGAAGTCTCTGGATGGAAAGGATGGTCAAACTCAAGCCTAATGAATATCCGAAATTCCAAGAGGAGATCCAGAGAAGGAAATGGGAAAAGCTAGCCTCCTACATGGCCCCTGCTAACATTTTTGTACTGCAGGAATTTTATTGCAATGCTCGGGTTCTTAGCAATGAGTTCCCCAAGTACACCAGCTATGTTCGGGGTATCACTATCAGGTTTGATGCAGCCACCATTAATACTTTTCCGGGCACCCATCTGACAAAAGGCCTCAGGTATTGTGAGTATTCTGATTGGATATTCCGCATCAAGGATTATGGAATGGTGGAACGAACTATTTGTAAACCAGGGAAGAAATTTCAGTACACAAGCAGGGGAAAGATATCTCATATCCTAAGGGAAGATTTGATCCCAATGGCCAAAATTTGGGTGGCTTTTATTCATGCCACTCTTGCTCCTTATTGCCACACTTCTGATGTTTCGGAGTCAAGGGCACTGCTTCTCTATGCTATCATGGATAAAAAAGCTATTGATGTCGAGGCACTCATAGCATACAGGTATCTTGGGTCATCCTTCACTCATCACACATCTCTGTCATCGAGCTGGAGTCGATGTCACTGAAACACCATTTGAGAAGCTGAAGATGCCCATCATCAAGGTCTATATTGATACCTATTGCTACAAGGAGATTCGTAGGAAGACTGCCAGTACCACAACTTCTTCCTCTCGAGCACCACCACCAGTTAGTGCTATTGACTCCCAGCGCTGGGAAGCTATTAATGCTGCTATGCTTCGTAGTGAGTAGAGGGATGAGGCCATGTTTAGAGCTGTTACTATGGTGATGGATAGTATTCGCCACCTTTCCATTCATGCACCAGGACTTGCCCCAAATTTTCACTCACCTTCAACTACAGCTTATTCTGCTCATGTAGCATGGCCATGGGGCCATGATCAACAGTAGGAGGGAGGTGATGCAGCTAATGATGACGAGGAGTTTGAGGAGGAGTCTCATGAGGAGGAAGCTAGTGAGGAGGATGACGATGAAGAAGAGTCGGAAAAGGCTGAAGAGGATGAGGAGGAAGACTAAGCTGTTTCACTTTAGAAAACTGTGTTTTGTTATTTTGCTATGTTTTTTTGCTTTGACTATCCTACTGTGTACTGCTTTATTAACCTTTTAGCTTTTGTTGCGTACTTTGAGTGGTATGGATGTTAATTAGTAGTAACCTTTGCATGTGTACATATTTCAATGATTCTGACTGTGTGGTTTTAATACGTTTTGAAAACTGGAAAATCAAAAAAATTAGGTGTGCATGTATCCTTTAGTGAAAAAGGGTATTTTAAGACACAAGATCAAATATGTTTGTGGTTGCACTCTAGGGATGATTAGTGATCATGTGTGATAGTTACTATTGTGGTTAATGATTGTGGCATGATACTTTTGAAAATTTTTGAACACCTTTATTAACCCATGTGAGTTTTGAGCCCCCTTGTTGTAAGAGTGTTACCATTTGATTTCATGCGGTTGATTTTGCTCGAGTCTCTTTTGAGTTTGCATAGCATATGTTGTTTAGAGATGATCGAGGCAATTTTTCTTGTAAATTTGAGCCACTTGACCAAAAAGCCAACCTAACAAAAAAGTGAATCCATTGCACCCTACTTGAGCCAAACAGTGAATTCATTGAAAATCTTGAAGCCCTTGTGGGAGTATTTTGTTTTTCTTAAGGGGCAACGTCCTATGAGAGAAAGTGAAAAGGAGTGTTAATTAGTTAGGGAAATAAATATTAAAGGGTTAAGGGTAGTTATAGTTACGAGAAGGTGGAAAGAAGGGAGGAAGGAGAGGATGTGGCAAGCGCAAGAACGGAAGACGGAGGAGGTGGAGGCCAAAGAACAGATGATATCCAACGTGTTTCCAGGTTGCTAGAGAGGGTTTTGGATATTAGAGGAGAGCTCAATGTTACATCTGTCATGCCTTGAATAGATGTAGAATATTTTCAATACTATATCGGTTAATCAAAAAACTGATGTAGAATGGTACAAATTTACATGGGTCTGGTTAAATCGATGCCTAACCTTTTTTATTTAATTACAAAAATGCCATCACATTCATGTTTTACATCATTTTTAATAGAATCAATGTAAAATTGCTGATGTAGAACAAGAATTCTCTAGTAGTGATAATACATATAAAACTGTCCATATTCATAATAATTATGATGTTATCAAGAAATAAATAATGTTATTATGTATCTAATAATTTTGTAACATTAAATGCATTAAATTATTATATTAAAATTGTTTATATTCGTAATAAATTTGATGTTATAAAAATAATTACAAACACATTATTTTTACTTATTAATGAATTTTGAGTAATTTATCTTTCAGAAGAGTTAGTTGGGAATTTCAATAGATGATAAAAAATAATTACAAATATCTATATCTATTATAAAGAGAATATGTTTTGGTAATTAGCCCTGTTTCTATTTTTGTATTACACATTATTACCCTTAAATTTTTAAAAAACTTTTCTTTAAATTTTTTTTCAAAAATAAATATATAAAGGGAATTGGAGTATGTAATAATTTTTTGTCTCTACTTTTTAATAGACTATTATACCCTTCAAATGTAAATTTTTTTAATATTTTATCTAAATAACTATTCATAATCTTCTAATATCATGTCTATATGTAATTATTAGAGACATATCTTAACCCTTCTAATTTATCACAATAACAATAAATACATATTATTAATTTATTAGTATAATAATAAATTGGATCTTTGATATTGCAACGGTGCAAAGAAACCTAGGTTTATATGGACTATAGAGAATGATCTATATTTGTAATAAATCTAACGTTATAAAAGTTAATTAAAACACATTTATCATAATAACAATAAATACATATTATTAATATATTAGTATAGTAATAAATTGAATCTTTGATATTGAAGCGAGCAAAGAAACTGTAGACTCATGGACTATACAGAATGCTAAAAGAGAGTTTTTATATAAAGAAGACAATTGTAATTCAACATTTTAAATTAAATTTTAATTATATATATATATATATATATATATATATATTAATTTCCTCCTTTAATTTTGACATATATTTTCATATAATATATAATATAGTTATCATTTTTATATGAAAAAAGTTTTATTAAGAGTTATGTTTATGTTATTTACTAAAAATGAGAAAATATATTTTAATTATTTTAATTCTTTTATGAGAATGAAAAGAAGGACATTGTGGTCATTTGTTAATTATTTTATTATTATTATTATTATTTTAAGTACAAAAGGAGGTGTTAACAGTTAGTTTCTACGTTTTTTATTCATGACTCTATTCATTCCTTTTTTACATTCTCTAAAGACCAAGGAGTAGGAGACCAACCGGAGATCGTTGTCACTTCATCTTCTACTCAGCTAGGTAAGGGGGAGTAAGAAACCTTACTTAGGGGTGTGAGAATAATTGTTGAGTAGTAGGATTGACCCTCAATTCCTTGCCTAATGCATGCTTATAGGAATAAGCAAAATATGAATGTTTTCTGTTTTAATGTACAAGTTTTCTATTGTGTTCGTTGTTGGGTGTGGTGCATGAATATGTGTTTAATTTAAAAAATAGATAAGTTTTGACATAAATTAGAGTGCTTTGTGAGTTTCTGTGGGAAACCCTATGAGGAACAATCATGGATATGATTTGTTGATGAGAATTGAGGTATTTTATGCAAAATTGAGTATAGATTTATGTTTTAGGTATTATTTGGAGGATTTTTACCGATTGATTTATATGATTACATGTTTGTTGTGAAAAATCGTCTGATTACAAAGTATAGGTTTGCACTGAGGGCACTGGGCGCAATTCTTTGCACTGAGCACAAATTAATAGTTTCTTAGGAAAATTGAGCCGGACTTAGGAAAATTGAGTCGGGCTCAAGAAAGTTGCGTCAAGTGCAAAAAAAGTTGCGTCAGGCGCAGGAAAGTCACGTCGAGCGCATGTGAAGCTACGTCGGGCGGATTTCATCACTTTAGGCGCGACATTAAATTTGTCGGGTGCACTCAGGGCGTATCAGGCGTGCTACTCCGCTTTTGGTGCGGCATCTAATTCACCAGGCGCGAGTTGGGGCACGTCGAGTGTGACCCTTACTGATGTCTACATGTTTCTTCTGTGTTTGGAGGTACAAATTAGATGTGAACTATCTTATACTGATTTGATGTGAATTATGTGTTCTTATGAATGCTATGATGAACAGGATCCTTATGTGTGTGACCTTATGAATATGACTATGAGAAATGTGATATGTGAACAAGTGACATGAAACATGATATGATGTGACAAGTAAAATGTTGAGTCAATGAAGTGTGAATGTGTGACATGTATCATGTGCATTTATGTGATGGCTACGATGTGAAGTACACCGTTATGGAAGACCTTCCTTGTGTAACAACTTGGGGGAGTTCTAGGGGATAGTGCAGTTTAGATATCTCGATTCCGCCCATTTGTGAGCACGAGACGTAACTTGCGCAACTTCGCTATCCCAACCAGACCCTAGCAGTACATCCTTCTAGTTGAGAGTGTATGGGTAGCTCCCTACATGTACTCCTAGACTACCTTAGGTGTGTTGTTTAGGCAGCTCACCAGTGATATGTGATATGGCGCCACATGCATGCATTTTTTAGTTGAGTCCTTAACATCATTGCATGATGAATGACTGTGTGTTGTATGTGTAACTTGAATTTGCACTTGGTTAATATATATTTTTTATAATATGTATTGCATTAGTTTATTTTATTTTTACAAATAATAGTTTTATATATAATTGTTTTTTGAGAATATTTAAAAAAAAGAAAATTATTGTAAAATTTCTTCCTTTTATATTATTAATAAATATGAACAAAGAAAACAAATCACATTAAATAAAGGACATAAATATTAATGATTATTTCTCTTTTATCGTATTACCAGTACATTCTATAGGCAACTGTACAAAATCTGGCAAATCATATAAAATTATAATTTGATAATTCTTTATTAGTATATTAAAATGAGTTAACTTCTGTACAATTTTTTTAAAAATGTTTTACGAAGCCTATTAATATCATGATTAGAAAGAAAGTCCAACTCATTTGATTAATTAATAATAACAAGCTGCACACACTCACATATTAATTTTGTATAGACCACAAGTGTCTTTTATTGAAAGTAATCTTATTTGAACGACAAATTTTTTTCCTTTTAATATTTAACATAGTGACATATCTAAAACTTGAATTTGAGATCATTATTTAAGTTGGGCCCATTTTTAAGTTTTGGTCCTCTTAATTTTATTTTATTTTAATCCTCTCAATTTTCTATCCTTATAATATATATTTTTACTTTGGTACCTATAATTTTTTTCTATTGATTTTGATGGATGAAATTGATGATAATAACTAAAATTAAAAATATATATTAATTATATAATGATTAAAATTTATAATAAATTAATAATTTTTATCATATAAAATATATTTTATATTTATGATAAATAACTTATACAATGATGTAGATAATATTAAATATTGTATAATACAAAATTATATTAACTATTAATAACTTCTTTTAAAAATTATGATAATTTGATATAAAAATAAAAATAACATATTGAATGAGATAAAATGTTAAAAAAACATATCTAAAAACACTCATTAAAAAAATAAATAAAATTCTCTCATTGAATAATGATCAATAAAAACATCTCTAAACAAAATTCTAGCACCATATATAAAATGTGTCTAAAAATAATAATGAAATAAGTGAAACATGTCCAAAAGTAAACCAATCTCTCAAACCCTTATGAAACACAATTTGATTTCAAAGTAGCATGATTTAATTAATTTTCACCTAATTAAACACATCTAACATATTTTTTTCAATAAAAAAATCACTATAATTAATGCCATTAAATTGGCTACCATATAACTCAATTATTATATCTACTTGGTTAACACTATATTTCTATCCTATCCATAAAAAAAATAAAAAAAAATTGCGCTAATAATTCCATCATTCTCTACCAAACACAACCGAAAATGTTTTTTTATAAAAAAAAAAAAAAAAGTAGGCATAAATAGTAATAAATAAATAAATAAATAAAAAAAGTTCATGCCGTCTTTGTCTCTAAAGATGAAATGTCCAAGTCCTAATTAACCGACAGTGATTCCATCTACATTAATTTAAGAGAAGTTTTCAAGTTAAAAAAAGTACCCTTAACATAAAATATGATGCATGTGATTATTGATAGAATTTCTTTTTTTTTTTTTGATAAGCAAAAGAGATTAATATTAAAAGGAGTACAAGGGGTACTCCAACCCGTTACAAGAGATACAGATACAAAATTAGTCTAAAATCTAAAATAGAAACTATAAGAAATACAATGTTGGGTTATTATACCAAGTTGAGTAACTAAAAGAACAAACAGGGATAGAACAATTTATCCACTTCCATGAACGCAATTTAATATTATCCAACACTTCCTTGGCATCTATAGTACCTTGCTGAAAGATAATAACATTTCGATGAAGCCATAGGGACCAAATGACAGAAACCCAGACTACTCGCAATAATTGAGAATGTTTTTCATATATGCCAAGATTCGTCCAATATAAATAATGAGAAGTTATAGAATTGGGGAACACCACCGTAACCTCCAACCACTTAGCAACAGCTAACCAAGTATTAAAAGCCATCGGACACATTAGAAAGAGATGAAGAGGATTTTCTACAAACAGAGAGCAAAAAGAACAGAGATTATTTTCCAACTCCACACCACGTGCTTGTAACAATGATTTGCACGGGAACGCATTCAATAGCACTTGCCAACAAAAGACCAAACACTTGATCGGAGCCTTACATTTCCAAAGTCTTTTTATAACTAGTTGAAAATCCGAAGAGTTTCTGAGTTCTCCACCTACCGATCTTTGTAGCCAAAGGTACGCACTTTTCACCGAGAATACACCGTCCTTGTCATAAGTCCATCTCCAATAATCTTGCCTTGACGAGATAACTTGCAAGCCCTTAAGCATATCCAACAAGATATTCACACTCCTACCTTCATGGACAAAAGGTTCTCTTCTCCACTTAACCTGCCACACCCATGTAGATCCCTCCCAAGTTCCATTATCTGCCACCACTGACAATGGGTCAAAGGCAAAGGAGAACAACCGAGGAAATACTTCCAACAAGCGCAAACCACCTATCCACTTATCCTCCCAAAATCGGGTCATAGTACCATCACCAATACAACGTTCAATCTTTTCGTCCAACCAATAATTCCCTTGATGTAGCACCCACACTATATCCTTCCACCACCAAGATGCCTTCCTATCCACATTTGAGCAATTTGAAAAAGACTCAATACGACCATACCTATGATGGAGAACTTTTGCCCACAACATACCCGGAGATTGCATGCACCTCCACACCCATTTCCCTAGGAGTGCCCAATTGAACAATCTAACATCTTTTATACCTAGTCCACCCTCCACCTTAGACTTACACACTGTTTCCCATTTAACCCAAGGAATCTTTGAGCCATCCTTGACACCTCTCCACAAGAAATCACGTTGGATAGCCACAATTTCCTTAATAACCAAGTTTGGAGCTTTAAAAAATGAGAGAAAATGAATTGGAATAGCATTCAAAACCGAATTAATTAAGGTCACTCTCCCTCCAATGGATAAATGCTTATACTTCCAAGAGGATAGACGCTTTCGAAGGCTATCAAGCATTGGCTTCCAAGTATACAACTTCCTAGGATTAGCACCAAGAGGTAAGCCCAAATGCTTGAAAGGTAGTTGACCCACTTTGCAATGTAAGAAAGCAGCCGCCAAATTAGTAAAATCTGCCCCAGAATGAATACCGACCACGCAGCTCTTATGGAAATTAATTTTCATGCCTGAAATTAATTCGAAACCACGCAAGATTGCTTTTAAGCACCACAGATTCTGCATAGTAGCTTCTCCAATAATCAGAGTATCATCCGCAAACTGTAAAAGAGAAACCGGAGGACCTTCATCGCCTATGTGTAAACCCTTAAACAAATTCATTTCTGAAGCCCTACTCATCAATAGTCTGAGGCCTTCCGCAGCAATTAAGAACAAAGATGGTGCCAACGGATCCCCCTGCTTTAATCCTCTACCCAAAGATACTTCTGCTGTAGGACTCCCATTCACAAGGGTTGATAGGCTTCCCCCACATACACAAGCTTCCATCCATCGGACCCATCTCTCGTGAAAACCACACCCTTGGATCATGAACAACAGATAGTCCCATTCCACGGAGTCATATGCCTTCTCATAGTCAATCTTCATAACAAAAATTTGCTTCTTATATTTCTGAGCATAGTCAATAGCCTCAGAAGCAACTAAAAAACTATCCAACAAGTGTCTACCAGGAATAAAAGCAGACTGATTCTCTGAGATGATTGATGGAAGAATACCACGCAATCTATTCACCAATACCTTAGAGATAATTTTATACAAGCACCCCAGCAGGGAGATAGGACGGAAGTCTGTCAAACCTTGAGGACAAGAAACCTTAGGGACCAGAGCCACAAAATAAGACAGAAGAGCCTTTGGAATCTTCAAGTTAGTATGAAACTCAGCAAGCAAGTCCATCACATCCACCTTCATAAGAGGCCAAAATCTCTTTAAAAAAGCAAAATTGAACCCATCAGGCCCTGGGCTTTTGTCACCGTCACTCTCCCTAATTAAACAACTTACCTCCTCCTCAGTAAAGTCACCCACTAACCTTGCATTTTGTTCATTAGACACCACCGGAAAACCAGCAAGTGACAATCGTGGTCTAAGCCAACTTCTTGCTTTGAAGTGCTCATCAAAATATGACCACACTACTTGTTTGATCTCATGGACCTCCTCTACCATACGCTCACCCATCTTCAAGGCTACAATCTGGTTACGTCGTTGTCTTCCCCTGATACAAGCATGAAAGTATTTGGAATTTTGATCACCATATTTACCCCCAACGAATTCTTGCCTTTTGAGCTAGCAAGGTTAACTTGTTTCTCCGAGCACTCCAAATCCCAGCTACTAACTCCTTTTGCCTATTTCTTTCTGATTGTATAAGAACCTGTTCCTCGTTCTTCGCATCAAGCTCCTTTAATTCATTTGTCAGACTTTTTATCATGGTATCCACATTACCAAACACCTCAATATTCCACTTCTTTAGAGCATTTTTAACATTCAAGAGCTTTGATCGTAATCTTTGAGCAGCCCACGGACCTTGGACCTGTTTCTCCCATGCAGACCTTACCACACCCTCAATACCACAATGAGAAAGCCAACAATTATTAAAGCGAAACGGTTTAGGACCCCAATTTAGCACCTTATGGTTCAAAATCAAAGGACAATGATCAGATACATCTCGCGGGATCACCTTCACAAATCCTGCACCCCAGTGAGCACTCCAACTTTCTGATACCAACACCCTATCCAACCTGCTCATTATAGATCCATCACTCCTAAACCAAGTAAATCGCTTGCCAACCAGTGGTACATCAATCAACTCCATCTCAGTTATAAATGAATTGAATTCCTCCATATCCCGTGCACCATGGTCACCAAACCCCCCTTTTCTCTCTTCTAGTCTTCTCACCGTATTGAAATCCCCCACTATACACCATAAACAACTCCCAAAACCTCTCTTAGACATTATTATATCTCCCCATAACCGCCGCTTATCCACAAGGTGACAAGAAGAGTATACATTGACCACTACACACCTATACGCATCCACACCCCATTGCAAGCAAACACCATGAAAACCAGAACCAGAAAACGAAAATAATAATTTACCTCTATCAGAGTTCCAAATTGAAAGTAGACCTCCACTCCTACCGTGAGAAGGGGAAGCAAACCACTGAAACTTTGTAGATCCCCATAATTGAGCACAACGAGCAGTATCACACATCTCCAATTTAGTCTCCTGTATAGCAATAAAATCTAGCTCCTCAGATCGAATAAGCTCTGATATGCGATGACTTTTCACTTTACCCCCTAATCCCCGACAATTGAATGTACCAACTTTCATTGCATATATGAGGCTCCCCTTATATCAACCGATGCCATACGATCCCTCTGCTCCATGGATATAATCTTCTGTCGCACTTCATCTTCATTTCCACGCACCTCCATTCCAATACTCTTGCAAATAGATAGAATACGATTTGCCATGGCTTCATCACAACATCGTTCTGCATTAGCAGCTGAATTGGCCCCATTAATATCATTTGAATGGACCACCTTAGAGTTTCCCCCACCTACACTAGTCTCTGGAGCCAAAGAACTTTTTGGCAATGATGATGAATCTTGAGGTGCTCCTTGGATCTGCATTTTCTTTCTGGCTCTGTTTAGTGCGTTTCTCACATTATTTCTTATAGTTGGCTCATGACACTCCACAACACCCCCTCTACTAGACACATCTTCTTTTTCACGAATCACCCTGCTCATATTGGTAATCAAACCATTATCAACTACTGCGACATGTTGGTCAACGCATACCTCCCTCATCGGGCTCACCATATGATTCTTCTTATTCCCCACTGCCCCACAATGATTATTCTTAGTGCCTTTGTTACTAACCCCTACAATTACGTTATTACCTTCCATGGCCGACTCAGTACTTTTACCATCTTCCATAGCAGTTTCGTTGACCCCTTCCACTATGTGTTCCACCCTTTTCGTAACCCCCTCAATGCCATTCTGACCATAATCATCATTGGCAATTCCCAATGAGACCTCACCGCTGCTACTTGCTTTGTCCATCATCTCTGGTGGTTGTTCCTCTATTCCTCTATCATCCTCAGAGGAATAATTTTCCACATCCTCCAAATTAAGTGACTGATCGACGGAAGCATCCTCAGAGTTGCTATCATCACTGGACCATTCTGTTGTCAGAAATTGTCCTCCATGTTCCTCCACCAAGCGCACTGAGAAACCTAAATCATTCACCAATACCCGTGTTTCCTCATTGATCAATGCCTTATACGTCGTACTCATTTGAATTCGGGCATAATCAAGACGCCTTCTCTGTCGTGTATCATCGTCTACTTGGATGAAATCCCCCATTGAAGATACCATTTTAATGAAAAATTTCTCTGACCATGCATGAAGGGGAATGCCATAACAACGTACCCATGTTTGACGTCGTACACAGACCATCCTCGGATGCCATTCAATTATCTCATAAAACCACCTCTCCCAAAGTTGTTTATATAGTGACACTGTATCCTTAAGATTAACACAAGCATCCGATTCTACTAAAACCATATCATCACCCATCGTTGTCACCTTAATATCCAGGAGACCCTCTTGTAATAGCTCTTGACGTATCGTATCTAACTGGATATGACGATGGCGCCGACCCACCAAAGATCGCTGACAATCCTCTATTACCTTATCATCCACCGAGAAATGAAGATGAGCCCAAGGCTCCTTTTTCCTCACCCATTCAGTACCCCTCTTAGCGGATACCACCGTATTTCCCTTTGAATCCCTAGCGTTGAACCTGGTTTGTCCTTTTAATTTATCCGCATATGAGTCACTATGGCTACGCATTTCCCTGCCAGAGGCACATTGTCTACTAACTTGCATCTGCGTACCAACATGACTGTTACTCCTCACATTTCGAGAATGACGAGTGAGGTTGACCTTTAGCCTCCGTGCTCCAATGACAATAGAATTAAGACTCCTCTCCAAACCTTTCACATCGTAGACACCAGAGAATCGTACAAACCCAAACCTTCGTCCATGATTATCCCGTTTTTTGGGAATAAACACATCTACTACCTTTCCCCATTTTTGGAAAATTTTCCACAGCACCGAGATCTCTTGATTATCTGCCACATTGGTGAAGAAAAACGATGTAGAATTATTCAGAATCTTTCTTAAGTGTCCTCCAAAATTTTTGTGAGCTCCCTCCATTCCCCTTAGAGACCTTTTCGTGATCATTTTCCCGTTCTGCAATCTGAATCACGCAACCATAACCACTCCGATTAAGACAGAAAAGCCTTGTTTAGTAAGACATTTGATCAAACATATGGTGCGCAACCTCTCCCTTACATCCTAGAATGGCATCCTGCATGTCCAGAGCTTGAGGAAACAAATATGAGGAAACACTGCAAAAGATTCCAACACCAAAACCGATAAGACAGAAAGACTTTGTTCAAAGTGTCATTTGATCAAACACCTGGTGCGCAACCTCTCTGTTTGAACTATGAAGAAGAAGAAGAAGGAGATGCTACGACGCTACAATGACCAATTGGACAAGTTGATGATTGAACAAGTCAGAAGCCCTTTGTAAATCGGCTAAAGACAATTCAGACCAAGAACACCCTACAGATCTTAATTGTCTAATAGATGAAAAGGAAGATTGTGGCTATGACGAGGAAGAATAGAACCTTTTAGAAGTTTTAATTTGAATGCCGTTCCACCCTTATTTGTACTTCACCTTCCTTACTGATTTGATACTTCATCGCAAGTAGATTCGGAGTCTCGTTTACACTGTCTCTTCAAGCCTTCTCTCTTTCTCTTTCTCTCGTTCTGTCTCGTTCTCTCTTTCTCTCAACGTCTGTCTTTCTCTCTCGTTCTCGGGGCACAGCGGGTCGAGGGTGGTGGGTGTTGGGTGTGTCGGATTCGGACCACGGAGGGTGGTGGCTGGTGTGGGTGGCTGTTAGCTTGGGTGGTGGGTGTGTCGGATTCAAACTGCGGAGGGTGGTGGTTGGTGTGGGTGGTTGTCGGTGTGGGTGGCTATGGGTGGTGGGTGTGTCAGATTTGGGCCACGGAAGGAAACGACGGATTCAATTTGGAGGTTGGCATCATCGGGATCAGTGTTGGACGGTGTCACGGTGGAAACGACGCCGGAGCTTGGCTCCGATGAGTTTTCAGATTCCGGTTCTGAGTGGTCTCTGAAGCGGAACTTCGGAGGAGGAGGAGGAGGAGTTGATGAAGATTCCATTTCCATGCCAAACTAATGAAAAGGATTTGAATTTGGTGATAAATGCATCAAAACGTGGTGGTTGAGTGTCAATAATATGAAAGAAACTTGATTATCCTGTTGAGAAGGTTAGCTGCTATGTCTCAGATGACAGTGCATCTATGCTTCTCTTTGATACCTTGTCAGAAACTGTTGAGTTTACCGGAATATGGGTTCCTTTTTGTAACAAGTATAACATTGAGTCGAGGGCACCGTAGTTTTATTTCTCTCAGATACTTGATTACTTGAAAGATAAGGTGCACCCACATTTGTTAAGGATCGCAGGGCCATGAAGGTGGGGACTACATAGATAAGCCATGAAAAAAGTTTTTTTTTTTTTTTTTTTTCTTTTTTTTGATGTTGCTCTATTGTCCATGTGAGACTTTTAGGGTTTTTCCTTTGCACATTTGCAGAGAGAGTATGGAGAATTCAAGGTGAAAATTAATGTGTTGGTTGCAAAGGATCAGAAAAAAACCAGAAGAGGGGTGGGTGATGCAAGATGGGTAATCCATGGCCTGGGAACAACATTGATGATCATCCAGGAATGATTCAGGTTTAGCCATTGTTTGATGTGCATTAGGATTTTGTTCCAATAACAAATGTTAATTATTATTGATTTAGGTCCTCTAAATCAAACTTGGGGGAGGGTGTTGAAATTCAGTCTCAAAAATTAGTCTTTCTTCAAAACTTTGGATAATCAACAAACCAAGGAACCATGACTTGTCTTTGCGGGCATGTCTAGGAAGTGCTGGTGCACTGGACAAGGAAGGCAAGGAACTGCCAAGGCTTGTGTATGTTTCACAGGAAAAACGTCCTGGCTATCAACATCACAGAAAAAGCTGGTGCCATGAATGCTCTGGTTAGTAGCTTAAAGCCTAAAACATTAAGTATTTAAGAACAACATGGTATTAGAAAAACAGTTTATTGATAGAATTTCATGTTGTTCACATGTAACTTAAATAACTCGTGCTTTAGAAAATAGATGAACTGATATAATATATAACGCATTGATTTCCCACACTATGTGCTTCTATAGCTATTAAATACAAACAATTGTTACAAATTTAGCAAAAGTTAAAAAAAAAAAAATTTAACTACAACAATTTTCAATTGACAACGTTTGACAACGTGAAAGCAATTGTTCATGCGTTTTATGAACACTTTCGTATTGTATACTAGGTTTGTCTACATTGTCTTCTATCTCAAGATGTAGCTTCGCTTCACCTTGGTTTTTTTTTTATCATATTTTTTCCACTAAATTTTCCATTGTAGAACTATACTTCATTCACTGCAATTGACAAAGACGAATTTCTCTTGCTGAATTTGTTCTTCAGTTTTTTAGCTATGAAGGTCCTATGAAGTATCCAGAGAACAAGGCAAAGCAAGACACCAATTGAAATGAGGCCCAATCCTACATTGATAACCTTAAGATAATGGTTCAATGGAGGACAGTAACGTGAAGTAATTTCTTTGAATGTATCCCTCACAAAATTGCAATTCTGAAGGCCAAGTAAAATTGGAGTATAATGTTCCAATGCATAACTTTCATTAACTACTTGTACTAACTCCACGTAAATCATTGGGGTCACCCTGCCAATAGTCTTGCAAACACCATCTTCAGATGTCTTACACAAATACTTCTTCCAAACCTAAAAAAAAACAAACAATGAATTTGATGAATTATTTGTACGTCTTAATTAGTGATGTGAATCGGTAAAATTGAAGATTAACAAGCCCAAAGTTATATGATAAAGAAGAAGGATTAATGAGCTGAAATTTTAGTGTTTTAGGCTTCTTAGTGGAATTTAATAAGATAATGAACTTATTTAATTATTAGTCCCAAACTAAATAAATTTTAACCCATTAATTTTTCTTCTTTATCATATGACTTTGAGCTTGTTAGTCTTTAATTTTACTCAGCTGAATTCACATTAATTAGTAGAAACCAAAACTATAGAGTAAATTAAATACAAAATCCTTGATGTTTCATGATATTGCACGCAAGTTCTACCTTTTCAAACCACTAAAGTTGGTTGGCCTAATCCTAAGTTCAAATTATGATTCTTTGATAAGTATTTTATTGATATAGTAACACCTTTAAATGTTATATTAACTCTTTAATTATTTGAAAAATATGACGCAGACAAGTAATTGTAAACGTTAAAAACAAAACAAGAGAATTTAACTAATCTCATGAAATCTCATGTGTTAGTGTACTTCACTCAAAACTATAACAAATATAAAAACCAATTCAATCTTACAAGGGTAAATTTTGGCGATTCCTTTTTGCATCTCACTTCCCATAAAAATAAAATAAAATTTGTTCAATGACATGAAGAAATCAGAATTACATAACACATTTGTAGTTATCCTGTCAAGTATTTTTTTTGTTACTCAATCATGCCTCTATAGAAACTAAGGTTGTCAAACTCGACTCGTAGACTCGTAAGAGTCTACCTAATATTCAAAGATATTAAAATAGCACAGTCAGCAGCACCTATAAACCAGAAAAGAAGGGATGCAAAAAGTTTGAATAAAATAGCATAAACACAATAGCAATAGCATGGCTGAAGAAGGAGTAAAAACAAAGGAAATGAAGCACTTTTTTAGCGAGTGTTCTCTCAACCTAGCAAAGGTGAATGAACGGTGCTGGACGAGCAGGGAAACGTGTGAATGAACAACTCGTCAGAAACTACAGGGACGACGTCGAAAGCTACAAGGACGGCGTCAGACGGACAAAACGAAGCTAGGAGGTGTCGTGGGAGCTCGAATAGAGGCATATCGAAGAAAACAGAGGGAGGGAGAGTGTGGTTTTTTATATGTAGAAAATGAGAGATCGAAGAAAATAGAGAGGAGGCTAGAAACCCTCTTTGAAACGACGTCATTTTGGACATTTAGGGGCAAAAAATTAACCTGAAGCTGACTCGCGGACTCGTCCATAGACTCGCGATTCTGAGTGATTCTACTCGAGTCCAGCCGAGTCTGCAGGAATCTACCAGAAAACGATTCCAGAAGCAAGTTAACTAGTTTTCCTACCCTAGACTTGTAAACTCGTACGATTCTATAAGTTTACTCGCGAGTTTGACAAACATGATAGAAATACTAATATTTCAATCACCAAAAGAAATAATAAACTTAAAGTTGATTATGGACTACCAAAACCAACCAACAAAAAGATAAAGCAAAAGAATAATTCTAAATTTGATTATATATAATACTCTCTAAGCTTCAAAATATAAGATTTTTTTTTTTATATTTGTTAATATCATATATAAATAAATTTCACTTTATTTAATGTTATCATTTTTAAAATGCTCCTCATTTAATTGAGAATGTATTTGTAATATTCCTTTTTTTTCTTATATCAAGTTTCAAGAAAAGACAATTTTTAAAAAATAAATTATTTTTTTAGATAAAATTAATAAAATTAAATGACGTAAACAACCTTCCTAATATTCAGAATTGGAGGGAGATCAATATTCTTAGCAATCGTACTATTTATTAAACAAAAACATATTAAGTGCATCCCATGTTTTGAAGAAATTTCAAACTTCCTTTAGAAGTGATTGATCAATTTTCATTAACCAAGTGGTGATTGATCCAAAAACAAGTTGATACCCATCTCAAATTTGAAAAATGAGTTGAGAAACAAAAAGCATACCAATGAAGCATTGGCCGAGGAAACTTCTTGAGGCGTACAGTGGCGTTGTCGAAAGTGAGAGTCAAAGGGATAGCACAAAGGAGGCATTGTAGGTCCAGATTGATTGTAATAGTTCATACTACCTTGTGATGGACTTGCATCTGCAGTGTCATTGATGAACCGGTTCACAACACTAACAATATTCGTAACCACTTGTTTACTCTGAAAAAGTGTCTTGTTTGTTGTTCTCTGATCAACACATGGAAGGATATTGCTAAGGGCAGATTCTGCATGTGGATTCTCCACCCATTCTCCCATGGCCATGCACGTGTCACAAATTGCACTATAATACAAATAAATTAATCATGCCCCATACATACTAATAAATGACTAAGGAAATTAATTTCACATAAGAGAAACTTGGTCCCACTCTCTAACACTTTTTTTTCTTCTTCTAATATTCTCTATTATTGGTTTGAGTTTATTAAAAATCACAAATTTTAATAGATCCTAAAAAGTATGACTCATTAAATGAGATCTGAAACCCACAAAATCTATGGTTTCCGATAAATTTTAGTCAATACTAAAAGAATATTAGAAATAGAATGATAGAGAAATCAATGATACCATTACTTTTCCAGACAATTGAATTTCAATAAGGAAGGGTATATATACTATATAGCTAGATCATTCTTAATGAGCAAGTTACATTGATCTCACACCCAATGCCCTTACTTATTAAGGATTGTGAACACTCCACAAAGAATGAATGTGGTTGCAACCAATAACCATCCACTGATGACAAATCTGCAATGAAATATTGAAATATGAAAATGATCCTTGAGACAGAAGCAAAAAGCAAATGTATTATATTATCATAACTTACACGAGGATTGCATGTTGATATCCAAGGATAGACAGAACTGTAGAAAACATATAAGGAAATTATGAGCAAGAATATATTATTATAAAGTAAGCTCAAGGTATTTAAGATGTTAATTATCACCAATCAATACATACTTAATCCAATTAGAGCTAGTAGAAGCATCATAGCTGCCATCATGATCAAAGCTAGTCGCCTGCAAAGTGGATCATGTTACTATATGCATGCCAACATTAATTTGTAATTAATGAAGATTGAACATTATGAAAGCATACACGGCATTGAACAGTTTTTGTATTTTGACAGAGTTTTCATTTGTTTGCTCAGAAAGTGTATCTGCTGCAGTATTTAGATCCACATTTAAATTGTCAATATCATCCATGATATTAGATGGAAGAAACATCTCTGCCACCCTGATGGATTTGGCAAGTGAGAGATACTCTGTAACATTTCTTAGAGTCTGCACTGTGTAGTCTGATTGATTTACAACATAATGGAGGGTATTCACTGCCTCACCATGGAATTTATCCTGCCCAAAAGAAAGAACAATACATCCAGTCCTGTGGGAATAAGAGAGGTTAATTAGGCAGCATTTACCTGCAAAGCTTGAATGAATGGAATAATCAATCATTTTAAGTACTGGTTCCAGGGATTGGAATTTCATCATTTTTGTTAATGAACTGCTTTCTAGTGTCAACTTCATAAAGTTTAGGCTTAAGGCAAGATTAACTACACAAGAGACAGGTAAGCAAGACAGTGTAAATCATCATTTGAGTCCTTTTAAGTGTATATCGCTCACACTTTGGTTCCTGAAAGTATGGAAATTTAAAAAAAATTTATGAAAGTGTAAAATGTTACTTTAGTCCAAAATTCAGAAACATGTGTGACTTGAATGTTAATATTAACATATATTTTGAAACTAAAATTACAATAAATGGTTAAATTTAGTGACTTAAATGAAACAATTAGAACTTTCAAGAACTTATTTAGAAATTTCTTACTTTCAGGTACTAAAATGCTAATGATATACACTTTTAGAAATCCGAATGGTGTTTTACCCAACAAGATACTTCTTGGCCCTAGATTTCTTTTTAATATTTTCCTTTTCAATCATCCATGTTTTTGAGTTCAAACAATGAATTTACAGGAAACAAACTAACAAATAATAAATGTCATAAATGCTGATTATTAAAATTTCATAGCAGTTGAATGATTTGATTACAGCAAATTATCACCAACGCATGTATTTATTTGCGAATACAAACTATATATGTTTATGGTTAAAAGAGGAAAGGAAGGTGGGAATAAGGAAATCAAGCACTCTAATGAAGTGTTAACAAAGAGACATAAAACAAAGTTAAGAGAATTACGTTACAACACAGGTGAATAACAACAGCAACACTAGACAAATTCTTTGCAAACGATTTGATCCTTTGTCCTTGATGTTAATTCCCCATCCGCAGCATAGATGAATCACAAGTGCTAAGCCAAATGAAATAAACCATAGGACAGCAAGGGTGAAACCAGTCACACCAGTGAATCCAACAGACTGAACAAATAATGGTTAAAACTGATTAATTTAGTTGAAGTGAAAACCAGAATTTGGATGCTGTTAGGAACATTAGGTAAAAAACAATCTGCTGATAGATGAACAACATAACTGAACAATACCCCAACCTAAAATATATCATTTCAAGAATAGAGAAAAACAATGCAAAAAAATCAGAGACTCAGAAGGAGAAATTATTAGGTAGTTTAGGACTACCAAGAGTCCACAGTCTCAATCAATTACTATATGATATGTATTTAGATTTTTCAATCTACAACAAAAATTTAATAACACTTGATTACATGTCAATATGGCATGTAAAAACTAGTTAAAGATCATGTAGTCCACACCAACCACTTAATAATTTATCGCATGCAGGGAGCAAACATACCAGAATATCATATATAATTGGAATTAGAAGAAACATAATAAATCAGTGTCATCCGTTTGAGAACATTATGAAAATGAATCATTGTACTTACAGCCCAATAATGGCGATTTGAAATGTCCCAACCACCATGGTAACGTCGAAATCTGCGTAGAATGTCAGGTCTATTGGTCCTGTTTGCTGCTAGCACAAGAGTACCCTCAGTTTCAGGACGTGGTTCTATTTGTGTGACTTCATTCTTCCATGGACCCAAATTCTCTTCCCCTTAAAACAAAAAAGGACAAGGTGAGAACTGAGAACAAAAGTTACAAAACACTGTATTTATTTTGCCTAAACACGCATAATCCTCATACATAAACTATGTCCTTATTAAATATCAGCATCATTTGTTATGGAATGAAGAATTTGCCTTGTTTTCCCACAATGGAATATGTCAAAATTCAAGTAATTGTCAATTTGATCAGCTTATTGCATCCAATTTTTTTATGTTAAATATGAAATGAAACATTGGTACGTTCTTATAATTTTTATTTTTTTTTACATCTCTTAGAAGAAACAAAAACAATTGCATAAAACTTAGGTACAGTTCCTAAGATACGGTTGGTGTTCTCCAATCAGAGTTGAGGTTTTACTTCGATAGTATCTGCAAATGTATATAATGAATCTTGCATTAAATGATCAAAATAAAACCCCAGATTTTATTGGATAATCGTAAATAAGTTTTGTTTAAAACAATTATGAGGAAACATATTTATGACTAACCAATCACCACAATTTATATTTGTGAAATACTTTCACTGTAATCAATGTTACATAGACATGTGCAAGAGGCACCAACCTATGTTAAACTTTATGAGATGTTTGGCAGACCCACTTGGAGAGAAAGCTGAAATTAAGTTAAGAGAGAGTACTAGGGGGAAGATGAACAAGAGAAAATGGAACAAAGTAAAGGGAACAACACACTTCATTGCTACAAGCTTAAAGGATGACACCCTTCCATTTTGAATTCTCATCCAACCCAACTCTTAAAGCAATCTAACATAGAGATTGAGCCAACATCATGGAATGGTGTTGTTTATTTAGGATTGTGTTGTGCTTTGGATTCTGAGTCTAATCCAACTCTTGAAAATCTAATGTAGGGATTGAGGCAGCATGGTGATGATGTTTGTTTAGGATTGTGTTGGATACTAGGATGATTTATGGAAAAAGATGAGGAGAGTTCACATGGTGTGGTGAAGTGTAGTGTGCAGTGATGAAGACCTGTAAGGGAAAAGGTGGGTGTGATTTATTTAAAACTAGTTTAATTAGTATTTCCCACTGTGACTATAACCCACGGAGTTAAGTAAAGCAATGCCGCAACTTTTGAAAGTTGATATGCTATTTGCTTACATTTCTCTTTTCTGTTTTTTTTTTTTTTTTGCATTGCTTTTTAATTATGGTAATTTTATTTGCAAAGACAACGTGCAATGTATATATGTTTATTATATATAATGAAAATTTATAATAAATTATATATATAAATAAATATTATATTTGAACATATAAATTATATTTAAAATTTATATAAATAGAATTTTAAATATATAAATTATATTTTAAATTTATGATAAATAAATTATATTATATTAAAGAAAAATTTTATTTCTTGATGATTTATTTTAAATATTAATATTTAATTCATAAAAAATTATGATATATAAAAATCAAATTAAATAAAAAGTTTAAAAAAATCCTTACAAATCTTCTAAAAAAAAATTCGTAAAAATATTTTGACACAAAATAATAATTCATCTTTAATATATAAAAATTTATAATAAATTTAATCAATTGTTACATAACTCATCATCATCAATGAATCCAAAACTTAGAAATTTACTAACAAATCCGAATAATAAATAGTAAAACTAACTCACCCACAAACAACCTTTTACTCAGATACTCCCTCCAGATACACACATATATGAACAAAGAATGTTTAAATTTTTTGAATTGAAATATAAATAAACTTAAATCAAGTCAATCTTATTTAATGTTCTTATTTAAAAAATATTCCTATAATAATAAATAAAAAATACTATCTATTATAAATATGGTTAATAATATTTTTAAGGCAAAAATCCTATTTTGGTCCCTTATATTAATTATTTATTTCAATTTAGTCCCACTTTTATTTTTTGTTTCAATTTGGTCCCAAACTAATTAATTGGTTTCAATTTAGTCTCAAATTAATTAATTGGTTTCAATGTGGGACTTCCGTCCAAATTATTTACACGGAGTTAACTTTTGGCCACGTGGATACCACATAGATGCATACGTGGATGACAATTTTTGGCTAAAAACCTATTTTGGTCCCTTATAATAATTGTATGTTTTATATAAAATTATGAAAATTAAATATATTTAATAAATTTTCTGATTTTTTTTATATATAGATATTTAGAGGGAGTACCATCTAACCGAACTAAAGCAAAATAAACTAGCAAACGCTAAATCTTCATGTCCCCTCAACCCCCACAACTTTATCCTCGTTTTCTGAAAATAACATTGCTCATTTTTTTCAATTTTCAGATAACATTGCTGAATATATGCTCTTAGATTTGAATTTTATTGAACATTTTACCGATAAAAAGAAAAAAAGAAGCTCACTTTTGCAAGGTTTAATTTTACTACACAGTATTTCTGAAAAAAAAATTTAATAATAAAAAATAAATAAATATTAAAACTATAAAAATAAACACGAATTTGCTTCTGTTTCATTGGAAAATGATATATGAATTAACTAACGAAGAAGTCTCAATCAAAAGTCATATATCCCTCCACTGATTACATAGTGAGTGATAGATGAATCACGACAAAACAATATTCTGGAGTGATACTCGCTACTTTCCTTAATGACACCAATGAAGACACGTTCATTTACCTTTGTGCCACGAACATGATATATAAACTTAGGATAACAATTACAATGAATCAAAGAGAGAAGCTATTATCAGTCTCAATCAAATGAATCAACTTTAACACCACGTTAGTGTATATGTTGGCTTCTAACTTTGTTTACGCGTTGTTCTGAATCAGTTTGAAAGATTGCAAGGGGAAATCAACTACATGAGATAAAATAACTCTTAATTAACTCTTAGTCTCTTTCTTATCTTCATTTCAGAAAATTAGGTAACAAACTGCAAAACTTGTTGTAATTTCATTATCATGTAGTGGCCAAGGTTTCACAACATAATATCATGTTTTTTCCAACTTGCAACTACATCACAACCGTAATTATGATTGGATCAACTGCATTCATAAGTAGCAATTGTCTTTAGTGTTAAAGTTTTAAATCATGAGCCAACCACAATTTAAAATTTTACATTTGATGACTATTTTATGTTAAGGATAATGAATAATGTTTTGCAGTAACCTTGAAGGGTATAGATAACTAGAGATATTTAGAAAAGAATAAAACTTTAATTAATTTTCAATATCGATATCAATCAATGTGTAACTTGTAAATGAAAAGCATTGTGAAAAAATTAGTTAAGAGCCTCAATGTCATCATTGACAGAGAAAAGGAGGTGCATCAAATGGAAAACGGAAGAAGAAAAAAGGTGTGGCAGCTGCTTTGATATGTGAATATATATAAATTGAGAAACTAATTGTATTAAAGTAATTTATAACTTTTTTCTACTTATAATTTAGGCGAACTATAGGTTAGGACATCCCAATAGTATTAACAAATAATACTTGTTCTTACCGGAGATCGGTCGTGAGAGACGATCTGATAGGTAAGATTGTGACCCTCCTTTGCTGGGTACGTCGGTTGTTCCAAAGAGAGGGTGGTACCTGTAAAAGAGACTCCGATGTTAAAGTTAGTATTTGTGGGTGTATGGGTCTCGTATATGTAATGCACGTACCTTAGTGTGAACTAGGGTGTATCTGGGCCTTGGGCCTGAGGTTGGTTGTCACCCGTTCAGATAGTGGACCTTTGTCTTGGTCGATGTCATGTGACGTATATCCGATGTCAATCTGGCTTTAACGCCGAACTCAAGCTCGGCTTCGCAGTACGGACAGTACAATACTAAATAGCAAGAATGGATTTTCTTCAATTCCTTGCACATTTACACGAGTATTATTGTTTTCAATTAAAAGAATTCAAGCAGACATTAAATAAACAAATATTGTTTTTCAAAATCAAAACATCTTACAACACTTCTTTAACCAAAGACAAAGATTCAACTTCTAGCTTGAGTATATGAAATTGTAGCTCAAGATACTATTTTATTCATATAGGAACCGATCTGGTGGGAAGGAATTTTACCTCCTTAATAGACAAAAAACAAAAAAAATTCCTACTAAATTCTCAAATTACTTTTGTGATATTGACCGTTATTCATTGTTAAAATCGTAAGACAAATATGATGGATTAATATAATAATTTAGTATTTCATACTCACACGTTATAAGAATAATTTATTTAATAAAAAATCTCATGTTTCATTCTTATTGTGTGCAAAAGCTCTTTAGATAAGTGAAAAATAGAGTATAATGAAGGTAGTTTCTAACCCAATAAATTAGAAATATATGTGACAAGATTAAAAAAAATCTTAAGACAAACATTTTCAGCATATAAAGGTGACATCAATATCAATTTAGAGCTAAAATATTTACGTGCAAGGTAGATTGTTCTCCTGTCTCTGCAAATAGTCTGTTTTTTTTTTTTTTTTTTTTGTAGTAAACGCATCATTATATTGTGCTTTTGCAAACTCCCATTAGTTTGGGTGAAAAGAAATGACAAATTACTTTTTAATAACAACCGATACAAATTACCTATATTAATAATAATTCTGTTTTTGAAACAAGTTTTAGGGTTCGAGTGATGTTGAGAGCAGTTTCTATCTGTTCTTTTGAGCTTGTGAACTAGGAAGGGATCTTCCTAATGGAGCATTGGGCTGGTTGTTCTTGTATCTTGGTATTTTCCATTGAAGCATATTTCATATTACTGCTCTGAATCACCAACACTCATTTACCACCAAAATAGGTGCTGCACAGTTGGTATCATTTTTCCAATAAGATTACAGATATATTGATTATTAAAGGTTTGATTGAGTAAACTTCACTATAAAAACTTTTAGGAGAACAAAATAAGAAGAAAAAAATGAAATAAATTTCTTTATAAACTAAAATTAACTTATGCATAAATTATTTTGTAATTTTTTTCTATTAACTTTTTCAAAATCTTATTTTTAATTCATACATAAGTTAACTTTAGTTTATGAACGAGCCTATTTAGATATGAGCTAAAAATACTTTTGAAAACTTCTCTATCAGAAATAAAGAGTATTTTTCAAAAGAGAAACTTTCAAAAACATTTTTAAGTTTGTATCCAAACAGACTTGAAACTTTTTTTTTTTTTTCCTATTTTTTCTCCTAAAAATATTTTTAGAGAAATTTATCCGAATTGACACTAAAACTGATTGGAAAAGACAATAATCTAACAGTGCAATGGAGTTTCAAAATACAACACTTCATGCTTTCACCAACAAGAAATAGAAAGGTTAATGCTTTCACAACATCTCCTTTTTTAGGCAAAACTATCTAAATCGTTATCAAAGGTGAAACATGAATCCAAATATGTAAACAATAATGTCACAGAAATTAACGTGTCTTTCCTCTAGATGGCCGAGTTTTTCATTAAAATATCTTTATGGTAAGTAAGTCTAAGGATAAATAAAAATAACATTGACAAATAGACTGGAAATGAAGTAGCCCCCCCGATGATCTCCAGTATCAGAAATTTGGAAAGTGAACATAATTTCCCCAGTAAAAATAACAAGATTTTTAACACAGCCATCATAAAACCTTCAATGTTCAGATTTTGTGAAGAAAAAGTTGACTGTTAAGCTCACAATTAAATTAGCTTAATAGTCAAAGGAAACTTCAAATCACCACATTAGCATGCAATTACTGATATGAATGCGTAACATGTGCTAGTTAAGCTCCAAAAGTGTAGAAATTACACCTACCAGTTCCCTCAGACAAACTTTCTAAAGATAAATAAAGTTGACCAAGAAAACCCAGTTCAAAATCATCGGAAGAACATTATTTGCATCCTTTATCAACGGCAAACCAATGCAATAAATAATTCTATCCCCACATACCAAATACTCCATCCAGAGGACGATACAGAGGGAACAGTCTTATAACCTACTACACAACAGCATCAAGGCAGTAAATAATATACTACAACTTCAAACATACTTAATTATTCTGAAGTAGATTACAATGTACAAAGAAAAGGAGAAAAGGGCAAACACGTGCTGCCAGAAGAGAAGGGCTGAGGCTTCACTTACTGCATAACCCCTTAAGCTGGCAATTGCTCCCAGTAAAATGGCACTCGGTGTAGTGTACTGTAACAAAAGCACAAATCTAAACATAGCATCATTCGCAACTAGGAAATTTAGCTTATCTGACAATGCCACAATCCCAATTCCCAGGAGAGGAAGCACCAGGAGTCTTGCCACAGTAATACCAATAGTAGTCCTAAGGCCAAGTTTAGACTCATTTGGTCCTTCAGCAAGCATACCCCCCAATATAAGCATCACAGAAGGCACCATTGCCCCAGCCAAAATCTCCAAACTGTCTGTAATGAAAGATAATGGAGCATCATATCCAAAGAACAAAGCTTTCAGCTGAGGCACCATGCCAATGATGATAGCCAATAGAGAGGCAATTGTTGGGGGTTGAAGTATGTGCTGAAGGGGAGTTTGTTCAGCAACAATTCTTATCCTCCTTACAACTCTAGGTTCAGCCAAACATCTAATGGACTTTGGACTATTCCCACCACCACCACTTTCTGCATTGACTTCAAGCTCAGGAATAGTGGATGAGGAAATACCTGAGATGCTCTTAAAGATCCTGGCAATAAAGGGTGTCTTAGAATGTTCGGTCTCTTTATCCTCAATGCCAGGCCACTCAGCTTCTACAAGGAGTGGTCTACTGATATCATTAAGTGCCTGCTCTTCCTCAATTTCAGCCCCTTCCTCGACAATCTCGTAATACTCCATAGGAGGTTCCATCATGTGATAAACAAGAGTGTATACAAGGATAACAGAAACCCATTGAGACAAAGAAACATAAGCCACCCCTCTAGTGTTGCAATGCTTCCCAAATGGATTATCCTTACTATGGCAAACAGATCCAACCACAGCAAGGAGGAGATTTCCGGTGTTGCCGAATCCCGTCATTATAATAGTAAATCTGGTTAACTCTGGAGGTGGGTGACATATGATGACCACCAAGAGCCCCAGTAAACAACCAAGAGCTGTACTCACCAGCACGTTAACAGGGATAAACCACCAATCCCTAAAGTTTTCAAGAGTAATGCTTTCACCTAACTCAGTAAATATAAGGCATGGCAAGAAGAGAGCAAAGACTAGTTTACTAAGAAGCTTAAATGTAGCCTTGGGAATGAATTGCATTGTTGGGTTTGCAAGAAGCAATCCTATGACTGTTAGGCATAGCAACTTCAACAGTGGTACTATAGCACTTGTCAGATCCGCACCAGCAGACATCGTGGTATTTTCACTAACCATGTTTTTGCTCAAGGAACAAAATCAGTTCCCTCCTGCAACACAATTCAATAAGCCATACCCCATTAACACCTTTCAAATCATTATCAAGACTAAACTTAGATTCAGTGCACTTCAAGCTTATCACACAAGAGACCAAACAAAGTCAAAGATAAAAATCTAGAAATTGGCACAACAGAAACTATAATCAATGATAAGCGAAGAAAAAGGGAACTTACAAAAAGTTTTGGAGAGACAATCTTCACAGTTGTGTTGAATATTCAAAATCCCCAAATCGTGAACACAAAAGGATCTAACTATCAATTTCAATCAGATGCTTCGGATGTGGTTCGTACCCATCATTCAACCCTTACACTAATTTCAACTCTTCTTTCCAGATTGTGGTATTAACAAAGAATTTCATTATAACTACAGTACTAGTATTTTAATATTTACATGCGATCTCCGTGTTCAATATTTATTATATATAATTAAAATTTAAAATAAATTGTGGATATAAATAAACACAATATTTGGTAATATAAATTAAACTTAAAATATGAATAAATAGATGTTTTTAGTTATACGAATTATATTTTAAATTTATAATAAATAATTTATATTATAATATAAAATTATTTTTATTTATTAATTTTATTTTAAAATATTAAAATTTAATTTATAAATAATTATAATAAATAAAAAATAAATTGATATAAAATTCAAAGAATTTCTAAAAACTCTCATTTAAAAAAATTTCATAAAAATATGTATGCAAAATAGACGTTTTTATTTTATATGTAAGGGTTGATTTTAATAATATTTTTAAAATTGAATCTATCATTGAACCAAGTACTAATTTAAGATTTAATTATTTAATTATGATTGAATTTGATCGATATTAATAAAATAATAACAATTATTATTATTTAATATAAAAATAATATTTAGTAGATATAATATCATTATTTTATAACACAAAAAAAATATATTATTTATAAATTCTTAATATTTAATATAATAATATTTAAGTTCTAAGTTATATATAATACAATATTTAAATTTTAATAAAATATAATAATATTCATTAATTATAAAATGTTCATATTTAGAATAAAAGGTATCAAATTAATATAATATAAATTATAAAAATAAAAAATTATAAAGTATAAATTAACAAAAATAATTAAATTATATTTATAAGACAAGTATTAAAAAATAAGTTATTCTAAGCATATTTATAAGACAAGTATTAAAAAATACATTTGTATCTATATTTTTTTTATGCTAACTGCACACAATAGTTAAATTTTTTTTTTTTTTTATAACAAGTGCGAAAATAAAAATACATTAAATACTTTATTGCACTTTTTTTTTGAAATATTTAGGTGAGTCTTTTGCATTGTTATAACACTTTGGATAAATGAAAATAAAAACTTTTTTGTTTACAACAGGTACTATCAATTTTGGGTAAAAGTATTTACACGATATAGTCTCCGATCCAAAATCTATAAAGTAAGTGTTATTCAAAAGGTTTTTTTTTATTTTTATAATAGGTGACTTAAACATAAGATGGTTTTGCGACTATTCATGACCATGTATTGTACAAAGTAAGTGCTATAGAAATTTGAAGAAATATAAATAGATGTGCCAAGTTCTTTTTGCTTTCAACTCTTGTACTTATACCGGATATAGATAAGACTAAAAGATTATTGGATCTAATGGGCCTGGCTGTAGGCCTAAATCCATTAAGGTTAGTATAAATAAGTAATCAGCTACTGATAAAGGTACGTTTTCATAATTACCAATTTGATTAGCATTCCTAACTCCGAGACCGAAGACTGACTTAAATATTGGAGTGCCTTTTGCAGGTACTCCTCTCTTTCTCTAGGATACATCACGGAAGACGAAGACCCAGCAGGAGTAGCAAAATTACCGGAGTATCCCCATGCAGATACATTTTGGCGTCCACCGCGGGGCCCGATTTTGAAGGCCCGCATTGTCTGTTTGTTTTGCAGGAAGAAGATTTTGTGGAAGATGGTTAACACTAGGAAGAACAACCACTCGGTCCAGCAGGAACAGGACCTGGGGCCGATTGCCATGGAAGATCAAACCGATCTCTCAGATGCTGTGAATATGCTACAGGAAGAAATAGCAGCCGCCAAACAAGCTCGAGAAAAAGACGCGCAGGAGCTAGAAGCACTTAGAAAAGAAAATGCTGAATTGAGAAGCTTGAACAGAACTTGGAACCCTACGACTGAGCATCCCAACAATGAGGCATCCTCGTATCATGCACCAACAACTACACGAACACATGTCCCTCCTATGCAGCTGTCAGCCATTCCCGGGCAACCTTCCCCTCGGGTAACAATAACACCTGGCTCATACAAACACCCTTTCACTCAAAGCATTATGGAGACAACCATATCTGATAGTTGGAGAAATCTTCCTCTAGAGAAGTACGATGGGTCCTCGAACCCCGATGACCATTTGAACGCATACCTCACACAAGTTACCTTGTTGACAATAGAAAATGCTGCTTTATGTCGCCTTTTTCCCACTTCACTAAAAGGGCGAGCACTGAGTTGGTTCATTAAGCTTTCACCTGGCTCCATAAATTCATTTGAAGAATTGGCATCCTTATTTACGATGCAATTCGCCACAAGCAGACCTTACCAACTGACAGCACTAGCCTTGGCTAATATCAGACAAGAAAAGAAAGAATCTTTAAGGTCGTTTATGGATCGTTTCAACAAAATTGCAATGGAGATAAAAAACCTGAACCCAGCCGTTGCAATGGATAGGTTGAATACAACATTGAAACCCGGGCCTTTTGTAAACAGTTTATGCAAAAAAAAACCCCGTTGGATATGAATGACTTGAGGAGAAGAGCTGAAAAATATATGCAAATGGAGGAATTAACTGAGTCAAGAAACCAAGCTAAAGCCGAGGCCATGCCTTACAGAAGAGAAACCGAAAAGGAAAATTACCAAAAGAACAAAAGAGAAGACACCGGAAGGAGTTATCAGGTGAAAAGACCTCGCTATGCCGAGTACACCCCGTTGAATACAACCAGAACAAGGATATTAGAACAAGCCCTAGCATCAGAAATTTTGAGCATTCCCAAAAGAGCCCACACCCCTCCAAGAGCCGACCTATCGAAATCATGTTCATATCATCAAAACCATGGTCATTCAACAGAGGAATGTGCTGCTTTGAAGGATAAAGTGGAGGAATTGATAAAACAGGGACAACTAAAAAAGTACATCGAAAATCAAAGTACTAATCGAAGGTACGATAATGAGAAGAATAATTACGTACAAAGAGGAAGAGAGACACTAAGAGAAGAACGCAAAATTAGCAGAGAAAGGATTCGGTCAAGAGAAAGAAAGAGGGAACCAAACGCTAGAAATCAAGAAAAGAGAGTCATCAACAGCATTTCAGGAGGATTCGCAGGAGGAGGAGAAACCTCTTCTGCTCGGAAAAGATACTTGAGAGCAGTGAAAACGGTAAATTTTGTAGAAAAAAGGAAAAAGAAGATGCCCACTATAACTTTTACAGATGAAGATTTCAAAGGAGTAGACCCTGAACAAGATGATCCCATGGTCATCAGTGTGGAAATCAACAATTGCATCGTTAAAAAGACCTTGGTAGATCAAGGAAGTTCCGCTGATATACTATATTGGAAAACATTTAAACAAATGGGAATTCCAGAAGAAGAACTGAAACACTATGACGAATCACTGGTAGGGTTCTCGGGAGAAAGAGTAACAACAAAAGGGTGCATTGAACTTTATACTTGCTTCGGTTACAATCAAGAGGTTTCAAAAACTATAAGGATAAGATATATTGTGGTAAATGCGAATACTTCTTACAATATACTGTTAGGAAGACCATCAATCAACGCATTAGGAGTCATCGTCTCAACGCCACATCTAGCCATGAAGTTTCCAGGAGAATCACAAAAGATAATTACGGTTCATGCTGATCAGAAAGTTGCGAGAGAGTGTTACATGGAAAGTTTGAAAATACGACCAATAATAGAGAGAGAAGACAAAAATGTACATATGGTATCACCAGAAGCTGGGAAAATGTTAGACACTACTGAATTGGACCCACGGTTAGGGAACGAAGATCTCAGGATGGAACCGAATGAAGAAACTTTGCCATTCCGGTTAGGGGATAAAGAAGGGCAAAACACATACATCGGGTCGAAACTCGAGAAGGAAGATAAAGAAAGAATACAGGAAGTAGTGACAAAGAATAAAGAATTATTTGCATGGACAGCCGAAGATATGCCTGGCATTGATCCCGAATTCCATTGTCATTGATTAGCAATATGCAAAGAGGCAAAACCAGTAGCTCAACGTAGAAGGAAAATGGGAGAGGAAAGAAGAAGAGCAGTAAAAACAGAAGTACAGAAATTGATAAATGCACGGTTCATACGAGAAATACAATACACAACTTGGTTAGCAAATATAGTAATGGTGAAGAAGGCCAATGGAAAATGGAGAATGTGTGTAGATTACACCGAGTTAAATAAAGCATGTCCTAAAGATGCTTATCCTCTCCCAAATATCGACCGACTTGTCGACGGCGCCGCAGGCCATCAAATTTTCAATTTTTTAGACGCGTATTCAGGGTATAACCAAATTAGAATGTACCCAGGAGATGAGTCTAAAATCGCGTTCATAACCGAATCAGCAAACTGTTGTTACAAGGTAATGCCCTTTGGATTAAAGAATGCAGGCGCAACTTATCAAAGGATGATGGATAAAATATTCCACAAACAGATCGGCCGAAACGTTGAGGTCTATGTAGATGACATGGTGGTAGAGCTGTCAAAATGGGCTAAACCCGGTGAGCCAACCCGGCCCACCACGGGTTCGAGCCGGGTTGGGCCAAAAAAAATTTGAAAATTTCAGTACGGGCCAATTTTGAACCCGGCTCACTAACAACCCGGCTCACCCGGGTTGAACCCGTGGTGAGCCGGGCTAACCCACCAACCCGTAAAAAAAAAAAACGTATACTCTTATTGGGCCAGATTTAATTAAAAAAATATTAAATATATCCTCATTGTTTTGTTAAGCCTAAAGGATGAGATATGAATTGGACTTCAAAAACAGAAAGATGCAGCAACTAGCATTCATACCTACTTGGGCCAACACTTCTTGGAAGGGCTATTTAAAGAGGGCCCAACCCATTATTTACGGACAGGGGAATCAAAAGGCCCAAAACATAGGCAATCCAAAGGTCATGATCAGATAAGCCTTCTCCTTCATATAAGCCTAGTATAATGAAATGAAGATTTAAGATTGTAGAATTGGATGAGACTACTGTAAAGGAATAATCTTAATTAAGAGTTTTAGATTTTTTAAAACAGGTTTGAGTTTTTTGGGCTTTAGTTGTATATTAAAAAAAATTACATTTTTTTTTAAAATTAGGTGAGCCAACCCGTTTAACCCACCAACCCGTGGTGGGCCGGGCCGGGTTCAATTTTTTTGAGCTCACTGATAAATGAGCCGGGTTGGGTTGGCCCACCAAATGCTCAACCCGTGGTGGGCCGGGCCGGGCCGGGCCGGGTTACCCGTTTTGACAGCTCTACATGGTGGTGAAATCAAACAGTGTAGAGGAACATATCCAAGACTTAAAAGAAGTATTCAATGAAATTAGAAAATACAAGATGAGGCTCAACCTTGAGAAATGCGCTTTTGGTGTGCAAGGAGGGAAATTCTTGGGGTTTATGTTGTCATTCAGAGGTATACAAGTAAACCCGGACAGGTGCCAAGCGATACTAGATATGAGAAACCCAAAAAATATAAAGGAGGTACAACAATTGATCGGGAGACTCACCTCATTGTCTCGGTTTATTCCCAGGCTGTTGGAAAGAACCAAACCAATATTAAAATTGCTAAAAAAAATCAAAGAATTATAGTGGACCGAAGAGTGTCAAGAAACATTTCAAGCCCTAAAGGAAACCTTAGCATCCCCTTCAATATTAACAAAACCAGATACAAGCAAGGATCTCATCGTGTACTTATCGGTCTCGGACGAGGCTGTAAGCACAACTCTAGTTCAGGAAGAAGAAAGTAAACAACAACCAATATACTTTGTAAGCCGAACGTTACATGACGCAGAAACCCGTTATCAATTGACTGAAAAGACGGCGTTAAGCTTGGTTTATGCAGGAAGGAGATTACGTCAATATTTTCAGAGTCACAATATTGTTGTTAGAACAGATTGCCCCATTGCGAAAATTTTAAAAAAGCCTGAGTTAGTAGGAAGAATGATGGCATGGGCAATAGAACTATCAGAATTCACTATTCGCTACGAACAGCGAGGTCCAATTAAGGCACATGTATTAGCTGATTTTGTAAATGAATTGAATCCAAAAGAAACGATTGAAGAAGTGTGGTGGAGCCTTCATACAGATGGATCTTCGAATAGTCAAGGAAGTGGGGTTGGTATCATATTAGAAGGACCAAACAAATGTTCAATCGAACAATCTCTTCGGTTCAATTTCAAAACATCTAATAACCAAGCGGAATACGAAGCTTTGATAGTTGGTCTTCGGTTAGCCAAGGAAATGAATGCGCATAAAATAAAATGTCACACCGACTCAAAAGTAGTGGTAGAACAAATTAAGGGAACCTTCCAGATAAAAGAACCACATCTGTTAAACTACTTTCATCTTTTTCAGAGAATGAAAGATGACTTTGAAGAGGTACAGGTCCAACACATACCCCGCAATGATAACGAGAGGGCAGACAAGTTAGCCAGATTAGCTAGTAGCCGAAAACCCGGGCATTTGAACACTTTGCTCCAGCAAGAATTACAAACTCCAAGTATAGAAACAAGAGAATGTTGCCAAGCAGAGACCACAGGAAAAGAATGGATGGAAGATATTTTGAACTACATGAACAAAGGGGAACTACCACAAGACTCATTGTAAGCTAAAAAATTAAAAACAAATGTGGCTCGTTATGTGCTCATTGCAGGAGAATTATACAGACGAGGGTTTTCGCTACCTTTGCTCAAATGTTTGACGGCCGAACAATCAGATTACGTGTTAAGAGAAGTGCATGAAGGCATATGTGGTTTTCACTCAGGAGCAACTACGATGGCGGCAAAGATTCTAAGGGTAGGGTATTTTTGGCCAACACTGAAGAAAGATTGTGAAGACTTTGTCAAAAAATGCAAGCCATGTCAACAACACGGTAACATCATTAGAAAACCTGCCGAAGAGCTACACAGTATCAACTCTCCGTGGCCATTTGCTACTTGGGGAATGGACATCCTCGGTCCGTTCCCGATGGCAAAAGGACAACTTAAATTCCTCATAGTAGCCGTTGATTTATTTACAAAATGGATAGAGGCAGAACCACTGGCAACCATATCAGCAGCAAACATTCAGAAGTTCACATGGAAAAATATCATAACCCGATTTGGAATACCTTACGCGATAATCACCGATAATGGGCTTCAATTTACCGACAAAAGATTCAACGAGTTCCTGGACAACTTACATATCAAACATAAATCTACCTCGGTGGAACACCCTCAGTCAAACGGGCAAGCAGAATCAGCTAACAAAGTCATATTATCAGAATTGAAAAAGAGGCTAGGATCGGCAAAAGGAGCATGGGTGGAGCAGCTACCTGAAATCTTATGGGCATACAAATATACTCCTCGAGAATCACAAAGGCAATTTAGTATGGAGAAGCACAGGCGAAGCAAGGAGGAATCCAAGGGAAGGAAAGCTTTCGGCCAATTGGGATGGACCATATAGAATCAATCAAGACCTACAAAATGGAGCATACAAACCAGAAGAACTAAACGGAAAGTTGATTCCAAGAACATGGAATACAACACACTTGAAAATGTACTACAGTTGAAAAACCTTGTATCTTGGTGTACTCTTTTCCTTGCTTAGCTTTTTATCCCTAAAAGAACGTGAAAGGGTTTTTGCTAAGGAAGGTTTTTAACGAGGCACCCCAATGAATAAAAAGACAAGGAACTTTTTCAACAACAAAAGAGAAGGCAAATCTAAACCTTGACCGAGAACACACTCGGTCGAGTACAAATCAAGATCTCGGCCGAGGACACACTCGGTCGAGCATAAAAAACGAATCAAGACCTCGGCCGAGGACACACTCGGTCGAGTACGTAAAACGAATCAAGACCTCGGCCAAGGACAAACTCGGACGAGCGTGAAAAATGAATCTAAACCTTGGCCGAGGATACACTTGGTCAAGCGTGAAAAACGAATCTAAACCTCAGCCGAGGACACACTCGGTCGAGTACGTAAAACAAAGACCTCGGCCGAAGATACATTATGTCAAGTGTGAAAAAGAACTCAAAACCTCAGCGAATGACACACTCTTCAAAAGTGAAAAATGAATCAAAACCTCCTCGGACGAGAGCGTAAAACAACTCAATCCTCCTACCTAACACGCATGATACCTCGACCGAGATGCATTCGGCCAGGAAAACTCCGAAAAACTGTTTTATATACATTTTTCAAAGCAGTTAAAAGGAATCTAAAATTACTTGATTTACGCTCTCGGTCAAAAAAATTAAAAGGAATTTAAAATTAAGAAAACCGTTTTATTCCTCGGCAAATTAAGGAAAACGTATATAATAGTCAAAGGAATCTAAGGTTAAAACCGTCTTATACCCTCGGTGAGAGTCTTACGTATCAAAAGGCCTTTGGCCAATTAAGGAGACCGTTTTGGCCTTAGGCCAAATATTTAAAAGATAAAAACTTCACGTATTAAAGATTCTGCAGTGAAAAAGCTTTTGAAAGCCAAGGTTATATATATATTAGCCCTTGGTCAAATAATTGAAACGTAAAGCAAGCTGTACGTATAAAAGACTCCTCGGCCTACTAAACATTCTAGTTTTTAGACCTTTCGGCCTAGTTGTTGTTAAAAGTCCTCGGCCTATTTAATTCCTCGGCCTACTAAACTTTTCAATTTTTAAAGACCTTTCGGCCTATTTGTTTTCAAAACTCCTTGGCCTACTAAACTTTTTAGTTTTTAGACCCTTCGGCCTATTTGTTGTTAAAACTCCTCGGCCTATTTATTTAAAAAAAAAAAAAACATTGGCTTTTAATCAAAACTTCCAAAGACATTTCGGTCAATAACCATTGAATAAAAGCTCTTGAACGAGTAAAAGAACCTTCGGCCAGGAGGACTTACAAACGAATTTTTTACGTAAATAATATTTTTTTAAAATTTTTTTACCAAAATAATACCTGTACAACTTTATTTACACAACTAGAACCGTTTACTAATCACACTCAGAATTCGGTTCCCCGGGAACCGAATTCTGAGCTTCAAATTTTTTTTTTTTATGCTCAGAATTCAGTTCCCGGGAAACTGAATTCTGAGTTGTTTTTAATTTTTTTTTTTTTTTTTTTTGCGTTTTCTACTAGTTTGCGCAAGTCTGGGAAGTGGAACGGGCCGTTTCGGAAGTAGAACGGCCCATTCTGGAAGCAGAACGGCCCGTTCTGCTTAAACACATAGAGTGTTTTTTTAAATTGGAACGGCCCGTTCTAATGTTAAAAAAAACACTCCATGTATTTAAGCAGAACGGGCCGTTCTGCTTCCAGAACGGCCCGTTCCACTTCCCACACTCGCAGAAAATCAGCCATAAACAAAAAAAAAAATTAAAAATAACTCAGAATTCGGTTCCCCGGGAACCGAATTCTGAGTGTGAACAGTAAATGGTTCTAGTTGTGTAAATAAAGTTGCACAGGTGTTATTTTGGTAAAATTTTTTAAAAAAAATATTATTTACGTTAAAAATTCTACAAAAACCGTTATACACATTATTAATCCTCGGCCAAAAAAGTTGAAAGTTAGTTTTATATATAATAATCCCTTCGGCCAAGAAAACTTACTTTTGAATGTGATAAAGACCCTTAGGCCAGGAAAACTAGTGAAACTGTTATATATTAAAAGGCCCACGGCCAATTGAGAAAACCATTTTGATCCTCGGTCAAATGCTTAAAACCTAAAGTTTCGCACATAAAAACATTCTCGGCCAGAAAAGCTTTGAAAGGCATTTTTTTTATATATATACACATTCGTTCTCAGTCAAACGAAGCTTTACATATTAAGTGGTCCTCAATCAAAAATTGCCAACGTTTTTATATAACCCCTCGGCAGTTTCAATTCTTATAACTCCTCGGCCAAAAAACTCCTTAGTCAAATTTTATTTTATCGAATAATAAAGGAAATTCCACCTGAATCCCACTTGAAAGCACACTTAGTTATACGCACAATATTAAAAACTTATCAGAGGAGTATTGTTCATAGAATAATTATGTTGCCTTAATATCGAGAATTGTTTTCAATAATACTTGATCATGGTCATGACTTCGGCTCGAAGCTAAGAGAAAACGGAAAATATCAAGACCTAACATTCATAACATGGATGGGTAGAGTACAAACTATAAGAAGCATAACAACTATCACGAAACAGAGTAAAAGACTAAACACGAGGATTTGCATTAGCTGGAGCAGAACTGTCTTCGGCACCTTGAGACAAAAGAGGAGGGGTGTTAGCATCTTCGGTGGTAGCTTCATCAGGAATATCGTTCAAATCCATGAAGTTTCCCTTGTAAAAATCCTTTCCAAGGTCAAATTGAAAGTCCGAAGGAACATCAAGGAAACGAATAGCCTGCCGAACGGCATGATTAAAACCCTCTTCATGTTCATTGTAAATCCTCTCCTCGGCAACGCTTTTGTAGGACGCATAATCTGAAATAGTTTTGTCTCTTTGAGCAGTCACCTCTTCAAGTTGTCCCTCCAACTCCCCCACCACTTTGGCCTTCGATGCTTCGGACTCACCTAACTTCTCTTGAAAATCGCTTACCAAACCATGCAGTTTCGTGCGCTCGGCTTTAAGCTTATCAAGTTCGGCAGAAAGTTCTTCATTTTTGCCAAGAGCCGAAGTAAGGGCAACTTCTGAATTCTTCAAACTGGTACGAAGTTTATCGGTCTCAGTGATCGGTTCCATGAAGAGAGTTTGAACTATTGCCATAGAACGGCCCATCAACTCGCACAAGAGAGACCACTTTGTCAACGAGTTCTCTTGAGATAAAAAGTTACGGCCTTCCGAGGAAATAAACCCTTGACCGAAGACTTCACGTGTGTTGAGTGTCGGATTTAAGAAACTACTTGAAGTCAATGCAGGAGGCAAGGTACATGGACCAATGAAGGAAGGGGTTAAATGCTTTTGTTTCTTAGCTCTCATTCCAGCCTCGGCCTCGGTTTCCATGCGTTCGGTGGTCCTACGCTTAGGACCCTTGCCCTTGTCTTTTGAAGGATTCTTTTTCTCAACCCGAGGAGGGACTACATCTACCAAAGGCTCAACAGAATGAACTCCAAGTGAAGGAGTAGCAGTAGCAGCGGCGGCCTCGGCTTTGGCACGTTCCTTTCGGACTTGGAGGAAGGAAGGGACGTTAGCACCCGAAGAAGCCATAATACCTATAAAAAAGATAAGTTAAAATCAAATTCATGATCACGAAACATGAGAAAAAGAAAAATATATACCTTCAAGGTCTCGAATGGGATTGGGAGACTTAAGCAAATCTATAAGTCGTCGGCATGGGAGGTCACGAGGAAGACTTTCCAAAAAAGAGAATTCAGAAAGTTCCTCGGGTGTAAGGAAGGAGGGAGGAAGAACATCATATCGGAGTGGAGTCCGAGTCCAATAAAAAGGAAACAAAGGAGTATTATGATTATCAAAAAAGTAAGATTGACCACTCGGATGTACACACACCTTGAAAAATCCCACTTTGAACTTTTTATAAGAAGAGGTGAAAGGTTTCAAGAGTCTCCGAGAAAGAACTCGAGATAAAGATACCCACTTGACTTGTTCGGCCGGACGACAATTGATGGAGCTAGGTGAAGAAAATTGATGTTCTCCAATAGTTCCATGCTTGGACCGTGATGCTTCTTGAGGTTGACACTTTGAGACCTCTGAAAACTCCTTTGAAGAATCTTCAATGGAGGAGAAGTCTTAGAGGAGGTTCGGCCACTTCCTAAAGCTTGTGAAGGAAGCTTGAGGAACCAAGGCAAAGTTGAGAAACTTTGCTAGAAAACCTAGGAGAGAAAGTTCTCATTCGGTTTTGGAGAGGGACTCTTGAGAGAGAAATCAGAATTTTATTTCTCAAATGTTCAAAAGTGAGTACATAGGAGGTATTTACAAATATATAGAGAAAAGGTAGCTTCTAGGAGAAGCTAACCTTAACCATGGTTCACTAGGAACCATGGTAAGGTTTACTTAACTCCCTACGGTTTAGCAAGCTTACAAGGGAAGCTAACCTTGACCATGGTTCACTTAAGAACCATGGTAAGGTAAGCTTACCTTACTTGAGTTTAGAAGCTTGCAAGGCAAGCTTCAAAACTCAAGAAGAACAACTAGAAAATTCGGCCAAAGAGACTTAAGAGAGCAAGGCGGCCTTGAACACATTTTGCTCCTTGAATTAATTTGAAAATCCTTGATTTGGTTTAGTTAGGTTCATCATATGATGATGAGACCTAGCTAAATCAAATCTATGAAAAATTAGGAGCAAAATGAGTCCAATATGCAAAATTTAGCCTAGGCCCAACTCAGGCCCAATTTCTAGTCATACCTCAAGCATTGCTAAATGTCACCCCCTTTTCCCTACTGAAGAATATAAAATGAATGTATCATCTAGGGAGGTTAAATGGAGTTAAACTCTCCAAGTAACCTACCTTAAAAACAATATACAATCACTAGGAAAAAGCAAATAAAGTGCCTCACAATACAAAGGCAAAAATAACCTATACAAAAACTATGCATGAACTGTACAATATAAACAAGTAGAACTAAGGCCTTCTCTTCATGATAGAGCATTCCAAGTGAAGATTACCTTGGGCCTAACAAGCCCATTAGTCTTCTCAAGATCTAGCTCTTCCTGTATCCTCCTAGCCATAGCTCTGGTCAATGGGCCCTTGGCCCATGGTCTATCAACAATAATAATGAAAAAGAAACAAACTAGATGTTGCCTTCACATGGGTAAACTTGCACAAACTCCAAAAGGCTTGCATAAATGCCCAACTATTTGGATGTGTCGCAACCCGAAAATTTCCGATCTTGCGACCTATAGTTTAGACATCCTTTTAAAAGTCTCATTAATTAAGGAATGCCCGGATACCAGACTAATCCTTAATTAATGATTTTGAAAATAGGTTCATGGAGTCGCCACCAATATTTTACTCAAAACATTGGAAAAAGAAAAGGTTTTTAAAGATCCAATAATGGCCTTGATAACCAGAATTGGGTTCGGGGGTCGGTTACGTGTAGAGAAGGTATTAAGCACCCCTACAACGCTCTCAATCGGTACCCTATGATGAAGTTAATATGATAACAATTAATAAATTAAATATTGAATCCCCTTTATTAATATTTATTTACATATTTAAAATATAAATTAAACGATTAACCCTAAAATATCTACATTATGAAGTTTGTTATAACAAAAAAAGAGATAAAGATGAAAAATAAAAGAGAGAGAAAAATATTGACTGAAATACCTCTTGAACGAGCTTTATTGAATCTTCAAATATGGAGAAGGTGCTTTGTGGCAACCTTTCACACTACAATATGCCTCACGGATCTCAAGAAATACAATAGGAGGGAGAGAGAAGATAGAGGTGCGACACAAATCTCAAGAAATACAATAGAAGGGAGAGAGATAGAGAATTTTCGTGCTCAAAGGAGTCTTATTCGAAATTTCTCTGGCCGCCCTTGTGAATTGTGCCCAAGGCCTCTATTTATAGTAATCAGAAGGGGACCAGAACGGCCCATTCCGGATTCGGAACGGCCCGTTCTGGGCTAGTCCTTTGTGGGCAAAATAAGAATCTGGAACGGCCCGTTCCAAAAGTGGAACGACCCGTTCTAGGTTCGAATTTTACTTAAAGAAAGTTGTTCTGGAACGACCTGTTCCAACCAAGGGGAACGGCCCGTTCCAGTTTTAGAACGGCCCGTTCTGGGCAAGGTTGTTATAGGTAAAATAAGAACCTGGAACGACCCGTTCCGAAAGTGGAACGGCCCGTTCTGGGTTCAAATTTTGCTTATAACAACCTGTTTTGGAACGGCCCGTTCCGTTTTGGGAACAGCCCGTTCCGGTCTCAGAACAGCCCGTTCTGGGCTATCAAAACTAGCTTTTTTTTTAGGCTTTAGGTCTTCTGATGTCATGTTTCCATGCTTCGGGAGTTCCTTTCCTTCACAACGAAGGTCCATTTCCTTGTTTGTGTGCCCCCCGGACGAAATTGGGTGTCTACAGCTACCCCTCTTTACTTGTCCTTTGGAGTAGCTATGTGTTGCTTTTCCAAAGGCAAGTAAAGACGTAGACATTTCGTCCGGGTCTCCTTCTCATCTCTTTCGTGTTGGTGCTTCTACGTTCCTTCTCTTGGATAGGTTTATTTGCTCGTGTCCTCGCCCTTTAGAGCAATTGAGTGTTGGTTGCATACTCTATTGGGTAGCAAGACTGACGAACTGTACACCTAATCTTTGATCTTTATGTAGATGCTCATTGTTTCTCTTGTGATAGTTCGTTCCTTTATTTGTAACTTGTTGAAGAGGGAGTACTTTCGTAGCTCAGCTTCCCTCACGGCTTTGTCGTATACCGGATTAGGAGATGACTACAGTCTCTCCAGACCTTTCCCTCACGGCTTTGTCGTATACCGGATTGGGAGGTGAGTACAGTCTCTCCAGACCTTTCCCTCACGGCTTTGTCGTATACCGGATTGGGATGCGAGTACAGTCTCTCCAGACCTTTCTCTCACGGCTTTGTCGTATACCGGATTGGGATGCGAGTACAGTCTCTCCAGACCTTTCCCTCACGGCTTTGTCGTATACCGGATTGGGATGCGAGTACAGTCTCTCCAGACCTTTCCCTCACGGCTTTGTCGTATACCGAATTGGGATGCGAGTACAGTCTCTCCAGACCTTTCCCTCACGGCTTTGTCGTATACCGAATTGGGATGCGAGTACAGTCTCTCCAGACCTTTCCCTCACGACTTTGTCGTATACCGGATTGGGATGCGAGTACAGTCTCTCCAGACCTTTCCCTCACGGCTTTGTCGTATACCAGATTGGGATGCGAGTACAGTCTCTCCAGACCTTTCCCTCACGGCTTTGTCGTATACCGGATTGGGATGCGAGTATAGTCTCTCCAGACCTTTGTTGTATTTTGAGGAAACTGTCGGTGCCCTCATTGGTTTGCTTGAATTTTGGTAGATATTGCCCCAAGGATGTTGGGCAGGAGGTGTGTCGTGATGCCTCTAATTTGGGCTGCTTTTGACTTTTGTTCAGATGTTGTCAATTGGAATTTGTGTTTCCCTTTCTTGGCTTTTCTTGTTGGTGTTGTGGGATGAAAGACTGCCCCTAAGTGGATGGGCAGGAGATGTTTGATGTGCCCCTGTGTTGGTGGGCAGAGAAGTGGATGGCTAGCAGGGATTCTAGTGTTGCCCCTGCCACATGAGTATTGTGATGCCCCTCCAGGCGCTTGTTGCGGAGTCCTTTTGATTCATGGATGATTAATTGTTGATTGTTGATGGATGGTTGTGGATGCCCCCTGGTGAGTATGGATGCATGGATGCATATGAAAATGCAATACAAGAATGGATTGGATTTGTTTATTATATTTATTATTTATTTATTTATTTATAAAATGAAGTTATACCCTTTTGTGCACGCTTGTGCCCTATGCCTCTATGATATATTAGCCCTTAGATTAGGTGTACCTAGACTCTGTTCTAGGACACCTCCATCTTTTCCTTGTGAGTATTCACTGTGCATATTCTGTGTATCTTTCAAATTTATCTTAATGTCATGTAGGTCAAGAGGAATGGGATATATACATATTTTTTGTAAAAGTTTTGTTAGAAAGGATTTTTTCAAAAATGGTTTATAGAAGAATGGCTGGCCGAGGTAGGCTAGTGGTTTAGGCTGATGAACAAGTACATTCAAAGTGAGGAAATCATTTTCTACGTTAGCTTATTATTTCCTTCAAAGTTAAGCGATGACTTGGGATGCATATTGATTAAGTGATCTTCTAGAGCCGCCTTTCGGTTTTCAGCTCGGGATGTTGCTTTGTCCTAACTTTTGCCTAGGTTACTTGAGATGTGTTCCCTAGCGGACATTTTTTCTTTGATCCTCACTTTTGCCTAGGCTACCCTTTTTGTTTGTGGGTCTCCTAGCGGACCTTGTCCTAATTTTTGCCCAGCCCCCTTAGTGGGTTTCCTGCCAGTCTTTTGTCTTTGCAGCATTTGTGATCATCTTTCATTCCTTCATGAAAGGGGGATGCCCCTTGCATTGATTTCATTCGGACTTTTATCCACAAGTCATGCCCAATTTGATTGATCTTTATGTGTTTTTTTATTGTGTTTTAAGCCATTATTTCTAATGACGTCCTTATTTCAAATGTACTTGTTCATTTAAGGTTTGTTGACGAGGCTTAGAGTAGATAAAAGGGAGAAGAGAAATGAAGTAGAAAAGTGTATGGCATTAAAATAGAATTTTCAATTTACACGTGATTCGTACACAAAGAAGTAGAGGGAGGTTGCCCCTCAGAGAGGCCTAGGTTGTCTGACTGTAGGGCTAGTCCTACACTTGCTCGGATGTGGCAATTCAGAAGTTCTCGTGCAGAGGGAGGTCCTTTGGCTTCTTGTCTCGTGAAGGTGTTGTCAACCCATATCTTGAGCCTTTCCTAAGAAGTAGGAATGAGTAGAAGCGATGATAGAGCTTTCCATGGAGTCTTGCTTCTCAAGAGGAACATTCAAGCTGTCTCTCAATTTTTAGCTGGAACAAACATTGCTTCTTAATTTTTATTTTTTTATTATTATTTTTTTTTACTTTTTTTTTGTTGCCTAGAACGCCCTTTGCGGGTTTTCATTCTAGCAACTTCTTAACAAGCAATGTTTCTCTCTTGTTGAAATTACTTTTCGAGAAAGCTCTATTCACTTTGCCTTAGTCCTCCTCAGATTCTCTTTAATAGCTTGCAACTCATTAAGAATGTGGATCCATTCATTTATAGTCGTTTCTCCTATTCTGCTTGTATTTCACAGTTGTACGACACGGCTTTATCTTCTTTAGGCAGGAGTTGGCGTCTTGAAAACTCTTTATGCATATGGCTTATATCCCAATACTTTCGACTAATGCACATAGGTTAATTTCCCTTTATATTCTCATTTATTCTTTTACAAGGAGGGATTTGTGCTGAATGAATGTAATGCAGAATGTAGAGAAAGTTGAGAAAAATAAATATCAGTCTCATTGATTTATTTATTTGTGAATGCTCAAATAAATTTCGACAGTATTAAGTGAGAATCTTTATTAGATTATAAGAAGACTTACTTCAACAAACATATCAAAGCAACGGCCCAACTATAGTATTTTTTTTTAAATTGATTTGGGCTTTTCTTTATAGCGCAGATACTGTCGTATATTAGAGCTTTCACTTTTCTTAACTTTCTATACGTACTGCAACCTAATCCTCCTTAGCTAATAAAATAAAATGAATGAAATTAATGAGCTAATCTAGAATGCATGTTTTTTTTTATCTTTATCATGTTGCATGATGGAGATGAGATTTCTTTTATTCAATTTTTTTTTTAAAAAAAAGAAACTACCTATATGATGTTAATGGAATGCTGACCTAAGAATGTACAAAGGGGTATAAAATTTTTATTTTTATTATTTTTTATTTTTTATTATCTGTTTGCTTATTTTAAAATTCCAATCCATCTTATTAGAACAAAATAATACAAGCAAATGCACACACATATGCTCAATCAACGTACACCCACGAACGATCATGATCAAATCCTTGGTCTGTGGTCCCTGTCAAGAAAAGTGCGTTGTATAGGGCGGTTCTAATCTCACTGGTTTTTAAGGCCCCCAAGGTGCCCCCATTATAGGGACCCAGTATCTCTGTCGCCGTCACCTGGCAAACTCTAAGGTTTGTCGCAGTATTTCGGGCTAGAGTAACCGGTTATCACCTTGAGTGTGATTTCCGACAAGGCTTGCAGGCTCCAAGGCCAAACTTGGGCCGGTCTTACGTCAACCACTCCCTATTTTTAATACCCTCATGCCCCCGGGTGTAGGAGGAACTGTTGTGTGCAAAGGTTTGTGTACAATTTTATTTCAAACAGGTGCGAAATTTAAATAAGTAAACAGATATCAGAGCCAAACAAAGAAAACAAATAAGGTAAAGGGGAAAAATATTTAAATTATTATTCTTATTTTATTAACTTCATCATTTACTTGGGCCTGACCCTCTTAAAACGTCCCTAGTGGAGTCGCCATCTGTTGCAACCCGAAAATTTCCGATCGTGCGACCTATAGTTTAGACATACTTTTAAAAGTCTCATTAATTAAGGAATGTCCGGATACCAGACTAATCCTTAATTAATGATTTTGAAAATAGGTTCATAGAGTCGCCACCAATATTTTACTCAAAACATTGGAAAAAGAAAAGGTTTTTAAAGATCCAATAATGGCCTTGATAACCAAAATTGGGTTCGGGGGTTGGTTACGTGTAGAGAAGGTATTAAGCACTCCTATAACGCCCTCAATCGGTACCCTATGATGAAGTTAATATGATAAAAATTAATAAATTAAATATTGAATGCTCTTTATTAATATTTATTTACATATTTAAAATATAAATTAAACGATTAACCCTAAAATATCTACATTATGAAGTTTGTTATAACAAAAAAAGAGATAAAGATGAAAAATAAAAGAGAGAGAAAAAGATTGACTGAAATACCTCTTGAACGAGCTTTATTGAATCTTCAAATATGGAGAAGGTGCTTTGTGGCGAACTTTCACACTACAATATGCCTCACAGATCTCAAGAAATACAATAGGAGGGAGAGAGAAGATAGAGATGCGACACAAATCTCAAGAAATACAATAGAAGGGAGAGAGATAGAGAATTTTCGTGCTCAAAGGAGTCTTATTCGAAATTTCTCTGGCCGCCCTTATGAACTGTGCCCAAGGCCTCTATTTATAGTAATCAGAAGGGGACCAGAACGGCCCGTTCCGGATTCGGAATGGCCCGTTCTGGGCTAGTCCGTTGTGGGTAAAATAAGAATCTGGAACGGCCCGTTCCAAAAGTGGAACGGCCCGTTCTGGGTTCGAATTTTACTTAAAGAAAGTTGTTCTGGAACGACCTGTTCCAACCAAGGCGAACGGCTCGTTCCAGTTTTAGAACGGCCTGTTCTGGGCAAGGTTGTTATAGGTAAAATAAGAACCTGGAACGGCCCGTTCTGAAAGTGGAACGGCCCGTTCCGAAAGTGGAACGGCTCGTTCCGAAAGTGGAACGGCCCGTTCTGGGTTCAAATTTTGCTTATAACAACCTGTTTTGGAACGGCCCGTTCCGTTTTGGGAACAGCCCGTTCCGGTCTCGAAACAGCCCGTTCTGGGCTATCAAAACTAGCTTTTTTTAGGCTTTAGGTCTTCTGATGTCATGTTTCCATGCTTCGGGAGTTCCTTTCCTTCACAACGGAGGTCCATTTCCTTGTTTGTGTGCCCCCCGAACGAAATTGAGTGTCTACAGGATGCAATTGAGTAGGTGCTACATTTAGGATTCGGAGAATATTGGTGAAGAAAGGATGGAAAGGAAGAACAATGCCGAGGTCACGAAAAGGACAATCATACATGTAAAAGAATTGCTTCGGTTTGCTATACGATTGACTGGCAAATATATAGTCCAGAGTAGAAGAGGCATCAGTTTTACAAGTCCTAGCATAAATAGGGTAAGGTTCATCCGTGGAAGGGAAAGAAGATATTTCTACGAGGCTTATAAAGTTCTCTAAAAGTCTAGGGTCACAAAACCTAGAATTGTATGTAGCTACTTCAGGATGAACCCATTCAAAACCCGGTACCACTTTAGACTTACTATCATAAAGAACATCTATATCTCCACCCTCCTCCTCGGTAGAGAGGATACCTTCAACATGAGTTAAACCTTCGGAGGAAGATGAAGAGCCCATACACGAGTGGTAAGGAGATTCATTATTCTCAAATGAAGACGAATTAGAAAAAGGAGAAGAAAAACTGGAAGTAGAAAAAGAGCTCATTACCTAGAAAAGCAAAGAAGACTTCGGGTAAGACAAAACATAGGAAACCAAGAGCAACTGGGAGGAGAGTCTTCGGCCTCGGATGATAAAATTTTTTAACCACGGAGCAAATGTCATGGTAAGAATAAGCGAGCATTTATAGCCGCAGGGTAAAAAGAAAAAGAACCTTTCCGTAAATAATAATAAAAAATGAATAAATAAATAAAAATAAAAAAAAGTGCCTCGGTTAAGAAGACTAGTTTTCTACGAAATTGTCACACTTTCAAAGCTGAAGAGACATTTCGTCCCTGGCACAAGCGTTACTAACACGCAACGATTAATCCGTTGAGATTTCTCGATTGTTTTCGTACATTTTCTTACAAATAGATGGAAGGAATGCATCACGTGTTCCTCGGTTACGTGCGGGGTGAAAAACCATCAGAAATGATGGTGAAAGCATTTATGAGTACTATCAACCACCTTTTTTGGAGTAAAGCAAAGGGAATAAGACAAAAATGGGGTACGTAACAAATATTGATGAACCTTTTACATCCATCTTACTAACATCACACATCCAGGTGCTTAGTAAAATGGGTCCTTGCCTAATATATATATATATATATATATATATATATATATATATACTCATTCGTATTTTAAGCTTTCTTTGATTATTAATAATAATAAATAGTTTTAATAATCTTGAAAGCCTGGGGCATGTATACTGGATATAGATAAGACTAAAAGATTATTGGATCTAATGGGCCTGGCTGTGGGCCTAAATCCATTAAGGTTAGTATAAATAAGTAATCAGCTACTGATAAAGGTATGTTTTCATAATTACCAATTTGATTAGCATTCCTAACTCCGACACCGAAGACTGACTTAAACATTGGAGTGCCTTTTGCAGGTACCCCTCTCTTTCTCTAGGATACATCACGGAAGACGAAGACCCAACAGGAGTAGCAAAATTACTGGAGTATCCCCATGCAGGTACAATACTAATTATTCAATCAAATTCAACAATAAAAATCTAATTTCAAAATGAAAATTGCTCAAAGTAGATAAAAATCTTATACTGATAAGAGGGAAGCCTTAGGAGTTTGAGGAAAGGGAACCTGTATTTCTTAAGGTCATACTCACTACTGGAGTGGAAAAGGAGATAAAGTCAAAGAAATTGACACTAAAGTTTATTAGACCTTATCAGATCCTTTGTTGTGTAAGTTCAATGGTATTTTAGTTAACTTTGTCACCATTATTGTCCAACCTGCATGACATATTTCATGTCTCTCAATTGAAGAAGTATATTCATGACCCAAGTCATGTTATAGAGCCTGATGTTGTGCAAGTCAAAGAGAATTTGACCTATGAGAAGCAACTATTTGTAGTTTTGGATCATAATGTGAAGGAGCTGAGGGGTAAGTTCATAAGACTGGCCAAGGTCCTAAATTATAGGAGGCCAAGGTCCTAAATTATAGGAGCAAAGATTAGTATTCATGAGGCTACATGGGAGTTGGAAGATAGGATCAAAGATTAGTATCCATTTCTCTTCCTAAGTAAGTCAATTTTCGAAGAAGAAAATTCTTGTTGTTGGGAAGAATTGTAACAATGTATGTTTTAGGTGTTTTATTTAATTATATGATTATTTGTTGAATTGTTGTTATTACTATTGTTTTAGTGCTCTAGGGATCAAGGGACCCTTGAGAGTTAAGTTGGCTGAGGTAGTTTAAGTTATTGTTAAGTTGGTTTAACTTAAGGAAGGGTATATAAGATTTTTCTTAGGATGCAAATCGCATAAGTTCATATTTTAAAAAAAAAGTACAAAGTTAGGGAAAGGGTCTTGGAGCCAGAAGAATTCCTCTTTCCCCCTTTAAGAAAATGTAGAGAGATGTTAGAGAGAGGGACTTAAGAAAAAGCTAGAAGAAGTTAGAAAGCCACTTAAGAAATATAGAGTGGTGGCTGAGGCAACTAAGAGTGTGCTTGTGTTGTGAGATCATCACTCATAATTTCTTTCACTTTAATTCTTGTTTGCATCCTACCATGAGCATATGAAATATAAAAAGTATCTAACTAATTAACCATAAATTATTTTTACATACTCAAATTATGGTTTTTTACTTATAATTTCTTTCACTCAAATTCTCTAATGTTTGTTCACTGTTTTAAACATGCAGGGCTAAAATTGCTCATAAAATTTATCTCCTTTTTATTTGTTTTTAAATTAAGAGACATGAACTCCCCCAATCCCTTGCGCATGCTTCTAGGAATAGGCAAAATATCAATGTTTTATGTTTTATTTTCTAAATGTTCTATTGCGTTCCTTGTATGATGTTGAGCGTAAATATGTGTTTAATTTCAAAAATAGACAAGTTTTGATATGAATTAGAGTACTCTGTGAGTTCTTGTGGGAAATCCTATGAAGTAAAATTAAGGATATGATTTTTGGATGAATTTTGAGGCATTATATGTAAAATTGAAGATGGATTTATGTTTTGGATAATAGTTAAAGTGTTTTGAACAATTAATATTATATTAACTGGTTGGTTGTAGAAAATGCGTGAAATCCTGAAATTGAAATCTATGGTCTTTATGCTTCGTATATTATGAATTACTAATTGAATGGGTATGATGTTGGATAACTTCTTGGTATGATTTATGTCCTATTTTGATGTATATGACTACGAGAAGTTTCTTGTATGAGACTATGTGAATATGAAGTGAGAATGTGAAAGGTGAACATATGATCTATGATATGATATTATGAAATAATGCGACATGAGATATGATGAGACGTGATAAGTGAAATGTTGAGTCAATGAAATAGTGAATGTGTGGCATGCATCATGTGTATATATTGTTAGTCAAGTAGCCTCGTATAACTTAACAAGGGGGTGAATTAAGTTTTTCAAATTTTCCTTTTATAAAACTTTTCCGAATTACTTTCTTACAAATTTAATTCCTTAGATAAATTTACATGTAAAGAATGAATGAAGATGCAAACTACTCAATCACAATAAATAAAAAGTAATTAAAAGTGTAGGGAAAAAAGAATTGCAAACTCAATTTTATACTGGTTCAGCCAATCCTGCCTACGTCCAGTCCTCAAGTTTCCCACTTGAGATTTCCACTATTCTTGTAAACCTTACAAGACTTGAATCCTCCAACACCTCGGAACTTCCTTTCCTTGTGTTGAGATTCAAAAACCAACAAGGAGAAAAACCTTTTCTCCTTCACAGATCCAATGATCAATTTGGAATTTACAGAATAACTCTCTTTTAAGAGTAGATATACATTTTTATGATCTTAATGAACTCTTTTAGATTAATGCAAATGAATTTGTCCAAGATGTTTTTGTATATGACTTTTTCATAATAGAGTTCGTAACCTTCTTCTGAAAAATTATGGGTATTTATAGATAATTATTTCTTAGGTTGTGTCTTTCCATGAAGAGTTGTAACTCTTTATAATTTTTCAGAAAAGATACTCTGGTAATCGATTACAAGACTTGGTAATCGATTACAACAGTTTTTAAGTTCAAAATAATTGAAACATTGTATCTTTTAAATTCAAACTTTTGAAGTTTCCTCTTCTAGTAATCAATTACAAGGTCTGGTAATCGATTACCAGAACACACTTTGTATTCTGAATTTGAACTTTGAAGTTTTCTTGTTCTGGTAATTAATTACAAGGTCTGGTAATGGATTACCAAAATATATTTTTGCATTGTTTCAAAAACTTTTATATAGAAAACTTCATATCAATAATTTCTTTAACAAATCTCTTTTAAGAAATGATTTGAACTATTCTTTTAAAGTTTTTGTTAAGTCTTTTGAAAACATTTTTACTTACTTTCAAAATATTTAAAACTTGCTTAAATTTAAAGAGATTAATTTGAGATTTTTGAAAACTTATTCTCAAGGCCAAACATACTTGCAATTCTAAAAGATTCTTTTACATTCTTAGCTAAGTTGACAAGACTTATCTATGTAACACTTGAGATCTTTTTCTTGCATCAACTTGTTTTAGCTCAACCTTGATTATTCTTCAATGCTTTATAATCACTTTGGCATCATCAAAACATTTGTGCATATTTTCTTCCACATATATGACTCTAGGTGTGCCGCTTAGGTCGCATACCAGTGATGTAATAAGCTATTCCAGGTGTACCTTGGGTCACCAGTGTAGACACCCAATTTCGTCCGGGGGGCACACAAACAAAGAAATGGACCTCCATTACGAAGGGAAGGGGCTTCCGAAGTAGGCAAACAACAAGACAAGACATCAGAAGGCCTAAAGGCCAAATAAGGTGGTTTCAGTAGCCCGGAACGGGCCGTTCCAAAATTGGAACGGGCCGTTCAGAACCCCGGAACGGGCCGTTCCAATATAAGAACGGGCCATTCCAACGTAACTGAAATCAACTAAATATTTTGGGTGGAACGGGACGTTCCAATACCAGAACGGGTCGTTCCAAACCAGGCAAATCTGGAACGGGCCGTTCTGGAAAAGGAAATTTTGTGTTATATTCTACTCTGGAACGGGCCGTTCCGTTTTCAGAACGGGCTGTTCCAGGGTACGAAATTTACACATAATAATTGGGCCAGAACGGGCCGTTCCGAAACCGGAACAGGCCGTTCTGGCCCACTGCTGATCCCTATAAATTGAAGTCTTGGGCACAATTCTCCGAGCGGCCAGAAAAATTTCGAATAAGACTCCTTTGAGCACGAAAATTCTCTATTTCTCTCCCTTCTATTATATTTTTTGAGATTTGTGTCGCATCTCTATATTCTCTCTCCCCCCTATTGTATTTCTTGAGATTTGTGAGACATACTGTAGTGTGAAAGGTCGCCACAAAACACCTTTTTCATATTTGAAGATTCAATAAAGCTTGTTCAAGAGGTATTTCAGCTAATCTTCTTCTCTTCCTTTTATTTCTTATCTTTATCTCTTTTTTTTTGTTATAATAAACGTCATAATGTAGATATTTTAGGGTTAATCGCTTAATTTATATTTTAAGCATGATTTATATTTTAAGCATGTAAATAAAATATTAATAAAGGGGATTCAATATTTAATTTATTAATTCTTATAATGTTAACTTCATCATAGGGTACCAATTGAGGGTGCTGTAGGGGTGCTTAATACATTCTCTACACGTAACCGACCCCCGAACCCAATTCTGGTTATCAAGGCCATAGTTGGATCTTTAAAAAACCTTTTCTTTTTCCAATATTTTGAGTAAAATATTGGTGGCGACTCCATGAACCTATTTTCAAAAACCATTAATTAAGGATTAGTCTGGTGTCCGGGCATCCCTTAATTAATGAGACTTTTAAAAGGATGTCTAAACCATACGTCGCGAGATCGAAAATTTTCGGGTTGCGACAGATGACGACTCCACTGGGGACGTTTAAAGAGGGCCAGGCTCATTTAATTGATGAAGTTAATAAAATAAAAATAATAATTTAAATATTTTTCCCCTTTACTTTATTTGTTTTATTTGTTTGGCTTTAATATATGTTTGTTTAAATTATGCATCTGTTTGAATTAACAATTGCACACAAACCATAGCACACAACAGTTCCCTCTACACCCGGGGGCATGAGGGTATTAAACATAGGGAGTGGTTGACGTACGACCGGCCCAAGTTTGGCCTTGGAGCCTGCGAGCCTTGTCGGAAATCACACTCAAGGTGATAACCGGTTACTCTAGCCTGAAATACTGCGACAGACCTTAGAGTTTGCCAGGTGACGGTGACAGAGATACTGGGTCCCTATAATGGGGGCACCTTGGGGACCTTAAGACCAAAGTGAGGATGATTAGAACCGCCCTATACAATGCACTTTTCTTAACAGGGACCACATACCATGGATTTATACGCGACTGCTTGTGGATTGTATGAACACATGTTTGTTTCATTTTGTTTATTCAAACCATTCATTTATTTTTATAGTTCCCCTAAGGTAAAGAAAAACACAAAATAAAAAAAATAAAAATGCATTATCATGCGAGAGAAAACCTAGTGTGAAAATAAAATATGTGAGAATCATACATCCCTTTTTTATTAAAAAAAAAAAGGGGGCATCATGCATTTTCCAAAATAAAAATAATAATAATAAAAAAAAATATAAAAGAGAGAGTAAAGAGGAGGGACATGCATACTACATACATTCCTATGATCACAAGGAGATTTCTCACAAAGATTGATGAGCTCCAATTAGTGTGACCTTTGATACATCGTAAAAAATTACGAAAAGGGACACTTTGATCTCATGTTCAAAGGAGTGGCTACCAAGTCTTCGTTGAGAAACCTCCTTCATGCATTATCATTTAAATAAGCTTAATAGGAAATTATCTTATCCCTTAAAGGTGGCTTTTCAACATTCCGTACTCACACGAGCTCAAAAGATAAAAGCTATGGAAGACCTAGAGGAGAGAAATCGTGCCCTCAACGAGGAGCTCGGACAGCTCAAGGAACAAATGGCTAGAATGCTTGAGGCCATGAACAAATTGCAGCATGACAATAATACTAGCAATGTTGGTAACGCTTCCAAAGATCATCTGAACGCCTTGGAAGAAAGACTGAGAGTTGTGGAAGGCCACAATTTTGATGTTCAAGGGGCTGCAGACATGTGCTTGGTGCAAGACATCCAATTCCCCGCCAAGTTCAAAATCCCTGACTTCCAAAAGTACACTGGAGCCAGTTGTCCAAAAGGACATCTAACAATGTACTGTAGGAAGATGGCAGCCTACATGGACAATGAAAAGCTCTTGATACATTGTTTTCAGGAAAGCCTTTCAGATGTCGCTCTCAACTTGTACATGCAGCTGGATGGAGGGAGGATCCAAACATGGAAACAGTTAGCCGATGCTTTTCTTCGTCGATACAAGTATAACATTGACCTAATTCCTGATAGGTCTGATTTACAAAGCTTGAGCAAGAAGGGCGATGAGTCCTTCAAAACCTATGCACAGAGATGGAGAGAATTGGCTGCGCAAATAGAGCCTTCATTATCTGACAAGGAGATGGTGACAATGTTCATCAACTCTTTAAGTGGACCCTATTATGACAAGATGATAGGGAACACGTCGACCCTTTTTGCTGACATAGTCACTATAGGTGAAAGGGTTGAGCAAGGCTTAAACAGCGGGAAGATAGGGAAGGCTCCAACGAGTTATGACCCTAGGAAGATCTATGAAAAGAAGAGGGAAGAAGGGGTCCACGCCGTCATCTTTACTCCAAAAAGTCAAGTCACACCACAGGAAAAGCCTAGAGACGACAAGGTAGTAGACAAAATCCCCATCACATACACAGAGCTACTACCCCAACTCCTAGAGGCTTCAATGATAGTCTGACTTCCTCCAGCGAAGAAGATGGACCCTCCTTACCCGCCGTGGTACAAACCTGAGGAAAGGTGTGACTATCACTCTAACTCTCCGGGGCACTTCGTGGAGCGATGTAAGGCCCTGCAATTCCGCGTGCAAGGACTTATAGATGCTGGGTGGTTGAAATTTGACACCAACACACCTAACATCGACAAGCACCCACTGCACAAGCATGACGAGGAATGACCTTGGAGTATAAGATTGAGAAATTACTAGAGTAGGGGGACTCTCTTTTTTTCAAAAAAAATCAGAAATAAATAAATAAATTTAAATTCATGCTCAAAACTCATGACCTTCGCCCATGGTCACGAGTTCAAAATAAGGGCTTGTATAAATTTTTACATTTATCAATAAGATATGTCATTCCTACAAATCTCTGTTTCATTCCCTTTTCCCTTTTATCACTAAAGTCTAAAACAATCATAGTGCCCAAATACAAAAAAAAAAAAAAAAACAGACATGACTAAAGATAATAAAATTAATCAAAGCTTTGAACATCTACGACACATCATCTGAGTCTATGGAGATCACTTCCTCGAAGCATAAAAGGATAAGAAAATGATAAAATGCAAAATCATGAGATTCTTATTGCACAAGAAGAGTCTTACAAAAACATCGACTCAATTTGGTTGACAGAGGAAGCACAAATCTCGATCCATGAAAGAACTCTCAACACCTGTAGGCTAGGGCAACATCTTTCTCCTTGGTGTACGGACGGGGGCAGTGTTAATCACCAAAGGCACTAGTCCTCCCAAATGCAGACGGTAGGAGGTTTTGTCAAAGCGAAAAAGTCACTTGCAAAATACCACTGGGATGAAAAACCGCAAAGGGCGTCCTACGCAAAAAAAAAAAAGATCAAAAGTTCCCGCTAGGATATGTCCTAGGCAAAAATTAGGGATCTAAAAAGATTAAAAATAGCAAGTGACGATTTTTCAAGTCGAAAACCAAAAGGCGGCTTGAATACTCCTGTAAAAGGCCAAAACTTTTTGAAGACTCTGCCCTAGACTCAGATATGTAGTCCAAGATAATTAGAAGAATGATTATAATAATTATCCAAAGAAATGTTTGTTTAAAAACTTACCTCAACCACATATCCATTCTAAATCATCCGTTTTTCGTTTCTATCTTGTCCCATCCTAATGACATATATTGTTGATGGTTGTCAAAATTTGAACATGTCCTAAAAAAAATGAAAATGACCCGCTGGGATAAAAACTCGCAAAGGGCATCCTAGGCAAAAATTAGGGTGAAAAAAAAAAAGGAGAGCAAAAATAACCCGCTATGATACATCCTAGGCAAAAGTTAGGGTGTCTAAACAAAAAGAAGAAAAGAGAGAGCCCCAAGACGGTTCAACACATCAAACGACCAATACAACTAAATGTTGTGCATCAAGCAAAGTAATTTATTCGTGAGAAGGAGAAAGGGGAAGCCACCTTCTAAAAACTAAAATCAACATGCATTGCATGCATCCAAAAACATTTCACACACTTAGAAAGCTTTCTTTATCCATGGGGGATTATTCAAAAATAAATAAATAAGTCTTGCATAAATAAGCATTCAACATTTCTGCATCCCAACAAGAAAAATCAAGCACAAATTCCAATTGACAGCATCTGAACAAAAGACAAAAGCAGCCTAAATTAGAGGCATCACAACACACCTCTTGTCCAACATCCTTGGGACAATATCTACCACAATTCAAGCAAACCAATGAGGGCACCGAAAGTTTCCTCAAAATACAACAAAGGTCTAGAGAGACTGTACTCGCATCCCAATCCGGTATACGACAAAGCCGTGAGGGAAAGGTCTGGAGAGACTGTACTCGCATCCCAATCCGGTATACGACAAAGCCGTGAGGGAAAGGTCTGGAGAGACTGTACTCGCATCCCAATCCGGTATACGACAAAGTCGTGAGGGAAAGGTCTGGAGAGACTGTACTCGCATCCCAATTCGGTATACGACAAAGCCGTGAGGGAAAGGTCTGGAGAGACTGTACTCGCATCCCAATTCGGTATATGACAAAGCCGTGAGGGAAAGGTCTGGAGAGACTGTAGCCATCTCCCAATCCGGTATACGACAAAGCCGTGAGGGAAGCTGAGCTACAAAAATACTCCCTCTTCAACAAGCTACAAATAAAAGAACGCACTATCACAAGAGACGCAATGGAGCATCTACTTGAAGATCGAAGATCAGGTGTACAGTTTGTTAGCCTTGTTACCCAATAGAGTATGCAACCAACACTCAACTACTCTAAAGGGCGAGGACACGAGCAAATACACCTATCCAAGAGAAAGAACGTAGAAGCGCCAACACCAAAGAGACGAGGAGGAGACTCGGACGAAATGTCTACGTCTTTACTTGCCTTTGGAAATGCAACACATAGCTACTCCAAAGGACAAGTAAAGAGGGGCAGCTGTAGACACCCAATTTCGTCCAGGGGGCACAAAAACAAAGAAATGGACCTCCATTACGAAGGGAAGGGGCTTCCGAAGTAGGCAAACAACAAGACAAGACATCAGAAGGCCTAAAGGCCAAATAAGGTGATTTCAGTAGCCCGGAACGGGCCGTTCCCAAATCGGAACGGGCCGTTCCAAAACTCAGAACGGGCCGTTCCAAAATTGGAACGGGCCATTCTGAACCCCGGAACAGGCCGTTCCAATATAAGAACGGGTCGTTCCAACGTAACTGAAATCAACTAAATATTTTGGGTGGAACGGGCCGTTCCAATACCAGAATGGGCCGTTCCAAACCAGGCAAATCTGGAACGGGCCGTTCTGGAAAAGGAAATTTTGTGTTATTTTCTACTCTGGAACGGGCCGTTCCGTTTTCAGAACGGGCCGTTCCAGGGTACGAAATTTACTCATAATAATTGGGCCAGAACGGGCCGTTCCGAAACCAGAACAGGCCGTTCTGGCCCACTACTGATCCCTATAAATTGAAGTCTTGGGCATAGTTCTCCGGGCGGCCAGAGAAATTTTGAATAAGACTCCTTTGAGCACGAAAATTCTCTATTTCTCTCCCTTCTATTATATCTTTTGAGATTTGTGTCGCATCTTTATATTCTCTCTCCCCCTTATTGTATTTCTTGAGATTTGTGAGACATACTGTAGTGTGAAAGGTCGCCACAAAGCACCTTTTTCATATTTGAAGATTCAATAAAGCTTGTTCAAGAGGTATTTCAGCTAATCTTCTTCTCTTCCTTTTATTTCTTATCTTTATCTCTTTTTTTTGTTATAATAAACGTCATAATGTAGATATTTTAGGGTTAATCGCTTAATTTATATTTTAAGCATGATTTATATTTTAAGCATGTAAATAAAATATTAATAAAGGGGATTCAATATTTAATTTATTAATTCTTATAATGTTAACTTCATCATAGGGTACCAATTGAGGGCGCTGTAGGGGTGCTTAATACCTTCCCTACACGTAACCGACCCCCGAACCCAATTCTGGTTATCAAGGCCATAGTTGGATCTTTAAAAAACCTTTTCTTTTTCCAATGTTTTGAGTAAAATATTGGTGGCGACTCCATGAACCTATTTTCAAAAACCATTAATTAAGGATTAGTCTGGTGTCCGGGCATCCCTTAATTAATGATACTTTTAAAAGGATGCCTAAACCATACGTCGCGAGATCGAAAATTTTCGGGTTGCGACAACCAGTGATGAAATGATTTATTCTAGGTGTGCCGCTTAGGCTGCATACCAATGGTGTAACAAGTTATTCCAGGTGTACCTTGGGTCACCAGTGATGAAATGATTTATTCCAGTGATGAGAAATGTGAAACTTCTATATGGCGCCACATGCATGCATTTATGAGTCGAATCTATGACATCATTGCATGATAAATGAGTGTGCATGTGATGCTAATTGTGTATGTGTATTGTTTACTTGTGATTTGTGCTTGTGACTTATGTTTGTTGTGTGTGTGTTATCTAACCTTATTTATACACCTGAACCTGAGTGAGATGTTTCTCACTCCCTTGTTGTTCTTGTATATGTTTAAATTGTGTTGCAGGTGATCATCAACATAAGGATGTTGGTGATGAGGCTTAGGCTTCAGTTGGAAGTGCTTTGATAGGATATGTGACATCGGGGCATAGTTAGGCTTAGTTTGGGAATTTAGTTTCTTTCTTTTGTTTTGGAAAATATTCAACTTTATTTCTTCTGTAATTTCTGCAAATGAATTATGATTATGTTTACGAATGTGAATTCTTTACTCTCATGTTAGTGGAACCATGGTTTTAATTCAAAAGATTTATTTACTCCAAGAATATATTTTCATAATTATTGTATATGTATGTTGGGGTAGAGGGTGTCACAGGTATAGATTTAGATAACAATGGTGAAGGTGAAATTGATATACCAAAAGATCTTTTGATTTTAGACATTGAAAAATCATTAATTTCATTAGTTGATTTTGTGTATCCTATTATATTGGAAAACATCCACATTTGCAACTTTTTGAACAAAGAGAAATCTTGGCTCCAATCATTAAATCTTTTGAAGAAGTTAATAACTTCCTATTATCTCTGATTCCCAAAGACGAAAAAGAATATTTAAGTTCAAACACACATCGCCAATCAGATGAAGATTATGATATTCAAGGTGATTGGTTTACATCCGAGTTATTAGATGATAGTAAATGTCCTGGAATTCCAAACCATAGATTAAGACTCAAAGTTGATGCATTAGTCATGCTACTCTAGAATTTAGAATAATCAAATGATGTGTGTAATGGAACAATACTACAAGTGAAGGATTTAGAAACTAATATTATCATAGCTATAGTGTCATTGGGAAAAATACTAGTGATTATAGACACCCAATTTCGTCCGGGGGCATACAAACAATGGGACAGGATTTTAGAGGGCCCAAAAGCCAAACAAGCTGAGTTTAGAAGACTGGAACGGGCTGTTCCAAAACTGGAACGGGACGTTCCCAATTTGGAACGGGCCGTTCCAAGTTTCTAAAAGGGCCAAAAACCCTAAATTGGAATGGGCTGTTCCGAAATTGGAACGGGTCGTTCCAAGCTTATAAAATAAGGGTCAAAACCTTTACTGGAACGGGCCCTTCCCAAACTGGAACGGGTCGTTCCAGGTTAAAAAAAAGGCCTAAAAACGTTTCTTTGGAATGGCCGTTCCAATTTAAGAAATCAAGTGTTAATCTCACTACTGGAACGAGCCATTCCGATTTCAGAACGGGCCTTTCCAGTATACGAAATTTACACACAATAGCCATGTCCAGAACGGGTCGTTCCGATTTTGGAACGGGCCGTTCTGGACCCTTTTTGAAGTCTATAAATAGACAGCTTGGACTCATTTTTCAAGACTCCAAAATTTCGTCCAGACTCCTTATTGCACGAAATTTCTCTCTTTTTCTCTCTCCCCCTCTCTTTTGTATTCCTTGAGATTTTTGTGAGGCATTGTAGTGTGAAGGGTTGCCACAACGCACCTAAAATCTTCCTGTTTTGAAGATTCAATAAAGCTCATTCAAGAGGTATTTCAGTTAATCTCTTTCTCCTTTTTTATTTATTTCTTCTCTATAATAAATATTGTTATAATAAAAATAATCATGTAGATATTTTAAGATTAATTGTACAATTTAAATTTCAAATATGTAAATAAATATTAATAAAGGGGATTTAATATTTATATTATTATTGTTTATAACGCTAACTTCATCATAGGGTACCAATTAAGGGCGTTATAGGGGTGCTTAATACCTTCCCTACACGTAATCGACCCCCGAACCCAATTCTGGTTATCAAGGCCATTATTGGATTTTTAAAAAAACCTTTTCTTTTTCCAATGTTTTGAGTAAAACATTGGTGGCGACTCCATGAACTCATTTTTCAAAACCATTAATTAAGGATTAGTCTGGTGTCCGGGCATTCCTTAATTGATGAGACTTTCAAAAGGATGTCTAAACCATATGTTGCAAGATCAGAAATTTTTGGGTTGCGACAGATGGCGACTCCACTGGGAACGTTTAAAGAGGGTCATGCCCATTTAATTGATGAAGTTAACAAAATAAAAATAATAATTTAAATATTTTTCCCTTTACTTTATTTTCTTTATTTGATTGGCTTTAATATTTGTTTGTTTGTTTAAATTCTGCTCCTACTTGAATAAAATTGTACACAATCCTTTGCACACAACAGTTCCCCCTACACCCGAGGGCATGAGGGTATTAAACATAGGGAGTGGTTGATGTACGACCGGCCCAAGTTTGCCCTTGGAGCCTGTGAGCCTTGTCGGAAATCACACTCAAGGTGATAACCGGTTACTCTAGCCCGAAATACTGCGACAAACCTTAGAGTTTGCCAGGTGACGGCGACAGAGATAGTGGGTCCCTATAATGGGGGCACCTTGGAGGCCTTAAGACCAGTGAGGATAATTAGAACCGCCTTGTACAATGCACTTCTCTTAACAGGGACTACAGACCATGGATTTATACGCGACTGTTCGTGGGTGTACGTTGATTGAGCATGTGTGCGTGCATTTGTTTGTATTATTTTGTTTTAATAAAATGGATTGGAATTTTAAATAAGCAAACAAATAATAATAATAATAATAATAATAATAATTTTATACCCCTTTGCACATTCTTAGGTCAGCATGCCATCATATAGGTAGTTTCCTTTGTGTAAAAAAAATCAACAAAAGAAATCTCATCTTTACCATGCATCATTCCCCTTTAGATAATAGAAACATGATAAAGATTAGGCAAAAAAAAATGACATGCATTCTAGATTAACTCATTAATTTCATTCATTTTATTTTATTAGCTAAGGAGGATTAGGTTGCCGTATGTATAGAAAGTTAAGAAAAGTGAATGCTCTAATATACGACAGTATATGCGCTATAAAAAAAAGGCCCAAATTAATTTTTTAAAAAGTACTGTGGTTTGGCCCTTACTTTGATATGTTTGTTGAAGTAAGTCTTCTTAGAATCTAATATAGATTCTCACTTAATACTGTTGAAATCGATTTGAAATAAGGCATTCACAAATAAACAAATGAATGAGACTGATATTTATTATTCTCAACTTTCTCTACATTCTACGTTACATTCATTTAGAACATATTCCTCCTTGTAAAAGAATAAATGAGAATAAAAAGGGAAATTAACCTATGTGCGTTAATCGGAAGTAATGGAAGCAAGCCATGCATAAAGAGTTGAGGGTAAAGAACTCCACAATCATTAAGACGCCAACTCTTACCCCAACTCTTACCCTAAGAGGATAAAGTCGTGTCGTGCAACCGTGAAATCCAAAGGGAATGGAATGGATGGATCCACACTCTTAACAAGTTGCAAGCTTATAAAGAGAACCTGAGGAGGACGAATCCTTCAAACGCTAAGGCAAAGTGAATAGAGCTTTCTTGAAAGATGATTTCAACAAGAGAAAAGCATTGCTTGTTAAGAAGCTACTAGGATGAAAAACTGCAAAGGGCATTCTAGACAAAAAAAAAAGAAAAAAAAAATAGCAATGTTTGTTCGAGCTGAAAATCGAGAGACAGTTTGAATGTTCCTCTTGAGAAGCAAGACTCCATGAAAAGCTCTGTCATCGCTTCTACTTATTCCTACTTCTTAGGAAAGTCTCAGGATATGGGTTGACAACACTTTCATGAGAGAAGAAGTCAAAGGACCTCCCTCTACACAAGATCTTCTAAAGTGCCACATTCAAGCAAGTGGAGAACTAGCTCTACAGTCAGTGACCTAGGCCTCTCTAAGGGGCAACCTCCTTCTACTTCTCTGTGTATGAATCACGAACTCGGGGCATGCCCGGGCCCTCGAGCTACATTAAATGGGCACGTGTAGATTGAAAATTCTATTTTAATGTCATACATTTTTCTTCTTCACTTCTCTTCTCCCTCTTATCTAATCTAAGCCTCATTAACAAACCTTAAATGAACAAGTACATTTGAAATAAGGACGTCATTAGAAACAATGGCTTAATACGCAATAAGGAACACATAAAGATCAATCAAATTTGGCATGACTTGTGGATAAAAGTCCAAGAGAAATCAGTGCAAGGGGCACCCCCTTTATGGAAGGAATGAAAGATGATCACAAATGTTACAAAGACAAAAGCCCCGCAAGAAACTCATTAAATGGGCAACACAAAGATTAGGGCAAGGTCCGCTAAGAGACCCACAAAAAAAAGGGTAGCCTAGGCAAAAGTGAGGATCAAAAAGAAAACGTCCGCTAGGGAACACACCTCAAGTACCCTAGGCAAAAGTTAAGACAAAGCAGCATTCCGAGCTGAAAACTGAAAGGCGGCTCGGGAAGATCATTTAATCAAATTTGCAATCCTAAGTCATTGCTTAACTTTGAAGGAAATAATAAGCTATTGCAGAAAATGATTTACTCACTTTGAACGTGCTTGTTCATCAGCCTAAACCACTAGCCTACCTCGGCCAACCATTCTTCTAAAAACCATTTTTGCAAAATCCTTTCTAACAAAACTTCTGCAAAAAATATATATATATCCTTTTCCTCTTTTTCCTCTTGACCTATATGGCATTAAAATAAATTTGAGAGATACACGGAGTATGCACAGTGAACACTCACAAGGAAAAGATGGAGGTGTCCTAGAACAGAATCTAGGTACACCTGATCTAAGGGCTAACATATCATATCTGGTACAAGCGAGATGGCTGAACAAAACAAACCTCAGGTTTAAGAAGCAGCACTGAACCTCAGGATCAGGAAGCAACATTTGGAATGAATTTGACACGGCTAAAGGCTAACAATCCATGTCATTGATTAATGCACATAGATTAATTTCTTGAAAGTAAAATCAATCTGCATTTAAGCATTAGCATAGAGGTATCATTGCATACCATGCATAGGGCACAAGTGTGCACAAAAGGGTATAAGTTCAAAAAAATTTTTTGAAAAAATCCAATCCATTCCTTCTTTGCATTTTCTTTTGCATTCCTGCATTCTTTGTGTGTGTCTATCCATCCTTTGTTGGAGGAATCATGAGGCCGAAGCACTCGTAAAAAAGATCAACAACTAGACAGTGCCTTAAAGCCAAGATCATGTCAAAAAGCATAGCCCCAACAAGGGCATTCCATACAAGTGGTTTCATATAGCCACCAAGAAACAAAAGAGATGTCAACAGCAAGACGGGATAGAACCGGACGAGGAAGAATAATCAAGTCCACAAGCATGAAGAGGCCATCACGCCTTACTCCTCAATTGAATGAAGGATGATTCAAGAGAATGCCAAGACTAGGAATGGTTTCCTTACCAAAGCCAGGAGTGGCTTCCAAAATAATACTCATCAATAAATATTAAGCAAATAACATCATCATGGGATGGGATCCCTACACCAATGATGATAACAAAAGATAAAACAGCAAAAGGCAAGCTTCATACATGTTGAAAAAGCCGAAGCATTTAGAAAAATAGCAGAAAAAGGCAAGCTTCAAACATGAAAAAGTCGAAGATAAACAAATATAAAATTTAGAAAAAAACCTACCACAAGCAGACGCCTGGAGAGGCATCACAATCCTCACATGGCAAGGGAGACACCAGAATCCCTATCGCCCATCTATCGCCCATCAACACAGGGGCACATCAAGTACATCTTGCCCATACTCCTTAAGGCATTTTCCATCACAAGTCAACAACAAGGGTACCGTCGAGTGCCTCAAATCAAAAAAATCACCATCAAGTATCCACCCAAAATTTCAAAGGTCATCCTTCAAAGGATATCAACAACCATCCAAGTTGAGAGCTACCATCGAGCCGCTCAAATCAATGAATGACAACGAGGGTACTGCCGAGTTCCCCGAAGACAAAACTGGGATGCCGCCGAGCTCCCACCGTAGGTCGGTTGAAGCCTTAAAATCAGCCAAGTTCGATCGAAAGCCGCCATCGAGCCCCTCAAATCAATTAATGACAACGAGGGTACCGCCGAGTTCCTCGAAGTCGAAACCGGGATGCCACCGAGCTCCCACTGTAGGTCGGTTGAAGCCTTAAAATCAGCCAAGCTTGATTAAGAGCCGCCATCGAGCCGCTCAAATCAATGAATGATAACGAGGGTACCGCCGAGTTCCTCGAAGTTGAAACTGGGATGCCGCCGAGCTCCCACCACAAGTCGGTTGAAGCCTTAAAATCAGCCAAGCTTGATCGAGAGCCGCCGTAGAGCCTCTCAAATCAGTGAACGACAATGACGGTACCGCCGAGTTTCTCGAAGTCAAAATATGGGATACTGCCGAGCTCCCACCATAGGTCAGTTGAAGCCTTAAAATCAGCCAAGCTTGATCGAGAGCCGCCGTCGAGCCTCTCAAATCAGTGAACGACAACGAGGGTACCGCCGAGTTCCTCGAAGTCAAAATCGGGATCGCCGTCTAGCTCCCACCATAGGTCCGTTGAAGCCTTAAAAATCAACACAGCTTGATCAAGAGCCGCCGTCGAGCCTCTTAAATCAGTGAATGACATTGAGGGTACCGCCGAGTTCTTCAAAGTCAAAATCGGGATTGCCGTCGAGCCCCCACTTGTGGGCCGGCTGAAGCCCTAAATATCAGTCCAGCTTGGAGAGGCTGAGCTAAGAATATACTCCCTCTTTAACAAGCCTCAAATAAAGAAACACGCTACCATGAGACAAGCAGAAGCAGTAGGAAGCATCTACATCAAGATCAGAAGCTAAGATGTTTCGATTTACCATCCTTATCACCCGATGGAGCATATAAACCAACACTCAGTTGCTCTTAGTGACAAGGATACAGGTAAACAACATCTACCCGAAAGAAATGGTGTGGGGGCATCTACACTGCTGAAGTAAAGGAGAAGATTCGGACACATAAAGCGACATGGGGCATTCACATGGATCTCGAAGCCTAGATGTTTCGGTTCACCATCCTTGACACCTAATAGAGCATACAATCCAACACTCAGTTGCTCCATGGGGCAAGGATATAGGGAACATCGTCTACCGGAAGGAAACAATGTGAAGGTATCTATTGTCAAAACAAGAGTGAAGATCCAAATTTTCACCTCACTATCACAAGAGAAACAATGGAGCTTCTACTCGAAGACTAAAGATCAGGTGTACAGTTTGTCAGCTTTGTTACTCAATAGAATATGCAACTACTCTAAAGGGTGAGGATACAAGCAAATACACCTATCCAAGGGAAGCAACGTAGAAGTGTCACACAAAGAGACAAAGATAAGACCCGGACGAAATGTCTACGTCTTTACTTGCCTTTGGAAAAACAACACAGCTATTCCAAAGGACAAGTAAAGAGGGGCAGCTGTAGACACCCAATTTCGTCCGGGGGCATGCAAACAATGGGACAGGATTTTAGAGGGTCCAAAAGCCAAACAAGCTGACTTTAGAAGACTGGAACGGGCTGTTCCAAAATCGGAACGGGCCGTTCCCAATTTGGAACAGGCCGTTCCAAGTTTCTAAAAGGGCCAAAAACCCTAAATTGGAACGGGCCGTTCCAATCTTGGAATAGGCCGTTCCAAGCTTATAAAATAAGGGTCAAAACCTTTACTGGAACGGGCTGTTCCCAAACTGGAATAGGTCGTTCCAGGTTAAGAAAAAGGCCTAAAAACATTTCTTTGGAACGGCCGTTCCAGTTTAAGAAATCAAGTGTTAATCTCACTACTGGAACGGGCTGTTCCGATTTCAGAACGGGTCGTTCCAGTATACGAAATTTACACACAATGGCCATGTCCAGAACGGGCCGTTCCGATTTTGGAACGAGCCGTTCTGGACCCTTTCTGAAGTCTATAAATAGACCGCTTGGGCTCATTTTTCAAGACTCCAAAATTTCGTCCAGACTCCTTAGAGCACAAAATTTCTCTCTTTTTTTCTCTCCCCCTCTCTCACTAGTACACAAAGGGTGTTTTACGTCGTGTATTTTGACCCTTTTACGTCGGAAAAGGGTCCGACGTTAATACGGGAGTCGTAAATTTACGTCGCCACTGGAAGACGACGTAAATTTACGTCGGGAAATTTTTCAGACCGACGTAAAAAGGGTCAAAATCATGCCACAAATTTACGTCGGACAACGCCATGTCCGACGTAAATTGTGGCAGTTTTTTTTTAAAAACGTTTGTAAATTGATATACCCAACACCTGCATATAAATATAATCCAGAATACCAAATCTAAACCAGGCAGTCCAGAATAGAAATTCAAATTGTATTTCAAAATTGAATGACAAAAAGAAAATAATATATAAATCTTAAAAAACATAAATTATGACAATGTAAATCCTATTATCCTAAAAAAGCTATAAAACATGTTTGTCAATGCTATCTAAATAACTAACTATCAAACTATAAACATAATATCTAACTAACTAAACTTAGAAAAAAAGTTGCCCATTGTTCTCTTATCTTGAGCATCTCATCTTCGGGCAATGGAGATGGATCTTGAAAGACCTGAAAGGGTAATTTAAGTGTCATTAATATGCAATGTTAATTATTCTAAAGGTAAATATAGTTAAATAAATTTTGATATGAATTACCTGCGCCCAAGAATCAATAATACCCGCAGAAACTATGGCTTTCATCCAATACATGATGTAATAGCCACATTCAAACGAGTCTTGTTGCTTATTACACTAAAATGAGAAACAAATAACTATTAATTCCAAAGTCAATAAATTTAAATATTATTGATTGTATGAATTAATTTGCTAACCTTAGGGTATATGAAATGCAATGACTTTGATGATCTGGCTCTTCCACTTAATATATTAGCTCCAGACACGATTCTAATTAATTGAAATAAAAATAAATGTTAGCCAATATATATAATTACAGTGTTAAAACATAATGAAAAAATTTAGTTACCCATGTAATTGGCTTTTAATTTCCTGGCTTGGTTTTCGATGAAGTGAACAAAACCACACCACGGTATATTCCTTAGGAATGATTACCATTAACTGCCAATGAGACCTACATTGTATGACAAACAAATCAGTTAAAAAATTACCATGATTAAAAAATCAATTAAAAAACTAACCCGTCAATGTATGGAGCCATGTATATATGTCTTCTTGAGTCACTCATCCATGTTTGCATATATTGTTGGATCTGGACCTGAGTGTTTCCTGATTTTTGGATGGATTGAGGCTCAATAAATCCATATACTTCTGCTTGTGCTTGCTCCACACTCAATTTGTCCATGTACCTAACACAAATAATTATTATAAGTTAAATGTAATTATTGTAAATTTAGACTCATAAAAGAAAATATGACTTACATGGCCCACAACTGTATGACAGATATATTTAACATGGAGTTTCCCCCAACAATCTCTAATGCATCAGGCAGAGATATGTATAGTGGAACATCAGAGCTATCAACTCCAAAAACTCTAATGTCCCACTGCAATTGAATTGGTTGCTTCTTTAATCGTGGTAATTTGATTAGAAGCTTAGATATGGGATCATCCTCAGCTTCTGCGATATTAGCATCATGAACATGAGGTTCTCTCATGACCTCCTTACCACGATCGATAAAATCCTAAAGAAATAATCAAAATTAGTTAAACAATAATAGAATTATAAGAATCTAAAAGAGCAATAATATAATTACCTTTGCCCGTGCTGAAAGTGGCATGACCAAACATTTTGGCCAAGCTAAGAATGTGCCGGTTGCCTGCCCCACTAGTTGAACCTCTGTATTGGGCAAAGGCACTGGAGCAGCAGCATCTTGAACTTGGTCAACCACAACCCGTGTCCAGTCTGGCTGTAGAGGGACACCATGGATGGTTGAGCCACCCTCAAATACTCGGCCAATAGCCACTAACCGTGGGGGGTCATCCTCAACATATAACTCGCACTGGTTTGGTACATCAGTGTGAGCATGTTCCCCTGAGAAATTTGGAGCAGCACAACTCCCTTTAGTGCTGACTCGAACACCATCATGAGCAACTGCAGTCTGTTGCTGAGAACGAGCCAAAAGTTCAAACTTCTCTTCAAACTGTTTTTCAATATTCTTCAGTTTCTCTTCAAACTGCATCTCCAATCTCTGCTCCAATTTCTGTATAACCTCTTGACTGCAAGATTCGACAGTGCTCCTCGATGATCGGCCACCAAAGAAATCTCGGTGGCTCCAAGAACCACCAACACCACGCACACGACCTCCGTGCTCTGGCTTTCCTATGGCCGTTGTGAGGATATCATTCCGACCATCGGAAACAAATGAGCCTTGGGTGCTCTGCTCAACTAAATCCTCCTGCAACAATAAGGAAGATTAAAAAATCTTATAAATTAAATGAGTTGAAATGAAGAGTCTTAATTTGTATATTTTTACTTACTATTTTATTAGCAACGACCCTTGCAGACTCAGAAGTCATTTGCCCATCTGGTTTTGTCCGGGCTGCTATCCACATCTCATGGCGGGGAGGTGACTCCACACGGTCAGCATCCTCAACCCCTGCTGCCTGTGCCCTAGCCTTCTTCATTTGCTTTTTTTTTCTTTCATATCCCCCTCTTGACTGCAATAATACAAAAAAAAATGAGATAAATTAAAATATACCTTAAGTATTTGTGTCAATGTAAAAGTTATCAATAACTAACCTGCCACGAAGGGTCCAATCGAGTGGCACAAAATTGCATCCACTCCTCATCAGTGATCTGGTACTTTAGACAGGGAGTCTCATTTTGGCGCTCTCCAAATACATACTCCCGTGTCAAGAAAGTCTTGAAGTCTCTCCACCTGCTGGCAAGGGCAGATAACATCTTCCTCCTCATGCCCTCAGTGTTGGGAATGTCAAAATTTTGCTATGAAAATAACAACAAATAATAAATAATGTATTTAAGTTATATAATATTGAAAGGATGTGAAAGTATATACCTGAATATCCTGCCACATGAGGTTCTTGTCAACCTCCTGAACGTCATCCCATGATGGAATGATAATAGAAACATGTCGTCGAGCTAGGACTCCCAAATAGCTCTTAAACTTGGCAGCATTTGGGCCTGATGCCTTGCCAGAACGAGGATCCACCTCAACCGGTGTCCTCTCCTTGGCAATGCGTCCAGCTGTCAACCCAGACAATCGAGTGACAGATCTACCTTCCCTCCTTCCACTGCCAGACCCAGAATCCTCCATAATCCTGAAAAAATTAAACTGTCATTATTAAAACAATGAATTAATTGAATAGACAAATAAAGTAAAAAAGATAATAACAATATAGCAACAAAATAACTAATAAAAAAACAAATAATACATAAACAGAAACCTATTAGGTTGGAATGTTTTCCCATATTCCTTCAGCATGATCACTTCGAATAGCATGTATTTCGTCCAACATCACGTATCATCTCTTCTAAGTTATCGTTCATCCCTTCAAAATTTTCAGTTGTTGACATTGTTGGAATGTCTAATATTTCTTCGTGCCATGTCCATACTGTATAACTCTTCACAATACCATATATAAACAGGTGATCACGTATTTCTCTAACTTCTTGACGTATCTGATTCAAACATCGAACACATGGACAATAATATGCCCCTTTGATGGGTTTCCCATTTTCTCTTGCAAATTGTAAGAACTCTTCAACTCCATTTCTGTACTCTTGACTAATGCGACTTGCATTCATCCAACTTCGATTCATTATCTATATATTAACACAAATTAACTATTGACTCAGTTATTCATAATTTTTTTAACTTAAACTACAACCCTAAAAAATCGATGGTAAACTAAAGGTCAATGCCTAAAAAAGTCTCTTCTTTAATGCATCTGGAACGGCCCGTACTGAAACTAGAACGGGACGTTCCAGATCAACAAATTACAACAAAAAAAATTCCAGCAGAACGGGCCGTTCTCCATGCGGTACGACCCGTACTGCTTGCAGAACGGCCCGTGCTGCAAGGAGAACGGCCCGTTCTGCAAGGAGAACGGCCCGTTCTGCAAGGAGAACGGCCCGTTCTCCTTGCAGAACGGGCCGTTCCAGAGGAACAAATAGCAAAAAAAAAACAAATAAATTACGGGGACAACAAACTAACCTCAAACGACCAACGTGCTGACACTTACAAACTTGGATACGTTGAATGTAGCCGTAAACGCAGAGGGAGACTCAAGTAATTCAGAGGATTTCGTATAAACTGTGAGCGCGGGAATGAAAATGGGACTTTGGGGGCAATATAGGAGAACTATTACGTCGGATAAGGCTTCGCCGACGTAAATTTACGTCGCCCTTGTTGGACTCCGATGTAAATTTACGTCGGACGTGGGTGGGACCGACGTAAATTTACGTCGGACTAAAGGGAATCGACGTAAATTTACGTCGGAATAGAGGTACCCGACGTAAATTACCTAATTTACGTCGGTCTACGAGAGGTCCGACGTAAATTAGTCTCCACTTATTTACGAAACTGCCACCGCGTTTTTACAACGTCGGTGTTTGTGGTTTACGACGTAAATTGGGTGACGTAAATACCCTTTTTTGCACTAGTGATTCTCAACCACTCCTGGTTCATCAACTTCACTCGTTGACGCTAGTATTCTTAAACCATTTCTGGTTCTCCAAGTATTCTTTCACTAGGCTCTTCAAGCTTTACAAACGATAGATGTTTTGAGTGTGTATGCGACTCTCAAAGAGAGGATAGTATGGTTTCTACACTCGCTAAGGTATTCAACCTTAGTTTTACAAGGATATGTGTTTAGAGTGTGTACATAACTCTCGCAGAAAGGATGGTATGGTTTCTACACTCACTAAGATAAACTATCTTAGTTTTTACACAGATATACAAGACTGTACAGGAAGAGATGTAAGATTGTTTTAACATTCGCATTTCTCGTTGCTTCACTTATCTACTCTTCTCTTCTCAAGTCTTGATATTTATAGCTTTGTGATAAATCTGCCCATTATTTGAATTTGAATGTGTCCATTGAAGCGGAGCTTCCCATTGCTGCAGATAGCAGTTTGTTCATGGCTATGTAGATCTTTCATTTAATGCATATGATCTTGGATTAAATGTTTGCTTACTGAATTTGTGTTACGTGAAGTCTTGTGCGTAGTTTGTTTACTTTTATGTCTGACTTCAATCATAACCTAGGTATATCTTGTTCTCTTTCTGTCATTGTAGTTGCAGAGGCATTGTCTTTTTTTGAAAAGTAGGTGTACTTGCTCTGACACATGCAACTTTGACTTGTGCATTTGCACTCTTGTATTTTTCTTATTTCTTTTCACATTTTTGATGACTTCGTGTGCTCTTCTTATGAATGTAGACGATATATGATATTTCTCGTTGTGAATAGTAGACTTTAGACACTTTTCAATATTCTTCGTCTGCATTTGGATTTTGAGACTACGTCTAAGAGATAGACTTTGACTTTTTCATTCATTTGATTTGACTTTTTCATTCATTTGATTTGACTTTTTCTTTCGTTTAATTTGACTTCTCCTTTCGTCTGGTCAGTTGTGCAGATGAAAGACTTTTAATTTTATCTGGGATGTTTCTTTGTCTTAGATTATCCATCGTTTGATACTTTGACCTTCTTCTAGTTGACCATTAAGCTCCAACTTTGTCTTGTTCTTGACTTAGCCTTGTTTGATGCTTGTTTTGGCCTTTTGTTTGATACCTCAAGACTTCGACTGGTGGTATGCCTTGTCTTGTGTGTATTTTCGTTTGGCTTTTGTTAGGCTTAGTCTTGATGCTTGATCAGTTCGTTTGTTTTGACCATAGTATATGTAATGACATATACTTCATTTTTCAGTCCTGTTCTTATATTTATCTAAACCACTAACACACATGTTAGAAATAACAATATGTATTATATTTGTCATGTTCAAAACCTTGTTGGGAATTTCTTCGTCTGACTTAATGGATGTATCATATTTGGTGCTACTAATGAATCTTTGTGAGGATTTTTCTAAGCTAATGCAAAAGGAATTTGAAATGAGCTTGATGGGTGAAGTCGAGTTCTTTTTAGGACTACAAATCAAGAAAATAAATAAAGGCATATTCATTAATTAGCAAAAGTATAAAAAAAAAAACTTCTCTCAAAATTTAATATGAATGATTGCAAACCTGTGTTTATACCTATGCATATTAAGTCTTCTTATATCATTTTCCTAGTATAGAAAAACATATGTATTTGATATTGATGTTCTGATGCATGATTTATCTCTATATTTATATGCTTATATATATATATATATATATATATATATATATATATATATATATATATATATATATATATATATACTTATGCATGATATGCTGTGATATATATGATGAAACTTATGTATGATATACTCTTATGTATATAATATACGTGATTTGTTTCAATGAAGTTTAATATAATATTTTTGAAACAAATTCTTTCTTCGAGAAAAATGCACGAGAAAAATCATCTATTTTATATTCTAATACTTATGCATGATTTGTTTCAATAATTCTTGCTCTGATATCTGGAAACAAATTTTTTACTCTGAAAAAATGCATGAACAAATTGCCTAAATTGATATTTTTTTTTATCTTGATAAGAATCAACATCTATGCTAATAAATGATGATTCTTTAAGCTCTAAAAGACTTATTAAAATGAGCATATCGTCTGAACACATCACTTTTTGTTTTGAATAGATAAAGTTATACACTTTGATAAAACATAATTGTCTAAAATTGAAAATGACTAGATCCAATGCACTTAAAATTTTCTCTTTTTAAAAAAGTTTTTGTCACCATCAAAAGGGGGGAGATTGTTAGGTTAAAAGAATATCTTAGACCCCCTCAGGCTTTAAGTTTTAATGATAACAAACATAGATGTTTTATAAAAGAATTTTTTTTAGATCACACTTTAAGATGAATAGAGATAACACAGTCTATTAAGACAAATTATTTATTAGGACACTAAGTCTCACAAACAAAGCACTTCATCTATAAGACAAATGTTTTGTATTTATATCATTTATGATGTCTGATAACAAAATCAATTTTTCTACATGATTCTTTAATATATCGAAAGGGAAAAAGTTTCTTTGGTACTCATAATTTACCAAAGAAACTAAAGGCAGGCTTTGTGTCAAAAAAAGGACTAGCATATCTTGTAAAGCCCGAAAAACTACAAAAAAGATGTTTTAGACTAACACACACATGGTTCCTCTATTTGTGTACCTAAAAGGTGATAATTAGCTTCTTTAATCATATAAGAAGTTACAATTTGGTGAAATGCATTTAATGTAAACTTTTAATGCACCAATGGATACTTTTTTTTACATCAAATGAAGATGAAGCCAAAAGCAAGCCTATGAAAGACACCCAAGGATTTGTAACAATCATATTTATGAAGTACCTATATAAAAAATCTTGAAGATTTAGAAATAAAGATAGTGAGACAAACAAACATAAAAAAGATAGATAGATTTACACGAACATGATTATACATTTCCTTTTGTAAAAAGCCTTATACTTAACTTATTGTATCACATCTCGATAGTAAGACAAAATAGCATTGCTAGCTTACCCAACTTTAACTTTGTGTTATCGTTTTGAGCTTGGAGAGGCTTGATGGTAAAAAAATACTTGGTTGTTTTGAGCCTGGAGAGGCTTGACTATAGAAAAGATACTTGGTTGTTAAAGCCTAGAAAGGCTTTGTGTAAAAGGAATACTTGGCTAGTTGCTTGAAAAGACAAGTCAAAGAACACTTAGGTTAAGCTAGAAGTGGCTTGTGAAAAAATATTTGTATCTTTGTTAAAAATAGTGGAACTTGATCAGGTTGATAAAAAACTGGACGTAGTCTCAATGGTTGACACAAGTCAGTATAAAAATATTGTGTGTTCTTCTTACTTTACTCTTTGCCTACTCTTTTACGCTATTTGTGGAGAAAAGGCAGACACTAGAACGGGGTTGAATAGTGTCAATCACAAACTCAAACTTTTTTGAGTAGTGAAATAGTAACATTAAACGTAAAAATTACAGGAGAAAAGGTAGACAAAACACACAGTAATTTTTATACTAGTTTATCTCAACCATTGAGACTACGTCTAGTTCTCAACCCAACTAGATTGAGTTTCACTATCTTAAACAAGATACAAATATTCTTTCAACAAGCCACTTATGGCTCAAACCTAAGTGTTCTTTGAATTGTCTCTTCAAGCAATCTACCTAAGTATTATTTTCACATAAAGACTTTCCATGCTTCAACACTAAGTATTTCTTTTAAAAACAAACCTATATAGGCTTAACCCTATAGTAATAGTTAGATATGGGTAAAGTCTTACAGATGTTATTTCGTCTTACAGACAAGATGTGATACAATTAATTAAGAACATAAGTTTTTATAGTAAGAATGAATAAATGATAATTTTGTACAAAAAGTTATTCTTTTTGACCCTGATGTTTCTCATACAGTAGCTCAAATGAATATGACCATTGCAAAACCTTGAAGGTTCTTAACAAGCTTGTTTTGTTTGTCTTTGTTACAAGTTCCTTGAGATGAGAAGTGTTTGTTGATACATTAAATGCTTGCAATAATTGCATTTCACCAAATTGTCACTTCTTATTTGATCAAGAAGGCTACTTACTAGCTTTAGGATACCAAATGAACTATTTGTAGTATGTGTCAGTGAAGAATAGGTTTTGCATTGACTTTTGGTAACTTTATCCATGATTTTAGGGATCCATTTGTCCTTGTTTCTTGTGCACAACATAGTTTCATTCACTTTAATAGATTTGTGAGTTTCAACTAGCTTTCTTAGTTTGATCTATTAAGGAATCAATTAATAATGCAATAAGTAGTCATTACTAATTATAATTGGTACGCATTTAAAACTTTATGAAGTAAGACTATATGTTTCGTCTAATGACACATCATTTTTCTAAAGGTTTGTTTCTTAGGATTCATTTGATTTGTATTTTGTAAAAGTATTTTCCCTTTAGAAAAACATTATATTTGTTATCATTAAAACTTGAAAGCTTGAGGGATCTAAGATCATCTTTTGACTTAAGAGTATTGCTATTACTTTACTGTTTCAAAAAAGTGTTGAGCCTTTTTATAAACATTATTCAATCCCACTTTTTAGTGTCTCTCTTTTCTCCATAATAGATGTTCTCATGAATCAGTTAGTGGGAGCTTGGGTGTTCAATAAGATAAACCTTAGATCAGGTTACCATCAAATTTAGGTGAAGTTTGAGAAAGTTCCAATGACTTGTTTTAGGACCCGCTCTAAGAGCCATGAGTATTTTGTTATATATTTAGGTTTGATTAATGTATCTATTATGTTCGTGTACCACATGAACAAGATCTTTCATCCTTACCTGGATAACTTTTTGGTAGTCTTCATAAATAATACCTTAGTGTACTCTAAGGCTAGGGAGGAACATGAGTAACATCTAAGGGTTGTGTTGTAGACTGTTAAGGATGGACAACTTTATGTTAATTTATCCAATTGTAAGTTTTGGCTTGAGAAGATTAGTTTCCTAGATGATAAGATATTTAGAGGAGGCAAAACAGTTAACCCATCTAAGGTAGAGGTTTTTTTAAGTGAGAAGTCTCAACTTCTAAGAGTGAGGTTATAAGTTTTATGGGTTTAATAGGGTACTGTAGATACCCAATTTCATCCAGGGTACCCAAACCAAGGACAAAGGTCTACTAGAGCGAGATAAACAGCCTTTGAGGGCCCAACACGTTGGGCATCATTTTTTTTCTGATAATATCTCTCGTTATAAACCTAATTTTGACGATCTAACCATTGAAGTTAAAGATCAATGTATTGAAAAGATATCATCAAAATTTCAGCATGATCCAACGATTAATGAATTCTCTAGAGGCCTCGCACTACAGTTGGAAAGAGCATAACGCACGGCCCCTAAGGGCCCAATAGAGCACCTAAACGGACCAAGATAGCTCTGGAAAGCCCATAAAACTCAAAAACCTAATATGGGACACGGAACGACCATTCTAGTCACTATAACAAGTCGTTCCCGATCTTGGAATGGCCAGTTCCGAAACCGGAATAGTTCGTTCCCCTTTCTTGAAAAGCTTCGCTTTGGGCAATGTTTTTGTTCTGATAATATCTCTCGCTACAGACGTAATTTTAATGATCTGGTCGTTGAAGTTAAATATCAATGTATTAAGAAGATATCATCAAATTTTCAGCATGATCCAACGATTAATGAATTCTCTAGAGGCCTTGCATTGTAGCTGGAAAATAGGAGTCTTATACTAGACATCATTTTTGTTATGATAGTATCTCTCACTATAGACCTTATTTCAAAGATTGTATTTTTGTAAAATTTAGTCCCACATCAGACAACTCTCTTATGCTTTTGCCTCCTAGTTAACTATATAAGAAATCCTCTGGCCAAGGGATTGGGGAGACCTCAAGCTGCATAGCTTCCCCCCCCCCCCTCTCTATGTAAATTTTTGAGTGATAGAGGTTTTTGTAGAGCGAAGGACTGCCAAAACACGCCCCGCACACATTTTGGAAGATTCCCTTATAGAAGGCTTGCTTTGTAGATTCTAAATTCTTCTATTTTATTTATTATTTTTTTATTGTGTTATTTATTATTTCACTTATTTCTTTAATTATTATTTTATTTATAATTCTTATACACAAATAAATAATCATGTAGATAATAGGTATTTTTGTCTTGTGAATAATAACTAAAAGGGGTAAAAATTTAAATTATTATTTATTATTATGCTAAATTCGTCATAGGATATCGAATTAGGGCGTTATAAGGTGCCTAATACCTTTCCTACACGTAACCGACCCCCGAACCCAATTTTAGCTATGAAGGCCATTATTGTATTTTTGAAAATCTTTTTCTTTCTTCGATGTTTTGAGTAAAACATCAGTGACGATTCCTTTGAAGCTCTTTTTTTTTCCAAAACCATTGGTAAGGGATTAGTCCAGTCTCTGAACATTCTATAACCGATGAGATTTCCAAAATGGTAGTCTAAACTATCTATGGACAAGATTCAAATTTTCTGAGTTCTAACAGATACTATAGAAGGTCTCTCTAAGTTAGCTTTTGATGGAGTAGTTCCTTCCAGGGAAGATGACAATGGTTGAAAGGAGACTCCTTGCCCTTGATCTAGGTTCACCAAGGGGTAGACAAAGGAAGGTTTTTGTGGGACAAAAGGGAGATGGGCGTGAAAGAAAGGTGTTGGGCGGAAGCATATGGTGAAAGGTGTTTGGTGCTCACAAGGTTGGCTCACTCCAAGTGAAGGTGGAGACCACTCTAGGTTTCCTACTCTCCAAGGGTGGAGATAGGAGGGGGTTAGACGAATCCAACCTAGTGACTAAGGAAGAGATGTTGAGGCATAAAATGCTCACTCAAAATCTATATATTCCAAAGTATTTACAAGTGGTGGGGTGTTGGGTATTTATAGGAGGGGAGGCATCTAGGGTTGCATTTGGAGTGTGCATGGCCAAAATTCACAAGGCAAATGCACTCCAAATGAAATGCCAAATGAACCCTAGATGCTACTTGGTGGCCAAGGATGGAATCTATGGGTTTAGATTGGCTATATCTAGGTGCATGATAAGACCATGCAACCTTTGCCCTCCACTTGGGCCTAAGCCTTTCTAACACCAAAAATAGGTCCAAGGTCACCAAAAATGCGTCACCTCCTAATGTTAAACCCTAGCCCAAAATTAAAAACCCTAATCATCTAAAGCACCCCATAATACAAGGGTAAAATAGGAAATACAAAAGAAAATAAATCCTATGACTAAAATACCCCAAAATACAAGGGTAAAATAGAAAATAAAATAAATGCTAAAAAAAACTTAGGAGCTAAGGTCCAAAAATGGCCTCACTATCCCATTCCTCTTGCCTCCTTTAGTATATCACCTCTTGGTCTTCTCGGCCTTAGTGTTATTCCATCATTCCCTCCCTCTTGAAAAGGATTTGACCTCAAATCAAGAGGTTCTTCATGGTGGACGTCATGACCAACAAAAACATAAAAGTAAGCATGAGAGGTAATAGTATATGATATAGATGGAAAGTGCATCCTAAGAGGAGTGCCACTAAAAATGCTAAAAAGATTTTCTAAACTAAAAAGACTAGACTCCCTAATGCTAAGGATAGGATCCTCCCCATGATGAAGTCTAGGTGTATAACTAAAACCTAAAAAGTTAAAAAGACTAAAACTATAGCACACTAAAGCACTAGTCCTAAAAACTAAAATATCTTGTTGGAAGTGCCCAATGTAATGACCTAGGTATGTATTGGAAAATAAAGAAAACTTAACTAAGGAATTACCTAAACAACTTTGTATTGCATAATTGGTTAGATACATATGAGAAAAAGGTGTTAAGGGGAGTTTAGAAAACTCATATAATCTAAGTTTGTCTTGTAGGGAAGTGTCCAAGTTAAGTTCAAATAAGTTTGAACTTCCCTCAAGATCAAAAATAGAAAATAGGACACCATGAGATGTATCCAACAAATCATACCAATCTAAAGTTGGGTGCTTTATGAAGGGAACTAAAGTAGAAAGAGTCTTAAAGAAAGAAGGCTTATCTTCCTTGGGCACCACCAAGGAAGTAGCACAAGAAGTGGGACTAAGTGAAGTCCATTTCTTCTTCACTAAATCTTGAAGTTGAGATTCTTTTTCTTTAAAAAGGATTTGTTTTTGAATCTCCACTTCATGACTAGTGGCAACATGAGAGAAAGAGTTAAGGTCTTGATGAATAAAGAGAGTTTCTTTTAAATCATTTTCAATGGGCAAGTGACTCTCTTCAAGCATAAGCCCTTTGGAGGAAACATTATCCTCCTTACTCTTCTCTAAGAGTGTTGGTTGTGTTTCATTTTTTAACCACTCTTGAACTTTCTTTATACTTTTATTTATTTTTTCTTTCTTTTCTCTTTTCTTTTCTCTTTTCTTTTCTTTTTATTTTCTTTCAAGTTCTTCCTCTCTTTTTGTATTTTCTTCCTCATGCATACTCCTAGGAACTCTAACTTCTTTGTCTTTTTGATATCTAAGTGGAATAATCCTAGGGTGGGATCCACGAATTTCTACCAACTTTGCAAGTAAATTTCTTATTTCCTTATTATTCTTTTCAAACTCTTTTTCTTTTCTTCTCAACTCTTCCTCTCTTTTTATATTTTCCTTTTCTTTTTTTCTTAGGTACTCTTTCAATTCCCTAAGTTCATCCCTAACACTAGACCTAGTACTACGAGAATTATGACCATGGACACTAGAATGATCACTCATCTTTGATCAAGAAAAGGTTTTCACAAATTGTTTTCAAAAAGGTTTGAAAAGGTTTTCACAAAGAGTGAGTGATAAAATGGTTTTCACAAAAGGTTTTCAAAGTGCAAGATAGGTAGGAAAAGGCCTAAGTGTACAAAGTGAACTTTCAAGGGGAGGTGGACTACAAAGAATCACTTAATAACCAAGCCCTATCAAGTAAAAATCACTAAGCCTTGTCTACTTTTCTTACAAAACAAATTGGCACAATGATAAAGTGTGTGTGTGCACGTTACCCCAGTAGGCAAAAGCAAGCCTTCTAAACGGATTTGGAGACAAAGATAAAAGCCTAAACAATTATACTACCAAAAGCTATAAAGCATGCAAAAGAAAAGCACTTAAAACATATTCTAGTTGTAGACCCCTAAAATTGTCCGGGTCGGAAATAAAGCTTGAAGACTCTCGAAGACTAAAGGAAAGTCAGCCAGAAGGACTCCTAGAAGACCATAGGATGGCTATCTGTAGGTTTAGAGGTCTTAGAGTAGCTTAAAATAAGGAAGTGGAGGGAATGAAGCCCAATACGGCCGTACTAAACTTAATACGGCCGTATTGAAGCTTCAATATGGCCGCAGTGAACTCAATACGGCGTATTGAAGTTTCTGAAACTTCAATACGGCCGTACTGAAATCAATACGGCCGTATTGAAGCTTCAATACAGCCGCAGTGAACTCAATACGGGCGTATTGAAATTTCTGAATTTCAATACGGCCGTATTGAACTCAATACGGCCGTATTGAAGTTCAAAAATTTCAATACGGCCGTATTGATTCCATAGCCCGTATTGCGCCTGTTCCCTATAAATATGGCGTCATTTTGACGTCATTTGACTTTGGCACGCAGTTTTAACCCTCTCCTTGAGTATTCTGGGGTTTTTGAGCAGTGTTCTGCCCTAGAAATCACTCGGAGAGTTGATCCGACGAAGTTCTTGAGCCACGAGCCATTTTGCTTGAGGTTCGAACCTAGTCGAAGGGAAATCCTCCGGATTTCCATAGTTAAAATTTTATAGGAGGGAGCGAGCGGGCTTGTAGAGCGAGGGAAAGCCAAAAAGCTTCCCAGTTTTACTCGAAATATATAAAAGCACGCTTCAAAGGTTTCTTCTTAAGTCCTTCCTTTTACTGCTTTCTGTGTGCATATTTAAAATTGTCATCATGTAGATATTTAAAGTATAGTCGTTTATAATAAATAGGGGTAATTTAGTAATTTTACACTGTTATTTATAAAATAATCTGTCATAGGGAACCCGAAAGGGGCGTTGTGGGGTGCTAACACCTTCCCCGCACGTAACCGACTCCCTTACCCAACTCTGGTTGTAATGGCCAAAGTTGATTTATAAAATCAATTGCCTAAACCTCTTTTTCCAATGTTTTGAGTAAAACATTGGTGGCGACTCCATGAACCCTTCCTTTTACTACGAAAACCACTAATCCATGGAGGGTCCCGCTTGGGATTAACATGGATTGGTGAGACATTTAATAAATAAATTGGATAAGATCGACAAGGTCTCAGTTTGAGAACAAGTCGTTCTAATAATCCAATACATTTTCAAAACTAAAATAAAAGCGAGCTCGACCGTCTTCGCGACCGCCGAGGCCCGTTTGGGCCGGTGGCGACACTAGTCGAGGTCCTAGGTGAAGGTTTTCAAATCACCTTCAACTACACGAACTAAAACCAAATTGAAGAGGTTTAGGAATGGCCAAATTACAAACCAAAGGAAAGAAACCAAGGCCCAAAAACACAAGAGGCCGAAAGGAAAGAAAACAAGTAAAATTATGAAAAAAAAACAAAAATTAGGTCTTCAAACTCCTCCACTTGGGTTCCTTCACAAAGAGCAAACTTGTTAGTCCTCTCCAAGTGTTTGATCACTCCTTTTGGTGTGGTGTAAATCCCTCCAAAGGCTAGGTTTGGATTCGGTTCACCCCTCCACTCAAATCCACCAAAGGGTGTGATAGTTTGCTAGAGAAGTTCTTCACCTACAAGTAAAGTGAAACCAACCCAAAGAGAAAGAGTCCAAGAAATAAAACTGAAAAAGCACAATTAGGAAGGCTAAACTCAAGGAGAATTGATGGAGACAAAACAAAAGAGGCCAAAGAAAGACAAACTAAAAATTAAGACTCAATCAAAAAAAAGGAAGCACACAAAAGATTAATACTAGAAAGGCACTAGAGTGGATTAGTGTTTATGCTCACTTGATTAAGTCTTTTAGTGATTCGGTCCAGCCAATATTAAGGTCTCAACAATGGTCCAAAAATGTCACAAGTCCAACTCCAAATGCTTAGGTAAAGGGTCCAAGTCCACAAGTCTAGCAACAAGTCCTTTTTGGTCCAAATTTTTTTTATACTATCTTTTTTTTCACGTCACTTTTGTTTGATGTTCCTTGGGTCCAATTTTTTTTTTTTTTTAATATTCAGCCCATTTGTTGCTTAGGTTTTGCACTTGTGGGTGGTAAATTTAGGTCAAATTTTAGAAGAGAGAGAGAAGGACAAGTGGCGTGATTTTAGAGGTGTTTAGGGTATCTTTGAGTGGAAATTGTTTTGTACTAACTAGTACAAGTTGTTTTGCACAAAATTTTCAGCACACCACTTAGATTCTTTTAGGGTTTCTTTAGGCATAGAAAATTGACCAAATCAAGTGAGAATGCAAGGGAGAGTGGGCGGTTATGCATGTGCAAGAAAATGTTTACACATGGAAATCACAAAATCACATAGAACATGCTAAGGACTAGGTAGCATGCATGAATGACTCCTAGATGGCTCCTATATGTCACGCCCACTTAGAATGATGCATCATGGTATTTTGATCATGTGTTTCATGCAAGGTGTTTGGCACATACATGGAAATGATGTAGACAGAATATAGGAAACAAAAATGACAAAACTTTAGGTGGATTCAAAAATATAAAAAAAAAAACATGTTCATGGCATGTTCATATGAGACTCAACCAAAAAATTAGAAAAGCATGGCAATAACCTAACAATGGAAACCTAAAATGGCAAGGAAGGTTCACAAGGAATGAGAAAATGAACCACAAGCATTCGGTCATGCAAAGCAAGGCAAAGGAGAGACAAAGACCGAATGGAAAAGTTGACACAAAGATAAGGAAGACAACGTTTACCCTTGATGAACCATGGCTCTTGATACCACTTGATGGAGTAGTTCCTTCCATGGAAGATGACAATGGTTGAAAGGAGACTCCTTGCCCTTGATCTAGGTTCACCAAGGGGTAGACAAAGGAAGGTTTTTGTGGGACAAAAGGGAGATGGGCGTGAAAGAAAGGTGTTGGGCGGAAGCATATGGTGAAAGGTGTTTGGTGCTCACAAGGTTGGCTCACTCCAAGTGAAGGTGGAGACCACTCTAGGTTTCCTACTCTCCAAGGGTGGAGATAGGAGGGGGTTAGACGAATCCAACCTAGTGACTAAGGAAGAGATGTTGAGGCATAAAATGCTCACTCAAAATCTATATATTCCAAAGTATTTACAAGTGGTGGGGTGTTGGGTATTTATAGGAGGGGAGGCATCTAGGGTTGCATTTGGAGTGTGCATGGCCGAAATTCACAAGGCAAATGCACTCCAAATGAAATGCCAAATGAACCCTAGATGCTACTTGGTGGCCAAGGATGGAATCTATGAGTTTAGATTGGCTATATCTAGGTGCATGATAAGACCATGCAACCTTTGCCTCCACTTGGGCCTAAGCCTTTCTAACACCAAAAATAGGTCCAAGGTCACCAAAAATGCGTCACCTCCTAATGTTAAACCCTAGCCCAAAATTGAAAACCCTAATCATCTAAAGCACCCCATAATACAAGGGTAAAATAGGAAATACAAAAGAAAATAAATCCTATGACTAAAATACCCCAAAATACAAGGGTAAAATAGAAAATAAAATAAATGCTAAAAAAACTTAGGAGCTAAGGTCCAAAAATGGCCTCACTATCTCATTCCTCTTGCCTCCTTTAGTATATCACCTCTTGGTCTTCTAGGCCTTAGTGTTATTCCATCAGCTTTTCCTTTAACTAAATTGACTTACAATGGTGTAACTTTTTGATAAAGATATCCAATTAGAGATATTAGATTATGATTTTTCTTTCATTGTAACTTTTGGTTTTTTATAATTAGAGATATTAGATTAGGATTTTCATTTATTATAATTTTTAATTTTTGTAATTAGGTTTACATTGGGCCAATTTTGTTTTTCAAGAGTGGGCCAAGGAAAAGGTACCACTTATACTTTAATTTGAGTTAAACCCTATTAATTTAAAGGTTTAACATATAAATAATTCAATGTTGTCATTTGTAAGAAAAAAATATTAATTTTGTAATGAAAAAAGCCTTTTGGCTTCTGAGAGTATTATACTCTCTTAAGTTTTTTGATCAGGGTCCTAAATTTTGATCAAATAATTTCAATTCTATGTGGCGAGTCTTCTTTAACTTTTCGATCTTTAGGATTGTGACATTTTTATTTGTGTAATACCACTTTTTATTTTATTTTTCCTGGAATTTTTTTCAATTTTGTGTCAAATTGATGCTACCCGGATCCACTATAATTTTCACTCTTCATGTCATTTGGTTTCTAAGAGCTTGTTTTGGCGTCAATTGGAATGGAGTATTCAATGTTTGTTGCAATCAGCGTGAGTATAATTGAACCACATGAAGCAGTGCTAATGCAAATCAACCAAGTGGTGCAATCTGAATCTAAATTTTGCAGTGACGCAAACTGAACTACATTGTACCATTAAAGTGAAGCCAACTTGATTTGGAGCGATTTGTGCCTAAAATTTGATTGCAATTGAGATCCAAATAGATATCGGTTTATCCGTTTATGGTTTAGTTTAGAGTTTGGGTACTCATCCCTACTTTTTTATTCTTACCATTTGTGTCACTAAATAAATAAAATAAAAAAATCGTAAAACACCATTTGGGTCTTTTAAAATTTATGTCGCCCACACTTTTGTCTCTAATAATATAAAAATTCAAAAAAAAAAAGTTCTTGAAAATGTAAATATTACTTATTATAGTTGAATATTAAAAAAATGTGGCTTAAATAATAATATTAATATTAATATTAATATATATTTAAGTAGTAAAGTAACAATAATAATTACAGAACTTAAATAAAACAACTGAAATTTTTAAGAATTTATTTATAATTTTTTTACTTTCAAATACTAAAGTGTGCTTGTTATAGTTTCAATAATCGAAACAATGTTTTTACTCCATTTTCTTGGCCTCTCTTCCCTTATAATCCACGTTTTCGTGGTACCCTCTCTTCTCCTTCCAATGCTGTTGGTAGACAGCAGCAAGCAAGCAAGGTGTAACACTGATAATTATAATGTCACCAAGAATCTTTGCATGATACGGATAAGGATAAGGAAGTTCACTTTTCTTGGAACAAAATAAAATAAGATTAAGTTGATTTTCTTTTTATCTATACTTAATACTTATATATATAAAAGTGGTTATCTATGTATATAATTTTTGAATTATTTTATTCTTATATTTTTAAATAATAATAAATAATATTAAAAATTAATTATTTGAAAAAAAATTATATTTAAATTTAAGATCTTAAATTTTGAAAATTAAATACAATAACAATTGATTCAATAAATATTAATAATTTTTAAATATTTTTAAATAAATATAAAAGTACGGGTTGTTTTAGTCCATTGATTATGATTATGCATAAGAGTTATTTACTTATAATTGAGATTTTTTTTTTCATAAAACTTGGTAAGGAATTAACATTATTTAATAAATTAAATATATTTTTTTCTCACAAAATATAAAATTCTAATTTTAATCTCCCTAAAAGAATTCTTTATTTTTTATTTGTGTAAAATCTAGGACTATTTCTTTTAGTCTCTATTATTATATAATCAAAATTTGTTTATTAAAAATTCAAATAATTGTGTTAAGTGTTACTCATAATTATTAATGATACCATGTTAATGTGAGACATTTTTAAAAAATGTTATAAATTTTTAAAATAAACGTTATTAATCTCTCTTAAAATTATTACTAGAAACTAAAAATAATAATTTTAAATTTTATATTAGTGAAAATAAAAAAAAAATTTATAGGCTCAAATTAAAATCTATTAATTTTACAACAAAAAAAATAATGTTTACAGTTTTTAAAAAGATAAAAAAAAAATATAGATATATTTAAAAAGATGAATTTCAAAACTCGCATTTTATATAGAATAAAATATATTTAAATCTTATATAATCGAAGATTTCCCCCACTTTCCTTGAGAGCTTATAAATATCTATCATGTAGTACTTAATAGTAAAAAAATCCTTATGCATTGTTCAGATAAAAAATAGAAAACATAAACTTTCAAATATTATTTTTTTATCATTGAATTGAAAAATATATCTATACTAATATATAAAGAGAATACTTATTTTTATAATTATTTTGGTCTCTACATTTTTTTACTATTATATCCTTATATTTTAAAAAATTAAAAAAAATTACTTAATTTTTATTTTATCTTTATAATAGATTAATCATAACACTAGATCAACATATATTTATTACTTAATTTTTATATTATTATAGAGACACTGCCTTAATCCCACTAGTAAATAATAAATTAAATAAAAAAATTTAAAATTTTCCATTTCATTTTTTTCCAATATTTTTTTTCTTACAAAAACACTGGCTAAGTTCTAAAATGGTCTTACACTTAAAACAAAATTAAAAAACTTGAAGAGAATAATAGTCCTTCCATTCTACGGCATGTTTGAGAAGAAAGAAATAGATAAAAGAAAATAATTACGTTTAAAAAAAGTTGAAAATTGTGATGTTGCACTCACATACACACAAATTTTACGCCTAAATCATAGACTAAATAATAATAATAATAATAATTATTATTATTATTATTTATACTTCTATACTAATAATAATTAATAACAATAATAATTATTATTATTATTTATACTTCTATACTAATAATAATGAGAAATTTTTATACACAATATTTATACGCAATGTGTAGATAATTTTATTCTTAAAGCTATCTCACAAATTATTCTGTCCCACTGTCATTTTTTTTCATTTGTTTTCTTTTACATTTCAAAACTACTTAGAAATTGTTCACTATTCAAAATTAACTACTCACTTTTATTTTATTTTTAAAAATTCACAAAAGTGCATGATATCTAATAATAATAATACTAATAATAATGATAATAATATATTTTTATCTAATTATAAAATCTCTTTTATCTAAATTATACATTTTTTTAAAAATTAATTAATTTAGTTAAAAGTATTAAACTTGTTAATAATTCAAACAATTTTTTCAGAATTATTAACATCTCTTAAATTAACATTATTTACAGATATAGAGCCAATAATAAATAAAGTTGGTGATGTTATCCAATCAGACATGAAATTTTACTTTAATAACATATATTTATATTTAATCTAGTTTATAAATATACATTTATATATGTTGTACTATCCATGCCTAGTACCGAGCTTGAACTCGGCACTAAGTCCACAAGATATCAGATGAGTGCTATAAGACATCGGCCAAAACAAAGGCTCACTATTTGAACCGGCCACGACCAACTTCGGGCCCAGATAAACCCTAATTCACATTAAGGTACGTGCACTACATATATGAGACTCATACACCCACAAAAACTAACATTAGCATCGGAGCCTCTTTTGTAGGTACCACCCCCATTTCGGAGCAGCCGACATACCTAGCAAGGAAGATTTTTTTTTATCTTTTACAGTTTTTAAAAAGATAAAAAAAAATATAGATATATTTAAAAAGATGAATTTCAAAACTCTCATTTTATATAGAATAAAATATATTTAAATCTTATATAATCGAAGATTTCCCCCACTTTCCTTGAGAGCTTATAAATATCTATTATGTAGTACTTAATAGTAAAAAAATCCTTATGCATTGTTCAGATAAAAAATAGAAAACATAAACTTTCAAATATTATTTTTTTATCATTGACTTGAAAAATATATCTATACTAATATATAAAAGGGATACTTATTTTTATAATTATTTTGGTTTTCACATTTTTTTTATTATTATATCCTTGTATTTAAAAAAAAATTACTTAATTTTTATTTTATCTTTAATAGATTAATCATAAGATTATATCAACATATATTTATTACTTAATTTTTATATTATCATAGAGGCACGAAGTGCCTTAATCCCACTAGTAAATAATAAATTAAATAAAATAAATTTTAAAATTTTTCATTTCATTTTTTTCTAATATTTTTTTTCTTACAAAAACACTGGCTAAGTTCTAAAATGGTCTTACACTTAAAACAAAATTAAAAAACTTGAAGAGAATAATAGTCCTTCCATTCTACGGCATGTTTGAGAAGAAAGAAATAGATAAAAGAAAGTAATTACGTTTAAAAAAAAGTTGAAAATTGTGATGTTCCACCCACATACACACAATTAATAACAATAATAATAATAATTATTATTATTATTTATACTTCTATACTAATAATAATGAGAATTTTTTATACACAATATTTATACGCAATATGTAGATAATTTTATTCTTAAAGCTATCTCACAAATTATTCTGTCCCACTGTCATTTTTTTCATTTGTTTTCTTTTACATTTCAAAACTACTTAGAAATTGTTCACTATTCAAAATTAACTACTCACTTTTATTTTATTTTTAAAAATTCACAAAAGTGCATGATATCTAATAATAATAATACTAATAATAATGATAATAATATATTTGTATCTAATTATAAAATCTCTTTTATCTAAATTATACATTTTTTAAAAAAAAATAATTAATTTAGTTAAAAGTATTAAACTTGTTAATAATTCAAACAATTTTTTCAAAATTATTAACATCTCTTAAATCAACATTATTTACAGATATAGAGACAATAATAAATAAAGTTGGTGATGTTATCCAATCGGACATGAAATTTTACTTTAATAATATATATTTATATTTAATCTAGTTTATGAATATACATTTATATATGCTATTAAAGAAAAATAATAATTTTTATTAAAAAAAAATACCAAACGTAAATATTGAGCTGTAGCTAAGTTTTTTTTTCTTTCCATAAATAAGCCTAAAATATAAATGCACTTTTTTTGGCTTAATGTGTAATCAGAACCTTGTCTGTCTCCCATTCTAAGGTTGCCTCAGCCGCCAGGCAGGACAAAAGCCCAAAAGTGCCTATTGTGTGTAATTTCTTTATTTATAATATATAACTTAAAAACTCTCTTATACAAATTTTCATTTTTCCAAGATTTTAATTTTAACTTTGTTTTATTTTATATTTTTACTTTATACTTCTAAACCTTTTAATAAACTAAGTAATCTTAACATTTCATTTAATACTAATATATTCAATTATTCTCTTCAAATATAATTGATCTCCAATTGAAAAACTTAAAATATTTTATTTTTATTTCTTTATAATGACAATAGTTATAAATAATATTTTACATAAACATATTATATATACATATATATATTTAATATAATTAATACTTTTAATAAGACATCAATTTCTTTTGTTTATATTTTCTTTAACGTTTAAGAGAAAGTCAAAATCATTAATATCAAATTAATATTCCCTAAAACATACATTTATTTTAAGATTAATACAATACTTTTTGATGTTTGATCATCTTTTTAATTTTCAACTATTAAAATTCAAAATACAAAGTAATTTTTATATTTTAAAATTTATTCAATATTGTAATAAAAAAATGATTTCAGATATACAAATAAGAAAAACTAAAATAATTGATTTATGAGAACCAAAACTAATTAATATTTAATTGAATGTGTAAATTGTAATGATCCAAAAGGTTATTACATGAAATCAACCAACTCCAAATACATGGTCATCCACTATTGACAAGGAACTTTTAATGTTGATGTTATTTTCCAATACTATATTTTAATTCTTCATCCATTTATAAACTTGATCACTAGTTAAGGATATTAGAGCTACTTCATTTTCTGACACTTATTAAATATTTTCTTCAATTTACGTAGAGATGATTATAATGAAAAAATCTCTTTTGCCAAGATAAATTATTTTCCTCCCATGTTGTAGTGAATTGTGTCATGTCCCATTTTCACATATAGATCACACTTTGTGTCCCTTAACACTGTAGCCATGCAAGTTGTCAGATGCTAGAAAGTCATTCATTGATTGTGCAAAATAACTTGGCACACATCTCAAAATTCTTACCAGAAAATTTGTCAAACATGTCAATGCCTTCTTCCCACAATATTGTCAATCTTCAACTAGGGAACTTAGATACACATCAATCTTGTTTCCATGTTATTTTAGACCCGAAATCATCATAGATAACATCATATATTTACGTTACATTTACAGCTGAAGTTGAACGGAAAACACATAGAAAGAGTCATTCATTGATTGTGCAAAATAACTTGGCACACATCTCAAAATTCTTACCAGAAAATTTGTCAAACATGTCAATGCCTTCTTCCCACAATATTGTCAATCTTCAACTAGGGAACTTAGATACACATCAATCTTGTTTCCATGTTATTTTAGACCCGAAATCATCATAGATAACATCATATATTTACGTTACATTTACAGCTGAAGTTGAACGAAAAACACATAGAAAGAGGGGGTTGAATATGTGTGTGTGTGTGAATACAAAGGAATTTTATAACCATTTTTGCAAGAGTAATGTTCTTCGTCCAATTCACTTTTAAATACCAGACGGTTATGCAGAATTTGCTTAACACAAGGTCACTACGTCTGAGCAATTTATCGACTACTGAAGGAAAATGTTTCATATAACAATAATGATTAAGGCTCTTGCATTGTCTTTTTCAAGATAGTTTCATTTAAAGATAGGCAGTAGATAAAACTTTTCAGTGAATTATATATGTTAAACAAAGTTTGCGTTTGCATCTGAAAATTGATTTCACTAAGAGATTCTAGGTGGACGAAGTTTTTCACAAAGATTTAATCAGTAATGAAGATATGCATATGAGAAATAGGAATTAGTAGTGCAAGTTATTTTATACTGGTTCACTCAGACCGAGTTACGTCCAGTCTCCTTCAACTGAAGGGCTCCACTAAATATGCAATTAAGTACAAAAGTATTGCCGACCACTTCTGGCCCGTTGACTTCATTCATCAACGTTAGTATCTACTTATTAGCCTCTTCAGGCTAGCATTGAGTATTATGGACCACCCAAGTTAGAAGCACTCCTAGTCCAAGTATTCTCGACCTCTCCAGGCCTGAGTATTCTAGACCATCCCGGTCATGGCTACTCCTGGTCACAAGTATTCTCAACCACTCTTGGTTGGCTAGCTTCACTCACCAGCTCTAGTATTCTTAAACCACTTCTGGTTCCCTAAGTATTCTCGACCACTCCTGGCCCGCCAGCTTCGCTCACCAACGCTATTATATTCTTATTAGCCACTTCTGGCTAGCAATGAGTATTATGGACCACCCAGGTCACAACCACTCCTGGTCCAAGTATTCTCAACCACTCCTAGCCTGCCAGCTTCACTCACCAGCGCTAGTATTCTTTAATTAGCCTCTTTAGCCTCGCAGTGAGTATTCTTTGACAAGGCCCTCCAGGCTTTACAAGTATTCTTTCCCTAGCCTCTTCAGACTTTACAATATTAGACGTATAATCAGGTTTGGTTTGAGTGTATGGTTTACTCTCATAGAGAGGATACATAGGTTTCTACACTCACTAAGGTATGCAACCTTAGTCTTTACAACGATTGAGTGTTTGGTTTACTCTCATGGAGAGGGTACATAAGTTGGCACATTCATTAAGGTTTTGTTCATAAGATACACATGTTTGGAACTCCTTAATTTACAAAGATGAATACAATATGGCATATTTGACTCTATACGCTCTATCTCTGTTTTCGTTGTTTTGTGGGCTTGATATCACTTGGTTAAGCATGCAAACATGGAAGCCAACCATCCAAGGTTAAAGATATTGATATATATATATATATATATATATATATATATATATATATATATATATATTGTCTTGTAGGATCTGCCCGTTGCAAGTATCCGTTGAAGTAGCTGTAGTTGGTTTGATCTTCTCATTTAATGCTCGGATTCTTACATTAAATGTTGCTTCCTGTGATAGACCTTGCATGAAGTATTCCTTGTATTGGTAGCAGCAGTGTCTAAGTTTAGCAAAGACCCAGGAACCTTTTTGTCTTTTTATGCACTACAAGAAAAATCAAGATTATCTACGGAAAAATCCGTAGATAAACATAAAAATCCGTAGATAAGTATCAATTATCTAAGGAAAAAAATCCGTAGATAATATGGTCGTAGATAACGTTATCTATGAAATTTTCCGTAGATAATGTTATCTACGGAATTTTCCGTAGATAACTCACGAAAGTTGTTATCTACGGATTTTATCCGTAGATAACTTTCAGGAAATTTTTATTTAATTTTAATAAATTTATTAATGTAATAACCCTCATATTTGGCCTCTCAAGGATGCTATTTCAGTACACTTCACTTTTCAACATGTTTTGTCCTTATTGCACATTTTCTGGGAAACTTCCCAGAAGGTCAGCCATCCCTATACTACTCCAGGTCAAGCACGCTTAACTGTGGAGTTCTGATGAGATAGGCTACAGAAAAGCTAATGCATGTTAATTATCAGTATAAGTAGTACAAATTAATTCATTTAAGTACAATCTCATACTTATACTATTTTTGGATCCCTCTCATTTTAGTATGTCCAGACCGCTATAAAAATATAAAAATATATATAATAATTATATTACCAATAATTATATTATATTTAATTAATATTTATTTATATATATACTTACTTGTATAATTAACAATCTACTTATTTCTATTTAAAATTAATATTATGATACAATTTAAATTAATTATTATAAATTTAAAAGTTTAAATAATAATTTATATATTTTAAAATGATAAGGGCTGAAATAACACTAGTGTAACTTTTACTAAGTATTACACCGCTCAATAATGTTATATTAAATGTGAATTTTGTAAATTCAATCGTTAGATTTAAAGTTCATATCACTTTATATGTTTATATCAAATTTTGTTAAAATTGAACAACAACTTGAAGGTAATCAAAGTGTTAATATTTTAGTATATTTTGAAATATATATATTACGTCAATTTTATTTTACAAGAATGAAGTATCAAATCATCTTAAATTAATATAAAATTTTGTATATATGAGCTAAGAGTAGAAAACTTTTAATCTAACGGTTGAATTTATAAAATTCACATTTAATAAAAGTTACATTGATATTATTATAACCCTTCTCTTTTAAAATATTATTTTTATAAATTAAATTTTAACATTTTAAATAAATTATTAATTAAATTAATATATTTATTCATCTTCAATCTAAGATATAAAATTAAAAAAATTTATTTATTCTTGTTTTATTTTCTAATTATCAATCATTAATAAAATACTAATTTAAAATCTTATCTAATTATATCCTAATATTTTCATATCAAATTTAAAACCATATATTAGTATGTTATTTTTTTATCATCAATTAATTTATAAAAATAAAAAATTTAAGATGACAATTTTTAATAATATTTATTTTAAAATATTATAATGAATTAAATAAAATTTTAAAATATATTTTAATCATAAATAATTTTAAAATATATTTTAATCAAAAATATATTTTTTGGTCAATACGATAACTAAAAGTATTATGATAAATAATTAAATTAAAAAAATTAAATCTTATAATGATTATTTTTTAATGATGCTAAATTAAATATTCTAATTATTTTACAATAAATTAAAATGAAAAGATAATAAAATATGTTAATTGATGTTTCAAATAAATTGTAACCTAAGAAATTTATTTACGGGTGAAGTTATCTACGAAAATTTCCGTAGATAACTTATCTATGGAATAATCTGTAGATAAGTTACCTACGGAAAAATCCGTAGATAAGCTACCTACGGATATTTCCTTAGATAACTTATCTACAGAAAAATCCACAGATAAATTATCTATGGAAATTTCCATAGATAACATATTTACAGAAATTTCCGTAGATAACTTATCTAATGACAATTTTTAATAATATTTATTTTAAAATATTATAATGAATTAACTAAAATTTTAAAATATATTTTAATCAAAAATAATTTTAAAATATATTTTAATCTAAAATATTTTTTTTGGTCAATACAGTGACTAAAAGTATTATAATAAATAATTAAATTAAAAAATTAAATATTATAATGATTATTTTTTTAATGATGCTAAATTAAATATTCTAATTATTTTACAATAAATTAAAATGAAAAGATAATAAAATATGTTAATTGATGTTTCAAATAAAATGTATTACCTACGAAATTTATCTACGGGTAAAGTTATCTACGGAAATTTTCGTAGATAACTTATCTATGAAAATTTTCGTAGATAACTTATCTACGGAAAAATTCGTAGATAAGTTACCTACGGAAAAGTCCATAGATAAGTTACCTACGGATTTTTCCGTAGATAAGTTATCTACTAAAATTTCCGTAAATAACTTATCTACGAAAATTTTCGTAAATAACTTATCTAATGACAATTTTTAAAAATATTTATTTTAAAATATTATAATGAATTAACTAAATTTTAAATTATGTTTTAATCAAAAATATATTTTTTGGTCGATACGGTGATTAAAAGTATTATAATAAATAATTAAATTTAAAAAAATTTAAATCTTATAATTATTTTTTTAATGATGCTAAATTAAATATTTTAATTATTTTACAATAAATTAAAATGAAACGATAATAAAATATGTTAATTGATATTTCAAATAAAATGTTTTACCTACGAAATTTATCTATGGGTGAAGTTATCTACGGAAATTTTCGTAGATAAATTATCTACGGAAAAATGCGTAGATAAGTTATCTACAGAAATTTTTGTAGATAACTAAATATTATCTACGGAAATAATTCCGTAGGTAATATTCCGTAGATAACTAAAAATTATCTACGGAAAAAATTCCGTAAATAATATTCCGTAGATAACTAAACATTATCTACGGAAAAAATTCCTAGATAATATTCTGTTGATAACTAAACATTATCTACGGAAAAAATTCTGTAGATAATATTCCGTAGATAATAATTTTTCTTGTAGTGATGGTCACATAGCTGTAGAATTTTGTCCTTGTCTAAAAAAATGATGTACTTCTTCTGACACATGCATGCTTTTACTTCTCCGCTTGATTTTCTCCTTTCTCCTTTTCTTCTCACAATTTTGATTACTTCATGTGTTCTCTTGTGAGTGTGGATGATATTCAAATTGTCCTTTGAAACTTAATTCCTTAAGTGGTTGTGTGACGCCTTTCGTCTGCGTCTGGTAGTCTATATGTAGCTCAAGCCTTGACCTCTGTGTGAGCATTTTTCATTAACGCATTGACTTTCCCTGACCAACCTTCATCTGAGTCTTTATGTTTCGCTTTAAGTTGTGCTTGACACAATTTTGCCTTGTTGGATGCTTGTGTTAGCCTTTCGTTTGACTTCTTGTATCATCTGATGCATATGCTTGTTCTTCATCTTACTTGTTCTTATATTTTTCTAAAACATTAACACACTTGTTAGAGATAACAACATGTATTATATTTGTCTCACTCAAAACCTTGTTGGGAGTTTCTTCGTCTAACTTAACAATCTCTCCCTTTTTGATGATGACAAATATAATTAATCAAAAATTTGTTTCAGATAAAACTTGAAAACTTGAAGCATATTAAACTTGAGGACTTGAAGTTCTTTATTTCAGTTATAACCCTATTGATCATTATATTATTTATGAGACATAACTCTCCCCCTGAGTATATATTCTCCCCTTGACTAGATTGCTCATTACTTTTCTGATTTTGTTAGTCCGTATATAGTTTGATTAATTTTGTTAGTGTTTCTCCCCCTTTGTAATCATAAAAAAGAAATAGATGAGTCGCTAAGGGAAATGTGGAACATATTAAATGAAGATGAAATAAATCAAGTTTAACACATAAAACACTAAAATATGTAGGAGAATAAATTTGAAAGGTAAGTGTGTATTGAATGAGATAATGGGTGTGTACAAAAAGAACATTCAAAAGGAAGTGCAATTTGTTTCTCTCCCCCTAACATGACTAATCTTGCACCTGTTGTCCTATCTTCCTCAATATGATCATCAAGACGGAGGTGGATCTTTGGAAAGCTTGGAGGCAATCAAGTTGAACAGGCTGTCAAACTTGTTGTTCAGATCTGCTTTGAATTCATTGAAAGACTCAATGGAGACATATTGTTGCGATTGTTCAGAAGAAGATGGGAGCACCTCTAGAGGAGTAGACGCAGAGATTGGTTCAATAGAGATAGGCTCAGACGTTTGTGATCCAGACTGTGCAACTTCAGGAGGAGCATCCCAAGGCATAGGCATACCTAGTTTCCATGGTGGAATGTCCTTGCACCAGTCATAGATTGGAGCCTTATACCACGTGTCTGTCATAGCCTTCCATTCATTCTTGTATAAATCAAGATTGAATAGCCCAGAATGAATGAAATATATTTTGCTAAGAGCGTCAAGATCAGGCCCACGCCATCTATGAAGAAAGGCAGCAGATGTGTCGCTGAAGTGCATCACTTTGCATGGGGTCATCTAGCGATAACCACGCAGCATGAGAGTCTTGGCCTTTTCTTCGTCTAAGAAACCTGAAGAACTAGCTTCCTGATTGCATTTGTGCATGAAGTTCTAATAGAACTTCTCAGCATCATCTTCAGTGTATTTCAGTGCTCTGGCAGGATCTTGTTGTCAATCCAAGTTCACTCCTTTATAGTGACGAATCTCAACTTTTGATGGCTTGGGCCTCGGTCCCCCATGTAGTGCAGGTTCTTTCATCTTATTTTGATCAATTGGAGGAAGTCGAGGACAAATGCGATCCGGATAGACATAAATTTGTTCTTTTGTAGGGGTGAATAGAGAGGGAGGTATGTACAGTTGCAGAGGTATATCTATACATAGGCGCAGATGGCCAAATGCAGTAGAATCGGACATAGAGAGGGAGAGATAGTGACCAATATGTACAGGAAGGAATTTGGTCAGAGAATTGTATAACTCTACCTTTGGTAAAAGAGATGGAGGCTTACTTGGTTGGCTGGAGGATGAGGTTTTCTTTCTGGGTGGTGATGAGGATGAGGATTGTTGATGGAGAGGACGGATGAGTTGAGGAGTACCTTGTGGAGGAGTCCATGCGAATTTGGACTTGATCACCTCTCCTAGATAGATCTTCCTCTTGAAGGTTAGTGGAGGAAAAGCAGTTATGGCACCAGGTGGAAGGGCTAGATAGGCCTCAAACGGAGAAAAGGGTACGTCTGGGCAATATGGTGTGTACTCATACACTCCTTCCTCATATTCATATTCTGGCACAGGTAGAGCATTTTGGCATGGTGGAGAGGAGTTTTCAATTGACAGTAAGTGCTGGAAAGTGCTTTAGCAGAAAATACGTAGATGGAGGATGTTTAGGTGTTTTGGCTTGCTGTGGAGAAGATGGAGGTGATTTTTGCTTGAGTCCAAAGGCGGGTGGACGAACAAGAATGGAGAATGGAGCTGGAGGAGGAGGTTGCTCCAGGTAGTAGTACTCTGGTCCATATGTAGGTCGATTTGGAAGAATAGCTTCATACTTGTGGGTGTTTTCTTGCAAATAATGTAGAGGATTTCCTTTAGCGTCCAGTATGATTGAGCCTTCTTCAAGCCAAGCGTATACTGGTTTGTAGTACCCCAGGGCGTGTATGTTGGGCTTCTGCAAAACATAGCGCCCAGCCCAGTTGATGGGGTAACGTTCATAGAGCACATTAATCATCCTGTCGATGATGTAGGGGCGTGGCTTTAAACGCAGACCAATCTTATTACTTTTCATAATATCTTTATTGGTTGTAAGATGGTCAGGCTGAAGCAATTCTGCTTTTCCATCTGGGTTAGCAGTTCCAGGGAAAATGATGGAGTATATGTCCGTCCCTGGGTCCATTCCTTCTGGAATTAGTGAGTTTGTTGGTTCCCTAAGAAAAAATGATGGAAAGGAAGGAGGCCTCGGAGGTAAGATCATGAGATTGTCCTTGATAGCAGTCTTCCTCTTCCTCAGAGCCAAGGTATTTATAGAAAAAATCTATAAGGAGATTTAAGGCAGGGTTTATAGCAGTTTGGTTTATTAATTTTGATCAGACAAAGTTTATAAAAGGTCAAAGGAAGGAAGATAGAGAAATGTCACTTACGAGAGGAGAATGTTTAGTAACAAGAATAATGGGAACATCCGCGAAGTTTTTCATTTGAGCTGAAGGGATGATGACTTCAGCGACTGACACAGTTGTCTCCTGTTCAGCTTCATGTGTAAGAGCACATGCAGACGGTTCCATTTTCGTGGCTACCTTTTGAACCCAGCTTAATGATTTGTTTTTGCTTGGGCTGAGGTGGTGCAAGGGGAGGTTGAGAAGCCCTTTTCTTCAAATCTTTCCCAATGGGTTGACCATCTTCAGCATCAGACGTAGAGTCTTCTTGTGATGCATGAATAATCCTTTTTTTAGTTGGTTATGCAGCGGCAACCAAGGCTTTACTCTTCTCAGGAGATGGAGAGGGTAACCGCTTCCTGCTAGAGCCTGTTATAGGGTGTTCTCCTCTAATCTCCTTCTTTATCTTTAGGGCTATTATGGGGTCGGTGATGGTGTAGCTTATAGGCATCTTGCCCAAGTTGGCCTTCCCAAAGACAATGGGTTGCAATTTCTTGTTTCTATCCATCGCCAAGATTCTCTACTTCTCGCCTTCTTCAAGAGAGAAGAGGGTGTGGTAGACATTGTGATCCCAGAGGACTTTGTTGAGAAGCATGGTATGAACCACAAAGTCCTTGTAATCTTTCAGGCACCCTCTCCAGTGCTGATAAAGTATATGTGGTAAGTTGAATGCTCCTTGGTCGGTGTCGTACCTGATCAAATAAAATACGAAATTTGTAGTACTAGGAAGTAACTCCTAGGTCGTCTCTCAAGGAGCAACAATGCCAATCCGAGGTTCATGTAATATAAACAAACACACAGTATGGGGGGGTTTTCAGATTCAAATGAACAAAAACATCAACAGTAATCAATAAAACAGTACACTTTCCAACTCAGTCATCACACACACATCATTGGTTCAAAATATTATCTTCAATCGTTTTAAACCTTGGTTCAATTTCTATCATTACTCTTGTTTTGAATGCATACAAATGAAGCATTAGCATACATTCATTTCTCAGTTTCACGAGATTAAGCAAACCATGAACAAAACATTCAATCCAGATGAACAAATACCATTAAGCATGGAAAATACAAGGGTTAGAACACGAAGATGCAGTGAAATAAACAGACCTCAATGAGTATTAAATTGAGTTAGAAAGTGTTACAAGTTTAGGCTTCCATGGAGGAAGACAAAGAAGAAAACAAAGAGATAAATGGAAGAAGAAAACGAAAAATGAGTAATTTGTATTCGCAATACAACCAGAGAAGAAAAGCATGAAGAAAAAGTTCCAGAACAAGGAAAACGTAAGAGAAGAACGAGAGAAACATGGTCACATCAAGTCTGCCCACTTGGTGGCTGCATGGTTAGCCCTCAAGACCTAAAAGAAACATGGTCAAACCCTAAAACGAAAGTGGGCCTCCTTCCCATTTGTCTGGCCCAAAAAAGACTAAAACAGCGTTAAAAAAAATGTAACCATGTGGCTGATGTGGCGCTGATGTGGCAAGTTGGTGCTAACATGGTGCTTACGTGGCCCTTTATCTCTTGAAGTCCAAAAATAATATCCAAGCCCGAAAATGCTCCAAAATTAACCTAAAAATAATTGATAAGCAACAATTGGACCAAGTGAATCAGAATTAATTAAAATTCAAATTACTGGCCCAATGAAACTGTACAATTAATAAGCGATTAAGCCCAAATCAACAATTAAAATAAGTACAAAAAGATAAATAAATAAGGGAAAATAATGACTCATCACTCCTCTAGTCATCATCTGAAATAAACAGAATTTATGCATGTCCGAGATGTTGTCTTTGCCGCATACCTTATGAAGGATTGACTTGTTTAGAATCTGCTGAAAGATTTTTTCTTTGTCGTCATGTTTGTTGTAGACAATGGGTCCTCCTTCTCCCTCCTTGTGAATGTTCTTGGTGACGTTGGTTAGACCACTGGCATCAAACATCCACTCCTTGTGGTAGAGGAAGCTTATTTTTTCGCACCCAATGGCTTGTGCGATAGAAGCAGGACAGACTTTGACCTTTACTTCGAGCACAATTACCTCGAAGAATCCTGAAGAGGCCCTTAAGGACTCATAGAATATTTTTATCATCCCAGGGTATATGATTTCCTTGACATTAAAGTATCCGAGAATCCCACAATCAGCTAGGTTTTCATAAATGGGTATTCCCCCAATCTCTTATCTGTTTGATGTTGAAGTGATGCTCTAGATAGATTACCGTCTTCTCCTTAGTGGAGATGGTGTGAGTGTTGTCGGTTGCCTCGCGCATTGCATCAGGGATGATTAAATTTGCGATATTCTCAACTAGTGCAGCCATTGAAGTGGATGAAGAGTTTTCTGAGAGATTTTAGGTTTATGGGCTCAGAGGAAATGCTTGAGAGTTTGAAGGTGTGAGAACAAGCGTAGAGAATAAGATGAAGAGACCAAAGGAATTTTATTATTAAATTTTATTATCAGAGTGACGTGGTGTGCTTTTGCCGCCCTCGTGCAGAGTGATGTACAGTGTGCATTAAATTTCGGGTAAGGGATATGTCTTTTCAAATAGTGAAACCCTAAGTGACGGTTTGTTATTTATTTACTTAAGAGTTTTAATTCTTTAAAGACGAAGAATGTTTGTCTCTGGCCGTTCTCAACAGGGTCCTTATTTAATAATGAAGGTCATTAAATGGGGATATATCAGAAAAAAAAATTTAGACGTACGAGAGATTCCCTAGACGCTTCATTATACGAAGCTTTCCAGACACAGTAATTCTCTTACTGCACTCTAGGGTGTGTTCAAACGTGGTGACTTGCCACGTTGGTTGTCTCATTGTGTTCCAGACGAACTTGAATGATAAACATGTATATATATGAATAATATCCTATGCCATGAGATATGATCTATTTTTATAACAATAGTAACATGTATTAATGCGGTGAATAATTTGATACCAAGTTTGCCTATATGGGTTGTTCGTCTTCCTTGTTCTCCAGTTTCCATTCGTCCTTTGTTCTTCCATGGATCATTGTGTTCCCCTACATTGTTAGATGCTCAACCCAAGGGGTCAAGCTCTGATACCAATTGAAGTTAAACGGAAGACATATAGAAAGGGGGGTTGAATATGTGTGTGTGTGAATACGAAGGAATTTTATAACCATTTTCACAAGAGTAATGTTCTTCGTCCAATGCACTTTTAAATACCATATGGTTATGCAGAATTTGCTTAACACAAGGTCACTGCGTCTGAGCGATTTATCGACTACTAAAGGAAAATATTTCATATAACAATAATGATTAAGGTTCTTGCATTTCCCTTTTCAAGATAGTTTCATTTAAAGATAGGCAGTAGATAACACCTTTCAGTGAATTAAATATATTAAATAATGTTTGTGTTTGCTTTTGAAAATTGATTTCACTAAGAGATTCTGGGTGGACGAAGTTTTTCACAAAGATTTAATCAGTAATGAAGATATGCATCTGAGAAATAGGAATTAGTAGTGCAAGTTATTTTATATTGGTTCACTCAGACCGAGCTACGTCTAGTCTCCTTCAACTGAAAGGTTCCACTAAATATGCAATTAAGTACAAAAGTATTGTTGACCACTTCTGGCCCGTTGACTTCACTCATCAATGCTAGTATCTTCTTATCAGCCTCTTCAGGCTAACATTGAGTATTATGGACCACCTAGGTCAGAACCACTCCTGGTCCAAGTATTCTCAACCTTTCCAGGCCCTAAGTATTCTAGACCATCCCGGCCACGGCCACTCCTGGTCATGAGTATTCTCAACCACTCCTGGTTGGTTAGCTTCACTCACCAGCTCTAGTATTCTTAAACCGCTTCTAGTTCCCCAAGTATTCTCGACCACTCCTAGCCTGCCAGCTTCACTCACCAGCGCTAGTATATTCTTATCAGCCACTCCTGGCTAGTAGTGAGTATTATGGACCACCCAGGTCAGAACCACTCCTTGTCCAAGTATTCTCGACCACTCCTGGCCCGCCAGCTTCACTCACTAGCGCTAGTATTCTTTAATCAGCCTCTTTAGGCTTGTAGTGAGTATTCTTTGACAAGCCCCTCTGAGCTTTACAAGTATTCTTTCCCTAGCCTCTTCAGGATAATCAGGTTTGGTTTGAGTGTATGGTTTACTCTCATAGAGAGGATACATAGGTTTCTACACTCACTAAGGTATGAAACCTTAGTCTTTACAATGATTGAGTATTTGGTTTACTCTTATGGAGAGGGTACATAAGTTGGCACACTCACTAAGGTTTTGTTCCTAAGATACACATGTTTGGAACTCCTTAGTTTATAAAGATGAATACACTATGGCATATTTGACTCTATACGCTCTATCTTTGTTTTCGTTGTTTTGTGGGCTTGATATCACTTGGTTAAGCATGCAAACATGGAAGCCAACCATCCAAGGTTAGAGATAGTGATATATATATTGTCTTGTAGGATATGCCCGTTGCAAGTGTCCATTGAAGCAGTTGTAGTTGGTTTGATCTTCTCATTTAATGCTCAGATTCTTGCATTAAATATTGCTTCCTATGATAGACCTTGCGTGAAGTATTCCTTGTATTGGTAGCAGTAGTGTCTAAGTTTAGCAGAGACCCAGGAACCTTTTTGTCCTTTTCTGGTCACATAGCTGTAGAATTTTGTCCTTGTCTGAAAAAGTGATGTATTTTTACTTCTCCGCTTGATTTTCTCCTTTCTCCTTTCTTCTCACAATTTTGATGACTTCGTGTGTTCTCCTATGAGTGTGGACGATATTCAAATTTTCCTTTGAAACTTGATTCCTCAAGTGGTTGTGTGACGTCTTTCGTCTGCATTTTGTAGTCTATATGTAGCTCAAGCCTTGACCTCTGTCTGAGAATTTGTGATTAATGCATTGACTTTCCCTGACCAACCTTCGTCCGAGTCTTTATGTTGCGCTTTAGGTTATGCTTGACATAGTTTTGCCTTGTTGGATGCTTGTGTTAGCCTTTCATCTGACATCTTGTATCATCTAATGCATAGGATTGTTCTTCATCTTACTTGTTCTTATGTTTTTCTGAAATACTAACACACTTGTTAGAGATAACAACATGTATTATATTTGTCTCACTCAAAACCTTGTTGGGATTTTCTTCGTCTGACTTAACAACAACCACATAGGTAAGTTGTAAATCACTATTAGGATAGACAATGAACTATGTTTACTACTTAGGTTACCATATGGATTAATTCCATCTATAGTAAGTCCAAGCCTAAGGTTTCTTTGATCATTGTCGAAATTTGGAAACATGAAATCTATTTTATTCCATTGTAAAGAATACACTAAATGCTTCAATTGTCTATCTTTCTTATGTCTATTTGTGTGCCACCTAATATTTTTTTTGGCATCATGGACATAAGTGAACAATAGCTTCAACCTTGGGAAAATAAGAAGATACCAAAACACCTTCACAAGAGGATCCTTGCTCACCCCACATTATAGACACCTAATTTTATTAGAGGCACATAATCAAGGAAATGGACTTTTAACATAAGAAGAAGGAGTTCCTGAATGCTTGAAAACAACATCAGAGTAGGCTAACATGACATCTAGAGGCCCAAAACATAGAGGGCCAGAATTAGGGGCCCGAAACAGATCGTTTCAAGCTTAGAAAAAAGCCTATAACCCTAAGTTAGAATGCCCCGTTATGACCTAGTTTGTTACATGCAAACTTCAAATCCAGAATGGGCCATTTGCTTTGGCAATGGGTTGTTCCAATTTTAAATTTTGTGTGTAATAGAAAGGCCAAAAATGACCCGTTTTGAATTCAGAACAGTCTGTTCTGGTGGATTTTCGTGTCTATAAATAGTAGGCTCGTACGCAGCACTAGGGGATGGGAAAAAAAGGAAAAAAAATTGCTTACTGAAGTCTTGTATAAACTCAAAATTCTCTTTCTCCCTCCTTTTGTATTTTTGGAGAGTTGTGAGACACCTTATAGTATGAAAGGCATCCAAAATGCGCCTCAAGTATTCCACATTTGAAGAACACTTTATAAAAGCTCACTCAAGAGGTATTCCCACCAATCTTCTCCATTTTTCTACTTCTTTTATTGTAAATATTGCTATAACTAAAAAGGCCAATCATGTAGACATTTTTGGATAAATTGGGTAATTTAAGTTTAAAGCATGTAAATAATCATTAATAAAGAGAACCAAATATTTAAACTATTATCCTTCATCGTGCTAGTTTTATCAAAAGGATACCAATTTAGGGCGTTGTTGGGAGCCTAACACCTTCCCTGCCCGTAACCAACCCCCAAACCCAATTTTGGTTGTGAAGGCCATTTTTGGTATTTTTAAGAATCTATTTTTCCTTTTCTCGATGTTTTGAGCAAAACATCGGTGGCGACTCCATGAACACTTTTCAAAATCGTTAATTAGGGATTAGTCTGGTCTTCAGGCATTCCTTAATTGACAAGATTTTCAAATTTGAAGTCTAAACCATCTATGGGTAAGATTGGGACTTTTCGGGTTCCAAAAAATGGTGACTCCATTGAGGAAGCTTAAAGAGGGTCAGGCCCAAATAAATGATGAAATTAGTGAAATAAGAATAATAGTTCAAATATTGGTTTCCTTTACTTTGTTTGCTTTGTATGTATTTACTTTGTTGGCTTTATATCTTTATGTTTGAAATAAACAACTATACAGAAACCCTTGCACACCACAGTTCCCTCTATACTTGAGGGCATGAACGCGTAAACAAAGGGAGTGGTTGACATACGACCGGCCCAAGTATAGTCTTAGAGCCTGCAAGCCTTGTCAAAAATCACGCTCAAGGTGATAACCGATTACTCTAGCCTGAAATACTGCGTCAGACCTTAGAGTTTGCCAAGTGACGATAGAGGTATTGGGTCCCTATAATGAGGCATCTTGGGAGCCTTTAAAGACTAGTGAGGATAACTAAAACCTTCCTATACTAACACTTTCTTTGACATGGACAACAGACCATGGATTTGTGTTGTTCATGGATCACTTTGTGTGAGCATATGTTTTTTGCATGTGTGTTTCATTTTTTTCCAAATGGATAACGATTATAGGCAAATAAACACTAATACCCTTTTGTATGCCCCGATTTAAGCATCATATAGGGTAGTTTATTTTAAAAACGGTAAAAAAATCATGCATCATAGCCCTCAGTCAAATAAAACATGATAATATTTAGTTAGAAAATCACATGTCATGCATTTCTTTTAGGATAGTAATTAATAAACATTCATTTAGAGATATGGAAGGCATAGACAGTAGCATGCATGAACTATTCAGGAAGGTGAACATTCTGAATTATGCAATGCCAAGAGTCATCAGCTTATGCGCTATACTGCTAAGAGAAGTCAAGGTAGACTTTGAAAAGCGTTATGGAAGAATCCTTGACCTATTAAGAATATCTGTTGACCCCACCTTCATGAGAGCTTTGGTGCACTTCTAGAAGCTAAAATTTCACTATTTTCAGTTCCCGCACTTCGACATAATGCCCATTGTAGAGAAGAGTATGACCTAATGGTTAGGTGGCCCAAGTTTGAAAGGGTCTACGCTATTCTGGAAGGATGTATCTCTTTAGATAAAGTAACTGAACTAATCAGGCTACCCCCTCATCTATCCACTTTTGAGGGCAATGAGACAATCAAAGGATGGAAGCTCTCTACTCTAGAAAGACACCTTTCTCTTCTAGCCGATCAAGGGGACTGGATGATTTTCAACAAGACTCTAGCTTTAATCTTGTTCAAGATAATCCTTTTCCCTTTTCATGAGAAGGTAATAGATTACACCGCAATCGATGCCTTCTTTGCTTGGGATGCGCACCTAAAGAGCCTTGTGCTTGCCATTCTTGCCGACACCTTGATTACTGTTGACTTTTGTAATTAGAAATCAGGGAAATAAATGAGATGTTGCAGCCCATTCCTTTATGTGTGGGCGTATACACACTTCTTTGCCAAAGACCATATGGGAAAGGTACCCGGTCTGTTAAGAAGCTTTCCTAGAATTCTCACACCAAGGAAGTATTTTATGGCTTGGAAAGCCAAGATGGAGAACTGTACCAAAGGCACCTTCACGTGGATGTGTCCATGGTTGCAATCGAGTTAAGTGTTGATTCGATGTTGCAAGTTCCCTGACCTACCTTTGATGGGACTAAAAGGATGTATAGCTTATTCTCCGAGGCTGGTATAGAGGCTAGATCAATAAATACTCAAAAAACTTGAAAAAGGGTCGGTTGAAGCATCAATACCAGTCCAGCTTGGAGAGGCTGGAACAAGTAACACTCACTATAGGCCAGCTGAAGCCTTAATATCAATCTAGCCTTGAGAGGTCGAGCTCAGAATATACTCCCTCTTTAGCGAGCAATAAATAAAATCACACTATCACAAGATAAACAAAAGTATCATGGAGTTTATACACCAAGTTGGACTCCTAGATGGTACAATTTACCATCCTTGTCACGCAACAGAGCACGCAACCCAACACTTAGTTGCTCCAAAGGGTAAGGATACAGGTAAACCCATCTACCTGAAGGAAACAATATGGAGGCACCTACTGTCAAAGAAAAATAAAAGACTCGGATCTTCACCTCACTATCACAGAAAAACAACTAGATGAAATGGCATGGAGCATCTACATGAAGTAAATAGGGGCATCTGTAGATACCTAATTTCGTCCGGGCACATAAGCAAGGAAATGGACTTTTAACATAAGAAGAATGAGTTCTCGAAGGCCCAAAAACATCAAAGTAGGCTAACATGACATCTAGAGGCCCAAAATGTAGAGGGCCAGAATTAGGAGCCCGAAATGGGCCATTCTAAGCATAGAAAAAAGCCTGTAACCCTAGGTCAGAATGCCTCATTTTGACCTAGTTTGTTACATGAAAAATTCAAATCCGGAATGGGCTATTCGATTTGGGAATAGGTCATTCCAGTTTTAAATTTTATCTGTAACAGGAAGGCCCAAAACAGCCCATTCTGAATTTAGAACGGTTTATTTTGGTGAATTTTCATGCCTATAAATAGTAGGCTCATACATAGCACAAGGGGATAGGCGAAAAAAGGAAAAAAAATTCTTATTGAAGTCTTGTATAAACCCAAAATTCTCTCTCTCCTTCGTTTTGTATTTCTGGAGAGTTGTGAGGCAGCTTGTAGTGTGAAAGGTGGCCAAAAAGCGCCTCAAGTATTCCATATTTTAAGAACACTTTATAAAATCTTGCTCAAAAGGTATTCCCACCAATCTTCCTCTCCATTTTCTACTTTTTTATTGTAAATATTGCTATAACTAAAAAGGACAATCATTAAATCCTCTTTTATTTGGTCGTCTATTCTTCCACATTGGTCAACCATTCTAGATAATACAAGGTGGGTATTGGATAGTGGTGATGTGGTGAACTTTTAGACTGATATTTGGTGTTTTGATAAGTTTATTGCAGATGTTTTTGATATTCCCTTGTCAATTTAACACAAGTTTTTAGCCACTATTAATTGTTTTGTGAGTGGATCTTCTTGGGCCTTTCCCTCGATTTTGCTCTCTTGGCTTCCTGAGTTATCATAGGCTATATGGCGTGTTCATCCTCCAAATGGGAATGGTAGGGACCAAGTTGTATGGAAGCCTGTAGCTAGTGGTATTATCTCCTTCAAGGAAGTTTTCTTGCACGTTACTAACATTTATGCTCTCTTCTGCATGGTATAAGAATATTTGGGTTCATCATATTCCCCCTTTAAAATCTTGTGTTAGTTGGAGATTATTACACAATAAAATGTTGATAGATGATAATCTCAAATCTCGAGGTATAACAATTGTCTCCATGTGTAGTTTGTGTGGCAAACATGAAGAGGATTCATTTCATGTGTTCCTGGATTTCTTTCTCCTGATATCTATTTGGTTATGGATTCAAGACATTTTTCAACACCAAATAGATCTCACTTCACTGCATTCTTTATTTTATATTTTAGACAAGTGCTGGATTGGTCAAATCAGGGAGTTTTTGGTTTTTGCAATAATTCATATTATTTGGATTATATGGGTGGCTAGGAATGATTTGTGATTTAAGAACCAACAACTAACTCTTCATTGACATTTTCTAGGGGGATGGTTGTGGTCTACCTTTCTGATCATTTTTCATCTAAATGTATCTCATATTCATGACAAGATGCATGCATAGTGCGTTAGTTGCTTTCACGTCCTCATCCACCAAGGCCTATAGTAGTGAGGTAGGCAGATTGACATCCTCTATCTAAAGGCTTTTTCAAGTATAACATAGATGGAGATGCTAGAGAATCTCATGGTCAGGTAGGGGTCTTTTTTGTGATACTACTAAATCTTTTTTAGGGGTTTTTCCTTTTTTATTGGCATTGATTTAGCTTTCTCGAAAAAACTTATGGTGGCCATGCTTATTGTTGATCACATATATGTGAGATGTTGACACAATCTTTGGCTTGAGTGTGATTCTGATAGACCATGGGCCAAGGGCCCAATAACTAGAGTTATGGTTAGGAACATACAAGAAGAGTTGGACCTCTTGAAGACCAGTGGGCTTTCTAAGCCCAAGGTACTCTTCTCTTGGACTACTCTATCATGAAGAGAAGGCCTAGTTCTACTTGTGTATAGTTTGTACATAGTTTCTTTGTATAGGCTTATTTTTGCCTTTGTATTTGTGAGGCACTTTATTTGCTTTTATTTCTCATTATATATTGTTTTTAGGGTAGGTTACTTGGGAACTTTGACTCCATTTAACCTAACCTAGAAGTACACTCTTTTTCTATATTTCAATAGTAGGAGTGGGATGGCATTTAGCAAAGCTAGAGGGTATGATTAGTAATTGGGCCAGAATTGGGCCTAGGCTAAATTTTACATATTAGACTTGTTTTTCTCCTAATTTTTCAAGGATTTGATTTAGCTAGGTTTCATCAACATTGGATGAACCTAACTAAACCAAATCAACATTTTTCAAAAACCGGTTTGGAGCAAACTAGACTAAATGGCCGCTTAGCCTTGGTTCTCATTTTGGCCGAATTTCTCCTTCACTCACCTAAGCTTGAGAAGCTTGTGTTACAAGCTTCTCCTTAGCTTGCTTCCCAAGCAAGCTAAGTGAGAAGCTTGCTCCACAAGTTTCTAAACCTTGGACGGTCAAGTGAACCTTACCATGGTTCTTAGTGAACCATGGTTAAGGTTAGCTTGCTCCCTAAGCTACCTCTCCCTATATATTTGTAATTCTCTCATTGTAGCTCACTTTTGATGAATGAATTCAGAAAATTCTTATAGAATTCTCTCTTCTCAAAGTCACCAAAACCGTAGAGAACTCTCTCTCTAGGTTCTCCTTCAAAGGTTCTTCAACCTTTGAACTAGGTTCCTCAAGCTTCTCCAAGCTTATTGAAGTAGCCGAACCTCCTTTATTGCTTCTTCCCCATTAGAGTTTTCTTCAAGGTATTTTCAAGCATAAAACCGAGTCTCCTCAAGAGTGAAAAGGTTTTGGACGGATTGGATTTGGATGAACATCAATCTTCTTCAAGTTCTTTCTATCATATTCCAAATTGGTGTTGGATGTTTTTTCTAATGTTAGCTTATTTCCTTAGTCAATCCATAGTAGATGGAAGCATTGCATGAAGCTTTGTTCTTCAATGACCTTCATGAGCTCACATATTTTTCATGAAGTTAACCAACGTGTGAATGCGTTATGTATGATTTGGTGAATAGAGGTGATTTTGTTTAGGGTTTAAGGTTTAGGGTTTGTTAATTTTGTGGATTACCTTCCTCTAAGTTTTGTTAATTTTTCATGGGTTTTGGTCCCCCATGCTCTTGTTTTGAATTTTCCTTGATGTTATTTTTTTTAGGTGTGGGATGTTGGATTAGTAGGTCTTAAGGTGTTAATCTAATTGGGATTTCTCCACCCTATTATGATGCCTTGATCACCTAAACTTTTCTTTAAAAAATTTAATAATTAAAAATTTATGTATAAATTTTTTATTAATGTTATACAATTAATACTCGATACTTTAAAGTTTAAATAAGGTAAAATATAGTAAAACATAAAATCATCAAGAAAATAATATAAACATCACTCTTGATCCCAACCTGTAGGATAAATGTATAAAAAATTTAGAATATATTGTATAGTAAAATAAATTAGAAAACATTATGGTGTAACTGTTATCTTTATGGTTATATCCTATCATTTGCTATTACCCATATGAGAATGAGGTGTAGGGATGGAAATAGGCTAGGCCTTAAATAGGGGGTCTATGGCCTGGCCTTTTTAAAACCTAGTCTGGCCTGACCTACTTAATAAAAAGTTCAGATTTAGACTTTTAAAAAAGTCTATTTATTTAAAAAGGTCAGACTTAGGCTTAGAAAAAAGTTTGTTAGATTTAATAAACTAGCATATTTATCTATATAATATACTAAAAAATTAATATACATATATTATTAACAATATAATTGTATAAATAAACAAATAATTTTATAAAGCAAAAAATATATTATCAATATTTTTTTATTACTTTACTTAAATATTTTGTGTACCTTACTGATAAAAAAATTAAAAAATCGCAAATAGAAACCGTAGTCGCATCTTTATCTGCTATCTTTCTTCATCTTCATGGTCATTGGTTGACTAAGTGTCTCCATCTTTTGTTTGTGAATTGTGACTTCAGCTTCAACCTTCAATCCTTCATTCATTTTGTAACTTTACAATTCACCTCTAATCTAACATTATCTTCCATCTTCAACCTTTATATTGTTGAGTATGTGGAGTCTGAAAGGTTTATTGGGCTTGGCCCATTTACTTTCTTTTTTTATATAAATACTCATGTAATTGTAAACCTAATTATGAAATAGAAAATACCATCTAGTACGGTTGTGGATGTAGGTTATTCTGACCGAACCACGTAAATATATGTGTCTTGTTAATTTACTTTCTCTCTTGCAATTATGCGTGTGAGTGAATTTACGATCCCCAACAACTAGTATCAAGAGCCTAGGGTTTCACGCGAGTGGGAGCAATGGTAGAAGATGGTTAAGTGAAGATTGACAAGTTGGATGGGAGGGATTTCAGATCTTGGAAGATGCAAATTGAAGATTATCTGTATCAAAAAAAGTTGTACCAGCCTTTGTCCGAGAATAAACCGGAAACAATGTCTTAGGCAGATTGGGATTTGCTAAATTGGCAGGCTCTGGGCATCGTCAAATTGACGTTGGCAAAGAATGTCGCCTACAACATTGTCAATGAGAAGACGACATATGGTTTGATAAAGGCATTATCAAACATGTATGAGAAGCCATTAGCATCAAACAAGGTATTTTTAATTCGTCAAATAGTTAATACGAAGATGCAAGAATGTGCTAGTACAGATCATGTGAACGAATTTAATTCCTTATTGTCGAGATTAGTATCAGTGGATATTAAATTTGATGATGAAGTACAAGCCCTATTGTTGTTATCCTTGTTGATAGTTGGTCAAGAACTATTACAACAGTCGTAAGTACATCTGGAACTATGAAATTGACCTTCGAAGGAATTAGGGATTTAATCCTTAGTGAGGATGTTCATAGGAGAAACGTTGGAGAATCAACAAGTTCCTTATTGAGCACAGAAGGTAGAGGCAGGAGGCCTGAAAGGGGGCAAGGTTCTAGGCATGATAGATCAAAGTCCAAGAAGCGAGGGTAGTCCAAACCTCGCAAGGATATTATCTGTTGGAATTGTCAGTAGAATGGCCACTTCAGAAACTAGTGTACTGTTGCTTTTGCCCCTAAAGAAAAGAGGCATGACAACATAGTGAATGCAGAATAAGAAGACATTGATGATGCGTTGATCTATTGCATTAAGAGTAAGTTTGAATCCTGGATCATGGATTCTGGTGCATTTTTCCATGCTTTTCCTTACAAGGACTTGATAAAAAAATTTAGAATTGGGAATTTTGGCAAAGTTCGTCTAGCATATGATGAAGCTTTAGACATCGTAGTCTACATGTACAATATGGACACCGAAGGATGTCAGATATATTCCAGGACTCAAGAGAATGTTAATCTCTATGGGTATGTTGGATGTTCAGGGATATTGAGTTACATTCGGAGATGGTCAATGGAAGGTGAGAAGGGTAATCTAGTTGTTGCTCGTGGTTGGAAGAAAAGAACCCTTTACATGGTAGAATTACTTACAGAAGAAGTAAATTCAGTCAGTGGTGATGTTGGTCACTCTTTGATTCTGTGGCACCAAAGACTTGGTCATATGAGTGAGAAAGGTATGAAGATACTAGTCTCAAAGGGGAAGATTCCATAAATAAAAGAGGTAGAAGTTGGTTTCTAGGAACCATGCATGTTTGGAAAGTAGAAGAGAGTAACTTTTGCCAAGTTAGGAAGGATGCCCAAGGTTGAGAAGTTGGAGCTTGTTCATACAAATGTGTTGTAGACACCCAATTTCGTCTAGACCACCAAAAGCAATGAAATGGACGTCTATTATCAAGGAAAGAAGCTCCCGAAGCATGGAAACAACAGGACATGACATCAGAAAGCCTAAAGCCCAAATAAGTTGGTTTTAGTAGCCTGGAATGGGCTGTTCCAAAACTGTAACGGGTCGTTTCAAGTTACAAAAGGGCCTAAAATCCTAGTTTGGAACGGGTCGTTCAAAAACTAGAACAGGTCGTTCCAAAAATGGAACGGGCCGTTCCAAGTTCATAAAAAAGACTATAACCTAAGTTTGGAACGGGTCATTCTAAAAACTGGAACAGGCCGTTCCAAGTTACAAAAAAGGCCTAAAACCTTAGTTTGGAATCGGTCGTTCCAACATAGGCATTTGTGTGTTCAACTCAACTCTGGAACGGGTTGTTCTGGTTTCAGAACGGGCCGTTCCAGGAGGCGAAATTAACACATAACATACAGATCTAGAACGGGCCGTTCTGGCAACTTTTTTATGTCTATAAATAACAGACTCGGGCACAGTTCTCAGGGCCACAAAATTTCATCCAAGACTCCTCAAAGCTCGAAATTTCTCTCTCTCTCCCTTCTATTGTATTTCTTGAGTTTTGTGAGGCATATTGTAGTGTGAAAGGTTGCCACAAAACACCTAAAAATCTTCATATTTGAAGATTCAATAGAGCTCCTTCAAGAGGTATTTTAGTCAATCTTCTTCTCTTTCTTTTATTTCTTATCTTTGATAAATCTTATTATAATAAAAGCAATCATGTAGATATTTTAGGATCAATCGTGTAATTTAAATTTATAGAATGTAAATAAATATTAATAAAGGGGATCTAATATTTAATTTATTAATTTTTATCACGTTAACTTCATCATAGGGTACCGATTAAGGGCGTTGTAGGGGTTCTTAATACCTTCCCTACACGTAACCGACCCCCGAACCCAATTCTGGTTATCAAGGCCATTATTGGATCTTTAAAAACCTTTTCTTTTTCCAATGTTTTGAGTAAAACATTGGTGGCGACTCCATGAACTCATTTTTCAAAACCATTAATTAAGGATTAGTCTGGTGTCCGAGCATTCCCTAATTGATGAGATCTTTAAAATGATGTCTAAACCATAGGTCACAAGATCAAAAAATTTTGGGTTGCGACAGATGGCGACTCCACTAGGGACATTTTAAGAGGGTCAGGCCCAAATAAATGATGAAGTTAATAAAATAAGAATAATAATTTAAATATTTTCTCCTTTACTTTGTTTGTTTTATTTGTTTGCCTTTAATATCTGTTTTCCTGTTTAAATTCTACACCTGTTTGAAGAATTGAATAAAATTTGTACACAAACCTTTGCACACAACAGTTCCCCCTACACCCGGGGGCATGAGGGTATTAAACATAGGGAGTGGTTGACGTACGACCGGCCCAAGTTTGGCCTTGGAGCCTGCGAGCCTTGTCGAAAATCGCACTCAAGGTGATAACTGGTTACTCTAGCCCGAAATACTGTGAAAGACCTTAGAGTTTGCCAGGTGACAACGATAGAGATACTGGGTCCCTATAATGGGGGCACCTTGGGGCCTTAAGACCGGTGAGATTAGAACTGTTATATACAACGCACTTTTCTTACAAGGACCACAGACCAAGAATTTGAATGTGACTGTCCGGGGGTATACATTTATTTGAGCATATGCATGTTGCATTTGTTGTGTTCTCTTTTTGTTCATATCAGATAGAAAGGAATTATAGACAAACAAACATATATCAATAAATAAAAAACTAATACTCTTCTATATACCCTAACTCTAAAGCATCATATAGGATAGTTTGTTTGAAAAAAAACAACAAAATATATAGCAAAAATCATGCATCATAACCTTTAGTAAAAAAATGATAAAATTTAGGCAGAAAATAAACATCATGCATCTCGTAGGATAGTACATTAGCATACACTCATTAGAAATGGGAGGCACATATAACAGTATGCTGATCGAAGCCGTATCCGGTCAAATAAATGCAATTAAATGTAGTACTAGGAAGTGACTCCTAGGTCGTCTCCCAAGGACCGTCTTTTACTGCTAAAGGCTTAAACACACGAAGTGGGGGGTTTGGTTCAGATTTTTAGTTGATACACAATAAAACGAAATAACTCAGCAAGTAAAATAGATTGGCTCCTTGTTCGGATTGTAACTCTCTTATCCTCGGTTCACAATGAAATTACTCTATTAACCACTTAATCCTTGTTCCATCCGAGTTAACCAACTAAGCGAAGATTAACTCAAGATTTCCCTACACGAATTAAGCAAACGTATAAAACATCAACCTCTTCACAGATTAAGCAACTGTGGCATTAAGTACAGCCCTTTAAGCATGGACACATTGATACAGAGGTTAAATGGAGAAGAACAAAGCAGAACAGAGATGTACAAACATACCCAACCTCAAACAGAAATTACAATCCACAACAAGAAGCCAACCCAATGGTTTTTAGCCTTCCATTAAAATAGAACAGAAACAGAAATGCAAGGCAGAGAAGGGAAACGAAAAGGCAAGGCAGAGAAGGAAAACGAAATGAGATGAACAATCTGTATTCAAGATGGAAATGGAGTCTCACATTACAATCAGTAAAACTAAAGAAAACGTGAAGAAAAATGGAGAGCAGCCAAAGAAAAATGGAAGCAAAACGTAAAGGAAACAGAACAGGGAAGCCCAAAAACGTCCAGAGCCTAAAGAGACCAAAACGTGAACTCTCTAGCTCCAGCAGCAAAGAAAAACGTGAATGCAATACAAAGAGAGGCTATTGTTCACGTAGTCACATCAGACCCTTCATCTAGTGGCTGCCAAGTCAGCCCTACCCTAGGGTCCTATGAGAAAAAAATGAATTGGGCCCAATAAAATACAAGTCTGACCCAACTACAATAAAATAGACTAAAAACCTAAAAATGAATGTTGAGGTGGAAAATGGGTGCAGTAGTGACATGGCAGATGACGTGGCAGCTCCACTTGAAGTCCAGAAATTAATTCCAAGCCCAAATAATTATTAAACTGTCCTGAAAATAAAATTTGGAATAATTAGATTCAGAAAATTCAAATTAGTTAAAATATGAATTACGGGTCCAATTAAAGCCCAAATAGAAAACAGTGCAGAATATCAACAATTAAGCACAATTCGAAGATTAAAATAAGTACAGAAAGGTAAGAAAATAAGGGAAAATATTGACTCATCAGTATGCAAAGATGTTCTCTAAACAAGAATCAATGAGAATAATATTCGTTGAATTTCTCAAGTGTCTTTGCATTCTATTTTACGTTTCATATAGATGACATGCCTTCCTTGTAAATAATAAATAAGAATAAAAAGGGAAATTTAATCTATGCGTATTAGCCGGATAATGGAAATTACTGTAATCAAATGTGAACCTGGCACATCAAATTGGGGAACACTTATCAATAATTGAGGGCATCACACGCCCAAATCGACGATTCAAACACCGAGACTTTCCCATGTGGAAATGATAATAGTCGAGATAGAAGGAATGATCAAGAATGGACGAATCCATGCTTCTAGGGAATTACAAGACAAAACCCAATTAAAGAATAAAGGCATTGTATGATGAGGACCCGCTAGGACGCAAACCCCGCATGGGGCGTTCTAGGAAAAAATTAGGGCAAAGAAAAAAGAATCAAAATCCCAATAGGATACGTCCTATGCAAAAGTTAGGGATATATAAAAATGAAAAATGCCTGCTCGAGTTAAAAATCGAAAGGTAGCTCGAGTATTCCCTTTGAGAAGCAAGACTCTATAAGGGTTCTATTCCAAATCCAAAGCACTAAGCACCATGACTCTCTAGGGGGCAACCTCCGTCTATCTCTTTGTGTATGAATCACGAACTCGAGGCATGCCCGGGCCTTCGAGCTTTGCTAAAGGGGCACGTGTAAATTGGAAGTATTGTTTTTAATGCCATAACACTCTTTCATTTCTCTTCTCTCTAAATATTCACTCTAGGCTTCATCCACTAACCCCAAATAAACAAAGCTTACTTGCAATAGAAATGTTATTTGGACAATAGCATGGAAAGGGTAGGAGAGAAGTAATCACATGAATTCAAACATGACTAGGGTTTGACAAAATAAAGACATCTCATACTTCACGAGCGCTGCAAAAAATCAAGGCCTGGTAGGAAAGCCACTAAGGGGGCTGTGCAAAAGTTAGGGCAAGATCTGCTAGGCAACCTACAATCAAAAAGGGTAACCTAGGCAAAAGTAAGGATCAAAAGAAAATGTCTGCTAGGGAACACATCTCAAGTAACCTAGGCAAAAGTTAGGACGTCAAAGTAGTGACCTGAGTTGAAAATCCAAAGGTGGCCTAGGGGGATCATCTAAGCAAAGCACAACCCCAAGTCATCACTCCACTTTCCAAAACAAAAAAAAATGATTAAAACATAACAATAACTTCCTCTTGTAGCAAATATGCTTTGTTTAATAGCCATAAACACTAAAGCCCACCTTGGCCAGCCATTCTTCTAAAAACCCCTTTTGAAAAAAATCCCTTCTAACAACCTTTTGAAAAAATACAAACATCCCTTTTCTTCTTTTCTCTTCACCCCTATGGCATTAAAATGGTACTGAAAATATTCATGGAAAATGCACAGTGAATACTCACAGAGGGAAGGCTAAGATGTCCCCGAACGGAGTTTAGAGACGTTTGACTACACACTGATAATTGAGGAGCCACTAAAACCTTGAGTTCAAAAGAACATATCCCGGCTATAATCACAAACGGAATGGATAAAAAGGAATCGTCAACAATATCTTTAACGCTCACAGGTTAATTTCCTGACAAAAAAAATTGAATTGCATGTTTAGGACTAAACACATGAGCATAAACTTCATCGCATGCATATGAGGTAGGGGCATATGGAAAGGCATTACAAAAAAAAATGGAATAAATAAAAGAATCATTCCTGTCTTGTATTTTCATTGCATTCATGCATCCATGCATTCTACTTGCTATGGGTCAGAAGGAGTTGTCGCAACCCGAAAATTTCCGATCTTGCGACCTATGGTTTAAACATCCTTTTAAAGATCTCATCAATTAAGGAATGCCCGGACACCAGACTAATCCTTAATCAATGGTTTTGAAAATAGGTTCTATGGAGTCGCCACCAATGTTTTACGCAAAACATTGGAAAAAGAAAAGATTTTTAAAAGATCCAATAATGGCCTTGATAACCAGAATTGGGTTCGGGGGTCGGTTACGTGTAAGGAAGGTATTAAGCACCCTTACAACGCCCTAAATCGGTACCTTATGATGAAGTTAACGCGATAAGAAATAATAAATTAAATATTATATCCCCTTTTATTGATGATTATTTACATGATTTAAAATTTAAATTAAACAATTGACTCTAAAATATCTACATGATTGCTCTTAATATAAACAATATTTATCAAATATAAGAAATAAAAGAGAGAGAAGAAAATTGATCAAAATACCTCGTAGCAAGCTTTGTTAGATCTTATAATATGGAAATTGTAGGTGCTTTATGGCAACCTTTCACACTACACAAATGCCTCACAATACTCAAGAAATACAATAGGAGAGAGAGAGAAAAAAAGAGAAATTTCGAGCTCTAGAGAATGCTAGACAAAATTTTCGGGGGTCTGGAGAAATGAGCCCCAACTGTCTATTTATAGACTTCGGGAAGGGGGTCCAGAACGACCCGTTCCAAAATCGGAACGGTCGTTCTGGATATGGTCGTTGCATGTAAAATTCGTATACTGGAACGACCCGTTCTGAAATCGGAACGGCCCGTTCCAGTAGTGAGAATAACATGTGATTTCTTAGACTGGAACGGACTTGGAACGTCCCGTTCCAGATTTAGGAACGGCCCGTTCCAGCCCCGTTCCAGTTAACCATTTGAGCCCTTTTTGAGGAGTTTGGAACGACCTGTTCCAATCTTAGAATGGCCAATTCCAATATTGGAACGGCTCGTTCCAAATTAGGGTTTTTGGCCTTTTGGGAGCTTCGGAACAGCCCGTTCTGGACCTTGGAACGGCCCGTTCCGATTTTGGAACGGCCCGTTCCGGGCCAATAAAAATATTTAATTTGTGCTTTTGGTCCCTCTAAAGTGTTGGCATGCTTCGGGAGCTCCTTCCCTTCGTAACAGAGGTCCATGTCCTTGCTTGTATGCCCCCGGACGAAATTAGGTGTCTACAGGAATCATCAAGACAAAGCACTTGTAAAAGCTCAATAGCCAAGCATGAGTCGAAGTGGTGTCAAATGGCAACCCTAAGTGATTTTATGGGCCCACTAAGCAAAGATATATCAATAGTGGAATAGAATGGAATCAACCGAATAAGCAAACCCATAAGCATGAAGAGGCCATAGCGCCCTACTCCTCAACTGAATGAAGGATGATCCAAGAAAATGCCAAGACCAGGAATGACTTCCTAACCAAAGCCAGGAGTAGCTTCCAAAATAATACTCATCAATAAAGATTCAGCAAATAACATCATCATGAGATGTGATTCCTCCACCAATGATGACAATAAAGAGCAAAAGCATCAACATGAAAAAAAAGCAAGCTTCGTAATTGTTGAAAAAATCGAAGCATTTAGAAAAAATAGCAAAAAAAAGGCAAGCTTCAAACATGAAAGAGCCGAAGCTAAACAAAAATGAAATTTAGAAAAAAAAATCTACCACAAATCAAGCAAACCAATGAGGGGACCGAAAGTTTCCTCAAAACACAACAAAGGTATGGAGAGACTGTACTTACATCCCAAATCTGGTATACGACAAAGCCGTGAGGGAAAAGTCTGGAGAGACTGTAGTCACCTCCCAATCCGGTATATGATAAAGTCGTGAGGGAAGCTGAGCTACAAAAATACTCCCTCCTCAACAAGCTACAAATAAAGGAACACACTACCATGAAGCAATCAGAAGCAGTAAGATGCATCGACATCAAAGCCAAAAGCCTAGATGGTACAAGTTTACCATCCTTATCACCCGACCGAGCATATAAACCAACACTCAACTGCTCTTAGGGACAAGGATACAGGTAAACACCATCTACCCGAAGGAAATGGTGTAGGGGCATTTACATTGTTGAAGTAAAGGAGAAGATTCGGATACAACAAGTGACATGGGGCATTCACATGGATCTCGAAGCCTAGATGTTTTGGTTTACCATCCTTGACACCCAACAAAGCTTACAACCCAAAACTCAGTTGCTCCAAGGGGCAAGGATATAGGGAACACCGTCTACCCGAAGGAAACAACATGAAGGTATCTTTTGTCCAAACAAGAGTGAAGATCCAAATTTTCACCTCAATATCACAAGAGAAATAATGGAGCATCTAATCGAAGACTGAAGATCAAGTGTATAGTTTGTCACCCTTGTTACCCAATAGAGTACGCAACCCAACACCCAACTACTCTAAAGGGCGAGGATACAAGCAAATACACCTATCCAAGGGAAGTAACATAGAAGCCCCAACACAAAGACACAGAGAGAAGACCCGGACGAAATGTCTACATCTTTACTTGCCTTTGGAAAAGCAACACATATCTATTCCAAAGGACAAGTAAAGAGGGGCAGCTGTAGACACCCAATTTCGTCCGGACCACTAAAAGCAATGAAATGGATGTCTATTATCAAGGAAAGAAGCTCCCGAAGCATGGAAACAACAGGACATGACATCAAAAAGCCTAAAGACCATATAAGTTGGTTTTAGTAGCCCGGAACAGGCTGTTCTAAAACTGGAATGGGCCGTTCAAGTTACAAAAAGGGCCTAAAATCCTAGTTTGGAACGGGTCGTTCCAAAACTGGAACGAGTCATTCCAAGTTCATAAAAAAGGCTAAAACCTAAGTTTGGAACGGTCCATTCCCAAAACTGGAACGGGCCATTCCCAAAATTGGAACGGGCCATTCCAAGTTACAAAAAAGGCCTAAAACCTTAGTTTGGAACGGGTCGTACCAACATAGGCATTTATGTGTTCAACTCAACTCTGGAACGGGTCGTTCTAGTTTCAGAACGGGCCATTCCAGTAGGCAAAATTAACACATAACATACAGATCCACAACGGGCCGTTCTAAATCTGGAATGGGTCGTTCTGGCAACTTTTTGATGTCTATAAATAGCAGACATGGGCACAGTTCTCAAGGCCACAAAATTTCGTCCAAGATTCCTTAGAGCTTGAAATTTCTCTCTCTCTCCCTTCTATTGTATTTCTTGAGTTTTGTGAGGCATATTGTAGTGTGAAAGGTTGCCACAAAGCACCTAAAAATCTCTATATTTGAAGATTCAATAGAGCTCCTTCAAGAGGTATTTCAGTCAATCTTTTTCTCTTCCTTTTATTTCTTATCTTTGATAAATCTTGTTATAATAAAAGCAATCATGTATACATTTTAGGATCAATCATGTAATTTAAATTTATAGCATGTAAATAAATATTAATAAAGGGGATCTAATATTTAATTTATTAATTCTTATCACGTTAACTTCATTATAGGGTACCGATTGAGGGTGTTGTAAGGGTGCTTAATACCTTCCCTACACGTAACCAACCCCCGAACCCAATTTTGGTTATCAAGGCCATTATTGGATCTTTAAAAGCCTTTTCTTTTTCCAATGTTTTGAGTAAAACATTGGTGGCGACTCCATGAACTCATTTTTCAAAACCATTAATTAAGGATTAGTCTGGTGTCCGGGCATTCCCTAATTGATGAGATCTTTAAAATGATGTCTAAACCATAGGTCGCAAGATCGAAAATTTTCGGGTTGCGACATGTGTACGGACCAACATCAGTCTAATCATTAGGAGGATCACGATATTATGTCACCTTCATTGATGATTCCACCAAAAAGATATGGGTTTATTTTTTGAAGCAAAAATTAGAAGTATTTAATATCTTTAAGAAATGGAAATTTATTGTTGAGAATGAGACAAGATTAAAAATTAAATGTTTAAAGTCTGATAAAGGTGGTGAATACAATAGTACTGAATTTTTTAATTACTATGCTGAGAATGGAATTAGAATGCTTAAAACTATTCTTGAGACACCTCAACAAAATGGTTTTGTTGAAAGAATGAGCAGGACCTTGAATGAGAGGGCAAGTAGTATGAGAATTCATGCAGGGTTACCAAAGACATTCTGGGTAAATGTAGTGAGCACAACATCATACCTCATTAATCGAGGACCCTCAATTCCCATATGGTTCAAGATTCCTAAGGAGGAATGGCAAAGCAAGGATGTAAGATTTTCTCATTTGAAATTATTTGGTTGTGTTTCTTATGTTCATGTTAAAGATGCTGACAGGGGAAAGCTTGATCCAAAAGCAAGAAATTGCATTTTTATTGGCTATAGAGAAAATGATATGGGATATTGTTTTGGGATGATCAAAATCGAAAGATCATTAGAAGCAAAGATGTTACTTTCAATGAAAATGTCATGTACAAGGACAGACTTGAGACAAATGTTGAAGCTAAAAAGAAACCAACAAAAAAACAAGAGGTAGCATTAGATGACATTACAGAAGACGACATTGTAGGAAAAGGTGAGAGCTTAGAAAATAGGACAGTTAAGGAGACCACTCCAGTCACTCTAATAATTGAAGTGAGGAGATCTAGCAGAGTTATTAGGCCTCGTCATAGATTTTCTCCTTCAGCAAATTACTTGGTGTTGAATGATGATGGAGAACCTATATGTTATCATGAGGCATTGCAAATGGATGATGCAGCCTAGTGGGAATTAGCCATGCGGGAGGAGATGAACTCATTTGATGAGAAGAATAAAACTTGGTGTTTGACTTACCTACCAGAAGGAAAGAGGGCATTGCAAAACAAGTGGGTGTTCAGCGTCAAGGAAGAACATGATGGCAATAAGAGATACAAGGCAAGGTTAGTGGTAAAAGGTTTTCAGCAAAAAAGAGGTATTGACTATAATGAGATTTTCTCTCCTATAGTTAAAATGACTACCATTAAACTTGTGTTAAGCATTGTGTCTGCTGAGGACTTACATTTAGAGCAGCTAGATGTTAAGACAACATTCTTACATGGTGACCTTGATGAGAACATCTACATGGCGCAACTAGTGGGTTTCCAAATAGCAAGGAAGGAGAACTTGGTCTTTAACTTGACTAAGAGTTTGTATAGGCTGAAGCAAGCACTAAGGTAGTGGTACCTGAAGTTTGACAGTTTTATGAGTAAGAAAGGGTACAAAAAGTGTGCCATGGATCAGTGTTGTTATTTGAAAATTTTTGGTCCATCCTATACCATATTACTATTATATGTTGATGACATGTTAGTTGTAGGATCTAATATGGATAAAATCAATAGATTGAAGGCACAATTGTCTGAAGAGTTTGAAATGAAGGATTTGGGTACTGTAAAGCAAATTTTGGGCGTGAACATCAGAAGGAACAGATCTAAAGGTTCCTTAATATTATCCCAAGAGAAGTATATTGGGAAATTGTTAGAGAAATTCAGCATGCAGGATGCCAAAATCGTAAGTACCTTTGGGGGTTCACTTCAATCTCACAAAGGAGCATTCACCTAAGACAGATGAAGACAAGGCAGCAATGACTAAGGTTCCTTATGCATCTACAGTTGGTAGCTTAATGTATGAAATGGTATGCATTAGACCAGACATTTCTCATGTAGTGGGAGTTGCTAGCAAATTCATGTCTAATCTAGGAAGGAAGCATTGGGAAGCTGTAAAGTGGTTGCTACACTACTTGAAGGGTACTTCTAAGATTGCATTATATTTCAGTAAGAATGATGTTGTTTTGGAAGGATATTCTGATGCAGGTTTAGGAGGTTGTTCAGACACAAGGAAGAGTACTACAAGATTTGTTTTCATAGTAGGTGGCACAACAGTTAGTTGGATGTCTCAACTTCAGAAAAGCCTTGCACTTTCAACCATAGAAGTAGAGTACATGGCTATTTCAGAAGCCAGTAAGGAAATGATTTGGTTGAAGAATTTTCTTGAAGAGTTAGGCAAGAAGTAGTGATAGTGCTCTTTATAATGATAATTAGTGTCATTCATCTTGCAAAGAATCCTGTGTTTCATGCAAAAACAAAGCACATCCAGTTGAGATACCATTTCATTAGAGGACTAATCAGTGATGATACTTTGTACTTGAAGAAGATTTGTGGGTCAGAGAATCCTGTAGATATGTTGACCAAGGTGGTTACTACTGAGAAGTTGAAACTTTGCATAGCTTCAACTGGCCTTCATGGTTAATTGTTGAGAAGGCATCGCACTAGCTTGGAGGTGTTACAGTTTTGAGGTTTACTAGATTTACTTTGGAGTGCAGTTGATGTGATCAGCCTCCAAGTGGGAGATTGTTGAGTATGTGGAGTCTGAAAGGTTTATTGGGCTTGACCTATTTGCTTTCTTTCTTTTTTATAAATACTCATGTAATTGTAAACCTAATTATGAAATAGAAAATATCATCTAGTGCGGTCGTGGACGTAGGTTATTCTGACCGAACCACGTAAATATTTGTATCTTGTTAATTTACTTTCTCTCTTGCAATTGTGCATGTGAGTGTGTTTACGATCCCCAACATATATTTGATAGTCAACACTAAACTCATACAAAAACAATCAACTACAAGTCTGCAACTTTGCATTCTTTCTCTCATAGGCAACTTTGTCCATCTTTTTCTTTTTTTATGTTTTCTATATTTTTGTAATTAGATGACTCTCATTGATATAATTTTCTTATTTGTTTCACAATTTTGGATTGAGAAAAATTCGACTTTTTTATATTAAAGACTTGAATTCATATTTATAGTCATGATTATATTATTTTTTTAGTGTCAAGGGATGGCTTCACTATCTAAGAACAATGACAGGGTTGCATCTATCCTTCCAACTGTTAATGGGCTAAATGCACATGAACCAATACCAACAAGTTCAAGTTAGGTGAAAAACAATGCACATGAGAAAGATCTAGAAAGTGATATTATTGTGATTAAGAAGAAAAGGCAAAAAAACATTAGTTGTTTGAAATGATTTTGATGAAGTTGAAATTAGTAAAGGTGTCAAAAAAGTTGTTTGCAAATACTACAAAGGTAAATTTGCAACCGATGGGATAGGGGCTAGCACTAGTCATCTAAAACGACATATTGAGAATTGCTTGCAAAGAAAGATACACATGACAACAAAAAAGAAGTAATATGTCATTCCATTTGATCCTTTTAATCATGTTAATCCATTTATGAGCTTTGGTGTTGGATACAATAATGAGAAGATGAGAGAAATAATTATCAATGCTATTATGGTTCATGAGCATCCTTTTAGCTTTGTTGAGGATGAGGTCTGAATGTGGGGCTTCGTATGCAATCCAGAGTTTCAAAAAGTTACTCTTAAAACAACAAGGCATGATTATTTAACGATATATAAGGCTGAGAAAAAACAATTGAAGATTTTGTTCAAAAATGTGAGCAAGATTAGTTTAACAACAAATATGTGGAAATCAAGCCATCAAGTAGCTGAATATATGGTTATCACCAGTCATTTCATTAATGTGACATGGAAACTTCAAAAACGAGTTTTGAGTTTTGTGAAAGTTCCTACTCCAAGACATGGAATTGATGTGGCTGATGCAATTTTTAAATGTTTAAAAGCTTAGGGTATTGAAAATAATGTTTTTTCAATATCTGTTGACAATGCATCTTATATTGATTCGTGCCTGAGAACTCCAAAGGAGAACTTATCATTAAGTACTAAGTTAATTTTGGATGGCTCACTATTTCATGTTAGATGTTATGCTCACATGTTGAATCTACTAGTCCAAGATGGACTGGGTAAGATTAAGGCTATTATTTTCAATGTACATGAAAGTGTTAAATATATCAATCACAATGATTCTAGGTTGAAGGCTTTTTGTGATGTTGTTGAAAAAAAAGCATTTGAAAGATAGAAAAATAATTATTGATTGTCCTATACAAGATGGAATTCCACGTATCAAATGTTGTCAACTACTTTGAAGTTTAAGATTGCTTTTGCAGATTACAAGGAGACGGAGCCACATTATGATTATGAACTTTCACTTGAAGATTAGAACAAAGTTGAAAAGGTTTGTAAGCTTTTGGAAGTGTTTAATCTAGCTACACATATAATTTTAGGAAGTGAGTATCCTATGCAAATTTATATCTTGTAGAAGTGTGGAGAGTGAACATGGTAATTGATAGTGCAGTTGAAGATGAAGATCTTTTTATGAGAGAGATGGAAACTCCAATGAAAATGAAAGTATTGGGGGGCAATGTAATTTACTTATGACTATTGCAAGTGTTTTAGATCCTAGGGGTCAAATCTCATATTGTTGATATATGTTTCCCATTGATATATAAACCCGAGGATGTTGCTAAAGAGAATGTAGTGAAGGTTCAGAAGTCATTGGAACAATTGTATGATGAGTATATGACTTTGAGTTTGGGAGAATCATCTTCTGTAGAAATAGGTCATGGTGACAATAATTCAACATCTTTTATTAGAGTTAATTCTTCAATCATGAATGGATTTGACCATATTATGAGCACGATGCATGAAAAGGAAGCTATTCCTCCAATAAAATCATAATTACAAACTTATCTTGATGGAGTTTATATTCCAACAGGTAATAATAACTTATTTAGAGCCTTGGAGTGGTGGAGGAACAACAAAATGAAATATAAGGTCTTGTCAAAGATGGTTACTGATATAATTGTTATTCCAATATCAACTGTAGCATCTGAATCAACTATTAGTGCTGGAGGGAGAATCATTGACGAATTTTTTTCTAAATTAAATGAAGAGTCTATTGAAAACACTCATTTGTGGTAGAGATTGGTTTCAACACAAATATAATTTAAATAAAAGTTTAAAGGTAAAAGTTTGTTATTTTTACATGGATTTTTGCTTACATTTAATAAAATATTTATTTTTAATATATCTTCTAATTTACTTTTTTTTTTTGAAGGTGGATGAAGGACATGAAGAGATCACCTTGAAGATTTAACAACTTTTGATGGCATCCTTACTTGCATGAACTTGAGATGATCAATAAAGAATAGGACGCCTTCTCCAAGGATCAAGTTCTTCAAAGGTAGCACAAGGTGGTGGATGATGATGGAATGGATGAAAATGGAGGTTGGGTAGAAGGTGTTTGAGGAAATGCTTGAGAAGGGTACTCTAGGGTTGGCTCACTTCATGATGATGAAGGCCACTTCTAGGGTTGTTTCTCTCAAGGTGGAGATGGGAGGGAGGTGGCCGAATTAGCCAAGGGTGACTAAGGAAAGATATAAAGGCACAAAAGGCTCTCTTTATATTCAATATCCAAAGTATTTACAAGGTGTGGTGCATTGGGTATTTATAGGAGGGGAGGCATCTAGGGTTGCATTTGGAGTAGGTAAATGCATTCCAAATGAAATGCAAATGAACCCTAGATGCAACTTGGTGGCCAAGGATGGAATCTTTGGGTTTAGATTGGCTATATCTAGGTGCATGATAAGACCATGCAACCTTTGCCCTCCACTTGGGCCTAAGCCTTTCTAACACCAAAAATAGACCCAATAGGCACCAAAAATATGTGTCACCCTCTAATTAACACCCTAGTCCAAAATTAAAAACCCTAATCATCTAGAGCACCCCATAATACAAGGGTAAAATGGGAAATACAAGGGAAAATGAATTCTAAGTCCTAAACACCCCAAAATACAAGGGTAAAATTGGAAATACAAGTAAAATAAATTCTATGACTAAAATACCCCAAAGTACAAGGGTAATTTTGGAATCAAAGATAAGGGAAAAAATAGGAATAAAAATAAATGCTATGCTAATAAGAACTTAGGAGCTAAGGTCCAAAAGTGGCCTCACTCCTCCTATGGTTTTTTTTTCAACACTAACCCATTCCTTTTGCTTTCTTCAATACATCACCTCTTGGACTTCTTGGCCTTAGTGTTATTCCATCAACTTTGGTGTTGTTTGATACACTTTTTTTGGTTGTCATATTATAATTGTGTTAGCTTTTAAATTATTGTTTTTTGGAAGTATTAAATGGTTAGTATTGATTCTATTGAATTACTTTTACATTATTATTTTTTGTATTAGTATTAAACTGATTGTATTGAATAATTGTGTCATCTTTTCAAATTACTAAAGTTTTCTATAGTTAAACAAATAATATGAATGAGTATTGTCATAACTATTTTATTTTTTTATAAAATAGAAGTTGGTTATTGAAAATATATCAAATGAGATAATTGAAATAATTAGAATTTTTTTAATATGATTACCTTCTTTCATAGCCTATATGTAGGGATGAGAATAGGTTAGGCCAGTTCAAATTTTAAATATATAAACTAGGCCTTTTCTGTAAAATTAAAGTTCAAGTCACCTATTATCTATCATAGAATTTTTTTATAAGTCTAACATGATCTTTTTGAAAGTTTGGCCTAGTTTATTAACCTATTTAAAAATCTATTTAAATTATTAATGTTAATTAGATCAATAAACTTAATTTTTAGAAATAAAAAAATATTTTTAAAATATAGTTTACTCAATATTATTAAAATTTAAATTTTAAAAGAAATATAGAAGAAAATTTGAATAATTTTCTATTGAAAGAACAATTCATGTGTAATTATGTATGCTGATGTACATTCATGCACAGGTCGTAAGTTTATAAACCTATATTAAAAAATATATATAAAAAATATTTTAAATATTAATAATTTATTTTTGTTATGTAAATTTATTTATTTATATTTTTAATAATATATATTATTTTATTTTATTATGATATTATATAAATAAATAGGTTAATCTATCAGGCATAATATGTTTCTATATAAACTTAAGCCTAACCTTTTTATATAAATAAACATTTTTAAAAGTCTAAGCTTGACCTTTTTATTAAATAGGTTGGATCAGGTCAGACTTTAAAAAGATCAAGCTATAGACCCCTTATTTAAGGCCTAACCTATTCTCTTCCCTACCTACTTGTAGGTTAGTGTACATGAAATTACATAAGTTGTCTCTTTAATAGAAAATAATACCATTTATCCCCTCTTTGTGACATTGTATATGTATTTGGTAATCTTGAGACCACCTCATGTACAATAAGTATTTTTTTAGTTTATAAATTATTACCGTAATTATTTTAATTTGTTAAAATATGAGTCGATTATTTAGAATATACAAAATTATATATAAGAAATATTTATAAAAAAAATTTTATACAATTATTTTTTTTCATTATAAATTAGGGTTACAGTCTATGCGTGAGTATATACCAATATAAATGATTGGCATGAATTGCCTATAACAAAAAATGATTCACTTTTTTCTTTTTTGTGACATTGTATATATTTTAAAATTTAAATTTTAATAATATTGAGTAAACTATATTTTATAACGTAAACTAAAAAATAATTCGCATTGACATATTTAAAAATAAATTTTTTAGTTTTTTCAAAACTAAATTTATTAGTCTATTTAATATCATTTATGTAAACTAGATTTTTAAATAAGTTAATACGTCATACTAAACTTTAAATAAGCCATGTCAAACCTATAAAAAAAAAACAAAAAACAAAAAAAAAATAAAAAAAGAACATATGATAGATAAAAAACTAACAATAAATAATAGTTATGGAATTACCAACAAACCAATAAATAACAATAAATGTAAAAAATAGAAATAAATGGTAATATATTGAAAGGTTAAAATTACCAAGTAAATGAAATAATGAGTCTGGTGAATAGAGGATGTAGTCCGAAGAGCAAAAGACTGTATGTAAAACGATAGAAGAAGAGTAGTGATAAGTGATAAAAGTAAAAGAAAGTGAAAAAGTGTTTTTAAATACAAAGGTGTGTAACTATAACATAAGATTGACGATATTGCTATTTTATTTACTTTCATTAAATATTAGATAACGACGGATCACTTGGACCCCCTTATTTCCGCCCCTGTTCCACTTTGACTTTTGCTGTTATTTCATAATAAAAGTTTGAATAAGATTTTTTAAAATTGAATTGATGATTAAATTAATAAAAATAAATAATATATTATATATGAGACAATAAATCCAATTTTTCGCTTAAACGAATAGTTAACCTAATTTATTAATATAATAACATAAATCAAAAAATAAAAGAGATATTGAACTTAAATAAATGTAATTTTATAATTATTTACATTTATTTTTAATCAATTAAACTAAATTTTCCTGATATGCTAATCACCATATTTAAGGATATTTGTTAAATAAATTAAAATAAAAAAAATCAATATTAAAATAATCAAATTTTGATTTTTGTTTCTTATTAAAATACATGTAAATAAACGTAAATATAAATTCTTTCATTCTAATTAGGGATGGTAACGGGGTGGGTCGGGTACGGGTTTCATGATACTCGTCCTTGTTCCCGCGAGTTAAACTCATCCCCGTCCCCGCAGTCGTACCCGTCGGATATATGATTTTCATCCTCATCTTCGTTCCCGTCGGGTATCGAGTATTCTCGTACTCGTACTCGTACCCGTCAAATTTTTTATTTTTTATGTCTTGTAAAAATATATGATATTTTTAAATTATTTTTTTATTATATTATAATTATAATTAGGTTATTTCTCTATCTCATATTATAATAAATAATTACACATAAAAAAATATTAAAATTCTTTAATATAATTAAATTGAAAGTGTGTATTAAATTAAAACTAGGAACGGTGACGAGTACGGGCAGTAAGTATATACCCGTACCCATACTTGATTTAATATATCGGGTTTTACCCGTACTCGGTCAAATCAGGTATTTCTCGTCAATGTATTTACCTGCGGATATGGGTATATTTGTCATCTCTAATTTTAATGAATTTTTTTTATTAAAAAAATACTACATAGCATTTTCCCTAGATAACTACTGGCAGCAAAAACAATTTTTTTTTGTTTTAGAAACTAATTAAAGAAATACATTTCCATTCCGCCATTTTTGGCTGTTTCTGGAAGTTGGGAAATATTGTAGCGTGATGTGATGAGCATTCTCGGTTCTCGCTTTTCTTCGTTTTCTCAATGAATGCCATTTATTCTCCTTTGCTTGCAACGCAGACATGTAAATTGTAAACATAATAAACAAACAACCTTCCCCACATCGCTTTGGCTTACTTATAAAAACAAATAAAGTAAGAAAAGAACAACTCTCTCTCTCTCTTCCGCCACACACACTTACCAGAACAAAAGCAAAGGAAACCCCATTTTCCTTTCAATTTCGGAGGCTTTCCCCTTTCGTCACTTTCCACGTAAACCACACTCTTTTAAACCTCACTTTCTCTCTCACACTCACACGCTCTTCCTCTGAATTCCGTTGCACCTGCAGGTCAGTCACTCCCTCTCTTTCTTCTTCTTTCGTTGCATTCTATTTCTGAGAAATCCCACATCGATCAGAGTTAAGTTCATAGCATTGTGTAAAAAATATTTCTCAACTTTCAACCTGATTAATTAGCCTCATACACAACAATTATGATACTAACCAATAAGGGGACTGGATTCCAATTATCCAAGGTGCGGAAAATGATCGAGTTGCAAGCAGGTTTACATTTGTCATCAAAATTCCGGAATGAGTTTAGTGTGACACTGTAGGGGGCTAATAAGTAATTTGACCCCTGTTTTCTGTGTTTAAGTTACTGATATCTGAGAATTTTGGCTTTCTACCCGTGATTCTTGGAACACTAGTTCAATTTTGTGTTCCCTTTCAAAATGTGCACCTAAATTTTTTTGGCTGAAGTGCTCAAGTGATTGTGCGATGTACTTGGTTAAAAAGTAAAATTGAATGTATAAGAGATCCTAGAGTTAATATGGCAATGCCAATGATAAATGATTACATGTTTTTCATATTTTTCATGTATGAGCAAGTGGTATAGTATTATCTAAAATACTAAAACAAATGAAATTGAAAGTAGGGAATTTACCTTAACAGGTATGGCTGTAAGACTTGCTCTACAACGCATGAGATCGACCCGGTGCTCGCAAGATCAATTTCCATCAATGTTAAAATAATGTTTGGTTAATAGAAGTTGTGAACATATATTAACTGTTAGTTGTTATCAGTTTTAGAATACTGCCTGAACCATCTCTATAGATTAAAAAAAAAAAAAAAGAATTTCCTTTAAATTGCCATTTATTTACTATGTCCAGGAACACTATAAAAATAAACTATATTCCACTTGTTTGCTGGCACTGCGTATCTTTAATTTTTTTGGGTGTTTTGGTTTCTAGTGTAACTTTTGTTGACATATCTATTTTTGTCATTCGCAGCAGAAAAATGCCAGAAGATCAGTTGAGCAGATACACGATCAGATCACATGGAGCTAAAGTGGCAAGGATACATATGCATGACTGGTTGATTCTTTTGCTTCTTGTTATCATTGATGCCATCTTGAATGTAATAGAGCCATTTCACCGTTTTGTTGGAGAGGGGATGATGACTGACCTGAGATACCCATTAAAAGATAATACTATACCCTTTTGGGCTGTTCCAGTATGTTTTGCTTCTAAGAACTATGCATCCTTATTGAGTTTATGTTAATATTGACCTTGATAGACATTCAAGATATGAACTCTTGAATTTCCAATTTTGGGACAGATAATAGCAATATTGTTGCCAATAGCTATCATTCTTGTTTACTATTTCATACGCAAGGATGTTTATGACTTCCACCATGCTATCTTGGGTACTTTTCTGACCTATAGAAAGTTTTTCCCTTACCTTATTTGCATAACCCTTTGTTATAACCTAACCTGTGGTTGGCAAATGCATATTCAGGCCTTTTATTCTCTGTACTCATTACTGCGGTGATAACTGATGCTATCAAAGATGGTGTTGGACGGCCACGCCCAGATTTCTTCTGGCGTTGTTTCCCTGATGGAAAAGGGGTGGGTTCTCAAATTTATGAACTGCCAATGTTTCCTAATTAATCCTTTACCATGTGATACATATATTGGTTTTACATAGTTATCTGCACAAGAAACATGGTATTGATTCATGATATGTTCAGGTGTTTGATCCAGTGACAAGAAACGTTAGATGTACTGGAGACAAGGGTGTTATTAAGGAAGGACACAAAAGTTTTCCCAGTGGACATACCTCTTGTAAGTACTCGGAACAACCTCAGGCTCTGTGGGACTTTATTAGTTTTTATTTTTATGTATGGTACATATCTCCATGTTCTACATTTCATTTGAAACAATGGTCTTATTGCCTCTTGAAGTCAACAAAATTGATAAATTGGTAATCTTAAGCTTAATTTCACAAAGCATAACTGGTTCGAAGAAACAGGGTTCCAAGTTGAAGGAAGAATTGAATGGAATTTTGATTTGTCTACTGCACATGACTAACGTTTTCTTTTTGTCATTGGGCATTTGTTCTAACTTGGGTCTGTAAGTGACCTATTTACATTGTTTGTTCTCATTTTATAATGTGTGCTAAGTGCTAACTAATATTCAATTATTGGTATTCAGGGTCCTTTGCTGGACTTGGTTTTCTTGCATGGTATCTGTCCGGAAAAATTAAGGCATTTGACCGTAGGGGCCATGTTGCCAAACTTTGTATTGTTTTCTTTCCTCTTCTAGTGGCAGCTATGATTGCTGTCTCTCGTGTTGATGATTATTGGCATCACTGGCAAGATGTTTTTACTGGAGGGCTTATAGGTCTGTTGAAGACCGAATTTTTCTGTTTTATTTATTAATATATAAATAAAGATACCTTTCTTCAGACTTTTTTACTCGAGCTTTTATGCAGGTTTGACAATCGCTTCGTTTTGTTACTTACAATTCTTTCCACCTCCATATGACATAGATGGTATGTCCATGAATTTATACTTTTAAGTTTTTTATTATGCGTTGATATTGTTGCTACAGTCTGCTTTTCCATGTGAATAGGAGTGGGTGTGGGATTATTCATTAATGTTTAATATATTAAATAGTCACTCCAATTGTTCTGAAGAAATATGTTAATTGTACATCACAAGCTAAAGGCCTTAATGGAAGCAGGCAAATACATTTTAGGAGACAACTCTAGGAAGTAATTGACGTTATTAATAACTAGATTCAATTTAGGGATGAAAAGTTTGTTTTTTCGAACTTTAGAAGGGAATAATTCTCAAACATATTCATTCTTACATGCGATGCTATTGTTATAGAAAGATATCCTTGTAACATTCAGTTGCTGAGAGTGTTATTTGCTGCTTAGCAAATAATGATGCAGAATTAAGATTATGACAGTTAATTTTATATCACATTCTACATGTGATGCTGTAGTTATTTGCTAATTAAATAGATAAGGAGTGTCAGCAACACACCCTCTAATACACTCTCTCATTAGTTAGAATTTATTAATACACTCTCTCTCAGTAATTAGAATTTATTGAAAATTAGAGAGGATATTAAATAGGGTGAGAGACTCATACTTTTGCGTTTTCTTCGATAAACTTCAATCAATTAAAAGAATGTGTTGAAAAGAGTGTGTTCTTGACATTTCTCTTAAAGAAGATAAATTGATCAGAAATATTTTGGCGGTCTGCCTTTTCAAATTATAGCAGTTAATTTTCCTACCTTAAATAAAAATAGAACCAGGGTTCATTAGATTCTTCAAATTTCTTTATCTTTTTATATAAAAATGCTAGTCATTTTAACAAATGCTTTACAATTTTAATTGATATCAAATAATTGTTTGTTTTTTAGAGCACTTTTATGATAATGTATTGTTTTAATTTTTGGATAAAAAAATATTGTTTTAATTTATGAATTGTTGCAAGAATATTTTTGGTATGATGATACACTTTTAAGGAATGACAAATAATCTCGTACACTTGAATTTGTCTTAACTTTGATAGGGATACATGATTTGACCTAATATGGGTACAGGTTGGGTACCAGTAATATTTGATTTATTAAAACGAATATGAAAACAGAGATGGGTATATACTTATTATGTACTTATTCTTGCTTTAGAAATTTAATTTACTTGTTTTTAGAGTTTTTACTCGAAATTTATGTAAATCTTAATCTATTTTAAATTTATGTCAGATAAAATTTAATTAATATAATTTTGTAATTATTACTCTATATTAAAATTCTTATTATTTTATAATTTTTTTAAAAGATATTTAATTAATTTATAGGTAGGTACGGATATATTTGATACCCAACAAAAATGGAAAAAAGAAATAACTGTCATACTCATTGAATATAAAATTGAAAATAAGTATAAGGTACAAACTCAACTCGAGGAGACAGTCTAACAGATTTATTAAAACCTACATGCTACTACTCCCTCCATTTTTTTTTCATAGTCGTTTTGTCAGATTTTGTTGATTTTTTTTTATTGTCATTTTTCTAAAATTAATGACTTATTATTTTCTTTTCATTTTTACCCTTGATAATTAATGTATATTTACTGAATAATCTATTTATTTATTTTTTAATGTACCTATTTCTTCTCCAATCACCTAAAGGGTATAACAGAAAAATATGTAATAAATACTTTGAAAAACTAAAATATCAATTATTGTCTTAATTCTTGTGCATAACCTTAAAGACAATGAAAAAAAAAGCGGAGAGAGTACCATATAAGGTTAGGAAATCAGTGAAATTTTGTTTCTCACCAGATAAAAGTTAGACACTGTTATTGATCGGTATTTAACTACCTATGTTGATGTCGTCAATCATTTATTTCATGAAGGATTACGAAATGAGAGGATTTAGCTTTGTTTCATAATGGTTAACTTACGAAATGAGAGGTTTTAGCTTTCTTTCATAATGGTTAACTTATTTAATGGGAGTGTTTTGTTTGTCATCTTGGCCTCTTTTTATGTAGCTCAATAATATTGCAACATGTGTTGTTAATTCGGATAAAAAAATGAATAAATCTTGGATGTGGTGCCATAAATGTATTTAATGTTATTTTTTAATCTGAACTTTAACCTTAATAATTGTGCCCATCTTTTAAAGGATCTTCAACCTAACATTTTTTTTTGACTTCTTGAGTCCCACCATAATACCAGTGGTTGAATTGAAATACAAACCGTTTATTAAAAAATCTATTTTTCAAAACACAGGAAATATATATATATATATATATATATATATATATATATATATATATATATATATATATATATATATATATATTTGGGAGAAGGGACCACAACCACAAACGCCAGTACATATAGTTAGAGAAGAACATAATAACGGATCATCAAAAAGGAGACCACAAACATTAACACTTAGTTTCTATGGGTCACTCATCTTCGAGAGGAAGAGAGAAGAGAATAATAAAAGAGTGAAAACATGAAAGAATGGATTGAATTCAGTAGGTCAATTTATCGGTCTGAGTTAGACTAGATAACCACTATCTCATTCGTTGAATCTGTTAACTTGGTTAGTCAACTTGCTTGAACTTATCAACCTGTTTTTTTTTTTTTTTTTATATTCTTAAAAAAATTGTAATAGATTTATATTAGATTAATATTTTTATTTTTAAGCTTAACTTCTCTTTCTTGGTATTTATTTTTCTCATTTTATTCAGAATAGAAGTATATTGTTTAAATCACATGTTTTTACTAATACATTTTTATTTATAGTTTTTTTTAATAGAAATATATATTACTTTATCTTTTTGCATGAATAAATATAACTCTCCTAATCAACTTTACAAATAATAATAACATTATAGGATAAAATGATGATGTATATTAAAGTTCTTCAATTGGGTTTTATTATTTTTAATTCACGTGGGTTAACTCACCAACCCACATTTTTTTACCTCCAATTCATTAAAATGGATCAACTAGTGTTTTTAGTGGGTCAACCCCGCATTCCTTTCCTTTAGGTAGATTGGTCCACATTCTCACTAATGCTTTGTTTGGGAAAAAGAGAGGAATTAAAGTGAATGACAAATAATATGTGAGAATTGATTCGGTAGAAAATAGAGTGAGAGTGAAATTTATAATTGTTTTATAGAATAGAATTAGGTAAGAAATAGAGAAAAATTAGTATTTTAAAATTGTATTTTTAATATATCCAACTGTTATTCGGTAGAATGAGACCAAAAAAAACCAATGCATAAAAGTTTGTCTTTATATGAAACTTTTAGCAAATCTCCTTTCTTTTGGAAGTATTTTTTTCTTCGTGAAACCACTATTATTTACCCTCAAATCCTCACAATCACTCTCTTCAAACAACCTAACCTTTTTCAATTCTTTACTAATCATTTTTCTTCTCTTCTAATCCACACTAAATCATGTTCTCCAAATAAACTCCAAAAGAAAGGATGGATACCTCTCCTATCTTTTTCCCTGTTTCCAGAAAAAAATAATAATAATTAACTTTTTAGGGTTTTCCAGAACTGAGTCGTACATGACCCGACCCGATTTGGGAACACGACCTACTTGGCCAAAATCGTGATTTACCATGAAATCACAATTCATGCAATTCAAGAGCGAAACATGCAATTCACTAAACAATTCATGCACAAACAAGAATGCAATACGTATTGTGCATCCTACAGTACTTACTACTATTGGTCCCACACCATTATCCATCATTCACTTTTACTTTTTACAACTTCAACAACTATTCTTTTCAACCAAACAAAGTCCAAGAATTTTACTAAATCGTCCTACCCATGGCCTTACATAGTTACATTCATCAACATTATTTTCTATTTTTTCCATCAGCATTTTTTCATAACAAATGCAAAACTTTATTAACATTTATTATTGTCCAGGAATAATTTTAACACCAGTGATTAAATAATCCCATATGACTCTTGTTTCGCATCAACACTAATTAAGTCTACCGCACTCAACCACCTCCATTGGAGGTGCTCTTTTGTCACTATTATTATGTAGGTTAGATAAGACTTTAGTTTTGATAGAAGAACACAAACAGTACTTATGCTAATGCATCTAAGTTGTCCTGATAACATATATATGCATGTAAGTGCCTATGTCATGTCATGTTAGTTAAACAATTCTATCAGCTCAACTGCCAAAGTTTCCACCAACCTCTCTAATTCATTGTGAGTACGACTGTACGAGGTTTACTTAAAAACTTTGCATAACCTGTTGTCAGTTGCTATTGATTATTCCTGTGCTTCTCCTTGTCATTTTCCAACCATGCTCAATAGCTTCTGGACTTTTAAAATTAAAGTTAGTCTGTTGTGGTACTTTTGAAGATTTAAATAAAATAATTCAAAACTTTCTTGCGTGTTTATATTTTCATTTATATCAATTTCTTTTGTAGGTTGGGGACCTCATGCATATTTCCGGATGTTGGCTGAATCTAATGTTGTTCAAACTTCTTCGAGCAACGATGATAATTTTTATGCGCAACATGCTGGGGTTCAGATTGTGTCTGTGTCTATCCCACCTCAACATGAAGGCGATAATGCACGAGTTAATAGATGGGACTCCAACCCCATGTCAGATGGATCACAGAATGCAAGGGTACACTGACTATACATTAAGAGTAGCATAAAGCCAGAGGAAAGAGTCACCACATGTCCATAATGTGTAACAAATATAAGGGCTCGAGTAATGATTCTTTTATACGATACCATGAGCTTGTTTGGATATATGAGTTAGAAATGTTTTTTTGAAAGTTTCTCTATTGAAAATATTAAATATTTTTTGATAGAGAAATTCTCAAAAGTGATTCTAAGTTTGTATCTAGGCTATAGTATCATCGAGTGTTACAAATGAGCTATGTTAATTACTTTAGTTGAGATGTTGGTTAGAATAGGAATATTTTCTTAATCGTCTTTTTTGGCCATCTTGCTTATAAGTTGGTATAGTCACGATATTGTAATTATGTCTGCTACACGAATAAAAAAAGTATTTCATGACTCTTGATATTTATTTTGAAAAATAAAATAAAATAAAACTAAGTGAATAATCATTCAAGGAATATAGTAGATATTAAAAATATTCTTCATTTCTTAATTTTATTGTTTTTAATAACAGAAAAGTATAATAGTCCAACAAATATAAAATAATTAGGATTGACCAAATAGTTGAGAATTTGGGTAGTACATAGAGTCCTAAGTTCGAACTTGATACTATTATTGTAATTATGATAAATAAAAAATATTAATAAATATAAGGATTAGGAATAATTACTAATGAGAGTATATTGTTAAGTCAGACGAAGCACATTTGCAATTCTCACCAAGGTTTTGAATATGACTGTACTGTCTGTACTGCAAAAAGCCGAGCTCCGAGCTCGGCATCACAGCACAAGATGAGGTCGGGCACGCGCTACGCGACGTCAGCTCGGCATTTAAGCAGATCATAACTGATCTCGAAGGATCTCGCTTCAGACGAGATCCACTATCTAATCTTATTATATCTTATCTCAGGCCCAAGGCTCAAAGCAACCCTAATTCACACCAAGGTACGTGCATTACTTATACGAGATTCATACTCCCACAAACACTAACTTTAGCATTGGAGTCTCTTTTGCAGGTACCACTCCCATATTGGAGCATCAAGCGTACCAGTGAAGGAGGCTCACCGATCTTACCTGGCGGATCAGCTCTACAGCAGATTTCCGGTAAGAACATTTGACGCCCATCGTGGGGCCGATCAAGACAGCTCTTATCGGCCACACTTATGGTTTTCACCAGAAACCATAGCAGACGCGTAACGGACGACCTAGATCACACCACTAACATGGAAAACGAAGCAGCATTAAGACAACTGATCGAGCAGGTCGAGCAGATGCAGCAGCAACGCCCCGCAGATCTACAAAGTATGCGTGCCAAGCACGAAACCGACCTAACCGCGATGCGGACCGTCAATGAGGCTGACCTAGCGACTCTACGCACGGAAAACAAAGGGATCCGCGCTCAACTCCCGCAGCGAAATTCTGATCACCCCCTCATACAAACAACCGCAATGAGGAGGAGGAACACTCCACCCCCCGCGACCAAGGTCGAGGAAAAGGACAAGGACGAGACAGAGGTCATACGGAACAGCCCTCTGCCTCCCAACTCAACCCCAGAGGAGCAATGCGAGCCGAGGTCAGCCAGGAAAAAGTACCAACTCCCCTACAGGGAGTAATCAGTACAATCGCAGGTAGTTTCGCAGGAGGGGGCGCCAGCAGCTCGGCCCGAAAAAGACACCTGGGCAACGTCAACCACACACACTTCACCACCTCAGCTCCGCACCAGAGTGCACCGACGATTACTTTCACAAATGACGACTATGCCGGGGTTAACCCCAACCAGGACGATCCCATGGTTATAGCCGTAGCGGTAGCCAATTGGGAGGTTCACAAAACGCTGATCGACCAAGGGAGCTTGGTCGACATCCTGTATTGGCCAACGTTCCTCAGGTTAGACGTCCCCCACTCTCTCATACAACCTCACACAGAGCCCCTAGTCGGTTTTGCAGGAAGAAGCGTTCACACGCTGGGGTACGTGGACCTACTGACAACTTTCGGAGCACCTCCGGATACGAGACGGATCATGGTTCGATACGTCCTCGTGGAAGCCGACACCTCCTATAACATCATCATCGAGAGGCCAACCTTGAACCAACTCGGAGCGGTGGTATCCACCCCACACCTCACCATGAAATTCCCAGGGCATGATGGGAAAGTTATCTCCGTCAAGGCAAATCAGAAGACGGCACGACAATGCTACGCCGAAAGCCTGGAAATCGCCTCACTTGGTGAACAGTGCAAGAGCGACCCCACCTCCTTGGCTCATGCCAACCACGAAGAAATCACCGATCTCGACCCAAGATCCGACTCTCACGACGAACGGCCTAGCCCCATTGACGAGCTCGATGACCTTCAGATCGGGAAACTCCCCAGGAAATCCACGAAGATCAGCAGACAGTTGACCCTAGAGTTGCGACAGCAACTCGAAGCGGAAATCCTCAAAAACGCCGACCTCTTCGCCTGGTCCAGCGCCGATATGCCGGGCATAGACGCTGATTTTATCTGCCACAAGTTAGCAATACACAAGGAGGCAAAACCAGTCGCCCAGCGGAAGAGGAAGGTGGGCGGCGAAAGGCGGGAGGCCATCGTCGCCGAAACGCAGAAACTGCTGAATGCCAGCTTCATCCGTGAGGTCAGGTACACCACATGGCTGGCGAACGTGGTCCTAGTAAAAAAGAACTCAGGAAAGTGGCGGATGTGCGTCGACTACACCAATCTGAACAAAGCATGTCCCAAGGACTCATACCCCTTGCCGAGCATTGACAGGTTGGTCGACGAAGCCTCCGGACACGCCCTCCTCAGCTTCCTCGATGCCTACTCCGGGTACAACCAGATAATGATGCACCCGCCTGACGAAGTGCATACATCCTTCATCACAGACCACACCAACTACTGCTACCGGGTGATGCCCTTCGGCCTCAAAAACGCAGGCGCAACCTACCAGCGGCTGATGGATAAGGTTTTCCAACAACAGATCGAGAGGAACATGGAAGTCTACGTCGACGACATGGTGGTCAAGACCACCTCGGCAGAAGACCATGCTGCCGACCTCGCCAAAGTATTCGCCCAGGTCAGGAAGCACAACATGCGCCTCACCCGGAGAAATGTGTCTTCGGCGTCCAGGGAGGCAAGTTCCTCGGCTTCATGATCACTAGCAGAGGAATTGAGGCCAATCCCGAGAAGTCACTACAAGAATTTTGCGGATTCGCGAGGGAATTTAGCGAGGGATATAATTCCTCTCTAATTCCTCGCTAATTAGCGAGCAAATAGCTTGGATTTATATCCCTAGCTAAATTCCCTCGCTATTTTGCAACCAACCTTTGTCTCCTTGCAAATCCTTCGCTAAAGTTAGTGCTTCTTTAGCGAGAAACTTAGTCCCTCGCAAATGCCTTGCAAATCCCTCTCCAAATTATGAGCCAAAATAAAAAAATAAATTTTTCATCTTGCAAGGGAGTTTTCTTGTCGCAAATTCCTCGCTTATGAGTTATAAGTATAGCCCTCGCAAATTCCTCGCAAATCCTTCGCAAATTAGGGAGGGAAATTTTTTTTCGCTAATCCCTCGCAAACACTACAAGAATTTTGCGGATTAGCGAGGGAATTTAGCAAGGAAATAGCTTGGATTTATATCCCTCGCTAAATAGGAACATTTTACGACCAACCTTTATCTCCTCGCAAATCCTTCGCTAAAGTTAGTGCTTATTTAGCGAGAAATTGAAGCCCTCGCAAATGCCTAGCAAATCCCTCTCCAAATTATGACCCAAAATAAAAAAATGAATTTTTCATCTAGCGAGGGTTTTTTCTTGTCGCAAATCCCTCGCTAATGAGTTATAAGTATATCCCTCGCAAATCTGTCGCAAATCCTTCGCAAATTAGTGAGGGAAAAGTATTTTCGCTAATCCCTCGCAAATAAGAGATTACGTTGCTTGCAATACCCTAAAAAATGTCTCGCAAATTTAGAGAACAAAAGTCTTGCAAATTGACTAATATTATCTAATATTTTTTAATTATTGAATATTTAAAAATATTTTTAGATTTATTAAATATATCTAATATTAATTTTAAAAATTATTAAATATTATCTAATATAATCTATTAAATAAAATTATTGATTAAAAGATAAAGCATACAAATTTTTAGAATCAATTTATTGAATAAGAAATTCAATATATAACGTAATTACATTTATTAAATAACTCGTTTAAGAGATTAGCCGCGTTAAATCTTAGGGCCAGCTATCCTACCTTTTGAGGTACCTTCAACATAGTGAGGAGATTAGTCACTGTTATCGACCCTGAATACTTCAGGAACGAACGTAAAAAAAATAATTAATGATTTATCAAAATAACAAACAAAGAACAATAAAAATTAAAAATCATACTAAATAATTTCTTAAATTTTGATATCTTTAAAGTTAATCCCCTTAAACTTTATAAAAATAAAAAAGTTAACCCTTAAACATCAATAAAGTATATTAATTTAGACATTAAATCAATAGTTTTTTTTAAAGATTATTACACAATTTTTTTTAAATTAGTATTACTTCTATAAGAAAAAAAATACTATTTATAATATCAATTTAATTAGTCAGATCAAATATTAAGTCTTAACTCTTACAAATATAAAGAATTTAAGTTGAGAGAGAATATAATATATACTTATTTAGTCTTAACTCGCACAATGACGGTGTTTTTCGCTAGGCAGGTGTTTCCGGTGGACTACGTGGCCGAAGTGTCGCAGCGCCTTCTAGAAGCCTCTCACTCCGGCGATCTCCCCCTCGCCTTCCACTGCATTGCCGATCCCTCCGTCGACGTCAACTTCGCCGGCGCCGTTACGCTCAAGACCGCCGCCGCCGACCTCCTCCTCCTCCCGGAATCCCCCAGCCAGGTCCGCCTCCACTTCCAGGAATTCGTCTCCGACGTCTCGCCGCTCTTCCTCGCCGTCCACGCCGCCAATGCCGCCAACGCCGATTTTGACTGTTTTATCCTTTTCATAAGTGTGGATTCATTGATTTTGAATTTGAATTTGAATTTGAATTTGAATTTGAATTTGAACTGTTTTGTTTGCTCAGCTTGAGTGAACAATTCGCTGAGAGTGGCATTGTTGTTAACATTTCTGAAAATTTCACATAGAAAATGTGGGTTTCTCCTTTTGGTTTGCTATTTTAAAAAAATACTACTAGAAAATGTGGTTATCTGAAAGTAATTTTTGTTGTCATGAAATGATTTTCAAAATTTATGATTATCAGAAATCATGATTTTTATGTACGGAATTTTTTTTTCGTGTACTAATCTTAGAAATTTCTTCTTGCAAGTTCAAAATCAAAACTTCTATACCTCTGTTTTAATTTTCAAAACGGAAAAAGATATAACAGCTCTTGGCTCCATTCGTGTTTAATTTATTTCAAACAAAAGTGGAAAAAGTTACGTTGAATTTGAATTTTTGAATCCAGTTCGCGTTTTTATTGGATGAAATTTCGTGGTTGGTCCCCACTCTACTTTTCTCCGTCGTTGTCATTCTAGTCTATACATTTATCTCTGTCCATTTGCCCTTGTAATTCTTCCTGAATCTAAAGCGGGACAGATACATATACTCGGGTACCAAGCATGTATCCAAATCGATTCGGTGTTTGGGGTTTTTGAAGCGACAAAGAAAATGAATATTACGATCCGTAAGGATTTCAAATCATTCTAAGCTAGAGATGAAATGACACGTTCCTTTTTTTCCCAGAGGAAATGATAAACGAAGCGATAAATTTAAAAAAAAAAAAAAGAAGCAATAGCCAGACAATTGCTAGGGAAATATTGCGAGGGAATAGCGAGATAATTGCTAGGGAAGTATTGCGAGGGAATAGCGAGATAATTGCTAGGGAAATATTGCAAGGGAATAGCGAGACAATTGCTAGGGAAATATTGCGAGGGAATAGCGAGACAATTGCTAGGGAAATATTGCGAGGGAATAGCGAGATAATTGCTAGGAAAATATTGCTAGGGAATAGAGAAGGGTCTGCGAGGGATATTCAGCGAGGGAATTGCAAGGCCTTAGCTAAGAAATGTAGCAAGGGAATAGAGAGGGGTTTGTGAGGGAACATTAGCGAGGAATTAGCTACAAATTAGAGAGGGATATTTTGTGACCCCTTAACGAGGGAATAGCGGGGAAGCTTGACCGCAAATTAGCGAGCAAATAGTAAGCATCCTTAATATAATTAGCGAGGACCTTAGCGAGGGATTGGCGACGGATTTTGCTACAGATCAGCGAAGGATTAAATCCCTCGCTAATTAGCTACCTGTATTTAGCGAGGGAATGGTCTCTCACAATTTCATCACTATTCCGTCACAAATCTGATTAGCGAGAGATCAGAGACGAAATAGCGAGGGAATAGTCCCTCGCTAATATGTAATTTTCTTGTAGTGAGTGTAAAGCAATCATACAGATGCAAAGCCCACAAATGGTGAAAGAGGTCCAACGCCTAGCTGGACGGCTGGTCTCATTATCCCGTTTCATCCCCAAACTTGCGGAAAAGGCAGGGCCCATTTTTACCCTGCTGCGAAAACCAAAAGACTTCCAATGGACGGATCGGTGCGAAGAAGCTTTCCGGAGCTTCAAAACCTTCCTCACAACCCCGCCGATCCTACAGAGGCCAGATCACAAAATCGACCTCCTCCTTTACTTAGCCGTAGCAGAAGGCGTTATCAGCGCAGTAGTAGTACAAGAGCACCAGAAAGTGCAGACACCAATCTATTTCATCAGCCGAGTCCTCCAAGATGAAGAGAAGCGATACCAGGTGATCGAGAAACTGACACTAGCACTTGTCACCGCAACTCGACGTCTCCGACCCTACTTCTAGAGTCACCAGGTGGTAGTCAAAACCGACTACCCCATCAAGCAAATTCTGCGAAAGCCCGAGCTCGCCGGACGGATGATTACGTGGTCAGTAGAGTTGTCTGAGTTCGGCATCCAGTACGAAAGTCGCAGACCATTGAAGGCCCAGTGCCTGGCCGACTTCGTAGCCGAGCTCACACCTACCACTGCCGAGGAACCTCAGGTGTGGACCTTACATGTGGACGGATCCTCCAACTCTAAGGGTGATGGCGCAGGCATCATATTGGAGGGACCAAACCAAGTCACTCTAGAACAATCCCTTAAGTTCGGCTTCAAAGTGACCAACAACCAGGCGGAATACGAGGCACTTCTTGCGGGATTAAGGCTAGCCCGCGACCTCGTAGCCCGAAAGGTAAGTTGCAACAGCGACTCAAAACTCATGGTGGAGCAGCTCAGCGAAACGTACCAAGCAAAAGACACTCTGCTGCAGCGGTACTTTCACACTGCATCCCACCAGATCTCGTCCTTCGACGAATTCACCATAAAGCATGTGCCGCAAGAACAAAACGCCCGAGCTGACCTCCTATCAAAGCTCGCCAGCATCAAAAAGCCTGGGCAGCACTGAACCATCATTCAGGAAACCTTGCACTCACCCAGCTTAGACAACAAAGTCGTCAACGTCAGTGACAATGAAGACCTGGGATGGATGGCAGACATCTGGAGCTACTTGAAAGAAGGAACCCTGCCCGAGGACAAAGACGAAGCTCGGAAAATAAGGATGAGATCGGCTAAGTTCATCATCATCGGAGATGAGTTATTCAAACGTGGAGTTTCCTCTCCACTGCTCAAATGCATGACTGCGTCTCAGGCAGCTTATGTCATCAGGGAAATTCACCAGGGGATATGCGGCATTCACTCCGGGGCACGCTCAATGGCGACCAGGGTACTCCGAACTGGGTACTACTGGCCCACTCTAAAGTCGGACTGCCAGAACTACATTAAAAAATGTAGAGAGTGCCAGCAATTCAGCAACACACACCGGCAACCACCCGAAGCTCTCCACCACATGATGTCGGCATGGCCTTTCTCCTAGTGGGGAATGGACATTCTCGGACCATTCCCCCCTGCGAAAGGTCAACTGAAATTCCTCTTGGTGGCAATCGATTATTTCACCAAGTGGATCAAAGCATGCCCGCTTGCCAAAATTACCACTGAGAACGTGCAAAAATTCACATGGAAGAACATCATTTGCAGGTTTGGAATCCCTCACACTCTCGTAACCGATAACGGCCGACAGTTCATCGCGCAGGGATTCGAAGACTTCCTCTGAGAGCTCGGTATGGAGCATCTCCCGACCTCGGTGGAACACCCCCAAACCAACGGCCAAGCCGAAGTAGCCAACAAAGTCATGCTCCGGGAACTCAAGAAACGGTTGGGAAACGCCAAGGGACAGTGGCCCGACGAACTCCCCAGCATCCTCTGGGCGTATCACTGCCCCCCCAATCAACCACGCAGGAAACACCCTACAGGCTAACTTACGGAGTTGATGCAATGATCCCTGTAGAAGTCGGAGAGACATCCCACCGACGACAGGTTTTCGACACCGAGCAGAATGCTCAAGAGTTGGCAGCTGACCTCGACTTGGTGGACGAGCATAGAGACAAAGCTCAAATCCACGAAGAAGCATGCAAGCTCCGAGCTTCCCGAAGATACAATACCCGAGTACGACCTCGTTCTTTCCGAGCTGGTGACTTAGTGTGGCGATTGCTAGGCGAAGCCCGAAAGGACACGTCGAATGGGAAGCTTGCACCTACTTGGGGTTGTAACGACCCACCCTAGGCCGTCACATCAATAACCAACCAAAATAAAATAATATAAAATAAAGAAAATAGAGCAAAAGCCAGCTACGCTAGAGTGTAGATATACAATAACATATAAATTGTTTCCAAAATATATAATATAATCTTTTATAACAGAGTCATCATCCTCAGTAAAGTTATACAGTAATCCAAAAAGATAATATAATTACAATGTCATGAAAACATCAAAATAAGACACCCTAGGTGCTGGTCAAGCTCTAAACCTAGCCACTTCTCAAAGCAGCTATCCAAAAGACTCCTTGCTATCCCAAAGCCTCATACCTGATCTGCTCCCCCACATAGTGAGATCATCACAGTCCACAACATGGAAATATAAGGGTTAGCACATATAAAACCAATCATAGTACATCATAATAAAATATCATTAAACAGATATTTATCCACAGTATTTATCCAGACCAACAAGTCATTTTCAAGCTAAATATAGACCAACCCAAAATATAATGTATACACGTCCATGCCAATGTCACTACAAGAAAAAGTCAAATTTCCCACGGATTATTTCCCACGGACCAAAATCCGTCGGAAATTTCCCACGGATTTAGATCCGTGGGAAATTTCCGACGGAATTTCCCACGGATTTTTACATGAAGGAATTTCCGACGGAATTTCCGACGGATTTAAATCCGTGGGAAATTTCCGACGGATTTTAAATCCGTCGGAAATTTCCCACGGAATTTCCCACAAATTTATATCTGTCTGAAATTTCCGACGGAATTTCCCACGGATTTAAATCCGTCTAAAATTTTTGACGAAGTTTCCCACGGATTAAAATCCGTCTGAAATTTCTGACGGAGTTTCCCACGTCTAAAATTATTAAATAAAATTTCAGCCAATTATTTTTCAAATGCAACCAATCCTAATCGCATCAATACACACAACAATGCACTATATAATGTTTTCATTATTATATGGGTGTTTTCAAAATATAAATAAGATAAATATAAATCAAAGTGTGTGAGGTATGACTTATATTACCTATATATAATTATATGTTTAGGTTATTATAAATTATAAACTAATTAGCGTAAATGTGTTTTTTGTTACTTATCTTGAAAAATACCAACACATGACGTTCAAATTTAAGAATAACACATCTTTTCTTTAATTTTTAAAAATCACTCATCTCTTTGAAAATAACGTTATTAATTAAATAAGGGGAAAAAAGTTAAATTATGTTCTGCAAATGATATATATGTATCTATCATTTATTTCTAAATTACATCTAATATGTCATTTTGATGAAAACTTTCATTGACCTTCAATTTTGAAAATAAGATTTTTTTCAATTCATTTTTAAAATTATTACTTAAATTTAATATATTTTTTTTTTAAATCACAGTGTGCATGATATTTAAAATAAATTTCAAAAAAGTTGAAATAATGAAATAAGAGATCAAATCTCATTTAATTATTGATATTTGTATTAATAAATTATTTTCTCTTAATAGTATATAAACAGTATTATCTTATATAAGTAGTTGTATGTGCCTCTTAAATAAATAAATAAGAAAATTAATACTCACTTTAAAATTTGAGAAGAGATATATGTATGACGTTATTGAGAAAAACTTCAAGTAGGGGTTAATGAAATTTTTTCTAGATTAAATCTTCTTTATTTAAAACTTAAAAGATTAAAGTTAAAATAATTACACTAAATAATTATTTTTGTTCCTAATAACTGATTGATTTAAAAATCTCTTTAAGTTGTAGTAATTTCTTAAATTTACATTTTATTGATTTCTGAATTTTATATTTAAGTAAATCAGTAAAGTACAAAGTAACGAGTATAAAGACAGAGAAAATGAATAAAAGAAAAGAATTAATAAATAATAAAAATAAAAAATTATTTAAATTACAATATAGAAATTCAAAAATTTAAGACAAAAAGACAAAAATATACTTAAAAATAATTCAAATTAAAATATGGAAATTCAAATATTTTAAGTGAAAAGACAAAGATATACTTAAAAAATTATTAAAATTAAATTATTTAAATATATAATCATATTATTACAAATAAAATTAGAATATATAAAATAAAAATCATTTAAGGGTATGATTATCTATTATTTTTTAGACAAAATCAGTTACAAGATGACGTATAACTTTATATTAAATGTGAATTTTGTAAATTCAACCGTTAAATTAAAAATATTTTACTCTTAAATCATATATACAAAATGTTATATTAATCGAAGATGATTTCTTATAAAACAAAATTAAATATGTTGAAAAATTTATATTTTCGATGAGAAATTTTTTTGTAGGAAAAGCTATATTATTGATGAAATATTTCAGACAAATTTATATTTGTCGAAAATGTAAGAACTGGTTTTAAATTTGATATGAAAATATTATGATATTATTAGATAAGATTTTAAGTTAGTATTTTATTAATAGTTGATAATTAAAAAATAAAATAAGGATAAATACATTTTTTGAATTTTATATGTTTGATTTAAGATAACTTATAAAATAACTCTTTGGTAAAGTTATTCCGCTCAGTAACTCATGGCGTGTGTTGAATTTTATCGATCTAATTAATTGTTAAATTAAAAGTTACTAAATTTTACTAATAATTAATATAAAAAATTAATTAGTTTTGGAATAAATTATTTGTGAATTAACAATATAATTAAAACATTAATTATTTTAAATTATTTAACTAAAATCTTATTGACAATTTACTATATGATCTTAATATTTTTGTATAATTAATATCTGGTTTTACTATATGATCTTAATATTTTTGTATAACTAATATCTGATTTTAAATTTGATATGAGAATATTATATATAATTAGATAAGATTTTAAGTTAGTATTTTATTAATAGTTGATAATTAGAAGAAAAAAACAAGGATAAATACATTTTTTGAATTTTATATGTTTGATTTAAGGTAAATAAATATATTAAATTAATTAATAATTTATTTAAAATATTAAAATTTAATTTATAAGTATGTATTAAATAAATATTTATAATTTTTTAAATTATATTATCATTATAAATTATAAAATTAAATAATTTAAATTATAATTTTAAATAAAAATAAGTTGACGTTAATTATAAAAGTAAGTACATATAAATAAATAATAATTAAATATATTATTATTATTAATTATTATTATTTGTAATATAAAATTATTATATATTATTATTATAGTACAAATATGAGATTGTATATTTGAGAATGACTTAAATGAATTAATTTGTACAAGTTATACTGACAACATACATATACATTTCGGTAGCTTACTTATAAGAACTTCACAGTTAAGCGTGCTTGACCTGGAGTAGTACAGGGATGGGTGACCTTCTGGGAAGTTTCCCAGAAATTGCACAAGTAAGGATAAAACACATTAAACAATGAAATATCGTGAAATAGAACCCTTGAGAGGCCAAATATGAGGGTTGTTACATTAATAAATTTATCCGTGGGAAAATCCGTGGGAAAGTTACCCACGGATAAATCCGTGGGAAATTACCCACGGATAAATCTGTGGGAAAATCCGTGGGAAAGTTACCCACGGATTAAAATCCGTGGGTAAATTTCAGACGACCAATTTACCGACAGATTAGTGTCCGTCGGTAATCCGTCGGAAATGCCTCATTACCCACGGATTTTGGGCATTTCCCACGGATTTTTGCCGTCTGAAATACCGAATTTTCTTGTAGTGTGTATACATATTTTATGATAATAAAATAATCCATAACCAATGTATACAATCCATACCATATGTATACATATTCCATATCCAAAACAAAGTCACACCACTGTATAATCCATGATGTAACCAACACATCCAAACCAAATGTTGGCCTCAACACCATCCAAACCAAGTGTTGATACGGTGAAACATGTCAGCAACCCATGTCCCACGCCTAACCTCTCATGGAAAATATACAGTTGGATTACGTCGTCACGTAACCCTGGTGGGGCCACCTCATCCATCGGTATGACTCGGCCTAGACCCATACCGGTAGCAAATAGAATACTTAGAGGAGTACTTCAGAATCTACCTAACATCTGAAGTGGCTTATTATATAACCTTTGGAAAAGTTCCACATTGGAATCCTCACCATGGGATTCCCAAATTCCATATTTTTCCAAAGATTATATCCTGATCTCACCAAGAGATCTAATCCATACCATAACCTTACTCCTTTAAGTCCTATTTACTTTTCCAAACCACATACACATAGCATATTCCATAATTAAACATAACCATAACCATGCCAATTTGTCAATATAATAATAATATAAATAATTAAATATCCAAAACAACCATCAATTGATCCAAATTATATTATGTGAAATGAAAATCTCCACATAAAATAGCATATTAAAATTATACTATTCCTATCATGCTCATACGCACTAGATTAATTTTATAAGCACTACCCTTACTTGGATAAACCTGAACTGAAACTTGGGCAGAACCTTCTCCTCTTTCTTGCTTAAGCAAGAACCGAAACTCGGGCAGAATCTCCACCTCTCTCCTTAAACAAGGATCGAAACTCGGGCAGAATCTCCACCTCTCTCCTTAAACAAGGATCGAAACTCGGGTAGAATCTCCTCCTCTCCCTCCTCTTTTCTCTCCCCTGGCAGAACCTCCTCTATTGGATTCCTCTTTCTCCCTCCTATTTTCTTTTCTCCTCCCCTCTCTTTCTTTCTCTCTGTAGGATTCTCTTCTCTCCAGTTATATTTTTTTCACCCCCTGCCTCCTATTTATAGGCAACCAGAGTCACCCAGAACGGCCCGTATTGAATTCGGAACGGCCCGTTCCGAATCTTTCAAATGTACGCAAATTTTTAAACTGGAACGGCCCGTTCCAAAATCGGAACGACCCGTTCCCAAAAAGCAGAACGGCCCGTTCTAAAATCAGAACGACCCGTTCCGAGACTCATCCAGAACGGCCCGTTCTCCTTCCGGAACGGCCCGTTCTCCCTCCAAAATGGCCCGTTCCAAAATCAGAACGGCCCGTTCTCCCAGTTGGAACGGCCCGTTCTGGACCCGTTCCCAACTTAAAATTTAGTGTCTTTTTATTGCTTGGAACGGCCCGTTCCAATTTTGGAACAGCCTGTTCCAAGTTACCCATTTACTCCTCAAACTTTAATAAAATTTGCGAAAATGCCATTAATAGAAATTACAAAAATACCCCCTTTAGAAAAATGAATATTACAATTCTCCCCAACAACAAAAATTTTCATCCTCGAAAATTCACTTACTTAAAAAGAGATATGGGTATTGATCCTTCATCTTGTCTTCCAATTCCCAAGTGGCTTCATTAGTAAACTCATCCCAAATAACCTTCACCAAATTGATAGTTTTACCTCGCAATTGTTTAACTTTCTTATCTGCCACTGAAACTGGCTGTTTCTCAAAAGTTAGATTCTCTTTAATTTGCACTGCCTCTGATTCCAAGACATGACTCGGATCGTGAATATACTTCCTCAGTTGTGAAACATGGAACACATCATGCAGATTAGAAAGGAATGGAGGTAATGCAATCTGATATGCCATTGGTCCAATCCTCTTGAGAATTTGATACGGCCCCATAAACTTAAGGTTCAACTTCTTAGCTTTGATAGCTCTTCCCACACCTATGGTAGGAGTTACCTTCAAAAATACATGTTCTCCCTCTGAAAACTCCAAAGGTTTCCTCCTCTTGTCTGCATAAGACTTTTGCCGACTCTGAGCAGCTTTCATTCTTTCCTGAATTTGTTTCACCTTTTCAGTAGTCTGTAAGATGATCTCTGGTCCCACCATCACTGATTCTCCCTCTTTAAACCAACACAAAGGTGTTCGACATTTTCTCCCATACAGAGCCTTAAAAGGTGCCATTCCTATACTTGCGTGGAAACTTTTATTATAAGTGAACTCAACCAAAGGCAACATCTCTTCCCAATTCCCTAGATGATCCAAAATACAAGCCCTCAACAAGTCTTCCAAAGATTGGATAGTCCTCTCAGACTGCCCATCAGTCTGTGGATGATAAGAAGAACTGAGTCTTAACTTAGTCCCTAACGCCTGATGCAAACTTTGCCAAAATCGAGAAGTAAAACGAGGATCCCTATCAGATATGATACTGGAGGGCACACCATGTAATCTAACAATCTCCTTAATATACAATTGAGTTAACTTTTCCAAGGACCACTTTATATTCACTGGAAGGAAATGAGCACACTTAGTTAATCTATCCACGATCACCCAAATAGAATCACAATTCTTAGCAGATCTTGGTAATCCAACAACAAAATCCATGGTTATACTATCCCATTTCCATTCTGGCACTTCCATCATTTGTAACAAACCTCCTGGTTTTTGATGTTCTACTTTAGCTTTCTGACACACAATGCAAGATGCAACATACTCGACTACCTCCCTCTTCATACCACTCCACCAGAACATTTTCTTCAAATCTTGATACATTTTTGTCATACCCGGATGTACACTCAACTTACTTTTATGACCTTCCTCAAGTATCAACTTTTTCAACTCTTTATCTTGTGGAATACAAATTCTACCCTTGTACCTCAAGATTCCATCCATATCTTGTTCAAATCCTTCAGCTTTCTCAGAACCCAACAACTCTCTAACCTTATTCAATCTCGTATCCTGAACTTGTTTTTGTTTCACCATCTCCAAGAAATCACTAGTTATGGTAGTCATACCACAACTAATAAAATCTGGGGCAATCACAACATTAAGATTCATATCCCTGAATTTCTCTACCAACTCCATCTCTCTAACCATCATATAAGACATATGAAGAGATTTTCTACTCAAAGCATCTGCTACCACATTTGCTTTACCTGGATGGTACATTAACTGAAAGTCATAATCTTTCAAAAACTCAATCCACCTCCTTTGCCTCATATTTAACTCTTTCTGATCAAACAAATATTTTAGACTCTTATGGTCACTGAACACATCAAATTTTGCTCCATAGAGATAATGCCTCCAAATCTTTAAAGCAAAAACCACCGTAGCCAACTCTAGATCATGCGTAGGATAATTTCATTCATGAGTCTTTAACTGCCTAGATGAATAGGCCACAACCTGTCTATCTTGCATAAGGACACATCCTAAACCTTGATGAGATGCATCACAATAAACCTCAAAAGACTTATTAGGATTTGGCAGAATCAATACTGGAGACGACATCAACTTTTCTTTTAATTCTTGAAAACTCTTTTCACACTTCTCCGTCCATATAAAAGGATGATCCTTCCTAGTCAGCTGTGTCAAAGGCATAACCATTTTAGAAAATCCTTCTATAAATCTTCTATAATAGCCAGCCAATCCCACAAAACCTCGAACTTCAGTAACTGATTTCGGACGCTCCCACCTCAAAACCGCTTCCACCTTAGTGGGATCAACTGCAATTCCTTGTGCAGAAATCACATGACCCAAGAACTTAACTTCAGATAACCAAAACTCACATTTTGACAACTTTGCAAATAATTGTTTCTCCTTCAATACTTGCAAAACTATCCTCAGATGTTCTCTATGTTCCTCCATAGATCTAGAATAAACCAGAATATCATCAATAAACACCACCACAAACTTATCCAGAAAGGGTCTGAAAATCCTGTTCATATAATCCATGAAAATAGCTGGAGCATTCGTCACTCCAAAAGGCATGAAAACATACTCATAATGGCCATACCGAGTCCTGAAAGCAGTCTTTGGTATGTCCTCCTCCTTTACCCGAATCTGGTGATACCCAGATCTCAAATCAATCTTGGAGAAAATAGTAGCTCCCCTTAACTAATCCATCAAATCATCTATTCTTGGCAATGGATATTTATTCTTGATTGTCAATTTATTTAACTGCCTGTAATCCACACATAACCTCACGCCACCATCCTTCTTCTTTACCAATAACACGGGTGCTCCCCACGGAGAGACATTAGGTCTGATCATCTGTTTCTCCAAAAGTTCTTCAACCTGCTTCTTCAATTCAGATAGCTCTGCTGGTGTCATTCTATAAGGAGAAATAGACACTGGTCCCGCCCCTGGTATAAGATCAATACTAAATTCCAACTCTCGCTTTGGTGGTAATCCCGGAACATCATCCGGAAAAACCTCTGGAAATTCTCTAACAACATCAATACTATTCAACAAATTTTCATTCTCTATACTAATAAAAGATAAGATCATAAACCCAAGAGTTCCACCCTTTAACAACCCATCCACTTGTCCACTAGAAATAAATCTCTCCTGTTCAACAGTAGGAAAGATTAATCTCTTTTCTGAACAATCTATCAAAATCCTATTGGCAGAAAGCCAATTCATCCCTAAAATCACATCCAACTCAGATAGAGATAAACAAAACAAATTCACTTTATAACAACGCCCTTCCACCTCCACTGGACATTTCAAACAAACCTCAGAAGTCAAAACAGACCCTGAAGCTGGGGTAGAAACAACTAGATCCACACACAAAGAATTCACAACCAAATTTAACCTTGCCACGCACTCATAAGAAATAAAAGAATGTGAAGCACCAGAATCATATAAAATAGAAATATCATTACCATCAGCTTTGCCCTTTCCCTTTACCAGCTCGGATGACGTTTCAGCTTCAGCACCTGTCAAAGCAAAAACACGACCTGTTGTAGTAGGCCGATCCACTTTCTGGTTCTCTCTAGCTGGAATATTTTTGACATTGCAATCTTTAGCCATGTGACCCACCTTGCCACATTTAAAACACGTATAGTTCTTTGTAGGACAGTCCTTCATCATATGTGGGCCTCCACAGATATAACATCTAATACTCTGAACATCTCTTGTGGTAGTAGTCCCCATCGGTTTCTTATTAGCATTTCCAATTTGAAACTGAGATGGTCTCTTTTGAGGATGTTTCCCCCTCCCAAATCCAGATGATCCCTCTAGACCCTTTGCCACTCTATTTCCTCCTTCAAATCTCTCAACTGTTTTTTCCTTTTCAACTAGAACTGGGAACTCCATAATTTCCATAGGGACAATAGTCTTTTTCAGCTCAAATCTTAGACTCTCACTAAACTTCCTGCATCTCCAGGCTTCAGTGATAGCTTGAGAATAATACCTAGCCAAGTGTTCAAACTTGACCACATACTCTTGTACTGACATATTTCCTTGTTGCAGTCTCAAAAATTCAGCTTACTTAGCATATCTGGCGCTATCTGGAAAATATTTCTCTAGGAATACCTTTTTGAAATTTTCCCAATTTATCGCCTCCCCTCTAGCTTCCATCATAGCTTGAGCACCTTTCCACCAGAAACTAGCCTCACCCACCAACATATAAACAGCATAAACTAGCTTCCTCTCCTCGGGGCATTGCATCACCATGAAGATTTTCTCCATCTCTTCAATCCATTGATCAACAATTTCAGGTCCATCAACACCTGTAAATTGAGGAGGATTCCCTTTTCTGAACTCTGACAAGCCCCTATATTCATCAGGTACTTTAGTCCTAGCTGCTTCAGCTACAGTCCGGTTGGTCTCCATCTGAGCCAACAAAGTATTCTGTTGTCCAATAGCAGCAACAATTAGCTCCATAGCCTGAGCAATCTGCCGCTCATCTACACCTGAAGAAGGATGAGAATGGTTTCCCCTACCAACCATCCTAATAAAGATAAAAGATCAAGGAACCCATGAGTTTACACTAAAACACATAAGAAGTTCCTTTCAAAAAATTCTATTTCCACTCAACAGAAACATAATAAGACCATTTCCCATAAACCCTAAAGAGACTCGACCAGCTCTGATACCAAAATTGTAACGACCCACCCTAGGCCGTCACATCAATAACCAACCAAAATAAAATAATATAAAATAAAGAAAATAGAGCAAAAGCCAGCTACGCTAGAGTGTAGATATACAATAACATATAAATTGTTTCCAAAATATATAATATAATCTTTTATAACAGAGTCATCATCCTCAGTAAAGTTATACAGTAATCCAAAAAGATAATATAATTACAATGTCATGAAAACATCAAAATAAGACACCCTAGGTGCTGGTCAAGCTCTAAACCTAGCCACTTCTCAAAGCAGCTATCCAAAAGACTCCTTGCTATCCCAAAGCCTCATACCTGATCTGCTCCCCCACATAGTGAGATCATCACAGTCCACAACATGGAAATATAAGGGTTAGCACATATAAAACCAATCATAGTACATCATAATAAAATATCATTAAACAGATATTTATCCACAGTATTTATCCAGACCAACAAGTCATTTTCAAGCTAAATATAGACCAACCCAAAATATAATGTATACACGTCCATGCCAATGTATACATATTTTATGATAATAAAATAATCCATAACCAATGTATACAATCCAAACCATATGTATACATATTCCATATCCAAAACAAAGTCACACCACTGTATAATCCATGATGTAACCAACACATCCAAACCAAATGTTGTCCTGAACACCATCCAAACCAAGTGTTGATACGGTGAAACATGTCAGCAACCCATGTCCCACGCCTAACCTCTCATGGAAAATATACAGTTGGATTACGTTGTCACGTAACCCTGATGGGGCCACCTCATCCATCGGTATGACTCGGCCTAGACCCATACCGGTAGCAAATAAAATACTTAGAGGAGTACTTCAGAATCCACCTAACATCTGAAGTGGTTTATTATATAACCTTTGGAAAAGTTCCACATTGGAATCCTCACCATGGGATTCCCAAATTCCATATTTTTCCAAAGATTATATCCTGATCTCACCAAGAGATCTAATCCATACCATAACCTTACTCCTTTAAGTCCTATTTACTTTTCCAAACCACATACACATAGCATATTCCATAATTAAACATAACCATAACCATGCCAATTTGTCAATATAATAATAATATAAATAATTAAATATCCAAAACAACCATCAATTGATCCAAATTATATTATGTGAAATGAAAATCTCCACATAAAATAGCATATTAAAATTATACTATTCCTATCATGCTCATACGCACTAGATTAATTTTATAAGCACTACCCTTACTTGGATAAACCTGAACTGAAACTCGGGCAGAACCTTCTCCTCTTTCTTACTTAAACAAGAACCGAAACTCGGGCAGAATCTCCACCTCTCTCCTTAAACAAGGATCGAAACTCAGGCAGAATCTCCACCTCTCTCCTTAAACAAGGATCGAAACTCGGGCAGAATCTCCTCCTCTCCCTCCTCTTTTCTCTCCCCTGGCAGAACCTCCTCTACTGGATTCCTCTTTCTCCCTCCTCTTTTCTTTTCTCCTCCCCTCTCTTTCTTTCTCTCTCTAGGATTCTCTTCTCTCCAGTTATATTTTTTTCACCCCCTGCCTCCTATTTATAGGCAACCAGAGTCACCCGGAACGACCCGTATTGAATTCGGAACGGCCCGTTCCAAATCTTTCAAATGTACGCAAATTTTTAAACTGGAACGGCCCGTTCTAAAATCGGAACGGCCCGCTCCCAAAAAGCAGAACGACCCGTTCTAAAATCAGAACGGCCCGTTCCGAGACTCATCTAGAACGGCCCGTTCTCCTTCCGGAACGGCCCGTTCTTGTAACATCCCGAATTTTTCTACTAATACTACGAATAATTATTATTTATTTTTGTATTTATGAAGATTATTTCCTTATAATTATTGTGATTAATTAAATGGGTTTGATTGAAGTTTTAAAGATTTTTAATAATAATCATTTATGAAAATTATTTTGTATAATATTATTAATTATGATATTTTGTTATAATTATTATTTGAAGAAAATCATCTTTTAAATTGTTTTGATATTTTATTCCAAAACAATAATTATTTAAAACGTACAAAATAATATTCTTCTATTAGCATATTTAAATAAATATTTATATGTTTTAAGAGAAGGTTGATTTTATATGATATTTTGTTATTGAAATTATATTATTATATTTTGGGTCAGAAATATATTATTATTATAGAGGAAAAATATTTTATAATATACATGTATTTATTTTATTTAATTATTTTGAGGAAAAAGAGAAGTGGGTTAGAAGAGAAGGAAAATGGGTTGGGTTGACCCAACCCAATGGATTAATTTTAAGGAGTCAGGTAGCGTTAACCCTATCTACCTCATTTGTGTTCTGAAGGGTTAGGAAAAAAAAGGAGAAACAAAGAGCTATAAGGAAGAGTACTCAGGAACGACCTTAGATCACACCTTTGTCTTCTGCTTATCCAGGTAAGGGGGGAGTGAGAACCTCGCTCTGGGCGTGGGATTGTATGCTGGGTAGTGGGATTGGCTCCCAATCCTGTGTTTGTTGTATTTTTGTATGCTCATGTATGAGAGATTTCTCCCAATTGTATCTGTTTTGCTTATTATTTTTCTTATATGCAATTAATTGTATGATTTGAGATTTCTATGGGTTCTTATGGGAAACCCTATGAGAAACAGGAAAAATATGAATATTTTCTGTTTTGCTATCTGATTGCTCTATTGTATTCCTTGTTGAATGTAATGTGCAAGTATGTGATTAATTTTGAGAATAAATATGTTTTGATATGATTTAGAGTGCTCTGTGGGTTTCTACGGGAAACCCTATGAGAAAACAGGCAAAATATAAATGCTTTCTGTTTTGCTTTTTGAGTTTTCTGTTGTGTTTCTTGATATTTGCTGAGCGTAAATATGTGTCTAATTTATTAAATAAACAAGTTTTGATATGATTTAGAGTTATGTGGGTTTCTACGAGAAACCCTATGAGAAAATAGGCAAAATATAAATATTTTCTGTTTTGCTTTTTGAATGTTCTGTTACGTTCCTTGTGTGATGTATAATGTAAATATGTATTTAATTTTATAAATAAACGAGTTTTGATATAAATTAAAGTGCTCTGTGGAGGCTTTGTGAATATGATGAGATAATATGAAATGTGATAATGAAATGTTATGACGAAATGTGATGATGTGAAATGACCATGGGAAATGATAATGTGATATGAGAATGCATAGAGTCGTGATTGACATGCATCATTTGCATGTGTTTTAAGGGTACGATATGGAATACACCGCCAGAGAAGACCCCCTAGTGTAAAAGCTTTGGGGATTAGTCCTTGGGGATAGCTCGGTTTGGAAGTCTCAGTCTCGCCCATTGTGTGCATGGGATGTATCTTGCGCGGCTTAGCTATCCCGACGAGACTCTAGTAGTATATCCTTCTAGTGAGAGTGCGCAGAGGGTGTGACCCGGCATGTACTCCTAGACTACTCTTCGTGTATTGCTAGCGGCAATATGCCATGTGATGTTTTACTGGCGCCACATGCATGATAATGTGAAGTCCGTGTCCATACATGTGCATCCTTATTATTAAATGATGATAAATTACTTTTTGTATGACTTGGATGATTGAATAAACTATTGTTGTTGATTGATCTATGAGGTAACTGTATTGTTTATGTTTGGCTATCCGGTGTGCGTTCCTACACCGTGAGCCAGAGTGAGATGTTTCTCACTCCCTTCTTTTGTGTTGTTTCTCTTGTTTGATATACAGGTGATCATCAGCGTGAGGCTGAGGATGTTGGTGATGAAGCTTAGGCTTCTATGTTGGATTTTGCTCTGATATGACATGTGACATCGGGACATAGATAGGATTAGTTTAAAATGTTCTTATTAAATTATTTTGGAAAATTCAGTTTTATTTCTTTGTAATTTTACTGGCATGTTATTTGGATTAAGTTTATGAATGTGAACTCTTTACCCTTACGTGGTTGGAAATTTGATTTTTATTGATGAAAAATTCTATTTTTTTTATATAATTACTATATATGTATGTTGGGGTAGAGGGTGTCACAGTTCTCCCTCCAGAATGGCCCGTTCCAAAATCAGAACGGCCCGTTCTCCCAGTTGGAACGGCCCGTTCTGGACCCGTTCCCAACTTAAAATTTAGTGTCTTTTTATTGCTTGGAACGGCCCGTTCCAATTTTGGAACAGCCCGTTCCAAGTTACCCATTTACCCCTCAAACTTTAATAAAATTTGCGAAAATGCCATTAATAGAAATTACAAAAATACCCCCTTTAGAAAAATGAATATTACAGGGGTGGCCCGTTCCGAGTTACAGAAGACTTGGAAAATGGAGCGTATAGGCTGGAAGAACTCAACGGGAAGCCCATACCGCGGACTTGGAATGCTACGCATCTCAAGTTCTACTTCAGCTGAATTTTGTATGAATGAGCTGTGCACTCTTTTCCCACCTCAGTCTTTTATCCCAAAAAATAGATAAATGGGTTTTGGCTGAGAGGGTTTTTAACGAGGCACATATTTCCATCAATAAGATAACCCATTCCTTTTTATTAACACTCTTTTACCTTCACCGTTTTACTACAAAATGCCTTACGTTTAACACACTTATCCGAGGTTGAAACCGAACCTTGATAAAACACATATTACTCTAAATCTGAGGTCGAGTACGAACCACTTATCCGAGGTCGAATTCGAACCTTGATGAAGCACATATTACTCTAAATTCGGGGTCGAAAACGAACCTTCGAATCGAACGTCCAAGGTCGAGTCCGAACCTCGACACAATCCATTCTACACCGACTTAGGGTCGAATACGAACCCCAACACGCTTTACACAAATTCGAGGTCGAGAACGAACCTTAGAAACGCCCATCCGAAGTCGAGTCCGAATTTGGCATGATTCATTTTACTCTGGTGTAGGGTCCAATACGAACCCTAACACGCTCTACACAAATTCGAGGTTGAGTGCGAACCCTAAAACGTTAATCCGAGGTCAAGTTCGAACCTCAGTATGATTAAGGTCGAGCCCGAACCTTCGCAACGTATCACTCAACAAAAGTACAAGGCCAAATCCGAGCTCGAGATACAACTCAACTCACTTTAATTCGAGGTCGAATCCGAACCTTAAGTCAGATTCGAACCCCCCAAAAAGATTCATTTATGAAAAACCGAGGTCGAGGCCTAACCCCGGCATGACCACCTCGGACCCATAAAAACACACAACAGACACCAAGCGTGTCTCAAAACGTGCAAAACAGTAAAAACCAAGCGCAAATAAACAAAGAAAAATACGTATATACAAAGCTATGCTTACCAAGTTCAATACATGAATTCAAAGGGAAGTAAAAAGAAAACAGGAAAACTAAACTATTACAAAAAATGGCCTACACAGAGGCATTCTCGCTGGAGCTGTCCTCGACATCATTCTCCTTGACTAGCTTCCCAAAGCGAACGACCTTATCCACGTGCATGCCGGAGAAATCAAACCCGGGTGCAAGGAGCCTGGCCTGGCGAGCAGCCTTGAGGAAGCCCCTCTTATGCTCCACTACGATGGAGCGCTCTACCTGCTCAAGTCTCCTCTCTAGCGCCGCCTTCTCGGCTTCCAGCGACGAAAGGCCTACTCTCTGGGAGCAATCTCCTCCTCTTTGCTACCAATGATGACCTCATCGCGAAGATGCTCCTCGGTTACCGACACCAGTTCGCCCTTCAAAAATGCAACGTCATCTTCCAAAGAGCGAACATGCTCCCGAGAAGACATCACCTCGCCTCGGGACGAGGTAACAAGCCCCCGCAACTCACCCACCCGGGAGGCATAGTTTTCATTGGAGTGCAAGGCGATCTCCAATGACTTCTGGGCCATGGCGAGACCCCCCATCGCCGCCTGGAGCTCGGCTCCCTGCATCTTCGCTTCGCCAAGGGTAGCAGTCAGAACCTCGTTCTCCTCTCTCAGGACTCTATTCTCATCCTTCAGAGGCTGAACAAGGCTCCTCAGCTTCGCCATGTCCTCCTGATGCCTCGACCACTTGTGTTTCCAGTAATCCACAATGGTCGTGCCTCTCTGCAAGAAGATCTGGGCGGCCTCGAAACTCCCCATCAGCCCGGCCGACTCGATCATCGCCTGATCAGCCGTGCTCAGCGACCCCTTTGGGAAAAACTTCTCCGGAGTCACCGCGGCGCTCCACAGAGTGTCGACCTCTTCCGACGCACTCAAATGCTCTAACCGCATGGGCGCGCCCTCTTGCGCATAGCGGTACGCAAGATACGGCCGCTTCGGCTTCGGCACTAGACCGGAGGTAGGGAGCTCGGAGCTCGATCCCTCCCTACGAGCCTTGGCGGAAGTAGACGCCGGCACCCCCTGCGCGACCACAGAAGGATTCCCTTCCGACGCCCCGGAACTCGGGAGACCTGAAACCTCGGTGTCGTTTCCCGCCTACAAGAAACGAGGATACTCTTCTGAGAACAAAAAGTAAACAGAAAGGTAAAACATCAACGTCACAGAAGGGCCAACCGCTTACCTCGCCAACCGGAGTAGCAAGTACAGCACCCCGGATCATCTCCTCGGCAGCCGAGGTGGCCCGCCCGGAAGCAAGGACTGCTTCCTCGGCGGCATCCCCTGCCTATAGAAAACAACCTCAAGTCAAAACTAAGAAAAACAACGTACAATGAAGAAAATAGAAACGAGACTAAGAAAAGAAAAGTACTCACCACGGCAGCCCGGACAACTCGCTCAGCAGCTCGGGCCAGCACCTCGCCGGGCTGAGCGACAGACCCAATAGCCGACGCCACCTCTTCGACGGCCACACGAACGCCCCCTTCCGACGGCGGACTTCCAGCAAGGTCCACCACGCTGGCTTCAGCAGCCTCGGAGGCAACCTCCCCTATTCCACGAGGGGCGGAGGTCCCCCCGACCTCTCTCCCGCCCCTCTTTCTTTTTCGGTTCACTTTCAGGGGGGAAACCTCTTCCTCTGGAGGCTCGGAGACCTCGAGCTCGGTCACGTTGAAGCAGTGCTTTAGAACAAGCCACAAATCCTCCCCTATAATGCCTGCAAACAGAAAATAGGGCACATCAGCAAAGAGGAATTACACAAATCTCAACAAACTACCAAAACATAAGATACTCACCCTCGAGGCCCCTCTCCCTATGCGCCGAGTTCGCCAGCGACAAGATCGACTTGCAGTCCAACGGGCGAGGAAGGGCCGAAAGATTCCCAATGGCGGCAGCCTCCGAGGCCGTCAATTGCGAAGGATCCACCCCGTGGAACCTAGACGGTTTGGGATACCAGTAGAAAGGGAACTTTGACAATCCACCGAAGTAGAAGCCCCCATCCTCTAGAGGGTCAACGTCCACGAGGGCAACCCGAAAGAACTCGGTTTTGAAATTTTTATAAGACTGGGAGTAAGGAGTGAATAAACCCCCCTCTTTACTCCCGTTCAAAGAAAGAATGCCATAAGGCGGAACACCCAGCTTCAACTGATAAAAGTGAAGGAAAACACAGAGGGACAACTCTATCCCTAGGACCGCACACAGGACTTGAAATGCCCTCAAAAAACCCCAGCTATTGGGGTGTAGCTGGCAAGGTGTCGTGTTGATGTAGTTCAAGAAATCAAACTCAAACTGAGTGAAAGGAAGACAAACGCCCAGGTCCCTGAAGAAACACTAATAGACATAGAAATGAGGAGGGTCCGTAGACCTCCCCATATACACACCCTCACTGGCCGAACAGGGCTCGAGTCGAATCATCCGGGAAACGGAAGGGTCACAAATCCGGTGCGTCTTCCAAACCGCATTGACCTCTAGAGGCGATCTGAACACGCTTTGGACCCCCCCATTTCGCGCTTCACCCAGTCATAGCCAGGAACGCCCGACTCCAGGTCCTTGGGCGGAGGCGTGTCTTTCCTCTCGGCGGCGCCCTTCCCGGTAGCCACCGCCTTACCGCGCGCTTTGCCCCTGGCAGGTGCAGAAGAACTGGCGCCACGACCACCAGCCATCAAGAGGAGTAATAGAACTTGAAGAGGAACTGTGAAAAGGGAGACGAAAAGCGAACGGGAACGAGAAGGCAAAGAGGACTATCGTACCCAAGAAGCCAAAGAGTGGAAGAAAGCAGAGTGAATGAGGAGAGACGCGGGAGAGAAAGAGAAAAGGGGTTTCTTGATGGCTTCCTCCTTCCATGGTTGATGTAGAGTATGAAGGGGAAGACCTTGCCCTTGATCTAGGCTCACCAAAGGGTAGACAAAAGGTGACTTATGATAGGAAAAGGAAGATAGGCGTGAAGTATGTTTAGGGTGGCGAAAGTGTTTTAGGGTGGTGGTGTATGGTTGCTCAAGTTGGCTCACTCCAAGTGAAGGTGGAGGCCACTCTAGGGTTTCACTCTCCAAGGGTGGAGAATGAAGGAAGCTAGCCGAAACTAACCTAGGGACTAAGGATAGGATTTGAGGCAAGAAAATGCTCTCTCAAATTCATATAATCCAAAGTATTTACAAGTGGTGGGGTGTTGGGTATTTATAGGAGGGGAGGCATCTAGGGTTGCATTTGGAGTGTGCATGGCCGAAATTCACAAGGCAAATGCACTCCAAATGAAATGCCAAATGAACCCTAGATGCTACTTGGTGGCCAAGGATGGAATCTATGGGTTTAGATTGGCTATATCTAGGTGCATGATAAGACCATGCAACCTTTGCCCTCCACTTGGGCCTAAGCCTTTCTAACACCAAAAATAGGTCCAAGGTCACCAAAAATGTGTCACCTCCTAATGTTAAACCCTAGCCCAAAATTAAAAACCCTAATCATCTAAAGCACCCCATAATACAAGGGTAAAATAGGAAATACAAAAGAAAATAAATCCTATGACTAAAATACCCCAAAATACAAGGGTAAAATAGAAAATAAAATAAATGCTAAAAAAAACTTAGGAGCTAAGGTCCAAAAATGGCCTCACTATCCCATTCCTCTTGCCTCCTTTAGTATATCACCTCTTGGTCTTCTCGGCCTTAGTGTTATTCCATCATTTCTCCCCAAGTTTCGAAACGACCATGCCACGTGTCAACCTAAGGGGACACTGACAACACATTAATTGCAAAACCATCATTGCATAACCGTCATTTCCCTTAACGCGCCACTTGCACGTTTTCGGAAAATGAACAGTTACAACACATGGCATCTCAACAGGCAGACGTACGCGAAAGGTCACTTCCCCCCGGCGAGCTCGGTCTTAACTCCTCGACCTACGGTCTTCGGAGCTTAGGGGGCTAGTGTACTGTCCGTACTGTAAAGCCGAGCTCTGAGCTCGGCATCACAGCACAAGATGAGGTCGGGCACGCGCTACGCGACGTCAGCTCGGCATTTAAGCAGATCATAACTGATCTCGAAGGATCTCGCTTCAGACGAGATCTACTATCTAATCTTATCATATCTTATCTCAGGCCCAAGGCCCAAAGCAACCCTAATTCACACCAAGGTACGTGCATTACTTATACGAGATTCATACTCCCATAAACACTAACTTTAGCATCGGAGTCTCTTTTGCAGGTATCACCCCCATATTGGAGCATCAAGCGTACCAGTTAAGGAGGCTCACCGATCTTACCTGGCGGATCAACTCTACAGCAGATTTTCGGTAAGAACAATGACAAATATAATACATATTGTTATTCCTAACATGTGCATTAGTGTTTCAGATGGATAACAATAAGTTCAGGCAAAAATGAAGGATAAAGTATGATCAAGTATAATCGAATTGAACAAAACATCAAACGATAGCAAAGCTAGTATCAAGACTAAGGTTGATCCAGGCCCAAATCAAATACAAGATAAAACGAATCTATCAGCTAAAGTTTGAGGGATCAGATGAAAGACCAAAATAGGCATCATAGGAGACTAAGTCAAGAATAGGACGAAAGTTGGCTAAACATCAACATGGATTTGCAAAATCATCAGATAAAGCCTAACGAACAAGTAGACGAAATCATCACTACTAGACGTAAAGGGTAGTCATGACCAAACGAAGAATCAAAACTAAGATGTGTATCCAGACGCAGTCGAAAAATAATAAAGCACGTCTGAAGACCATTAATCACATTGAGCGAAATCATACAAGAAACACAAAATGACATCAAACCTGAATACAGAAAGAACAAAAATAGGCAAGCGTGGATTCACAAGTCAAAGTTGTGTGCGTCAAAGAAAGGACACCTACTTTTCAGAAAAAGACAGCACCTCAACAGCTAAACTGATGAGAAAAGTACAAACATGCCTATATCATGATTGAAGTCAGACATTGAAACAATCAACTACACAAAAGGACTTCACGTATACAAGAAAACATTTAATGCAAGATAAAATTCATTAATTGAAAAGATTTACATAGCCATGAACAAGCCTCCATCTGCAACAACATGAAACCCCGCTCCAACAGGAAAATTTGAATTTAAACAACAGGCAGATTTATCAACAGGCTATAAGTATCAAGGCAAAGAAGAAGAAGAAGTAGAGAATAGAAAAGTAGAGAAAACGTGCAATAAGAAAAAGCTAAAGAGCATAAGCTACATTTCTTCTTAAAGCATTTCTTGTATGTCTGTGTAAAAACTAAGATAGCTTATCTTAGTGAGTGTTACTAATAGTCTATCCTCTCTACGAGAGTAAACAAACACTTAGACACTTACTCCTGTAAAAACTAAGGTTACGCACCTTAGTGAGTATAGAAACTATCTTATCCTCTCTGTGAGAGTTGCAAACACACTCAACACCCTCATTTGCTGTAAAGCCTGAAGAGGATGGTAGAAATAATACTTGTGACCCAGATGTGATTCTAGTAATATGTTGAGCAATAGAGTAATCCCTCTTTTGTTTTGAATAGAAATTTGACAATGACAAGTATTGTAGTCTTAGCATAGAAAACAATAAAGAAACGTAGAAAGATTTTCAACTCAAAACATAAAGTTGGCCACAGGTAAGAGAGGAAATCGAGAAAAGGAAAGAGAGAGATATTCCAAAATTCACTACGCTCCACTACTCAGACCTCATTCCTTATTTTTATTCTCTCAACTTCCACGTTGGTCTCCTTGCACGCATACTGTGCCTTCTTTCCTCCAATTCTGTTAGCTTGGTGTTGGGACCACTAGCCACGTGTCCTGCCTTCTAATTCCCACCTTTTGCTCTTGTATCAATGCTCCCCCCTTTAAAATTGACCTTGTCCCCAAGGTCAAAGTCTGGAAAACGTGCCTACATATCAACAATAAACTCCCAAGTACTGTCTTGTGTTGGAAAATTGGACCATTGTACCAAAACTTGAGCAACCCAATTTCCTTGTTGGAGAATCCGATGAAAATCTAAAACCTGAACTGGAATTGGCAGCGATTCATCTTCTGCAATTGTCAAAGGGAGGGGAAAATATTGTTGATTTGGTTCACCTATACACTTCTTCAAAATGGAAACATGAAAAACATCATGAATCCGAGCAGAGGGAGGAAGGAACAACCTATAGGCAACCTTACCCACACGTTCCACAATTGGAAACGGTCCAAAATAACGTAAACCTAGCTTTTGATGACGATGAGCACGTAATGTCACTTGTCTGTAAGGTTGGAGTTTCACGAACACCATATCACCAACTTGAAACTCCACATTAACACGCTTATGGTCAGCAAGCTATTTCATACGATTTTGAGCATGCGCCAAGTTCAACTTAAAGGCTGCCAAAACAGAATCACACTGTTGCAAAAGCTGATCCTCATCTGTGGACATAGAAGAAGGAGTATGAACCAATGTTGTTAGATTCATGGAGTGGTGAATCAACTCAAACCTGGAGAATGAAGGTTTTGATGATAACAAAGTGTTGATTCTGAGAATCAAAGCTGACCAAGGACATCAACAAAGTCAAAAACAAAGAAGAAGAAAATATGGCTATTATGTTGTGTAATAGGAGTAGCTCATGAGTTGTATTATTTGTTGAGCTTATTCTTTTTCATGTGTGTGCTTTATGCATGGGTTAATCTTTATCTAATCTGATTAAGAGTGAGTATGATGATGAGTTAGAAACTTGGAAAGTTATTTTGAGACATAAAACAGAGTTTTTGAAAATTGACTCAAAATAATCGATTATCATTAAATATAATCGATTATTCCAGCAACAGGTAAAAAGGATGCCTTTCTGCAATAATCGATTATATGTGAAATAATCGATTATCCCAGGAACCACTCTCTAGAATAATCGATTATCCTGCAAAATAATCGATTAATCTGTTCTTGGTTGATTTCCAGAAATCATGAAGAACAAAATAATCGATTATCCTTTAAAATAATCGATTATCTGGTTATGAAAAACATATAAATAGTTTGCACATTTTGAAACTTCAGAACAAGATAGAACAAAGAATCAAAAAGAGAAAAACGTTATTGTGAAGTCTTTGTGACCTTCTTAGAGTGTTTTCTTTGTGAAACCAAGAAGTAAAACATTTTTGAAATGTTTTGAGAAAAGATCAACATCATCATCACATTCTTGAAAAGAGAAAGATTAAGATTTGCTTCTGAATTCCAGGTGAATTCGTTCCTTTAATTCTTTGTGAATAATTGTAAATCTTGAGTAGGTTTCTCAAGTGGTAAGGAATTCTTGTAGTGAGTTTCTACAAGGGGTGCTTTCTTGGGGGCAAGAAAGTGATTATCTTGAATGTAGGAGTGTATGCATGTGTGGTATGCTTGTAAAACTTCTTCATTAAGATAGTGGAACAAATCTTGATCAGGTTATGATTGAGGACTGGATGTAGGTCACATGTGGAGTGGCTGAACCAGGATAAAAAGACTTGTGCAATCTTCTCTTACCCTTATCTTTTACTTTGAGTAACATCTTGATTGTGTGTTTGTCGCCACCGGCCCAAACGGGCCTCGGCGGTCGCGAAGACGGTCGAGCTCGCTTTTATTTTGGTTTTGAAAATGTATTGGATTATTAGAACGACTTGTTCTCAAACTGAGACCTTGTCGATCTTATCCAATTTATTTATTAAATGTCTCACCAATCCATGTTAATCCCAAGCGAGACCCTCCATGGATTAGTGGTTTTCATAAAAAGGAAGGGTTCGTGGAGTCGCCACCAATGTTTTACTCAAAACATTGGAAAAAGGGATAAGGCAATTGATTTTATAAATCAACTTTGGCCATTACAACCAGAGTCGGGTAAGGGAGTCGGTTACGCGTGGGGAAGGTGTTAGCACCCCACAGCGCCCCTTTCGGGTTCCCTATGACAGATTATTTCTAAAATAATAGCGTAAAATTACTAAATTACCCCTATTTATTATAAGCGATTATAAATTAACTATCTACATGATGACATTTTAAATATGCACACAGAAAGCAGTAAAAGGAAGGATTTAAGAAGAAACCTCTTGAAGCGTGCTTTTATATATTGAGTAAAACTGGGAAGCTTTTTGGCGTTCCCTCGCTCTACAAGCTCGCTCGCTCTCTCCTATAAAATTTTGACTATGGAAATCCGGAGGATTTCCCTTCGACTAGGTTCGAATCTCCAAGCTAAGTGCTCGGAATTCCAGAACTTCGTCGGATCGACTCCCAGAGAGATTTCTAGGGCAGAACACTGCTCAAAAACCCCAGAATACTCAAGGAGGGAGTCAAAACTGAGTGTGAAAGTGTGGAATGACGTCCAATTGACGTCATATTTATAGGGAATAGGCGCAATACGGCCTACAGGAGCAATACGGCCGTATTGAAATTTTTGAACTTCAATACGGTCGTATTGAGTTCAATACGGCCGTATTGAAATTCAGAAATTTCAATGCGCCCGTATTGAGTTCACTGCGGCTGTATTGAAGCTTCAATACGGCCGTATTGATTTCAGTACGGCCGTATTGAAGTTTCAGAAACTTCAATACGCCGTATTGAGTTCACTGCGGTCGTATTGAAGCTTCAATACGGCCGTATTAAGTTCAGTACGGCCGTATTGGGCTTCATTCCCTCCACTTCCTTATTTTGAGCTATTCTAAGACCTCTAGACCTACAGAGAACCCTCCTAGGGCCTTCCAGGAGTCCTTCTGGCTGATCTTCCTTCAGTCTTCGAGAGTCTTCAAGCTTTATTTCCGACCCGGACAATTTTAGGGGTCTACAGCTGCCCCCCCTTTACTTAGTCGGACGGCCTTTTGGTGTACCGGCTGACAAGTAAAGGAGTTGACCCAATTGTCCGGGTGATGCGCCGACCTTCTGACTTGTAGCGTCTTCCGGTGGAAAATTGTCGAGTAGCCTCTCCAGGTTTTACTTTGCTTGCTGCCCAAGCTGGAAGCTGTGAGTACCGCTTCTCCAGGCTTAGCTTCACTCTTTGTTCGAGCCGGAAGCTAAGTACCCTTGTGACAACGGTAGCAGTGTGAGTTTCGCCTCTCCAGGCTTAGTCTCGCTCTTTGTTCGAGCCGGAAACTAAGCACCTTTGTGACGACGGTGAGCAGTGTGAGTTTCGCCTCTCCAGGCTTAGTCTCGCTCTTTGTTCGAGCCGGAAACTAAGCACCTTTGTGACGACGGTGAGCAGTGTGAGTTTCGCCTCTCCAGGCTTAGTCTCGCTCTTTGTTCGAGCCGGAAACTAAGCACCTTTGTGACGACGGTGAGCAGTGTGAGTTTCGCCTCTCCAGGCTTTGCTTTGCTTGCTGCCCAAGCTGGAAGCTGTGAGTACCGCCTCTCCAGGCTTAGCTTCACTCTTTGTTCGAGCCGGAAGCTAAGTACCCTTGTGACAACGGTAAGCAGTGAGTACCTCCTTTCCAGAGATAGCTTCGCTCATTGTTCGAGCCGGAAGCTGCATACCTCCGTGTTTGTGACGACGGGGTAGCGTGAATATCTCCTTTCCAGGGATTTGTGATGATTTTGTCTCCACAGTCCACGATGCTGCTTCGACGGTTGTTTTTTTTTTAATTTTTGTGCCACTGAGGGCTGGATAACGCAGGGATCCGTCTAGGGGATGTGCAGTTACTCATAGGTTCTTGTGTCCCAACTTTTCATTGCGTAGTTGGTGCCCACTGGGGAATTTCTGATTCCTTTGGGGTGCAGACACAAAGATGCTCTTTCTGATGTGAGCGGTGCCTTATGATTGGCTGACGTCCTTTCGACGTTGGTGGAGTATCCCGGTTATCCTTGTTCGGGTGTCTCTTTTGGTTTTCTGATTTTGCTGCCTCTGTGTAGGCTGTTATCCACTGGGGAATTTTGTCGTTGATTTTGATTAGCCTCTTCTGTTAGGCATATCACCTTGATGTTCAATGATTGGCTGAGAGCCAGATTCCTCTTGGGGAATGATTATTGATCTTTTTATGATTTTTCCTTTTGAAGGAGTGCCTCTTATGTAGGCGACTGGGGAATTGGGGTTCAGTGTTCGGCTGAGTGCCAAATTCCGCTTGGGGAATGGTTATTGATTTTTTTTTTCTTTTTGCAGGGATGCCTCTGAGTAGGCGATTGGGGAATGAGAGATCTTATGTATCCCAGAGTATTATTTAGGAAGCCTCTGCAGGCTTAGCCTCACTCAACACTTGAGTTGGAGAGCTATCTTCACTGAGGAAGTTTAAGTCCTTTGACTTGGATATTCTGCTTGGGAGATCGTACTTCCATTGGAGATTTTGACGATCTTGCTTGATAGCTCTTGCTGGGGATTTTGAATCCAAGAGCATGAGTTGAGGTTTCCTCTGGGGAGTATTATTTCTGCGAGCCTCTCCAGGCTCAATTATTCTTTGATGTGGAGTATTATTTTGGCGAGCCTCTCCAGGCTCAATTATTCTGAATGAGTATTGTTTCGGCAAGCCTCTCCAGGCTCAGTTATTTCTGAGAGAGTATTATTTCAGTAAGCCTCTCCAGGCTCAGTTATTCTGATGAGAGTATTATTTCAGTAAGCCTCTCCAGGCTCAATTATTCTATACAGTTGGGGGAGTATTATTTCTGCAAGCCTCTCCAGGCTTTAGTTATTCTGAGGAAGTATTATTTCTGCAAGCCTCTCCAGGCTCAATTATTCTGAAAGAGTATTATTTCAGCAAGCCTCTCCAGGCTCAATTATTCTGAGAGTATTATTTCGGCGAGCCTCTCCAGGCTCAGTTATTCTGAAAGATGTGAAATCTTTTTTTTTTTTGTCGACTTTTGACTTTTTCTGTATGTTTGCCTTTTTTGTCATTTTTTGGCTTTTTCTGTATTTTTTGCCTTTTTTGTCATTTTTTGGCTTTTTCTGTATTTTTGCCTTTTCTGTTGTTTTTCGGCTTTTTCTGTACAGAAATGTCTCAGTTATTATGAGAGAGTATTATTTCGGCGAGCCTCTCCAGGCTCAATTATTTTGAGAGTATTATTTCGGCGAGCCTCTCCAGGCTCAGTTATTCTGAAAGAGTATTATTTCGGCAAGCCTCTCCAGGCTCAGTTATTTTGAGAGTATTATTTCGGCGAGCCTCTCCAGGCTCAGTTATTCTGAAAGAGTATTATTTCGGCAAGCCTCTCCAGGCTCAGTTATTTTGAGAGTATTATTTCGGCGAGCCTCTCCAGGCTCAGTTATTCTGAAAGAGTATTATTTCGGCAAGCCTCTCCAGGCTCAGTTATTTTGAGAGAGTATTATTTCGACAAGCCTCTCCAGGCTCAGTTATTCTGTGGGAGTATTGTTTCGGCAAGCCTCTCCAGACTCAATTATTCTGAGAGTATTCTTTCGGCAAGCCTCTCCAGGCTCAGTTATTCTGAGAGTATTCTTTCGGCAAGCCTCTCCAGGCTCAGTTATTCTGTATGACGCTGTTGATTTTCTGAATCTTTGCATTTTGTTTGCTGCTGTCATACACAAGCAATTTTACCTATTTTTTCTAATTTATGTAGTTGCCTCATGACGAGGTCTTTGAAAATTTCTTTATGGCCAATACGGCCGCATCCATTTCAGTACGCCCGTATTGAGTTGAAATTTTGTTCATAACCCTGATTTTAGTACGGGTGTACTGAACATGGTACGGGCGCATTGTTTTTTCTGAAATTTATATTTTTTATTTTTTATTTTTTATTATTTTTTTTATTTTTTTTTATTTTTTTATTTTTTTGTTTTTTCAATAAACAGAGAATAAGTGATCTTCCAGTACACCTATCATCTGTATGCATGTATGCAGTATGATGCACCTAATTCTATTTGATTCTTTTTTCAAAAGAATTAACCGATGCGTTTTTGTGTTTGGATTTTGCCATTCCTCCAGACGGACTGTGCTCTGCCGATTTCTGTTACCGAGGAATGATGCATATTTGATTTTGGTGTCATCAACCAAATGATTCTTCCCTTTCTTTAGAAGATGTGTCAACCCTCCTATTGACCACTATATCTCCATGTTTCCACAAGATTATTCAAAAATCGTTTGGGACAAGAGAGAAAAGAAGGAAAGGATATATTTTCAAAGGTTTGTGTTTTAGAGGGGATTATTTTATTTTTGAAAAATGGTTTTTGTAAGAATGGCTGGCCATGGTAGGCTTATGTGTTTAGGCTTGTTCGATTAAACACTTATGAGGTTAAGCACATCTTTGTTATTAATGATTGTGTTTTGACAACTTGGATAGCTTTTCTTGAGCCCCTTGTTGAATTCAATTGATGGTACCATCATGGATTTATTTTTCTTTTTTTGACGGCCCTAACTTTTGCCTAAAACACCCATTTGTGATGTCTTAGCGGGCTTTTGTTTTTGTTCATTATTTTGTAACCCTAATTTTTGCCTAGGTCACCCTTTTGTGGGATTCCTAGCGGGTCTTTTGCTCTTATTTTTGTGCAGCCCCCTTTTTGGGTTTCCTGCCGAGCTTTTTGTTTTTTAGGATTTTTGTCCTGAATGGATTTCTTTTATCCATGACGGCACTTATTGAGGCCAAGAAAAGGTGCTCCAAGTCGTTATGCACATTTCCACATAAAAATGATGCGGGTTTATTATTATCAAGATGATTTTAACCTCATTCATGTTTATTCAAACAGGGTTAAATAACGTGGTTTAGATTTTTATTGCGAGCAAGAAAAGAAGCAATAAGAAATAATAATGAATGATTTTATTATAATCATAGTGGAAACATGTGCCCTATCGAGGCTCGGGGGTCGGGCTGTCCCCGAGGAGTGATCTCTAATAGTCACTGAATTTACACATCCCTATTAGAAGGAAAAGGACACTTGATGACGACAGCTGGCCTTGACGTTTGTGAACCAGCCTTCCTAAAGATCTGGCTTAAAGAACGTCGAGAAGGATCTTGATTCCTCTTCGTTCTTTGATCTTTAACAGGGTTGTATCCTAACCCTTGTTTCCCCGGATTGTCCTTGATAATGGGTAGCTCCGGGATTCCTTGGGAGTTCTTGCCTAATCCTTGTCCTGGCAAGTATCCGTTCTTTGTGAGCATATGAGCTACCTTCTTCATTTCTCGGGGAAACGTTTCAACATTGGCGATTTCCAATGTTTGGAAGGCGGTTTCCAAAGCTTCCTCTGCTGCATCCACATAAGGTATGGTGGATGGCTTGCTGATGAGTATGTCATCTTCAGCTTGTACAGTCACCAGTTTGTCACCCACTATGAACTTGACTTTCTGGTGGAGCGTAGAAGGAACAGCTTTCGCATCATGAATCCAAGGTCGGCCGAGGAGACAGCTGTATGCGGGAGTGATGTCCATCACTTGAAATTCGACGTTGAAGATAGTGGGTCCAATTTGGATTGGAAGATTGATCTCTCCCACTACTTCTCTTTTAGATCCATCGAAGGCTCGAACGATCATGTTGCTCGGGCGCATTTGGATTCCCTTGATTGCCACTTGCTCGAGCGCTCTTTTTGGCATTACGTTCAAGGAAGATCCATTATCTACCAAGACTTTTGCGATGTGAAACTCCTTGCACTTTACAGAGATGTGCAAGGGCTTGTTGTGATTAGGTCCCTCGGCGGGGATCTCTTCATCAGTGAAGGTGAGGTGATTACTAGCCGTGATGTGACTAACAATCCCCTCAAACTCGTCTTGGGAGATAGTGTGCGACACATATGCCTCGTTCAAGACTTTCGACAGAGCTTGCCGATGCGGTTCGGAACTTAGGATCAACGACAACAGCGTAATCTTTGCTGGCGTCCTATGAAGTTGATCCACGATGGAGTACTCGCTCTGTCGGATAAACTTTAACAGATCGTCTGTCTCCTCCTCGGATTCTTTTTCCTCGGTTTTCTTTTCTTTTTTTTCTTTATTCTTGGGGGCTTTATCATGAAGATCTTCGGGAGTGTAGATCCTGCCACTCCTAGTCATGCCCCCAAGTCCAGCGATGTTGGAAATATCGCTGTCGACAGAAGAATGGATGTCGTATATCCATGGCACAGCCTTATTTGATTCGTAGGGAAAAGGCCTTGGAGCGATGATCCTTAATGGCGTTGGACCTTTCCCTTCGTCTGTCTTGATTACCAACAACGGAGTTGACGTGCGCTCGCTTGGCGCGGTTGTTGGCTTACACTTAATAACAAATGGCGTGCGATCCATCTTGAACATACGCATCGATTATTTCTTTCTTTTTATTAATGTTTATTAATGATTTACTAGGAGGGATGCATGAAATGAATGACTCCTAGATCCCTCCATGATCTATATGCATGATATGAGATGATGATGTTGAATATGCATGCATTGTGTTTATTGAACTAAGCATTATCATGTTTTCGGGATGTCCCTAAGATGATGCATGATATTGCTTGGTTTTGGGTAAATATCATTTTTCTTTTGGATATTTAATTTGTATCTTTTTTGTATTTTTTGGGTGAAAAGGGAAACTACCTATATGAATGCAATGGAGGTAGATGTTAACACCATGTACTAGAAGATTTTTATTTCTATTTATTCTTTTTATTTAAAAAAAGAATGTTGTATGTTTAAAAGGTGCAATGTATGCTCATACAATGTCACATAAAAATGCACAAACAATTCACTCATCCACGAACAGTCACGAGCGAATCACGAGGTAGGGGTATCCTGCAGAAAAGTGCATATTCAAGGTGGATCTAACTGTTCTCACCGGTCTGAGGCCCCCAAGGTGCCCCCATTATAGGGACCCAATTCCTCTCGTCGTAAGCCGATGGAAAGCTCCAACGCACTGTCGGACTCGAGTTCATGGTTATCACCTTGAGTGATGCTTTCCGACAACGGTCTACGGGCACCTATAGACCCATTCGACAACCGGCCGTACTAACATCCACTCCCTATGGTTAATCACTCATGCCCCCGGGTATAGAGGGAACTGTTGTGTGCAAAGGTTTGTGTGCAGTTTGTATTTCAAACAATTGCGGAATTTAAACATACAACAGTTATTAAAGCCATATAAATAAAGCATGTTTATACAAACAAGGGGTAATGAAGTAATTTTAACTATTATTTGTTAAAATAATCTGTCACTAAATGGGACTGACTCTCGAAGCGTCCCCAGCGGAGTCGCCATCTGTCGCCACCGGCCCAAACGGGCCTCGGCGGTCGCGAAGACGGTCGAGCTCGCTTTTATTTTGGTTTTGAAAATGTATTGGATTATTAGAACGACTTGTTCTCAAACTGAGACCTTGTCGATCTTATCCAATTTATTTATTAAATGTCTCACCAATCCATGTTAATCCCAAGCGAGACCCTCCATGGATTAGTGGTTTTCATAAAATGGAAGGGTTCGTGGAGTCGCCACCAATGTTTTACTCAAAACATTGGAAAAAGGGATAAGGCAATTGATTTTATAAATCAACTTTGGCCATTACAACCAGAGTCGGGTAAGGGAGTCGGTTACGCGTGGGGAAGGTGTTAGCACCCCACAGCGCCCCTTTCGGGTTCCCTATGACAGATTATTTCTAAAATAATAGCGTAAAATTACTAAATTACCCCTATTTATTATAAGCGATTATAAATTAACTATCTACATGATGACATTTTAAATATGCACACAGAAAGCAGTAAAAGGAAGGATTTAAGAAGAAACCTCTTGAAGCGTGCTTTTATATATTGAGTAAAACTGGGAAGCTTTTTGGCGTTCCCTCGCTCTACAAGCTCGCTCGCTCTCTCCTATAAAATTTTGACTATGGAAATCCGGAGGATTTCCCTTCGACTAGGTTCGAATCTCCAAGCTAAGTGCTCGGAATTCCAGAACTTCGTCGGATCGACTCCCAGAGAGATTTCTAGGGCAGAACACTGCTCAAAAACCCCAGAATACTCAAGGAGGGAGTCAAAACTGAGTGTGAAAGTGTGGAATGACGTCCAATTGACGTCATATTTATAGGGAATAGGCGCAATACGGCCTACAGGAGCAATACGGCCGTATTGAAATTTTTGAACTTCAATACGGTCGTATTGAGTTCAATACGGCCGTATTGAAATTCAGAAATTTCAATGCGCCCGTATTGAGTTCACTGCGGCTGTATTGAAGCTTCAATACGGCCGTATTGATTTCAGTACGGCCGTATTGAAGTTTCAGAAACTTCAATACGCCGTATTGAGTTCACTGCGGTCGTATTGAAGCTTCAATACGGCCGTATTAAGTTCAGTACGGCCGTATTGGGCTTCATTCCCTCCACTTCCTTATTTTGAGCTATTCTAAGACCTCTAGACCTACAGAGAACCCTCCTAGGGCCTTCCAGGAGTCCTTCTGGCTGATCTTCCTTCAGTCTTCGAGAGTCTTCAAGCTTTATTTCCGACCCGGACAATTTTAGGGGTCTACAGTGTTAAAGAAATCATTCTTGATTAACATGTTTGTATGCACAACATTGCATTAAACTGAATCAAAGTATTGCATATTGATTGCCTTTAACTTTGAAGTGTATTAAAGAATAATCAAGAAAGCATATAGGATTCATTCTTCATTAACAAGTCTTTAAGGAACTTCTTTGAAAATTCATATTAGAAAAGTTTGAATTGAAATAAAGATCCTAAAGAACTCTGAAATTTTTTTAAAGTGTCATAATCCAATTCACCCCCCTCTTGGATTGAGCCATTCTTTTCTAACAAATGTTGGTGGAGTGCAGCCATAAACCACCTGAAAAGGAGTCATACCTGTTGAGGTTTGATACGCTGTGTTATACCAGAACTCTGCCCAAGGAAGAAATTGCAACGATTTGCGAGGTTGGTCATGAACGAAACAACACAAATACATCTCAATACAACGATTGAGTACCTCAGATTGTTTGTCCATTTGCAGATGATACGTTGTGCTCATGGCTAAGGTAGTACCCTGTGACTTAAATAATTATTGCCAAAAATGACTAGTAAAAGTCTTATCTCTATCACAAATAATGGACTTCGGCATGCCATGCAACTTAACAAAATTTAGTATAAATTGATTAGCAACAACCGCACTAGTAAATCCTGATTTTAAAGGAATGAGATAAGCATATTTAGATAATCAATCTATTACCACCATAATAATCGTAAAACCATGTACAGGGGGCAAACCGGTGACAAAATCCATTGCTACATCCTCCCAAATCTTGTCGGGAATAGGCAATGGGTTCAATAGACCAGCAAGTAATGACTGAGAGTATTTATCTTGCTGACACACCTGACATTGTTGAATATAAAGTTTGACCTACTGTTTGAGGCCATGCCAGAAAAATTGCGCCAACTAGGGGTGGGCAAAAAAAACTAAATTGAACTGAACTGAACTGAACTGGTAGTGAACTGTACCATAAAAAACTGAACTGTTTGTAAAAAAACTGAACTGAACTGTTTAAAAAAAAATTGAACTGAACTGAACTGTTGTAAAGTTGAACTGTACTAACTATAAAAACTGAACTGAATTATAAAAATTGAACTATTTTTATAAAAGAATAAAAATTAAATGTGTTTAACATGTTATGTCTTAATGGATTAGCTCGATAGTCTAATAACCAAAACTTTAGAAAAAAAAGTGATCTGAAAAAAATTTGTATCAATTTTGTCGAACTTAACGGATTAATTGAGTTATGTTGAACTACTTATTTTTAGACTTAAAATTCATTGAGTTTGTTTGACTTAATTTTATATTTTTTTCCTTTGAAAAATTTAAATAAAATGGAAAATAAAGTAAAGTTGGCAAATGTGTCCTATTTTGATAGATCAATGAGTCAAAATTGTTCAATTCAAAATATCATAACAGTTTAGTGCAGTTTAAATTGTAGTTCAGTTCAAGTTTTTATAGTATAGTTCAGTTCAGTTCAATGACACAAAAGAATAGTTCAGTTCAGTTCGTCTGAACTAATATTTAGTTTAGTTCAGTTCATATGAACTACTTTTAAGTTCAGTATAGTTTTTATAAGTTCAGTTCAGTTCAGTTCGTTTTGCCCACCCCTAGCGCCAACAAACGCTGGTAGGTGCGCAAGAACCCCGAGTGACCACCAATTGGAGAGTCATGAAATTCACGTATCAATTGGAGAGTAAGAGGAGATGTGGCAAGGAATACCAAACGGTCCTTCCAGTAAAGGAGATTGTCATGTACACGAAAGTAAGGGTGGACTGTTCCGTGTTGTAATTCCCTCAAAATGCAACCATGTTTAGGATCCTCCAAAAGTACTTTCTTGAGTTCAACAAAAAATTCACAATGAGGTATAAATAAAGCAAAACACTCTAGACGGGACAAAGCATCAGCACCTGCATTTTGAGCCCCTGGTTTGTACTCGATGGTGAAGTCATAACCCATCAATTTATGCATCCATTGTTGTTGCTCCGACGTTTGTAAAACGTGCTCAGTCAATGGTCATAGGCTCTTATGATCTGTTCGTATCACAAAACGATGACCCAATAAATAATGACGGAATTTCGCAAATACTTCGGTTAAGGCATACATTTCATTAACGTAAGTGGACTTGGATTGGAGTCTAGGGGACAACATTTTGGAGAAATAAGCGATGGGGTGCCCATGTTGACTGAGAATGGCACCAATGCCAGAACTAGATGCATCGGTCTCTAAATCAAATGGAACCGTAAAATCTAGTAACCGTGAAACAAGGGCCTAAGTGATGGCATTCTTCAAAGCCTCAAAAGTAGATTGGGTGACCGTATCCTAATGAAATGCATCGTTTTTTAACAAATCATGCAAAGGACCAGCAATAGAGGCATACCCCTTAATAAAGCGACAATAATAACTTGTCAACCCAAGGAAACCGCGAAGATGTCGAAGTGTTGTAGGCGTTAACCAATTTGCCACTACATTAACCTTCTCTGGATCCATAAAAACACCCTCTACAGAAACCAAATGACCAAGGTAAGCAATTTGTTGAGTGCCAAAAGCACACTTAGAGAGCTTGGCATGTAACTTGTGTTGTTGCATGGTGTCTAACACCTGAGTGAGGTGAACGATATGCTCCAGCCAAGATGGGCTATAAATCAAGATGTCGTCGAAGGAAACAAGGACAAAACGACGGAGGAAGGGTTGAAACACATGATTCATCAAAGCTTGAAAAGAAGCAGGCGCATTTGTAAGCCCAAACAGCATCACTAGCCATTCATAATGCCCTTGAGGAGTTTGAAATGCTATTTTAAAACGATCTTCAGGTTTGACCAACAGCTGGTGATACCCAGAACGTAAATCCAGTTTAGAGAAGTATAGAGCACCATTGAGTTCATCGAGTAACTCATCCACGTTGGCATTAGGAAGCTATCTTTAACAGTTACTTCATTTAAAGCACGATAATCAGTACAAAAACACCATGAGCCATCTCGTTTTTTGACCAAGATGACAGGGGATGAAAATAGGCTTGTACTATGTTGTATGAGGCCATCCTACAACAACTCTTGAACTATGCGTTCAATTTCTGCTTTATAACTAAATGGATAACGGTATGATCGCACCTTTACTGGAGCAGCCATAGGAATCAACGGAATGGCATGATCATAACTACGGACAGGAGGCAAACCACGAGGCTTATGAAATATCCCAATAAACTGATGCAAGAGCGCCAAAATCTCTGAATGTGGAGAAGGATCCAAAGCAACAAAGGGGTCATCATTGGGATTCACCTCTTGTGGGTGCAATGTAAAGACTTCAGATATTGCATCCGTATGTTGCAAACGATGTAGGTGATGGTATTGAGCCTGAACAGCAGATCCAAGGGTCTTGTGTTCACCCTTTAATGTGACAAATTTTGAACCAGCATAATATTTGATGGTCAATTGACTATAATCAGCAACATGGGAGCCTAAAGTTGCAAGCCAAGATGCGCCCAAAATGACTTGCGCACCGGAAATGGGTAAGACAAACGCCGAAAGCGAAATTGTATGATTCTGAATCACTAAAGGAACCTGCTTAACACAACCTTCACAAGTGAGAAAATCTACATTACCAACCAATACCTTAAATTTCGGCATTGATTCCACTGACAATTGCAAAAAGTGGGCAAGCCGAGGTTGGATAAAATTATCTGATGAACCTCCATCCAAAAGAACATGAACCTGGTGTCCCAAAATCGACCTTGTGAAACGAAGTGTGCCCAGGATAGAAGCGCCATTCAACACGTTGTAGGATAAGTGGTGAAATGCTGCCATGGAGTCCTCTAAAATTGGTGTTTCAGTGGACAAGGGTAAGGGTAAAGTAGGGTCAGGGGGTGGTTCAGGGTCATCGTCATACTGGAGGAGCATTAGTTGACGATTAGGGAAACGGTGACTAGGAGTAAATTTAGCATCACAAGTGTAACAAAGCCCACGATCATGTTGGAGTTGCATATCTGTAGGTGTCAGGTGTTTGATGGCAGTGGCTGTGTTTGTAACAAGTAAGGTTGACGGTTTGGGTGGTGTGGGTAGTAAGCCCGGGAGGGACGATGGGCCGATGACAGAAGTTGGGTTGGTCTATTTAGTGGTGTGAGTAAAACGAGATTTGGAAAATGAAGGGGAAATAGTGTTAACCTTTTCGTCGAAGATGTGTGCAAGAGCAACAACGCGGAGGAGTGAGGTTGGTGCTTGCACAATGACGTCACATTTCACCTCTGGTTTCAGTCCACTAACGAAATAGTCCAAAAGCGCTGCATCGGTCAAGCCCTCCACCCGATTGGCCAATGACGAGAACTCATGATAATAAGCTATAACAGAACCTGTCTGAGAAAGCTTAAACAAGGCGAAGCGAGGAGACTCAAAGGGCGAAGGTCCGAAATGCGATTCTACCACATCAGCCAACGTTTGCCACGTGGGAATAAGATTTTGACGTTAGAGCATTTGAAACCATGGTCCAGCATCACCTTCCATATGAATCGTCGCAATCTGTAAACGCTGAGTCTTTGGTGTTAGATACAAAGCAAAAAATTGCTCTACACGAAACAACCAATTAAGCGGTTGAGATCCATCAAATTTGGGAAAATCCAACTTCATAGAGCAAAGCGGAAGACCTGAACTACCATTGCCCACAGGAGCGTCATACTGAATAACACGTTCGAGTTGACGCATGATGGTATCCATGGCACGGGTCAAAGCATCCATAGAGAGTTCTAAACAGTCCATGCGTTATGTGTTCTGGTTGAGAACAATAGACTCTAGCTTTTGTTCCAGCAACTAAAATCTAGAGGACCCACTAGAATCCATGTTAGCAACTGTATCCTGCAATTTTCTGAGATCTGACGTTAATTCCTTTAAACGCGTATTTTCAGCCATTATGGAGGTCAATGAAAGCACCAATTGATGTGATTCTAGTAATATGCTGAGCAATAGAGTAATCCTTCTTTTGATTTGAATAGAAATTTGACAATGACAAGTATTGTAGTCATAGCACAGAAAACAATAAAGAAACGTAGAAAGATTTCCAACTCAAAACATAAAGTTGGCCACAGGTAAGAGAGGAAATCGAGAAAGGGAAAGAGAGAGATATTCCAAAATTCACTACGCTCCACTACTTAGACCTCATTCCTTATTTTTATTCTCTCAGCTTCCACGTTGGTCTCCTTGCACGCATATTGTGCCTTCTTTCCCCCAATTCTGTTAGTTTGGTGTTGGGACCACTAGCCACGTGTCCTGCCTCCTGATTCCCACCTTTTGCTCTTGTATCACGGACCAGAAGTGGTTAAGAATACTTAGAGAACTAGAAGTGGTTAAGAATACTAGCGTTGATAAGTGAGGTTGACGAGCCAGAAGTGGTTGAGAATACTTGTAATCCTCTGTGATTTGTGGAACTCTTCAATTGAGGGAGACTAGATGTAGCTCAGATTGAGTGAACCAGTATAAACATCTGTGCATACCTTTATCTATTTTTCAAACACTACTTGTTTAAAAACTTCGTCTTTCATCTACTTTTATTTCAAAAAACTGTTAGACGAAAACACACTTGTCCATTCTTTTTAAGAAACAATCTTTTTATTCGGACAATAAAACCTTTCAGACGGAAAACAAATTTTCTCAACTTGTTTCTTGAAGTAGACGATCAGTTTTATTAGACGCAAAATATTTCTAGTCAGACAAGCATGTACCAGTTTTCAACAGTTCTTGAATATTCTTTTTATTAAAAGAAAAAGGAGTATCTTTATAAAGCGTTTTTGAAAAATCTTCCTTCGAACACACACACACATTCAAACCCCCTTCTATGTGTATTTCCGCTAACTTCAAGTATATAATAGCATATATATCATATTAATAATTGAGGAGGGTTTGATAAGTTTCACAAGATAAACAAGATAAAGTCATATCGTAATATATATGATTTTTTTGGTAAAATACATACACTTAGATAAATTCAACATTGTAACTCGTATTAATAAATGTTGTATAATAATCCAATAAAATAGAGTTAGTTACTCTATTAAGATATTAATAGAAAAATACAGTTACAAAATTTCATATAAATAGTTATACTCTTGTATCTTTTAATAATAATGAATGAGAAGGCCTCTATTCTTAGTCTTTTGTATTTTTTCCATCTACTTTATTTTGTGGATATGTATGCATAAGTGTTCATCTCAATTCTTAACATAGTGGTATCAGGAGCTTATGTGTGAAAGAGACCTGTGAGAGTAAAAAAACACACCATAGACAATGAGTTGAAGCATTGTTGGGAGTGTGCTTCTATGGCTACTATAAGTGCTATACTTGGGAACCTCCCCATATTTGATGGGAAAGACTATGATGATTGGTGCATGAAGATGGATGTTATTCTTGGATTTCAAGAAATTGATAAAGTTATGAAAATTGGGTTTTAAGAACCCCCTAAGAATGCCTCAAAAGAACAAAAGGAAATGTATAAGGAGAATAAGAGATTGGATTGCAAAAGGCTTGAGTTTTATTGCATTAGTGTGTTTCTGCAATCATTTTCCAGAAAATTTCCAAAGCCACAACATCAAAGCAAGTGTGGGATATTCTAAAACAAGTGTATGAACTGCTCTCCATGATTGAGCAAGAGACCATCGCAGAGTATTTTAATAGAATCCAAAGTGTGGCTAATTTGATGCAAGATTGTGATGAGATGTTGGTTGATTACAAGATTGTTGAAAAGGTACTTAGAACCTTAACTCCTTGATTTGATCATATAGTCATTGCTATAGAGGAGTCGAAAGATCTTGAGACTATGACTATTGAAGAATTGCAAAACTCTTTAAAGGCACATGAGCAGAGAGGGATTGAGAGAAGAGGTAGCAAAAAGGATACAGAGCAAGCTTTGCAGGCCAAAACCAATTAAAAGAATAAAGGTCATGGTGGCTGGAAGTGGACATTCAAATGGCTCCATCTAATGGAACCAACTTCTCCATGAAGGCTAGTGGTTGATTCCTTCTCTTCTCCAAGGATGAGATGATGCAAATGATGATCTCCTCAAGGGTAGAAAGTGACGCACAAGGTTTTTAGGAGAGGGTAAGGTGATGCCCAAAAAAAATGGAAGGAGATGAAGGGGTGGTGTTTGGTGGTGTAGCTCCTTTAGGCTATCTCACTTCACTTAGGATGATGAAGGCCAACCAAGGAAGACCCAAGCTCACTCAAGGAAAAGAGGAGAGGATAGGGGGCCATGGAGTCCCTAGGGGACTAAGGAAAGAATGAAGAGACACTAGGCTCACTCAATAGCATTAATTTCCAAAGTGGCTACAAGGTGGGTTACTTAGAGTACTTATAAGGAGAGAAATACATCTAGGGTTTCTTGGGAGCATTTGGCCAAAATTTTGGAGTCCAAATGCACCATAAATGAACCATAAATGCATCCCAAATGAAATGGCTCTCATCCCTCCTAAAAGACTAAAGTACCCTTAGGTCTAAAAAAAGAAAGAAATTGACTTTTGACCTTAAAAATAAAGCTTAAGTCCTAAAATAAATCCTAAGACTAATTTTTCCCCATAATACAAAGGCTAAATAAAAATATAAAATAAAATCCTAATATCTAATGTACTCCAAAATACAAGGGCAAAATGGGAAAAGAAAGCAACAAATTAAGGAGAGGGCTCAAATTCCACACACATGATGATCATGGCCTTTGGTGTGGTGTGTTCTTCATCTTCCTCTACTCTCCTAGCCATGGACCTTGTGATAGGCCCTATATGATGCTTCAAGGATGGTCCTCCATCATCCCCTCCTTGAGAAGGATTTGACCTCAAATCGTCATCCTCATCCATGTCATTAGTCCCTACAAAATGTGTAAGATCACAAACATTAAAAGAGGAACTAACTCCATAATCAGAGGGAAGGTCTAGAATGTATGCATTGTCATTAATCCTTTTGAGAACTTGGAAAGGGTCATCCCCCCTAGGGTTTAGTTTGGACTTCCTTTGAGTAGGGAATCTATCCTTCCTCAAGTGAAGCCAAACCCAATCCCCAATTTCAAAGGTTACCTTTTTCCTCCCTTTGTTGTTGTACTTGGCATATTTTTCAGTTTGTTTTTCAATTTGGCTCTTGACTTTTTCATGGTATTTTCTTATAAATTCAGCTTTAGATACTCCTTCTTTGTGGTACAAGGAAGTAGTATTAGGGAGTGGAATCAAGTCAAGAGGGGTAAGGGGATTAAAGCCATATACAACCTCAAAAGGAGAGAGGTTAGTAGTCTTGTGGACTACTCTATTATAGGCAAACTCTATGTGGGGGAGGCATTCATCCCAAGTTTTCTTGTTCCCTTTTAAAATGACCCTTAACAATGTGGATAAGGACCTATTCACTACTTCGGTTTGCCCATCGGTTTGTGGGTGGCAAGTAGTGGAATAGACAAGATTTGTTCCTAGTTTTTCCCAAAGAATTTTCCAAAAGTGATTAACTGATGGAAGAGCATGGGCTAAAGGCCCAACCACTAGAGCTATGGCTAGGAGATTACTTGAAGATTTGACTGCTTCAGAGCTTAGTGGGCCCAATGGGCTTGGTGGGCCTAGGGTGCTTCTCACTTGGGCTTTCATTGATTAAACACCATGTTCTATTGTATTTTCTTAGTATAGGAATTTACTTTGATGTTGGTCTTGTATTTTGACCATAGATTAGGGTTTAGGCGTCTTGGGCTTAATTTTGGGCTTCTTGGGCTTTAGGCTTTTAATACCCAATATTAGGCTCATTCTTCTTCTTGTAATTTTTCCTATTCATTGTATTCATTAGACCAATGTATTTAGGTCAATAGATTAGGTTTATATGTAGAATACATTAATAGGAGAAATAGGTTTCATTTATGCATCATTTAGAAATAATTTGAATTGAATTTGAGTCACATGGATGGCATGGGGTGGATCCGGCCATGTGAGCTTCAAATTCAATCCAAATTACTCCTAAATGACACCTAGATGAGGGTAGCATCCGTGTGAGCATATGAGTTGGCCTAAGTTTGAATTTCAAATTCAAATTTGAAATTCAAACTTGGCGCCAACTAGGTTTACTAAGTTGCCACCCAAGTTAACCTAATTCTCTCCTATAAATGCAACTTTTCTCACCTTGTAATACACTTTTGAATATATGAGAATTTCTGAAATCATTCTTCAGCTAATTCCCTCAAGAGTCACCGAAAATTCCAAGAGAGAAATCCAAAGAGAATGCCTTCAAATCCCTTAGAAAACCTAGTTTCCTTCACTTTGAAGTGAGCAATCCTTTGAGTGCTTGAGCTTGGATACTTCCCTCTCACATTTCTGCAAGTGTTCATCATCCTAAAATGTTCATCATTTTGGTTCATTCTCCATTGAAGAAGATCCGTGCCTAGGAGGAGCTTAGGAGGAGCTTGTTCATCACTTCTTCTATTCACTTCCATCAATTTTGGTATCAAGAGCAAGGTCTTCAAGGAGACAAGTGTTCTTCATTTTTGTGTTCGTGTTCTTGTGTTCTTGTGTTCTTGTGTTTGTCTTTTCTTAATTTGAGTTTCAATTTTCGGATCTATATTGTTGATGTTCTTGTGTTCATAGATCCATTGGTTGATTGTTCTTGAATTTCTTCCTCAATCAACTTGTTTAGGAACTATTTGCTTGTGCTATTTTTGATTTTATTTTGAGTCTCTCCATTCCTTGTATGTGTCCGTGATTGGACCTCATGCATGTGCATTAGATTTTGTTTTTGAATCTTTGTTTTGTCTTAGAAGTTCATGTGTAGTCCTTATATGTTGCAAATTCCTTGAATAGCATGTTTAACCTAGTTTTATTTTTGAATTTTGTGTCTACATGTTGCTCTCGGTTTGTGTTATTATTGTGCCTACCTATATGTGCTTTTTCTTTTACCTTTTTGTGTTCATAATTTGCTATTAGTCCTAGCAAGTTTCTTTAGAGTTAGGTTTCCATTGTGTTCTTAAGTTTTCAAATCACTTTCCATTGAAAATCTTATAAAAAAAATTTTGACTCAAAATTTCAAGTGTAATCCTACTTCTAGTGCACTAATTTTGTGGATTCAAATTAAAAAAAAAAAAAAAGTGAGTTAAGAGGCTGGAAAACAGAGTTTAAAACAGAGCCTAAAGACCTAAAGTTCAAAAGAAAAGAGTTCAAAAGGAATCCAAACACAAAACCTAAAGACTAGTGCACTAGTTTCTCATTTTCACTTGGATTTTGACCTAATTTTTGTAGTCTCGGTTTCTATAGCTTGGAATCATAGAAAAATTTGAAACAAAAGGCAAACACCATCTCTGGAGTCTTAATTTGAGACTGGAAAAAGAAAGAATAAAAAAAAATTATACAAAGAAATTTAAATTGAAAAAGCCGTGAGGTGTTCTTGGATAAAATTCACTTGATTCCTTGTTATTGTTTTGACTACTAATTGTTCTATACTTAGCCAATTGCTTTCAAATTTTTTTGTTTTTTTCATCTACTTTAGTACCTATCTAGGAACCTTCCTAACTGAGTGCTAGCTTTTATTTGGAGTCTTAATTTTTAGTTTTACTTGTTGAACCTCTTTGTGTCTTGTCATATACACTTATTTCTCTTTACTTTTGGTATAAGCTTTCCAAATTGTGCTTTATTGCTTGTCTAGTTTTCTTTCATTAAATTCCCTGTGCTGGAAGTGGCCTCAAATCCTTGCTCAAGGATCAAGCATTGCTCAACAAAGAGTAGGAAAAGTTTGGACACTAAGACTACAAAAAAATTTGACCTAATTTAGTGACCTAGCTTTTCCTAAACTTCCTTCACTTGAGTGACCATTCCTTTAACCTTGTGAGGCAGCCACCATAAACCTCTTTGTTGTGTTTCTTTTTCAGGTCCAGTAGCATCATATTTGAAGGATTAGTGGCGGATTAAACACTTGAATAAGTGTTGAAAATTTGTACATTAAAATCCGTCACTAATTGGTCACTAAAGCCATCATTTACTTGCTTTCTAGGCTAGTTTACATTTTTGCAAAATCTCTTGTATTTTAAACCAATTTGTAAAGCTTGGAGGGAGTATTAAGAAGTTGGTCAGGTATATCTAACTCCTTGGTAGCCTACTCACGTGTAGTACTAGTGGAAGTGACTTGGAAATTTCATATGTTTCAAGCTTCCACTTAGGGAACCCGACTAGTTACTTATCTTGCTTCCTTTAAGTTCCTTGTCTTTTAATTGCTTTATTTTGCTGCCTTGAAACGTCTAGAATTGTGTATTTCTTAATTGTTCACGTTTAGCTTAGCTTTTAAAACAAACAAATTGTGAAAAGCATACAAAAATTTTTGTAAAAAGTTTTGGGGAATTGAAAGTACCACAAAGGAGTTTAGTGATTTCCACTTGAAAAGGCTTGGTTATTAAGTGGCTCTTTGTAGCTCACCTCCCTTGATAGTGCAACTTGTACACTTAGACTTCCAAGTGCTATTTTCATTCCTAGAAAATCCAAAAAAAAAACATTTTATACCTTTTTGCATAGCATACAAATTCTTATTGTTTAATCATGAGTCATCATTCTCCAAGTAGTAGTGACTTTGATACTCCTAAAAGTTTTAGAAAAATTGTCAAGGAGGTTGAAGCACTAAAACTTTGGAAGCATGAAGAAGTACTTCAAAAACAAAAAGAAAAGATTGAAAGAGAAGTACAACTTCTTGCTTTAGAAGAAGAGATTCAAAAAATTAAGCAACAAGAAGCAAAACTTTTAAAAAAATTACAGAAAAGCAAAAGTCAAAAAAGTTCCTCAAAAGGTTCCACAAAGAGTTCCAATGACTCTCCTAGCCAAAATGAGGATAGCCTAAACCTTGATGCATATTACCAACCCCATCCTAGAAGAGTCATTAAAGAACCCAAAGTGAGGGAATCAAGGGTTGATCTCCCTTACTTTCATGGAAAAGAAAATGTGGACGCCTACTTAGATTGGGAGATGAAAGTGGAGCAAATCTTCACTTGTCATCAAGTAGGTGAGGAAAGAAGAGTTCCTTTGGCCACCCTAGCTTTTCAAGGACAAGCCATGTATTGGTGGACATCCTTGGAAAGAGAGAGAAGACTTCACAATGATCCTCCCATCACTTATTGGAATGAATTGAGGAGTGTTATGAGAAGAAGGCACATTCCTTCTTATTATAGTAGGGAGCTTATGGATAAGCTCCAAAGACTCCAACAAAAGAATATGAGTGTTGAGGAGTATAGGCAAAAGATGGAGTTGTATCTCATGAGGGCTGGGATAAGGGAGGAAGAAAGATTGACCATTGCTAGATTTCTAAGTGGTCTCAATTTTGACATAAGAGATAAGGTTGAGTTACTCCCTTATAGGGACCTTGATGATCTGGTCCAACTTTGTATAAGGTTGGAACAACAAAACTTGAGAAAAAGCTTTTTTAAAGGTAAAACTCAAACTAGCTCTTATGTTAAGAAAGACTATAAGAGGGAGGGTCAATATGATTCCTCTAAGAAATTTGGCAAAGGTCTAGAAAAAGAAAAAGAAATTGAAAAAGAGAAAAATAAAAATGTTGTCACTTCTAGTAGTAAGACTAGTGACATCAAATGCTTTAAATGTCTTGGGAGAGGCCATATAGCTTCTCAATGCCCCACTAAAAAGGTGATGATTTTGAAAGGGGAAGACATTTATAGTAGTGTTGATGAATCTAGTTCTACCACTTCAAGTGATAGTGAAACAAGTGAGGAAGGCCATCCAATTGAAAGTGCATATCCTTGTGATGGTCAACTTCTTATGATTAGAAGGCTTCTAGGAAGCCAACCTCATGAGTCTCACCTTTCACAAAGAGAGAATATTTTTCACACAAGGTGTAAAATTCTTGATAATGCTTGTTCTCTCATTGTGGATAGTGGGTCTTGCTGCAATTGTTGTAGCACAAGGTTGGTGGAGAAGCTTGGTCTTACTATTATTCCCCATCCGAAACCATATCAACTTCATTGGATTAATGAAGATGGGGATATCAATGTGGATAAGCAAGTGAAAGTCAAGTTCTCTATTGGTAACTATGAAGATCAAGTGGTTTGTGACATAGTTCCAATGGAAGCTTGCCATATTTTGTTGGGAAGGCCATGACAATTTGAAAAGAAAACCATGCATAATGGCCTTACCAATGAAATTACTTTCACTCATAAAGAGAATAAATTTGTACTTCATCCTTTGTCTCCTTCACAAGTGATAGAGGATCAAGTACAAATGAAAAAGAAAAGAGAAGAGGAAAAAAAACTTGATTAAAAAAAAAAGAAGAGAAAAAGCATAAAGCTTCAAAGAAGAAGGAAGAGAAATCTCTTTCTATAGAAGGAATTCAACAAGAAACTTTAAAACAAACCCTAATTGTTGAAAAACCTTCTTACCTTCTTCTTTGTAGAGGTGTGCTTAAGTGTTATAATTTAAGCATTGAGCTTAGTTCTTTACCTCCTCAAGTTACTCATTTATTAAAAGAATTTGATGATGTATTCCCTAATGATGGTCCAAAGGGCCTTCCTCCTTTTAGGGGTATAGAACATCAAATTGATTTTGTGCCTGGGGTTAGTCTACCCAATAGACCAGCCTATAGGACAAATCCTCAAGAAACTAAGGAGATAGAGAACCAAGTTCAAGAGTTATTAAATAAGGGGTGGGTACAAAAGAGTTTGAGTCCTTGTGTTGTGCCTGTGTTGTTAGTGCCAAAAAAAGATGGAAAATGGAGAATGTGTTGTGATAGTAGGGCCATTAACAACATCACAATCAAGTACAGGCACCCAATCCCTAGACTTGATGATATGCTTGATGAATTATATGGTGCATCTATATTTTCTAAAATTGATCTTAAGAGTGGTTATCACCAAATAAGAATCAAAGAGGGTGATGAGTGGAAAACTGCTTTTAAGACCAAATTTGGATTATATGAGTGGTTAGTTATGCCTTTTGGTTTAACTAATGCACCAAGTACATTCATTAGGCTTATGAATCATATCTTGAGAGAGTGTATAGGAAAATTTGTTGTTGTTTATTTTGATGACATCTTAATCTATAGTAGGTCTCAAGATGATCACTTAGGACATCTTAGAGAAGTTATGATGATCCTTAGGGAAAACCAATTATTTGCAAATCTTGAAAAATGTACTTTTTGTGTGGATCATGTGGTTTTCCTAGGGTTCATTGTAAGCAAAAATGGAGTTCAAGTGGACCCCGAGAAAATCAAAGCCATTCAAGAGTGGCCCAAGCCTAAAAATGTTAGTGAAGTTAGGAGTTTTCATGGACTAGCAAGTTTTTATAGAAGATTTGTGCCTAACTTCTCTAGCATTGCTTCACCCTTGAATGAGTTAGTCAAAAAAGATATTTTATTTGATTGGACTTCAAAGCATGACCAAGCATTTCAACTTCTTAAGGATCAACTTACTAATGCACCCATTTTAGCTCTACCAAATTTTGAAAAGACTTTTGAGCTAGAATATGATGCATCAGGAGTTGGCATAGGAGCTGTGTTATTGCAAGGAGGACACCCCATTGCATATTTTAGTGAAAAACTAAAAGGTGCCTCCCTCAATTACCCTACCTATGACAAGGAGTTGTATGCATTGGTTAGAGCCTTACAAACTTGGGAACACTACCTTGTGTCCAAAGAGTTTGTCATTCATAGTGACCATGAGTCACTTAAATATTTAAGAGGTCAAGGTAAGTTAAATAAGAGGCATGCCAAATGGTTAGAGTTCCTTGAACAATTTCCATATATAATTAAATTCAAGAAAGGAAAATCAAATGTTGTAGCTGATGCTTTATCTAGAAGACATACTTTGCTTGTGTCTCTAGGTACTCAAATTCTTGGATTTGATAATATTAGGGAGTTGTATGAGGAAGATCTTGAGTTTGGTGATAATTATAAAAAATGCCAACAAAAAGCTTTTGATAGTTTCTATATGGTTAAGGGGTATTTGTACAAAGAAGGAAGGTTATGTATACCTCAATGATCCATTAGGAAACTATTAATTAAAGAGAGTCATGAAGGTGGGCTTATGGGGCACTTTGGTGTTGATAAAACCCTTAGTTTGCTAAAAGAAAAATTTTATTGGCCCCATATGCGAAAGGATGTCCAAAGGCATTGTTTTAGATGTTTGGCTTGTTTACAAGCTAAGTCTAAAGTAATGCCTCATGGTACATACACACCTTTGCCTGTTGCTTCTTCTCCTTGGGTAGATATTAGCATGAATTTTGTGCTAGGTTTGCCTAGAACCCAAAGGGGAATGGATTCTATCTTTGTGGTAGTGGACCGTTTTAGTAAAATGGCTCATTTTATTCCATGCCACAAAGTAGATGATGCAAGCAACATTGCAAAACTCTTCTTTAGAGATGTGGTTAAACTCCATGGGCTTCCTAAGACTATAGTTTCAGATAGAGATACAAAGTTCCTAAGCCACTTTTGGCGTGTTTTGTGGGCAAGACTAGGAACCAAACTCCTCTTTTCAACTACTTGTTATCCTCAAACAGATGGCCAAACTGAAGTAGTTAATAGATCTCTATCTACTATGCTTAGGAGAGTCCTAAAGGGTAATCACAAATCTTGGGATGAGTTTTTACCTCACATTGAATTTGCCTACAATAGGGTAGTTCACAAAACTACCAATATTTCTCCTTTTGAGGTTGTGTATGGGTTTAATCCTTTAACTCCTTTGGACTTGATACCTCTTCCTAATGTTGAACATTTCATTCATAAGGAAGGGGCTTCAAGAGCTGATTTTGTTAAGAAACTTCATGAAAGGATTAAAACTCATATTCAAAATCAAAATGAGAAGTATGCTAAGCAAGGAAATAAAGGCAAGAAACCTATGATCTTCGAGGAAGGAGATTGGGTTTGGCTTCATTTAAGAAAAGAACGTTTTCCAAATCAAAGGAAGTCCAAACTCAGTCCTAGAGGAGATGGTCCCTTTCAGGTCTTACAGCGTATCAATGACAACGCTTATAGACTTGATTTACCCTCTAATTATGGAGTCAGCACTACTTTTAATGTTAGTGATCTTAAACCTTTTGTAGGTGCTAGTGATGATGAGGAAGAGTCTTCAAATTCGAGGATGAATCCTTCTCAAGAGGGAGGGAATGATGGAAGAGCATGGGCTAAAGGCCCAACCACTAGAGCTATGACCAGGAGATTACTTAAAGATTTGACTGCTTCAGAGCTTAGTGGGCCCAATGGGCTTGGTGGGCCTAGGGTGCTTCTCACTTGGGCTTTCATTGATTAAACACCATGTTCTATTGTATTTTCTTAGTATAGGAATTTACTTTGATGGTGGTCTTGTATTTTGACCATAGATTAGGGTTTAGGCGTCTTGGGCTTAATTTTGGGCTTCTTGGGCTTTAGGCTTTTAATACCCAATATTAGGCTCATTCTTCTTCTTGTAATTTTTCCTATTCATTGTATTCATTAGACCAATGTATTTCGGTCAATATATTAGGTTTATATGTAGAATACATTAATAGGAGAAATAGGTTTCATTTATGCATCATTTAGAAATAATTTGAATTGAATTTGAGTCACATGGATGGCATGGGGTGGATCCGGCCATGTGAGCTTCAAATTCAATCCAAATTACTCCTAAATGACACCTAGATGAGGGTAGCATCCGTGTGAGCATATGAGTTGGCCTAAGTTTGAATTTCAAATTCAAATTTCAAATTCAAACTTGGCGCCAACTAGGTTTACTAAGTTGCCGCCTAAGTTAACCTAATTCTCTCCTATAAATGCAACTTTTCTCACCTTGTAATACACTTTTGAATATATGAGAATTTCTGAAATCATTCTTCAGCTAATTCCCTCAAGAGTCACCGAAAATTCCAAGAGAGAAATCCAAAGAGAATGCCTTCAAATCCCTTAGAAAACCTAGTTTCCTTCACTTTGAAGTGAGCAATCCTTTGAGTGCTTGAGCTTGGATACTTCCCTCTCACATTTCCGCAAGTGTTCATCATCCTAAAGTGTTCATCATTTTGGTTCAATCTCCATTGAAGAAGATCCGTGCCTAGGAGGAGCTTAGGAGGAGCTTGTTCATCACTTCTTCTATTCACTTCCATCACTAACGAACTTAGCATCCCTATCGGACACAATAGTCTTAGGTAACCCACGCAAACGGACCACCTCTTTGAAGAAAAGTTTAGCAATATAGCTAGCATCATCTACTTTGTGGCATGGTATAAAATGAGCCATTTTGCTAAAACAATCCACAACCACAAAGACAGAATCAAACCTCCTTTGGGTCCTTGGAAGACCAAGCACAAAATCCATACTAATGTCAACCAAAGGGGAGGTAGCTATAGAAAGAGAGGTGTAGAGTTCATGAGGTATTACTCTTGATTTTGCTTGAAGGCAAGTGATACACTTGGAGCAATGCCTTTGAACGTCCACTCTCATGTGTGGCCAATAAAATTTAGATTTCAAAAGGCTTAGGGTTTTATCAACCCTAAAATGGCCCATGAGACCTCCCTCATAACTTTCCTTAACCAAAAGCTTTCTAATGGATACTTGGGGTATACAAAGTTTTCCCATTTTAAAAAGGTACCCTTCAAGAAGATAAAACCCATCAAAAGGCTTTTGGAGACATTTGGTGAAGATGGATTGGAAATCTTGATCATCCTCATACAACTCCTTTATATTATCAAAACCAAGGATTTGACCCCAAGGAAAAGAGTAATGAGTGCCTTCTAGATAAAGCACCTGCCACCACATTATTCTTTCCCTTCTTATATTTGATAATATAAGGGAATTGTCAAGATATTCAACCCACTTGGCATGTCTTTTGTTTAACTTCCCTTGCCCTCTAACGTGCTTAAGTGACTCATGATCGGTGTGTATGATGAATTCCCTAGTCACTAAGTAATGCTCCCAAACTTGGAGGGCTCTAATAAGGGCATAAAGATATGTTCATTGACTAACAAAATATTTCATCTTTACCGAGATAACTTTGTAGTTATCTTCATAGTGATATCTTAGTGTATTCTAGGATAAAAGAATAACATCTAAGGATTGTGTTACAAACCCATAGACACAAACAATTTTATGCTAAGTTGTCTAAGTGTGAGTTTTGGCTTAAGGATGTTAATTTCTTAGGTCGTGATTTCTAGAGAAGGTATAGTTGTTAATCTTTCTAAGGTAGAGTTCACCCATAAGTGGGAAGCCTCGAGCTCAATTAGTGAAATTAGGCATTTTCTGGGTTTAGTTAGGTATTATCGAAGATTTGTAGATCGTTTCTCTAAGTTAACCTTACCATTGACTAAGTTGACTTGAGGGCCAAGTTTTTTTTTTCTTTCTATGGTGTGAGAGTAGTTTCCCAAGCCTTAAGGAAAGCTAACTAGTGCACCAACCTTAGTTTTGAGACCCTTTGTAATGTATTATGATGTGTCAAAGATGGGTTTAGGTGGAGTGTTAATGCAAGAAGGGAAGGTAGTAGCCTATTTTTTGGATAGTTGAAAACCCATGAAAAGAACTACCTTACACATGATCTTGAGCTATAAATTGTAATTTGTTCTAAAACTTTGGAGACATCATCTTTATGGTTCTAGATTTGAGGTGTTTAGTGATTGTAAAAGCCTTAAGTATTTGTTTGATTAGAAGGAGTTAAACATGAGGCAAAGGAGGTGCATGGTTATAATTCCTTAAGGATTACAATTTTGTGTTGAGATATGATCTAGGTCAAGTTAATGTGGTGGTTAATGAATTGAGTAAAAACTCTTTACATTTGCCGACCCTAATGATTAGAAAGATGAGTTTGATTTTAAAATTGAAGGATATAAGCTTTGCCTGTGAGATTACCCCTAGTAATGTGAGACTAGGTGTGTGGAGTATAACCAATGATTTGTTGGTTGTGATTAGGGAAGTGATGGAATAACACTAAGGCCAAGAAGTCCAAGAGGTGATGTATTGAAGGAAGCAAAAGGAATGGGTTAGTGTTGAAAAGCCAAAGGAGGAGTGAGGCCACTTTTGGACCTTAGCTCCTAAGTTTTTATTAGCATAGCATTTTTTTTATTCCTATTTTGCCCTTTTCTTTGATTTTCTATTTAACCCTTGTATCTTGGGGTATTTTAGTCTTAGAATTTATTTTACTTGTATTTCCAATTTTACCCTTGTATTTTGGGGTATCTTAGTCATAGGATTTATTTTCTTTTGTATTTCCCATTTTACCCTTGTATTATGGGGTGCTTTAGATCATAGGATTTTATTTTTTGGCTAAGGTATTTGATTAGGGTGGGAACAAAAACCTAGACATATTTTTGTGGCTATTGGACCTATTTTTGGTGTTAGAAAGGCTTAGGCCCAAGTGGAGGGCAAAGGTTGCATGGTCTTATCATGCACCTAGATGTAGCCTAACTAAACCCAAAGATTCCATCCTTGGCCACCAAGTTGTTAGAAAAGAATGGCACAATCCAAGAGGGGGGGGTGAATTGGATTCTATGACCTTTTAAAATATTTCAGAGTATTTAGGATCTTTATTTCCCTTAAACTTTTCTTAAGACTGAATTTTCAAATGAAGCTTCTTTAAAGACTTGTTATGAAAGTATGAATGCAGTATGCTTTCTTGATTACAAAACAATGAGGTTGAAATGCAATGCTCTAATTCAGATTAAACCATCAATATTCACACACACATGTTAATCAAGAATTATCTTCTTTAATGTTCAACCAAGAAATTACTCAAAGTAAAAGATAAGGTAGAAGAAGATTACACAAGTCTTTTATACTGGTTCAGCCACTCCACATGTGACCTACATCCAGTCCTCAACAAGATTTTGTTCCACTATCTCAAGGAAGAAGGTTTACAAGCACACACATGCATATACTTCAACACAAAAGATAACCACTTTCTTGACCCTAAGAAAGCACCCCTTGTAGAAACCCACTACAAGAAACCTTACCACTTGAGAAACCCTTCTCAAGATTTACAAGTATTCACACAGAATAAAGGAATGAATTCACCTGGAATTCAGAAGCAAATCTTAATCTTCCCCTTTCAAGAATATGATGATGATGATGATCCTCTAACAAAGTTTTTCACAAACATTTTTACTCTTGGATTTCACAAAGAAAATTCTCCAAGATAGTCACAAAGACTCCAGAAAAACGCTTTTCTCAATTTGATTATCAGTTCTAACTCATGTTTGAAGTTTCTTAAAGTTCAAACTATTTATAAAAGTCTCAGACCCAGATAATCGATTATTTTAAAGAATAATTGATTATTTTGTTCTTCAGGTTTTCTGGAAACCAACCAAGAACAATATAATCGATTATTTTGCTGGATAATCGATTATTCCAGAGAGTTATTTCTGGGATAATCAATTATTTTGGCAAATACTCGATTATTGCAACAAGGCATCCCATTTTGCCTGTTGCTGGAATAATCGATTATATTTAACGATAATCGATTATTTTGAGTTAGTTTTCAAAACTTCGTTTTAAGCCTCAAAATAACTTTCTAACCTTTTTAACTCATCATCATACACTCTCTACTTAGCTTAGATATCAATTTGCTCATGCACACATCATACACAACATAAAATCTCATTCAAAGCATTTTATTTTCTAAACTCTATTACATAGCTCTATTTCATAGCCTTTTCTTGACTTTCTCTGACTTTGTTTTTGTGCTTCCAAATTGTTGTTGTTGTTGTCTCATATCTTGTGATCATCAAAACTCTTTTAAGCTTCAAGCTTCTCTAAGCTCAACAATCTCCCCCTTTTTGATGATGACAACCCAAGACTCAAATCATATCAATCCAAGCTATTGTGCTTCAACCTTTCCAACCATTGTGCCTTTAATTCCAACATACAAAACCTGCACAATACACACACACAAGCACAATACCTGCAAAAACAACAACTATACACACACTACCTTTTCTCCCCCTTTGGCATTATCAAAAACAAGTCAAGCAATGTTTCACACTATAAGCCATATGCATAGATTCAATCTTTGTGACCAGCAATATCCAAGTCAGAATCATTCAATTCAAACCAACCAGCAAAACCACAATAAGCACTTATACTCAAAATCAATTATGGATCAGTCTACATACAAGATATCACTTTTTCAAAATAGAACATGCTCACAAGCTCTCAAAAACAGAGCATTATAGCATATGTCAAACAAAAACAGAATATGATATCAAATCCAAATCAACAAATCAGCAAAACAAACTCCAAATTTCATCAAAATTCAAATTGTTCAATAACAAAAAGCGTTAAAATTGTTCCAAATTTAGACAATTACAACCATATTGAAAATAATTGTTTAACAACAGAATTGAAAATCCTAGTTAAAACTAAGCATAAAAACAGAACAAAGATCAATCTTCATCTTCCGGTATGCCAAGGTGAGTCTTGAGTAGCTTCACCTCATGATCAAGCTCATCAAACCTGTCAAGAATACCAAAAAACAAAGATTCATGTCTTCTCGACATTTCCATCACCGCATCCAGTTTGTTTATCATGATTTGCTCAAAAGGTGAAAATAGTTTTGGCTCCGCTTCAGTCTCCCTACCAGGTTCAGCTTCCACCTGTGGTGGCTGATCCTCATCGTGTGACGGAACACCGTCTTCATCAGTTGCAGGTTCAGGAGTTGGGGGTACATCGCCTTTGAACACCCATTTTTCTTCTTGTTTAAGCATCCCCATGTGATGCAAATAAGACTTCTCTATCTTGTTCGAAGCATGTAAAATTATCTTTCTTTCTCCTGATAAATCTACACCAGCAATTTCAAATATCTTTGACAATAACAAAGCATATGGAATTGGGCCATCTTCCTTCCGCCTAGCCTTCCACATATAGTCATTGACGACTAATACCCAATCAATTTTGATTTTCTTTTTAATAACATGCATAAGTAAAATGTCATCCCTTGACATTTGAGAATGACTATGTAATCGAGGTTTTAACATCCAGGCAATAATGAAACAAATCAAACGGGAATTCTTTTTCATACCTCCCGCTAGGAACTTCTCATAGTTGGTGTTCACCGGGTTCCTTTGACAGTCCCGGAAGGTAGTCAGCTCTTCAAAATCCCCAAAATTGAAAGGTTGGGGTTTCTCCCGTCCAGTGCCGCTTAGCCCCGCAGCAACCTTCAACGTTGGCCCGTCCAACTTAATCATTTTTCCATGCTCTAACAGGGTTGGAAAACTAAAACCCTCATTCTTAAACCATTCAAGCTTAAGAGTCTTCAGAGGAATGATTCTCCGCCCGGCGTACCACTCAAAATAGTATTCTTGAGTCTTCTCGTCTGGAAACCACTTCGAAATCAGTTGCCCAGAGAGTAGAGGACGTTTGCTCCCCCTCACTTCAAGCTTCTTTGGTCTCTTTGATGAAGATGCCATGAGTGGGTATTTGATGGAAGAGCATGGGCTAAAGGCCCAACCACTAGAGCTATGGCCAGGAGATTACTTGAAGACTTGATTGTTTCAGAGCTTAGTGGGCCCAATGGGCTTGGTGGGCCTAGGGTGCTTCTCACTTGGACTTTGATTGATTAAACACCATGTTTTATTGCATTTTCTTAGTATAGGAATTTACGTTGATATTGGTCTTGTATTTTGACCATAGATTAGGGTTTAGGCTTTTGGGCTTAATTTTGGGCTTCTTAGGCTTTGGGCTTTTGGTACCCAATATTAGGCTCATTCTTCTTCTTGTATTTTTTCCTATTCATTGTATTCATTAAACCAATGTATTTCGGTCAATAGATTAGGTTTATATGAGGAATACATTAATAGGATAATTAGGCTTCATTTATGCATCATTTAGAAGTAATTTGAATTGAATTTGAGTCACATGGATGGCATGGAATGGTTTTGGCCATGTGAGCTTCAAATTCACTTCAAATCACTCCTAAATGACACCTAAATGATGGTAGCAACCGATGTGAGCATGTGAGTTGGCCAAAGTTTGAATTTCATATTCAAATTTGAAATTCAAACTTGGCGCCAACTAGGCTTACTTGAGTTGCCGCCAAGTTTAACCTAAATTCTCTCCTATAAATGTATCTTTTCCTACCATGTTGAAACACTTTTGAATATATGAGATTCTAAAATTGTTTTCAGCCAATTCAAGAGTCACCGAAGTTCTAAGAGAGAGCCATAGAGAGTGCCTTCAATTCCTTAGGAAAACCTAGTTTCCTTCTCTTTGAAGTGTGCAATCCCTTGAGTGCTTGAGCTTGGATGCTTCCCTCTAAGGTTTAGACCTTACCTTCCGCAAGTGTTCTTCATTCTAAGGTGTTCATCATCTCGGTCTCATCTCCATTGAAGAGGATTTGTGCCTAGGAGGAGTCAAGGAGGAGTCCATTCTTCACCTCTCCTACTTCCTTCTATCAGTATTGAAGAAGATGAAGAAAATGAGAGATTTGAGAGGGTTTGATAGAGTTAGGGTTTGTGGGTTGAGAGAAAATGAGAGAATGAGAGAAGAGAAGTTGTGAGAAATGTTTTTATGCCCTAGCACATTCTGAGTGGGAAAGGTTTTAAGAGTAATGGGTGGTTTTAAGAGTTGGCGCGTAGATAATCGTTCAAACGCTTCAGGAATTTCAAGAAACCTCCCAGATAATCGATTATTTATGCAAATAATCGATTATTTGCATCAGCAAAATCCCTCTAAAAACGTAATCTGATATAGATAATCGATTATTTTCAATATAATCGATTATTACAGAGAGTAATTTCTCCTAACATTGCCCAGATAATCGATTATTTCCCAAGATAATCGATTATTTTCATGGGTTTGCTTAAAATAATCGATTATATTTTAAGATAATCGATTATTCCAGAGAAGATTTGCTTCTCAGAAATTTTAACTATTCAAGTTACACCAAGTCTAATTTCCACTTGAACACTCTCTTCTATACATCTCTAACTATTACTCTCAATGCATAATCAATTTAAACATGATTCATTGATTCCCTAATTCAATTCTCAATTGGTTGAATCTTTCCCTTGGTAGAGGTTTTGTAAAAATATCAGCTAATTGTTTGCTAGTTTCTACAAACTCTACAACACAATCATTCCTTTGAACATGATCTCTTAGAAAGTGGTGTCTTATCTCAATATGTTTTGTTCTAGAGTGCAAAATTGGATTCTTGGTCAAATTTATTGCACTAGTATTGTCACACCTCAAAGGAATTTTATTCAGCTCAACTCCATAATCTCTTAATTGTTGTTTCATCCAAAGAATTTAAGCTCAATAACTTCCAGCAGCTATATACTCAGCCTCAGTTGTACTCAAAGCAACACAAGCTTGCTTTTTGCTATGCCATGAGACAAGTGCACTACCTAGTAGGTGACACGTACCACTTGTGCTCTTTCTATCTAGTCTACACCTAGCATAGTCTGAATCTGAGTAGCCTATCAGACTTAGTGAGACTCCCTTTGGATACCACAACCCCACATTGGTTGTACCTTTTAAGTACTTCAAAATTCTCTTTACACTCTTCATGTGAGATTCTTTAGGATTAGCCTGAAATCTTGCACATAGGCACACAGCAAACATTATATCAAGCCTACTTGCTGTCAAGTACAAGAGTGATCCAATTATACCTCTATACTTTGAACTATCAACAACAATTCCTTTCTCATCTAAGTCAAGATTGCAATTGTTTGATATAGGTGTGGCAGCCTCCTTGCACCCTTCCATACCAAACTTTTTTAGAAGTTCATTGCAATACTTGCTTTGACTTATGAATATTCCATCATGCATTTGTTTGATTTGCAACCCCAAAAAGAATGTAAGCTCTCCCATCATTGACATTTCAAATTCTCCTTGCATGGTTTTAGAAAATTCTTTACAAAGAGAGGTATTTGTGGATCCAAACACAACATCATCCACATATATTTGTACATACATTGTATCATTTTTAAACTTCTTGACAAACAATGTATTATCCACCTTTCCTCTTTCATAGTCATTCTCAATCAAAAATTTGCTTAACTTGTCATACCATGATCTTGGTGCTTGCTTCAAGCCATAGAGTGCCTTTTTGAGCTTATACACATGATTAGGATTCTTAAAGTCCACAAAGCTTGGTGATTGTTCAACATACACTTCCTCTTGTATCAACCCATTGAGGAAAGCACTTTTCACATCCATTTGATAAAGCTTGAAATTCTTTATAGAAGAATAAGCAAGAAGTAATCTAATGGCTTCTATCCTTGCTACAGGGGCGAAAGTCTCATCATAGTCAATTCCCTCTTCTTGGTTATACCCCTTAGCCACTAGTCTTGCTTTATTTCTTAGAATTATCCCAGATTCATCAAGCTTATTTCTAAAAACCCACTTGGTTCCAATAATTGGATAATCTTTTGGTAATGGCACTAAATCCCATACTTCATTTCTTTCAAACTGATTTAGTTCCTCTTGCATGGCCATTAACCAATGCTTATCTTTTAGTGCTTCATCAATGCTCTTAGGTTCAACTTGTGACACAAATTCCATAGTGTTGCAAATATTTTTAATAGCACTCCTAGTTGAAACTCCCTTACCAATATTTCCAATTATGTTATCCATTGATAAGTCTCTAGAAGTTTTCCATTCCTTGGCCAATTGTTCACATGTTTCCTTTGCTTTCTCATGTGATTCACTCTCCTTAGGCTCTTCATTTGGTTCATTCTCCAATAGGGATTGATCAAGCAACTCAGTTAAATCTTCAATTTCAGTTTGTCTTTTCTCTTGTTTATTTGACTCATCAAATACCACATGAACAGATTCTTCTACAACTAGAGTTCTCTTGTTATAGATCCTATAGGCTTTATTATTTGTAGAGTATCCTAGAAAGATTGCCTCATCAGCCTTTGCATCAAATTTTCCAAGTTTCTCTTTCCCATTATTCAGCACATAGCACTTACACCCAAACACTCTAAAATATGAAATGTTAGGCTTCCTACCATTGTAAATTTCATAGGGTGTTTTCTTTAGTATAGGCCGGATCAGAACTTTGTTTAACACATGACAAGCTTTGTTAATAGCATCAGCCCAAAAATATTTTGGCAAGTTTGTTTCATTCAACATTGTTCTAGCAAGTTCTTCTAAGGACCTATTTTTCCTCTCAACAACCCCAATTTGTTGAGGTGTCCTAGGTGTTGAGAAATTATGGTTTATACCATGTTCCTCACAGAATTTTTGAAACATTATGTTTTGAAACTCACCTCCATGATCACTTCTTATAGAGGTGATGTTTGAACACTTCTCATTTTGAACAAGCTTGGCAAATCTTCTAAAGGCATTAAAAACATCATTTTTGTTTGCAAGAAACATAACCCATGTGTATCTTGAGTAGTCATCAACAATCACTAAGCCATAGTAGTTTCCGCCTAAGCTCATGGTTCTTGAAGGACCAAACAAATCCATGTGAATTAATTGCAAAGGTCTAGTTGTGGAAATATGATTTTTGCTTTTAAAGCTAGCCTTCACTTGCTTGCCCTTTTGACAAGCATCACATAGTTTGTCCTTTCCAAACTTGAGTTTAGGTAAACCAATCACTAATTCTTTCCTACTCAACTTATTCAAATGGTCCATATGAATATGTGCAGCTCTCCTATGCCAAAGCCATATGTTTTCTTCTTGAGTTATTAAGCACTTAGTGTTTGAAATTGCTATAGAGTGTTCTAAGTCAAGCATGTATATATTGTCAATTCTTTTTCCTATGAATTTGATTTCTTTAGTCTTTTTATCACATATCAAGCAACATGTATTATCAAATTCAATTTTAAAACCTTTTCACTTAATTGACTTATACTCAGCAAATTATGTTTCAAACCATCAACAAGCAATACATTCTCAATCAATGTTTGAGAGGAGGAATTACCAACATTGCCATGGCCAAGAATTTTCCCTTTGTTGTTGTCACCATAGGTAACATACCCTTCATTCTTCAATTTCAGACTTGAGAATTTTGAAGGATCCCCAGTCATATGCCTTGAGCTGCCACTATCAAGATGCCAAAGTAGATTTTTGGCCCTCAAGCATTCCTACAACAAGGATTCAAAGAAAAAATTTAGGTACCCATGTGAAGGGTCCTTGTTGGTTAGTTCTCAGTCTTTGACTCTTTTCAACCCAAACCATCTCTCCATTTGGAACTCCATATTTTCTAGAATAGCAGTTCCTAATTGTATGGCCTCTTTTACAGCAATAAAAACAAGTTGTTTGTCTAGAGAAATTGCTTTTAAATTTTCTAAAATTTTGATTTTTCTTAAAAGCTTCTTTCTTTGACTTAAATGGCATGCTCATGCTTGGATTAAAACCAAGTCCACTCCTATCAAAATTGTTTCTTTATTTTCCCAAAAGAATGTTTAAGTTTGCATTTCCATTAGTGAACTTTGCAAGAGTGGATTTTATATCAGCATTTTCTTTCTCAAAGGTCTTGTAATGTTCACAAACAACTTTTGAGGAAGTGGAGTTTTCATAATGAGCTTCACTAAAGTTAAACATAGTTTGAAGATTTTCATGCTCACGCTTTAAATCCTCAAGCTCTTGTTCAGCTTTAATTAAAGCATTTTCATACCATTTCAGCTTGTTTTTCAACTTTGAATTTAAGGCTCCTAATTTGACAGCTTCTTCATGAATTTGTATAAAAGCTTCTTGGAGTTGATCATAATCTGGATTGGATTCAAGGTCAGAATCACTTACAATTGTGTCATGGTCAGCTCCATCCATCAAGCACAAGTTGTTCTCCTCACATTCGGATTCATCACTTGTTGTGCTTGAGTCATTATCTTCCCAAGCAATGTAGGCTCTCTTCCTTTTCCATTTCTCTTGCTTTTCTTCTCCTCTTGTTGCTTCTTCAAGAGGTTTGGACACTCAGCTTTCATGTGTCCCGGTTTTCCACATTCAAAGCAATTAAAGGAGGATGTGCTTGCTTCCTCTTTCTTGTTTGTCTTTTTATTAAATTTGTAGGGGGAATTTTTCTTTCTTCTCATGAATTTTCTGAACTTCTTCACCAGCAAATTGAAGTTCTCAGTCTCAGAATCATCGGAGCTTGATTCTTCACACACCTCTTTTCCTTTGGCAGATTTCAAGGCTTTCAATGACACTCCTTTGCCTTTCTTATCCTGCTGCTCATGTTCATCAAATATGTGCAGTTTTTGCTCATGCTCTCTCATCTTTCCAAAGAGAGTATCTAGTGTCAAGGAGGTCAAATCCTTTTATTCTTCAATGGCTGTCACCTTTGCTTGCCATGATCTGTCCAAGCATTGCAGCACTTTCAAATTCAGCTCTTCTTTCTCAAATTTCCTGCCAAGGTCAACAAGGTGATTTATCAAGTGTGTAAATCTCTTTTCAAAATCAGAAATAGATTCACCATTTTGCATTCTAAACAGCTCATATTCTCTTATGAGAGTATGTTTTCTTGATCTCTTTACATCACTTGTTCCTTCATGAGTGACTTGCAAACTATCCCACATTTCTTTAGCAGATATGCATTGTGAAATTCTAAGAAATTCATCAATTGACAATGAAGATGTTATGATATTTTTAGCTCTCTTATCATGTTGGGCTCTTTTCTTTTCCTCATCACTCCATTCACTCCAATGTTTTTCTTTAAGCTCGTCATCATCTTTTTTCATAAGGATATAGGGTCCATTTTCTATAGCATCCCATACAGCAATATCAATAGCTTCAATGAAAATCCTCATCCTAATTTTCCAGTAGAAATAGTTTTCATCATTGAAAACAGGAGGTCTATGAATAGACACACCCTCACCATAGGGTAGGTTGTTGGCCATTTTTGAAATCTTGAATAACTCTCAAGAACCTTGCTCTAGATACCAATTGTTAGAAAAGAATGGCACAATCCAAGAGGGGGGTGAATTGGATTCTATGACCTTTTAAAATTTTTCAGAGTATTTAGGATCTTTATTTCCCTTAAACTTTTCTAAGACTGAATTTTCAAATGAAGCTTCTTTAAAGACTTGTTATGAAAGTATGAATGCAGTATGCTTTCTTGATTACAAAACAATGAGGTTGAAATGCAATGCTCTAATTCAGATTAAATCATCAATATTCACACACACATGTTAATCAAGAATTATCTTCTTTAATGTTCAACCAAAAAATTACTCAAAGTAAAAGATAAGGTAGAAGAAGATTGCACAAGTCTTTTATACTGGTTCAGCCACTCCACATGTGACCTACATCCAGTCCTCAATCAGCACCTGATCAAGATTTTGTTCCACTATCTCAAGGAAGAAGGTTTACAAGCACACATATGCATATACTTCAACACAAAAGATAACCACTTTCTTGACCCCAAGAAAGCACCCCTTGTAGAAACCCACTACAAGAAACCTTACCACTTGAGAAACCCTTCTCAAGATTTACAAGTATTCACATAGAATAAAGGAACGAATTCACCTGGAATTCAGAAGCAAATCTTAATCTTCCCCTTTCAAGAATATGATGATGATGATGATCCTCTAACAAAGTTTTTCACAAACGTTTTTACTCTTGGATTTCACAAAGAAAACTCTCCAAGATTGTCACAAAGACTCCACAAAAATGCTTTTCTCAATTTGATTATCAGTTCTAACTCATGTCTGAAGTTTCTCAAAGTTCAAACTATTTATAAAAGTCTCAGACCCAGATAATCGATTATTTTAAAGAATAATCGATTATTTTGTTCTTCAGGTTTTCTGGAAACCAACCAAGAACAATATATCGATTATTTTGCTGGATAATCGATTATTCCAGAGAGTTATTTATGGGATAATCAATTATTTTGGAAAATAATCGATTATTGCAGTAAGGCATCTCATTTTGCTTGTTGCTGGAATAATCGATTATATTTAACGATAATCGATTATTTTGAGTTAGTTTTCAAAACTTCGTTTTAAGCCTCAAAATAACTTTCTAACCTTTTTAACTCATCATCATACACTCTCTACTTAGCTTAGATATCGATTTGCTCATGCACACAGCATACACAACATAAAATCTCATTCAAAGCATTTTATTTTCTAAACTCTATTACATAGCTCTATTTCATAGCCTTTTCTTGACTTTCTCTGACTTTGTTTTTGTGCTTCCAAATTGTTGTTGTTGTTGTCTCATATCTTGTGATCATCAAAACTCTTTTAAGCTTCAAGCTTCTCTAAGCTCAACACAAGTTGCATCTAGGGTTATTTTGGGTTTCATTTGGTGTGCATTTGGCACCCTAAATGCAACCCTAGATGCCTCCCACTCCTATAAATACCCTAGGCACCACACCTTGTAAATACTTTGGATATTGAATATAAAGAGAGCCTTTTGTGCCTTTATATCTTTCCTTAGTCACCCTTAGCTAATTCGGCCACCTCCCTCCCATCTCCACCTTGAGAGAAACAACCCTAGAAGTGGCCTTCATCATCATGAAGTGAGTCAACCCTAGAGTACCCTTCTCAAGCATTTCCTCAAACACCTTCTACCCAACCTCCATTTTCGTCCATTCCATCATCATCCACCCTAAAACCTTGTGCCACCTTTGAAGAACTTGATCCTTGGAGAAGGCGTCCTATTCTTTGTTGATCATCTCAAGTTCATGCTAGCTAGGATGCCATCATGTGGTATCTAGAGCCTTGGTTCTTCAAGGGTAACTTTTCCATCTTTGGTATTTTCGATCATGTCATTTGTGTCTCCTTGAATGTCTAAATTTTTGTGCGTGATTGAGTCATCATCTTGTCATATGTCATGATTCTTATTCCTCCTTTTCATGTATTGATTCATGCCTCATCATTCTTGTGAATCATCTTGGTGCTTTAGGCTTCCTTGCTAGGGTTCCTACCATTTTTTCTTTAAAATTGAGTTGCTGGAAATTTTTGGGCTGCATGATATAATGATGTTTTTCATTTTATAATCCATATGGTTTTGTCATAAGCTTGTTTCCTTTGAACTACCTTGAAAGAAATTCCAAGTATTTATGTTTAGCCTTTGAAATGAACAAAAAATGACATGCATGCCACTTGTTTGATAAAATGGCCGTGAGTCCTTGATGTGCTTTAGAGAGTCAATCATGCATGCTAATTAGTTCTAGCATGTTCTACATTCCTAAAATATCATTTGTGATTAATTTCTTTGCACATACTTGCTTTAAAATTTTCGGCCACTTTGTGTATTCCTTGGTGCACTTAACATGCCTATGTATTGTTTGATGTTTTGAGTATGAAAATGCCTTTTATGTGCAAGTTCTTGTTGCTGGACATTGCACATTAAAAACCTTAAGAAGACACTCAAAACTTGTCTCTTTAAGCCATTGTAAGTTGCTAAAAAGATACTCCAAGGACTTACTCATCAAACTAACAAACACAAGTGTAAAACCCAAGCAAAGGAGAACTATAAAATAAAAAAATAAAAAAAAGAGTATTGGCTGGACTTTTGGACCTCAAAACTGTGACCTAGTCAAGTGTCAAAAGAAACAAAATCAAAAGAATCAAAGACAAAAGAAAAAGGGAACCTTTGCTAGACTTGTGGAGTTTGGACCCAAAATTTTCATACCTTGGCACTTGGAGTTAATCTTGGACCATTGAACAATGCTTATTTACCTTATGAGACATTTAATCAAACACCTTAAGTGCATTATTTTCTTTTAAGCCTACTTGTTGAATTCTATTCTAGTGCCATTCTAGGACTTACTCTTTTGTGTGCTTGCCTTTTGTTAATGTGCCTTAATTTTAGTTTTTGAGTCTTTCTTTATACTCTTAAGTTTGTCTCAACAAATCCACTTGAGTTTAGCCTTTTTAATTGTGCCTTTTTAGTTTTCTTCATTGGCCTCTTGTACTCTTGGTGTACTCTTGGGTTGTGTTTTCTTCTTGACCTAGGTGAGGAAAGCTTCTAAACACCACACATTTTCTTGGTGGATTGAGTGGAAGGGCTGTCCGATTTAAGTTCAAGGAACTTTGGAGGATCACACCAAATCAAAGAGTGCAAACACCATTGAAAGGCTAACCTTGGGTGTTCATTGTGAAGGGGTGGAGATTTAAAGACTTGGAGATTCAACAATTTCTTTTTCTTACTTGTTTCTTTCTTGTTTTATTTTTGGCCTTCTTGTATTTGGCCTTTGCTTTCTTCCATTTTGGGTTGTAATTGGCCATTTTAAACCTCTTCATTTTTTGGTAGTAATTTCGTGTAGTTTGAAGGTGATTTGAAAACCTTCACCTAGGAATCCGACTAGCATATGTTTTAAGTGCTTTCCTTTGCATGCTTTATAGCTTTTGTAGTATAATTGCCTAGGTCTTTACTTTTTCTATTTGTTTCGTCTAGAAGGCTTCAATTTGCTTACTAGGGGGTCGTGCACACCACACACCTTTTTCTTGTGCAAAAAAAAAAAATGTTTTGTGAGAAATGTGTGAAAAGGCTTAGTGATTCTTACTTGAAAAGGCTTGATTTTTAAGTGATTCCTTGTAGTCCACCTCCCTTGATAGTTCACTTTGTACACTTAGGCCTTTTCATACCAATCTTGTATCTTGAAAAACTCTTTGTGAAAACCTTTTTCAACCTTTTTGAAAACAAATTTGTGAAAACCTTTTCTTGATCAAAGATGAGTGATCATTCTAGTGTACATGGTCATAATTCTTGTAGTACTAGGTCTAGTGTTAGATATGAGATTAGAGAGTTAAAATAGTACATAAGAAAAAAAGAAGAGGAACACATAAAAAGAGAGAAAGAAATTAGAAAAAGGGAAAAATAAAATGCTAGGAATAAGGAGGAAATAAAACAATTACTTGCAAAGTTAGTTGAGGGGAGAGAAACTAGTGGATCCAAACCTAGGGTTGTTCCAACTAGATCTCAAATAGGCAAAGAAGTTAGAGTCCCTAGGAGTATGCATGAGGAAGAAAATACAACAAGAGAGGTAGAACTTAGAAGAAAAGAAAAAGAAAAGAAAATAGAAAAGAAAGAAAAAATAAAGAAAAGTATAGAAAAAGTTTAAGAGTGGTTAGAAAATGAAAAAAAAACCAACACTCTTAGAGAAGAGTAAGGAGGATAATGTTTCTTCCAAAGGGCTTATGCTTGAAGATAGTCACTTTCCCATTGAAAATGATTTAAAAAAGACTTTCTTCATTCATCAAGACCTTAACTCTTTCTCTCACGTTGCCACTAGTCATGAAGTGGAGATTCAAAAACAAATCCTTTTTAAAGAAAAAGAATCTCAACTTCAAGATTTAGTGAAGAAGAAGTGGACTTCACTTAGTCCCACTTCTTATGCTACTTCCTTGGTGGTGCCCAAGGAAGATAAGCCTTCTTTCTTTAAGACTCTTTCTACTTTAGTTGTCCTCATAAAGCACCCAACTTTTGATTTGTATGATTTGTTGGATACATCTCATGGTGTCCTATTTTCTATTTTTGATCTTGAGGGAAGTTCAAACTTATTTAAACTTAACTTGGTTACTTCCCTACAAGACAAACTTAGATTATATGAGTTTTCTAGACCCCTCTTAACACCTTTTTCTCATATGTATATAACAAATAATGCAATAAAAAGTTGTTTAGGTAATTGTTTAGTTAAGTTATCTTTATTTTCTAGTACATACCTAGGTCACTACATTGGGTACCTACAACAAGATATTTTAGTTTTTAGGACTAATGCATTAGTGTGCTATAGTTTTAGTCTTTTTAACTTTTTAGGTTTTGGTTATACATCTAGACTTCACCATGGGGAGGATCCTATCTTTCTCATTAGAGAGTCTAGTCCTTTTAATTTAGACAATCTTTTTAGCATTTTTTGTAGAACTCCTCTTAGGATACACTTTCCATTTCTATCATATACTATTACCTCTAATGCTTATTTTTATGTTTTTGTTGGTCATGATGCCTGATGTTGTGTATTTTACTCGTATTTTAGCACTTTAATTCACAAGAATTCATAGCATAATCATGCATATCTTTCATGTTTTTAATAAATTTTTATATCATTTTCCTATTTTATGCTTTTCTTGGTATGTGTTGTGTTTTCTCTGAACAGGATCAAGATTTAAGAATTAAAGAGGAAATGCTGAGCTACAGGGAAAATCACGGCCGTGATTCTAAATCACGCCCGTGATTCACCAGAGAAAATCACGGCCGTGACTCCCAATCACACCCGTGAACGCCACTGACCCTTCATAGATGTGCTCCAGAGAAGATCACGGTCGTGATTCTCAGTCACGGCCGTGATTCACTTCGCGTCCCAGCTTTTTAAGTTTTATGTTTTATTTTTATTTTATCTTTGTAATTTTTATCTTGGTAGTTTTACCTTTTTACCCTTTTAGGTTATAAATTAGATGAGGTTAGCCTAGAACAGGGGACTTTTGTTTTCGGAGACAGTTTTTTAGTTTTTGACACTTAGAGAAGGTTGGGCGCCTGTGCCATCGACTCGAAGGTTTGCTTTTCTTTTATTCTTCTTTTCTTGGAGAACTACTATGAACTCCTGTGAGTAGTTTCCCTTTTTCTGGGATCAGGGCTTAGCCTCTGAGAACCTCTTTATTAATGCATTATTCAGTTTCTTAATTTTATTCCAATTCTTGATTTGTTCTTTTATATTTTATATATGAACTTTAACATTATTGTTTTCATAATAACATTAATTAAGGATGAACTGAGAGGAGAACTTGATTATAATTATGATAAACAATTAATCTTAATTTTCATAATCATAGATAATTAGGGATGAACTGAGAGGAGAACCTAATTATCGGAACCTAAAGGAACAGACTTGAGTGTTAAATCACGAGAGTTGATTTAAGCTTTCGAGGAGCAATAGATTAACAAAGATCTTAATGGGTTTAATTGAACGTAATTACCACGAGAGTAGGGATTAATTTTAATTAAACACGTCCTCGTAGCCTGAGAAGGTGCAAGGATTAAATTAGGTTAAGACTACCTTCAAGATGGAATAGAATTAATTAATGAAAATAATAATTCAATATTGTTGGAACTCTTTGTGCGAACCCTAGATTCCCGGAAATCTCCTTATCTTATCTTAAAGTTTTATCTTATTCATTAATTGCATTACTATCTCTTTTACCAGCGAATCTGATCTTATCATCTCAAAACAAACATTCTATCTGTTTTAAAATTCAAATTAAAATACTAGTAATTCTAGGTCAAACACGTAGTCCCTGTGATTCGATATTTATTACTTGACGACAACCGTACACTTGCGGTTTTCCATACAACAATGCCCACCATGAGGAACCTCTTGATTTGAGGTCAAATCCTTTTCAAGAGGGAGGGAATGATGGAATAACACTAAGGCCAAGAAGTCCAAGAGGTGATGTATTGAAGGAAGCAAAAGGAATGAGTTAGTGTTGAAAAGCCATAGGAGGAGTGAGGCCACTTTTGGACCTTAGCTCCTAAGTTTTTATTAGCATAGCATTTTTTTATTCCTATTTTGCCCTTTTCTTTGATTTCCTATTTTACCCTTGTATCTTAGGGTATTTTAGTCTCAGAATTTATTTTACTTGTATTTCCATATTTACCCTTGTATTTTGGGGTATCTTAGTCATAGGATTTATTTTCTTTTCTATTTCCCATTTTACCCTTGTATTATGGGGTGCTTTAGATCATAGGATTTTATTTTTGGGTTAAGGTATTTGATTAGGGTGGGAACAAAAACCTAGACATATTTTTGTGGCTATTGGACCTATTTTTGGTGTTAGAAAGGCTTAGGCCCAAGTGGAGCGCAAAGGTTGCATGGTCTTATCATGCACCTAAATGTAGCCTAACTAAATCCAAAGATTCCATCCTTGGCCACCAAGTTGCATCTAGGGTTAATTTGGGTTTCATTTGGTGTGCATTTGGCACCCTAAATGCAACCCTAGATGCCTCCCACTCCTATAAATACCCTAGGCACCACACCTTGTAAATACACCCTTGGCTAATTTGGCCACCTCCCTCCCATCTTCACCTTGAGAGAAACAACTCTAGAAGTGGCCTTCATCATCATGAAGTGAGCCAACCCTAGAGTACCCTTCTCAAGCATTTCCTCAAACACCTTCTACCCAACCTCCATTTTCGTCCATTCCATCATCATCCACCCTAAAACCTTGTGCCACCTTTGAAGAACTTGATCCTTGGAGAAGGCGTCCTATTCTTTGTTGATCATATCAAGTTCATGCAAGCTAGGATGCCATCAGGAAGGTCAAAAGATTGATCAATTTTTGATGACTAAAGTGGAAGTTATTGGTCAAGAAATGGGTGACAAGTTTAATATAAGAGATGATAGAGTGTTGAAGTTTAAAGATATGGTTTGCATGCCTAATGACCCTGATCTTAAAAAGTTAATCGTAGAAGAGGGACATAGGAGTCCCAGGTGGCACTAAGATATATCAAGACCTTAGAAAGATACTTGGTGGCCTAAGATGAAGAAAGACATAGTTGAGTTTGTGTGTGTGTGCTTAGTACATAAAAAAAGGCTAAGATAGAACACCAAAACTCTCTTTACTCTAAAGACTTATCTAAAACAAATGTGGCAGTGGCTGAATGAATACCAAAAGATGATAAATTGAACTTGTTAAGAAAGCTTCAAAATTTCCTATTGCAAAACTTATTGATTGAGAATCATTCAAAAGGCTTAAGTCTTGTTATTGAGATTGACTCTATTTCTTTTAGGAAGAATAAGAAAGAAATAGTGAGATAAAAGGAAATAGTGACAGGACACATAAAACAACTTTTTATGCAAGTTAATTAAATACATGCTTCAAAAATTAATGCTAGTTCAAAACTAATGTCAATTGACATGCTATACCATTGATATATTCATTTTCATAGTAGGGAATTAATTATAAGAAAGATCAATGTCTTTATGTCAATTATTATTTTCCCCCTTTTTCCTCTTTCTTCTTTTTCTTTCCTCCAAAGACATTTTATGAATTTGATATTTGACATCTTCTCTAAAATAAGACAATCAATTCAATCCGTTTTTCTTTTTATCCTTTTTTTACTAAGATAAAATGGTATAAGTGAACAATCAATTAGACTTTAGACATATTATTTATCATATATTAAAAATATAAAGAAGTTAATAAAAATAATATACTAGATAACAAAATTAAAAGACATATTTAAAAATACATTTCGTCCCTATGTATATGTCATGTAAAATAAAATAAATGATAAACATATTTAAAGTTAAATATGAGAGAATGATTAGCACTTAATTTCAAGTAATTAGCTAAGGGTGCAATAAAATTAAATAAAAAACAAAAATAAAATACTTTAAAAGTTACAAAAATAAATTGATTAAAAACAATTTACACTAAAAATATATAGTATATAGAAGTATAGATGATGTAATGTAACATGGGAGAAATAGAAGAGAAACGTGTACTGCGACGTCATTGAAGTGTTGAAAGTATTTGACTGGGGTGAGAATAGAGAAAAAGGGTATTTTTATTTACTTTTATTTGTACCCATCATTTATTTTTCCAAACTCAGGCTTGCATTGCATATTTGCATGTCCTCTTCTCACATTCCAATTCTCGCCATGAATTCTCACGGTGTTGATCATGTTGCTGCTGAGAATGGGGTTAATTGTGATGCTGAATTTGGGGCTTCTTCACTACTAGTGAGATTATTTTCAATACAACGCTCGTTATACTTTCAGCCTTTCATGTTGTGATTTTCTTCTCTCCACTCTCTCTTTGGCCCTTTTCCCGCTCAATTCTTTTGTAAGTTTCGTTTGTGCTGATAAATTGTTTTTCAGAGTGTTTTCCCCAGCGATGAGTGGAGGCAGAAATTGAGCATGCTTTTAGATGACAAGAATAGGCAAGAGTTGATCTCGAGGGAGAAAAAGGATAGACGTCATTTTCAGCAGATAGAGGCTTTGGCAACCAGAATGGGGTTGTATAGGTATTTTTCTTACCCTTATAAGTGTTTTTGAGAACTTCTTTATAGAATTTTTTTTTATTATTCTTGCTTTGTGGGGGATCTCAACTGCATTTATATATGGCAGCAATATGTATGCGAAGGTAGTTGTTGTCAGTAAAGTGCCACTTCCAAACTACAGATATGATTTGGACGATAAACGCCCGCTGAGGGAGGTATGTTGATCATGTTCCATGTCTTCTCTGGACTTTTCTGAATCATTTGAGGAGGACAAGCATTAAAGATTAAGAGTCGGTTTAGATATAAACTTAGAAGTGCTTTCGAGGGTATTTTTTTTTATTGGACATAACTCTTTATTTTGAGTTGAGAAGCTCTGAAAAACACTTCTAGGCTCTAGCTTGTATCCAAACAAGCTCTAAACAAAAGTTGTTAGAAGTGTTCTCCTTTTCTTGGTTTGTCTGTTCTTAAAATGATAAAGAATTTAGAAGTTTGTAACTGCTTCTTTTATATCATTTGAAAACTTAACTATCTCTGTCTTTTAGAGACGCTTGAGTAAAAGCTTCAAGAATTGACAGGTGAACCTACCTAATTCTTTGTTAAGGCGAGTTGATGGATACCTTCAAGAATACCTAAGCCAAAAGTCAAGAATGAAGGAAAGCTTTACAGATTTGTGGTCTGCAAAACAAAGCAATAGTGGTAGTATTGGTACAGATGAAGGGCTTTTTGACCCACATCAGTCACTAGCATCCAGTAGGGCTGTAGGGGAGAAAATTCTACGCCAGAGAAGTTTACAAATGCGTGATCAGCAACGAGCTTGGCAGGTCATCTTCACTGAAAATACAAAATTATGGTTTTCATGAATTTCTTCTTGGAGGAAACTCTCTGTCTTCATGAATTTCTTCTTTTATCCAGAAAATAAAAATATTGTCTTTGTATGCTTCAGTTATTTGTCCTTTCTCATTATTTGTATAAGTTCTAGAAGATAAAAGGTTTTAGTGCAATTATTTTCATAAAGATGTGTTGCCGCTAATTCTTCATAAATGATTTGCAAAATTATCTAATGAGTTTTGAGAACCATGAAACAAAAAAAAATTGTTTAATGTTTTTAATGTCTTCTCTTTCCATTTCAGGAATCGCCAGAAGGAAGAAGAATGCTAGAATTTCGTAGCAGCCTACCTGCTTATAAAGAGAAGGAAGCGATATTATCAGCCATTTCAAGGAATCAGGTTTGTTGAATGAATGTATTTTATTATTGCTTAGTCACTAATGACTACTTAATAACACACCTTCGATATTAAAAGTCTGTTTTGTTTTCATTTGGATATTAATTTGTAGACTTGTTGAGAGTTATTTTGTTTTTGTATGTACAATTTTTTTTTCCTTATTTTCTTTTTATCATAAAAGAATTTTAACCTATAATAGGGCTCTTGTTATTTTCTAGTAGATATGACTCATATTAACCTTAGTCTATATAATGTTGAAATTCTAGGGTTTTAGGGACAGTGTGAGGAAGAGGAGAGAATTAAGACTAAATGTTACAAACCAAAGAAAGAGTTAACTGAATGGATTTTGTTACTGTTTCTGCTAAATCTACCCAGGTAGTAGTACCTGCTTTCTTCATTCCAATTTGCATCTTCCGCCAAATTACTTTCATTGGGTTTTGCAGTCAACTGAATTCTGCTGTACCCACCTACTACTTCCCCCTCGGCTGCATTCTATGTTGGGCAAAATGTGCTCTTTATTGGGCTCAATGTGGTTTGACCTTTAATTTGGCAGGGTAAAGTTGCTTCAACGAGGCATTGTATAAGGCCCAATTATAGAGTCCAAAACAGCGATTCAGTTCAAGCTCGTTTGGAGAGAGGGGGGGGGGGGGTATCTAGGGACTCTTCAAAAACCACCTCCTAGCCTCCTAGGGGTGTCCACGGTTTGGTTATGTATAAAACAAAATCAAGTAAGTGGATTGGAACTTTAAACCAAACCACTGTATTTTCTCTAAACTGGTTTTATTTTTAACCAAAGCAGTTTCAAACAAGTTTCTAAACTGAATTATGGGCATAAAGGATTTGGTACAAAAACCAGTTTTGAAACTGGTATCTAATTCAAAATCATTTTTTAAAATCAAATCTCATTTGAAAAATGATTCAAACTAGTTTAAAATTGGTTTGTAAAAAGATGCTTTTAAAAGTTAATAACTAGTTTTAAAACTGGTTTTAATGAAAACAAGACCAGCTTTTTATCAAAAGCAGTTTTTTAAACCAGATAACCAAACTATTTGTTGAATTAGAATTAAACCAATGTGGTTTAAAACTAGTTTATATTATTTGGACTTTTAAAGTGTAATCTAGCGTGGATGGGGTTTAGTTCGTTTTTCTTGTACAGCCTACCAACTCCCCTTCACCAGTGCCTCCCACAGCAATGTCTATTTCTATGGATGATTCTTGCTGGGACTGGCAATGGCAATGGGCTGTATGGCTCTTCCTCCATGAAAACAAGCCCTTTCTCTGGCTTCAAGGCTTCCAATGATCCCCCCCCCCTCCACCATCTCATGTCACACTCCATTTTATAATTCCATTCCTGGTTCTTGATCTAACATGTAGATGTGGTCTTCGGGTGTGTTTGTTTTTCAGTTACGTTCAACATAACCCAAAAGCAACACACCACTTGCTTTGGCTTTTTTTCAGTGAAAAGTGAAAAAAGTCCGTTCAACTGGTGTTGAATGAATTCCCAAACACACACTTTCCTGTTTGTTTATCCCACTGCATTGCCACCAAAGGAAGGTAACTCCACCTTTTCTGTCCAAGAATGAACAGAATTCTGACCCGCTCTCATCATACTCTTGATGTGCTTGATTGAATGGTGGAACACAAATCAGTGATGATGGTGTTGTGGAAAATGGTGGGAGTGGTAGAGGAGGAGAATCAGAAGCCATTAGGGTTCGTCACAAGCTCTTGCTCTCACAAACTCTTTATGTGCTTCATTTTTTAAAAGCATGCTTCGTTATGATCAATGCTTATTAAACAATCTTTGCAAAATTTCAGCATGCATCTTAGTTAAGGTTTTGCCTACGCTTCAAAATGCTTCTTTGATTTACAAGTGCCATCTGACTTCGTAACTGTATCATTGAAAAGTAGTTTGCAGTATTATTTTGAGTCTTTTTAAAGTTAAGCTTCTCAAATTCAATTTTTAGTTATTGACATATTCTTCAGGTACTTATCATTTCAGGTGAAACAGGTTGTGGTAAGACAACACAACTTCCACAAGTTATCCTAGAATCCGAGATAGAATCAATTCGTGGAGCAGTGTGTAATATTATATGCACACAACCACGACGCATTGCTGCAATTTCTGTTTCTGAGAGAGTTGCCTCTGAAAGAGGAGAGAAATTGGGTGAATCTGTGAGTTTTAGACAGTTACTGTTAATTACTGTTCCAGCACAATAATTTTCTGTTAGTCTGTTGCAATTTAAAGTATGTCTCTCCTATCTTTGACTTCTTTTGTGAAAGGTTGGATATAAAGTTAGACTTGAAGGTATGAGAGGGAGAGATACCCATCTTCTCTTTTGCACCACAGGCATATTATTAAGAAGATTACTAGATGATAGAAACTTAAAAGGTGTAACTCATATTACTGTTGATGAAATTCATGAGCGTGGGATCAATGAAGGTAGCTTTCTGAAATTGATTTTGTCTTGGGTTTTTAAGATAATTTTTATTATAATGCTCATGCAAATTTTTATTTTGGTGATAGATTTTCTGCTTGTTGTCCTTAAAGATCTCCTAGCCTGCCGACCAGAACTGAAATTGATTTTAATGAGTGCTACCCTTGATGCTGAACTCTTCTCTTCATATTTTAATGGTGCTGCAACTATGAAGATTCCGGTATGGTAACTGAATGACATAGCTTATTTTGTTGTCAATGAGACAGTTATATCACTGGGAATTTACTATGATTGATGGATCATGAATCTCAACAAGAAAACACTGGTTTATGTTTATATTGAACCTGAAGGATAAATGTTAGATATTAATCATTCTTAACTCTTTACATGAGAGCCTACACTTTTAAGTCTTATGATGAATGCCTTTGACAAAGTGGTCACAAGTTGAAGTTGAACCCTCGCCGCCTTTGTTCTTCTAATAAAAGTTGAATACACAAGTTAAAATGGATTGGTGCATTGTACGTGCTTCAAAATGGTTTGTGTATGTTGTGCTAGATATAAAAATTAAAATGATTCAGTAGCTTTACTTGATAGCTTAAGCTTTTAGGAGAGTTATCAATTCCTTCCATGAGTTAAAATGTTGCTGGTAGAATTAGTCTACATCTAAGTTTTGTTCAGGGTCCTTAGAAGTGGTTCCTTCTTCTTTAGTTGTAGTTTCAACTTTATTCAGGGTCCTTAGAACTGGTGCATTGTACTTGCTTCAGGTTGGATGAAACTCAAAGAAAGCATAGTTATCTTTGGCAAACTGACTCACACTTATAAGATTTTTGGTTTTTGAAGGGAACAAAAGATTTTTAAGAACAAGAGGAACGTTGGAATGAGAGGAAAAGAATTTGGTAATACCGGAAAATTGGATGGCAAGGCCATGGCCATTTCCTATAAGAATTTGATCCAGTCCTTAAAGAGAAACTTGTTGCTCAATGTTATGAGAAACATTAGTCATGTGGTGTGAGGATCTTAAGTCAGGATACCAATACCAAGTGCTAAAAGGATTAGCTGTAGTAACCATAGCATGAGGTGATTGAAAAGAATTAGCTGTTGAGGGAGGAATAGTAGTATTTGTTGGCCTGGTGTACTGATTATGAGATAAAAGAGGTCCACGTAGTTGATAGTTAAAGGTGTTCTATGGTTGAGAATACCAATTTGGAACCATAGGTTGTTGATAAGAAAACTTCAGAGGTAATTGAGGTTCAATCTCCCTAATGTGGTGTATATGTCTCAACCAGATTCTCTTGACCAAAATTATGTTGAAAAGACGAGATTAGAGGAGATGCTTCAACAATATTTACAAAGCTATAGTCTTCTTAAACTTTTCAATATGAGATTCATGCACGAGGAGAGTTTCAACCTCGTCTATAGAAAGAGGTTCAATCTTGTTGCTGATGAGAGCAACGGAAGATTCATATTCTTCTGGAAGACCTTTGATAATGACGTTGAGCTGTTTGCGCACAGAAACAATATCTCCAATGGGGGTAAGAGCATCAATGAGTGTTTGCATATGAAGGAGATAATACAAGACAATGTGATTTTTGAGCAATGTATTACAAAGTTCCAATACAATTGCCTCACTTTTGCATTAGTGTGCAAATGAAAGAATGCATTAATTTCATCCCAAAGCTGCCACAGGGATTTGCATCCAATTACGTGCATAAGCAATTCGTGCGACATCGATGATTGTAGTCACGACAATAGAAGTTGATCTTGTTGTTCCCAAGCAAGGTACATTTTAGAGATGTGATATTCATCTTGATTTTCAAGAGTAAGATATTTTGGAAGAATTTGAGGATTAACAAGATATTGATGCAAACAATATCCCTTGATTACATGTTCAACTTGCTAGCACCATAGAAGATAATTTTTTCGAATCAAGTTTTTCAGAAACTGAGTGAGAAAAGGTAATTGCATTAATCAAATGCCATCAGCATCATTGCTTTCTTGTAAATCCACAAGTTTCACTGCGATTTATTATCAAAGAAGATCGCAATGCCACAAGTGTTAATCCTCTCTTTCTTCGATGGGAACAGAAAGATTCACTTCTCTTGTCATGGTTGCAATCTTCAATCACAACACCAATCCTTTCTCGCCTCATTTGATGCGTTCATTCTTGGCAGCTCTCGGACAAGCTGCAAAACTATTTGAATACGCATAGACGTGCACGTGTAAGAATGCTTCACACAGAACTACAAAACACAAAGAAAGAGGACAAGTTGATTTATGAATACATTCTTCGTATCAAAGCGATAGTCAATGCGCTTTGCTCTATTGGTGATCTGGTCTCGTCTTAGGAACAATTAGATGTTATTATTGAAGGTCTTCCCAAGGAGTACGATTCTCTTCTTTTAGCTCAAGAAGTTCGTTTGGAGCGATATCGTCAAAACAATGTTACTTTTGCCACTGTTCTTCTTGTGCAGTCTGATTAGAAGAACAGTGATTAAAACCTAACAAATTAACCACAAGCAATTATTGCAAACAATTCGCAGCTGTACTTTGCAAACCCTAACATGCAGTATGGTGTTTGCTATGGTAAAGGCCGAGGTCGTGGCCGTGGTCACAGCCGCAGAGGGCGAGGATCAATAGTGTCAAGTTTGTTATAAGTTTGGACACACCGCATCAATATGCTATCATCGCCTTAACCCCAACTATGCTCCCTCCACCACCAATAACTACAACCAGGGTTTTAGTTCCAATCAGTATCAGAATTTTTCTACTAATAACCAGTATCAGAATGTAATTTTTATGATTGAAATTAATAAAATACTTGGCCCTGTCATGTTTCAACTTGTTCTTGGTCTTTCAATGTTGTATTCAGATAGGTTACCCTATGTTGGCCATTTTCCCCCCTTTTATATTACTTGACTCTTGTTATTAACTTTTGTGTTTGGCTTAAAATTTTGAATTTTAATTATTAATTATGAACGTCTTTAATTATGGTCAATTTTTTTATTTATTTTTGAGAATTTGTATTTATGAAATATAAATTGTTTAATTTATATTTACAAATTTCACAATAGTATCCCACTATAGCTGTTTAGGGGTTAGACGCTCTGTACCATGCCACTATCCAAGATTGATACCTATGTTAAAATGACACTATTTGCAAGTATATAAGTAATTACAGGGTGCAAACTAGATAAAATATCATCTTAAACGGGATTGAAAATGCTCAAGAATTCATTATTAGTATTTCTAGTTGTTTCTGTAGTAATTTTAACAGGTTTTAATTTCCTTTCTATTTTCAAATTTAGGGAGGTAGGGAGGTTGGAAATGGGATGGAGATTCAAATTTATGTTCTACCTTTTTATTTGATAATACTGTTTTTTTTTATTTGACGTAACTGAGCAATACTATTTCTTTATTTGATGTTACTGAGCATTACTATATTGGTGCTAAAAGCTAAAAGTTTTCCATTCTTATTGGTTGGGGTTGTGGTGACTAAAATAGGGTTTCACATACCCTGTTAGAACTCATTTTTTGGAGGATATTTTGGAAATGTCGGGATACAGATTGACTGCTGACAATCAAATTGATGACTATGGTCAAGAAAGGATTTGGAAAATGAACAAACAGGCCCCAAGAAAAAGGAAAAGCCAAATTTCTTCTGCTGTAGAGGTATTTAAATATTCCTGAGCTACAGTTGCTTCAATCCGTGTCATGTATTTATTAAGTTCCTTTTGGAAAAATATGATCAGGATGCATTAAGAGCTGCTGATTTCAATGATTACAGTCTGCAGACAAGGGAGTCTTTGTCTTGTTGGAATCCTGATTGTATTGGTTTTAACCTCATACAATATATCTTGTGCAATATATGTGAGCATGAAAGACCTGGTGCTATTTTGGTTTTTATGATGGGATGGGATGATATAAATGCTCTCAAGGAGAAGCTCCTAACACATCCTGTCTTGAGTGATCCAAGCCGAGTGTTGTTGCGGATGTGTCATGGCTCAATGGACAGTTTGGAGCAGGTAATAAGTTGTCTGTTGATTGTATTCTGCTTGTGTTTACTTATTAATGTGCAAACTTACATTGTTACTTGTTAGCCATTCTTAAGCTGGATTACATATTATAATGTTGTTGCTAAAGAAAATAAGCATAATGTTAGGTCCTCTGGCAACATATTTACTTTAGAACATAAATTATTGTTTGCAGTCTGATAACAAAGCTTGTACTTACTGTTGTAGTGTTGTTGTATTTTACCACCTTGCTTTCAATCAATTTATTGATAAACTCATATTGTATGTAGAGGTTAATATTTGAAGAACCTGAAGACGGAGTACGAAAAATAGTCCTAGCAACAAATATTGCTGAAACTAGTATCACGATAAATGATGTTGTTTTTGTTCTTGACTGTGGGAAGGTGAAAGAATCATCATATGATGCACTGAATAATACACCTTGTTTGCTTCCCACCTGGATCTCTAAGGTTTCAGTTCAACAAGTAAGGTTATGTTGTAACTTTTTTATGTCATGGGAAGTAATGATTATATCTAATGGGTCCATTTGCTTCTGGTGTCTGACATATTATACTGGGTTCATTTTATCCAAAAAAAATTTAGTAGAAATTTTGGCAACAGTATCTGCTTAATTTATTAATTTAGTTGGCTGAGTGCTGTGTTTACAGGAATGCTGGCATTGTACTTAGTTATGTGGGTATAATTCAATTACATAAAAACATGGCTATAGACTAATTGAAGATCCTTTTCTGGAAAAAGGGGGAGGGTGGGTTTGGGGGCCTGATTGGCAAACATGACATTTGTGTTACATGATTATATGGTTTAATGTTTAGCTCTCTGTAAACATCAACTTATTCAGTTAGAATTGAATAACTTGTGATTACAGGAATGCTGGTATTATACTTGGTTAAAGTTATATGGTAAAATTTGATTACATAAAAACAAGGCTAATGGGCTGATTGAATGTCCTTTTTTAAAAAGGGGTGGGGGAGAGGGGATTGGTCAACAAGTTGTATGTGTTAAATGATTACTGTTAATGTTTGGCCCTTTGTTTACATCAAGTTATGCAATTAAAATTGATTTTATATTCTTTTGGAACCAATAATCTAGCTGATAATCTTTAGGTTGAGCTGTATTTTCCTCATGATATTTGGAAAGTGACCGTTACACCCTAATATATAAGCTTTGTTGCCATTTTCAGCCAGTCCATATCAACTGGCTAGCTCTCAAGTTAATGTCAGATTACAATGTGTGATATTTCACACATACTTTGGGATTGAATGCCTTGCCATTCTAATGAACGGTTGTATGTGCATTCCACCATTTTAATGTATCCGTTTGTTTAACTGGCTTTGTACCTTTTCCCAGTGTCATGTGAATATGATCTATAGCTGTTAAATCTAACAGATTAGGAGGAGATTGGCATCATCTTGGGGTGCAATGTGCTGGTTTTTAGATATCCGTAAGGAAACTTTAATCAAACACAATGATCATGGTTCAAAAGTCCAATTACCTATAAACCATGATCCTACATTAACTAAGACCATTTGACCTTTTGACAATTTTTTTTATCCTCCCACTGAATTCGTTTTTTTTTTTTTTTCTAGAGAAGAGGAAGAGCTGGTCGGGTTCAACCAGGAGAATGTTACCATCTTTATCCTAGATGTGTATATGATGCCTTTGCAGAGAGTCAATTACCTGAAATTTTGAGGACGCCCTTGCAGTCTCTCTGCCTGCAAATCAAAAGTTTGAAACTAGGAAGTATATCTGAGTTTTTGTCTAGGGCTTTACAGTCTCCTGAGTTACTTGCGGTAATGATAAATTCAATGCTCTAATTTTGTGTTATCATTTTATCTCCAATTCATGCACATTTTTTTCTTGTTATATTTGAAATACATCCACTTATTCATTTAGTATTTGATTATTTGTATATAGTTTTTCTGTCACCTTAGTTTTTCTTTTTGTTTTTTACGTAGGTGCAAAATGCAATTGAATATTTAAAAATAATTGGTGCTTTGGATGAGGATGAGAATCTGACTATTTTAGGTTTGTTGACCATTATGGCATGAAAATCTGCATACTGATTATTTTCCTTAAAATTATAAAGCCTCATAGCTGGTCTGCCAATTGACAGGGCACAACTTGACAGTGCTTCCCATGGAACCCAAACTTGGCAAGATGCTTATATTTGGTGTTATCTTCAATTGCCTGGATCCCATATTAACTATTGTTGCTGGCCTTAGTGTTAGAGATCCTTTTCTAACACCTTTGGATAAAAAGGATGTAAGTTTTTTATGTTATAAATGACTGCGACATTATTGGAATTGAGAGCAGACTGTACTTAATTGCAAAAGAATAGCTTGAGGGACAAGGATTGCCTAGGCCATGGTTGTCAATCTCTAGTGACAACTCGTAAACTCGTAAACTCTCGTACGAGTTTACGAGTTTACAAGAGCTTACCTGTACAACTCGGAGGTAAACTCGTTTTTTAGTGAACTCGGAGCAATCTCGGTGAACTCGGGTAAACTCGTGTAAACTCGCGAGACTACCTCCGATATTAAGAGATCACCATTTTTTTTTCAATCCTCCGTGCGCCTCACCTCCTCTGCGCGACTCCTCCGCGCGCCTCACCTCCTTCGTACGACACCTCCGCGCATCTTCTCTCCTCTCCGCGAGTCTCCTCTCCCCTCCGCGCGACTCCACCTTGAGCGCAACACCTGGTCCGCGCGACTCCACTGCGAGCGGAACACCTAGTCTGCGCGAGTTGAGCGAAGACAAGAGATCAGACATGTCGATCCTCGATTCTAGAACCTTCTTCAGCTTCCGTGACAGACCCGGTGCTAGACCCGCCACCGTCGTTCCCATTCTCTTCTCTTCTTCTTCTCCGATCTCTATTTAGATGTTTGATCTAACTAGCTTCTAACTTCTTCGATTCTTGCAATTTTGTTCGTTAAACCCGGTTCGGGATGCACACCGGTCGTGTCTCGTGGGATCAGGTTTGATGGGCTAGTTTTGTATATTGGCCCCGAATTTAAGTGGGCTCATCAATGCTGTTTACACGGCCCATAATTTTTGCACTTTCACCCCTATTTTTTTCATACAGAAATATCCTTAATCTAAAAAAGTTTTCAACGTGTATTTATATTTATATTAATTACTAATATATCACATAGACAATTGACATAACATATTAATAATTGATGTAACACATTAATTATTATGTTATTTTTATTTATTTATTTATTTATTTATTTATTATTGAGTAATCTCTTACGAGTTTACGAGACGAGTTTACGATACGAGTTTACGGAGCCTCCACGAGATTACGTAAACTCTCGAGATTGACAACCTTGGCCTAGGCCATTATAAAGGGTATTGTGGTTATATACTGTTAGGCCTCAAAATAGAAAAATAGAACCTGGAAGGTGAATGTTTGTAGAAATAACTGCAACTAGAGGAATTATGATGTTTTGTATTTTAGCCCATTTTCTTTTTCATGGCTTGACAACTTCATTATGATGATTTGTTTAGTAGATTTATCAAATTTATTTGTTGCAGCTTGCAGAGGAAGCAAAGTCTCAATTTTCCAATGATTACAGTGATCATCTTGCCATTTTGAGGGCCTATGAGGGTTGGAAGGATGCTGAAATAGACTTTGCTGGACATGAATATTGCTGGAAAAATTTTCTTTCTGCGCAATCCATGAGAGTTATTGATGCTCTTCGAATGGAATTCTTATCCCTGCTCAAGGATATTGGATTAGTTGATAGCAACAAGACTTGCTGCAATGCTTGGAGCTATGATAAGTATCTCATACGAGCAGCTATTTGCTATGGCCTATATCCTGGAATTTGCTCGGTTGTGGTATGTTTTGCAACACTGGATAAATGTTAAAACATTTATTGTAGATTCCCCTACTGATCATATTGTATACTTTAGTCCATACATTTGTCATGGGTAAATAACTGTGATGTAATTTCATTTGCAGCATAAGGATAAGTCATTTTCTCTAAAGACAATGGAGGATGGAAAGGTGTTTCTACATTCGGTTAGTCGATCTAAATCATTATAATTTACTTCCGACATTGAAATTGAATAAATACTCAAGTTTTATGTTCTATCTTTTGATTTTTGTTTGTTCGTTTGTCTTGACCCCAATTCCATGTTTATTTTATTTGACTAGAATTCAGTGAATGCTCGGGATACTAGAATTCTATATCCATGGCTAGTGTTTAATGAGAAGATAAAAGTAAACTCTGTATTTCTCCGTGACTCAACAGCTGTGCCTGATTCAGTGGTGCTTCTTTTTGGTGGAAGCATCTCAAAAGGAGATACTGTAAGTTCCTTCTCATTTTTTTTTAATGTTTAGTCTAAATGTATATAAAATGTCAGTTTCAAATTAGCCTCTACTTTTTAATCCTATGTTGATTTACCAGAATTCTATTCTTTCTGGTAGGATGGTCACTTGAAAATGTCAAGAGGATATTTAGAGTTTTTTATGAAACCTGCTGTTGCTGACATGTACCAGAGTATTAGGAAAGAACTTGAAAACCTCATTCAGAGGAAGGTAGGTGCAAATTAATTTCATGTTTCTACCAACTTTCCCTTGATATTTGTCATTGTTAAAGATGTGATTTTATCTTTATATAAATAGGGTGTCATAAATATCATATATATTTAAGAAGTCAAAAATATCCATAAATATCTTTAGATATTTGTTTCCCTATATCTTTATTATTGTTATTTCCTTTAAACATAGTCATTAACCCTATAAAAAAGGAGATTAGGGAATGTACAAAATACACAATTAATATATAGTTTTTTTTTTCAATTTGGTATTAGAGCTCCTAATCCGGGGACTGTTTTCATTGCTATACCTGTGTTATTGTCTGTCACCATTGTCGACAATAAGACCATGAGGTGCAACTTTCCTTTGCCGGTCAGATATTAAAAACACTGTTCATTCATTGTTAAGACTTTTGGAATGGGGAATGAAAGGGAGAAAATTCATTCGTGTTTGTTCATTTGTAAATTGAGCATTAGCTCTTTATCAAAAGATAAATCCTTTGTGAAGGGGAAACCCTTGTAGGAGAGTTACCTCCCAATTCTTTGTTTTTTGGCAATCAAGATATAAAATCTTTCTTTTCTTTTTCATTTCAATTCTTGGTTCCTAACACAAGCACTATTCATCACGGTACTATTCAAAGTGGTACTGTTAGCAAGCACTGTTTAGTAGGGTATTGTTCATTTGCATTGTTCTCAATATTCTTCTCGCTTACTGTTCACATTTATTGTTCGTTGGGATATTTGAACCTTCGTTAAGGAGGAGGTAAATGGTTTTTGAACCCTTTATTCCATGAGTAAGTACTCTGATTCATGTGTCAAGACCATTCTTAAGAAAATGGGCTTGTAAGATGAGGATTGCTCCTCACTTATATACACTTTTATGGCTACTAGTTAATGTGAGATGTCTAATACTCCCCTCACATTGAGGGCTGGACATCTCAAGCATGAAATTTGCAAGACTGGGCATCTATAGGTGGTTCGAGAGCGGATGTGAGATCTCAAAAATCCATGAAAGGTAAGGGTTTCTTTAATATTTCTAATTTTATTAACCAAAGTATATGGTTTCTTGATTCTTGGGCAATAGATCACATGACCTCGTTCTCTACACACTTTTCAACATATACCAAAGAACCTAGAAAACAACTTATTATAGTTGCTATAGACCGTGTTCCTATTGTTTGATCTAGCAGCATCGAACTTCAATCATCTCTATACCTAGAAAATCTTCATGTCCTAAATTAGCAAATAATCTCATTTCTATACATTGGCTTACTCAAGACTTGAATTGCTCAATAACCTTTTTTCATTCTCATTATGCCTTCAAGACCTTGCCTCAGGTAAGACAATTTTAATTGCTAAAGAGCAAGGTGGGTTGTACTTCTTGCAACATAAGACAAGTGATAATTCAAGGATTTACAGAAGCTTTATGACAATTGATCACACATATTAGCTTTATTTATAATCAATAATGCTAAAATTATGGAAAAGAAATAACTATTGTGATCCCTAATTTATAGCTACACAAGTTTTCATATTTCCCTATTTACATAAGAGCAAATCATAACAGAATCATATATGATTTCTTTAACACTCCCTTTCAAGCTAGAACATATATTTCGTATGAACCAAACTTGTTACATATTGGAGTATATCTTTACTCCTTCGTATTGTATTATTTTTATTCTTGTATTAGTTGGTTATCTGTTAGTTATTTTTCTGTTTTCTGGTTTGGTTATCTGCTCAACAGGTCAATGTATCTATAGCTTCCTTTGAAGCTATAGATACATATAAATAGACAAGTTGTAATGTTAATCAGTCAGTGCTAATATAATTTCTTTCTCTACTGAATTGCTTCTACTCAATCTCTCTTCTTCTTCTCACAACTCTCTCATCACAATTCTTTCTGTTACTCAATATGGTATCATAGAGCTCATCGATCCTCCTCCATCTTATCCTTTTTAATCCCTCCTCCCCTCTTTCTCAGCCCCCTTCTTTCTCGCTGCCGGTCTTTCCTCATGGCCACAAACCACCATCGTCCTCCTCAACTGCACCACCACACTTTCAAGCTACCCCAGTAAAACCCTCTCCGTCTCCCTCCCTCACCTTTGCCTATACTATTTCTGAGAAACTTGACACCAAGAATTATCTTCTTTGGTGCCAACAAGTTGAACCCGTCATCAAAGGCCATCGTCTTCATCATTTTCTGGTCAATCCTCAAATTCCTCCAAAATTTCTCACGGTTTCCGACAGGGATGAAAATCGCGTCTCCGAAGAGTATCTGGCTTGGGAACAGCAAGACCAGTTACTTCTCTCCTGGTTGCAATCCTCCATGTCCAAGGACATGCTCACCCGCGTCATCGGTTGCAAGTCCTCATTCCAGATTTGGGACAAGATCCATGCGTACTTCCATGCCCACACAAACGCTAAAGCCCGCCAACTCTGCAGTGACCTTCGCAGCACCACCCTTGACAACTGCACCATCTCCGATTATCTTTTCCGCATCCAATCCCTAGTTGATTCTCTCACAGCCATTTGTGACTCTGTCTCCTCTAAAGAACATTTGGATATTGTTCTTGAAGGTCTACCAGAAGAATACGAGTCCACGGTCTTCCTAATCAGCAGTCGCTTTGATGTTTTGTCCATCGAAGAGGTTGAAACCCTCCTTCTTGCCCATGAATCCCGCCTTGAGAAATTCAAGAAGAAGAATCTTATCTCCGTCAATCTTCTTGAATCCTCATCGGGCTCTAACACCCCTACCTCGCAACCCCAAGCCAACCTTGCCCATCAAGATTCTCAGTTTCCTTCCTTCCGTGGTGGTCGACCTGGTGCACGCAGTGGGCGCGGTGGCCGATCCAACCACCACTATGGCCGTGGCCGTGGCAGGTTTTCTGGTACCCAATGTCAGGTTTGTCATCGCTATGGTCACATTGCTTCCACTTGTTATTATCGATTTGATAGCAACTTCTTTCCCACCCTACCCCTTGATAACTCCTTCCCCGCCAACACCTCCATCACCCACCCTGTTTTTGGCTACACTACCTCCCCCTTTCAATCTCAACCTGCACCTCACCCTGCTGGCCTCTCCAATGGCATTTTGGGGCCTCGACCACCCAATCCTAACACATCCCAAGCCTACCTTGTCTCTCCTGGGAACCTTCACGCCCCACCTTCAGCTTTGGCAATGGCTCCTCACCTGGCGCCAATATATGGTATCCTGACTCTGGCACCTCTAATCATGTTACCAACGTATCTCACAATATACAACAATACACCCATTTTGAAGGGTCGGATCTCTAGTTCCTTGGCAGGAGTGTCAGCAGGAGGCAAAAGTTCATTGAAGTCATGTAGGAGGCCATGAACTTTGCCCAAATACTCAGCCATGGAACCATCAAGGCGTCGGGGAGAGATGATATTCTGGAGATGTTGACACACACCATAGAGACGTTGAGTATCATTGGTGTATAACACTCGGGCTTGTTCCCATAAATCAACACATGTCTCATGGGCACGAAAAATTTGCTTTAAGGAGGGATGAATGGTCGACTTAAGGACACTACAAATTTGAGCGTCAATTTTCAACCAACGAGGACGATCCTTCTCATCAATAGAAGCAGTTGTCTGGGTAAGGTGAGCAACATAATCCTGTCCCTTAAGCCAGAGCTTGATATCCGAAGCCCAAGTATCATAATTGGTTCCATCTAACTTGTCAATGGAAAGAGGGACATTGACATAATTAGTGAAAATAGCAGAGTCAGGCCGAGCAGCGGAAGAGGAAGCCATAGATGTTGTAATAGGAGAGAGAAACAGCAACAGGAGAGAGAAAGAAACGGCCCGAGAAGGAAGAGACCCGTGACAAACGATGACCGATCACAAAACAAATCACAGATCGGGGTACAGGGGGTCTGGGCGAGTCCGGCGCCGGTGGTCGCTGCCGGAAAGGTGGCCGGACGCGCCGCCACGCGCGGCGGCCGGCGTGGATGAGAGAGAAAACGCGCGAGGAGGAGATCGGCGCGTGAGGGCGCGTGCGATCTCCGTTCGCCGCGCGACCGGTGGCGGGTGAGTCGCCGGAGCAGGGCGACCTGGGTGGGTGGGTCGCCGGCCGGAAAGTCGACGGCGGCGGCAGTGGACGACGGCGGCAGTGACGAAGAAAACCCTAAAAAATAGAAAAAATTGTCGGAATGAGACACGACAGGGTGGGTAGCCGGAAAACGGAATGAGACACGTTTTCCGGGCACCGATGAACAGTGGGTCCACCGGGAGGTCAAGGATTAGGCTCTAGATACCATGTTGAGAGTGATGGTGAATGAAGAGAACATATTCCTTGTGTATTGCAAAGCAAAAGATGTGTTTAAATACAAAGTAGTGGGCCTAGGCCCATAAGATAAAATAACCATAAGATAAAATTATATCTAACAAGATTGTAATTGGCAATGGCCAAGGTCTCCCCATAAACTCCTTAGGTGTTACTCATTTCTCTTCTCCTCTCAAACCTCACATTTCTCTTACTCTTCATAATCTCCTTTATGTTCCCACTATCACCAAAAATCTGATTAGTGTGAGTCAATTCTGTAAGGATAACTCTGTCTTCTTTGAATTTCACTCAACCTTTTGTTTGGTTAAATCACAGGCCAATAACGAAACTCTCCTCCTTGGAGTTGTCGGTCCTGATGGCTTATATCAGTTTCCGTCTCTGCTTCTGCCAAGACAACCCTCTGCTCACACTGTCTCTTCTCATTCTGTTTCCTATGCCACTTGGCATTCTAGATTGGGACATCCCCATAATGATGTACTCAAATCTGTATTCAAACTGTGTAACTTTCCCATCATTAATAAAAGTGTTTCTGATTTTTGCACTTCATGTTGTCTTGGCAAATCTCACAAATTACCCTCTCAATTATCTAAAACTGTTTATCATACTCCTTTTGAATTAATCTACAGTGATCTATGGGGCCCTGCACCTGTTTTGTCTGATAATGGTTACCAATATTACGTTACATTTGTTGATGCTCATACTCGATTTACTTGGATCTTTTTGCTCAAAAGTAAAGCTCATACGCTTGATATTTTTAAACAATTTCACGCCATGGTTCAAAATCAATTTCAATTACCTATTAAAGCAATTCAAACTGACTGGGGTGGCGAATTTCGCTCTTTCACCTCTTACCTGGCCCAACATGGTATTCATCATCGCATCATTTGTCCCCACACTCACCATCAAAATGGTGTTGTGGAACGCAAACATCGTCATATTGTTGAGTTAGGCCTTACCTTGCTGGCCCAAGCTCACCTTCCTATGCACTTTTGGGATTATGCCTTCCTAACAAGTGTCTATCTCATCAATAGACTACCCTCTTCTTCAATCCAACAGGATGTTCCTTTCCGAAAATTGTTTCATCAGCTCCCTGACTACAACTTTCTCCGTGTCTTTGGCTGCTCGTGTTTTCCTCACCTTCGGCCCTACAATAAAACCAAACTTCAATTTCGCTCTCAAGAATGTGTGTTCTTGGGTTACTCCACTTCGCATAAGGGTTACAAATGTCTTGCTCCATCTGGTAGGATTTTCATTTCCAAAGATGTCATATTTTGTGAAAATCGTTTTCCCTACCCAAGCTTGTTCCCACCATCCACTCCCAGTTCACCCTTCTCATCCATCTCTGTTCCTCTTGTTATCACCAATCCACAGGCTCCTATTACCTCGAACTTTCCTTCTCCACCCTCGCCACCAATTTCCACTGATTCTTCACCTTCTCGGCCTAGTCATACTTCTCCCACACCCAGTCCGTCTTCCTCCACTTCTTTACCCACTCATGTTGAGGCTCCCCCTGTCAATCTTCATCCCATGACTACTCGGGCTAAAGCGGGTATTGTCAAACCCCAACTGCAACCCACTCTTTTACTCACACATTTTGAACCCAAGAGTACCAAACAAGCTCTGGCTAGTGACACCTGGCTTGTTGCCATGAAGCAGGAATATGATGCATTAATGGCCAATGGCACCTGGACTCTAGTATCACTTCCCTCCCACATAACAGCCATTGGTTGTAAGTAGGTTTTTCGTATTAAAGAGAATCCTGATGAAACTGTTCACAAACATAAAGCTCGCCTGGTTGCCAAGGGTTTCCATCAGCAATTTGGGTTTGATTATACCGAGACCTTCTCTTCGGTTGTGAAACCTGTTACCATCCGTCTAATTCTCACTCTTGCTTTCACCCATCACTGGTCCATTCAGCAGCTGGATGTCAACAATGCCTTTCTCAATGGCAATCTTGAAGAAGAAGTTTACATGTCCCAGCCTCCCGGTTTTGAGTCCTCAAACAAATCCCTGGTCTGCAAACTTAACAAAGCCATTTATGGTCTTAAACAAGCCCCGCGTGCCTGGTTTGATAAACTAAAAGCCACACTGTTTCATATCAACTTTCAGATCAGCAAGTGTGATCCCTCTCTCTTTGTTTATTCCCATGCCAATAATGTCATCTACATTCTTGTTTATGTAGATGACATTATCATCACTGGCAATAATACTACTTTCCTAAGAAATATTGTTTCCCAACTCAATTCCGCCTTCTCCCTCAAGGATCTTGGTAGATTGGATTATTTTCTTGGTATTGAAGTCAAATCCAATTCTGATGGCTCGCTCACTCTGACTCAAAGCAAATATATTCGTGATCTCCTCAATCGCACCAACATGGAAAACTCTAATTCCATTACTTCACCCATGGTCTCTGGGTGTAAACTCTCTAAGTCTGGTTCTGACAAATTTTTGGATGTGTCTTTATACAGGTCTGTGGTTGGCGCCTTACAGTATGCCACAATCACTCGTCCTGAAATTAGTTTTTCGGTCAACAAGGTGTGTCAGTTCATGTCCAATCCCTTGGAGCACCATTGGTCTGCTGTCAAGCGTATCCTTCGCTACTTAAAGGGAACCATGTCCCTGGGTCTCCATCTCCAACCTGCTCCTACTAACTCTCCCTTATCCATTCATGCCTACTGTGATGCTGATTGGGCTTCTGATCCTGATGATCGCCGCTCTACCTCTGGTGCCGCCATCTTTGTTGGACCCAATCTCATCTCTTGGTGGTCAAAGAAACAAATTGTTGTTGCCCGCTCCAGCACTGAAGCTGAATACCGCAATCTTGCTCTTGCCACTGCTGAAGTTCTGTGGATTCAAACCTTACTCTCCGAATTACATGTCTCTCATCATTCCCCTGTAATCTACTGTGACAATATGAGCACAGTTGCTCTTGCGCATAATCCTGTCCTTCATGCTCGAACCAAACATATGGAGCTGGATCTCTTCTTCGTTCGGGAGAAAGTAGCTGCCAGTCTTCTTCACGTGGTTCATGTTCCGGCAACTGATCAATATGCTGATATTCTTACTAAGTCCTTATCTCCATCTCGGTTTTGTGAACTTCGGTCCAAGCTCAAGTTGGTTGATTCTTCGCCTCACCCTACTTGATCTTGCGGGGGGCTATTGGAGTATATCTTTACTCCTTCGTATTGTATTATTTTTATTCTTGTATTAGTTGGTTATCTGTTAGTTATTTTTCTGTTTTCTGGTTTGGTTACCTGCTCAACAGGTCAATGTATCTATAGCTTCCTTTGAAGCTATAGATACATATAAATAGACAAGTTGTAATGTTAATCAAATCAGTCCGTGCAAATATAATTTCTTTCTCTACTGAATTGCTTCCACTCAATCTCTCTTCTTCTTCTCACAACTCTCTCATCACAATTCTTTCTGTTATTCAATATTACAAATGTCATTAACACGAGAGCCCTTGAGAGGCTTAGTAAACATGTTTGCCACTTGTTCACTGGAGCTCACAAAGTTTATAGTGACTTCTCCTAAGGGCAACTTTTTCCCTCACAGAGTGTATCGTTTAGATTCCAAGCAAGCCTTAAAGTAATCAATCTTATCATGTGATCGATCTTCACCGTATAGACCCATTGACAACCCATTGTTTTCTTGTCAAGGGGTAGAGGGACAAGTTCCCAAGTGTTGCTATCATGTAAAGCAGAATCTCCAACATCACTTGTTGCTAGTTAGGATCAGCCATGGCCTTACCTGTAGACTTAGGAATAGATGCAAATTCCAAAAAAAAGATATAGGAGAAATAGGAGGGAGATACACAATCATAATTGAGAGAAAAAACATATAAAGGGTTAGGATTGTGAGATCATCGAATACGTTTTCGAAGGGCAATAGGAAGATCTGGTGCAGGAGACATAGGCAGAGGGGCAGTTGAAGCATGAGATGATGCTGGAGGATTAGTAGGTGGGATTGCTGAGGGAGGTTGTGTCTACCTGTGGTAGTTAATTAGTGGTGGTGGAGCAAAGGCAACAATTGATATTGGAACAATCGGAAGAACAAACAAAACATCTAGAGGACCATCTTCATTTGTGGGACAAGAGAAGAAAGGGGTGAACTTGAAGAAACATCGATAGAGATAAGTATGTCGAGTGTATTAAAGCATATAATGACATGACATGTTTATTATAAGTATGTCAAGTGTGTTTGCCTAACCGACAAGACTCACACTAAAGAAATGTAATAGTAGAAAGACTAGGAACCAAAAGGTGTAACTTCTCAACTATGGTGTCTGTGACACTGATGTGCAAGAGTTGGGGAGTAATGTGAGACACAGGCAATTGGTGGTGAGAGATGGTACAATCCTCTAGACTCATGCCTTGCTCGAATTGTTTGTCTGGTATGTCAATCTTGAATAAGAAAAGGACAACCAGGGACAAATAAGGCAAACTTTAGGAAAAGGTTAGGATGTAGAGTAACAAAGGGTAACAAAGGGTAGTAATTGTCAGTTGCAGTAATTGCAACAAGGTAGACGATGACCACCATGACCCCCACTTCGTCCACCTCGAGTAGAAGAGTGGGAGACAAGAGTGGAAGAATCACCAGCATGTGGAGTCAAGATACATAACAATTGTTCATGGACCATGTCATAAGTAGGCACCATTTGTCCTAATGAAATCTGATTGTGGAGAACATAAAGATTAGATGGGAGAGTAGCAAGAGCCAACACTATAAAGATTTGGCAACATTGCTTATGAAACATCTTTGCATCATTAGTAAATGGCATAAGTGTGGCATAATCAACAATTAAATGATTGAGCTTACCAAGATAGGTCTACATACCCATGTTCTCTAACTTTGCATTCATCAAAGTGGTGATGACACTAGAGACAATGGACATCATTGGAATACACTTGTTTGGCTTTGGTCCAAACCTCGAAACAGGTGGGAAAGGCCTGATATTAGGGCTAGAGGTTGGGAATGGTAGAGAACTATAGGAAGTTGTATAATGAGGCATCTACTTGTTGCCAAGAATACAATACAATCTGTGGTGGAAATATCTTTGGCTTGAGCGATCAAGTGGTCGACATGACCTTGGCCATGGAACTAGAGATGCAAAGCAACGACCCAATTGCTGTAGTTGGCTGTCCCAGTTAATTTTTCACAAGGGATCAACGAGATAGAGATGGTCACAACAGAGCAGAATTCAAAAGAGGTGTCGTGAGCAACCATGGAAAAAGAAGCCAAATAGGGTTGAATAGGGTTGTCAGGTACAAGGGAATGTAATGGTGAGGTAACAATGGGTCTCGTTGGAAAAGACTTTACACGCTGATCTGTGACAAGCTCATGAAACACACTAGTTGGAGAGAGGCTGCGCGTGTGGGAGTGTGTGGTAGCAATCAATGGTGTGTTTGGTGGCATGATGGTCGCCTGAGAGTAGTAACTATAGTGGTATGGTTGTGCCAGAAAAAAGGTGGCTCGGCAACGGCCCATGAAGTTCTACAGTAATTCGTGTTACTGTTCATGCAAAAGAAAAAAATAACAAATTTAAACTTTTGATACCATCAGGGATTTACATGTCCACTAATCACACATACTAGCTTTATTCATAATCAATAATGCTAAAATTTGGGAAAAGAAATAACTACTGTAATCCCAAATTTCAGCTATACAAGTTTCCATATTTCCCTATTTACATTAGAGGGAATCATGACAAAATCATATTTGACTTTAACAAAAATATCAGAAAAAGGAGTTGTCTTCTAGTCAACAGGAAACCACATACACTAGGGTTGGTTAACAAATTTGGCTTCACCACAAGCATCTTGAACATCCTCCATTTGGGGTACTTAAATTGCTTTTTCCACAATTGTTTATAAAAAAGTATGTTGAGTCCTGTAATTGTAATATTTGTCAAGTTTCTAAATACCATTGTGCTTCCTTTTCACTATTAGGGAATAGAATAATAAATGTTTTGTTATCAGCTATATTGACTTAGCTTAAGACATTCTGTTTTTTTGTTAAGATTTGCCAACTCATCATGTTGGTTAGTTTGTTAGGATTGTTATCTACTTTGTTGAGACTGGTCTCTCTATATATATATAGCTTATACCTCACCGATACATTTACTCAATTTTATCAATAATACGTTTTACTAAATTCTCTAAAATTCTGTCCTTCTACATTCACCTAGTGATAATAAAAGTGCTTCTCATTTTGATCTTGTCCATTTTGATATGTGGGGACTTGTTGAATTGTTTCTGGTGCTAGATGGTTTGTAACTTGCATTGATTATTGTACCCATGTGACATGGGCTTACCTTGTGAAACACAAATTTGAGGATTGTCAAATATTTGTCAATTTTTTCTATCTTGGGAAAAATCTATTTGGTAAGTCCATTAAAAGAATTCCATTAGATAATGAAACTGAATATGTTAACCTTGAATTTTCTAAGTTTGTTAGATAGCATGTATTATCCATGAATTAACCTATGTTAATAATCCTCCAAAAAAATGAGATTGCAGAAAGAATCTTTACCTACTTGATGTCATCAAAGCTCTACTCTTTCAAATGTTTGTCCCTAATGTCTACTTGGGAGAATTTGTCGTAATTGCCATGTATCCCATTAACAGGTCACCCATTCATGTTTTATAAGGTATTAGTCGAGTTGAACACATGTTGTCGTTCTTCTCTTTTCCTCCCCTACTTTTAAGTCTCCCATGTTGTGTGTTTGGGTGTGTTGCAGTTTTTCATTATCATAGTCCTCATTATGGTAAGTTAGACTCAAGAGTTATCAAATGTATCTTTATTGGTTATCCCTCCAATAAAAAGAAGTTTAAGTGTTATCACCCTCAAAATCGTCGATTTTTTTTAAACCAATGAATGACACATTTCATGAATCCGTACCCTTTTTTTCAACCATCAACTTTAGGGAGAGTATTCTAGAAGTTGAGTCTGTCTTTGGATCATTATCTCTTCCATGTAGGATGTCCAAGACACTAATATTGAAGAAGCACAAAAAGATCACAATGAAAAGTCAAAGGAATATCATAATGATGCAAAAGAGGAAGGTCGATTCTTTGGAAAAGTTACAAACGATATGCATATTGTCTTGAGGAAAAGGAAGAGATCATGTGTCAGGTGTCTTATTTCTCAATTTTTGTATTGACCATCTCTTTCTTCAAGATTGAAGCTTTATTGCAACCATTGATGCAATCAAAACATCTACATCAGTCCAAAAAGCTTTAAAAGATAGAAACTAAGTTAAAGCCATGAATGAGTAGATGAAGGCATTAGAGAGAAACTCAACTTGAGAGATTGTTGATAAACCCAAACAAATAAGATGTAGGTTGCATATCGATAATACACGGTGAAATGTAAATTTTATGAGACGTTGGATTGATACAAAGCAAGATTGCTGGCCAAGGGGTACTCATAGATCTATGGTGTTGATTATAAGGAGACATTTTCCCCTTTAGCAAAAGTGAAAGTAATAAGATTCATTCTCTCCCTAGTTGCCTACTTTGGTTGGGATCTACAACAATTTGATGTTGAAAATGTCTTCCTGCATGGCGGCTTGGATGAGGAAGTTTACATGGAGAGTCTCCTAGGATTTGAATCTTATGGTGGAAGGAACAAAGTGAGTATGTGGATAAAGGCTTTGTATGGACTCAAACAATCTCCCCAAGAATGGTTTGGAAGATTTACTCAAGCTATGAAATCCCTAGGATACAAATAGAATCAAGGTGATCATTCTCTATTTATAAAACATTCCCCTGATGGCAAACTCACCCTTCTCATAGTGTATGTAGATGATATGATCTTTATAGGTTATGATTTAGTTGAGAAACTAGTTTTAAAAGAAAAGATGGTAACTCATTTTGAAATGGAAGTGTTGGGAAAACTTGAGTATTTCCTTGGCATAGAGGTTGCTTATTTCAGAAAAAAGCATTTTTATTTCTCAAAGGAAATATGTACTTGATCTTTTGAAGGAGAAAGGAAAATTGGGATGCAATGCCACTAGGGTGCCCATTGAGCAAACGATTGGAAGGGAAGCTACTATATCTATCAAACACTAAGTATGATATTGCCTATGCTATTAGTGTGGCTAGTAAATTTATGCATGACCTTCAAGAGAGACACCTTCAGGCTATCAAGATTTTCACATACCCTTAGTATATAATAAATTTAATTGTAGAATATTTATTATAAATTTAAATATTAATTTTTATAGGTTTTTATATACAAATATTTAATTAATATACAATAAATTTATTAGCAGATTATTTATTATAGCTCTTAATATTATTTTATTTTATTATAATATGTAAATAGTGGTAATCCTGGTATCTATGATCCTACTATAGCCGTACAGCATTTTTTGGGTGGCTGCTCCACGCCACTATCTGCCATTTACTACCATGGTTTTCTACCCTGTTCTAGATGCCATGTGAAACATGAAAAAGGAGAAACTTCTGCAGTGAAATTTTGACCTCACTGTTCTCTGATTTATCAAGAGAGAGCTTCCATAACAAACAGAATCATTAAAAGTACAGACAATAGCTAACCTAACTACCATAAGAATAACTAGAAAGTAAACTATCGTAACAACTCTTTTGGTGTAGGCTGTAGTATCTTTTGGTGTTTTTTGTTGGACCAATTTGCACTGATAATGGTTTCTATTTAAAATTACTCTTTGCAGCTGCAGAGTCCATTGATGAGCATACACTCATTCCATGAGCTCTTATTTGCTATACGGTTGCTGATTTGCAATGACAAATGTGAAGGCAGATTTGTATTTAGTAGCCAGCTGCTTAAACCATCAATGATGGCATTGGAGCAAAAATTGGTTTCAAGAACAGACAGTGGACCCGGGGGTGATAATTCTAAAGGTCAGCTTCAAACGTTGCTGACACGAGCTGGATATGGTGCACCCTTCTACATCACTAAGCAATTGAAGAACAACCAGTTTCAGGCTACAGTTGAGTTTAACGGAGTCCAAATAATGGGTCATCCCTATAACAACAAGAAGAATGCAGAGAAAGATGCTGCGGCTGAGGCACTGCAGTGGCTTATGGATAGAAGACAAACAGGAAATGAGGATGTCAATCACATGACAATGTTGCTGAAGAAAAGTAAGAAAGATCATAATTGAGCAATCAGATATGATGATGAGCTTTATGGGCCGTTAAGAAGGATCATACTTTACATAAATCTTGTGTTAGCAAACAATACATTCACAAGACGAGATTTATGTTAAGTATTGTTGGAAAAGGAAAATCTTAGCAGATAGGAACTCCTTTCATGTTTATTTTTCTGTTTCCTAGATACTTGATATTAGCTAGGTTCAATGCATCATAGAAAGTAGTGGCATCTTAATAGTTCTCTTGTAAATTGTTTTTCCATTTTGTAATTCTCTTGAATATAAATAAGTCCATTTTGCTCGATGGAATTAATCACTCAAGCATATTCAAAAAAAATATTTATTTTTCATTTTATTGCGGTATCTGAGCTCCCGACCAAAAGGGCTGTGCCTTTGTTTCTACAAAAAAGCATCTTTGTAGAAGGTTTGATTGGGCTCTTGAAGCTGCCAAATATTAGAAAATACAGCTGAAATTTTCCGGTGACATTTTCCAGCAACCTTCATATCTCTGATGGTTTTCTGGCAACTTCCGACAACATTCTGGGGACTTTCTGCGACTATCAGAACTTTTTTGATAGCTTTTCTTACTAATGGAGTACAATTTTATTCTATTTTTCTTTTCCTTATTTTCTATAGCGGTAGATCTGGTTCAATATGTAGCTTTTCTGTACATTGTACAACAGAACTGGGCGTGTATATCCAAGGTTGTCAATCTCGAGAGTTTACATAATCTCGTGAAGGCTCCGTAAACTCGTATCGTAAACTCGTCTCGTAAGCTCGTAAGAGATTACTCAATAAACAAAATTATAAAAATAATTAAAAATTATATAATAATTAAACATTTTAACTTTATATTAAAGAGTAAAATAACAAATTATATTAATAATAAAATAATTTATTAAATATAGCAGGATTACACCATTCTAATTTATTTATATATATATATATATATATATATATATATAAATATTAGATAATTTATAATACAAATAATTAATAATATACATATAAAAATAAAAATATAACTATTTATACATTAAATATTTTTAATAATAAAAATTTATAGTAGTTAAACAAAATAAAAAAATTAAGAAAAAATATTTAAGGTCTTATATTAAATTTTGTATTACTTAAAATATTATCTAAATAATAATAATAATAATTAATAATTAATAAAGAGAGGTTACTTTCTAAAAAAAATAATGAAGTAAAAACCCTCTTAACCAAATCAAAACAAAAAATAAAACTTGGCCCATTTGGCCCATATTCCAACCCTAATTATTTTTCCTGCAATGCAACCCTTCCTCAAGCCGTCGTCGCTGCCTTCCCTCTTAGAAGAAGACAGATCTGCAGATGCCGGGGAATACAGAGCCACTATCAGAGAGGATAGATCGGCGGAGATTCGCCGGAGAGGAGAGGAGACTCGCGGAGGTGTCGCGCGGAGAGGAAAGGAGACGCGCGGAGGAGGTGAGGCGCGCGAAGGAGGTGAGGCGCGAAGGAGGTGAGGCGCGAAGGAGGAGAGCCGTGGAAGCGCTGCGGAGGTCTGAAATGGAGAGGAGAGTAGGAGAGGTCTGGTCTGGAGTGAAAGTGCCCTAACACACAACACAAAACGTGCGTTTTGTGTAAGTGGAAAAAAAAACGGTGATCTCTTAATATTGAAAGTAGTCTCGCGAGTTTACACGAGTTTACCCGAGTTCACCGAGATTGCCCCGAGTTCACTAAAAAACGAGTTTACCTCCGAGTTGTACAGGTAAGCTCTTGTAAACTCGTAAACTCGTACGAGTTTACGAGTTATCACTAGAGATTGACAACCATGTGTATATCAGTCATAATTCGTAATATGCTATGTATGCTGTTCGTGACCTTACAAAATATTGGTACGTGGATTATACATAGTTGAGACGCTTTGGTATGCTATTTAAATTTATAGTAGATTATAACGCATAAATTAATATTAAATTTGATATAGATTCTAATATCGTTTTGACAGTTCCGTCTGGCATCTCTAAGTAACTTACATTTACTTAGATACTCTAATACTTTAACCAGTTGAAGAATTAGTTAGAGTTAATAGCTTCCTTTAGAGGCTACTCTTTCGGTTACAATAGTTTCCATTAGAAGCTACTTTCTCTTCGATATAAGTATGATGTAATATACAACATACAGGTTGAATAAGACAATTTTTTCAAGTCTGAAACTCTTCTCAAATATTTGTCTCTCAAAATTTAATATGGTATATGTAGAAAGCAATAGTGGAAACTTTCATATCTTATCCTTTGGTATAACAATGCTTATATTTAGAAATTATGTTATAGTGTATATGGAGGTTCAAGAAATTTGAAAATTTAAGAATTTGAATTACTTTAACGGTGTGTTTAGATGAAAAATTTTGAAAATTCAAGGAATTTGAAATTAATTTTTATCATTCTTTAAAAAAAAATTTGGATAGATGAATTTAAATTTTTAAAATTTTGAATTGTTAGTTTGGAAAACAAAATTTGATTTTTGTCAGGGGTGAAATTGATTTTGTACTCACACATATAACCATATGCAGGTCTCAATATACTCACTCGTTTTTGTCTCCGAGTTCATACCCTATACTTATCTTTATCTTCATAACCAATGAATATGAAATTTATGTCTCATTTTTGTCTTCATCGACTATCGAGTATACATGTATTTGCTCAGAAATTAACTAAATATTTATTTTGCAAAAAAATATAGAAAAAGCATATTTCTTTTTCATCTTCGTAGACTATCGAGTATACATGTACTCGCTCGGAAATTAATTAAATATTTATTTTGCAAAAAATATTAAAAAAACAAACATAATTCCAACATAGAGTAATAATTAAAAAATTACATTAAATAATTTTTATTTAACAAAATTTAAAATAGAGTAAGAATTACATAAATATCAAGTAATTCTAAAAAAATATATGTTACATTTCTTGAAATTTAAAGAGGGGTGGAGATAAGTTTCTAGAAATTTCTCATTAAAATCAAGGCGGATTTGAACAATATCTACATGTACATGTTTATTTTTCATCCCTACCATTTAACATTGAAGTTGTACTATAACAATAGGGTTGCATTCCACATAGTTCACAATCCCTTTTAGTGTGATAGGATGAAGCCTATTAAGAATCAATGAAGGAATAAAACTTCTCAATCAAGGAATAAAACTTTTTATTCCTTGAATGATTCTTAATATGCTTCATAGACTTATTCCTTGATTCAAGGAATAATAAAAGGAAACAAACAATAATGGAGATCTTATTTTTTATTGTAGGTGTGGAGATATTACTTTTATCTCTTTTCTTTCTCATATATCTCTTTTGTCTTTTATCTCTCTTTTATTTATTTTTTTTCTCTCCATGTATTTGCCCTTCTTTATTTTCAAATTTCCCTCCATTTTCTTTGGCTTCTACTTTCTTCTCATCTTTTTCAAAGTTTACATAAAAAAATATTAATAGATTTTTTAATTATTAAATATTTAAAATTATTTTTTAGTTGTTAAATATTATCTAACATTATTTTCTAAAAATTATTAAATATTTAAAATTTGATTAATATTTTTATAAAATTTCAATATATATATATATATATATATATATATATATTTAAAATCAATTTTATCCATAGTGAAAATCAAATCACAATATCTAAACTAAAAGTTTAAAATTTAAGAAATTTGAATTGATTTATCCAAACAAAAAATTTTAAAAATGTTTGAATTTCAAATTTTTTATGAATTTTCCATCTAAATAAAATATTTCACCTTCAAAGCATTTGTAATTCTTAAAAAAAAATTGAATTACTCCACTAAATTCCTCATCCAAACACACTTTTAAGGTTTATTCCTTGATTGAATCCCAATATGCTTCATCTTATCATGTTGAATGGGATTATGAATCATAAACTTTGCATTTTTTAAAATTAATTATTTAATGTTTTATTTTAAGATATTAATAGGCTAATTTTATGGAGTGCTTTAATTATAAAATAAAGTATTTTCGTAATTGTTTAATTAATATTATATGCAAGTATGATATGTTATAATGTTTTATTACTATGTCATTATTATTATTATTATTATTATTATTATTATTAAGATTATTTTGAGGGAAAGGAAAATATAACCTTAGTTAGAGGTATGTAATTGTTGGTAGGGTGAATGAGAGGCTGAGTCAGTTTTTAAATTAAAAGAAATGATATGTCAGTTTCTTCTTATGCTTCCATTTTTCTTTTTATGCTTTGAAGAATCCAAAGGAGATGAGACAGAAGGAAATCATCTCGAAGACCCACGTTTTTCGCTCTTTGCTGAAGGTAAGGAAAAAGTGAATAATTTCACTCTAGGGTGTGGGATAATTTATAAATAGTGGGGTTGGTCACCAACCTTTTCTTGTTGTGTGCATTGTATGAAGGGGAAACCCCAATTGCTTTCTGTTTTCGTTTGTTATTTTTCTCATGACTCTTCTACTCTTGAATTGTTATAAATTATGATTATTTATGAATAATTTCGTATACTGAGCCTTGTTGGTCTTAATTGAGTTGCCTATGAGAACCCGAAGAGTATGCGCTTGGGAATTGTGGTGTGAGTAAATAGTAGAAGTATGTAATTGTATGCATTCAATGTCTTATAGATGTTTGCTAAGATTATTTTGAAGTGTTTTACCGATTAAATAATAATTGTGACTTTTGGTATGAAAATGGCAAACTTTGCATTTCTGTAGGTTTGGTTTATTGATATGATGTCAAGTGCTAGTTGTGTCTCGTTGGGCACCGTTGTACTTGAGAGTAGAGTGTACTCTTTGTTTCGCTCACACTAGATGCGAGTCATGTATTGTTGGGTGTTATCAAGGTGAGCCTTTATGCCATTCACTTCGAGCACGAGTTGAGGCTCATTGGGCATGGTAGCTCTAGGGAACCCCATGTTGCAATTTTGTCAGGTGTAAACCATCCTAAGAGCTATGAGTTCTCTTTGGATGAGTGATGTCGGACATAAGTTGACTTTCATCGGGAGCCACCTCATGTATGAAACTATTCTTTTACTTGAATTAAAATGAATTGGTTGAGTATTTTAATGCTTGATGAGTGTGAAATAAACATGGATGTTATTAATGTACTGATTGAGGGTGATACTTGAATTATGCAGGGTAATCCTGTGTATGGTAAATCGTTGTGAATAACAATCGTAAGCATGGAAAATCATTGAGTATACATAGTGATTTATGATATGATAGAGAGTTTGTGTGACATGTATCATATGCATGTAAATCGATAAATCAACAAATTGTTACATATGCATTGTGCATATTTTGTGATTAGTACTACATGTGTGCAAATCGAGAGTCTAGTCTATTACATCTCATATTCGCATGTAGCTATATTTGTATCCTAAGATTAATGATTTAATATATTGTGAATGAGTTATTATTTTTTATAGTGTTAATTATAAGTTTAATACAATTGTGATGGACTCCTTCCACCAAGGGATGACCAAGACTGTTGGATCAAGCGCTTACCACTAGACCAAAAGCTATAACTAATAGTCAGGGCGCAACTCTTTCTACTTAAGAGCGTAGCAGCCCAAGCGCCATGATTCGACAGTGACTTGGCCCACCTAGCCTCCGCCACGGGACAATTGATGCAACCCGCAACAATCTCTCCCTCAGCAATTGCCCCGCTGGGTATCGAACTCATGACCTTGGCTCTGATACCAATTGTTGGATCGAGCGCTTACCACTAGGCCAAAAGCTATAGCTGATAGTCAGGGCGCAACTCTTTCTACTTAAGAGCGTAGTAGCCCAAGCGCCATGATTCGACAGTGACTTGGCCCACCTAGCCTCCGCCACGGGACAATTGATGCAACCCGCAACAAAGACGTTCAATGGTGAAGAGGAGCTCCTTGACAAGGCCAAGATGGTGACCTTAGAGGGTGGATTTTCCTTCAAGGGTGGAGGAACAAGAAAGGTGAGCGTGAGATTTTTATGGTGGGCGAATAGGAGAAATGGGTGGAGGTAGGTGTTTTGATGCCTCTAGGTTGGCTCTCTTCACCAAGTGGAGGTGAAGGCCACTCAAGGAACCCTAAACTCACTCAAGGGAGGAGATAGGACAGGTAGGTCGTGTAGACCAAGTGACTAAGGAAAGGATTTGAGGCAAAATGCTCTCTCAAATTCATATAATCCAAAGTATTTACAAGGTGTGGTGCCTAGGGTATTTATAGGAGTGTGAGACATCTAGGGTTGCATTTAGGGTTGCATGGCCGAAATTTGAAATGCCAAATGCACACCAAATGAAATCCAAATTAACTCTAGATGCAACTTGGTGGCTAAGGATGAAATCTTTGGGTTTGGTTAGGCTACATCTAGGTGCATGATAAGACCATGCAACCTAGTGCTCTCCACTTGGGCCTAAGCCTTTTCAAGTCCAAAAATAGGTCCAATAACCATCAAAAAATGCGTCTAGCCTTTATCCCACCCTAATCAAATACCTTAGCTAAAAAATAAAATCCTAAGATATAAAGCACCCCGTAATACAAGGCTAAAATGGGAAATAAAAAAAATAATTCCTATGACTAAAATACCCCAAAATACAAGGGTAAAATGGGAAATACAAATAAAATAAATCCTATGTCTAAGATACCCAAAATACAAGGGTAAAAATGGAAAAATAAAGACAAGGGCAAAATAGGCATAAAAGATAAATTTTATGCTAATAAGGTTTAGGAAAATGATTTATATACCTTAGCCAAGGGAAGCATGTCTCTAGGGGTGTTAGCTTCCCTATACTCTTCCCATCTCCTAGCCATGGACTTTATTGATGGATCCCACATGAAGCTCCAAGGATGGTCCTCCATCATCCCCTCCTTCTTGAAAAGGATTTGACCTCAAATCTTGAAGCTCTTCCATTCCATTGGTCCTTCAAAATATGTGAGACCACAATTAGGGAAGTAAACTTAGATATGCAATCCTTACGTACACAATTTGTTGAATGAAAGTGTTAGGGGTATTGAGGGAGCCAAAAAGACATCACCAACACAAGAAAATTTTGAAAAGTTGTTAACCCCATACAAATCATTCATCAAATCATCTAGCTTAGGGATTGGGTGCCTATATTTTATTCAATGATGACTTTTATAAAAGGAGCTCATCCTCCATCGCCATCTTTCTATGGCACCAAAAGAATGAGGATGACACAAGGGTTAAGGTTCTCTTGAACCTATCCTTTCTTTCTCTCCAAAGGGAGAATTCTTTTCTTTTTTTTTTTTTTTTTTTTTTTTTGCTTTCCTCCTCTTCATCTTTCTTGGCTTTCAATTTCAGTTGGTCCTCATTCACTTGGAAAGGTGATAGAAAACACCACACAAATTTCTTGCCCAAGTATTGAAAACTTATTTTATATGTGAGGCCATCGTGGATTATTTTATTGTCAAATTGCCATGACCTCCCAAGCAAGACATGACTAACCTCCAATGGCACTATGTCACACAAAATTTCTTCTTGGTATTTGCCAATGGAGATTGGTATGCTTGCTTGTTGGTCAACTACAATACCTCTTTCCTCATTGATCCATTGCATTTTATAAGGTTTAGGATGAGGTTTTGTAGATAAGGCTAGCTTATCAACCAATCTAATACTACAACAATTGGAAGTAGACCCACTATCTACAATGAGAGAACAAGTTTTTTCTAGAACCTTGCATTTCGTTCAAAATAAGTTCTTTCTTTAAGAATGGTCAATTTCACTAGATTGATTGTTAAGGAGCCTTCTAACCAATAATAAGTCTCCTTCACAAGGTAAGATTTCTTCCTCGGACTCTATGGCTTCTTCTTCACTACTAGAGGAAGATGAAGTAGCTTCATCAAGGCTACTATAGTGATCTTGGGCTTTTAAAACCATAGTCTTCTTTGTAGGTCATTGAGAAGCAATATGTCCTCTTCCAAGACACTTGAAGCACTTGATTTCACTTGACTTAGAGTCTTTGGAATGTGCTTTGAAAGATTATTTGTCTTTTTCTTTTTCTTTTTCTTTTTTTTTTCTTCTTTGGGATAAGGTTGGGAAAAGTGACCCTCCTTCTTAAAACTCTTGGGATAAGAGGGAGTGGAGTCTTTTTGAAAAGATTTTCTTTTTAGTTGATGCTCCACCCTTGAACAAAGTTGAACAAGTTCATTCAAATCTCTATAAGGCAAAAGTTCAAATTTGTCTCTTATCTCAAGATTAAGACCACTTTGAAATCTAGAGATTGTGGTCCTCTCTTCCTCCCTAATCCCAGCCCTTATCATTAGCAACTCCATAATTTGCCTATATTCTTCCACACTAGATGACCCTTGTTTTAACCTTTGTAGCTTATCCATAAGCTCTCGGTCATAGTATGGAGGAATATGCCTCCTTCTCAAGGCACTACGGAGCTCATTCCAATATTGAATTGGGGGCTCTTGATTTATTCTCCTTTCTTTTTCTAAGGAGGTCCACCAATACATGGCATTCCCTTGGAAGCTAAGGGTTGCCAAAGAAACCTTCCTTTCTTCACTCACTCCATGACAAGAGAAAAGTTGTTCAAGTTTCATTTCCCAATCTAAATAGGTTTCAACATTGTCTTTGCCATGGAATAGGGGAAGAGTGATGTTGGGTTCCCTATTGGAAGACTCCCTATGTCTTGGTTGACTTGGGGGTCTTTGATAGTAATCATCATTGTGATGAATACTATAGAAGATATCACTTGGAGGTTGGGTATGATGCCCTTCCTCCTCATGAACACTTGAGGGTATTCTAACCCCTTTGCCCTTTGAGGATTTAGGGTAAAAGACTTTTGGTCTTGATACACTAGCCTCTCCTCCCACAACTAATCTAGCAAGCAACCTATTTATTTCTTCATTGTTTTTCTCATTTTCTTTTTCTCTTCTTCTCTTTTTATATTTTCTTCCTCTTTTTTCTCAAGTATTCTTTTAATTGTCTAAGCTCATCCCTAACACTAAACCTAGTACTACAAGAATTATGACCATGTACACTAGAATGATCACTCATCTTTGATCAAAAAAAGATTTTCACAAATTAAGTTCAAAATATTGGCACAAAAAGGTTTTCACAAAGAGTGAGTGATAAAAAGGTTTTCACAAAAAGTTTTTAAAGGTTCAAGATTGGTATAAAAAGGCCTAAGTGTACAAATTGAACTATCAAAGGGAGGTGGACTACAAGGAATCACTTAAAAACCAAGCCTTTTCAAGTAGAAATCACTAAGCCCTTTTGACACTTTTCTTACAAAACAATTTTGCACAAGAATAAGGTGTGTGTGCATGGACCCTTAGTAGGCAAAAAGAGGCCTTCTAAACGAAAATGACAAGGTAAAATAAACCTAAACAATTATACTACTAAAGCAAGAAACATGCAAGGAAAGCAACTAAAACATGTGCTAGTCAGTTTCCCTAGGGTGAGAGCTTGAAGAAACCTTGGTGGTATTCAAGCCACTCCCACAAGTACTATTCAAATTACCCTAAGACTATGAGGTTTAAAGAGGCCAATTTACAACCCAAAATAAAAGAAAAAAGGCCCAAATACAAATGGACAAAAATTGACCAAGAAAGAAAACAAGTAAGAAAGCAAAATTTCAAGTCTTCAACTCCTCCAATTTGGCTCCCCTTCACAAGGAACAAACTTGGTTAGTCCTCTCCTTTGGTGTTTGCACTCTTTGAGATATGGTATCCTTCTCCACAGCACTTGGGACCCCACGGATTTAATCTCCTCTTAATCCCCCAAAGAAATTTTGCTAAGGGTTTCTTGGAGGTAGTACTTCACGTACACCCAAAGATAACACACCAACCAAGAACAAGAAGGAGGCCAAAGGAATAAAAATTGAAAATGCTCAATTAAAAAGCTAAACTCAAAGAGAGATTAATGAGACAAACATAAGAGTTCCAAAGAAGACAAGCAAAAATTAAGACACATTAAAAGGCTAGCACACAAAGGAAAAGTCCTAGAATGGCACTAGAATGTAGTTAAAACTTAAATGGTTTGCACTTGTGAAATTTTAAGTCCTTTTTGGTAAAGGTTCAGCCACGGTTTTGTGTCTCAAAAGGGTCCAATAAGGTCCAAAAATTCAGTCCAAGTCCCAATGTGCAAGGGTAATTAGATCAATGTCCACAAGTCTAGCAACAAGTCCTTTTTGTTTTTCTTTCTTTTCTTTAAGTCTTTTTGGTCACGGTTTTTTTTTCACTTTTCTGTCCAGATTTTGTTTTCTTTTTTTTCTTAAAATTGTTGCTTGGTTTTTACACTTGTGGGTGATTAAAAATGCAGCACATATAAGGAGTCAAAAATAGAGAGACAAGTGGCAACACATGAGTGGGTATAGAAGCATTTTGTGAGTGGAGTGTGTCTTGTACTATTTTATTTTTGGTGCAGATTTTTTTCAAAGATTCCAGCACTCACACACAAAATTTATCACTCACACATGTGCACAAAAGGACAAAGGGATAATCATGTAATGATGTGCATGGAAAGGTGGCCAATCATGTATGTGTAGGAAGCAAATAACACATAGATTTCAACACAAATTTGGAGCATGCCAAGGACTAATCAACATGTATGAATGACCTCTAAATGGTGCAGTAAAATTTCGGCCACCTCATGGAAAAACACATACATCACAAATTTTCATTTTCTTATACATCAAATGGGTGCATCATACATCAAGATATTTGTCTTTTTGAGATGGGTGAGAGAAACACAACTTTTGACAAAAATTGAAAGGTAAAAAGATCAAAAAGAGATGTAATACATGTTCTTCATGTTCTTGAAATATTTTTCCAGCAACAAGAGTAAAAACAAAAATGGCACACAAGAACCTAAAACTCAAGAAAAACCCTGAAACACAAAAGGAGACTCATGAACAAGTAATGAACCATGGAGCAACATAAGAAAACATTTTTAATAAGGTTTTCATGGATGACAAAGAGACTCAAGAAGACGCAAATGATGACTCAAAAAAAAGATAAAGACTCAAAGAAGTGAAGAAAAATTTAGTTACCCTTGAAGACAACCAAAGCTCATGATACCAAATGATGACTCCTTCCACGAAGGGATGATCAAGACGTTCAATGGTGAAGAGGAGCTCCTTGACAAGGCCAAGATGGTGACCTTAGAGGGTGGATTTTCCTTCAAGGGTGGAGGAACATGAGATGTTTATGGTGGGCGAATAGGAGAAATGGGTGGAGGTAGGTGTTTTGATGGCTCTAGGTTGGCTCTCTTCACCAAGTGGAGGTGAAGGCCACTCAAGGAACCCTAAACTCACTCAAGGGAGGAGATAGGAGAGGTAGGTCGTGTAGACCAAGTGACTAAGGAAAGGATTTAAGGCAAAATGCTCTCTCTAATTCATATAATCCAAAGTATTTACAAGGTGAGGTGCCTAGGGTATTTATAGTAGTGGGAGGCATCTAGGGTTGCATGGCTGAAATTTGCAATGCCAAATGCACACCAAATGAAATCCAAATTAACCCTAGATGCAACTTGGTGGCCAATGATGAAATCTTTGGGTTTGGTTAGGCTACATCTAGGTGCATGATAAGACCATGCAACCTAGTGCTCTCCACTTGGGCCTAAGCCTTTCCAAGTCCAAAAATAGGTCCAATAACCACCAAAAAATGTGTCTAGCCTTTATCCCACCCTAATCAAATACCTTAGCTCAAAAATAAAATCCTAAGATCTAAAGCACCCCATAATACAAGGGTAAAATGAGAAATACAAAAAAATAAATCCTATGACTAAAATACCCCAAAATACAAGGGTAAAATGGAAAATACAAATAAAATAAATCCTGTGTCTAAGATACCCAAAATACAAGGGTAAAAACGGAAAAATAAAGACAAGGGAAAAATAGGCATAAAAGATAAATTCTATGCTAATAAGGTTTAGGAGAAAGATTGATATTCCTTAGCCAAGGGAAGCATGTCTCTAGGGGTGTTAGCTTCCCTATACTCTTCCCATCTCCTAGCCATGGACTTTATTGATGGATCCCACATGAAGCTCCAAGGATGGTCCTCCATCAAATTGATAATGCTATAAAAATCTATTAAGTGTGTTTGATTATTTATCTCTTACTTCATGCCATGAGTTAGAGTGAGATGTTTCTCACTCCCCTAGTTCTTATGTTATTGTTGTTGAGAATGTTGATACAGGTGAGAGTCATCTAGATATCAATGATGCTAGTAATGAGACTTAGTCCTTACCTTGGAGTACTCTGATAAGACGTGTGACATTAGGACTTTGACTAAGAATGTTCTTTATTAATTCTTGTGATAGGAATAATGTTTAGTTATATATTTCTGCTTTAGAATGGGGTTTTGTTTGAGAGTTTGTTATGTGAGACTCTTTACCTCATGTTAGGGATTTTCACTTTGATTATTTATGCAACGATTTTGGAGATTTTTATACCCTTTATTATGAATTTTAAATTTTATATATATGTGGGGTAAAGGGTGTTACATGAACTATGTGCATTATAACCTTATTGTCACAGTACAACTTCAATTGGAGTTTAATTGTCATCTTTAGTTCCTCTAGGAATATAAATCCATAGTCCCCCACAAATTCTTTAGGTATATTTCCCCAACTTTTGCATTGCTTCCAACAACAACTACTATTTATTACTTCTCCAAGTTATTAGATTTCCCCCATATATTGGAGCAATAATTTGGGGTAAATTTTCTAAAAGTTACAAAACCTGTTCAATTCATATTAGTGAACACAACAACATTACTTTCATTTTTTCTATAAAATAGAATTTTACCTGAGTTGCTCTTTAAGTACCTTAAAATTTGGTAGACTACCTCAAGGTGTTCTTCATGAGGAGAATGCATAAACTAACTTACAACATTCACTGAAAATTAACGCTTGGTCAGGTATAATATAAGTAAATTAGCCTTCCAACTAACCTTTGGTCTCTTCCAATGTTCATTGTAACAATTCCTTCTTCCCAAAGTTTCACATTAGAATTCATAGGTGTATATGTTGGTAAGCAACCACTCATTTTAGTTTCCTCCAAAAGGTTCAAAATGTACTTTCATTGGGAAATAGTAATCTCCATTTTTTTGAATGAGCAACCCAATGCCAAAAAATATCCTAGAGATCCCAAGTCCTTGATCTTGAATTCGACTACCAAGCTCTTTTTCAACTTTTAGATTCTACTTCATCATTTTAGTGAGAATGGTGGCATCAACATAGACTATTAGTACAACAACTTTCCTTTTAAAGGAATATTTTCTAAATAAGGTATGATTTTCCTGGCCTTGGGAGTACCCTCACCTTTTTTACTATTTTAGTGAATGTTATAAACCTTTCTCTTAGAGAATATTTAAGTTCATAGAGAGACTTTTTAAGTTTACATACCTTTAACCCAAATTTGTCTTCAAAGTCAAGAGGATAATGGAGAAAAGATAAACACTAAAAGGGGGTTGACTAAACTCGCACGTTTTTCGTAGTGAAGTAGTAATGCTAGTTAGATGAAGTGAAAAAAGCAATCAAAAGAAACACTGAGTATTTTTATGTTGGTTCATCTCTACCATTGGGACTATGTACAGTTCTCAATCCAACCAGATTAAGTTCAACTATCTTTAAACAAAGATACAAATATTATTTCAACGAGTCACTTCTGGCTCAACCCTATGTATTCTTTGACTTGTCTATTCAAGCAACTACTCAAGTATTCTTTTAACAATAAGTCTCTCAAAGCTTAACAATCAAGTATTCTTTTACAGTCAAGCCCTTCCAGACTCAACCTTATAACAATGGTTATGAAGGTTACACAAATGTTGTGTTTGTCTCACTTAGACGTTATACAACCAATATAAAGCAGTAAGTTTTTTTACAAGAAATAGTAAATTTATAGTGTTTTTTTATATAAGTATTTCTTGTATACTACGTGTCTCTTGTATATGTCTATATTTCTATCTTTGGTCCTCTATATATTTTTCTATATGTGTGTATTCTTTCTTGAGCTTTGGATCTTCTAATATAGTAGCTTGAAAAAGATGACTATTGCAACACTTCGAGTCTAGTTCATAAGTTTTCTTTGTCTATCTTCATCATTTTTCCTTATGATGGCAGGTAATCGTTCAACTCGTTTAATGTGAGAATTCAATGCATTTCACCAAATGGTACCTCTTATTTAATCAAGGAAGCTACTTATCAACACTTCATAATAAACAGAGCTTGTAGAGGTAATGTCAATGCAGTGCAACAACAATAGTGACTTTAATTGTGTTTTCTCCTTAATTTTAAGGATTTTTGTACTTGGTCCTAGCGAAAAGTATGATCTTGTTCTCTTTAACAGATTTGTGAGTTCGAAGATAATATTCAAGTTTGATCTATTAAGGAATGAGGTATTCAAAAAGCTTTTTTAATTAGTCTCAATCAATAATAAGTATTTAATATACATGAAACATATGTTTCGTCTAGTTTACATCATCTTATAGGCGATCTGCATCTTACACTTCATTTGATAAGTATTTTTAAAGACGTTTTTGAAGACATTTTCTCTTATAAAAATATTATGTTTGTTAACATTAAAATTCTAAACTTTTGGAATCCAAGATTGTCTTTTGACTTAACAATCTCCCCTTTTTTTATGGTGATAAACACATTTTTGTATTTTTGAAATTGCCATTTTTTGCCTAAGAAAATATTTTGTTTTGATAAGACGATAAGATTTTTGTCTTTTTGAAAATGTTGTCATCTTTTAAAAGGTATTTTTCTTGAAAAGAATTTTTTAACCTTAAAAGAAAATAAAACTTTTCAATATTGCCCAAGATATTTTTCTTAAAAATGTAGAAGCAATTTGGATATGTTTTTATCATAGTTATGTAAGGCACACATCTAAGAAATTGTAAGATCATTCAAGCAAATTGATTTTTACGAGTACATTCTTTTAAAGACATGTATCATCTCAATTTACTTAGTTCTATCATTATTCGAAATAGTATTTGAGATAGACTAAGGAATTATATCAAGTCAACTACAATGATATCTAATAATCCTTAGAGCATGTTAGACTAAGTGTGCATATAGATTTTATGAGATCTAGTCTTGTTATTTCAGAGCTAAATTAGAGCATACAAGGGATATATTATATAAGGCATAGCATACTTGTTTTATCTTTTTCTTATTATGCATATTATAGGATATCAAAGTATATCAAAGCATATATTTCTACCCTAGATGTTAGAACATATGTAATCAAATCATATATGCATACTTTAAGTGCTATATGCAATGCATAGGGGACTCTCCCTGAAAGTGTGCAATGCATATGAAAAGTAATGTTATAAGGGGAATAATATTTGTATAGTCATCGTCTGATAGAGAGAGTGTTGAATGGAGTAGGCTTGGCCTTGGAAAAGAGAGAGTAAATGGTGAAGTATTGACCCAAGACAAGGGGAAGTCATTTAGGCTTCTCAATAGTAAGATAAATAAGTTGGGAACTATGATGGCGTGCATAGCGATCATGGCGTTTATCAAGATTATACCGAGGCATCTTTTCCTTGCCTTTGTAGATTAAGTAAATTATAGACCTGTTCGAAGATGATCATTGTAACACTTTGAGTCCAGCTCGCAAGTTTCCTTTGTTTGTCTTCATTATCTTTCCTTATGATGATAGGTAACTATTTGACTCATTAAATATGAGCATTAAATATATTTTACCAAATAATACCTCTTATCTGATCAAGAAAATTATTTATCAACTTTTCATACCAAAACGAAGCTTAAAGAGGCAATGTCAGTGTAGTGCGAAAGTAGTGACTTTATCTACTTTTCTATGTGATTTTAGGGATCTTTGTCCTTGGTCCTAATGAAAAGTATGATCTTGTTCTCTTTAACAGATTTGTCAGTTTCAAGATAATCTTCTAGTTCGGTCTGTTAATAAATGAAGTATTCAAAAAACTTTTGTTGTAAGTCTCAATAAATAATAAATATTTATTATATGTGAGACAAACTATGTGCTTCATTTGATTTACATCCTCTTATAGACAATATGCATCTGACACTTCATTTGATAAGTATTTTTAAAGACATTTGTGAAGATATTTTCTTATATAAAAATATTTTATTTGTTAGTGTAATGACCCGTCTGGTCACTACACACAGCACAGTACACCAGAACACCACACAGAAACGAACAAGTATATACATATAGTGTCTAGAATATATATATATATATATATATATATATATATATACAAGGTCCAAATCTGGCCAGAGTTAGAGTGCACAAAATACAACCAGCATCACTATACTAAATAGCTAAATACAACAGAATAATCAAACGTCATCTGCCAGCTGCAGACTCTCCTCAGCACACCAATCTAACCCTGCTCTGCTCCCATACATAGTATGATCATCGCAGTCCAAATCATATGGAAACAACAAAGGGTAAGCTAGTGAAAAGAAACAACATACATATGTAGATATATGAATAATAAACAGCTACAGCTATCAGCACATCAATCAGCTTAACAACATCAGCTTAATATATATAACAGCACACATCTTACATCATTCAGCAATAACAATAGTAAACAACAGTACACAGCGGTAAATAGCAGTAAACACACAGTGCGTCGTCACGCATATAAGTTAGTATTGGTCGCTTGTAAGCGGTATAGCTCGACTTGGCCCCTATACCGTGGTCGCTTTGTACACGTGTGCCTCGACCTTGCCCACACACGGGTCACTAAGAACTTAGAGGAGAACAGCAAGTTACCACTCCAAGGGTCAGCTTTCCAGGGAGGTTTTTCAACAAATTGGGCTCTAAGAGCACCACAGCCACTCAATCCACACAATGGGATGAGAAATTTCGAAAAACATCTCCTCTAGTCTTAGTGATCAACAGCTCAGCCTTACGGCCTACGACATCTCCTAACAGCACGGAGCACAACACTGCATAGCAGCAATAACAGCACCGCATAGCGGCAATAACAGCACCACATAGTGGCAATAACAGCACCGACTTAGTGGCTATAACAGCACCGAATTAGCGGCTATAACAACACCGACTTAGCGGCTATAACAACACCACATTAGTGGCAATAACAGCACCGCATAGCGGCAATAACAGCACAAGTCAACAATATATACCACAACACAACAAATCAGCATACAGCAATAGTGGCTTACAGCTCAGCTAAATAAAATACAGCACAGCAATATCAGCATCCAGCACGACTAAACAACTTACAACACAGCAATATCGGCATCTAGCACAGCTAAAAAACTTACAACACAACAATATCAACATCCAACACAGCTAAACAACTTACAACACAACAATATCGGCATCCAGCATAGCTAAACAACTTACAGCACAGCAATATCGGCATCCAGCACAGCTAAACAACTTACAACACAGCTATAAACATCAACTACAGCTCAACATCATAATTCAGCATTATCCACTAGTCAGCACAACAATATTTAACATCTACAGCTCAGCTTAGCATATCTATCAGCAAATTTCTACACATAACATCTTAACATCAAATATCATGACAATGCCCGGCGCGCTCATAGTCGCGCCCGGCGTGGCACAACTAGAGGGCACCAGGGCTCAGCGCGCCCGGCACAATTCTCATTGCACCCGGCGTGCTTGGAGGCAGAGACCTCAGAAGGTCTCACACGCCCAGCGTGCAAACCCTCGCTCGGCGTAGGGTAAGCAAAGACTTCCCCAAAGTCTCACGCCCGACGCAATATAAATTGCACCCGGCGCCACCTCTGGCAGAGACTCTCAAGGAGTCTCCACGCCCGACGAGACAAGGTCACGCCCGGTGCCTCACCAGAAATCCCCAAGCAATGTCACTTACTGATATCGCGCCCAGTGCGGTCTAACCACGCCCGGCGCATACACCATTGCGCCCGGTGGACTTGCCCAATGGAGCTCTTTGATGGTCACGCGCCCAGCGTGATACCCAGCAGCAACCCTCAAACTTCGAAAATTTTCTTCAAAACCTGCACCAACTCATCTTTCCAGACGCATGCAATCGGCTCAAAACATCACATTTTCATCAAACAACCCAGTAATCCCAGCTTTTCCCACATGCAACCACAATCAAGAAAAACCCCAAGATTTTCATCAAAACCCCGGAAACCCAGAAAACTCGTTTTCATCAAAATAGCTCATCAATCATCAGAAAATCAGCCACTCAATGAGTTTATGAACTCATTTTCAAACAAAAATCAACCAAAGAACTAGCTTCCCTTACCTGAAGATTGGATCAGGATAGCCAAGAAACAAAATTCCCTTTCCGAAGCTCAACCTGGAACTTTAATCCTTCAAAAGTAAGCTTTCTAGTCCAGAGCCCTTCTCTCTAGAACTTCTCTCTAAAAACCTCATCTCCTCAACTGCTCACAACCTCTATTTATAGACATTCCGGAGTGGCCAGAACGGCCCGTTCTGCACCCCTTCATTATGTGCAAAAATCACATGCAGAACGGCCCGTTCTAAAATCAGAACGGCCCATTCTGGAACTCATCCAGAACGGCCCGTTCTCCATCCAGAACGACCCGTTCTCCAACCAGAATGACCCGTTCTCCCTCTAGAACGACCTGTTCTCCCTCTAGAACGACCCGTTCTCAACCACGATATACAGGTCATTTTAATAGCTTGGATCGGCTCGTTCCAGATTGGGAACGGCCCGTTCTGGGCTACTAAAACACCAACTTGCTACGTCACAGTTAGCATCAAAACTCTAGATTCAAGGGATCCAAAATTCTCTTTTGAGTTAACAAAAACAATACATCTATGCATGTTCCCCTAAGTCATTGTTGAGGAAGAAATTTTTTTTACATCTAATTGATGCAACGACAAATCTAAGGTGACAAAAGATGTAAGAGAATTCTAATATTGTTCAACTTTACCAATTGGGCCTTGTATCTTTCCATTGAACCTCAATATTATACTTCATGGTGAAAACCCATTTATATCCCACAATATTCTTCCAACACTACAAGAAAAATGCTAATTTCCGACGAAAATTTCCGGCGAAAAAGGGTAAATTTCTGATGGATTTTGTTTTTTTTGACAGATTTAAATCCGTCGGAAAAAGTGGCGTCGGAAAAAAAATCCGTCGGAAATAATTTAATCCGTCAGAAATTTCCGACGGAAAATTTTAATAAATTTATTAATGTAACAGTCCTCATATTTGGCCTCTCAAGGGTTCTACTTCATGACATTTCACTTTTAGCGTGTCTTATCCTTACTTGCGCAATTTCTGGGAAACTTCCCAAAAGGTCACCCATCCCAATACTACCACAGGTCAAACACGCTTAACTGTGAAGTTCTGATGAGAGTAAGCTACTGAAATGTATATGTATGTTGTCAGTATAACTTGTACAAATTAATTCATTTAAGTCATCCTCAACTATACAATCTCATACTTGTACTATAATGATAATATAATTTATAAAATTATAAATATTTATTTTTTACATACTTATAAATTAAATTTTAACATTTTAAATAAATTATTAATTAATTTAATATATTTATTTACCTTAAATCAAACATATAAAATTCAAAAAATGTATTTATCCTTGTTTTATTTTCTAATTATCAACCATTAATAAAATACTAACTTAAAATCTTATCTAATTATATCATAATATTCTCATATCAAATTTAAAACCAAATATTATTAGTTATACAAAAATAATAAGATCATATAATAAATTTTCAATAAGCTTTTAGTTAAATAATTTAAAATAATTAATGTTTCAATTATATTGTTAATTAGCAAATAATTTATTCCAAAGCTAATTAATTTTTTTATATATTAATTATTAGTAAAACTTAATAACTTTTAATTTAACAATTAATTGGATTGATGAATTTCAACACACACCATGAGTTATTGAGCGGAATAACTTTACTAAGAGTTATTTTGTAAGTTATCTTAAATCAAACATATAAAATTCAAAAACTGTGTTTATCCTTGTTTTATTTTCTAATTATCAACCATTAACAAAATAATAACTTAAAATCTTATCTAATTATATCATAATATTTTCATATCAAATTTAAAACCAGATCTTACATTTTCGACAAATATAAATTTGTCGAAAAATTCCATCAATAATATAGCATTTCCTACAAAAAAAACATTTCATCGAAAATATAAATTTTTCGACAGATTTAATTTTGTTTTATAAGAAATCATCTTCGATTAATATAACTTTTTGTATATATGATTTAAGAGTAAAGAATTTTCAATTTAACGGTTGGATTTACAAAATTCACATTTAATATAAAGTTATTGAGCGGTGTAGTACTTAGTAAAAGTCACATTTAATATATATATATATATATATATATATTAAATGTGACTTTTACTAAGTACTACACCGCTCAATAACTTTATATTAAATGTGAATTTTGTAAATTCAACCGTTAGATTGATATAATATATTCATTTCAAAATACACTAAAATATGAACACTTTGATTACCTTCCAGTTGTTGTTCAATTTTAACAAAATTTGATATACACGTATAAAGTGATATGAACTTTCAATTTAACGGTTGGATTTACAAAATTCACATTTAATATAATGTTATTGAGCGGCGTAATACTTAATAAAAGTTACACCGGTATAATTATAATCTCCTATATTATATATATATATATATATGTAATTTTAAGCTTATTACTTCTAGAAAATAATTTTTTTTTCTTCTAAAATATAAAACTACTATTTATGTTAAATAAACTAATATATGCACTAATTATTTAATAGAAATCTCATCAAACACACAAATATGAAAATATTCACACTTGAACTTGCTTACTATAATTTTAAAGACAATATACTAACATCTCTAAGTAGTTTATAAATATTTAAAAATAAATATTATTTATTTAAAATAATTTTTAAGATCGAAAATATTAATTTTAGAAGGTTTAAATATATTTTAGTCCCTATAAGATGGGTGATTTTGATTTTGGTCTTTGTAAATTTTTTTCTTTATCTTTCATCCTTGTAAGATTTATAAAGATTGTTTCCTACTTATAAAATGAGTAAAATATTTTTCTTTGATTTTCATCCCTCTAAAATATAAATTCACTAGCTTGATTATTTTAAGGTAGATAAATAATTTATTTTAAAAAACAAAAAAAATTAGAGGTGTTAAATATCAATACGATAATAGTACATAATTGTTGTAGGTGACACCTAAGATAATTATTTATTTTTTTTAAAAAAAAATAAAAAGTAGTAAAAATGATTACATAAAAAAAAGAATTAAAAATAAAAATTATAATCTTAAAAAATGAAAATAAGAACTAAAAATAAAAATAAAAATAAGAAATTTCCGATGGAAATATAAATCCGTCAGAAATTTCCGACGGAAAAATAAATCCGTCGGAAATTTTTCATCGAAAATTTCTGACAGATTTATTTTTCCGTTAGAACTTTTTGACGAAAAAATTTTCGACGGATATTTCTGTTGAAAATTTCTGACGGAAAATTCTGTCAGAAATTTTCGACAGAAATATAAATCCGTCGAAAATTTCCGACAAAAATTTTTCGTCAAAAAATATAAATTTTCCAACGGATATTTCCGTCGAAAATTTGCGTTTTGTTTGTAGTGCAAGCTAGTAATGGCATAATACTCCAACTATGGTTCTTCTCAAGAGTTTTTATTTCCTCAAGAAAAACTACCTTCCATTTTGAAACTTTAGAACTTCTTGTACATTTTTAGAATTTCTACACTAAACAACTAAGAGGTAAATACACCAAAGGAAGAAGACAAATTTGAGAATGACACAAATTGGGATAGAGGATGCTTATAGAAGATCTAAAACCTTTACAAAAGGGTTATAGGCATATTTATTTCAAAAGACTCAATTTGATTATTGGATTTGAAAGAAGTCTTACCTATATTAAGTTCGTTTATTAAATTCTATCTTGGTTTAGACTCATGGTAATGTTGTAGAGTTTGCACATGTTCAACTTCCTTATTTTTCTTCAACAAATAAACCTTTCCTTTCCAAATTTGGTCACAATTGTTGAACCCGTTTCCAATTTCTTCAAAAGAATCATTATGTTGTGGCATTAATGTTAATTCTTCCTTATTTTAACTAATATTTTAGTCTATGTAATGTACAAACATATTCATTATATGTAATTAAAGTTTGTAATCAATTATGTATATAAATAAATATTATATTAGGATATATAAATTATATTTAAAATTAGTATACATAAATATTTTTAAATATATAAATTATATTTTAGATTTATGATAAATAATTTGTATTGTAACAAATTTTTCTTTATTTTTTGATAATTTATTTTAAAATATTATTATTTAATTTATAAATAAGTGTGATAAATAAAAATAGAATTAAATAAGAAATTAAAAAAAATCAAATAAACCCTTTCATTAAAAAAAAAAGCTTCTAAAAACACTATCGCGCTAGATAAAGGTTTATGTTTAATATATAGAAATTGATGTCCAAGGACTCTTTACTTATAAAGGTGTCAAAACGAGGTAAACTCGATGGGCCAACCCGACTCACCACGGGTAAAGGTCGAGTTGGGTCAAGAGAAAAAAACTTGACAACTGTTATTTAAATCCATCTTAACTCACTTAACTCGTGAGTTAAATGAGTTCGAACCTAAGTGAGTCTAGTTGGCATGTTTAACCCACTAAAATTATTAATAAAAAAAAACCATACCCACATCCTATGACAAAATTAACTTACCTTATTAACCTCTATAGGTCATTAGCCCATCTTTGATCTCTCACTCCCAGTCTTAGTAGAGTCAATCAAAAAAGAAAAGAGGGTTTCATTTTTCAAAAGAAGGGAGAAATCAGAAACCCTATCACTTTTGCTTCTTTACAACTCTATTTGTTTGTGGCTCTGCCTCTGTGCACCTTTACTTGTCTATGGCTCTACCTTTGCACCTCTACTTGTTTGCGGCTTCGCATTTACACGCCTCTACCTTGTCTAGTTGTCCTTGTTCACCACTTCACCTCTGCGCGCCCTTTCTTTTATCCCTATTGATAGGTATTTGCCATCTACCTTATGTCCCTGTTTGTGTGCCTGCTTGGTTTGTTTTCGTCATGTTGTTTGCAACCTGTGGCCTCCTTTGGTCCATTGTTGTCGCATGGCCTAATTTTTAAAATTTTTTAACTTTGCTTTATATATATATATATAGTTGTAGTAAACTAAATTTTTTGACAATTAATTTTTTACTTGTCTTATAGATGTTTGTTGGCTTGCTGGTTGTTGCACTGTGGAATTTGAAACTATCCATAAAAGAAGTTTTAATTAAATATCCAGTGAAGATGATAATGAATGCAGAGATGAACAACCCATGGAACCAAACCCAATTGACAAGGAAAAAAGTGACAATGAAAAACAAGGTAAGAAAGCTAGGATATGTACATCTGAATTTTAGAAGTATTTTACCAAAATTGGTGTAAAAGATGGAAAAGAAGCAAAATATAATGCATGTGGGAATGAGTATGTAGTTGGTGGGACTAAAATAGGGACTAACATTACAACTCCATAAGATAAAGTGTAAAGGAGGTGTCATTAAATATCAAGATATAGGTGGAGTGATAATTGATCATGCAGAAAAGTTAAGAGTTAGAGAACTTGATGACAAACATGTACATGAGCTTATACCAAGGGCTATTATTGAACATGGCTTACCATTTAAATTTGTTGAATATAAATAGATTAGGGAATTTCTCTCATATTTAAATTCGAATGTTAAACATGTGACTAGGAATACAACACTGAATGATGTGTTGAATTTCATTATGAATTGAAGGAGAGATTGAAACATGTAATGCAAAAATGTAATAACCAAATTTGTTTAACATTTGATTTTTGGATTACTTGTACTTAAGAGGGATATAATGTTAAGTCAGACGAAGCAATTCCCAGAAAGGTTTTGAGTGTGACAAATATAATGCACGTGGTTATCTCTAACAAGTGTGTTAGTATTTCAGAAAAACATACATATAGAAAAAGTGAAGAACAAACATATGGATCAGACGATACAAGACGACAAACGAAAGGCTAACACAAGCATCCAACAAGCCAAATCAAGAACAAGACAAAAGCGCGTCAAGCACAACCTAAAGCGAAACATAAAGACTCAAATGAAGGTTGGACAAAGATATTTTGAAAGTTTGACCATATACAAGTTATCCAGACGAAAAGGAAAAGTCAATGCGTTAATAACATGCTTAGGCAAAGGTCAAGGTTTGAGCTACATATAGACTACCAGCGCAGACGAAAGTTGTCACGCAACCACCTGAGGAATCAAGTTTCAAAGGACAATTTGAAAATCCTCCACACTCACAGGAGAACACACGAAATTGTCAAAATTGTGAGAAGAAAAGAAGAAAGAAGAAAAGTAAGCACAAAACGTCAAATCCCAAGTGTGTCAGAAAAAGGACACCTACTTTTTGATAAAGATAACGTCTCTGCAGCTAATCCCTAGGATTTTGTGAAAATCAATATCTGCAGATTCAGAACAATACACGCAATGTCTAAAAACAGGAAGCAACATTTAATGCAAGATCAAATGCATTAAATGAAAGGATCAAACTAGTCATGAAAGACTATATCAACTTCAACGGACATATGCAACGGGCAAATTCTACAGGCCTATAAGTATGCAATAACCTCAAACCGAAAAAGGTTGGCAAGAAGCAACGAAATAATGATCATAGGCATTACCCTGGGCTCTAAGCATTAAGCACCAAAAGTAATATCAAGCCCAAAAGAAAAATAGAGAAATTAGAGATCGATTCTTCATAGTCAAATCTACAATGTATCATTATATTCATCTCTGTAGTCTAAGGTGTTCCAAGTGTATCTTCGGAAGGAAACCTTAGTGAGTGTTATAACCTTATGTATCCTCTTTGTAAAGAGTAACCCACACACTCAGAATCTCTGTAGGACTAAGGTAATGAAACCTTAGAGAGTGTAGATCATATATGTATCCCCTCTGTGAGAGTAACCCAAACACTCAAACCTGTCTAGCTAATATTGTAAAGCCTGAAGAGGTTAGGGAAAGAATACTTGTAAAGCCTAGAGAGGCTAGTCAAAGAATACTCACTACTAGCCAAAAGTGGCTGATAAGAATATATTAGCACTAGTGAGTGAAGTTAGCGGGCCTGGAGAGGTCGAGAATACTTGGACGAGGAGTGGTTCTAACCTGGGTGGTCCATAATACTCATTGCTAGCCAGAAGTGGCTGATAAGAATATACTAGTGCTAGTGAGTGAAGCTGGCAGGCTAAGAGTGGTCGAGAATACTTGGGGAACCAGAAGTGGTTTAAGAATACTAGAGCTGGTGAGTGAAGCTAGCCAACCAGGAGTGGTTGAGAATACTCGTGACCAGGAGTGGCCGTGACCGGGATGGTCTAGAATACTCAAGGCCTGGAGAGGTCGAGAATACTTGGACCAGGAGTGGTTCTCACCTAGGTGGTCCATAATACTCAATGCTAGCCTGAAGAGGCTGATAAGAAGATACCAGAGTTGATGAGTGAAGTCAACGGGCTAGAAGTGATCGACAATACTTTTGTATTGAATTGTTTATCTAGTGGAACCCTTCAGTTGAAGGAGACTGGACGTAGCTCAGTTGAGCGAACCAATATAAAAATGATTGCATTGTTTTATTTATATTTCAGACGCAAACTCTTCTTAATTGACAAATCATGTTAAAAACTTTGTCTATTGTCTATTCTTCATAAAAATCATTTTTCAGACGAAGACGCAAATTTTGTTTACCAAATATATTACACTGAAAAGTTTTATCTACTGCCTATCTTTAAATGAAACTATCTTAAAAAGGAAAATGCAAGAACCTTAATCATTATTGTTATATGAAACATTTTCCTTTAGTAGTTGATAAATTGTTCAGACGCAGTGACCTTGTGTTAAGCAAATTCTACATAATCGTATGGTTTTTAAAAGTGCATTGGACGAAGAACATTACTTTTGCAAAAATGGTTTTAAAATTTCCTTCGTACTCACACACATATTCAACCCCCCTTCTATGTGTTTCATGTCTAACTTCATATAATTGTTTAACAACACATTTTGTTGACAATAATTGGAAATTGAATAGTAAAAAAATTCTTGCATTTTGTAAAATGGAGCCTCCTCATACCGGTCATGAATTGGCAAATAGAGTGTTTGAATGCTTGATTGAGAGAGGAATTGATAGAAAAATATTTTCCCTCACTTTAGACAATGCTAGTGCCAATACTTGTATGTAGGAAATTTTGGTTGAGCAAATTAAGATTGCAAAATAGCTTATTGTGTGATGGTGAGTTTTTTCATGTTAGGTGTTCTGCCCACATATTGATACCAAGGTGGGCTTGAGTTTGGATGTATCTACTAGATGGAATTTTACTTTTGCCATGCTTGAAAGTGCCCTTAGGTATCGTTGTGCGTTTGGTAGTTTCACTATTTGTGATAGAATTTAAAAGTATTATCCATCAATTAATGAGTGGAAAATAGCTTAAAGGATGTGTAAATTTTTAACGCCTTTTTATAAGATGACCAATTTAATTTCATGCACATTTTATCCAATCTTTAATCAATACTTCATGAAAGTATGAAATTTGAAAGTTTGTTGCGAGAAACACTCAAATGTGATGATCCTTTAATGAAAGACATGGCGATGAGGATGTTTGAAAATTTTAGCAAGTATTAGAGTGATTATAATATTATTCTCTCAATTGCTATGATACTTGACCCACGGATGAAACTTGAAGCACTTCAATTTTATTATTCAAAGCTTGAACCTTTGACTTGTGATGAAAAGATAAATGGCATAAAAGGAAAGATGTACAAGCTTTTTAAGGAATATGTGAATGTAAGGACAACATCGTTGGATGCTTCAACTTCCTAACTTATTCTTCTAAATGGACAAGATTTTATGTTAGTGGGAAATCAAGAGATGGAAGATATGCATCCCTACAATGTAAGTTAATTTACTTGTTAATTATTTGTATTTGTTATCCAATCCTTTTGCATTTGTTAATTTATTATATAATATTCCATATTTTTAATTTATTTTGCTTTTATTATAATGTCATAATAGGAATACATCAATTACGTGAGCCAAAATGTTAATATTATTGACAAGTTCGAGTTGGATCGATTGAAACATCACTTAAGTTGTAATACCTCATTTTTCATAAAGTATAATATATGTATTTTATTAATAATTTTGGTATTCTTATTATATTAATAGGAGCTATTAAATATTTATTTAATTGTTTAATATATTTTAGAGTATAATATAAAGTGTTTTATTCAAATTTTTTAATTAAATATTTATTTAAATTAATCAAGAGGAAGATAATTTGTAACTATAGTTAATTTTTTTAACTAAGGTTATAGGGAAGTTAAGATTTTAAAAAGAAGAGTTTCTGATCAGTGTTTACGTTTTCTTATTTTTCACGCATGCGTTTGTGTATCAAAGCTCGAATAACAGCAAGAAGTAAATCACCTTGGAGTTGTGTACCCATCATCTAGTGCTTATTCAGGTAAATGGGAGTGAGAAACCTCGCTTTGAATGTGAGTTTGTATGTTAGATAATGAGATTGACCCGAATCTTGTGTATACTGTATGCTCATGTATGGGAGATTTTCTCTAATTGTGTCTGTTTTAGTTCTTGTTCTTCTTGTACGTGATTAATGGCATGAAATGTTTGAATGTATGATTAATTTTATGTTTTGGATGGTAATTGTATGATTTGTAGTCTTTATGGGTTCCTTTGGGAAAACCTAAGGGAGTTTAATGTGATTTTGAGAAATGATATCGGTTGTATGTGTGAATTGGATAATATTGGATGTTAATTGCTTGTTATAGAACATGCTTATGGATCAAATTGTGAGTTTTGGTGAATTGACACGTGATTCAAAATTATGCATTTTTTGCTACGCCTGGTGTCTGATTTGTTGTCGGGTGCAACTTGGGGGTGCATTGGACATTGTTGAGGTAAAAAGCAAAGTTTACTCTCAGGGTCTCTCATGTTGGACATGGGATGATCCTTGTCAGGCATGAAAGCTCAAGGTTTCCCTATGATGCTTTCGTTGGGTGTGAGCTGACTCTCGTCAGGCATGGACACTTTATAGAGCTCTTAGTAGTGTTCTCATTAGGCATGGGCTCGGTCACCCTAGGTTGTGGTCTAGATAGACTAATGTGATCCACTAAAGGTATTACGCCGAGTGCGAGACATGTGTCATTGGGTGTCGTTCTACATATGATTCTTTCATTGTTCTTATGTTTAACCCTATGTTGTAACTCTTGTAATGTATAGTTGATATGGATATAAATTGATTTCTGTTGATGAATATACAAAGGCATGTGATGAGTAATGAGACATGATAAATGTGTCAAATATGAGATTATAAAACCATGTGAATGTAATGCATAGAGTTTGTTTGACATGCATCATATACATAAAAATGTTTTGTATGTATACAATATAGAATACATCACCGAAGAAAGTTCCTTAGAGTCAAAGTGTCTTTATAGGTATTTTCATTATCATTGATATTGAAATAATCATGACATTATCTCTATCGTCGATATTCGTACAAATGTTGATAAGAATATATATAATAAACATTTAATATTATATCAAATAAAATACTATTAAAATAAATATTTAATGTGTGAATTTTAAATTTTAAAATATTATTGACCAATATTTTAACATTTACAATTCACATGCTAAATATTTATTATATATAGTTAAAGTTTATAATAAATTATATATAGAAATAAATATTATGTTTAAATATATAAATTATATTTAAAATTTTATATTAATAAATATTTTTAAACATATAAATTATATTTTAAATTTATAATAAATAATTTGTATTATAATATAATATTATTTTTATTTATTGATAATTTATTTAAAAACTTAAAATTTAATTTATAAATAATTATAATAAATAAATATCAAATAAACTAAAAAATTTAAAAATTTTATTATTGAAGAATAAATTATATTTAAAATATAAAAGTTGATTAATAAGATTATATACACGATTTAATATGTTTCATGTAAATTTATGTAATAACTTGATTCCGTTGATAAAAAGTCTATTTAGTGACACTGACATTGCTCTAACCGATTATGTTGCCAGCAATGGAAATTAAATGGCAAGAGTCGGCGTTAGCTTGTGGTTAGGCAAAGGGTTTCGTGGCCAAACTAAAATAAAATTTAAATTATTAATTTTGTGTATCAAATATTGTTCTCTTATAAAAAGTGAGGACTTATATTTGATTATCATTATTATTTTTGAAAAATATTATTCTCTTTTTTTTAATATATTTCTTAAAAATAAAAATTGTTTAAATATTTTTTAAGTGTTAGATATTTTAAATTAATATGTTTATAAAATATTTAGTATTTAATTAACTAACAAGTAGGATACAAATTCTTAATATGTTGAATTCATTATTAAATTGTTTGGATAACGTCCACGTTCAATTTTTGGTGGAGTTAATTTTTTTATTATCAAACTTTACTTACCTAATTGAAACAAATTAATTTAAGATAAAATTTTAGAAATTTAATTTGAAAAAATATTAAATTTTATTTTTAGTATAAAAAATATTTAATTTCATTTAATTAAGACTATAAATATCTTTTATTAAAAATAATGTTTGAGTTGGATAAAACTATTATGAAAATAAAACTTTTCCTCCAAAAGTAGCGTCATAAGTAGGATTTAAACTTGAAACAATACTATAAATAAAAAGTTAAAAGTAAAAGTTTTAATTTTAAAATAAAATAATCAAAATTATAAATTAATAAAAATAAAGAAATAAAAATATAATTTAATCTATATTTTTAAATTTTATGTTATTAGTATTAAGTACTATCAACTGTTTCAATTTATTAACTTATGTTGATTGATGGATAAAGTTGAAGTTGAAATCTTTGTTGGAACTTATTAGTTAATTTTGTAAAGTATTTTCCTGGACTCTGATTTTTTTATTCACAAAGCTTTGGAATCTTATCTAATGGATCCAAATTTAATTATAATCATACCAACGATATTGGTAAATTTTTTAATTTTAAAAAGCTATATAATGCAATTTTTAATTTTAAAGATTATTTATATATTTTTTAATTGCATGTATATTACAATTTATACAAAATAATATTTTATTTTAATATTTATTATATATAACTAAACTTTAAATTTAATTATGTTTTTAATCTTTAAAAATAAGCGAGTTTTAATTTTAATTTTGTAATATTTTTATTTTTCATTCTTTTAAAATTTGTAAATATTATTTTTGTTTTTGCAAGCATTATTTTTTGACCATGTAATTTCAGCAAATTTTGTTTTGATTCTATAAAATATTTTTCTTTCATTTTTATTTTTCTAAAATTTAAAATTATTTTTTATTCTTAATGACTATTTTAAGAATTTATAATTCTTTTTAAATATCATGTAAAGATAAAATATCATATACAATTGTGAGTATTACTTGAAAATATACAACCTTTTAAAAAACATATAAATAGTTAAAAAAAAGTCATACAATAATAGAAACTAAAATCATAGTTTCAAATTTTAGAGGAATAAAAAATAAATAAAAATTTTATAGGAACTAGAATTAAAATATATTCATTTTGTAAGAATAAACTTTATAATAAATTTAATATTTTTTTTAAATATATAAACTATATTAAAATTTTTATATAAATATTTATTTTAAAACATATAAATCATATTTTTATTCAAAATACATAATTATTTTTTATTTTAAAAATAAAAAAATTAATTCATAAATTAATATAATAAATAAATTTTAAATTATATAAAATTAAAAGAATCTCTAAATACGCTTCATTAAGAAATAACTTAAACTGTATTCACGTTTAATATGAATAAATTAATTTATACATTATAATTTATTGTATTACATTAACTTAATCATTTATTATATTTATAATTTCTTTATTGTCTCTTAGTTATAAAATTTATTGTATAAACATCATTTATTTTTACTTTTCACATGAGAGGTATATTTTTTTTATATACATCTAAATTTAGAAGTTTAAAATTAAAAAAATTATAAAATACGCTCCTAAAGAGAAAATTAAAAAATTTAAATCATTAAAAGAATAATAATATTTGTAAATTAGAATGACAACAAATAATTAAACTTAAAATTATTAATTTAAAATAATATGTTAAAAATTAGGACAAAATCGTGTTTATTTATTTATTCACTTGAGATTTGAGAATTGAGATGAAAATCTAAAAAAAAAAAAAAAAAAAAAAAATTAAAAGAGCGCAGACATGAAAAGAAGCGAACCAGGTTGGAGTGAGCGGTTGCGGCGGGCGGTTGCAGAGAGAGTGAGTGAGTGATTGGAACTCTGAAAACGTAAGTGTTGATGGCATCGCCGCCACCGTAGTAGCCGCCACAAAGCTCTACTCAATGACCCTCTCTTTCACTCTCAGACCCTCAACACTCAAACCGCGCTTCCTCTTCCCCTTCTCCTTCTCCTCCTCCTCCTCCTCCTCCCCCTCCCCCTCCGCCACTCACCACGCCCTTCGCCACCACACCCCCTCGGTCGCCGCCCACCCGGAGCTGCTCGTCCGCGTCCTCACCACCGTCCGCCACCGCCCCGCGCTCGCCCTCCGCTTCTTCCGATGGGCCGAGGCCCAATCCGGCTTCAAGCGATCCGAATTGGCCTACGCCGTCATCCTCGAGATTCTGGCCCGCCACGGCCTCATGCGCTCCGCCTACTGCCTCATGGAGAGCCTCGTCTCCGTCAAAATGGACGCCGCCGTCGTCGGCGTTCTCGCTGACGGCCGCGTTTCTTCCTCCGAGGTATCGGTTAAGCTTCTCGATTTGTTGCTTTGGATTTACGCCAAGAAATCGATGCGTGAGAAGTGCTTGTTTGTGCTGTACACGATGGTTAGTAAGGGTTTGTTGCCCGATGTGAGGAATTGCAATAGGGTTCTGAGGTTGCTTAGGGATAGCAGCAACGTGGCGAGGGAGGTTTATACTGTTATGGTGGAGTGTGGCATAAGGCCCACAACTGTTACTTTTAATACTGTCTTGGATTCCTTTTGTAAACAGGGGGAGGTTCACCAAGCAATGCAGCTTTTGCTTCAGATGCAGAGCATGGGTTGTACCCCAAACGACATCACTTATAATGTTTTGGTCAATGGTTTGTCTCTCCAAGGGGAGTTGGAGCAGGCTAAGGAGTTGATTCAGGAGATGCTCAAGTCGGGCCTCAAGGTTTCGGCCTACACGTATGACCCCTTGATTCGTGGCTACTGTCAGAAAGGGCTCCTTGATGAGGCCTCCTCCCTTGGGGAGGAGATGTTGAGTAGGGGCGCCGTGCCGACCGTGGCGACCTACAATACCATTATTTATGGCCTTTGCAAGTGGGGGAGAGTGAGTGATGCTAGGAACTTGTTGGATGTTATGGTGGACAAGAATGTGGTGCCGGATTTGATTTCGTATAACACTCTGATTTATGGTTACAGCAGGTTGGGAAACATGGCGGAGGCTTTTCTCTTGTTTGTTGAGCTGCGGTACAGGAGTCTTGTGCCAAGTGTTGTGACGTATAACACGCTAATTGACGGTCTTTGTAGGTTGGGTGACTTGGATGTTGCTAGGCGGCTAAAGGATGAGATGATCGAACATGGGCCTAGTCCTGATGTATTTACTTTTACCATTCTTGTTAGAGGATTTTGCAATGTGGGGAATTTGCCAATGGCTAAGGAGTTATTTGATGAGATGCTGCGGAGAGGATTGCGGCCAGATCGTTATGCGTATATAACTCGAATTGTGGGTGAGCTGAAGCTCGGTGACCCGTCTAAGGCTTTTGGTATGCAGGAAGAAATGCTAGCCAAAGGCTTTCCTCCTGATCTGATCACGTATAATGTCTTCATTGATGGGCTCCACAAGTTGGGCAATTTGAAAGAAGCGAGCGAACTTGTGCAGAAAATGCTCTACAATGGACTTGTTCCAGATCATGTAACATATACTAGCATCATCCATGCTCACTTGGTGGCTGGGGATCTTAGGAAGGCTAGAGTGGTGTTCTATGAGATGTTGAGCAAAGGGATATGTCCTTCGGTTGTCACTTACACAGTTTTGATTCATTCATATGCAATTAGGGGAAGGTTGGAACTTGCTATTTTGCACTTCTTCGAGATGCATGAGAAGGGTGTGTATCCTAATGTGATCACCTACAATGCTTTAATCAACGGGCTTTGCAAGATGAGAAAGATGGAACAGGCCTACAATTTTTTTGCAGAAATGCAAGCAAAGGGCATTTCTGCAAATAAGTATACTTACACTATTTTAATAAATGAGAACTGTAACTTGGGCCGTTGGCAGGAAGCTTTAAGGTTGTATAAGGAGATGCTAGATAGAGAAATTCAGCCTGATTCATGCACACATAGTGCACTATTGAAGCATCTAAACAAAGACTATAAATTGAGGGCAGTTCAGCATCTTGAGAATGTTATTGGAGGCGGTGAATAAACTTACTATGTTAGGATGAAGGAATGGTTATTTGTTATTCTCATTTTGGCATTCCCGCATGGCTAATGAGTAAAAGATGTCCCTGCATTTGAATGGGTTTTGCCATTTGAGGTGTAAATTCTCCGGACAGAATCATGTATATTTTTTGACACTCTCGGTAAGAATGCTCCCTCTTTCTCCTTAGATACATAATGCCTTATATAACTACTATATTCTTGTGGCCCTGATACATTTTCTAATTTGTTACAGGTTCAAGATGCCTATGGTGTCCTTGATGATTAAGATGGGTAGACTTCAACTGTTTTAACGTTTTCACACGTTATATCATGCACAATTTATCAGTTAAGATTCAAATATCTGTGATGTTATACTCCAAGGCTAGAGGTATACAGATGAAGCTCAATCCTTTGTCAAGATATTTCAAACAATTTTTTGACCTAATCATACACCATTATTTATTCATTTTTCTTAGTCTTTTTGAGGGGAACATTTTGATGCAACAGTGCATATTCTTTGCATGATAGTTTTGATTATCTTTTTAAACCTAGTGATACACTTTTTTGTTTTCCATCACAATTTGTATAATGAATGGAAAATAAAAGTTAGAAGTCTTCTAGTTCTATACTAGGTAGACTTTGAATGCACAGCAACTTTCTCATCATTGTATTGTATCTTCCTATTCACAATTCACTCACCTTTATCAATAAATTCATTTTTACTTTTATCAGTTACATTCTACAGTTAAATTCTCTGTATATCATTTCCTGTAATTGAGGTCCTTCCCAATGATTCTAGTTTAATGTTATTGAGAATGGAAATACATAAATTAAAATAAGTAATACATTCAGACCAATTAGTATGGGATATTGAGATGAAGCTGTATTCAAGCTTTATTCCCTGGAGGGTTCTCAACAAACACACACTGCATGGAATTTTAACACAACATCTAAGTTATGAGGTCATTTAAAAAGGAAAATGGAAAATGACTTTGTAGTGTGTTCATTTGAATAATTGAATTGCTTGCTAATTTATGATGTTTTCAGAGGCTACTTTATATTTTATTTATGATTGACTAATTTAATACAATTGTTTATTGTAAAGTCAAAATTTAAGTTTATCATCAGACAAGCAAAAATTATAATGGCCTAAGCTTGTTAGAGCAGAATCATTTGTGTCCATGTTCTGAATTTGATTCATTTGTCTTAATCTATACTAATCAAACTTTTGTTCATCATTTTCTTTTTCTAATTTTCTATTAATGGTAAGTTGTCTTTTCTGTGCATATTTTTCAAGGAAATCTCTTGTTAAATATATTGACTGTACATTTTATTTTTGTTGCTTTCATTAGTTGGGAACTTTATATGAATGTGTTCACTTCAGTATAAGTGAGCTTTGTAGGGATTTTCTTTCCCTTTTGCTATGATTCTTCATTAGATTGAGAACGAGCTTTGAACATCTATCTATCAACTTTGTAACTTTATAAGATGAAATAAAGATTGTGGATGATATTTCAAAACTGATAGTTAAAACTTCATTTCATCTAAAATCAATAATAATAGATTGTTAAAAACTTGTTATTGGTGAAACTAAAAGTTGTAGAACAGGGAAAAATGTCTTTTTAGAGGCTCATTATAATTGTTCACCACTGTTTAGAGTTTGTTTATATTAAAGTGGATTGAAGTATAATACATATTCATTTTAAAGGAAGGAGGGGGGGGGGGGATAAAGTGTAATTTTAAAAATAAGAGGAGATAGTAATGTATTTTAAGCATAGCTCAGGGTAGTGAGTTTATTAATTTTGACCTGTACACTATCGTTGAATCATATTTTTTCTCATCAGTCATAATTAAGAGTTTCACCTCTTCAAAAGCTTTTGTTACAGTCAAGCTTTTTTAACAAGTGGCAACATGATTGAATGAAAGTATTAAATAGTTTTACAATGACAATGGATGAAAAATTTAGTCCTTTTTAAAAAATTTTCCTAGTCACACAAACATCACCTTTGATCAAACATATCTTTTATGGATATAGAGTGATTTGGGACTTTAAGTATTTGATATTTTAAAATAATGCATTTCAGGATTTGACTGGATATATTGCCACTTGGTGAGCATATTCTCTACCAAAATAAATTTAGGAGTATCTTTAACATAGAAATTAAAATGCTGGGAGGTATTTTATTAATTCCAATTCTATTTATTGAGGAGATTAAAATTTGTATCATTTATGCTTACCTTAACAAGTTTTATCTGCATACTGAAATGATAAGACATAAGAGGGTGTATGTAATTCAAAATTTTCTGTGAGGGGAGGTGTTTCTAGGTTTTATTTTTAAAACTAAATGAGCTAACTCCTCGATGTTGCACTTAGCATTGCCCCTGAAAGCCGATGCCTTGGAAGATGATACTCTCTAAGATGCTTTACTTAGTCTTTTTGGTCAGCTCATCTATAGATAGCCCTTTCTGTGACATCCACAACCAACTATGATGCCAAATAATAAGCACCTAAGCTCTGCAGGTAGCTCTTTTGGGTCATTTACTCATTTATATTGATTTGCACCTATACAGTTGTGAAATTGTTATTAAAGAATGTCAGGCCTTTTGTCTCATCAAGATTCTGTCCAAGTCTGCAACTTAGGAAGGGTTTATCCCCAAAGGTATTTAGGAAACATATTTTGAAGGGGAAAGCTCAAGCTACTTCCAAAAGGTGTTTATTTTTCTTTGAAGCACAAATTCATTTTCAATGAAAAAATTGCTCAAATTTTTATTCAAAAATTCCTTTCCATTTTTACTTCTAAAAGTTAGGATTTCTTTTTTTTTTTCTTCTTCTTCTTCTTCTTTTTTTTTTTGCAATTGAGTGGTTATCATTTTAAAAAATGTTTAAAAGTTTGATTTCACTCCAGATTTTTCCCTCATTAAGTACACCCAAGTCGACCTAGCATGGTCATCAATAAAGTTGATGAACCATTGTTTACCCGATGGGGTAGAATTTCTACTAGGTAACCAAACATCACTATGGATGATGGATGGTGAAGGGGCCAGACTCATTGAAAGGTTGAGGCAAATAAGGGGAGCCATGATGTTTAGTCAATTGGCAAGTTTCATTACTCAAAGAAGACATTTTTTATTTTTTTAAATTAGGAAAAAAATGTTTCATATAGTTGAAACTTGGATGGCCTAGCATATAGTGCAATAACATAATTTCTCTATCCTTAAAACAAGAGTATGATTGAGGCATGTGCTTTGATTTAGTCCACTCAAGTCAGTTGAGTGTTATCAATGGCAGATCATGGATTATAGTGGCAAGCCAAAATCCGCCACAAAAATATGGTGGATGATGTTGTGGGATATGGTGAAAGCATGTCAGCCAAAATAAAATTATAACACACACACACACACACATATATATATGTGTAAAAAAGAATAAAATTGCAATGTAGAAATAACAAAACAGCCATAAAACAAATAATAAGGTAGAATTCACATATTATAAAATGACAACAAAACACCAAGTTCGAGACTTCACATAATTAGAAAAGAGTAATGCTACATCAACAACAAAAAGTTGTGCAACAACTTGTACAACATCATTTTTGTCTCTCTCTCCATCGTTTCATTTATAACAAAATATCAAGTTCAAGACTTCAAACAACAAAATGTTCATAAATCAACACAAATCATAAGGTAAATAATGTCTAATCCTCTGCCTCTTCCTCAATCCCATCATAATCACTATCATTTTCATTTTCCTTGTCATCTAGTAAGACATCTTTCCTCTTCTCCTTTAGATTTCTTAAAATTTAACAATTTTCATTGTCCTCAGACTCGGAGCTCTCAAATTTTAATTCTTCATCAATTTAAACCACTTTCTCTTTCCCTTTTCCTTATTGATGTTGAAGTTGCAGCTGGGCCTTTTTCAGGAGTTTGGGCCTGGCTACCTCTAATAACAACACCACTACATGATGGCTCCTTTCTTTTTTAGCTTGTTGTCCTCCTATTATAGATTATAGGCTTTCCAACTCCTAAAGCTTCATAAACAACTGCCCAATTCATCGTGGTATCATTAGCGAAAACTAATTCATTCCCTGCATCTTCATTATGATGATCCACCTCCCCCACTAACCACTCATTACACTCATCAATGTCATTGAGTGCAATGGGGTCAATTTAATCTATATCTTTGCTTGAGCAGTTGGTTGCATTTGATGTAAACCAAATCATGCAACTTTGTGTGGTCTAGCCTATTTCTCTTTTTTGATTGAATCTGCATTATAATAAATACATGCAAAGGGTTATTCGACTTGAGTGCTTGACCATCACAATAAATTAAAAATAGTAATGTTTACTTTCTCAAAGAAACTCCAAGTGTGCTCACATCTTCATGCACTGCATGTCAAATTCAAAATAATAACTGCTTCCAGCATTGCGGCTGCCATGCTATAAGCCACACCACTGCTTTTCTATGATGGTTTGGAGAATTTCTGCCACTGCAATAATACGCCATGGCCGCTATTTGATAACAATGAGCCACTTTCATCTTCAAATATGTAGAGTCTATTGATCTTTCTAGCATTGGCAATCAACCTCTCTGAGTTCAATTCCTGAAACTTAGGACTAGAGGAATTAAACATTGCTCGACAATTCAAATCAAGTGTAATTTAACTGAATACTGATAAAAGTAAATTACATGACAAATTAGGCACATCAAGGACATTATTAATAGTTGGTGATGGAGAGAGAGGTGTTGGTCCTATTTCAGCTATTGCATAGGAGCCATATGCAACTTTGATTTTTATGTTTCCTGCACATGGTTTATAAGAGGAAAATTATTTTGAACAATTTGTCATGTGGTCAGTGGCACCAGAATCAACAGCCCAAAATGGTTGAGATTTTTTCTGAACTAAGAAGGATAGCAATTGACTGATTGCTATTTTGGGCAAACGAACAAGAGGGATTAACTTTCATTTTGGGGAAAATGGGTTTATACATGTGCACCAATTGTTCCTTTGTGAAAATAGTTGTCTTAGTTGTAGATGTTGACTCTTTGGTATCTTCAAAGGTGGTTTGGAATGCATTCTCTTTGCTAATAAATTTCTTCTGGGTTTTTGATCTGTGTCAGAGCCTCCAGTTTGCAGGTCTGTGAAATCATTCTTTGGAGGTGGGGTCAGTTTCACTTGCATTTGTTGAAGATAATGAATTGGCACCAGGCATTGCCAATTTCACCATTGGAGAAAGCAAGGTTCAGAGCCGAAGCTCTGATACCATAATAGAGCAGAGAAGGAAATATATTGCTTCTCTTATTCATATTGAAAAATACAGACAGATTAAGTCCCAAAGGGGAAACTAAATCTGCTGCTATCGGGAAAAAAAAAAAGTCAGAAAGCAATAAACAGCCTATTATCTAATATTTAATCTTGATTCAGATTTTATTTAAATTTGATTCTGAAGAGATTTATTACAAAATCTAATCAGGACTTAAATTGAGAAATAATAGATAGAAAAATTAAGGAAAACTTGAAACATATAATCTGCTTCATAACAAAGCCTTTGTACCTTGAATAGCATTTTTCAGAAATTTTCAGGGTTTTTTTTTGTCACCTTGTTATGTAAGATAGTTTATTTTGATTTGAAAAATAAAATTTGCAAGCATTTTTGTTGCAGCCATTATGTAGTCTAGCCATCGATAAATTAGAATATTTTCATTAATGGAAACAAAACCTTAGTATTTATGTTGTAGCCATTATGTAGTCTAGCTTTCTTTTTGTGAACCTTGGTGCAACGGCAGGATTGCTATCTTGTGAGCTAGTGGTCAGGCTCAGTCACAGGTTCTTGGCATGGAAATAGATCTAATTGTTCGTGGGGGTTTTAGTATTACTTACATCTAACCCTCACCAAACCCGCACCATATTATGACTTACGCTGCTTATTAGTTAGAGCTCCATCCAAACAATCTTATTGAAGGTAATGAGCCTTATCCAGTTATGTCTAGTAATTTTATCAGTAATTAATGCAAGAGAACTAACTAAAGTACATTTATTTGATAGGAAAATAATTTTTCATTGAATCATAGAATGTGTCTGCTATGGGGAATGACATACCTATCTTCAACTGTTCTCAATTGTGAAAAGCATAAGATGACTGATTGTTTTCATGCACTTTCAATTTGTCTGTTGCAACTAAGGCTGTCAATTTTGAAATGCTATCTTACAAATGGAAAAAGGGGGAGGGGGGAAGAAGGAAACACATGTAAATGATGTAGGTAAATTACGGGTCGTAACATGAGTTGAATGATCGTGGCTTTACATGTATGTATGTAAGCATTTGCAGCCCCACTAGTATCAGCCTCGCTTGGTGATATTTTCACAATGCTTAAACAAAGAAATAGAGAACTCGGGCTTGAATTTGAACCACTTGCCTTCTCACCTAGTAGAGATTAAACTCGAATACTCACTTTGCAATGGAGTTTTGCAGAGAACAACAGGTGTTGTGTAACGAAGATCAACAATGGATTGAGGAGTGAGTACTAGTCGAGTAATGGAAAAGAGACTAACATAAGGTTTCCACTTAAATTGTGGGTCCCAGGTTGTAGGTTACTCAGTTCTCCTCGTCAAAGAGAGTTGCAGGTTGCCTAGGTCGTGAAGATTGGTGATTTCACTGATTCCATATTACGATTGGTTAGATGATGTTGAAGACCTGGAAATTAAACTGGGTGTTTCAAGATTGATGGCATGAACATGGGGGTGAATGTTGGACATTAGGTGTTTGAATCAAGAGTGGGTGGCTTTTGAATCAAGGTGTTTGTTGGACATTAAATTAAGAGTATTCAAATGTGACTTAATGTCGTCTATTCCCATCTTCATTCAAATCACGTTTGTTATGGAATTTTGATAGTATACTCTTGCAACGTACGGCTAAATTTTTTTTTCTTTCACGCATTTGTAATATGAAATTAAATATCAGTATTATATTGTATATGAAATAATAGAGTACAATATGATGTTATTGAATCTTAAGTTAAACAACATTATGTTAAAAACCAATATTTAATTATATTAAATAAAAAGGGCGCCTAAATACCAAATGTAATTAGTGTACACGTAATACAATAATAATTTGTTACGGGAAAACATAGCTAAATAAGAATCTAGCGAGTCTAAACATAATACAATAGTAGTTTATTCCGGGAGACCATTATAAAACATAGTATACTTAACAATTAATACATAAATATTTCCTTAAAATTTCATACAAAGGTTTCAAGCTTATGTTGATTCGGATGCATTTTCTTTGTCCTATGAATTAAATTAGAAAGTTAGTTTAGTATAATTTTTTTTTTCTGAATATAAAATAATGTAACTATATCACCTTTTCATAAGAGATGATAAAGCTTGGCATTAGAGCAAATCCAATTTCAATACTTTCATTAATAGTCAAATATTTTTAATCTCATTGATAGAAAATACATATGAATTAAAATATTATATATATGAATTTAATTATTAAATTTCCAATTTTTTAAAATTATATATGTACTTTTCAAGTCACAGAATTGTTGGAGCTTTAGATTGATTAAAATATTAGTTATTTTATGTGCACTTTGAAGTGAAATCTCATTTGTAAAACACATTATTAATTTTACAAATTATTAATTTCTGAAAAATAGAAAATAGAAATTAAAAGATGACTTAATTTACATGTCTATACTCCAAATAAAAGACCACGATATGGGCAAATTTTTTGTAGATTAGAGTGCTATAATAGGTAGATCATCTTATTAATCATCATAATCAATTTGTTTGGATGTACATGAACTTAACTACATACACTCAATTTGCATACAACATAAAAAATTTAGAGTGACTATAATAATTGGTTTAGAAAATAAGAATATATATATATATATATATATATATATATATATATATATATATCATAAAAACTAAATCATATTTAGTTTCAGTTAATTCGATGAAAATAAAAGTTTCAACTCTTCCCTCTACTTTGGTATTCTTTTAACTAGATCACTTCGTCAATAAACCAACAACATCTAAGGGAAAACATCCAAAATATATATATATATATATATATATATATATATATATATTTTATCAGCAAAAGAAATTTATTAAAATATTTAATACCAACAACGGAAGCTACTAAATTATCTATCAAAGTTGTTAAGTAGTAGGAAGTAAACTATTTTTATTATAATAAAATATAAGAAAGGGTTTATAGAGAACAAATTAAACCATTTACCTATTCAACCGTTTGAATTCCCATTTAGTGTCACAATATCAACCGTGTTTACTAGAATTAAGTCATCTTCTTAGCTTTTGTTTTCACTTATTTGAGTTAAATCCATGACCAATTTTTTCCCCCAACAAAACAGAAAGAGAAGTACAAGATTTACACTTGCAAAGGTATCACTCTCAACAATAATAAAGAATCTTGATAAGTAGTGTATGAATGAGCCTTTTATAGAGATATATCATTTGGTGTGTTTGAGTTTAAGGTTTAGGGTTTTCCAACAAGGGTTACCTATTTAAACTGCACTGAGAAAAAGAGGAATACAATTGGATAATGACCAATATAAGTGTGTTTTCTGTGAAGAGGAAGAAGAAAGTATGTCACATGTGTTTTTCAATTGTAGTAGGATTTACCCAATATGGCTCACATGTTATAGGTGGGTGAGAGTTTACATGGTGTTACATCAAGACCCCAAACAAAATTTTATACAACATGGCAAATTGAGGTTGCAAGGACTAGATGTGGGAGCTTGGATGACAATATGGTGCTCAATCTTGTGGAATGTGTGGAGGGCAAGAAACAACATCATCTTTAATGGTTCATCATTCGATTATGATAGTGTTATGCAAAATGTTATATTCTTTTGTTGGTGGTGGTTATATAAGGTAAACAAGGGGACAAAATTTAACTTGAGCCAATGGGTAAGCAACATTCAAACCTGTATTCGAATTCAGTAAGATGGCGAAAGCTTACAACAAAAGTGTGAAATCAAAAAGGAAGGAGAACAGTTCAAGTTCAAGGTAGAAGCTAAAAGAGCAACAGAGTTAATCTATGTGTTTGTTACAATACTGCAATTTGCTGTGAGTGGATCTATGTATTTGCTATGATTTTATAATCTGTCACAGAGGGAGACTCTCGTTATTCTTTGACATTACAGTATTCTTGTTTAACGAGAAATGTGGATTCAATGATATTGTTGTACTTATCTCAATTGACATTTCTTGTGCGTAATTGACTTTATTTAATAAAATTGTTGCCTTCCAAAAAAAAAAAATTTGGTGTGTTTGAGTTGTCTAATTCATTTTTTTCTAATTATTTGACGGTTCATGTAAAAAGATAGGTAGCATGTGACTTTATTTTTTGGTTTATCAGTGATTTTCGTAAGTAAATATTCGTAACATGTGATTCTTGTTTCTTTTTTGTGCTTATTCTATTTGGTATCTCATCACTTTTTAAAACCCACAACAAAAGAAATTGATTAAAAATTATTTACGATAGGGTCCTTTTAATAGGTTCAACAAACTAAACATGTAAAGTACCTATTGTGATTGTATAAACTTGTTCTGTTTTTACGAAACAAAATATGCATAAATTCTGTTGTGGTTGTACAAACTTGTTTTATTGTGGTTAAGACTACACATTACTATTAGAAATATAATATGCATAAATTTGATTATTTGGTTCCTTCAATATCAAATATAGAAATCAATACCCAAAACGTAGATTCAAAGACCACCAAAAAAGGTGTTTGAACCAAAACCTTGTACTTTAACAATCGTTGTCCTTTTGAATGACATCCTTCTCTTTGTTGTTCCCATTACTATCACACTCTTTCTCAAATCTAACAACAGTGAATACTCTTATCACATTTGCTGAGATTACCTACTAAAAAAAAAGAATAATCATTTAACAACAATGCAAAGTTACTAATTAAATTCAATTTTTGTAGATTAACATGAAACAACTTAGAAATTTGGTATAATTAGCTAAGTTTCAAAGGGAAGAAAGCATTACTAACTAATGTTATGTTGTTAGAAATTGATGGATACATTACTACATATGAAAAACAATTATCATAACTTTCAGTGCAATTTTTTTTTCATCTCAAATGATGAATAAAGTAAATTGCATTACTATCGATACATCAAAGTTCATATTGGTTACAAAGACTATTGACAAATATGATTACAACACATTCAATATTTTCATAATAAAAACTCATACTAGGAATAATTGATATAAAAACTTGTTATAAATAATGAATAGACTGTTTCGATTACAGTAAAATACTAATTTTTAATGTAGCTTTTCATGTATATACAAGATGAATAGAAAACTTGCATTTGTTTTTCTTTGGATATGAAATTCACTCTACAATAAAACATAAGAAGTTGGTCAATTATAAACAAATAATTGAATGCTTGATAGAAAACTTATGACAGTTAAATTTTGATTTAAGATTAACTTGATATACATGCAGTTTTTATGAGTTTTCAAATAATTTTTTATACATAACATTTGTAGTTGATGTGCATACTCTCCCTTCATCGTCCAATATTATGATTTTTAATCATTTCTTCAATTTTACTTTAGAAACCGCAATATATAGCTGACCATGAGTGAAAATTATTTTGGGAAGTAATAGACCCACTTTTTAAACTGATTATCCTTGGCTTTTGTTTATGATAATTGTAAAACAAAGAAAGAGAGGAAATTGTCGTCGTTGAAATTTGAAGGGGAATCCTGGATTAGAAGGTACTAAATCTATCCTTGCAACAAGGATTGTATCACTGTCGCAACCCGAAAATTTCCGATCTTGCAACATATAGTTTAGACATCCTTTTGAAAGTCTCATCAATTAAAGAATGCCCGGACACCAGACTAATCCTTAATTAATAGTTTTGAAAAACTAGTTCATGGAGTCGCCACCAATGTTTTACTCAAAACATTGAAAAAAGAAAAGTTTTTTTTTTAAAATCCAATAATGGCCTTGATAACCAGAATTAGGTTCGGGAGTCGATTACGTGTAGGGAAGGTATTAAGCACCCCTACAACGCCCTTAATTGGTACCCTATGATGAAGTTAACATTATAAACAATAATAATATAAATATTAAATCCTCTTTATTAATATTTATTTACATATTTGAAATTTAAATTGTAGAATTAATCTTAAAATATCTATATGATTATTTTTATTATAACAATATTTATTATAGAGAAGAAATAAATAAAAAAGGAGAAAGAGATTAACTGAAATACCTCTTGAATGAGCTCTATTGAATCTTCAAACAGGAAGATTTTAGGTGCGTTGTGGCAACCCTTCACACTACAATGCCTCACAAAAATCTCAAGGAATACAAAAGATCTCGGGGAACCAGAAGTGGTTTAAGAATAGTAGCGTCGAAGAGTGAAGTTGACGAACCAGAAGTGGTTGAGAATACTTGTAATCTGTTGTGATTAGTGGAACTCTTCAGTTGAAGGAGACTGGACGTAGCTCAGGTCGAGCAAACCAATAGAAAACTCTTTGCACTTCTTACCTCTTCTTCAGACACAATATTTGTTTAAGCTTATATATCATATTGAAAATTTTTACCACTGTTAAATCTTTTTTACAGCAACTATTTTCAGACAAAAAACACACTCGTTCAATTCATTATCTATAGAAATATTTTTACTCATAAGATATTTTTTTTCTTCAAGTAGACAATAAACCCTTAGACGAAAAATCTTTTTCTAAGCCAACCTTACACTGTTTCTAAGTGTTCAAAATAATATTGTCATTAGACGAAAAAGAGTCTCTTTTTGAAAACAGTTTTAAAATTCCTTCGTTCTCACACACACATTCAACCCCCCCTTCTGTGTGTTTTTTCGCTAACTTCATCATCAACATAAATTTCTACTATAATGAAGTCTGTGCTTGACTCTTTTCTAAAAAGGGGTCATGTTTGTAAAATCAAAATATAATCTTGAATCCCTTAAAAGTCTACAAGTTTTAATGATAACAAACAAAATGATTTTCTTTAGAAGAGACTGTTTCAGATGAAGCTTACATTATATTTCATCTGTAAGACGAAAGACATTAGACGAAGCATATATTCTAACTCACTGCCAAATTTATTTATCATTAACAAGTCAAATTATTATTTGGAAGAGCATTAAGTACTTTATTCCTTAATAGATCGAATGAAACAATTTCCTTGAAGACACCAAAAGCTGTTAGGAATGGAAAGTCAACCTTTATGTTAGGAAAGAAAGGGAAAATCCTGGAAATCATGGAAAAGCGGATAAGAACTCTAAATGTGTTGCACTACTCTGATTTAACTCGTGCTTTTCTCCCTACCTAAGAGAAATGATGATAAGTAGTTTCCAAGATCAGATATGATGCCATCCTTGCTAACATTGTTGGAGAAATGAAGATCAATGGTAAAGACACCTTGACTCCTTATATCAAAGCTCTTCAATAGACGTCTTTGATGGAGGAAATGGACGAAAATGGAGGTTAGAGTTTAAGTGTTTGATGAAAGGTTTTAGAGGGTACTCTAGGGTTTGGCTCACTCCATGGGTGATGAAGGCCACTTCTAGGGTTTTTCTCTCAAGGATGGAGATGGGAATGGTGATGGCCGAATTTAACCAAGGATGACTAAGGAAAATATAAAGGCACAAAAGGCACTCTCTATATTTCCAAAGTGATTACATGAAGCAATACCTAGGGTATATATAGATTAGGGTGTGAGGTGGTGGGCACACATTTAGGGTGACGACTAGGTCATAAAGTGTGCACATTTCCATGCTAAATGTGATGGAAATGCAACACAAATTCATGCCAGATGAAACCCTAATTTGACGCCTACTTGGTGGCCAAGGATGGAATCTTTGGCTTGGTTATGCTATAACTAGGTGCATGATATAAGACCATGCAACCTAGGTGCCTTCCTCTTGGGCCTAAGCCTTGCCAAGTCTAAAATTAGATCCAATGCTCACCAAAAATACGTCTAGCCTATTTTCTCACCCTAATAAAATACCCTAGTCCAAAATAAAATCCTATAATCTAAGGCACCCCATAATACAAGGGTAAAATGGGAAATACAAGTATAAATAAATCCTATGTCTAAGATACCCAAAATACAAGGGTAAAAATGTAAAATTAAAGAAAAGGGCAAAATAGGAATAAAAATAAATTCTATGCTAATAAGGCTTAGGAGAATGATCAATATTCTTTAGCCATGAGAAGCATGTCTCTGGGGGTTAGGCATGGCAATGAGGCGAGGCGAGGGCAGGTTTTACGTTCCCTACCCCCACCCCCGTCCTCGCCCCTAATACCCGCTTGGGGTAAAATTTGGGTACCATCCCTGCCCCCAGCGGGGTTCGGGTTTCCCCGCCCCACCCCCGCCCCCATTCCTATTTTTTTTCTTTTTTTCTTTTAAATAAATATGAACAAATTTTAAAAAATAAAGAGTAAAATAATATAAATTTTTACATATAAATATTTCTAATTTTGGTTTATATATATATAAAAATAATTTTTTAATTATATTATTAACCGAGGAGGGGGCGAGGGCAGGTACGGGGGCAGGGCGGGTATTAACATCCCCGTCGCCGCCCCCGCCCCCGATTTTAACAATCGGGGAAAACCTGAACCTGAACCTGAACCTGATAAACACAGGTTTTTCCCGTCCAAATTAGGGCGAGTTCGGGCGGGTACCCACAAGGAAGGGTTAGATTGCCATGCCTACTGGGGGTGTTAGCTCCCATATCCTCTTCCAATATTCTAGCCATGGACCTAGTGATGGGTCCCACATAAAGCTCCAAGGATGGTCCTCCATCATCCCCTTCTTCTTGAGAAGGATTTGACCTCATATCTTTAAGCTCATCCATTCCATTGGTCCCTTCAAAAGATGTGAGACCACAATTAGGGAAATAAACTACTAAAACTTACTTATGCAATCCTTAACTACATGATTTATTAGGTGAATGAAAGTGTTAGGGCATTGGGGAAGCTAAAAGGCATCACCAACCATGCACATAAGCAAATTTTGAAAAAATTTAATGGCTCCATGCAATTCATCCATCAAATAATCTAACTTAGGGATTGGGTGCCTATACTTTATTTAATGATGGCTTTTATTTTTAGAAAAGAATGGCTCAATCCAAGAGTGGGGGGGGGGGGGGGTGAATTGGATTCTATGACACTTAAAATTTTTTCAGAGTTCTAAGGATCTTTATTTCAACTTAAACTTTTCTAATATGAATTCTCAAAGAAGTTCCTTGAAAGACTTGCTAATGGGAATGAGTTCTATATACTTTCTTGATTAATCTTGATAAAGTTCAATGTTAAGAACACTTAATATGCAACATTTTGATTCAATTTAAGGCAATGTTGTGCATACAAACATATTAATCAAGATTATCCACTTTAACATTCAACCAAGATTTTGCTTAATGTAAAAGAATAGAGTGAGAGAGAAGAATGCACAAGTATTTTATCCTGGTTTAGCCACTCCACATGTGACCCACATCTAGTCCTTAATCATAACCTGATCAAGATTTGTTCCACTATCATAATGAAGAAGTTTTACAAGGATACAACACATGCATATACTCCTACATTCAAGATAACCACTTTCTTGCCCCCAAGAAATCACTTCTTGAGAAACCCACTACAAGATTTCCTTACCACTTGAGACACCTACTCAAGATTTCCCTTACACTTTTCACAAAGAATTAAAGGAATGAATTCACCTGGAAGTTGAACAAATCAGACTGTGAATTCCAAAAGCAAATCTTAATCTTTCTCTCCCAAGAATGTAATGATGTTGATCTCTTTCAAAGCATTTCAAAATGTTTTACTTCTTGGTTTCACAAAGAAAACACTCCAAGAAGGTCTCAAAGACTTCACATTATAGTTTTTCTCTTTTTGATTCTCAATTCATTCTCTGTTCTCAGTTATGAAGTTTCAAAGTGTGAAAGCTATTTATAAAGATTTCAAAACCAGATAATCGATTATTTTAAAGGATAATCGATTATTTTGTTCTTCATGATTTCTGGAAATCACTCAAGAACAGAATAATCAATTATTTTGCAGGATAATCGATTATTCCAGAGAGTGCTTCCTGGAATAATTGATTATGTCACAGATAATCGATTATTACAACAAGGCTCTTTACACCTCTTGTTGGAATAATCGATTACATTTAATGATAATCGATTATTTTGAGTTAGTTCTCAAAAACTCAATTTTATACTTCAAAAAATCTTTCCAATTATTTTAAATCATCATCATACTCACTCTCAGTCAATTTAGATTAAAATTAACTCATGCACAAAGCACACACATGCAAAATAAGCTAATCAAACCAATAAAACTCATAAGAACTTATAAACTATTCCTATTACACATCATAATAGTCATATCTTCTTCTTGACTTGTTTTTGACTTGTTGATGTCCTTGGTCAGCTTTGATTCTCAGAATCCACCCTTTGTCATCATCAAAAATTTCATACTCCAAATCTGAGTTGATTCAATACTCCATGAATCTCAACATTTATAAGTGGTGCTCATCCTCCATTGCCATGTTTCTTTGGCACTGTCGCAACGCGAAAATTTCCGATCTTGCGACCTATGTGGTTTAGACATCCTTTTGAAAAATCTCATTAATTAAGGAATGCCCAGATACCAGACTAATCCTTAATTAATGGTTTTGAAAAATAGGTTCTTAAGAGTCGCCACCAATGTTTTACTCAAAACATTGGAAAAAGAAAAGGTTTTCGAAAGTCCAATAATGGCCTTGATAACCAAAACTGGGTTCGGGGGTCGGTTACATGTAGGGAAGGTATTAAGCACCCCTACAACGCCCTCAATCGGTACCCTTATGATGAAGTTTAGCATAGCAAGAATTAATAAGTAAAATATTTGATCCCCTTTATTAATGTTTATTTACATGCTTGAAATTTAAATTATACAATTGACCCTAAAATGTCTACATGATTGCTTTTATTATAACAATGTCTATTAAAGATGAGAAATAAAAGAGAGAGAAGAAGCTTGATTGAAATACCTCATAGAAATCTTTGCTAGATCTTCAAATATGGAAGTTCTAGGTGCTTTGTGGTAACCTTTCACACTACACAAATGCTTCACAGATCTCAAGAAATATAAAGAGAGAGAGAGAGAGAGAGAGAGAGAAATTTCGAGCTCAAAGGATTCTTAGACAAAATTTTCAGGCCTTAAGTACAGTGTTTGAGTCTACTATTTATAGACATCCAAAATGGCCAAAACGGCCCATTCTGAATTTAAAATGGCACGTTCTGGACTAGTCTGTTAAGAGTAAATTTTGAATCTGGAACGACCAGTTCTAGAAGCAGAATGAACCGTTATGGATTGGAATTTAACTCATGACAAACTATGCTGGAATGGCCCGTTCCAAACTAGGGTTTTAGGCCTTTTTAGGAACTTGGAATGACCCGTTCCAAATGACCCGTTCTAGTTTTGGAACAGCCCATTCTAAGCTACTAAAACCAGCTTGTTTGGGCTTTAGGCCTTCTGATGTCATGTCCTATTGTTTATATACTTGGGAGCTCCTTTTATTTGATAATGGAAGTCGATTTCCTTGTTTGTATGCCCCCGGATGAAATTAGGTGTCTACAACTGCCCCTCTTTACTTGTCCTTTAGAATAGCTATGTATTGCTTTTCTAAAGGCAAGTAAAGATGTAGACATTTCTTCTGGGTCTTCTCCTCATCTCTTTGGTGTTGGCACTTCTGTGTTGTTTTCCTTGAATAGGTGTATTTGCTCGTATCCTCGTCCTTTAGAGCAGTTGAGTGTTGGTTGCGTACTCTATTGGGTAACAAGGATAACAAACTGTACACCTGATCTTAAGTCTTCAAGTAGATGCTCCATTATTTCTATTGTGATAGTGCATTCTTTTATTCATAGCTTGTTGAAGAGGGAGTATTTTCGTAGCTCAGCCTCTCTAGGCTGGACTAACATTTAGGGCTTCAGCCAGCCCAATGCTAGTTTTAGGGTCTAGCAACGCTCTCTATTGTTGAAGTATTTTCGTAGCTCAGCCTCTCCAGGCTGGACTAACATTTTAAGGTTTTAGCCGGCCCAATGCTAGTTTTAGGGTCTAGCAACCCTCTCTATTGTTGTAGTATTTTTGTAGCTTAGCCTCTCCAGGCTGGACTGAAATTTTAAGGCTTCAGCCAGCCCAATGCTAGTTTTAGGGTCTAGCAACCCTCTTTGTTGTTAAATTATTTTCATAGCTCAGCCTCTCCAGGCTGGATTGACATTTTAAGGCTTCAACTGGCCTAATGCTAGTTTTAGGGTCTAGAAACCCTCTCTGTTGTTGAAGTATTTTCATAGCTCGACCTCTCTAGGATGGACTGACATTTTAAGGCTTCAACTGGCCCAATGCTAGTTTTAGGGTCTAGCAACTCTCTCTATTGTTGAAGTATTTTCATAGTTCGGCCTCTCCAGGTTAGACTGACATTTTAAGGCTTTAGCCGGCCCAATGCTAGTTTAGGGTCTAGAAACCCTCTCTGTTGTTTTAGTATTTTCATATCTCAACCTCTCCAGGAGGGACTGACATTTTAAGGCTTCAGCCAGTCCAATGCTAGTTTTAGGGTCTAGCAATCCTATCTGTTGTTGTAGTATTTTCGTAGCTCAGCCTTTCTAGGCTGGACTGACATTTTAAGGCTTCAGTCGGCCCAATGCTAGTTTTAGGGTCTAGCAACCCTCTCTGTTATTGTAGTATTTTCGTAGCTCAGCCTCTCCAGGCTAGATTGACATTTTAAAGCTTCAACCTGCCTAATGCTAGTTTTAGGGTCTAGCAACCCTCTCTGTTGTTCTTGAGGATTCTAATAGTGTCTCTTCATTGGTGTTGTGGGAGGGTTCTTCTGAATTTGATTTTTTAGCTTCGGTTTTTTCATGTGTGAAGCTTGCCTTTTTCAGTTTTATATTTTGCTGTCATCATTGGTGAAGGGATGCCATCCCATGATGATGTTATTTGCTGAATCTTTATATATAAGTATTATTTTAGAATCCACTCCTGGCTTTGGTAGGAAAACATTCCTGGTCTTGGCATTTTCAAGGATCTTTCATCATTTGGTTGAGGAATATAGCTTGGTCGAAGACAAAATAAGGCTTGGTGGTTTCTTCATGCTTGTGGACTTGATTATTCTTCCTCTTCCGGTTCTATCCCGTCTTGCTGTTGACGTGTCTTTCTTTTCTTGGTGGCTATATGAAACCACTTGTATGGAATGCCCTTGTTCGGGCTAGGCTTTATGACATGATCTTGGCTTTTAAGGCACTGTCTAGTTGTTGATCTTTTTTACGAGTGCTTCAGCCTCTTGATTCCTCCAACAAGTGATGGATAGACACACACAAAGAATACAAGAATGCAAAAGAAAATGCAAAGCAAGAATGGATTGGATTTTTTCAATTTTTTTAAAAGTGAACTTATACCCTTTTGTGCACACTTGTACCCTATGCATGCTATGCAATGATGCCTCTGTGCTAATGCTTAAATGCATATTGATTTTACTTTCAAGAAATTAATCTATGCGCGTTAATTATTGGCGTGGATTGTTAGCCTTTAGCCATGTCGAATTCATTCCAAGTGTTGCCTCTTGAACCTGAGGTTTGTGTAGTTTGGCCCTCTTGCCTGTACCATATATGATATGTTAGCCCTTAGATCAGGTGTACCTAGACTCTATTCTAGGACACCTCCAACTTCTCTCTATGAGTATTCACTGTGCATATTCCGTGTATCTCTCAAATTTATCTTAATGTCATATAGGTCAAGAGGAAAGACAAGAAGGGGATTTATACATTTTTCCACAAAACGTTTATTAGAGGGGATTTTTTCAAAAATGAGTTTTAGAAGAATGGATGGCCTAGGTAGGCTAGTAGTTTAGGCTGATGAACAAGTACATTCAAAATGAGGAAATCATTTTCCGCATTAGCTCATTATTTCCTTCAAAGTTAAGCGATGACTTGGGTTGCGTATTGATTAAATGATCTTCCCTAGCTGCCTTTCAGTTTTCGGCTTGGGATGTTGCTTTGTCCTAACTTTTGCCTAGGTTACTTGAGATGTGTTCCCTAGCAGACATTTCCTTTTCGATTTTCACTTTTGCCTAGGCTACCCTTTTTGTTTATGGGTCTCCTAGTGGACCTTGCGCTAATTTTTGTGCTGCCCTCTTAGTGGGTTTCTTGTCGGGCTTTTGTCTTTGCAGCATTTGTGATCATTTTTCATTCCTTCATTAGAGGGGATGCCCCCTTGCACTGATTTTGTTTGGACTTTTATCCACAAGTCATGCCGAATTTGATTGATCTTTATGTGTTCCTTATCGTGTATTAAGCCATTGTTTCTAATGATGTCCCTATTTCAAATGTACTTGCTCATTTAAGGTTCGTTAACGAGGTTTAGAGTAGATAAAAAGGAGAAGAGAAATGAAGTAGAAAAATGTATGGCATTAAAATAAAATTTTCAATTTACACGTGCCCATTTAATGTAGCTTGAGGGCCCGGGCATGCCCCAGGTTCGTGATTCGTACACAAAGAAAAAGAAGGAGGTTGCCCCTTAGAGAGGCCTAGGTGGTCTAACTATAGAGCTAGTCATCCACTTGCTTGGATATGGCGCTTTAGAAGATCTCGTATAGAGGGAGATCCTTTGGCTTCTTCTCTCATGAAGGCGTTGAGCCTTTCCTAATAAGTAAGAAAGGGTAGAAGCAACGATAGAGCTTTCCATGGAGTCTTGCTTCTCAAAAGGAACATTCAAGTTGTAACTCGATATTCAGCTCTAGCAAACATTGCTTTTTTCTTTCAGTATTTTTTTTTGCCTAGAATGCCCTTTGTAGATTTTCATTCTAGCAACTTCTTGACAAGCAATGCTTCTCTCTTGTTGAAATCAACTTTCAAGAAAAATCTATTCACTTTGCCTTAGTGTTTGAGGGATTCGTCCTCCTCAGGTTTTCTTTATTAGCTTGCAACTTGTTAGGAGTGAGGCTCCGTCTATTCCTAGTCATTTCTCCTATTCTGCTTGGATTTCACAGTTGCACGACACGACTTTATCTTCTTTGGGCAAGAGTTGACATCTTGAAAACTATTTATGCATGGCTTACATCCCATTACTTTCGACTAACGCACATAGGTTAATTTCCCTTTTTATTCTCATTTATTCTTTTACAATGAAGGATTTATTCTAAATGAATGTAATGTAGAATGCAGAGAAAGTTGAGAATGATAAATATCAGTCTCATTGATTTGTTTATCTGTGAATGCTTAAATAGATTTTGACAGTATTAAGCAAGAATCTATATTAGATTCTAAGAAGACTTACTTCAACAAACATATCAAAGCAAGGACCCAACCATAGTATTTTTAAAATTGATTTGGGCTTTTCTTTAGGGCTCAAATACTATCGTATATTAGAGCATTCACTTTTCTTAACTTTCTATACATACCGCAACCTAATCCTCCTTAGCTAATAAAATAAAATGAATGGAATTAATGAGCTAATCTAGAATGCATGTCATTTTGTTTGCCTAATCTTTATCATGTTTCTATTATCTAAAGGTAAATGATGCATGGTAATGATGAGATTTCTTTTATTCATTTTTTTTTAAAAAGGAAGGTACTTATATGATGTTAATAGAATGATGACCTAAGAATGTACAAAGGGATATAAAAAAATTTATTTTTTTATTTCTTTATTATCTGTTTATTTGTTTTAAAATTCCAATCCACTCTTATTAGAAGAAATAATACAAACAAATGCACACACACATGCTCAATCAATGTACACCCACGAATAGTCACATCCAAATCCTTGATCTGTGGTTCTTGTCAAGAAAAGTGCATTGTATAGGATAGTTCTAATTATCCTCACTTTGGTCTTTAAAGGCTCCCAAGGTGCCCCCATTATAGGGACCCAGTACCTCTATCGCCGTCACCTGGCAAACTCTAAGGTCTGTTACAGTATTTCAAGCTAGAGTAATCGGTTATCACCTTGAGTGTCAAACTTGGGCCAGTCATACGTCAACCACTCCCTATGTTTAATAACCTCATGCCCCCGGGTGTAGGGGGACTCTTGTGTGCAAAGGTTTTTGTACTATTTTTAATTCAAACAGATGTAGAATTTAAACAAGAAAACAGATATTAAAGCCATACAAATAAAACAAACAAAGTAAAGGGAAAAGATATTTAAATTATTATTCTTATTTTGCTAATTTCATCATTTATTTGGGCCTAACCCTCTTTAAACTTTCGCAGTAGAGTCGCCATCTGTCGCAACCCAAAAATTTCCAATCTTGTGACCTATGTGGTTTAGACATCCTTTTGAAAAATCTCATTAATTAAGGAATTCCTGGACACTAGACTAATTCTTAATTAATGGTTTTGAAAAATAGGTTCTTAGGAGTCGCCACCAATGTTTTACTCAAAACATTGGAAAAAGAAAAGGTTTTCGAAAGTCCAATAATGGCTTTGATAACCAAAATTAGGTTCGTGGTTGGTTACATGTAGGGAAGGTATTAAGCACCCCTACAACACCCTCAATCGGTACCCTTATGATGAAGTTTAACATAGTAAAAATTAAGAAGTTAAATATTTGATCCCCTTTATTAATGGTTATTTACATGCTTGAAACTTAAATTACACAATTGACCCTAAAATGTCTACATGATTGCTTTTATTATAACAATGTCTATTAAAGATGAGAAATAAAAGAGAGAGAAGAAGATTGATTGAAATAACTCGTAGCAAGCTTTGTTAGATCTTCAAATATGGAAGTTCTAGGTGCTATCTGGCAATCTTTCATACTACACAAATGTTTCACAAATCTCATGAAATAAAAAAAAAAGAAAGAGAGAGAGAAAAATTTCGAGTTCAAAGGAGTCTTAGACGAAATTTTCAAGCTCTGGGTACAATGACTGAGTCTACTATTTATAGACATTCAAAATGGCCAGAACGGCCCGTTCCAGATTCGAAACGGCCCGTTCTGGACTAGTCTGTTGAGAGTAAATTTTGAATATGGAACAGCCAGTTCTAGAAGCAAAACGGCTAATTCTGGATCGGAACTTAACTCATGACAAACTATGCTGGAATGGCCCGTTCCAAACTAGGGTTTTAGGCTTTTTTAGGAACTTGGAACGGCCCATTCTAGTTCAGGAACAACCCATTCCAAGTTGGTAAAGGCCCGTTTCGGTTTTGGAACATCCCGTTCTGGGCTACTAAAACCAACTTGTTTGGGCTTTAGGCTTTCTGATGTCATGTCCTGTTGTTTCTATACTTAGGAGCTCATTTTCTTTGATAATGGAAGTCTGTTTCCTTGTTTATATGCCCTCGGATGAAATTGGGTGTCTATAGGCACCAAAAGAATGAGGATGGCACAAGGGTTAAGGTTCTCTTGAACCTAGCCCTTCCTTCTCTCCAATGGAAAAACAATTTTGTTTTGTTTTTGCTTTTCTCCTCTTTGTCCTTCTTGGCTTTCAATTTGACTTGGTCCTCATTCACTTGAGAGGGTGATAGAGGACACCACACAAATTTCTTACCTAAGTGTTGGAAACTTATTTATTTGTGAGGCCGTCATGGATTATTTTGTTAAGTCAGACGAAGAAATTCCCAACAAAGTTTTAAACATGACAAATATAATACATATTGTTATTTTTAACATGTCTGTTAGTGTTTCAGATAAATATAAGAACAGACAAAAAAGAAAAACGAAGTACGTGTTGTTACACATACTGTGGTCAAACCAAATGAAGCCTGGTTGAGCTGTACAAAACATTAGACGAATTGATCAAGCATCAAGACCAAACCTGATCAAAAGCCAGATGAAAATACAACAAATACAAGACAAGGCGTAATATCGGTTAAAGTCTTGAAGTATCAAACGAAAGGCCAAAACAAGTATCAAACAAGGCTAAATCAAGAACAAGACAAAAGTGGTTAAACATAGGATGAAGTCTGTACAGACATCAGATGAAGCTTAATGATCAAACCAGACGAAGGGAAAAGTCAAACCAGACGAAAGGAAAAGTCAAAGTCTACCTCTCAGACCGAGAATCAAATTCCAGACACAGACGAAGAATATTGAAAAGTGTTTGAAGTCCACTATTCACAAAAAGAGATATCATATATCATCTACAGTCATAGAAGAACACCCGAAGTCATCAAAATTGTGAAAAGAAAGAAGAAAAATAGACAAGTGCGAATCCACAAGTCAAAGCATGTGTGTGTCAGAGAAAGTACACCTACTTTTCAGAAAAAGGCAATGCCTCTACAACTACAATGACGGAAAGAGAATAGAAATACATAGGTTATGATTGAAGTCAGAAATAAAAGTGAGCAAACTATGCAAAAGACTTCACGTAACATAGATTCGACAAGCAAACATTTAATGCAAGATCAAATGCATTAAATGAAAGATCTATATAGCCATGAATGAACTACTATCTACACCAACAGGAAGCTCCGCTCCAAAGAACACTTTCAAATTCAAACAACGGGTAGATTTACCACGAGGCTATAAATATTAAGACCAAACGAGAAAAGAAATGTGAGAAGTAAAAAGCAACAAGCAAAAGCGAACGTTAAAGCAAACTTACATCTCTTCCTGTACAGTCTTGTATATCTATATAGATTTAAGATTACTTATCTTAGTGAGTGTTGAAACTATCCTATCCTCTCTGTGAGAGTAATATACACACTCAACAACACATCTCTATAAAACTAAGGTTGCATACCTTAGCGAGTGTAGAAATCATCTTATCCTCTCTGTGAGAGTTATACACACACTTAAACCATCCATCTATTGTAAAGCCTGAAGAGGCTAGTTTAAAGAATACTTGGAGAACCAGGAGTGGTTGAAAATACTCAGAGAACCAGAAATGGCTTAAGAATACTAGCGCTGACAAGTGAAGTTGGCGAACCAGGAGTGGTTGATAATACTTGGGGAACTAGAAGTGGTTTAAGAATACTAGCGTCGACGAGTGAAGTTGACGAACCAGAAGTGGTTGACAATACTTGAAATCCGTTGTGAATAGTGGAACCCTTCAGTTGAAGGAGACTAGACGTAGCTCAGGTCGAGCTAACCAGTATAAAACTCTTTGCACTCTTTATCTATTCTCAGACATAATTTTGTTTAGCTGTTATATCATACTGAAAATTTCATCCACTGCTTATTTTTTTTTACTATCTTCAGAAAAAAAATATACTTGTTTAACTTATTATCTTAAGAATCATTTTCCTTTTTTACGAAACATTTTCCTTGAGCAGATGATAAACTCTCAAACAAAAAATCCTCTACTAAGCCAACCTTGCACGTTTTTTTTGTATTCAAAATTTTATTTTTATTAGATGGAAAAGAGTCTTTTTGCGAAAACGGTTTTAAAATTCCTTCATTCTCACACACACACATTCAACCCTCCCTTCTGTGTGTTTCCGCTAACTTCATGTTTTCTTGTCAAATTGCCATGGCCTCCCAAGCATGACATGACTAGCCTCCAATGGCACTATGTCACACAAAAATTCTTTATATTTGCCAATGGAGATTGATATGGTTGCTTGTTGGTTATCTATAATACCTCTTTCCTCATTGATCCATTGCATTTTATAAGGTTTAGGATGAGGTTTTGTAGTCAAGGCTAGCTTATCAACCAATCTAGTACTACAACAATTGGAAGTAGACCCACTATCTATAATGAGAGAACAAGTATTTTCTAAAACCTTGCATCTTGTGTGAAACAAGTTCTCTCTTTGAGATTGGCCAATTTCACTAGATTGATTGCTAAGGAGCCTTCTAACCAATAATAAGTCTCTTTCACAAGGTAAGATTTCTTCCTCAGAATCTATGGCTTCATCTCTACTACTAGAGGAAGATGAAGTAGCTTCATCAAGGCTACTATAGTGATCTTGGGCTTTTAAAATCATATATTTTTTTGTAGGACATTGAGAACAATATGTCCTCTTCCAAGTCACTTGAAACACTTAATTTCACTTGACTGAGATTCTTTGGAAGGTGCTTTGAGAGAAGATTTTCCTTTTTCTTTTTCTTTTTCTTTTTCTTCTTTGGGATAAGGTTGGGAAGAGTGGCCCTTATTCTTAAAACTCTTGGAATAAGAGGGAGTGGAGTCTTTTCGAAAAGATTTTCTTTTAAGTTGATGCTCTATCCTTGAACAAAGTTGAACAAGTTCATTCAAATCTCTATAAGGCAAAAGTTCAACTTTGTCTCTTATCTTAAGGTTAAGACCACTTTGAAATCTAGAGGTTGTGGTCCTCTCTTCCTCTCTAATCCCAACCCTCATCATTATCAACTCCATAGTTTGCCTATATTCTTCCACACTAGATGACCCTTGTTTCAATCTTTGAAGTTTATCAATAAGTTCTCGGTCATAGTATGGAGGAATATGCCTGCTTCTCAAGGCACTACAGAGTTCATTCCAATATTGGATTGGGGGCTAATGATTTATTCTTCTTTCCTTTTCTAAGGAGGTCCACTAATACATAGCATGCCCTTGGAGGCTAAAGGTTGCTAAAGAAACCTTCCTATCTTCACTCACTCCATCTCAAGAGAAAAGTTGTTCAACTTTCATTTCCAAATCTAAATATGTTTTAACGTTATCCTTGCCGTGAAATGAAGGAAGAGTAATGTTGGGTTCCTTATTGGAAGACTCCCTATGTCTAGGTTGTCTTGGGGGTCTTTGATAGTAATCATCATTGTGACGACTACTATAGAGGCTTTCACTTGGGGGTTGGGTATGATGCCCTTCCTCCCCATACACACTTGAAGGGATTATAACCCCTTTGCCTCTTGGGGACCTAGGTGGTGGGACCCTTGGTTTGGATCCACTAGCTTCCCCTCCCACAACCAATCTTGCAAGTAGTTGTCTTATTTCCTTAATATTCCTTGCATTCTCTTTTTCTCTTTTTCTAAGTTCTTCCTCTCTTTTTATATTTTCCTCTTCTTTTTTTCTTATGTACTCTTTCAACTCCCTAAGCTCATCCCTAACACTAGGTCTACTACTACAAGATTTATGACCATATACACTAGATTGATCACTCATCTTTGATTAAGAAAAAAGTTTTCCCAAATATGTTTCAAAAGGTTGGCACTAAAAGGTTTTCGCAAAGAGTGAGTGATAAAAAGGTTTTCACAAATATTTTTGAAGGTGTAAGATTAGTATAAAAAGGCCTAAGTGTACAAATTGAACTATCAAGGGAGGTGAACTACTAAGAATCACTTAAAAACCAAGCTTTTTCAAGTAAAAAATCATTAAGCCCTTTTACACTTTTCTTACAAATAGAGTTTTTGCATAAGAATCAGGTGTGTGTGTGCATGGACCCCTAGTAGGCAACTTGTAACCTTCTAAAATGAAACAAACAAGATAAAAAAAACCTAAGCAATTACACTACTAAAGAAATAAAATATGCAAAGAAAGCAATTAAAGCATGTGCTAGTCGGATTCCCTAGGGTGGGAGCTTGAAGTGACCTTGGTGGTATTCAAGCCACTCCCTGTCGCAACCCGAAAATTTCCGATCTTGCGGCTAATGGTTTAGACATCCTTTTAAAAGTCTCATCAATTAAGGAATGCCCGGACACCAGACTAATCCTTAATTAATGGTTTTGAAAATAGGTTCATGGAGTCGCCACCAATAGTTTACTCAAAACATTAGAAAAAGAAAAGGTTTTTAAAAGTCCAATAATGGCCTTGATAACCAGAATTGGGTTTGGGGGTCGGTTACGTGTAGGGAAGGTATTAAGCACCCCTACAACGCCCTTAATCGGTACCCTATGACGAAGTTAACATTATAAATAATAATATAAATATTAAATCCCCTTTTATTGATGACTATTTACATGCTTGAAATTTAAATTAAACAATTGACTCTAAAATATCTACATGATTATTTTTATTATAACAATGGAAAATAAAAGAAGAGAAAGATAAAACAAGAGATTGATGAGTAATACCTCGTAACAAGCTTTATTGGATCTTCAACTATGGAGGTTTTAGGTGGTTTGTGGCAACCTTTCACACTACAATAAGCCTCACAAAACTCAAGAAGTACAATAGGAGAGAGAGAGAGAAAAAAGGGAGAAATTTCGAGCTCTATGGAGCTTTGGACGAAATTTTTGGAGGTCCCTTGAACTGTGCCCGAGATTTATTATTTATAGGCATCAAATGTGGGCCAGAATGGCCCGTTCCGGATCCGAACGTTAAGTGTTAACTTTGTACCCTAGAGCGGCCCGTTCTGAAATCAGAACGGTTCATTCCGGGGAACCAGAACGACCCGTTTTGATTTCAGAACGGCCCGTTCTGGGGAACACATTTTAGGCCATTTGATGGGTTTGGAACGGCCCGTTCTGGCCTAGAACGGCCCGTTCCAACCTAACTTTTTTAGTCCTTTTGATTGGTTTGAAACGGCCCGTTCCAATTCCAGAACGGCCCGTTCTGGACTTGGGAACGGCCCGTTCTAGGCCACTAAAAAAATTGATTTGGGCCCTCTGATGTCCTATTTTGCTAATTGTATGCCCCCCGGACGAAATTGGGTGTCTTCAGCTGCCCCTCTTTACTTGTCCTTTGGAATAGCTGTGTTGCTTTTCCAAAGGAAAGTAAAGACGTAGACATTTCGTTCGGGTCTTCTCTTCGTCTCTTTGGTATTGGTGCTTCTGCGCTGTTTCCCTTAGTGATGGAAGAGCATGGGCTAAAGGCCCAACCACTAGAGCCATGGCCAGGAGGTTACTTGAAGATTTGACTGCTTCAGAGCTTAGTGGGCCCAATGGGCTTGGTGGGCCTAGGGTGCTTCTCACTTGGGCTTTGATTGATTGAACACCATGATTAATTGTATTTTCTTAGTAAAGGAATTTACTTTGATGTTGGTCTTGTATTTTGACCATAGATTAGGGTTTAGGTGTCTTGGGCTTAATTTTGGGCTTCTTGGGCTTTGGGCTTTTGATACCCAATATTGGGCTCATTCTTCTTCTTATATTTTTTCCTATTCATTGTATTCATTGGACCAATGTATTTCGGTCAATAGCATAGGATTATATGAAGTATACATTAATAGGAGAAATAAGTTTCATTTAAGTATTATTTAGAAGTAATTTGAATTGAATTTGAGTCACATGGATGGCATGGGGTGGATCCGGCCATGTGAGCTTCAAATTCACTCCAAATCACTCCTAAATGATACCTAAATGAAGGTAGCAACCGGTTTAAGCTTGTAGGAAGCCAAAGTTTGAATTTCAAATTCAAACTTGGCGCCAACTTTGCTAGCCTAAGTTGCCGCCAACTTTAACCTAGTCTCTCTCCTATATATGTAACACTTCCCTCCTTTGTAAGACACTTTTGAATATATGATAATCTGAATTTACTTCAGCCATTTCGAAAGTCACCGAAATCCCCAAGAGAGAGCTATAGAGAGTGCCTTCATAGTTTCTTAGGAAAACCCTAGTTTCCTTCACTTTGAAGTGTGCAATCCCTTGAGGCTTGAGCTTGGATACTTCCCTCTAAGGCTTTGGCCTTCAATCTGAGAGTTCTCCTTCTCCTAAGGTGTTGATACAATCGGTTTATCTCCATTGAAGTTGATCCGAGCTTAGAATTGTAGACCCCTAAAATTGTCCGGGTCGGAAATAAGACTCGAAGACTCTCAAAGATCAAAGGAAAGTCAGCCAGAAGGACTCCCAGAAGACCATAGGATGACTATCTGTAGGTTTAGAGGTCTTAGAGTAGCCAAAAATAAGAAAGTGGGAGGTTTGGAGCTCAATACGGCCTCCTTGGAGTTCAGTACGGCCGTACTGCACATTTTGTACTACAATACGGCCGTACTGAAACCAATACGGCCGTATTGAAGTTTCTGTATTTCAATACGGCCGTACTGAATTCAATACGGCCGTATTGAAGTACAAAAACTCAATACGGGCCGTATTGAACCCAGGGGCCGTACTGCGCCTCATCCCTATAAATAGGACGTCATTTGGACGTCATTCCACACTTTTCCACACTTCTTGGACTCTCTCCTTGAGTATTCTGGGGTTTTTGAGCAGTGTTCTGCCCTAGGAATCTCTCCGAGAGCCGATCCGACGAAGTTCTTGAGTTCTAAGCATTTAGCTTGAGAATTCGAACTAGTCGAAGGGAAATCTTTTTGATTTCCATAGTAAAAATTATTTTTTAGGAAGGAGCGAGCGAGCTTGTAGAGGGAGGGAGCGCCAAAAAGCCTCCTAAACTTCATTGATATATAAAAAGCACGCTTCAAGAGGTTTCTTCTCTAAAAATCCCTTCTTTTACCGCTTTCTGATTGTTGCATATTTAAATTCGTCATCATGTAGATATTTAATATATAATCGCTTATAATAAATAGGGGTAATTTAGTAATTTTACGCTATTATTTAATAAATAATCCGTCATAGGGAACCCGAAAGGGGCGTTGTGGGGTGCTAACACCTTCCCCACACGTAACCGACTCCCTTACCCAACTCTGGTTGTAATGGCCAAGGTTGATTTGCGAAAATCAATTGCCTTATCCCTTTTTCCAATGTTTTGAGTAAAACATTGGTGGCGACTCCAAGAACCCTTCTTTTTACGAAAACCACTAATCCATGGAGGGTCCCGCTTGGGATTAACATGGATTGGTGAATCATTTAATAAAATTGTTAGCTCGACAAGGTCTCAGTTTGAGAATAAGTCGTTCTAGCAATCCACCACTTTCAAAACATTAAAACGAGTCATGACCATCGTCGCGATTGCCAAGGTCCGTTTCGGCGGGTGGCGACAAGAATGAGCTTTGGAGGAGTTACAAATCTTCACTTCTCCTACTCTTTCTATCACTTAGATAGGTGCATTTGTTCGCATCCTCACCCTTTAGAGCAGTTGTTTACTCTATTGGGTAACAAGGCTGACAAACTGTACACCTGGTCTTCAGTCTTTGAGTAGAAGCTCCATTGTCTCTCTTGTGATAATGTTCCTTTATTTGTTGCTTGTTGAAGAGGGAGTATATTATGAGCTCAGCCTCTCCAGGCTGGACTGATATTTAGGGCTTCAGCCGGCCCATAGGTGGGAGCTCGACGGCAATCCCGATTTTGACTTTGAAGAACTCGGCGGTACCCTCATTGTCATTCACTGATTTGAGAGGCTCGACGGCTGCTCTCGATCAAGTTGTGCTGATTTTTAAGGCTTCAACGGACCTATGGTGGGAGCTCGACGGCGGTCCCGATTTTGACTTCGAGGAACTCGGCGGTACCCTCGTTGTCGTAGTATTTTCGTAGCCTCTACAGGCCATAGTATTTTCGTAGCCTCTGCAGGCCGTAGTATTTTCGCAGCCTCTGCAGGCCGTAGTATTTTCGTAGCCTCTCCAGGCCGTAGTATTTTCGTAGCCTCTTCAGGCCGTAGTATTTTCGTAGCCTCTCCAGGCCGTAGTATTTTCGTAGCCTCTTCAGGCCGTAGTATTTTTGTAGCCTCTCCAGGCCGTAGTATTTTCGTAGCCTCTCCAGGCCGTCTGCTGATGTTGTGAGTATTGTTGTGCTGGCCTCTCCAGGCCGCCTGCTGATATTGTGAGTATTATTGTGCCGACCTCTCCAGGCCGCCTGCTGATGTTGTGAGTATTGTTATGTCGGCCTCTCCAGGCCGCCTGTTGACAGTGAGTATTATTGTGTCGACCTCTCCAGGCTGCCTGCTAATGTTGTGAGTATTGTTGTGCCAGCCTCTCCAGGCTGCCTGCTGACAGTGAGTATTATTGTGCCGGCCTCTCTAGGCCGCCTGCTGGTGGTGATGATGTGATTGTCCCTTTTTATGGGAGGACGTCTGATGAAGATGAGGATTACTGGTAGGTAGTGCCCTTGTGATTGTGGGCAAAGAAGTTGATGCGTGACAGGGATTCTAGTGTTGCCTCTGTCGTGTGAGTATTGTGATGCCTCTCCAGGCGCCTACTTGTAATAGGTTTTTTTTTTCTAAATTTTTTTTTCTTAGCTTCGGCTTTTTCATATTTGAAGCTTGCCTTTTTCTACTATTTTTATAAACGCTTCGGCTTTTTCATCATGTATGAAGCTTGCCTTTTTCTGTTTTATCTTTTGTTATCATCATTGGTGGAGGGATCCCATCCCATGATGATGTTATTTGCTTAATATTTATTGACAAGTATTATTTTGGAAGCCACTCCTGGCTTTGGTAAGGAGACCATTCCTAGTCTTGGCATTCTCTTGAATCATCCTTCTTTCAATTGAGGAGTAGGGCGTGATGGCCTCTTCATGCTTGTGGACTTGATTATTCTTCCTCGTCCGGTTCTATCCCTTCTTTCTGTTGACATGTGTTTTGTTTCTTGGTGGCTATATGAAACCACTTGTATGGAATGCCCTTGTTGGGGCTATGCTTTTTGACATGACCTTGGCTTTAAGGCACTGTCTAGTTGTTGATCTTTTTTACGAGTGCTTCGGCCTCTTGATTCCTCCGACAAGGGATGGATAGATACACACAAAGAATGCAAGAATGCAAAAGAAAATGCGAAGCAGGAATGGATTGGATTTTTTTTTATTTATAAAACTTATACCCTTTTGTGCACGCTTGTGCCATGTGCATGTTATGCAATGATGCTTCTATGCTAATGCTCAAAATGCAAATTTATTTTTACTTTCAAGAAATTAATCTATGCGCATTGATCAATGACATGGATTGTTATCCTTTAGCCTTGTCGAATTCAGTGTTGCTTCTTTAACCTAAGGTTTGTGTAGTTCAGCCCTCTCGCTTGTACCGAATATGATATGTTAGCCCTTAGATTAGGTGTACCTAGACTCTGTTCTAGGACACCTCCATCTTTTCCTTGTGAGTGTTCACTGTGCATACTTCGTGTATCTCTCAAATTTATCTTAATGCCATATAGGTCAAGAGGAAAGAAAGAAAGAGGATATATATATATTTTTTGTAAAAGTTTTGGTAGAAAGGATTTTTTTTAAAAATGGTTTATAGAAGAATGGCTGGTCAAGGTAGGCTAGTGGTTTAGGCTGATGCACAAGTACATTCAAAGTGAGGAAATCATTTTCCGCGTTAGCTTATTATTTCCTTCAGAGTTAAGCCATGACTTGGGATTTCATATTGATTAGATGATCTTCTCGAGCCGCCTTTTAGTTTTCAGCTCGGGATGCTGCTTTGTCCTAACTTTTGCCTAGGTTACTTGAGATGTGTTCCCTAGCGGACATTTTCTTTTGATCCTTACTTTTGCCTAGGCTACCCTTGTTAATTGTGGGTTGCCTAGCAGATCTTGCCCTAACTTTTGCGCAGCCCCCTTAGTGGGTTTCCTGCCGGGCCTTTGTCTTTGCAGCATTTGTGATCATCTTTCATTACTCCATTAGAGGGGGATGCCCCTTGCACTGATTTCATTTGGGCTTTTATCCACAAGTCATGCCAAGTTTGATTGATCTTTATATTTTTTTTGTATAAAGCCATTGTTTCTAATGACGTCCTTATTTCAAATGTACTTGTTCATTAAGGGTTTGTTGACGAGGCTTAGAGTAGAGAAAAGGGAGAAGAGAAATGAAGTAGAAAAGTGTATGGCATTAAAATAGAATTGTCAATTTACACGTGCCCATTTAATGTAGCTTGAGGGCCCGGGCATGCCCCAAGTTCGTGATTCATACACAAAGAAAAAGAAGAAGGTTGCCCCTTAGAGAGGCTTAGGTCATCTAACTGTAGAGCTAGTCCTCCACTTGCTTGGATGTGGCGCTTCAGAAGATTTCGTGTAGAGGGAGGGCCTTTGGCTTCTTCTCTCATGAAGGTTTTCTCAACCCGTATCTTTCCTGAGATGTAGGAATGGGGAGAAGCGATGATAGAGCTTTCTATGAAATCTGAAGAGGAACATTCAAGCTGTCTCTCGATTTTCAGCTCGAACAGACATTTTTTTTTGCCTAGAATGCCCTTTGCGGATTTTCATTCTAGCAGCTTCTTGACAAGCAATGCTTCTCTCTTGTTGAAATCACCTTTTGAGAAAGCTCTAATCGTTTTTCCTTAGTGTTTGAGAGATTCGTCATCCTTAGGTTCTCTTTATTAGCTTGCAACTCGTTAAGAGTGTGGATCCATCCATTCCCTTTGGATTTCACGGTTGCGCGACACGGCTTTATCCTCTTAGGGTAAGAGTTGGCGTCTTAATGATTGTGGAGTTCTTTACCCTCAACTCTTTATGCATGGCTTGTTTCCATTACTTCCGATTAACGCACATAGGTTAATTTCCCTTTTTATTCTTATTTATTCTTTTACAAGGAGGGATATGTTCTAAATGAATGTAATGCAGAATGTAGAGAAAGTTGAGAATAATAAATATCAGTCTCATTGATTTGTTTATTTGTGAATGCTCGAATAGATTTCAACAGTATTAAGTGAGAATCTATATTAGATTCTAAGAAGACTTACTTCAACAAACATACCGAAGCAAGGGCCCAACCATAGTATATTTTTAAAAAAATTGATTTGGGCTTTTTCTTTATAACGCAGATACTGTCGTATATTAGAGCATTCACTTTTCTTTTCTTAACTTTCTACACATACGGCAACCTAATCCTCCTTAGCTAATAAAATAAAATGAATGAAATTAATGAGCTAATCTAGAATGCATGTCATTTTTTTTTTTGCCTAATCTTTATCATGTTTCTATTATCTAAAGGGGAATGATGCATGGTAAAGACGAGATTTCTTTTATTAATTTTTTTTTTACAAAAAGGAAACTACCTATATGATGTTAATGGAATGCTGACCTAAGAATGTACAAAGGGGTATAAAATTTTATTATTATTATTTTTATTATTATTATTTTTATTGTTTGCTTATTATAAAATTCCAATCCACCTTATTAGAATAAAATAATACAAACAAATGCACACACATATGCTCAATCAACGTACACCCACGAACGATCATGATCAAATCCTTGGTCTGTGGTCCCTGTCAAGAAAAGTGCGTTGTATGGGACAGTTCTAATCTCACTGGTGTTTAAGGCTCCCAAGGTGCCCCCATTATAGAGACCCAGTATCTCTGTCGCCATCACCTGACAAACTCTAAGGTCTGTCACAGTATTTCGGGCTAGAGTAACCGGTTATCACCTTGAGTGTGATTTCCGACAAGGCTCGCAGGCTCTAAGGCCAAACTTGGGCCGGTCGTACGTCAACCACTCCCTATGTTTAATACCCTCATGCCCCCGGGTGTAGGGGGAACTATTGTGTGCAAAGGTTTGTGTACAATTTTATTTCAAACAAGTGCGCAATTTAAATAAGCAAACAAACAGATATTAAAGCCAAACAAATAAAAAAAATAAAATAAAGGGGAAAAATATTTAAATTATTATTTTTATTTTATTAACTTCGTCAATTAAATGGGCCTGACCCTCTTTAAACGTCCCCAGTGGAGTCGCCATCTGTCGCAACCCGAAAATTTCTGATCTTGCAGCTAATGGTTTAGACATCCTTTTAAAAGTCTCATCAATTAAGGAATGCCTGGACACCAGACTAATCCTTAATTAATGGTTTTGAAAATAGGTTCATGGAGTCGCCACCAATATTTTACTCAAAACATTAGAAAAAGAAAAGGTTTTTAAAAGTCCAATAATGGCCTTGATAACCAGAATTGGGTTCGGGGGTCGGTTACGTGTAGGGAAGGTATTAAGCACCCCTACAACGCCCTTAATCGGTACCCTATGACGAAGTTAACATTATAAATAATAATATAAATATTAAATCCCCTTTTATTGATGACTATTTACATGCTTGAAATTTAAATTAAACAATTGACTCTAAAATATCTACATGATTATTTTTATTATAACAATGTAAAATAAAAGAAGAGAAAAATAAAACAAGAGATTGATGAGTAATACCTCGTAACAAGATTTATTGGATCTTCAACTATAGAGGTTTTAGGTGCTTTGTGGCAACCTTTCACACTACAATAAGCCTCACAAAACTCAAGAAGTACAATAGGAGAGAGAGAGAGAAAAAAGGGAGAAATTTCGAGCTCTATGGAGCTTTGGACGAAATTTTTGGAGGTCCCTTGAACTGTGCCCGAGATTTATTATTTATAGGCATCAGATGTGGGCCGGAACGGCCCGTTCCGGATCCGAACGTTAAGTGTTAACTTTGTACCCTAGAATGGCCCGTTCTGAAATCAGAACGGCCCATTCCAGGGAACCAGAACGGCCCATTTTGATTTCAGAACGGCCCGTTTTGGGGAACACATTTTAGGCCACTTGATGGGTTTGGAACGGCCCGTTCTGGCCTAGAACGACCCGTTCCAACCTAACTTTTTTAGTCCTTTTGATTGATTTGGAACGGCCCGTTCCAATTCCAGAATGGCCCGTTCTGGACTTGGGAACGGCCCGTTCTGGGCCACTAAAAAAATTGATTTGGGCCCTCTGATGTCCTATTTTGCTTATTGTATGCCCCCCAGACGAAATTGGGTGTCTACACTCCCACAAGCACTACTTGAATTACCCTAAAACTACTAGGTTTAAATAGGCTAATTACAAACCAAAAATCAAAGAAACAAAGGCCAAATACAAGTGCCGAAAATTTGCACAAAAGAAAAAAATTAGTAAGAACAAGTCTTCAAGTCTCTAACTTGCTTCCCTTCACAATGAACACCCAAGTTTGAAGTTGCATGAAAAACACATAGAAGGGGGTTGAATATGTGTGTGTGTGTGAACAAAGGAATTTAAAAACTTTTTCGCAAACAGACTCTTTTTTGTCCAGTAAAATAATATTAGTAAATGCCAACTGGAACTCTATAGGATTGGTTCAACAATATATTTTTGCGTCTGGAAATTTCATCGTCTGCTTAAGAAAAATACTTCTTAATCGAAAATCGTTCTTTAGAATAACAAGTTGAACAAGTGTAGTTTTTGTCTGAAGATGGTTTTAATAGATTATAAGCATTAGACGAAGTTTTCAATATAAAAGATCAACTAAATAAAGTGTGTTTGAAACATTAAAGCATAGTGCAAGTATTTTTATACTGGTTCTCTCAAACTGAGCTACGTCCAGTCTCGTTCAAATGAAGGGTTCCAATAAATGTTTAATGAAGTACAAGTATTATTTATTTAGCCTCTTCAGGCTCGTAGTGAGTATTATAGACTACCCAGGTCACGACCACTCCTGGTCCCAAGTATTCTCAACCACTCCTGGTTCATCAACTTCACTTGCTGATGCTAGTATTCTTTACTCAGCCACTTCTGCCTCCCAATGAGTATTATCAACCAACTCCTGGCCCGCTAACTTCACCATTAGCGCTAATATTCTTTGATCAGCTACTTCTAGCTCTCAATGAGTTTTCTCGACCACCTCTTGGCCCGCCAGCTTCACTCACTAGCGCTAGTATTCTTTAATCATCCACTTCTTGCTCGTAGTGAGTATTCTTTGACAAGCCTCTCCAGGCTCTACAAGTATTCTTTCCTTAGCCTTTTCAGGCTTTACAAATATTAACTAGACAGGTTTGATTTGAGTGTTTGGGTTATTCTCATAGAGAGGATACATAAGAATATACACTCACTAAGGTATGCAACCTTAGTCTTTACAACGATTGAGTGTTTGGTCTACTCTCACAGAGAGGATACATAAATTGGTTCACTCACTAAGGTATTTGGTCTTGAGATGCACATGCTTGGAACTCCTTAGTCTACAGAGATAGTTATCCTACGGTACATTTGACTCTCTACGCTCTATCTCTAGATTCGTTGCTTTGTGGGCTTGATATCACTTGGTTACAAATGCAAAGCCAAAGGCCAGCCTGAAATCCAAAAGCCAGCCTTTCACGATTTGAGATAGTGATATATATATTGACTTGTAGAATTTTGCCCGTTGCAAGTGTCCGTTGAAGTAGATATAGTCGTTTATGACTAGTTCGATCTTCTCATTTAATGCTTGAGTTCTTGCATTAAATGTTGCTTCCTGTGATAGATATTGCATGTAGTTTTCTTTGCCTTGTTAGCAGCTGTGTCTGAATTTAGCAGAAACCTAGGAACCTTTTTGTCCTTTTTTGGTCACATAGTTATAAAGTGTTGTCCTTATCTGTACTTTATTTTTACACATGCATGCTTTTGCTTTTGCGTGCTTTTCTTCTTTTTCTTTCATCACGCTATCATGTTCAGAGCCTTTAAGTGATTGTATATGATGCTTTGATTTGTCCTTTGAGACTTGATTCTTTAAGTGCTTGCGTGGCAATCTTCATCTACGTCTGTTAGTTTTGTGTGTCTCAATCTGTGATTTTTGTCTGAGCATTTGAGTTTAATGCTTTGACTTTCTTTTGATCTGGTCAACGTTATAGATGGATATACTTTTGTTCTTTGTCTGAAGTGTCTTTCAGTCTGTGTTGTCCTTCGTCTTCAATGTTGTTGACTTTCTTTTGATCTTTGACTCATGCTTCGTCTATTTTCTTATGTTGCACTAGGGGTTGTCCTTGACATACCTTCATCTGATGTTGGACTTATAGTTGTCTGGCGCACGCATTATATTTTGTTCGTTCAGTTAGGTTGATTTGTCTGATTCTCATGATGTGCATTGCCTTGACTATTCTTTTTATCAAAGTTGGCCATCTGATTTCATCTGATGTTTAACCCATCTTTCTCTCATTCCAGATTTAGCCCTGTTTTGGCTTTTCATTTGATAATTCAATGTTTTGGCTTGTAGTAGGCCTCGTCTAGTGTTTGTTGAATGTTCTTCTATTTTTGATCGGACTTAATCTTGATGCTTGACTATCCATCATCTGATACTTTTGTTTAGTTAGTCCAGGCTTCATAGATCTTGTATTTAATGCATTTGATCTTGCATTAAATGTTTTCTCAGTGAATCTAGGTTACGTGAAGTCTTTTGTACAGTTTGTTTACTTCTATGTCTGACTTCGATCATAACCTAGGCATATTTGTACTTTCCTACCATTGTAGCTGCAGAGGCGTTGTCTTTTACTGACTGGCAGGTGTACTTGCTTTGACACATGCAGCTTTGACTTGTGGACAGGCGCTAGTCCATTTTTCTCTTCTCTTTTCTTCTATTTTATTGACTTCATGTTTTTTTCTAAGAGTGTGGATGCTAGTTAGTTATTTTTGTTGTGACTTAGTAGGCTTCAGACGCAATTCAACATTTTCGTTTTCATCTAGAAGTTTGAGTCTCCGTCTAAGAGATAGATTTTGACTTTGATTGTCCATCGTCTGTCGTCTTGTATCATTTAAGGCTTCATTATTTTCCTTCTTATGTTGAGCTTGTTTTCGTTTGATCTGTTCACCTGATGTCTTGTAGCTTGTTTTCAGACAACCCCTCTACTCAATCAACCAAGAGAGTGTGTGGTGTTTAGTAGCTTTCCTCACCTAGGCCAAGAAGAAACCAAACCAAGAGTACAAAATGCCAAGGAATAAAAACTAAAAAGGCACAATTAAAAAGGCTAAACTCAAGTGGAGATTGATGTGACAAACTTAAGAGTAGAAAGAAGACACAAAACTAAAATTAAGGCACATTAAACAAAGGCAAGCACCCAAAGGATTAAGTCCTAGAATGGCACTAGAATGGAATTTCAATCAAATAGGTCTAAGATGAATAATGCACTTAATATGTTTGATTTAAGGTCTCATTCAGCCAATAAGTATTGTTCATTAGTCCAAGAATAACTCCAAGTGCCAAGGTAGGAAAATTGGTCCAAAATTCACAAGTCTATCAAAGGTTCTCTTTTTCCTTGTTTTTGATTATTTTGTTCCTTTATATGCTTGACTAAGCCTCGGTTTTAATGACAATGGTTCAACCACTTTTCCTTTTCTTTTTTGAATTTTATACTTCTCCTTTTCTTGGGTTTTACACTTGTGTTTGTTAGTTTGAGTAGCAAATTTTGGAGCATCCCTTTTAGCAACTTATGATGGCTTAATGAGAAAACAATATAAGTGATTTTTAAAGATTTTAACGTGCAAATGTCCAGAAGTAAAATATGAACATAAAAATCATTCTCATACTCAAATCATCAAACAATATGTAGACATACCAAGTGCACAAGGAAATAATCAAAATGGCCAAAAATTTTGTGAACAATTATGTGCAAAGAAATTAATCACACATGAGCATTTAAGTGATTTAGAACATGCTAGGACTAATTAACATGCATGATTGACTCTCTAAAGCACACTAGAGACTCACGACCATTTCATCAAACATATGGCATGCATGTCATATTTTGATCATTTCAAGGATGAAGCATCAATACTTGGAATGCTTTTTAAGGTAGTTTCAAAAGAGACAAGTTTATGAAAAAACCAGATGGATTAAAAAATAAAAATTATTATTTCATCAATATTTATCATGCAACCAAAAATTCCCAGCAACTCAAACTTAAAAGAAAAATGGTAGGAACTTAAGCAAAGAAGCCTAAAACATCAAGATGATTCACAAGAATCAGTATGGCATGAATCAACACATGAAAGAGACAATATGGATCATGAAAATGTGGCAAGATGATGACCCACTTTAGCACAACAATTTTAACAAGGAAGAAAACTCAAAACAGCACCGAAATTAAAATGGACTAGATGTTACGCTTGAAGAACCATTGGCTCTAATACCACATGATGGCATCTTTGCTAACATTGATGGAAAAATGAAGATCAATGGTAAGGACACCTTGATTCCTTGGATCAAAGCTCTTCAAGGGACGTCTTTGATGGAAGAAATGGAAGAAAATGGGGGTTGGAGGTTAAGTGTTTGATGAAAGGTTTGAGAGGGTACTCTAGGGTTTGGCTCACTCCATGGGTGATGAAGGCAACTTCTAGGGTTTTTCTCTCAAGGATGGAGATAGGAATGATGATGGCCGAATTTAGCCAAGGATGACTAAGGAAAATATAAAGGCACAAAAAGCTTTCTCTATATTAATTTCCAAAGTGATTACATGATGCAATACCTAGGGTATATATAGATTAGGGTGTGAGGTGGTGGGCACACATTTACGATGATGGCTAGGTCATAAAGTTTGCACATTTCCATGATAAATGTGATGGAAATGCAACAAAAATTCATGCCACATGCAACCCTAATGTAACGCCTACTTGGTGGCCAAGGATGGAATCTTTGGCTTGGTTATGCTACAACTAGGTGCATGATAAGACCATGCAACCTAGGTGCCCTGCTCTTGGGCCTATGCATTGTGATGAATCATTATTTTCCCTTATTTATTTATCTTTCTGTACTTATTTTAATTGTTGATTTGGGCTTAATCACTTATTAATTGTACAGTTCTACTATTTGGGCTTCATTGGGCCAGTAATTTGAATTCTAATTAATTTCGATTCACTTGGTCTAATTTTTATTTATCAATTATATTTAGGTTAATTGTGGAGCATTTTTGGGCTTGGATATTATTTTTGGACTTCAAGAGATAAATGCCACGTCAGCACCACTTCACCACATCAGCACCACAACATCATGTTTTATTTTATTTTTCATTTATTTCATTATAAATTCGGGTCAGACTTGGATTGGGGGCCCGTTTTGACTTTTCTAGGGTTTTTAGGACCTAGAGTAGGGACCATGCACCCATATCTGATGTGACCATGTTTTGGGGAGCTCCTTCCCTTCATTTACGTTTTTCTTCCTCTTTGTTTTTGCTTCTCCATTTTTGACGTTTCGCTCTCCAGTCACATTTTGTGTGCTGGTTGTATTTTGAGATTGCATTTTTGTTTGAATGAATACAGATTGTTAGTTTCTTCTTCTTCTCCTTCTTCCTTGCATTTTCGTTTTCATTTCTGTTGAATGGAAAGCTAAAACCCTTGGGGTTGGCTCCTTTAGCAGATTGAAACTCTATTTGAGGTTTTATTCGTATATGTATTTGTGTTCTACTTTCTTCTTCTTCATTGAACCTATGGGTTAAAATGTTTTCAACACCTATTCATGCTTAATGAATCAGGTTGTTGAACCAAAGTCACAGGTTGCTTAATCTTGTGCGGAGGTTTGATGTTGTATACGTTTGCTTAATTCGTGTAGGGAAATCTTGAGTTAATCTTCGCTTAGTTGGTTAACTCGGATGGAACAAGGATTAAGTTATGAACAGAGAAATCTTTTGAGAACCAAGGATAAGAGAGTTACAATCTCAATAAGGAGCCAATCCATTTTGCTTGTTGTGCTACTTTGCATTTTATTGTGTTTTAACCTTGATTCTGAACCAAACCACCCCCCCTTTGTGTTTGATCCTTTGACAAAAAAGAGTAGTCCTTGGGAGACGACCTAGGACAGCTTTCTAGTACTGCATTTAATTGTTTTATTTGACCAGATACGGCTTCGATCACCTTGCTAATGTTAGAAAAGAATGGCACAATCCAAGAGGGGGGGCGTGAATTGGATTCTATGACCCTTTAAAAAATTTCAGAGTATTTAGGATCTTTATTTCATTTAAACTTTTCTAAGACTGAATTTTCAATGAAGTTTCTTCAAAGACTTGTTTATAGAAGAATGAATGCTATATGCTTTCTTGATTACAAAATAATGAGGTTCAAATGTAATGCTTTTGTTTCAGATTAAACCATCAATATTCACACACACATGTTAATCTAGAATTATCTTCTTTAATGTTCAACCAAGATATTACTCAAAATAAAAGATAAAGGTAGAAGAAGATTGCACAAGTCTTTTATACTGGTTCAGCCACTCCACATGTGACCTACATCCAGTCCTCAATCAACACCTGATCAAGATTTGTTCCACTATCTCAATGAAGAAGGTTTACAAGCATACCACACATGCATATACTTCAACACTAAAGATAACCACTTTCTTGACCCCAAGAAAGTACCCCTTGTAGAAACCCACTACAAGAATCCTTACCACTTGAGAAATCCTTCTCAAGATTTTACAAGTATTCACAAAGAATAAAGGAACGAATTCACCTGGAATTCAGAAGCAAATCTTAATCTTCCCCTTTCAAGAATGTGATGATGATGATGATCCTTTCTCAAAGTTTTTCACAAACGTTTTTCTTCTTGGATTCACAAAGAAAACTCTCCAAGATGGTCACAAAGACTCCACAAAAATGCTTTTCTAAATTTTATTCTCAATTCTAACTCTGTTCTGAAGTTTCTTAAAGTTCAAATTATTTATAAAAGTTTCAGACCCAGATAATCGATTATTTTAAAGAATAATCGATTATTTTGTTCTTCAGGTTTTCTGGAAACCAACCAAGAACAATATAATCGATTATTTTTCTGGATAATCGATTATTCCAGAGAGTTATTTCTGGGATAATCGATTATTTTGCAAATAATCGATTACTGCAGCAAGGCATCCCATTCTGCCTGTTGCTGGAATAATCGATTATATTTAATGATAATCGATTATTTTGAGTTAGTTCTCAAAACTTCGTTTTAAGTCTCAAAATAACTTTTTAGTCCCTTTAACTCATCATCATACACTCTCTAATTAGTTTAGATATATATTTTGCTTATGCACACAACACACACAACAAATAAACTCATTCAAAACAATTTATATACTAATCCCTATTACATAGCACTTTCTTTGACTTTGTTTTTGTCTTCTAAGTTTGTTGTTGCTTGTTGTTGTCTTTGACACATATTTTGTGATCATCAAAACTCCTTTAAGCTTCAGAGATAATCTTGACCTCATCAAGTTCAGGCTCCCCTAAGCTCAGCAATCTCTCCCTTTTTGATGATGAAAAACCAATCTAGCTTCAACCATTTGTGCTTCTAATTTCAACATACAAAACCTGCAAAAACATACACACACAAGCACAGTACCTGCAAAACAACAACACATGTACACACAACAATGTACAAACAACAACCTTTCTCCCCCTTTGGCATTATCAAAAACAAACCAAGCTATGTTTCACAATATAAGCCTTATGAACATTTCTTAACACATCATAGGTTTTAGACTCAATCTTTGTGAATAACACCATCTAAGCCAGAGTTATTTGATCAATCAAAAATTACAAGATACAAAACACAACTCATAATTTTTACAACCCAAAACATCAACAATATATCAACAATCATTCATGCTCAAAACAGAGCATTATAATCAGCAATCAACCATGGATTAATTGGCTCACAAACACACAAGATACCAAATAAAAAAAAATAGAACATCAACAAATATGCTCAAAACCAGAGCATCAACGCACCAGCCAACCAAATCAGAATTTGGTGCCTCATTCAAGCCATCATATCAGCAAGATAAACTTCAAATTTCACCAGAATCTCAATTGTTCAACAACACAAAGCATTAAAATTGTTCCAGAATTAAAAGAAATATTACAACCATATTGAAATGATAGTTCAAAACAGAATTTAAAAGTCCTAATTAAACTAATCAACAAAACAGAAATCAATCTTCATCTTCAGGTATGCCTAGGTGAGTCTTGAGTAGCTTCACCTCATGATCAAGATCATCAAACCTATCAAGAATACCAGAAAATAAAGACTCATGCCTTCGAGACATTTCCATCACCGCATCAATCTTATTTATTATGATTTGCTCAAAAGGTGAAAATGGTTTTGGCTCAGCTTCTGGCTCCCTGTCAAGTTCAGCTTCAGAAATATCAAAGGTCGCCCAGATAATCGATTATTTATGCAAATAATCGATTATTTGCATCAGCAAAATCCCTTTGAAAACATAATCTGACATGAATAATCGATTATTTTTGAAATAATCAATTATTCCAGAGGGTTGTTTCTCCACACTTTGCCTAGATAATCGATTATTTTCAGGATAATCGATTATTCCAGTGGCTTTTCAGATTCCTCTTCTCAGATAATCGATTATTTCCCTAGATAATCGATTATAACAATGACTCTTTAGATTCTTCTTACCATATAATCGATTATTCTAGTGGCTCTTTGAATTCTTGATCTCCCAGATAATCGATTATTACCCAAATAATCGATTATTTCCATGGGTTTACTTAGAATAATCGATTATATTTTAAGATAATCGATTATTCCAGAGAAGTTTTGCTTCTCAGAAATTTTAACCTTTCAAATTACACCAAGTCTAATTGCTCCTTGAATACTCTCTTTTATGCTTCTATATCTCATACTCATTCCACACAATCATCCAATCACTCTCAATTTAAGCATGATTCATTGTTTATCCCTAACTCAATTCTCAATTGGTTAAATCTTTCCCTTGGTAGAGGTTTCGTAAAAATGTCAGCTAATTGCTTGCTAGTCTCTACAAACTCTACAACACAGTCATTTCTTTGAACATGATCTCTCAAAAAATGATGTCTAATCTTAATATGTTTTGTCCTAGAGTGCAAAATTGGGTTTTTGGTCAAATTTATTGCACTTGTGTTGTCACATCTCAAAGTTATTTTATTTAGCTCAACTCCATAATCTCTTAATTGTTGCTTCATCCAAAGAATTTGAGCACAACAACTTCCAGCAGCTATATACTCAGCCTTAGCTGTACTTAAAGCAATACAAACTTGCTTTTCGCTATGCCATGAGACAAGTGCACTACCTAGTAGGTGACAAGTTCCACTTGTGCTTTTTCTATCTAGTGTACACCTAGCATAGTCTGAATCTGAGTAACCTATCAGACTTAGTGAGACTCCCTTTGGATACCACAAACCTACATTAGTTGTACCTTTCAAATATTTAAGAATTCTCTTTACACTCTTCATGTGAGATTCTTTTGGATTAGCTTGAAATCTTGCACAAAGGCACACAGCAAACATTATATCAGGCCTACTAGCTGTTAAATATAAGAGTGATCCAATGATACCTCTATACTTTGAATTATCAATAGCTATTCCTTTCTCATCTAAGTCAAGATTGCAATTGTTTGATATTGGTGTGGCAGCCTCCTTACACCCTTCGATACCAAACTTTTTCAGAAGTTCATTGCAATACTTGCTTTGACTTATGAAGATTCCATCACTCATTTGTTTGATTTGCAAACCCAAAAAGAATGTAAGCTCCCCCATCATTGACATTTCAAATTCTCCTTGCATGGTTTTAGCAAATTCTTTGCATAGAGAGGTATTTGTAGATCCAAATACAATATCATCCACATAGATTTGTACATACATTGTATCATTTTTAAACTTCTTGACAAATAATGTATTATCCACCTTCCCTCTTACATAGTCATTTTCAATCAAGAATTTGCTCAACCTGTCATACCATGATCTTGGGGCTTGCTTCAAGCCATAGAGTGCCTTTTTAAGCTTGTACACATGATTAGGATTTTTAAAATCCACAAAGCCTGGTGGTTGCTCAACATACACTTCCTCTTGTATCAACCCATTGAGGAAAGCACTTTTCACATCCATTTGATAAAGCTTGAAATTCATTATTGAGGAATAAGCAAGAAGTAATCTAATGGCCTCTATCCTTGCTACAGGGGCAAAAGTCTCATCATAGTCAATTCCCTCTTCTTGATTATACCCCTTAGCCACTAGTCTTGCCTTATTTCTTAGAATTATCCCAGATTCATCAAGCTTATTTCTAAAAACCGACTTGGTTCCTATAATTGGATAATCTTTTGGTAATGGCACTAAATCCCATACTTCATTCCTTTCAAACTGATTTAGTTCCTCTTGAATGGCCATTAACCAATGTTCATTTTTTAGTGCTTCATCAATGCTCTTAGGTTCAACTTGTGACACAAATGCCATAGTGTTTCAAATATTTTTGATGGCACTTCTAGTTGAGTCTCCCTTACCAATATTTCCAATTATGTTATCCATTGATAAGTCCCTAGAAGTTTTCCATTCCTTGGGCAATTGTTCACATGTTTCCTTTGTTTTCTCATGTGATTCACTCTCCTTAGGCTTTTCATTTGGTTCATTCTCCAATAGAGGTTGATCAAGCAAATCAGTTAATCTTCAATTTCAGTTTGCCTTGTCTCTTGTTTGTTAGACTCATCAAATACCACATGGACAGACTTTTCTACAGCCAGGGTTCTCTTGTTATAGATTCTATAGGCTTTACTATTTGTAGAGTATCCTAGAAAGATTGCCTCATCAGCCTTTGCATCAAATTTTCCAAGTTGCTCTTTCCCATTGTTCAACACATAGCACTTACACCCAAACACTCTAAAATATGAAATGTTAGGCTTCCTTCCATTGTAAATTTCATAGGGTTTTTTCTTTAATATAGGTTGGATCAGAACTTTGTTTAACAAATGACAAGCTGTGTTAATAGCATCAGCCCAAAAATATTTTGGCAATTTTGTTTCATTCAACATTGTCCTAGCTAGTTCTTCTAAGGACCTATTTTTCCTCTCAACAACCCCATTTTGTTGAGGTGTCCTAGGTGCTGAGAAATTATGGTTTATACCATGTTCCTCACAGAATTTTTGAAACATTATGTTTTGAAATTAACCTCCATGGTCACTTCTTATAGAGGTAATGTTTGAACACTTTTCATTTTGAACAAGCTTGGCAAATTTTCTAAAGGCATTAAAGGCATCATTTTTGTTTGCAAGAAACATAACCCATGTGTATCTTGAGTAGTCATCAACAATCACTAAACCATAGTAATTTCCACCTAAGCTCATGGTTCTTGAAGGACCAAACAAATCCATGTGAATTAATTGCAAAGGTCTAGTTGTGGAAATATGATTTTTTCTTTTAAAGCTAGCCTTCACTTGCTTGCCCTTTTTACAAGCATCACATAGTTTGTCCTTACTAAACTTGAGTTTAGGTAGACCAACCACTAATTCTTTCCTACTCAGTTTATTCAAATGATCCATATGAATATGTACAACTCTCCTATGCCAAAGCCATATGTTTTCTTCTTGAGTTATTAAGCACTTAGTGTTTGAAATTGCTATTGAGTGTTCTAAGTCAAGCATGTATATGCTGTCAATTCTTTTTCCTATGAATCTGATTTCTTTAGTCTTTTTATCACATATCAAGCAACATGTATTATCAAATTGAATTTTAAAACCTTTGTCAATTAGTTGACTTATACTCAGCAAATTATGTTTCAATCCATCAACAAGCAATACATTCTCAATCAATGTTTTAGAGTAGGGATTACCAACATTGTCATGGCCAAGAATTTTCCCTTTGTTGTTGTCACCATAGGTAACATACCCTTCATTCTTCAATTTCAGACTTGAGAATTTTGAAGGATCCCTAGTCATATGCCTTGAGCAGCTACTATCAAGATACCAAAGTAGATTCTTGGCCCTCAAGCATTCCTACAAAAAAGATTCAGAGAAAAAATTTAGGTACCCATGTGAAGGGTCCTTGTAGGTTAGTTCCTTATTTTCTAGAGTAGTAGTTCCTTATTGTGTGACCTCTTTTACAGCAATAAAAAGAAGTTGTTTGTCTAGAGAAATTGCTTTTAAATTTTCTAAAATTTTGATTTTTCTTAAAAGCTTCTTTCTTTGACTTAAATGGCATACTCATGCTTTGATTAAAACCAAGTCCACTCCTATCAAAAGTGTTTCTTTGTTTTCCCAAAAGGATATTTAAATTTGCATTTCCATTAGTGAACTTTGCAAGAGTGGATTTTAAATAAGCATTTTCTTTTTCAAAAGTCTTGCAATTTTCACAAACATCTTTTGAGGAGGTGGGGTTTTCACAATGAGCTTCATTAAAGTTGAAAATAGTTTGAAGATTTTCATGCTCATGTTTCAAATCCTCAAGCTCTTGTTCAGCTTTAATTAAAGCATTTTCATACCATTTCAGCTTGTTTTTGAGCTTTGAATTCAAGGCATCTAATTTCACAACCTCTTCATGAATTTGTATAAAATCTTCTTGGAGTTGATCATAGTCCGGATTTGATTCAAGGTCAGAATCACTTACAATTGTGTCTTGGTCAGCTCCAGCCATCAAACACAAGTTATTCTCCTCACATTCGGATTCATCACTTGTTGTGCTTGAGTCATTATCTTCCCATGCAATGTAGGCTCTCTTCCCTTTTCCATTTCGCTTGCTTTTCTTCTCCTCCTGTTGCTTCTTCAAGAGGTTTGGGCACTCAGCTTTATGTGTCCCGGTTTTCCACATTCAAAGCAATTAAAGGAGGATGTGCTTGCTTCCTCTTTCTTGTTTGTCTTTCTATTGAATTTGTAGGGGGGAATTTTTCTTTCTCCTTATGAATTTTCTGAACTTCTTCACCAGCAAATTGAAGTTCTCAGTTTCGGAATCATCGGAGCTTGATTCTTCACACACCACTTTTCCTTTGGCAGATTTCAAGGCTTTCAATGACACTCATTTTCCTTTCTTGTCCTGCTGTTCATTTTCTTCAAATATGTGCAGCTTTTGCTCATGCTCTCTTAGCTTCCCAAAGAGAGTAGCAAGTGTCAAGGAGGTCAAATCCTTTAATTCTTCTATGACTGTCACCTTTGCTTGCCATGATCTGTCCAAGCATTGCAACACTTTCAGATTCAGCTCTTCTTTCTCAAATTTCCTGCCAAAGTCAACAAGGTGATTTATCAAGTGTGTAAATCTCTTTTGAAAATCAGAAATAGATTCACCATTATGCATTCTAAACAGCTCATATTCTCTTATGAGAGTATGCTTTCTAGATCTCTTTACATCACTTGTTCCTTCATGAGTGACTTGCAAAGTATCCCACATTTCTTTAGCAGATATGCATTGTGATATTCTAAAAAATTCATCAATTGACAATGCAGATGTAATGATGTTTTTGGCTCTTTTGTCATGTTGGGCTCTTTTCTTTTCCTCATCACTCCACTCACTCCAATGTTTTTCTTTAATCTCATCACCATATTTTTTCATAGGGATATAGGGTCCATTTTCTATTGCATCCCATACAGCAATATCAATAGCTTCAATGAAAATTCTCATCCTAATTTTCCAGTAGACATAGTTTTCACCATTGAAAACAGGAGGTCTATGAATAGACACACCCTCACCATAGGGTAGGTTGTTATTGGCCATTTTTGAAATCTTGAATAACTCTCAAGAACCTTGCTCTAGATACCAATTGTTAGAAAAGAATGGCACAATCCAAGAGGGGGGGTGAATTGGATTCTATGACCCTTTAAAAAATTTCAGAGTATTTAGGATCTTTATTTCACTTAAACTTTTCTAAGACTGAATTTTCAATGAAGTTTCTTCAAAGACTTGTTTATAGAAGAATGAATGCTATATGCTTTCTTGATTACAAAATAATGAGGTTCAAATGTAATGCTTTTGTTTCAGATTAAACCATTGTCGCAACCCGAAAATTTTCGATCTTGCAACCTATGGTTTAGACATCCTTTTAAAGTCTCATCAATTAAGGAATGCCCAGACACCAGACTAATCCTTAATTAATGGTTTTGAAAAATGAGTTCATGGAGTCGCCACCAATGTTTTACTCAAAACATTGGAAAAAGAAAAGGTTTTTAAAAGTCCAATAATGGCCTTGATAACCAGAATTGGGTTCGGGGGTCGGTTACGTGCAGGGAAGGTATTAAGCACCCCTACAACGCCCTTAATTGGTACCCTATGATGAAGTTAACATTATAAATGATAATAATATAAATATTAAATCCCCTTTTATTAGTAATTATTTACATGCTTGAAATTTAAATTATACAATTAATCCTAAAATGTCTACATGATTATTTTTATTATAACAATATTTATTATAGAGAAGAAATAAATAAAAAAGGAGAAAAAGATTAACTAAAATACCTCTTGAATGAGCTCTATTGAATTGAATCTTCAAAACAGGAAGATTTTAGGTGCTTTGTGGCAACCCTTCACACTACAATGCCTCACAAAAATCTCAAGAAATACAAAAGAGAAGGAGAGAGAGAAAAAGAGAGAAATTTCGTGCTCTAAGGAGTCTGGACGAAATTTTGGAGTCCTGAGAAATGTGGCCAAGATTTCTATTTATAGGCATCAGACGTGGGCCGAAACGGCCCGTTCTGGATTTGGAACGGCCCGTTCCGGATCTGAACGTTATGTAGTATATTTGCACCCTAGAACGGCCCGTTCTAAAATTAGAACGACTCGTTCCAGGAACCAGAACGACCCGTTCTGATTTCAGAACGGCCCGTTCCGGGGTACAAAATTAAGCCCCTTTGATTGGTATGGAACAGCCCGTTCTGGTCTAGAACGGACCGTTCCAACCTACCATTTTTAGGCCTTTTAGAAGCCTCGGAACGGCCCGTTGCAATTCAAGAACGGCCCATTCCGGACTTGGGAACGACCCATTCCGGGCCACTAAAAATAGCTGATTTGGGCTTTTGGGCCCTCTGATGTCCTATCTTGTTGTTTGTAAGCCCCCCGGACGAAATTAGGTGTCTATAGATGCCCCTATTTACTTGTCCTTTAGAATAGCTGTGTTGCTTTTCTAAAGGCAAGAAAAGACGTAGACATTTCGTCCGGGTCTTCTCTTCATCTCTTTGGTGCTTCTGCGTTATTTCCCTTGTGATAGTGAGGTGAAAATTCAGATCTTCACTCTTGTTTTGACAATAGATACCTTCACGTTGTTTCCTTCTGGTAGACGGTGTTCCCTATATCCTTGCCCCATGGAGCAACTGAGTGTTGGGTTGTATGCTCTATTAGGTGTCAAGGATGGTGAACCGAAACATCTAGGCTTCAAGATCCATGTGAATGCCCCATGTCGCTTCTTGTGTCTGAATCTTCTCCTTTACTTCAGCAGTGTAAATGCCCCCACACCATTTCTTTCGGGTAGATGGTGTTTGCCTGTATCCTTATCCCTAAGAGCAACTGAATGTTGGTTTATATGCTCCGTCGGGTGATAAGGATGGTAAACTGAAACATCTAGGCTTCTAGTCTTGATGTAGATGCTTCCTACTGCTTCTGCTTGTCTCATGATAGTGTGTTTCTTTATTTGTGGCTTGTTATAGAGGGAGTATATTCTGAGCTCAACCTCTCCAAGCTGGACTGATATTTAGGGCTTCAGCCGCTCCACTACTAGTTTTGGGGTCTAGCAACCCTTACCGATCATGTACTAGTTTTAGGGATCTAGCAACCCTTACTGATTTTGTACTAGTTTTAGGGATCTAGCAACCCTTACTGATCTTGTACTAGTTTTGAGGATCTAGCAACCTTTTCACAAAGGTCAGGTAACGCACTTTGTTGTTGAAGTAGTTTCGTAGCTCAGCCTCTCCAAGATGGACTGATATTTTAAGGCTTCAACCGGCCTCTTCTAAGGTCAGGTAACCCACTTTTTTTGTTGAAGTAGTTTCGTAGCTCAGCCTCTCCAAGCTGGATTGATATTTTAAGGCTTCAGCCGGCCTCCTCTAAGGTCAGGTAACCCACTTTGTTGTTGAAGTAGTTTCGTAGCTCAGCCTCTCCAAGCTGGACTGATATTTAAGGCTTCAGCCGGCCTCCTCTAAGGTCAGGTAACCCACTTTGTTGTTGAAGTAGTTTCGTAGCTCAGCCTCTCCAAGCTAGACTGACATTTAAGGCTTCAGCCGGCCTCCTCTAAGGTTAGGTAATCCACTTTGTTGTTGAAGTAGTTTCGTAGCTCAGCCTCTCCAAGCTGGACTGATATTTAAGGCTTCAGTCGGCCTCCTCTAAGGTCAGGTAACCCATTTTGTTGTTGAAGTAGTTTCGTAGCTCAGCTTCTCCAAGCTGGACTGATATTTAAGGCTTCAGCCGGCCTTCTCTAAGGTCAGGTAACCCACTTTGTTGTTGTAGTATTTTCGTAGCCTCTCCAGGCCGTAGTATTTTCGTAGCCTCTTCAGGCCGTAGTATTTTCGTAGCCTCTTCAGGTCGTCTGCTGATATTGTGAGTATTATTATGTCGGCCTCTCCAGGCCGCCTGCTGACGGTGAGTATTATTGTGCCGGCCTCTCCAGGCCGCCTGCTGATGGTGAGTATTATTATGCTGGCCTCTCCAGGCCGCCTGTTGATGGTGAGTATTATTATGCCGGCCTCTCCAGGCCGCCTACTGATGATGATGATGTGATTCCCTCTTTTCTTTGGGAGGAGATCTGATGAAGATGAGGATTGCTGGTAGGTGGTGCCCTTGTGATGGTGGGCAAAGGAGTTGATGGGTGACAGGGATTCTAGTGTTGCCCCTGTCGTGTGAGTATTGTGATGCCTCTCCAAGCGCCTGCTTGTGGTAGGTTTTTTCTGAATTTCATTTTTTGTTTAGCTTCGGCTCTTTCATGTTTGAAGCTTGCCTTTTTTGCTATTTTTCTAAATGCTTCGGCTTTTTCAACATTTGTGAAGCTTGCCTTTTTCTCATGTTTGTTTTTCTTTTTTTATTGTCATCATTGGTGGAGGGATCTATTCCCATGATGTTATTTGCTGGATCTTTATTGAGGAGTATTATTTTGGAAGCCACTCCTGGCTTTGGTAGGAAAACATTCCTGATCTTGGCATTTTCATGAGTCTTCCATCATTCGGTTGAGGAGTAGGGCGCGATGGCCTCTACATGCTTATGGGTTTGCTTATTTGGTTGATTCTATTCCACTATTGATATGTCTTTGCTGAGTGGGCACATAGAATCACTTGGGATTGCCATTTGACACCGCTTCGACTCATGCTTGGCTATTGAGCTTTTACGAATGCTTTGTCCTGATGAATCTTTCTGACCCATAGCAAGTAGAATGCATGGATGCATGGATGCAATGAAAATGCAAGATAAGAATGATTCTTTTATTTATTTTTTTGTGTAACGCCCTTCCATATGCCCCTAACTCATATGCATGCGATGCAGTTTATGCTCATGTGTTTGTTCCTAAAGATGCAATTCAATTTTTTTTATGTCGGAAATTAACTTGTATGCATTAAGGTTAATGTTGACGCTTTCTTTCTATCCATGCCAATCTTGATTACTATCGGGATATGTTCTTTTGAGACCAAGCTTCAGTGGCTCCTTGACTATCCAGTCGATGTGTGGTCAAGCGTCTCTAACCTCTGTTTGAGGACATCTCGGCCTTCCCTCTGTGAGTATTCACTGTGCATTTTCAGTGTATCTTTTCAGTACCATTTTAATGCCATAAGGGTCAAGAGAAAAGAAGGAAGGAATGTTATATTATTATTTTGTTTTTTCAAAAGGGTTGTTAGAAGGGATTTTTCAAAAAGGATTTTTTAGAAGAAGGGTTGGCCAAGGTAGGCTTTAGTGTTTAGGGTTATCAAACAAAATGTATTTGCTACAAGGAAGCTATCATTGTGTTTTAGCCTTTTTGGAAAGTGGAGTGATGACTTGGGGTTGTGCTTTGTTTAGATGATCCGCCGAGCCACCTTTCGGTTTTCAACTCAGGTCGCTGCTTTGACGTCCTAACTTTTGCCTAGGTTACTTGAGATGTGTTCCCTAGCAGACATTTTTCTTTTGATCTTTTATTTTGCCTAGGTTACCTATTTTTACTTGTGGGTTGCCTAGCAGATCTTGCCTTAACTTTTGCGCAGCCCCCTTAGTGGGTTTCCTGCCGAGCCTTCATTTTTTTTGCAGCACTCATGAGGTATGGGATGTCTTTATTTAATCAAACCCTAGTCATGTTTGAATTCGTGATTATTCCTTTGTTATCCTTTCCATGCTATTATTGAGTAACATCTTTGTTGCAAATACATTTTGTTTGTTAAGGGTTGATGAATGAGGCCTAGAGTGGATATTTTAAAGGGAGAAGAGAAATGAAAGAATGTTATGGCATTTAAAACAGTACTTCCAATTTACACGTGCCCTTTTAGCAAAGCTCGGAGGCCCGGGCATGCCCCGAGTTCGTGATTCATACACAGAGAGATTAACCGAGGTTGCCCCCTAGAGAGGCATGGTTGACGATTGGTTGAACTACGTTAAGAACGCATTCCCACTTGCTTGAATGTGGGTGTTTCGACTTCAGAGTGAAACCTTTATGAATTCTTGCTTTCTAAAAGGAATACTCAAGCCACCTTTCGGTTTTCAACTTGAGCATGCATTGCTTTTTTTTTTTTTTTTACATATATATGTATATCCCTAACTTTTGCATAGGATGTATTCTATCGGGATTTTGATTCCTTTACCCTAATTTTTGCCTAGGATGTCCTTTACGGATTTTTGTCTTAGCGGGTTTTTGTCATGCAATGCCCTAGAAGCAAGGATTCATTCATTTTGATCATTCCTCCTATCCCAACAGTTGTCATTTCCGCATGGGGAACTCTCGGTGTTTGAATCGTCAATTTGGGCGTGTTATGCCCCCAGTCTTCTTGCACAATTACTGGTTTTTAAGTGCTTCCAATTTGATGTATCGAGTTTACACTTGATTATCAGTGATCTCATTATTTGATTAACACGCACAAGTTAGGTTTCCCTTTTTATTCTTATTTATTATTTACAAGGAAGGCATATTATCTATATGAAGTGCAAAATAGAATGCAAAGGTGATTGAGAAATTCAACAAATATCATTCTCATTGATTTGTTTGTTTAGAGAACATTCTTTGTACAAATCTTTCGGTGCACTTTGACGGTGTTGTAACAGGCTACAGAAGCTAATGCTTGAATGATGTCCCTATAGACATGCTTGCTCGTTCGTTGATTTGCAATTAGTCTTTGTTTCTTCTCAGATTCTCTTCTTGCTATTCCCATCAGAAGCAACCGTCAATAGAATCTTTGAGTTCCCCACTATTTTGGTGATTGCCAAAATTTTCATCTTTATTGACGAGTTTGATGAGTGAGAGAAGAAAGATGCGGTTTGGAGGTTTGGAGTGATTTGATAATGAATTAGAGGTGTAAGGGTGCTTAGACTGTTCTTTTGAAGCAAATTCTTTTTCTCTTTTTTTTTTTGCTTCAATTTCTTTTTTTTTTTTTTTTTAGCGTGCCTCCTTTTCAAAATTTCAAATAATCTCCTATTTGGGTTGAGGAAAGAAATCTTTCTAAATTGGAAGAAGTCTGAGAAGATGTAAATTTTGCCTTCTATTGAAAGGATGACGAGAGTTCAAAGTCTAGTAGGCCTCCTTAGTATAAAGGCACACGATTCTTGTACTTTAAAATGTTCTCTTTTCTCAAAAATCTTTATGTACTATGTGCCTTCCATTTTCTAATGAATGTATATGCTAAACTAATAGATGCATGATATTTATTTTTGCCTAAATTTTATCATTTTTATTTGTTACTAAAGGGGAATGATGCATGATTTTTGCAATATTTTTTTTTTGTTTTCTTTTGTTTTGAAATAAACTACCCTATATGATGCTTTAGAGTTAAGGTATACAGAAGGGAATTAAAATTTTTATCATATTTTTTTTATTAATATCTATTTGTTTGTAATTTTTATCCATTTGAAATAAATAAACACAAACAAATGCAACACACATATGCTCTAACAAATGTACACCCGCGAACAGTCACGTTTAAATCCTTGGTCTGTGGTCCCTGCAAGAAAAGTGCATTATATAGGACAGTTCTAATCTCACTGGTCTTAAGGCCCCCAAGGTGCCCCCATTATAGGGACCCAGTATCTCTGTCGCCGTCACCTGGCAAACTCTAAGGTCTGTCACAGTATTTCGGGCTAGAGTAACCGGTTATCACCTTGAGTGTGATTTCCGACAAGGCTCGCAGGCTCCAAGGCCAAACTTGGGCCGGCCGTACATCAACCACTCCCTATGTTTAATACTCTCATGCCCCCGGGTGTAGGAGGAACTGTTGTGTGCAAAGGATTGTGTACAGTTTTATTCAAATAGGTGCAGAATTCAAATAAACAAACAAACATATATTAAAGCCAAACAAATAAAACAAATAAAGTAAAGGAGAAAAATATTTAATTATTATTTTTATTTTACTAACTTCATCAATTAAATGGGCCTGACCCTCTTTAAACGTCCCCAGTGGAGTCGCCATCTGTCACAACCCGAAAATTTCCGATCTTGCAACCTATGGTTTAGACATCCTTTTAATGTCTCATCAATTAAGGAATGCCTGGACCCCAGACTAATCCTTAATTAATGTTTTTGAAAAATGAGTTCATGGAGTCGCCACCAATGTTTTACTCAAAACATTGGAAAAAGAAAAGGTTTTTAAAAGTCCAATAATGGCCTTGATAACCAGAATTGGGTTCGGGGGTCGGTTACGTGCAGAGAAGGTATTAAGCACCCCTACAACGCCCTTAATTGGTACCCTATAATGAAGTTAACATTATAAATGATAATAATATAAATATTAAATCCCCTTTTATTAGTAATTATTTACATGCTTGAAATTTAAATTATACAATTAATCCTAAAATGTCTACATGATTATTTTTATTATAACAATATTTATTATAGAGAAGAAATAAATAAAAAAGGAGAAAAAGATTAACTAAAATACCTCTTGAATGAGCTCTATTGAATTGAATCTTCAAAACAGGAAGATTTTAGGTGCTTTGTGGCAACCCTTCACACTACAATGACCTACATCCAGTCCTCAATCAGCACCTGATCAAGATTTGTTCCGCTATCTCAATGAAGAAGGTTTACAAGCATACCACACATGCATATACTTCAACAGTAAAGATAACCACTTTCTTGACCCTAAGAAAGTACCCCTTGTAGAAATCCACTACAAGAATCCTTACCACTTGAGAAACCCTTCTCAAGATTTTACAAGTATTCACAAAGAATAAAGGAACGAATTATTTATTTATTTATTTATTTTTTTTTTTGGGTTAAAATGGAAACTACCTATATGAATGTGATGAAGGTAGATGTTAACACCATGTAAGGGAAGATTCTTATTCCTATTTATTCTTATTATTTATTATTTTTTTTTTTTCTAAAAAAAGGGAATGTTGTATGTTTAAAGAATGCAATGTATGCTCAAACAATGTCACATAAACAATGCACAAACAATTCACTCATCCACGAACAGTCACGAGCGAATCACGAGGTAGGGGTATCCTGCAGAAAAGTGCATATTCAAGGAAGTTCTAACTGTTCTCACCGGTCCAAGGCCCCCAAGGTGCCCCCATTATAGGGACCCAATTCCTCTCGTCGTAAGTCGATGGAAAGTTCCAACGCACTGTCGGACTTGAGTTCATGGTTATCACCTTAAGTGATGCTTTTCGACAACGGTCTACGGGTACTTATAGACCCATTCGACAACCGGCCGTACTAACATCCACTCCCTATGGCTTTCTACTCATGCCCCCGGGTATAGAGGGAACTGTTGTGTGCAAAGGTTCGTGTGCAGTTTATATTTCAAACAATTGCAAAAATTTTAAACATCCAACAGTTATTGAAGCCAACTAGGTAAAACATGTTATCATACAAGCGAGGGGTAATGAAGTAATTTTAAACTATTATTTTAGAAACAATCCATCACTAAATGGGACTGACTCTCGAGGCTTCCCCAGTGGAGTCGCCATCTGTCGCCACCCGCCGAAACGGACCTTGGCATTCGCGACGATGGTTGGACTCTTATTAGATTTTGGAAAAATGATGGATTGTTAGGGCGACTTATTCTCAAACTGAGACCTCATCGGACTAACAATACTTATTAAATGATTCTCACCAATCTATGTTAATCCCAAACGGGACCCTCCACGGATTAGCGGTTTTCGTAAAAAGAAGGGTTCTTGGAGTCGCCACCAATATTTTACTCAAAACATTGGAAAAAGATATAAGGCAATTGATTTTCGTAAATCAACTTTGGCCATTACAACTAGAGTCGGGTAAGGGAGTCGGTTACGTGCGAGGAAGGTGTTAGCACCCCACAACGCCCCTTTGGGTTCCCTATGACGAATTATTTCATAAATAATAGTATAAAGTTACTAAATTACCCCTTTTTATTAGAAACGATTATAGATAAAATATTTACATGATGAAAGCTCTAAACATGTAATGCAACAAAAAATCAATAAAAGCAGTAAAAGAAAGGATTTAAAAAGAAACCTCCGAAGCGGGCTTTTATATATATATGAACAACGTTAGGAGGCTTTTTGGCGCTCCTTCCCACTACACGTCCGCTCGCTCCTTTCCCCTAAAGACAAAATTTTTACTATGGAAATCAAAGAGATTTCCCTTCGACTTGTTCGAATCTCAAGCTAATGGCTCGTGACTCAAGAACTTCGTCGGATCGACTCCCAGAGAGACATCTAGGGCAGAGAAGAGCTCAAAAACCCAAGAATACTCAGCAGGAGGGTTGAGGAATCAGTAAAAAGTGTGGGAGGACGTGCAAATGACGTCCTATTTATAGGATTGAGGCGCAATACGGCCTGGGAGGTCAATACGGCCCGTACTGAGTTTTTGAACTACAGTATGGCCGTATTGAATTTGGTACGGCCCATACTGAAGTTTTTTGAACTACAGTACGGCCGTATTGAATTTGGTACGGCCGTACTGAAGTTCAAAAACTTCAGTACGGCCGTATTGAGTTCACTACGGCCGTATTGCAGTTCAAATGGCTCAGTAGGGCCGTACTGAACCTCTAGGAGGGTGTATTGAGCTCCAATCCTCGCACACCCTTATTCTAAGCTACTCTAAGACTTCTAGACCTACAAAGAATCATCCTAGGGTCTTCCAGGAGTCCTTCCGGCTGACTTTCCTTCGGTCTTTGAGAGTCTTTGAGTCTTATTTCCGACCCGGACAATTTTAGGGGTCTACAGCTACCCCCCCTTTACTTAGTCAAATGGATTTTTGGTGTACCGGTTGACAAGTAAAGGAGTTGACCCAATTGTCCGGGGAACAGGCCACCCTTCTGACTTGTAGTGTCTTCAGGTGGGAAAACTGTTGAGTAGCCTCTCCAGGTTGAGTATTAGTCGTCGCCTCTCCAGGCTCGTTGCATACCTCGGTGTTTCTGACAACCTCGGTAGCGTGAGTTTGCCCTCTCCAGGGTCTGCATGCCTCCATGTTTCTGACGATGTTGGCAGCTGCATACCTCCGTGTTTCTAACGACGGGGTAGCTGAGTATTAGTCGTCGCCTCTCCAGGCTCGTGCATACCTTGGTGTTTCTGACAACCTCGGCAGTTGCATACCTCCGTGTTTCTGACGACGGGGTTGCTGAGTATTAGTCGTCGCCTCTCCAGGCTCGTGCATACCTTGGTGTTTCTGACAACCTCGGCAGCTGCATACCTCCGTGTTTCTGACGACGGGGTAGCTGAGTATTAGTCGTCGCCTCTCCAGGCTCGTTGCATACCTTGGTGTTTCTGACAACCTCGGTAGCTGCATTCCTTCGTGTTTCTGACGACGGGGTAGCTGAGTATTAGTCGTCGCCTCTCCAGGCTCGTGCATACCTTGGTGTTTCTGACAACCTCGGTAGCTGCATACCTCCGTGTTTCTGACGACGGGGTAGCTGAGTATTAGTCGTCGCCTCTCCAAGCTCGTTGCATACTTCGGTGTTTCTGACAACCTCGGTAGCTGCATACCTCCGTGTTTCTGACGACGGGGTAGCTGAGTATTAGTCGTCGCCTCTCCAGGCTCGTTGCATACTTCGGTGTTTCTGACAACCTCGGTAGCTGCATACCTCCGTGTTTCTGACGACGGGGTAGCTGAGTGTTAGTCGCCGCCTCTCCAGGCTCGTTGCATACCTTGGTGTTTCTGACAACCTCGGCAGCTGCATACCTCCGTGTTTTTGACGACGGGGTAGCTGAGTATTAGTCGTTGCCTCTCTAGGCTCGTTGCATACCTTGGTGTTTCTGACAACCTCGGCAGCTGCATACCTCCGTGTTTCTGACGACGGGGTAGCTGAGTATTAGTCGTCGCCTTTCCAGGCTCGTGCATACTTCGGTGTTTCTGACAACCTCAGTAGCGTGAGTTTGCCCTCTCCAGGGCCTGCGGTTTGCCCTCCCCAGGGTTGCATACCTCCGTGCTTCTGGTCACTTTGGTAGCGTGAGTTTACCCTCTCCAGGGATTTGTGATGATTTTGTCTCCACAGTCCACGATGCTGCTTCGACAGTTGTTTTCGATTTTTGTGCCGCTGAGGGCTGGATAACACAGGGATCCGTCTAGGGGATGTGTAGTTACTCATAGGTTCTTGTGTCCCAACTTTCCATTGCGTAGTTGGTGCCCACTGGGGAAATTCTGATTCCTTGGGGATGTAGACATGAAGATGCTCTTTCTGGGGTGAGCGGTGCCTTATGATTGGCTGACGTCCTTTCGACGTTGGTGGAGTATCCCGGTTATCCTTGTTCGGGTGACTCTTTTTGATTTTTCTGGTTTTGTTGCCTCTGTGTAGGCTGTTATTCGCTGGGGGATTCTGTCATTTTGATCTTTTCTGATTTTCCCTTTTTTGAAGGAGTGCCTCTGAGTAGGCGAATGGGAATTGAGGATCTTGTGTATCCCAGAGTATTATTTAGAAAGCCTCTTCAGGCTTAGCTTCACTCGGCGCTCGAGTTGGAAAGCTATCTTCCACCGAGGAAGTTTAAGTCCTTTGACTCGGATATTCTGTTCGGATGATCATGCTTCCATCGGGGAATCTTGCTGATCCTGCTCTGATAGCTTTCACTGGGAATTCGGCCCAAGAGTGCAAGTTGAGATGTCTCTGGGGAGTATTATTTCGGCAAGCCTCTCCAGGCTCAGTTATTCTGTATGATTGTTTGATTTTCTGAATTTTGCCTTTTTTGTCGATTTTCGGCTTTTTCTGTACAGAAATTAAGACGCTAAAGAATTTGGATTCAAAAGTGGAAAATTCATTTATTAAATGGAATGAAATTTGTACAATGGTAATGAAAAGAGTAGGGCACAGCCCGAGCAAGAAAAATAGCTGGTCTTCACTCCTCTGCTGGCGGATCCTGTGGAGGGTCTGGGAAGCGACGATGCAGCCAGACTGATAGGCTATCAAAATCCTGTCTCAGGGCGTCTATGCTGTGCTGAGCAGTGTCGAATCGAGCGTCGATGCTCTGCTGCAACGTGTCGAAACGAGCATCAAAGTAGGCCCTGTCCTGCTGCGAGGTGTTGGCCTCTGGCTGCGGGTCCACATCACCCGGGAGCTCGATGTTCTCGAAGAGCTCGCTGAAGGTGTCGTGGGCGGTCGCTCGTACATATTGCCTCCCTGCCCTGGCAATAATCTTCATGTTGAGCAGGGTGGCCGCATTGATGGGCTTGGGCGCCAATTCTCCCGCATCTACGCCATCGGGGCACCCCCAAGTCTCGGCGAGTCGTGAAAGGAGCGTGGAGACCATAATGTACCCTCGCCGAGCGTCGCTACCCTCTCTTGCCCCCAGGTTCTTTATGTGCTCGAGGAAAAAGAATCCGGGGTTGGCTCTCTGTCCGGTGACCATGCAATAAAGAGCCAGCAGATCCTGCCGCGTCACTGACTCTGGGCTCTTCGGTCTGGCATGGATGGAGCCGATGATCAGCTTGTGGCAGATCCGGAGCGCCGTCGGGAGCCGAGTACCCTTCACTCCGGCGTGGTAGTCCATCTGACCCGTGAGGTCTCTCCACATCTCGTTCGGGGTCAGATTATCGGGACACTCGCAGATGGCGTCCCGATATTCCAGTTGATCAGCTCGCTGAAAGAAGCCAGCCTGGACGTTGAACTCATCCAACGTCAGGGAGCGGTATCCTCCCTTCATCCAGAAATCCACCAAGTAGACCGTCGCACCGTAGCTATTCGTCGACTCTATGACGCCGACGGTAGCCAGAAACTCCTTTGTCACAGTCGGGAAGATCTGAGGGTGGGGATCAAGGAGGAACCCCCATCCTATGGCGTTGATGTAGCCTATGATCTCGTCCTCCCATTCCATCGCCTGGAGGATGTTGAAGTCGAGCACCCTCGACGGATGGAAGACGAATGACTCAAGGAGCTCCAGCCTCTCTTGATACCGCGCGGTCATTTCGAGTTGCGCGGGGACCCTGTGCCTCTTTCTTGATGACTCGGCCATTTCTCGGAATTGGGGGGAGCTCAGACTCACTCACAGACAAAGTATGCAGAGGGATGAGAATGCTATGCAGAATGAGAGGGGGAAGGGGCGTATTTATAGGAAAAAGTAAGTCAGTACGGCCCGTATTGAATTCAATACGGCCGTACTGACTTTGTCGTTATTGTGCAAAATGGGGGGGCCAATACGGGCCGTATTGGATTCAATACGCCCGTATTGGTGTGACCGTTACGGTCAATACGGGCGTATTCAATTCGGTACGCCCGTATTGAACTGAAGAGTTGCCCATAACCCTAGTTTCAATACGGGCGTATTGAACCTGGTACGGGCGTATTGAGTTTTTTTTTTTTTTTTTTTTTTTGTTGAAATAAACAGAGAATAAATGATCTTCCATTACACCTATCATCTGTATGCATGTATGCGGTATGATGCACCTAATTCTATTTGATTTATTTTTTCAAAAGAATTAACTGATGCGTTTCTCTGTTTGGATTTTTGCCATTCCTCTAGACGGGCTGTGCGCTGCCGATTTCTGTAACCGAGGAATGATGCGTGTTATATTGAGATTGGTGCCATCAACCTAGTGATCCTTCCCTTCCTTTAGAAGATGTATCAACCCTCCTATTGACCACTATATCTCCATGTTTCCGCTAGATTACTCTAAAATCGTTTGGGACAAGAGAAAAGAAGGGAAAGATATTTTTTGTTCGGAAGTTTGTGTTTTAGAGGGGATTATTTTTTCGAAAATGGTTTTTGTAAGAATGGCTGGCCAAGGTAGGCTTATGTGTTTAGGCTTGTTTGATTAAACACTTATGAAGTTAAGGAAGTCTTGTTATTGACGTTGTGATTTGACAACTTAGATAGTTTCCTTGAACCTTTCTTTTTGAATTCAGCTCATGGTACCATCATGGATTTATTTTTGCTTTTTGATTGTCCTTATTTTTGCCTAAGACACCCTTTTGTGGCGTCTTAGCGGACCTTTGTTTTTGTTTATTTTTGTAACCCTAGCTTTTGCCTAGGTCACCCTTTCGTGGGATTCCTAGCGGGTCTTTTGCTCTTATTTTTGCGCAGCCCCCTTTTTGGGTTTCCTGCCGAGCTTCTTTTTTGTTTTTAGGATTTTTGTTTTTAAAGGATTTCTTTTTTATCCATGATGGCACTTGTCGAGGCCAAGGAATGGTGCTCCAAGTTGTCATACACACTTCCACATAAAAATGATGCGGGTTTATTGTTATTAAGACAATTTTAACTTCATTCATGCTTATTCAAACAGGGTTAAGAATAATGTGGTCTAGAAATTTATTGTAAGCAAGAAAAGGGAGAAAATGGAAACTACCTATATGAATGTGAAAATGGAAACTACCTATTAAGACAATTTATTGTTTTTGTATTTATTTATTTATTTATTTTTTTTATTTTTATTTTTTGGGTGAAAATGGAAACTACCTATATGAATGTGATGAAGGTAGATGTTAACACCATGTAAGGGAAGATTCTTATTCCTATTTATTCTTATTATTTATTATTTATTTATTTTTTTTCTAAAAAAAGGGAATGTTGTATGTTTAAAGAATGCAATGTATGCTCAAACAATGTCACATAAACAATGCACAAACAATTCACTCATCCACGAACAGTCACGAGCGAATCACGAGGTAGGGGTATCCTGCAGAAAAGTGCATATTCAAGGAGGTTCTAACTGTTCTCACCGGTCCAAGGCCCCCAAGGTGCCCCCATTATAGGGACCCAATTCCTCTCGTCGTAAGTCGATGGAAAGTTCCAACGCACTGTCGGACTTGAGTTCATGGTTATCACCTTGAGTGATGCTTTCCGACAACGGTCTACGGGTACCTATAGACCCATTCGACAACCGGTCGTACTAACATCCACTCCCTATGGCTTTCCACTCATGCCCCCGGGTATAGAGGGAACTGTTGTGTGCAAAGGTTCGTGTGCAGTTTATATTTCAAACAATTGCAAAAATTTTAAACATCCAACAGTTATTGAAGCAACTAGGTAAAACATGTTATCATACAAGCGAGGGGTAATGAAGTAATTTTAAACTATTATTTTAGAAACAATCCATCACTAAATGGGACTGACTCTCGAGGCTTCCCCAATGGAGTCGCCATCTGTCGTCACCCGCCGAAACGGACCTTGGCATTCGCGATGATGGTTGGACTCTTATTAGATTTTGGAAAAATGATGGATTGTTAGGGCGACTTATTCTCAAACTGAGACCTCATCGGACTAACAATACTTATTAAATGATTCTCACCAATCTATGTTAATCCCAAACGGGACCCTCCACGGATTAGCGGTTTTCGTAAAAAGAAGGGTTCTTGGAGTCGCCACCAATATTTTACTCAAAACATTGGAAAAAGATATAAGGCAATTGATTTTCGTAAATCAACTTTGGCCATTACCACCAGAGTCGGGTAAGGGAGTCGGTTACGTGCGAGGAAGGTGTTAGCACCCCACAACGCCCCTTTTGGGTTCCCTATGACGAATTATTTCATAAATAATAGTATAAAGTTACTAAATTACCCTTTTTTATTATAAACGATTATAGATAAAATATTTACATGATGAAAGCTCTAAACATGTAATGCAACAAAAAATCAATAAAAGCAGTAAAAGAAAGGATTTAGAAAGAAACCTCCGAAGCGGGCTTTTATATATATATGAACAACGTTAGGAGGCTTTTTGGCGCTCCTTCCCACTACACGTCCGCTCGCTCCTTTCCCCTAAAGACAAAATTTTTACTATGGAAATCAAAGAGATTTCCCTTCGACTTGTTCGAATCTCAAGCTAATGGCTCGTGACTCAAGAACTTCGTCGGATCGACTCCCAGAGAGATATCTAGGGCAGAGAAGAGCTCAAAAACCCAAGAATACTCAGCAGGAGGGTTGAGGAATCAGTAAAAAGAGTGGGAGGACGTGCAAATGACGTCCTATTTATAGGATTGAGGCGCAATACGGCCTGGGAGGTCAATACGGCCCGTACTGAGTTTTTGAACTACAGTACGGCCGTATTGAATTTGGTATGGCCCGTACTGAAGTTTTTTGAACTACAGTACGGCCGTATTGAATTTGGTACGGTTTCACTAAGGCCGTATTGCAGTTCAAATGGCTCAGTACGGCCGTACTGAACCTCTGGGAGGGTGTATTGAGCTCCAATCCTCGCACACCCTTATTCTAAGCTACTCTAAGACTTCTAGACCTACAAAGAATCCTAGGGTCTTCCAGGAGTCCTTCTGGCTGACTTTCCTTCGGTCTTCGAGAGTCTTTGAGTCTTATTTCCGACCCGGACAATTTTAGGGGTCTACATGGGATAATCGATTAATTTGCAAATAATCGATTATTGCAGCAAGGCATCCCATTCTGCCTGTTGCTGGAATAATCGATTATATTTAATGATAATCGATTATTTTGAGTTAGTTCTCAAAACTTCGTTTTATGTGTCAAAATAACTTTTTAGTCCCTTTAACTCATCATCATACACTCTCTAATTAGTTTAGATATAGATTTTGCTTATGCACACAACACACACAACAAATAAACTCATTCAAAACAATTTATATATTAATCCCTATTACATAGCACTTTCTTTGACTTTGTTTTTGTCTTCTAAGTTTGTTGTTGCTTGTTGTTGTCTTTGACACATATTTTGTGATCATCAAAACTCCTTTAAGCTTCAGAGATAATCTTGACCTCATCAAGTTCAGGCTCCCCTAAGCTCAACAGCTAAGTCCAAAAATAGATCCAATGCTCCCCAAAAATACGTCTAGCCTATTTTCTCACCCTAATAAAATACCCTAGTCCAAATTAAAATTCTATAATCTAAGGCACCCCATAATACAAAGGTAAAATGGGAAATACAAGTAAAAATAAATCCTATGTCTAAGATACCCAAAATACAAGGGTAAAAATGGAAAATTAAAGACAAGGGAAAAATAGAAATAAAAATAAATTCTATGCTGACAAGGCATAGGAGAATGATCAATATTCTTTAGCCATAAGAAACATGTCTTTAGGGGTGTTAGCTCCCCTATCGTCTTCCAATCTCCTAGCCATGGACCTAGTGATGGTTCCCACATGAAGCTCCAAGGATGGTCCTCCATCAAGATAAGAGATGAACATTTTCACACAATGTATTAAATGCTTGCAGTAACGACTAATTTACTCTCTCTAGTCTCGAAGAGAAGACAAACAAAAAATCCAAAAAAGATTGCTCAACAATGATTTTCTTTCAAGATACTATATAAGGGATTCTCAAATCAAGACAAATAGACATGAAAAAGGAGATAACAGACAAAATAAAGTTACCACTTGTCGGAACCCGAAAAATTCCGATCTTGCCCATAGATGGTTTAGACTTCCATTTCTAAAATCTCACTGATTTGGGAATGCTCGGAGACCAGACTAATCTCTAACTAATGGTTTTTGAAATAGGTTCGAAGGAGTCGCCACAAATATTTTACTCAAAATATCAAAAAAAAGAAAAGATTTTGAAATTACAATAAAGGCTTTCATAGCCAAAATTGGATTTGGGAGCCGGTTACGTGTAGGGAAGGTGTTAGGAACCCTACAATGCTCTAAATCGGTACCCTATGATCATATTAGCATAATAATAAATAATATTTTAAAATATTTTATCCTTTTTTATTATTTAATATTATTTACATGACGAAAAATACCTATTATCTACATGATTATTTATTGGCATATAAGAATTATAAATAAAATGATAAATAAAGAAATAAAATTAATAAATGAAATAATAAATAAAAAAATAAATAAAAAGAATAAATAAAAGATAATAATTTAAAAACTCTGAAGCAAGCCTTTTATAAGGGACTCTTTCCAAATGCGTGCAGCGTGCGTTTTGGTAGCCCTTCGGTCTACAAAAACCTCACTATTGTAGACACCCAATTTCGTCTAGGGGGCACACAAACAAGAAAATGGACCTACGTCATGAAGGAAAGGAGCTCCCAAAGTAGGCAAACAACAAGACAGGGTATCAGAAGGCCTAAAGGTCAAATAAGGTTGTTTTAGTAGCCTGGAACGGGCTGTTCCAGAATCGGAACGGGCCGTTCCGAACCTCGGAACGGGCCGTTCTAATATTAGAACGGGTCGTTCCAACGTGACTAAAACACCTAAAGATCCAATACCGGAACGGGCCGTTCCAATACCAGAACGGGCCGTTCCAAACAAGTCAAATTTGGAACAGGCCATTCTAGAAAGGATAAATATGTGTTAATTTCTACTCTGGAACGGGCCGTTCCGATTTCAGAACGGGCCGTTCCAGGGTGCGTAATTTAAACATAACGTTCGGATCTGGAACAGGCCGTTACGGCCCACATCTGATGCCTATAAATTGAAGCCTCGGGCACAGTTCTCAAGGGGCCAGAGAAATTTCGAATAAGACTCCTTTGAGCACGAAAATTCTCGATCTCTTTCCCTTCTATTATATTTCTTGAGATTTGTGTCGCATCTCTATCTTCTTTCTCCCTTCTATTGTATTTCTTGAGATCTGTGAGGCATACTGTAGTGTGAAAGGTCGCCACGCACAAAGCACCTTCTCCATATTTGAAGATTCAATAGAGCTCGTTCAAGAGGTATTTCAGTCAATCTTCTTCTCTTCCTTTTATTCCTCATCTTTATCACTTTTTTTTGTTATAGTAAACGTCATAATGTAAATATTTTAGGATTAATCACTTAATTTATATTTTAAGCATGTAAATAATTATTAATAAAGGGGATCTAATATTTAATTTATTAATTCTTATCACGTTAACTTCATCATAGGGTACCGATTGAGGGCGATGTAGGGGTGCTTAATACCTTCCCTACACATAACCGACCCCCGAACCCAATTTTGGTTATTAAGGCCATTATTGGATTCCTTTTTAAAAAAAAACCTTTTCTTTTTCCAATGTTTTGAGTAAAATATTGGTGCTGATTCCATGAACCTATTTTTAAAACCATTAATTGAGGATTAGTCTGGTGTCCGGGCATTCCTTAATTGATGAGATTTTCAAAAGGATGTCTAAACCATTAATCGCAAGATCAAAAATTTTCGGGTTGCGACAGATGGCGACTCCACTAGGGACGTTTTAAGAGGGTCAGGCCCAAATAAATGACGTAGCTAATAAAATAAGAATAAATAATTTAAATATTTTTCCCCTTTACCTTGTTTATTTTCTTTGTTTGACTTTGATATCAGTTTGTTTATTTAAATTCCGCACATGTTTGGAATAAAAATTGTACACAAACCTTTGCACACAACAGTTTCCCCTACACCCGGGGGGCATGAGGGTATTAAACATAGGGAGTGGTTGACGTACGACCGGCCCAAGTTTGGCCTTGGAGCCTGCAAGCCTTGTCAGAAATCACACTCAAGGTGATAACCGGTTACTCTAGCTTGAAATATTGCGACAGACCTTAGAGTTTGTCAGGTGACGGCGACAGAGATACTGGGTCCCTATAATGGGGGCACCTTGGGGACCTTAAGACCAAAGTGAGGATAATTAGAACCGCCCTATACAATGCACTTTTCTTAACAGGGACAACAGACCATGTATTTATACGCGACTGCTTGTGGATTGTTTGAGCATATGTTTGTTGCATTTTGTCTATTCAAACCATTCATTTATTTTTTATAATTCCCCTAAGGTAAAGAAAAACACAAAAAAAGTATAAAAAAAATGCATTATCATGTGAGAGAAAACCTAGTGTGAAAATAAGATCTGTGAGAATTATACATCCCCTCTTTAAAAAGGGGGCATCATGCATTTTCCAAAAAAATAAATAAATAAATAAATAAATATAAAAGAGAGAGTAAAAAAGAGGGACATGCATACCACATACATTCCTAAGATCACAAGGAGATTTCTCACAAAGACTGATGAACTCCAATTAGTGTGACCTTTGTTACATCGTAAACATTTACGAAAAGGGACACTTTGATCTGATGTTCAAAGGAGTGGCTACCAAGTCTTTGTTGAGAGACTTCCTTCATGCATTATCATTTAAATAAGCTTAATAGGAAAATATCTTATCCCTTAAAGGTGGCTTTTCAACATTCCGTACTCACACGAGCTCAAAAGATAAAAGCTATGGAAGACCTAGAGGAAAGAAATCATGTCCTCAATGAGGAGCTTGAACAGCTCAAGGAACAAATGGCTAGAATGCTTGAGGCCATGAACAAATTGCAGCATGACAATACTACTAGCAACGTCGGTGACGTTTCCAAAAATCATCTGAACGCCTTGGAAGAAAGATTGAGAGTTCTGGAAGGCCATAGTTTTGGCGTTCAAGAGGGTGCGGATATGTGCTTGGTGCAAGACATCCAATTCCCCGCCAAGTTCAAAATCCCTGACTTTCAAAAGTACACCAGAGCCAGTTGTCCAAAAGGACATCTAACAATGTACTGTAGGAAGATGGCAGCCTACGTGGACAATGAAAAGCTCCTGATACACTTTTTTCAGGAAAGCCTTTCAGATGTCGCTCTCAACTGGTACATGCAGCTGGATGGAGGGAGGATCCAAACATGGAAACAGTTAGCCGATGCTTTTCTTCGTTGATACAAGTATAACATCGACCTAATTCCTGATAGGTCTGATTTACAAAGCTTGAGCAAGAAGGGCGATGAGTCTTTTAAAACCTATGCACAGAGATGGAGAGAATTGGCTGCGCAAATAGAGCCTTCATTATCTGACAAGGAGATGGTGACAATGTTCATCAACTCTGTAAGTGGACCCTATTATGAAAAGATGATAGGGAACACGTCGAACCTTTTTGCCGACATAGTCACCATAGGTGAAAGGGTTGAGCAAGGCTTAAAAAGCGGGAAGATAGGGAAGGCTCCGAAAAGTTATGACCCTAGGAAGATCTATGAAAAGAAGAGGGAAAAAGGGGTCCACGCCGTCATCTTTACTCCAAAAAGTCAAGTCACACCACAGGCAAAGCCTAGAGACGACAAGGTAGTAGACAAAATCCCCATCACATACACAGAGCTACTACCCCAACTCCTAGAGGCTTCGATGATAGTTCGACTTCCTCCAACGAAGAAGATGGACCCTCCTTACCCGCCATGGTACAAAACTGAGGAAAGGTGTGACTATCACTCTAACTCTCCGGGGCACTCCGTGGAGTGATGCAAGGCCCTACAATTCCACGTGCAAGGACTTGTAGACGCTGGGTGGTTGAAATTTGACACCAACACACCTAACATCGACAAGCACCCACTGCACAAGCATGATGGGGAACGACCTTGGAGTATAAGATTGAGAGATTACTAGAGTAGGGGGCTCTCTTTTTTCAAAAAAAAATAAATAAATAAATTTAAATTCATGCTCAAACTCATGACCTTCGCCCATGGTCACGAGTTCAAAATAAGGGCTTGTATAAGTTTTTACATTCATCAATAAGATATGTCATTTCTACAAATCTCTGTTTCATTCCCTTCTCCCTTTTATCACTAAAATCTAAAACCAATCATATTGCCGAAATACCAAAAAAAAAAAAAATAGACATGACTGAAGATAATAAAATTAATCAAAGCTTCGAACATCTACGATGCATTATCTGAGTCTAAGGTAGATAAGGAGATCACTTCGTTGAAACATATAAGGATAAGAAAGTGATCAAATGCAAAATCATAAGATTCTCACTACACAAGAGGAGTCTTACAAAAACATCAACTTAATTTGGCTGACAAAAGAAGCACAAATCTCGGTCCATGAAAGAACTCTCAACACCCGTAGGCCGGGGCAACATCTTTCTCCTCGGTGTACGGGATGTTGAGCTTAGGGGAGCTGAAGACTTTAAGAGTTTTGATGATCACAACAACTTGGAGACAACAAGTGTACAACAACAACATTGAACACAAAAACAAAGTCAAGGAAGAGTCAAGAAAAATACCTTGAAGTATAGCTATGTAATAGAGCTTAGGAAGCAAATTGTTATAAATGAATTGTTATATTTGTGTCTGTGTGTGCTTTGTGCATTGAGCAAATCTTGTCTAGAATCAAGTAGGGAGTAGATGATGATGAGTTAAACATTGGAAAATTATTTTGAGACTTAAAATGAAGTTTTAAGAACTGACTCAAAATAATCGATTATTGTTAAATATAATCGATTATTTCAGCAAGTGGGCTAAGTGGAATGCCTTGCTGTAATAATCGATTATTTGCTAAAATAATCGATTATTTCAGGAACAACTCTCTGGAATAATCGATTATCCAGCTAAATAATCGATTAAATTGTTCTTGATTGATTTCCAGAAATCTGAAGAACAAAATAATCGATTATTCTTTAAAATAATCGATTATCTGGGTTTGAATTTTTATAAATAGTTTGAACTCTTTTGAAACTTCATAACATTGAGTAAAAACTGATAATCAACTCGTAAAAATGTTTTAGAGAGTCTGTGTGACATCTTGGAGAGTTTTCTTTGTGAAATCCAAGAGAAAAACGTTTGTGAAAAGCTTGTGAGGAAATCATCATCATCATCATACTCTTGAAAGAGGAAGACAAAGATTTGTTCAAGAATTCCAGGTGAATTCGTTTCATTTTATTCTTTATGAATCTTTGTGAAAAATCTTGAGAAGGGTTTCTCAAGTGGTGAAGTTTCTTGTAGTGGGTTCTACAAGGGTTACTTTCTTGGGGTCAAGAAAGTGGTTATCTTTTTGTAGTGAAGTATATGCATGTGTGTGTGCTTGTAAACCTTCTTGCTAAAAGATAGTGGATCAAATCTTAATCAGGTGGTGATTAAGGACTGGATGTAGGTCACATGTGGAGTGGCTGAACCAGTATAAAAGACTTGTGCAATCTTCTTCAACCTTATCTCTTATTTTGAAATTTCTTGGTTGTGCTTTAAAGAAGATAAAACTTGATTAACATGTGTATGTGAATTTTGATGGTTTAAATCTATAATTGGATATTATATTTGAACCTCATTGTCTTGTAATCAAGTTGCACATTGCATTCATATCATTGTAACAAGTCTTTAAGAGTGCTTCATTTGAAAATTCTGTCATAGAAAAGTTTTAATTGAATTTACGATCCAAAAACTCTGATAAATTTTTAAAGGGTCATTGAATCCAATTCACCCCCCCCTCTTGGATTGGGCCATTCTTTTCTAACACGGGACGGGGGCAGCGTTAACGTAGATAGCAGGAGGTTTCGTTAAAACAAAGAAGTGTTATGCCCCAAAGACATCACTTGCAAAATACTACTAGGATGAAAAACCAAAAAGGGCGTCCTAAGCAAAAAAAAAAAAAAGGAGTTCCCGCTAGGATATGTCCTAGGCAAAAAATTAGGGGTATAAAAAATTAAAAATAGCAAGTGATGACTTTTCAAGTTGAAAACCAAAAGGCGGTTTGATTACTCCTGCAAAAGGCCAAAACTTTTGGAAGACTCTGCCCGAGACTCAGATATGTAGTCCAAGATAATTGGAAGAGTGATTATAATAATTATCCAAGGAAATGTTTGTTGAAAAACTTAAACACTGACCTACCTCAACCGTCCATTCATTCTAAATCATCCTTTCTTTCCTTTCTATCTTGTCCTATCCTAATGACATATTTTGTTTAGGGTAGTCAAAATTTAAACATGTCCAAGAAAAAAAAAGGAAAAAAAATGAAAATAACCCACTGGGATGAAAACCCCCAAAGGGCATCCTAGGCAAAAATTAGGGCAAAAGAAAAGAGCAAAAATACCCGCTAGGATACATCCTAGGCAAAAGTTAGGATTTCTAAACAAAAAAAAAAGAAGAAGAAGAAAAGAGAAAGCCCCAAGACGGTTCAATACATCAAACGGCCAATACAACTAAATGTCGTGCATCAAGCAGAGTAGTTTATTCGTGAGAAGTAGAAAAGGGAAGCCACCTTCTAAAAAAAAAAATCAACATACATTGCATGCATCCAAAAGCATTTCACACACTTAGAAAACTTTCTTTATCCAAAGGGGATTATTCAAAAATAAATAAATAAATCTTGCATAAAATAAGCATTCAACATTTCTGCATCTTGACAAGAAAAGCCAAAAAAAAGGAAACACAAATTCCAATTGACAGCATCTGAACAAAACACAAAAATAGCCCAAATTAGAGGTATCACAACACACCTCCTTCCCAACATCCTTGGGGCAATATCTACCACAAGTCATGCAAACCAATGAGGGCATCGACAGTTTCCTCAAATACAACAAAGGTCTGGAGAGACTGTACTCACATCCTAATTCAGTATATGACAGAGCCGTGAGGGAAAGGTCTGGAGAGACTGTACTCGCATCCCAATCCGGTATACGACAAAGTCGTGAGGGAAAGGTCTGGAAAGACTGTACTTGCATCCCAATCTGGTATACGACAGAGCTGTGAGGGAAAGGTCTGGAGAGACTGTACTCGCCTCCCAATCTAGTATACGACAAAGTCGTGAGGGAAAGGTCTAGAGAGACTATACTCGCATCCCAATCCGGTATACAACAAAGCCGTGAGGGAAAGGTCTGGAGAGACTGTACTCGCCTCCCAATCCGGTATACGACAAAGCCGTGAGGGAAAGGTCTGGAGAGACTGTACTCGCATCCCAATCCGGTATACGACAAAGCCGTGAGGGAAAGGTCTGGAGAGACTGTAGTCATCTCCCAATCCGGTATACGACAAAGCCGTGAGGGAAGTTGAGCTACGAAAATACTCCCTCTTCAACAAAGCTACAAATAAAAGAACGCACTATCACAAGAGAAACAATGTAGCATCTACTTGAAAATTGAAGATTACGTGTACAGTTCGTCAGCCTTGCTACCCAATAGAGTATGCAACCAACACTCAACTGCTCTAAAAGGCAAGGACACGAGCAAATACACTTATCCAAAAGAAGGAACGTAGAAGCGCCAACACCAAGGAGACAAGGAGGAGACCCGGACGAAATGTCTACGTCTTTACTTGCCTTTGGAAAAGAAACACATAGCTATTCCAAAGGACAAGTAAAGAGGGGCAGTTGTAGACACCCAATTTCGTCCAGGGGGCACACAAACAAGAAAATGGACCTACGTCATGAAGGAAAGGAGCTCCCGAAATAGGCAAACAACAAGACAGGATATCAGAAGGCCTAAAGGTCAAATAAGGTTGTTTTAGTAGCCCGGAACGGGCTGTTCAAGAATCGGAACGGGCCATTTTTAACCTCGAAACGGGCCATTCCAATATCAGAACGGGTCGTTCCAACGTGACTAAAACAACTAAAGATCCAATACCGAAATGGGTCATTCCAATACCAGAACAGGCTGTTCCAAACAAGTCAAATTTGGAACAGGCCGTTCTAGAAGGGATAAATATGTGTTAATTTCTACTCTGGAACGGGCCGTTCCGATTTCAGAACGGGCCGTTCCAGGGTGCGTAATTTGAACATAACATTCGGATCCAGAACGGGCCGTTTCGAATCCAGAATGGGCCGTTCCGGCCCACATCTAATGCCTATAAATTGAAGCCTCGGGCACAGTTTTCAGGGGGCTAGAGAAATTTTGAATAAGACTCCTTTGAGCACGAAAATTCTTGATCTCTTTCCCTTCTATTATATTTCTTGAGATTTGTGTCGCATCTCTATCTTCTTTCTACCTCCTATTGTATTTCTTGAGATCTGTGAGGCATACTGTAGTGTGAAAGGTCGCCACAAAGCACCTTCTCCATATTTGAAGATTCAATAGAGCTCGTTCAAGAGGCATTTCAGTCAATCTTCTTCTCTTCCTTTTATTCCTCATCTTTATCACTTTCTTTTGTTATAGTAAACGTCATAATGTAAATATTTTAGGATTAATCACTTAATTTATATTTTAAGCATGTAAATAATTATTAATAAAGGGAATCTAATATTTAATTTATTAATTCTTATCACGTTAACTTCATCATAGGGTACCGATTGAGGGCACTGTAGGGGTTCTTAATACCTTCCCTACACGTAACCGACCCCCGAACCCAACTCTGGTTATCAAGGCCATTATTGGATTCCTTTTTAAAAAAACGTTTTCTTTTTCCAATGTTTTGAGTAAAATATTGGTGGCGACTCCATGAACCTATTTTTAAAACCATTAATTGAGGATTAGTCTGGTGTCCGGGCATTCCTTAATTGATGAGATTTTCAAAAGGATGTCTAAACCATTAGTCGCGAGATCGGAAATTTTTGGGTTACGACAACTATCACTCAAAGATTTATATATAGAAGGGGGAAGCTATGCAACTTTTCTTTTTTCCTCTATTCCCTTGGCCAAAGAGTTTCTTATATAGTCAACTAAGAGACAAAAGCATAAGAGAGTTATCCGATGTGAGACTAAATTTTATAAAAATACAATCTTTTTCTAGGCACCATACAGGACCTCTAAAGAACTCGTTAATCGTCGGATAATGCTAATTTTTTTATGGTATCCTTACAATATATTGATCTTCAATTTCAACGGTTGGATCATTGGAATTAAGTCTGTAGTGAGAGATACTATCATAACAAAAATGTTATATGGTATAAGACTCATATTTTCCAGACGAAATTAGGTGTCTATAAATGCATTTCTTTACTTGTCCTTGGGATACCTATGTTTTTCTTTTCCAAAGCCAAGTAAAGACGTAGATATTTTGTCTGGGTCTTCATTTTTGCTTCAACAATGTAGGTGTTTCCACATCGTTTCCTTTAGGTAGATGGGTTTACCTGTATCCTTGCCCTTTAGAGCATCTAAGTATTGAGTTGCGTGTTTCATTGGATGATAAGGATGGTAAATTATACCATCTGGATTTCTGACTTGGTGTAGATGCTTCATGTTGATGCCCTTGGTTGCTTGTTTGGTGATGGCATGATTGAGGTTTTATTTAGAGCTCGTTGAGGAATGAGTATATCCTAAGCTCAACCTTTCTAGGCTGGACTGATATTAAGGCTTCAGCCGGCCTTTTTCGAGTCATTGTTGAGTATTCTTTGTTAGCCTCTCCAAGCCTGAGGTGAGTATTCTTTGCTAGCCTCTCTAGGCATAAGGTGAGTATTCTTTGTTAGCCTCTCTAAGCATGAGGTGAGTATTCTTTGTTAGCCTCTCCAGGCTTGAGGTGAGTATTCTTTGCTAGTCTATCCAGGCCTGAGGTGAGTATTCTTTGCTAGCCTCTCCAAGCTTGAGGTGAGTATTCTTTGTTAGCCTCTCCAGGCCTATGATGAGTAGATGTCAACGCCCTTTGTGAAGGTAAACATAGTACCTTTGGTAGGATCGTGTTCTGGTGATCTTGGTGTCATTTTTTGATTTGAGAAACTCGGCGATGTCCTCCCATTGATGTTTGTAGAGTGCCTTTAGGGTTGAAAGGCAAAGGATGTCTAAAATTGCCTTGTTTTGGGCTGAGATTAGTAGGATGTTGGTGATGCCTCGCTAGGTGAGTATTGTGATGCCTCTCTAGGCGTCTTGTACTGGGGAATGGATGGATGGTAGAAACTCTGGTGTTGCCTCTACCATGTGAGTATTGTGATGCTGCTCCAGGCATCTCCATAGGATAACGAAATGTGTGGCAAGGATTCTGGTATTGTTCTTGTCGTGTGAGTATTGTGATGCCTCTCCAAGCGTCTGCACTGGGGATGTATGGCAAGAATTCTATATTTTTCCCGCCATGCGAGTATTATGATGCCTCTCCAGGTTTCTTCTAGGGATTTCTCTAATTGATTGGTTGGCAAGAACCTTGTGTTGTTCCTGCCTAGGTGAGTATTATGATGCCCCTCCAAGCATGGTCTACGCTTGTTAAGAATGTTGGGGTAGGTTATTCTCTTAGCCATATTTTCTTATGTGGGTCTTGGTTACCCGATGATAGTTTGGCTTGACTGATTATATGAGCGATTTTTCCCCTCGTTTGGATCTAGGGCATTTGGTAGCCCACATGGCTATTGGTTCTTGCTTGGCTCTCAATTGGCTCCTCTTGGGGAAGAAGTGATGGCTTCTTAAATAAAAGAGGTATGATGACTCTGCCCCTTATTCAGATTTATGATATCCAATGGCCTGAACAACAAAGAGTCTTGTATGACTTGGTTGGGGTTTTTTGTTGATGCATTTCCTTAGCTTTGGCCTTTTCAACATATACGAAGCTTACCTTTTTCTAAGCTATTAGATTTTGTCTTTTGTTTGCAGTCATCAATGGTGAGGACCTCTCTCTTCCTTGGTGATGGTGCTTGTCAGAGCATCATTGATGAGTATTATCTTGAAGCCACTCTTGGCTTTGATGAGTAAGTCATTCCTAGTTTTAGCATTCTCTTGAATTATCCTTGATTTGGGGTGAAGCTTGGTTTAAGACAAGTTACAGCTCGGTGACCTCTTCATGCTTGTACGCTCACTTATACTTTTTGGGCAAGTTCTGCTTTAACTCAGTGGCTATATAGAACTACTTATAGGGAGTGCCCTTGTTGGGCTAAGCTTCTATCATGATTTTGGCTCTTGAGGCCTTACTTGGCTATTGATCTTTTTACGAGTGCTTCAGCCTGATTATTCCCTCTGACCCGTAACAAGTAGACATAAGCAAGAAATGCAAGGATGCAAAAGAAAAATGCAAAGAAATTTTTTTTTTAATTTTTTGTGTCTTTTTCTTTTGAAATTGAACATATATCTTTTTATGGACACTTATGCCATATGCATGTTATGCATTTATGCTTCTACGCTAATGCTTAAAATACATATTGATTTTACTTTCAAGAAATTAATCTATGTGCATTAATTATTGACGTGGACTATTAGCCTTTAGCTATGTTAAATTCATTCAAGGTGTTGCTTCTTTAAACCTACAGTTTGGCCCTCTTGCCTGTACCGAATATGATATATCAGCCTTTAGATCAAGTGTACCTAGACTCTTTTCTAGGATACCTCCAACTTTTCCCTGTGAGTGTTCACTGTGCATACTTTGTGTATCTCTCAACATTACCTTAATGTCATATGGGTCAAAAGAACAAAAAGGAAGGGGATGTATGTATTTTTTGCAAAAGGTTTGTTATAAGGGATTTTTTTTTCAAAAATAGTTTTTAGAAGCATGGCTGGGTAAGGTAGGCTGGTGTTTTAAGTCGATAAACAAGGCGTATCCATCATAGGGAAGTTGTTGTTGTATTTATCCTTTTCCTTTTTTTTTTTTAGAAATGGAGTGATGACTTGGGGTCATGCTTTGATTAAATGATCCCCCCTGAGCCGTCTTTCAATTTTCAACTTAGGTTGTTGCTTAAGCATCCTTAATTTTGCCTAGGTTACCTATGACAGTTCCCCAATAGACATTTTCTTTTGAATTAATCCTTATTTTTGCCTAGGTTACCATTTTTGCTTGTGAGTCTCCTAGCCGACCTTGCCCTAGTTTTTGCACAGTTTCCTACCTAGCTTTTGTTTTTGCAACGTTTGTTTGGGATGTGATATGTTTTTAATTTGTTTTTATTAACCTCAGTCATGTTTAAATTGCGTGATTATTCTTTTGTTATGTTTTCCAATTTTAGTGCATGTTAGGCTATCATCTAAGTGAAGTCCTTATCCTAGATATGCTTTGTTTATTGCAGGTTAATGGGTGAGGCTTTAGAGTAACTATTTAAAGAGAGAGAGAGAGAGAAGAAATGAGATAGAGAAAATATATGGCATTAAAAATAATATTTTGATTTACACGTGGTCTCTTAATGTAGCTCGAGGGCCCGGGCATGCCCCGAGTTCATGATTTGTACACAGAGAAAAAAAAAAAGAAGAATGCCCCCTATAGAGGTTCAGTACAATTAAGCCTTTTTCTGATGCCAATATTTGGGAAGTTTTTATGCAAAGGGAGATGTCTCAGTTTTTCCTCTCTTGTAGATATGGTTGGCTCATATCATAATCCCTAGCACCTTGGGTTGTCTCAGAATTCTTGTAGCTTTAGTCATTCCTTAAAGGTTTCTATCATGCCCTTGTCTTGGCTGGTATCCCTTTTTAAAGGGCATCTGTGATACTAAGCTTGCATTGCTCGAGACCATGCCTATGTGAGCGATCCCTAGGGTTTCATCTACTGTATCTATGTAAGAAATGATGAGTAGCTTGTTGATAAGTAGTTCCTCTTCAGCTAGAACCACTATCGGTTTGTCATCCACCATGAACTTAACTTTTGGTGGAATGAGGGGGGTATAGCTTGCGCTTGATACATCCATGCCCTTTCCTAGGAGGTACTTGTAGGTGGGAGCGATAGTAAAGCCTTGGAGTAGAACTTTCACAGAATCTTGCTTCTTAGAGGGAGTACTTGAGCTACCTTTCGATGTTCTACTCGAGTAGACATTGATTTTTTTTCTTCTTTTTTTTTTGTCCTTTTATCTTTAACTTTTGCATAGGAAGTATCCTATCGGGATTTTTTTACCCTAATTTTTGCCTAGAATGCCCTTTGTAGATTTTCATTCTAGCGGGCCTTTAGCAATGCCTTTGATTATAATGCTTCTTCCCCCCATCTTGGACTTATCTTGGTTAGAAAGATCTATCCGCTCTGCCTCATGTGTTTGAGAAGCTCATCCTTCTTCTCAAGTTCTTTTTATTTCCTCTTTGCACTTCTCCTTTTCTTTGGAGATTTTATCATCCACTCTTAGTTATTCCTAGTGATGTTGGATGGGAATTTGATTGATGATGCATTGATTCCATAGACTCGTGACACAACTTTATCCTTGTCATATGGGAAAAGGCTTGACGCTTTGATAGTTAACTATTTCGGCATTCCTTTCCCGTTACCCACTTGGATTGTAACTGGTTTAACCATTAAGCGAGCCCCACTCTAGAGTACGAGCTTGTCACCAACGGCTTACTTTCCATGATTAACGTGAATAGGTCAATTTCCCTTTTTATTCTTATTTATTCATTGACAATGAGGGATATGTTCTAAATGAATGCAATGCAGAATGCAGATAAAGTTAAGAAATGACAAATATCAGTCTTATTGATTTGTTTATCAGTGAATGCTTAATTTTTTTTAACAAATTTCGACAGTATCACAAAATCTAAAGAATCCACAAGGTGGCTGATGTTTATGCAAAACATACCATATTAATGTCTAAGTTTGCACTATTTTTTTTTGTTCAAGACTTTCATCTTAGTGGACTCGTAATTTGCCCTAAAATTTTTATTAATAAAACAATTTTGTCACAATGGGCTTTTTGCAAACAGTGCATATTAGATTTTAAAAGGGTTTGTTTCAACAGACGTATCAAAGTAAGGGCCCAACCATAGTATTTTCAAAATCGATTTGGACCTTTCTTTAGATACTGTCTTATATTAGAGCATTCACTTTTCTTAACTTTCTATACATGATGCTACCTAATCCTTCCACATTTAATAAAATAAAATGAATGAGAATTAATGAGCTAGTCTAAAATTCATGTCATGCTTTTTTTCTAAACTTTTATCATGTTTCTATTATCTAAGAGGAGATGATGTATGGTAAAGATAGAGATTTTTTTATTCCTTTTTTAAATAAAAAAAAAAGAAGAAAAAAACTACCTATATGATGCTTAATGAGATATGACTTATGAATGTACAGAAGGGTATAAATTTCTTTATATTTATTATTTGTTGTTTGCTTAAAGTTTCAATCTGCTCCTATTAAAAACAAATAATGTAAACAAACAAATGAACACACACATGCTCAATCAACGTACATGCACGAACGGTCACGTTCAAATCCATGGTTTGGGGTCCTTGTCAAGAAAATTGCGTTGTATAAGATGGTTCTAATTATTCTCACTAGTCTTTAAAGGCTCCCAAGGTGCCCCCATTATAGGTACCCGATACCTCTATCGCCATCACCTAGCAAACATCTAAGGTCTGACGTAGTATTTTTGGGTTAGAGTAACTAGTTATCATGATGGAAATCTAATCCCCAAGGATCCCTTTGGAAGAGGTAAGACCAAGAAGGGTGAAGGTTGATCCAAGGAGGCTCACACTTGAAGACCATTGGGCCTTTAACTAGGTCCATGGTTAGGAGGCTAGAGGAGGCTTCTAGAGAGGAGGTGCTTCTTAGACCTATGCTCAATATGAGTATTGAGTATGATTCCTCTTTTTAGTCTCATAGTCTCTATTGTACATACATTGTATAGTTTGATTTCTTGTACCTTGTATATAGTAGATACTTGTATAGGTGTATTTTTGCCTTTGTATTTGTGAGGCACTTTATTTCCTTTTATTAGCTATTGTATATTGTTTCTAGGGTAGGTTACTTGGACACTTTGACTCCATTTAACCTAGTCTAGAAATACACTCTTTTCTTAGTTTTCTAGTAGTAGGATTGGGAGTGGCATTAGCAAGCTAGAGAGTGTAACTAGCAAGCTAGAGAGTGTTACTAGCAATTGGGCCTAGAGATGGGCCTAGGCAAAATTTTACATATTAGACTCATTTTACTCCTAATTTTTCATAGATTTGATTAGCTAGGTTTCATTCACATTGGATGAACCTAACTAAACTAAATCAACATTTTTTCAAAACCGGTTGGAGTAAAATAAAGTCCATGAGCTGCCCACCTTGATTTGTGTTCACATTGCTTGTTCACACTCAAGCTTAGAAGCTTGAAGCATAAGCTTCTCCTTAGCTTGCTTACCAAGCAAGCTAAGTGAGTAGATTGCTCTCCAAGCCTCTAGACCATGGATGGTTAGCTAGACCTTACCATGGTTCCTAGTGAATCATGGTTAAGGCTAGCTTGCTCTCCAAGCTTCCTACTCCTATATTTTCATTTTTCCTTCTTTGTAAAACACTTTTGGATGTATTGAGATTTCATTTCTGAAATATTGTTCAGATTACTCTCTTCTAAAAGTCCCTAAACCTCTTTGATATTCATACAATTCTCTTATCCCTTCACTAGAAGAGTGTGGTGAGAATTGAAGTGGCTTATCTCTTCATCAAGGAGTGGCGCCTCTTGGGAGTGTTCTCCACCAAACCGTGGTAGTCCTAAGGTCTCCTCTTCCATTGGAGACCTTAACCAAGCTTAGGAAGGATCAAGGAGCCGAAGATCTAGGGAGGAACTTGAAGAGGAATCACATCAATCCGGTTTCTCCAAACAAGTTTCCATCATATCACCTTGAGTGTGATTTTTGACAAAGCTCGTAGGCTCCAAGGCCATTCTTGGACCGGTCTTGGGTCAGTTGTACATCAACCACTTGAAGTAAGCGGAAATACACATAGAATGGGGGGTTGAATATGTGTGTGTGAACAAAGGAATTTTAAAAACGTTTTCGCAAGGGAGCTCCTTTTCGTCCAATAAAAATGTTATTTTAAATGCTTAACAAAAACTGTGCAGGATTGGTTCAACAAAATATTTTTGCGTCTGAGAATGTATCATCTGCACAGAAAAAATGCTTCTTAAACAAAACCTGTTCTTTACAAAAATTAAATTAAACAAGTATAGTTTTCATCTGAAGATGGTTGTAATGAATGATAAGCATTGGATGAAGTTTTTAGTATGTTAAATCAACTTCATAAAAGTGCATCTGAAACATAGAGAAATAGTGCAAGTATTTTTATACTGATTTGCTCAAACTGAGCTACGTCCAGTCTCCTTAAAATGAAGGGTTCAACTAGATATTCAATGAGGTCCATAGAGTATTATTTGTTCGTCCTCTTCAGGCTCGTAGTGAGTATTATAGACCACCCAGGTCACGACCACTCATGGTCGACCAACTTCACTCATTGGCTCTAGTATTCTTTAATTAGCCTCTTTAGGCTAGAAGTGAGTATTCTAGACCACCCAGGTCCCGACCACTCCTGGTCCCAAGTATTCTCAACCACTCCTAGTTCGTCAACTTCACTGCTAGTATTCTTTGTTCAGCCACTTCTGGCTAGCAATGAGTATTCTAGACCACCCAGGTCATGACCACTCCTAGTCCCATGTATTCTCAACCACTCCTGGTTCATCAACTTCACTCATCGATGCTAGTATTCTTTGTTCAGCCACTTCTGGCTCTTAGTGAGTATTGTCGACCAACTCCTGGCCCGCTAACTCCACTATTAGCGCTAGTATTCTTTAATTAGCCACTTCTGGCTCGCAGTGAGTATTCTTCGACAAGCCTCTCCAGGCTTTTACAAGTATTCTTTCCCTAGCCTCTTTAGGCTTTACAAATGATAAATAGATGTTTTGGTTTGAGTGTTTGGATTACTCTCACAAAGAGGATACAAAGGTTTACAACACTCACTAAGGTATACAACCTTAGTTTTAAAACGATTGAGTGTTTGGTTTACTCTCACAAAGAAGATACATATATTTGCTACACTCACTAAGGTACCTATTCCTAAGTTACACTTAGAACACCTTAGTCTACAGAGATGAATACACTATGGTACATTTGACTCTGTACGCTCTGTCTCTGGTTTCGTTGCTTCATGGGCTTGATATCACTCTTTTCTTATTTTTGCAAAAGCCAACCTTTCAAGGTTAGAAGTGATGATCTATATATAGTCTTGTAGAATTTTCCCGTTGCAAGTGTCTATTGAAGTAGATGTAGTCGTTCATGACTAGTTTGATCTTTCATTTAATGCTCAAGATCTTGCATTAAATGTTACTTCCTTTTCATAGACATTGCATGAAGTCTTCTACGTTTGTTAGTTGTTGTGTCTAACTTTAGTTGAGACCTAGGAACCCTTTTTGTCCTTTTCTGGTCGCATAGCTGTAGAGCATTGTCCTTATCTAAAAAAGTAATGTACTTTTTTTGACACATGCATGCTTTTGCTTTTGCTTGCTTTCCTTCTTCTTCTTCTTCTCTTTCTATTATTCCTTTACTCACTCGATCATGTTGAGAGCTCTTGTATATTCATAGATGATGCCTGAGTAGTCTTGAGACTTGATTCTTTAGTGCTTGCATGGCAGTCTTCGTCTGCATCTGTTAGTCCTATGCGTCTCAATTTGTGATCTTCGTTTGAGCATTTGACATTGATACTTTGACTTTCTTTTGGTCTGGTCAACATTGTAGATGGACAGACATTGTTTTCGTCTGGAATACTTTTTGGTCTGTGTTGTCCTTCGTTTGATGCGTAGTTGACTTTCTTCTGATCTTTGACCAATGCTTCTTCTGATTTCTTATATTGCGCTTGAGGTTGTCCTTGGCACACCTTCGTCTGATATTAGACTCATAGTCGTCTGGCGTGCATATCATACTTTATCTACTCAGTTAGCTTGGTTTGTCTGATTCTCATGATGTGCTACCTAGCCTTGACTATTTTTCATCTGAGTTGACCATTTGACTTCATCTGATGTTTGTATGGACTTCATCTAATGTTTAGCCCATTTTTTTCTTGTTCTAGATTTAGCCTTGTTTTGGCCTTTCGTCTGATACTTCAAGGTTTTGACTTGTAGTAGGCCTTGTCTAGTGTTTGTTGAATGTTCTTTTGTCTTTTGATTAGACCTATTCTTGTTGCTTGACCAACCATCTTCTGATTTTCTTGTTTAGTTCATCCAAGCTCTATAGATCTTGTATTTAATGCATTTGATCTTGCATTAAATGTTTGCTTGACGAATCTGTGTTATATGAAGTCTTTTGTACCATTTGCTCACTTCTATGTCTGACTTCAATCATAACCTAGGTATACCTGTACTTTTCCTGGCATTGTAGCTGCAAAGGCGTTGTCTTTTACTGAATGGTAGGTGTACTTGCCCTAACACATGCAGCTTTGACTTGTGGATACGCACTCTTCTTTCTTCTCCTATTTTTGATGACTTCATGTGTTCTTCTAAGAGTGTGGATGATGAGCAATACTTCTCGTTGTGACTTAGTGGACTTCAGACATTTTTCAATATACTTTGTCTACATCTGGAATTTAAGTCTCAATCTGAGAGGTAGACTTTGACTTTTCTTCTCGTCTTGTGTATATTCATCGTCTGTGGTCTTGCATCATCTGAGACTTCATTATTTTCCTTCTTGTGCTGGGCTTGGCTTCGTTTGATCTCTTCATCTGATGCCTTGTATCTTTTACCCTTTGTCTTAGTTCTGGTGTGGGAAGTTGCACATGCTCCATTCTTCATTTTGCCTGTACTTATGTTTTTCTGAAGCACTAACACACTTGTTAGAAATAAAAACATGTATTATATTTGTCTCATTCAAAACCTTGCTGAGAATTGAATCGTCTAACTCAACACCACTCCCTATGTTTACACGTTCATGCCCTCAGGTATAGAGGGAAAAATTGTGTGCAAAGGTTTGTGTATAATTGTTTATTTCAATCAAGTGCATAATTTAAACAAACATACAGATATCAAAGCCAAATAAAATGAATACATACAACACAAACAAAGTAAAGGGAACAAATATTTGCACTATTATTCTTATTTCGCTAATTTCATCATTTATTTGGGCTTGACCCCCTTTAACCGTCCTTAGTGGAGTTACCATCTACCAAAACCCAAAAAATTCCGATCTTGCCCATAGATGGTTTGGACTTCCATTTTGAAAATCTCATTAGTTAAGGAATGCCCAGACACCAAACTGATCTCTAATCAATGATTTTGAAAAGGTTCGAAGGAGTCATCACCGATATTTTACTCAAAACATCAGAAAAAGGAAAAAGGTTTTCGCAAATCAATTATGGCCTTCATAGCCATAATTGGATTTGAGGGTTGGTTACGTGTAAGGAATGTATTAGGCACCCTACAATGCCCTAATTTTATACCCCGTGATGAATTTAGCTTAATAAAGAATAATAATTTAAATATTTTATCCCCTTTTCATTAATTATCTACACATTGTTCTTATTACAAATATTTACAAAAATAAGGGGTTTAAACCCCAGAGTGTTTGAAAATATGTTATCTACATGATTATTATCTACTCATGGCAATATCATATGAATAAAATAATTTAAATAAAAAAGATATTGAATTGATGAAAATACCTTTGAGGCAAGCTTTATAGAAATCTTCAAATGTTGTATTAAAGTTGCGTTTTGGCAGCCCTTCGCTCTACAAAAGATCTCACAAACACTCTAGAAATACAAACGAGGGGGGAAAAGAGAAGATTTCGAGTTATATAGGATTCTAGTAGGCAATTTTTTTCTCCTTGAGCACTATATTCGAGTCTCGTATTTATAGACGTCAGAATCAACCAAAACGGACCGTTCTGATCATCGAAATGGGGCATTCCATACTAGCTTGTTATGAGTAATTTTTGAATCTGAAATAACTCGTTCTAGATTTAAAATTAACTCATAAAAACCTGAGCTAAAACAGTCCGTTCCGGATTGGGAATGCCTCATTTTGACCTAGGGTTTCTAGGCTATCTTAGAAGTTTGAAATGGCCCATTCTGAGCTCCTTGTTCATCTTTTTGAATTTTTAGGCCTTTTGATGTCTTGTTGGTCCATTCTAATGTCATATTTGGGCCTTCGAGGACTTCTTTATCTCGTATTAAAGGCCCATCCTCTTGTTTGTTGTCGGAACCCAAAAAATTTTGATCTTGCCCATAGATGACTTCTGTTTTGAAGATTTCATCAATTGAGGAATGCTCGGAAACATAATTAATCCTTAATCAATGGTTTTTGAAAAGGTTCGAAGGAGTTGCCACCAATGTTTTACTCAAAACATCGAAAAAGGAGTTTTTTTTTTTTAAATAAAAAAAATGGCCTTCATAGCTAGAATTGGGCTTAGGGTTCGATTATGTGTAGGGAAGGTGTTAGACACCCTACAACGCTCCAAATCGGTACCCTATAATGAAATTAACGCAATAGTGAACAATGGTTCACATATTTAGTTCTCTTTTATTAGGGGTTATTTACATGCTTAAATTTAAATACGCAGTTGACCTTAAGACGTCTACATGGTTGCTTTTATTTATGGCAATAATTAAGACAAAATATGATAGATGATAGAGAAAGAAATTGATGAAATACCTCTTGAACAAGCTTTATGAAATGTACTTCCAATGTGGTGGGTTTGAGGCACTTTTTCACTGCCTTACACACTATAGATCACCTCACAAATCTCAAGAAATACAAAAGAGGAAGAGAGAGAAAGAATTTCAAGTTATTTAAGACTCTTGCATGGCTATTTTTGCTCCGTTTTTTTTGTCCTCAGCACTGCGTACGAGACATCTTATTTATATACGTTAGGTGTAATTGGAACGGTCATTTTGGTGATCAGAACGAGGCATTCTAGACTACTGTTTGATGGCTAAAATTTGAATTTGGAATGACCCATTCCAAAATTGGAACAACCCGTTCCGAATTCAAATTTTCCTATAACGACTTGGGCCATAACAACCCATTTTGGACCCCTAAATGACCCATTCTGATCTAGGGTTTTTAGACTTTTTTAGTGAATTGGAATGACCCATTCTAAGCTCCTATTTTAGCCTTTTTTTTTGCTTTTGGGCCTTTTGACATTTTTTCAAGTCCAATATGATGTCACGTTGGGCCTTCAAAGTCTTTTTACCTTGTTTTGGTACCCTGGACGAAATTGGGTGTCTACATTTGCATGTCCCAAATGAAATTAGGTGTTTATAGCAATCAAACCTGAAGAAGGTTTATCAATAATACTTACATCTCAGAGTTAATCCAAGTTGGATAATTGCCTATTAGAGGCAAAGCATTAGGGGCCATCCGGAGTATCCCTATATGGCACCCTTTGTGATCATATCAGTGATAGAGCTATGCAAAGATTAACAGCCATATAGGCTACCAAATATCTGAGATCCAAATCAGGGGCAAGGGTTGCCACAAGTAGAGGTACCCAGTCAAGTCAAATTGATAACCGGGTAACTTGCCAAAAGATACCCAATCAAATCAAATTGACAACCAGGTAACCAAGATTCACACAAGCAAAATTCAGCTAAAGAGTAGCCTCTTCCCCAACCGTGCATACCAAGCTTGAAGAGGCTTCAGATAAACAATACTTTAGCTAAAAATAACCCTCAGCAAAGTTGCTCTCAATCAAGATTTTTGCTTAGCAAAGAGGAAACTTTCAGATTATTATCCTTGTTGGACTTTCTTGCCTAAAGTCAAGAAGCACCTTCGGCATCAATTGCTCAACTCAATAGAGCTTCTAAAAATATTTCCCTAGTGGAACAACTAGAATTTTGCCCAACTAAGGGGCAATTTATAGAACATCGTCCTTATTGGATTCAACCGCCTAAGGTCAAGAGACATCTTCAACATCGATTGCTCAGTTCAGCAGAACTTACAGAAAGAACTCATTCCCCTAATGAATCAACCGAAATCCTACCTAACAATGAGGCAATTCTCATATCATTTTCCTTATTGGACTTCTTCACCTAAAACAAAAGGCATTTTGGTTAAGCATAACCATTTGTAGGCTTGGAGAGGCTGCATAAAAATACTCAACGATCGGCAAGAATCGCTAATCTTTGTCTAGCCTTGATGGAGGACTACCCTTGGAGAAGCATGTGGGACCCATCACGAGGTCCATAGCTTGGAGAACAGAAGGGGATAAGGGAGCTAACACCCCTAGAGACATGCTCCTTATGGTTATAGAGTATTAATCATTTTCCTAAGCCTTGTAGTGTAGGATTTACTTTATGCCTATTTTACCCTTATCTTTAATTTCCTATTTTACCCTTGTATTTTGGGTACCTCAGACATAGGATTTTATTGACTTGTATTTCCTATTTTACCCTTGTATTTTGGGGTACCTTAGACATAGGATTTATTTTTACTTGTATTTCCCATTTTACCCTTGTATTATGGGGTGCCTTAGATTATAGGACTTTATTTTATTTTATAGCTAGGGTATTTTATTAAGGTTCGAAACTAGGCCTAAACGTGTTTTTGGTGGCATTGGATTTATTTTTGGACTTGGCAAGGCTTAGGCCCAAGTGGAGGGCACCTAGGTTGCATGGTCTTATCATGCACCTAAATGTAGCTTAACCAAACCCAAAGATTTCATCCTTGGCCACCAAGTAGCATCTAAGGTTAATTTAGGTTTCATTTGAAGTGCATTTGGTTTGCATTACTCGGCCATGCACTCTCAAATGTAAATCTAAATGCTTCCTCCCTTCTATAAATACCCTAGGCTATCCTCCTTGTAAATACTTTGGATTATTATGATATTGAGTGAGCATTTCATGCCTCAAAATCTTATCCTCAGTCTTTAGGTTAAATTCGGCTAATCTATTCCTATCTCCACACTTAGAGTGGCCTCCACCTTTATCTTAGAGTGTGCCAACCTTCCATAAGAGCATTCACCCTCACGACCTCTTTCCTTTTCACTTGATCATCCATTTCATCCTTGAAGACTAGAGCCTCTTGGTGTGCCAAGATCCTTGGACAAAGGAAGACTCCTCCATTGACTCATCCTTCATTAATGGAAGAGAGTATCCATCAAGCCTGGAGAGGCTGAGCTTAGAGAATACTCACCCATTTGTAGGCTTGGAGTGGCCACGTACAAATATTCAACGGTCGGCAAGAACCACTAATCTTTGTCCACCCTAGAGAGGCTAAGCTCAAAGAATACTCACCCCTTTGTAAGCCTAGAGAGGCTGCACAAAAATACTCAACGGTCAACAAGAATTGCTAATCCTTGTCCAACCTAGAGAGGTTGAGCTTAGAGAATACTCACCCCTTTGTAGGCCAAGAGAGACCACATAGAAATACTCAATCGTCAGCAAGAATCGCTAATCCTTGCCCAACCTAGAGAGGCTGAGCTTAGAGAATACTCACCCTTTTTTAGGCCACGTAGAAATACTCAACGGTCGGCAAGAATCGCTAATCTTTGTCTAGCATGGAGAGGCCGAGCTTAGAGAATACTCACCCCTTGTCGGAACCCTAAAAATTTTGACCTTGCCGACAGATGGTTTAGACTTCCATTTTGAGAATATCATAGATTAAGGGATGCCCAAACACCAGACTAATCCCTCATCAATGGTTTTAGAAAAAGAGTTTGAAGGAGTTGTCACGATATTTTACTCAAAACATCAAAAGAAGACAAGATTTTTATAAAGTTAATTATGTGTAGGGAAGGTATTAGACACCCTACGACACCCTATATCGATACTTTACGGTGAAATTAGCGAGATAGAGAGATAAAGTTCAAATATTTGGTCCTCTTTATTAATGGTTATTTACATGCTTAATTTAAAATTACACGATTGAACCTAAGACGTCTACATGGTTGCTTTTATTTATGGAAATGTTTATGACAAAAATAGTAGATAATAGAGAAGGAATTTAACGAGAATACCTCTCGAACGAGCTTTTATAGAATGTGCTCCCAATATGGTGGATTTGAATGGCTTTTGGCTGCCTTAGACATTACAAATTACCTCACAAATATAAAGAAATACAAGAGAGGGAGGAAGAGAAGTTTTGAGCTATATAGGACTCTAGTCGGTAATTTTTTTGATCTCGAGCACTGTACATGAGGCTTGTATATATATATATAGACGTCAAAATTTACCAGAATGAGCCATTTTGTTCACTAGAATAGGATGTTCCAGACTAGTCTATTATGAGCAAATTTTAAATATAGAATGGACCATTCTAAAATTTTGAATGGCCTATTCCAGATTTGGAGTTATGATGGAAATCTAATGCCCAAAGATCCCTTTGGAAAAGGTAAGATCAAGAAGGGTGAAGGTTGATCCAAGGAGGCTCACACTTGAAGACCATTGGGCCTTTAACTAGGTCCATGGTTAGGAGGCTAGAGGAGGCTTCTATAGAGGAGGTGCTTCTTAGACCTATGCTCAATATGAGTATTGAGTATGATTCCTCTTTTTAGTCTCAGTCTCTATTGTAAATACATTGTATAGTTTGATTTCTTGTACTTTGTATATAGTAGATACTTGTATAGGTATATTTTTGCCTTTGTATTTGAGAGGCACTTTATTTCCTTTTAGTAGCTATTGTATATTTTTTCTAGGGTAGGTTACTTGGACACTTTGACTCCATTTAACCTAACCTAGAAATACACTCTTTTCGTAGTTTTCTAGTAGTAGGATTGGGAGTGGCATTAGCAAGCTAGAGAGTGTCACTAGAAAGCTAGAGAGTGTTACTAGCAATTGGGCCAAGAGGTGGGCCTAGGCAAAATTTTACATATTGGATTCATTTTACTCCTAATTTTTCATAGATTTGATTTACCTAGGTTCCATTCACATTGGATGAACCTAACTAAACCAAATTAACATTTTCAAAACCGGTTGGAGTAAATTAAGTCCAAAAAGGCCGCCCACCTTAGTTGTGTTCACATTGGCCGGATTGCTTGGCTACTCTCAAGCTTAGAAGCTTGAAGCACAAGCTTCTCCTTAGCTTTCTTACAAAGCAAGCTAAGTGAGTAGCTTGCTCTCCAAGCCTCTAGACCATGGGTGGTTAGCTAGACCTTACCATGGTTCCTAGTGAACCATGGTTAAGACTAGCTTACTCTCCAAGCTTCCTACTCCTATATACTTGTTTTCCTTTCATTGTAAGACACTTTTGGAGATATTGAGAATTATTTTTTGAAGAATTGTTCAGATTTCTCTCTTCTTAAAGTCCCTAAACCTCTTTGATATTCATCCAATTCTCTTATCCCTTCACTAGAAGAGTGTGGTGAGAATTGAAGAGACTTATCTCTTCATCAAGGAGTGGCGTCTCTTGGGAGAGTTCTCCACCAAACCGTGGTGGTTCTAAGGTCTCTACCTCCATTAGAGACCTTAGCAAGGCTTAAGAAGAATCAAGGAGCCGAAGATCTAGGGAGGAACTTGAAGAGGATTCACATCAATCCGGATTCTCCAAGAAGTTTTCCATCATTTGGTATCAAGAGCTAGGTCTCCTTGGTAAATTCGTTCTTAAGCTTTCTTGTCTTGATTTGTTCGGTTCAAAACATGTTAAAATGTTTCTAAACTGTTCCTACATGTATTTCCTTTTATTTTCTTGAGTTTGTGTGCCTTGAGTTGTTCTTGTGTCACATCTATAAATCTATAGAACACACTCACTTTGTCTTGTTTGTTTTTGGTTCATGTTCTAAATTCTTGTGAATCAATCTTTGTGTGTGCCTTAGGTATTCTTTGTATGTCTTTTTAAATGTTTTAGGATTGCTTTTATCTTCCATTGGACTCCTATTAATTTCGGACTAAAAAGAAATTCCCAAAAAGAAACAAGAATACAAGCATTTTACATTTCTTAATCTACTAGTTTTGTCTTAGAGTCATGTGTAGTTGTTTTACTTGTCATTAAATCCTTGTTGTGCCTTTTCATTTTTGAATCTAAATGTGTTAACCTCTGTTCATATATGGTGTCATTTCTGGTTGAACATTAATAATTCTTAGAGTGCTCATAAAATGATTCCAATGCATGTTGTTAGACCTAACATGTTCTAGAGTCAATTTTTGTGAACTTCAATTGCTATTTGTTTCTTAGCAATTTGTGACCAGAAATTCCTTGTGTGTCTTGTGCTTGTTTTGAAAAAATAAAACAGAGTTAGAAGTGTATTGAAAACGAAAATCAAAGTGTACAAAAGATGTGAACAAACTAGTACCAAAACTAGTAACAATTTGTGTTGAAATTTTTTACTAGTACACTTACACTTCTACTCTTCTTACTTCTCTTTTCTCCACCACTTGGAAACCTCTTTATTAATTGTGTGGCCTCTGTTTTTAAGTGCTAATTCTCTGTATTAAAATAAAATAAAGAAAAGAAAGAGACAAAAATAAAAGAAAAAGAAAAGAAAACAAAAGAGAAAAACATAGAAAAAGAAAGGTGAAAACAAAACATCACTAGTAGCACTTGGCCTTGAAATTTTTGTGTGATTTTTCTTGATGTTTGCTTGCTGTCCAGTGGTTGGAAAAAGACTTTTAAACACTCAAAACAATTGAACAAATTTTTTTTTGGTTTTTGTAATCCATTCTAGTGCCATTCTTAGGACTAATCTTTTGTGTGCTAGCTTTTGAAATTAGCCTTTAATTGTTGTTTTGTGTCTTCTTGGCTCTCTTTGTTTTGTCACATTAATTCCTATAAGAGTGTAGCCTATTCTAATTGTGCTTTTCAGTTTTAATTTCTTGGCCTCTACTCTCTCTTGAATGATTGTTAATCCTTGGTGAGATATAATTCTTTTTCAAGCCATTACACTTGGAAGGAAGGGTTAATTGAGACATGTTGGGTTAATCTCAAAGGGGTCAACACTTGAAGGAGATTGAGGTACAGATTACTTGAGTGAAACCCCTTGGAAAGGCTCACTTGTTTGTTCATTTTTCAGCCAAGACATTTTTTCTAATTTTAGGTCAAAGTTAGAGACGAATTTTGGAAGCAATTTAGAGACGGATTTGAAGAACTTAGTGACGGATTTGGACACTTAGAGAAGGATTGGTGGAGACCAATTTGGGACGTTTCACTTGACTCCAAGGTTGTCCAAGCTTTCTTCCAAGCACCCTTGGTGGAAGTTCTTCAAGCATTCTTGATTAGTGTTGTTTCCATTGTTTGTAACTCCTTTACCCTACCTTGGGTTAACCTTTTAGTTTCCTTTTGTTAAAACAAACTTACATTTAGGAGTGGTTGTTTGGGAATTTGATTAAGTCCCACCACTTCCTAAATAGTCTTAAATAAAGATTCCTAGACACGTTTAGTACTTGTGGAAGGGTCCCCAAAGGCTTCAAGTGCCATTTGGGCTTCCACTAGGATACGCCTAGTTTACTTGCTTTCATAATACGTTTAGGACTTGTGGAAGTGTCCCAAAAGGCTTCAAGTGTCACTTGGACTTCCACCCTAGGACCCTACGACTAGTGTATGCTTTACTTGCTTTCCTTTACTTGTTTTAATTTCTAAGTTCGTTTAGAAGGCTTCCTTTGCTTACTAGGGGTTTCGTGCACACACACACAACTACTTGACTTGTTTGTGTGAAAAATTTGTTTTGTAAGAAAGGTATAAGGGGGTTTAGTAATTTCCACTTGAAAAGGCTTGGTTATTAAGTGGCTCCTTGTAGCTCACCTCCCTTGATAGTGCAACTTGTATACTTAGACCTCCAAGTACTTAGTATTGCACCAAAAAGAGAAAATCTTTTGTGAAAATCTTTATCACTCACTTTGCAAAATTCTTTAAGATTTGTGAAAACCTTTCTCTTGCAAAAATGAGTGATCATTCTCATGAAAGTAGTGTGCATGGTCATCATTCTCCTAGGAGTCATAAAAGCACTAAAGATGAACTTAGAGAACTTAGGAATTATATTAGGAAAAAAGAGATAGAAAATGAAAAAAATAATGAAACTATAAGAGAGTTGTTGAATAAGCTTGTGGTGGGGGTGAGGCTAGCAAACCCCATGCCAATGAAGGTCATGGGCCTACTAAGCCCAAAAGACATGATGGTGAAGGGCCTTCTAGGTCCCATAGACATAAACATGAAGAAGAACCATCTAGGTCCAATATTCACCATTCACACACTCACTCATCCTCAAGTGAAGGGTTTTATAGTAGTCACCATGATGATGACTACTATCAAATACCCCCTAGGCAACATAGGCCTAGGCATGAAACAACCTCTTCTAGAGAATCTAGGTTTGACCTTCCTCCCTTCTATGGAAAAGACAATGTTAATGATTATCTAGATTGGGAGATGAAGGTTGAACAACTCTTCACTTGCCACAATGTCAGTGAAGAGAGAAAGGTTCCCATGGCTACCCTAAGCTTTCAAGGGTATGCCATGTATTGGTGGACTTCCCTTGAAAGGGAAAAAAGAACTCATCATGAGCCTCCAATTCAATATTGGAATGAGCTTAGAAGTGCCTTAAGGAGAAGGCACATTCCTCCATATTTTGAGAGGGAGTTGATGGACAATCTCCAAAGACTCCAACAAAGACACCTTAGTGTTGAGGAATATAGGAAACAAATGGAGTTGCTTATGATGAGGGCTGGAATTAGAGAAGAAGAAAGAACCACCATAGCTAGGTTTCAAAGTGGCCTAAACCTAGAGATTAGGGATAAAGTTGAACTATTACCCTATAGATACCTAAATGAACTAGTTCAACTTTGTGTGAGAGTAGAACAACAACTTAAGAGAAAGCCTACCTTTAGGAAGGAATCTACCTCATACCTTAGAAAGGACTTCAAGAAGGAGGGTCAACCCTCCTATTCAAAAGAAAGGCCATTAAAAGAAAAAGAAAAAGAAAAACCTTCCAATGAAACTAGGACTAGTTCTATAAAGTGCTTTAAGTGCTTAGGGAGGGGACACATAGCTTCCCAATGCCCCACAAAAAAGACCATGATCATTAGGGGCAATGAGATACTAAGTGAGGAAAGCACTTCATCTTCTTCATCCTCCTCAAATGAAGAAGATGAAAGCCTTAGTTCTAGTGAGGAAGCACCATGTGAAGGTGACCTATTCATTGCTCAAAGGTTACTTACCAACCAACCCAATGATCAAGACCAATCACAAAGAGAGAACCTTTTCCATTCTAGATGCAAAATTTTTAAGAAAACTTGTTCTCTCATTGTTGATAGTGGATCTTGTAATAACTTTGTAAGCCAAAGGTTGTTTGATAAGCTTAACCTAACTACTATAGCCCATCCTAAATCTTATAAACTTCAATGGCTTAATGAGGATGGACCTATAGAAGTTAAGGATCAAGTAAATGTTCCTTTCTCCATTGGAAAATAAAGATGAAATTTTATGTGATATAATTCCAATGGATGTAAGCCACATTTTACTTGGAAGGCCTTGGCAACATGATAGGAAGGCCATTCATGATGGTGTTACAAACAAAATTCGCCTAGTCCACCTAGGCAAGAAACACACCTTGACTCCTCTTTCACCTTCACAAGTGTTGGAGGATCAAGTATTTATGAAATCAAAAAAAAGAAAAGAGGAGAAAAAGAAGGTTCTAGAGTTGGAGGGTAGTGTCTCCTCCAAGGAAGTTATTCCTAGAAGTCAATTTTTAATAGAACATTCTATTAAAAAATGTCTTCTAGTTGAACAACCCTTTTACCTTCTCAATACAAAAAAGACACTACTCTTGGAAAAGAGTAAGGAGGATAGTGTCTCCTCCAAAAATCTTGTGAAAAAGGAAAGTCACCTTTTAATTCAAAATGATTGCAAAAAGAATTTTCTTCTTCACACAGATTTTAACTCTTTTTCTACTGCTGCCACAACTTAGAACTTAAGATACACAACCTAAATATTTTTGAAAAGAAAGGATCTCAAGTTCTTAGTCTTGTGAAGAAGAAGTGGACTTCACCTAGTTCTACTTCTTATGCTACTACTTTGGTGGTGCCCAAAGTAGACAACCATTGTCTATTTAGGACTTCTCTTACTTTAGTTGTTCTAATAAAGCACCCAACCTTTGGTTTATATTGTTTATTAGATACATCTCATGGTGTCTTATTTTCTATTTTTGATCTTAAGGGAAGTTCAAACTTCTTTGAACTTAACTTTACTACTTCCCTTCAAGACCAAATTAGATTCTATGACTTTTCTAAACTCTTTAGACCCTCTTCCATGATGTATCTAACATTTAATATGATCAAGGGCTGTCTAGGTAGTTTCCTTATTATATTCACTTTGTTTTCTTATAGAAGCCTAGGTTACTACATAGGGTACTTTAGGCAAGATACCTTAGTATGTAGGAGTACTTCATTAGTTTCTTATAGTTTTAGTACTTTAACATTTTTAGGATTTAGTTTTACACTTAGACTACAATATAGTGAGGATCCTATTCTTATGCTTAGAGAACCCATCTTTCCTAGTCTAAAAACCCTTGTTAGGACTATAGAAGGGATTCCTCATAGGGTGCACTTTCCACATGTATTATATGCATATATCATTACTAATGCTTTGTTTCTTATTTTTGTAGGTGATGCTATCCTTGTGGAAGGACCACGGGATTTGAGGACAAATGCTTTCGAAGGGGGAGGGTATGATGGAAATCTAATCCCCAAAGATCCCTTTGGAAGAGGAAAGACCAAGAAGGGTGAAGGTTGATCCAAGGAGGCTCACACTTGAAGACCATTGGGCCTTTAACTAGGTCCATGGTTAGGAGGCTAGAAGAGGCTTCTATAGAGGAGGTTCTTCTTAGACCTATGCTCAATATGAGTATTGAGTATGATTCCTCTTTTTAGTCTCATAGTCTCTATTGTAAATACATTGTATAGTTTGATTTCTTGTACTTTGCATATAGTAAATACTTGTATAGGTATATTTTTGCCTTTGTATTTGAGAGGCACTTTATTTCCTTTTAGTAGCTATTGTATATCGTTTCTAGGGTAAGTTACTTGGACACTTTGACTCCATTTAACCTAACCTAGAAATACACTCTTTTCTTAGTTTTCTAGTAGTAGGATTGGGAGTGGCATTAGCAAGCTAGAGAGTGTCACTAGCAAGCTAGAGAGTGTTACTAGCAATTGGGCCAAGAGGTGGGCCTAGGCAAAATTTTACATATTGGACTCATTTTACTCCTAATTTTTCATAGATTTGATTTAGCTAGGTTCCATTCACATTGGATGAACCTAACTAAACCAAATTAACATTTTCAAAACCGGTTGGAGTAAATTAAGTCCAAAAGGCCGCCCACCTTAGTTGTGTTCACATTGGCCGGATTGCTTGGCTACTCTCAAGCTTAGAAGCTTGAAGCACAAGCTTCTCCTTAGCTTGTTTACCAAGCAAGCTAAGTGAGTAGCTTGCTCTCCAAGCCTCTAGACCATGGGTGGTTAGCTAGACCTTACCATGGTTCCTAGTGAACCATGGTTAAGACTAGCTTACTCTCCAAGCTTCCTACTCCTATATACTTGTTTTCCTTTCATTGTAAGACACTTTTGGAGATATTGAGAATTATTTTTTGAAGAATTGTTCAGATTTCTCTCTTCTAAAAGTCCCTAAACCTCTTTAATATTCATCCAATTCTCTTATCCCTTCACTAGAAGAGTGTGGTGAGAATTGAAGAGACTTATCTCTTCATCAAGGAGTGGCGTCTCTTGGGAGAGTTCTCCACCAAACCGTGGTGGTTCTAAGGTCTCTACCTCCATTAGAGACCTTAGCAATGCTTAAGAAGAATCAAGGAGCCGAAGATCTAGGGAGGAACTTAAAGAGGATTCACATCAATCCGGATTCTCCAACAAGTTTTCCATCAAGTTAACTCACAACAACCTGGGCCAAAATGACTCGTTTTGGATTGGGAACACCCCATTTTGACCTAGGGTTTCTAGGCCATTTTAAAAGTTTGGAATAACCTGTTCTAGATTGGGAACGCCCTATTCCGGGCTCCTAATTCATCCTTTTGGGTTTTTGGTCCTTTTAATGTCTTCTTGATCCATTCTAATGTTGTACTCGAGCCTTTGTGAATTCTTCGTCTTGTACTAAAGACTCATTTCCTAGTCTGCATGTCTCGGATGAAATTAGGTGTCTATACCCCTTTGTAGGCCTGGAGAGGCCATGCAAAAATACTCAATGGTTGGCAAGAATTGCTAATCCTTGCCCAGCCTGGAAAGGCTGAGCTCAAAGAATACTCACCCCCTTTGTAGGCTTGGAGAGGCCGCGTAGAAATACTCAATGGTTGGTAAGAAGTACTAATCCTTGTCCAACTTGGAGAGGCTGAGCTCAGAAAATACTCACCCTTTTGTAGGCATAGAGAGGCCGCGTAGAAATACTTAACGGTCGACAAGAACCGCTAATCCTTGTCCATCTCGTAGAGGCTAAGCTTAGAGAATAGTCACCCCTTTGTAGGCTTGGAGAGGCCGCACAAAAATACTTAACGGTTGGCAAGAACAGCTAATCCTTGTCCAACCTAGAGAGGTTGAGCTTAGAGAATACTCACCTTTTTGTAGGCTTGAAAAGGCTGCGTAGAAATACTAAATGATTGGTAAGAACCACTAATCCTTGTCCAGCCTGGAAAGGATGAACTCAGACAATACTGACCCCTTTGTAGGCCTATAGAGGCCGCATAGAAATACTCAACAGTCAGCAAGAACCACTAATCCTTGGCCTTCTTGGAGAGGCTATGCTTAGAGAATACTCACCCCTTTATAGGCTTGGAGAGGCTGAGCTTAGAGAATACTCATCCCTTTGTAGGCCTAGAGAAGTTGGGTAGAAATATTCAATAGTCTGCAAGAACCACTAATCCTTGTCCAGCCTGGAAAGGCTGAACTCCGAGAATACTCACCCCTTTGTAGGCCTAGAGAGGCTGTGTAGAAATACTTAATGGTCAACAAGAACCGCTAATACTTGTCTAGCCTAGAGAGGCTAAGCTCAAAGAATACTCACCCCTTGTAGGCCTGGAAAGACTGCATAGAAATACTCAACATCCCAAGTGAGCTTGGAGAAGCTCGATAAAGATGAACTCAAATTGCTGAAGCTGCAATACATCAGCAAATATTGTCGAGCAATAATATCCATATCTAGCTTGGAGATGATTGTACAAAACACTCAACCTTTAGAGGATCTGCTAGCGTCAAAAATCTGAAGACCCAGACAGATATATATCTACATCTTTACTTTCCTCTGGAATGGAAAGTGCAGGGTCTTTGCTATTCGAAAGACAAGTAAAGAAGGGTAGTTGTAGACACTAGTTTCTATCCAGGATGAGAATTCGAAGATGGGAAGCTTCTAAAGCGAGAGAAGTGACCCTTAGAGGACCCTGAAGACTCTAGAACACTTCAGGAAGGATCATGAGGTCTCCAGGAGACATTCCAAATGAAGAATGGTTGTTTTGCGCCCTTGAGCCGTATTTAAGCATTAATACACCTCAAGATGAAGGCACTTTTCATTTTATCTTCCCCCTTAACTCTTTTTAGAAGCACTTTGAGTAAATAAACTCATTGAGAGCCTAATTAAGAGATCTCTGGTCCCTTTGGCAGAGATTTCAAAGTTTTTGTAGTCTAAATTCCAAGAGAAAGTGAGGTTCTTGTAGAGTGAGGAGGTCGCCAAAAAGCACCTTCAACCTTTGTTTATAAAGCTTGCTTTAGAGGTTCCAACTTCTTTCTTTCTCTATTTATCGCTTTATTTATTGTTTTAATTGAATAATAAACATCATGTAGATAGTTCATTTCCATATATGCTTAATTATGGGGTAAAAATGTTAATATTTACTTTGTTTTGTTAATGAATACATCATAGGATACTAATTCTAGGCGATGTGGGGTGCCTAATACCTTCTCCACGTGTAACCGACGCCGTACTCAACTTTGTTTGCGAAAACCTCTTTTTCCGATGTTTTAAGCAAAATATTAGTGGCGACTCCAAGAACCTTTTAAAAACCCATTGATGGAGATTTAGTCTAGTCATCGAGCATTCCAATGTTGATGAGATTTTCAACAATGAAAGTCAATAAACCATCCAAACCTAAAGATGCATAAAGTTTTTAGGGCCGGGTTCTAACACTCATCATTAACACTCATGCTTGTTAGGCGACTTAAAAATCGTTGGGAGAGAAAGTTGTTTTTGGGTTTTCAACCTTCAGTTTGAAGGCTCACCTGGCGAGCAAAACCTTTTGCTAGGTGAGAATACGTTGCATCTCTTAGTGCATGCATCCTCCTAGGTCATCCGAGCACCCAAAACAACATACAATTCATCAATCTTTTTCCTAAACAACTTATTCAACACAAATCATCTTAGTAACAACTTACGCAACAACAATTTGGGCATAAAATCATCAATACAAGATATCACCCAAAACCCTCAAAAACTCTTCCTAAACAACTAATTAATTCCAATAAATCATTCATTAATTCAACATTGAGTGACAAGACCTACACTTATACAATCTATATAAGCTATAATCAAGTTTCCCTTACCTCAATCGAGCCCTTAGATAAAAAAGTTAAGGTAGAAGAAAACTTCCTCTGTAACTCTCACTAGAGCTCTCTCGGATTTGATCATTAAGAATTCCAACTCTATAATCCTCCTTTAGCTTCAAGACCCACTAATCTCTAGCTTTAGGATAGATCCACAACCTTAGAGTAACTTAGAAGCTTGAACAACTACTTGAAGTTCCTAAAGACTTTCTTTCTAACTTCTTTCTAGAATTCTTGAGTTATGAACTTATGAAGTTCACTTCTAAAATTTCACCTTATACATTTCAACCGTCCACGGGACAACTCTTACACACTTGAATTATATCTTCTATAACTTAGGCACGAGGTCATCTCAAGTCAAACCCTTACCCCAACACAAGCAAAACATAAATAAATAATAGTCACACTTGAATTATGTTTTTGCACATTATCAATTTTAATAAATTTTGCTTGTTTTATTAAATATTTAACCATATAATTAATTAACGAATTAGTCAATATTAATTTTTAATTAATTAATGTGTTTCTTATGTAACTAAATATACAATTAATAAATTAAATATACAAAATAGAAAAGGAAAACAAAAAAAATATAAAAATTTCCTTTTTAGAAGTTGAGTTTAGGCAACATGACTTCTTTATTGGTATGAAAAAAATAGGAAAAAATTTAGGTACAATTCTTTAAGTGCAGTTGGTATTATTCTCTAATTAGAGTTAAAATTTTACATTTAAAGTGTATAAATATATATTAATGAAACTTACATTATATGCAAGTGCTTAATACCCCGACTTTAATAGGCGAATAATACCAACCACACTTAAAATAATTGTAAATAAGTTTTGTAAAAAAAAAAACTTTTTGATCCTTATTATAAAATATAATTTAGAAAAAAAATAATAGTTATTTATATAAGATATTTTACAATACCTATAAAGTATTGAATATGTTTTATGATACAAACATAAAATAAATTTTTAGAATTTTTTTATTAAAATAAATCTTTATTTTCGATTAAAAAAAATTCAAAAACTCTTCTAAACTTATATTTAAGTTACTCTAATTTTATTTTTCAAATTAAAAATTATAATCATTTGTATTTCTCGTCGTTGAAAAATAAGAAGAGAATTTAAAAAATAAATATTTTTTATTTAGCTCTTTTCACATTAAAAAAAAAGTGATATCGAGGAAAATAATATTGGATTGATCTTTGAAAAAATAATTTTACAGAAATTATTGGAATAAAAGAATGGTTACTAAGAAGGAAAGGACGGAAGAAGTAAGAAAGGTGTCGCAAAGGTCAGGTGAGGTCGCACATTGGATTAACTACCTACATATCAAAGCCGGATCTTCACTTCCGCACCCTAAGGCCTCTCTTTTTCTTCACTCTTCCTCACACCCAACGCCACCTTCCATGGAGGCGCAACCCACTCCTCCGCCGCCACATCAGCCGAACTACCCCGACTCGGTGGACTCCTCCCCGCGGTCCTCCTGGGACGAGCCCTCCCCTTCTCCGGGCAGCGGCAAGCTCCGGCTGATGTGCAGCTACGGCGGGCACATCGTCCCCCGCCCCCACGACAGGTCCCTCTGCTACGTGGGCGGCGACACCCGCATCGTGGTGGTCCCCCGGCACACCTCCCTCGCGGAGCTCTCCACGCGCCTCTCCAAGTCCTTGAACCACGCGCGCCCCTTCGCCCTCAAGTACCAGCTCCCCAGCGAGGACCTCGACTCCCTCGTCTCCCTCACCACCGACGAGGACCTCGACAACATGATCGACGAGTTCGAGAACTCCCCTCTCAAGCCTTCGCGAATTCGCCTCTTCCTCTTCCCGGCCCAGCCCCACCTCCCCTTGGGCCTGGGCCTGGGCCTCGGCCTCGGCCTGGCCTCCGCCAAGTCCGAGGAGTGGCTCAGCGGCTCCCTCGACGGGGGCCTGTCGGAGTCCGCTTCCGTCAACTGCCTCCTCGGACTCGACGACGAGGCCGCTGCCGCGAACAACAGCGGGAAACTTCCGAAGGAGGCGACCGTGACGGTGACGGTGACGGAGACTAATTCTTCCTTCGGCTCTGCTTCCTCCGTGGCGAATTTGCCCCCGATTAAGGTCCGCGTGGAGGACGGCGTTAAGGTTCCGCAGGATCAGAGGGTTGCGGGCGTTGAGGAACAGTTTGCGCAGTTGGGTGTGGGACAGAAGCAAGAAGAGGGGTTTGTTGCGGTTGTCTCCGATGACGACAGATCCGATCATGGGGTCCCTCTGGGCTTTAGAAAACCGCCAACCCCACTGCCTCAGCCTCAGCCTCAGCCTCCTCAATTTCAACAGAAATCGGCTGGTGCTGTTGATTTTCCTTCGCCGGAATCACTTTCAAGGTATCTTCAACTTCAAGTTTCCTCTATGTGGTTTGGCAGGTTCTTTTATCTCAATAAAATTAGATTGGATTCAATTCAATGGGACATTTGTAGAGTAAGAGTAAGGTAAACTAAGTTTATGTTAGAATAAACTTCTCTAAAAACTCTTTCTAGAAGAGGGAAATGCAAAGAAAATTGAAACAAGTTTCTCTTTGAAGTTAAAATTAGTTTATGCATGAATTAAAAATAAAATTTTGAATAAGTTAATAGAAGAAAGCTTAAAAAATTAGATTTATAGACTAATTTTAGCATATGAAAAGTTTTATTATTTTTCTCTCCTAAAGGACAGACTTTTGGAGAAGTTTATTCAAATAGAATGTAGCTAATTTAGTCATATATATATATATTAATTATGCATAAGTACACAATATAACCGATCGCTGATATTACTGATTTTATCCTCTAAAGTTACTCCAATTCATTAAGGTTTTTTAGTTTAGATTTGATGGTCATGGTATGATATATGGTTTGGTTGTATTTCTGGGTTTATTTTTTCTCCCCCTCGAATTAGGTACTTGAAGAATGATTGATTTGTATTGTATGGTATGCTATTCTGCAGTGATAGTAGTCTTTCAAATGCAATGTCACGCACAAATCCAGCCATCTATCAAGACCAGGCTCAAATTCAATCTGGAAATTCTCAGGTTCTTAATAATACCATGGTTGATCCGAAGCTTAATGCGACTGATCCACAAGGTCGGATTCAGATGCAGCAGCATGTACAGGAACATGGATATGTTTTGCAGCCGCAATTTGATCAACAGCCACCACAACTGCAGCAGTCTCAACAGCCGCAGCAGTATATGCACGGCACACATTTAATTCACCATACCCCGGCAGGGCCTGTGTCAATCCCTGCTTCATACTATCCTGTATATCAGCAACAGCTCCATCACCTTGATCAGCAATACCCAGTTTACTATGTGCAGCCAAGGCAGGCCCAAGCATACAACTTGTCAGTGCAGCCGTCTAATGTAGCTGAATCTGCCACAACTGTCGCTTCTAGCCAATCCCAAAATCTGCCAAATTCTGCTGCTTACAACCCAATGAGGAATGTTCCCTTGCCTAGCTCCGAAGTGACTGCAGGCGCATACAGAAGGACACCTGCCACTCCTCAATTAGTTCAAGTTCCTCATACTAAGCATCATCAGCAATATGTTGCTTACTCACAAATTCATCATCCTCAATCGGTTCCCCCTAATTCTGCAGTACCTGCTACTTATGCTTATGACTATGCGGATCCTGCTTATGCTCAAGTATTTTATACTCAACCTATGGCACCCTCCATGCCTTCACAGTACCAGACCATGACAGCTGCTGCTGCAGTGTTGCCGGAAGGTTCTACTCAGCTTCCCTCGGATGGCTTGAAGCAGCAGGTGAGAACCTCACAGCCATTGTGAAAAGAAAACGAAAAGATACAGTTTTGAAGAAATGTGCTTGGTTTAGCCTATAATTTTTCTACCATAGCTCTTAGTTCTTGGTGGTACCAGTTTGTGCCATGTATTTCTGATAGATAATAAAGAAACTGCGATACACTTTTTCGTACCTTTATTTCATAATTCGTAGTAAAGGAAAGTGGTCCAGGTGGTCGGTTATACTGTATAAGTTCAAAGTTTCAACTTTTTACTGTGAAGTTCAAACATTTGTTGTTGAAATGGTTGTCATGTATATTATAGCTGGCATTTTTTTGGCTCTGACATGTGATTGTTTCTTTAAGAAAACAACCTTAATCAAAACTTTTCATATTGACAACTGCAGTAGATGTGACCGTTTGAAGTCTACGCTTGTATTTTGTCGCATTTATGACCTCGACAAACATGATTGCACTTTTCATTGATTTTATTTCCTTTCCCCGGAAACAACACGGTATTTTCTGCTAATTGACGCGGTTTCATTGCATACGACCGAACAAATTTGATGCCATGTTTGAGTTTGATTGTCTTAGACACACCTTTTAAATTATCAAGAAGGAAAGTCTTAAACGTGATTCATAAAAAATGCTTACTCTCGTTCGTTTCAATAATATTGTTGATCATTTGTGATGATCCCCTAAGCACACTACCATCTAAATAGAGAGATGTCAAGTGGATTATCACTGATACAGAGGGTGTAAATGTAATTTGCATTTTACCATATTAATCCAAAACGAGCTTGATATAATTCCTTTTGGAGTGCTTAACTGTTATGCGAGCTTTTTGTGGCACATCAGTAATCAAACGGTTTAAGATGCATATAAAAAGTTTGGTTGGTACTTGGGGAAAAATGACGAAAAATTTGACCAAGACAACAATAACAATGATAAACAAAAGGGATGATGTGTAACCAAAAGACAAAACCGAAAGAGATGATGAGAGGGAAATTTTAACGTACGGTATAGTGTGCTTTAAGAATAAAAAACTATAATATAACCTGCATTGCAAAACGCTGGTTAAGTAGATATGATTCGGTGTTTTATTGTCTCCTTGTTTGGATATGCATTGGGGTGTGGGAGACGTACATAACAGAAGCAGCTAATACTTGTTTCTACGTCTTTTTTCTAAAGTTGACGTGAATCTCAAGTAAAACCATGGATTATATTATAAATGTACCCATTCAAACACGTATTGGATAAAAATTGTGTGTTTGAATTATAATTAAAAAGTTAAGTTGAATTCAACTTAATTTTTTAAATAATCTTTTAAATAAAAGTAATATTCTTCAAGTTTGTTTCTTTATAATTTATATTCAATGGAAAAGAAAAATATTTTGCCAAACATACAGTTATTGTTTTCGAGACCAATTAACTGAGATTACGAATTTCAAATGTCTAATTAAACATAACCAATTAGTTAGGATAAAATTTTGTATATTGCATTTGAAATGTTTTGAAAATTAAATTACTTCAATAATTAATTATATGAATGACTAATTAATTTTATAATTTATTTTAATCAAAAAGATTTTATTTGGAAAAGTTTGCTGAGAAACAATTTTAAGATGTTTAATTTTGTTTGAATAAAAAAAGTTTTTATATATTAGATTAATTTGAAAGAGAAAAAATTCAATAAGGTTGTTGGGGCTACTCGAAAGCCATATCACTCGAAAGTTACATTTTGAATCTACTCGAAAGAAGGACAAATAAATAGGTACCTACCAAAAGAAAGGATTACAAGCCTTGAACGTACAAACTCGAGAATAGGTCGAAAAATGAAAGAAGCGGAAAGTCCTTTGTGTAGTTAAGCAGTTACATTAAGGTAGTTACCTAAACTTGGTAGAAGAAACAAGGAACGTGGAGGAGACAGTTATTGAGAAGTTACCTTAATTCCACGAAATCGGTGTAGTGGTCAGCGGTTACACACTCATGACTCATCAATACGTGATTAACCGCTCTCAAGTAAAATCTATAAATATGAGAATCATACCCCTCAGAAAAGGTCAGAAATTTCATACTTGCACTCTTGAAAGCACTCTCTGTCTGCGCATATGGCTTCCGTGCATGCAATTGCTGGGTATTGATTTCTTGACCAAAATCATTTTTTCCTCTTTCTAGGATTAGTGTAGTTTTTCTTTAATTCTGTAGTTCGTAAGTTGTTTAATTCTAATATTGTAATATGTAAACTCAACAATGATTTGTATTGTCAATGTATTTGTTGCCCATTCTGTTCAATTAAGTATTTATGTGCATGCAAATTATTACTTGATTATTATTCATGAAAATCTGGAAACAAGCGTGTGTTAGGCAATTCTGTCTCATCTATTTCCATTCTTAAGCAAGTTCAACGAATTATAATACCTAAATTGAAACGTTCTCGTGCTAGTTCGAATAAAAAGAATCCATAAACTAATTCCACCGTAAACAAATTGGAACGCCCGGTGGGACACGTTAAGAACATAATTGGACTAGTTTTAGGTATGTTGTATGAGACTTAGGAGTGGAAGAACCATGTCTACGTCTAGTAACAGGAGAGAAATAAACAATGATAATCAAGTAGATGTAGAACACGGAAATCCCAACCCTGATAACGTGACTAATGTGACAAGGGGGGCAACATCTCCCCCTGTTGTGCTCGAAAATGTGGCTAGGCAAACAAATGTGTCCCAAGATTTCGCAAATGCCACTAGAAAATATCCATGGGGTATGCCGCCAAATTGGCGAACTACTCAACCTGTACATGTCGAAATGCCAGTGCCTTATTTGGGACCAAATCCACAAATGCATGTATCCCCACAGGGATATAATCCCGGGCCAAATGGTTTGGGTTTTTTCATGCAAGACCCATATCAACATGTGGGGACAAGTCATGAGGGGTCTATGGTTCGACAGAGTAGTTATGTCCCTACAGGTATCAGTAATCAAGCCATGATGGCTCTTCAACAATAGATGGACCATAGTAACCATGATATGGTTAATTTGTTGTCGACTCAGATGCACAACATAATGACTCCTTTGTATGAATTGATAAATAAAATTGGAGACAAATTGGGAGATAGGCCACCTTCGAGAGCCATGAGTGCGAATTTGAACGATATGGAAAATCTAGGTGGGAATGTAGTTTTTCCCCATAATTTAGGACGACCTCATAGGAACCCTGATGATAACCTAGATCAAATTGTAGAAAGGGTACTAAACAGACATGGTTTCGAGGTAGGTCAAAATGAACGCCCCTATTTTGTGTCTGCTTTTCCAGAATATATAACTCAGGTATAACTGCCTACGGGGGCAAAACTCCCAAAATTTTCAAAATTTGCGGGAGAACTGAATGAGTCTACTGTCGAGCATATAACTAGATACTTAGTCGAATGTGGGGATTTAGCGAGCAGTGAATATTTAAAAATGAAGTATTTTTCGAGTTCGCTGACTAAGCATGCTTTTACATGGTTCACAACATTGCCTCCTAATTCGATAAACACTTGGGCTCAATTGGAAGGTAACTTTCATGAACATTTTTTTCGAGGAGAAACCAAAGTCAGTATAGTCGATTTAATGAATGTTAATTGACAAAATCAGGAAAGTTAGACGACTATTTGAATAGGTTCAGACAATTAAAATCTCGATGTTATACTAATATACCTGAATATGAATTAGTTAAGATTGTTGCAACAGGGTTAGATTTCTCAATACGTAAAAAATTGGTAAATGAACAGTTAAGAGATATGGCCCAATTAGAAAAGAAAGTAAGGAGAATTGAGAAAATTAAATTAGAAAAGGAAAGATTAAGGAAGTTTGACAGATTTGTTCGAAAAGAAAAGGTAGCTTATTTAGAAAACACAGAGATAGGTGATGATGTTAATTGTGAGGGTTCGAGTGAGGATTTTGAAGTTAATATTGCTGAATTACGTCCTGACCCTACCTATTAATGTCAAATGTTGAAACCAGGAGATAATGTGGAAGGGAATCCAACTAGGCGATATAGTTTCGATGTGACTAAAGCTGATAAAATATTTGATATTTTGTTAAAAGACAATCAAATTGCACTCCCAGATAACCATAAAATTCCTCCATTCGAACAAAGAAAAGAGAAGAAATTTTGTAAATATCATAATATGTATGGTCATTGGACTAATAATTGTGTGCGTTTCAAGGATATGATCGAGAAAGAAATCACTAATGGTCGTCTGGCTTTCGAGGAAAAGGATATGAAAGTGGACACTGATCCATTTGCAACTCATACTGGATATGTGGAGCCAGTCTCGATGGGAATTAATATGGTTGAAGTCAACATCGAGGAGGATGAGAATGTTGAGCCTATTTCTGATGAAAAACTCGAGAAATTGTTGGATGACTTTGCTAAAGAGAAGGAACCTATCTATCCAAAAGAGGGTGATAGTTTGGTCGAGTTCTTATCAAAGAAAAATGATGCTGATAGGGAAGTCATGCTATGTCTTCGATGCAGTGCTGTATTCGACGGAGCTGCTGCTAAGGCCTTCGAGGAATCAGAGGTCATGAAAAGCTACAAAGCTCAGAAACTTCGAGAAAAGGCCAAATCTAACACTGGGTTGAACACTTGGTTGACCATGAGGCAGGTACATATGCCTCATTATAATGCTCCAATGGGAAAGATGGAGATGCATAACTCATCAAAGTTTGGCAATACTTTTGTGCCAAATGATAATGTCCCAGTAGGAAAGTGGAATGCTCCACCAAGGCAAATGGTTGGAATGGGTCGAGGAAAGCAAGTCATGAATTATGTTGGTCCTACATTCCAAGGAATTCCCGAAAAATTCTCGAATGTGTCTGGAGCTCCTGGCAAATTCTCGAGCATGTCTGGAAGCTATGGGCGTGGCTTTCGACAACCTTTCAACAACCTGACAAAGACTCAGTGGAGGAGGCAGCAGAGAATGAGGAAGGCTACATTTGAAGGTTTCAGAGAAAACCATTTTTCGATCCTAGTGCCACAAAAGGGTGAATCATCTTAGAAATTCATGGAAGATGATGAGGATTTGATAACTGATTGTTTCGAGAGTGGTTTTGATGATTCTTTGGAAGACATTTGTGGGATAGTGTCAATTATGTCTTCTGAGTATGCTGGAGCCATGGAATCTGTTAATGAGCAAGAGGATATCCATCGAGAGGATTTTTTCGATGATCCTAACTATGAGTCAAAAATTGTGTGGGTCAACCAAATTTCTCGAGTTATTCCCAAGTTTAACTCAGTTGTGTTCGAATCCCCTACTGAAGATATGAAGGCTCATCTTAAGCCTTTACTGTTAACTTTGATGATTGAGGGTCATGAAGTAAACAAGGTATTGGTTGATGGAGGAGCAACCATAAACATACTTTCGAGGACCATGCTGAAGAGATTTGGAAAAACCACGGTTGATTTAAAGCCTCATAATATCCTAATCTCAGATTATGACGGAAAGTCATCACAACCTGAGGGCATGATTTTGCTCGATGTGCAAATAGGAAGTGTAAAAAGAACAACCATGTTTATTGTGACTCCATCGAAGACAAAATTCAATGTCTTATTGGGACGTGAATGGATTCATGGAATAGGAGCTGTACCTTCCACTGTTCACCAGAAGATCTTCTTCTGGAATGATGATGAAGGGTTAGAAGTGCTCGATGCTGATCAGAAGCAGTATGAGGTAGGTATGTATTTTGCAGATCAACAACTAACTGCATTTGCAAAAACTAAACCTTTCAATGCCCATAATGCTAGCATGATGGATGAAGAAGAAGGTATCAGGAAAATGTTTTGTTGGGATGTAAAGAGAGGATTTATGATTCGAGCCGAGAAAGAATCGGCTCAAGAGTAGGAATGAAACACCAAGACTTGTATTCGAGCTACCTAGCTCGAATTTCAGCCTATATGGTCGAACAGGCGGTCGAGAAGACCATAATTTTTGAAAACACTGAAGAGACAGAAAATGACAATACGGCCACCATGGCCGAGGAAAAATAAAAACAAAAAACAAAGACTGATCGAACAGACCAAGAGGTCGAGAATTGGAAAGTGGATAAAAGGAAAGAGTTGGAAACCAAGTTAGATTGTATTTTCGACGATTCACCATTGGGATTCGAAAGAGCAACCAACGAAGAACATAGGTTAGAATATCAAGATCCACTCGAGGAAGTGAATTTGGGTACCATCGAGAACAAAAAGATCACCTATGATGGAAATCTAATCCCCAAGGATCCATTTGGAAGAGGTAAGACCAAGAAAGGTGAAGGTTGATCCAAGGAGGCTCACCCATGAAGGCCATTAGGCCTCTAACTAGGTCTATGGTTAGGAGGCTAGAGGAGGCTTCTATAGAGGAGGTGTTTCTTAGACCTATGCTCAATATGAGTATTGAGTATGATTCCTCTTTTTAGTCTCATAGTCTCTATTGTAAATATATTGTATAGTTTGATTTCTTGTACCTTGTATATAGTAGATACTTGTATAGGTGTATTTTTGCCTTTGTATTTGTGAGGCACTTTATTTCCTTTTTAGTAGCTATTGTATATTGTTTCTAGGGTAGGTTACTTGGACACTTTGACTCCATTTAACCTAACCTAGAAATACACTCTTTTCTTAGTTTTCTAGTAGTAGGATTGGGAGTGGCATTAGCAAGCTAGAGAGTGCCATTAGCAAGCTAGAGAGTGTTACTAGCAATTTAGCCAAGAGGTGGTCCTAGGCTAAAATTTACATATTGGACTCATTTTACTCCTAATTTTTCATAGATTTGATTTAGCTAGGTTCCATTCACATTGGATGAACCTAACTAAACCAAATTAACAATTTCAAAAACCGGTTGGAGTAAATTAATTCCAAAGAGCCACCCACCTAGATGTGTTCACACTTGTGTTCACACTTGGCCAAATTGCTTGGTTCTTCTCAAGCTTAGAAGCTTGAAGCACAAGCTTCTCCTTAGCTTGCTTACTAAGCAATCTAAGTGAGTAGCTTGCTCTCCAAGCCTCCTACTCCTATATTTTCGTTTTTCCTTCATTGTAAAACACTTTTGGATGTATTGAGATTTCATTTCTGAAATTGAGTTCAGATTTCTCTCTTCTAAAAGTCCCTAAACCTGTTTGATAGCATCCAATTCTCTTATCCCTTCATAGAAGAGTGTGGTGAGAATTGAAGGGGCTTATCTCTTCATCAAGGAGTGGCGCCTCTTGGGAGAGTTTCTCCACCAAACCGTGGTGGTTCTAAGGTCTCCTCCTCCCTTGGAGATCTTAGCCAAGCCTAGGAAGAATCAAGGAGCCAAAGATCTAGGGAGGAAATTGAAGAGGATTCACATCAATCCGGGTTTCCAAGCAAGTTTTCCATCATTTGGTATCAAGAGCTAGGTCTCCTTGGTAAATTCGTTCCAAAGCTTCCTTGTCTTGTTTTGTTCGGTTCAAACCATCTTAATATGTTTCTAAACTGTTCCTCCATGTATTTCCTTTTATTTTTCTTGTGTTTGTGTGCCTTGAGTGGTTCTTGTGTCACATCTATAAATCTATAGAACACACTCACTTTGTCTTGCTTGTTTTTGGTTCATCTTCTAAATTCTTGTGAACCAATCTTTGTGTGTGCCTTAGGTATTCTTTGTATGTCTTTTTAATTGTTTTAGGTTTTCTTTTATCTTCCTTTGGACTCCTATAAATTCGGACTAAAAAGAAACTCCTAAAAAGAAACAAGAATTCAAGAATTTTTCATTTCTTAATCTACTAGTTTTGTCTTAGAGTCATGTGTAGTTCTTTTACTTGTCATTAAATCCTTGTTGTGCCTTTTTCTTTTTGAATCTAAATGTGTCAATCTCTGTTCATATATAGTGTCATTGCTGGTTGAACATTATTAAATCTTAGTGTGCCCATAAAATGATTCCAATGCATGTTATTAGACCTAACATGTTCTAGAGTCAATTTTTTGTGAACTTCTTTTGCTATTAGTTTCTTAGCAAATTGTGACCAGAAATTCCTTGTGTGTCTTGTGCTTGTTTTGACAAAATAAAACAGAGTTATAAGTGTACTGAAAACGAAAATCAAAGTGTACAAAAGATAAGAACAAACTAGTACCAAAACTAGTAACATTTTGTGGTTGAAAATTTTGACTAGTACACTTACATTACTTACACTTCTTGCTCTTCTTTTCTCCACCACTTGGAAACCTCTTTATCAATTGTTTGGCCTCTGTTTTAAGTGCTTACTAACTGTGTTCAAAGAAAAGAAAGAAAAGAAAGAGACAAAAAGATAAGAAAAAGAAAAGAAACAAAAGAGAAAAACCTAGAAAAATCAAAGTGAAAACAAAACAATTTTTGTAGCACTTGGCCTTGAAATTTTGTATGATTTTTCTTGAGGTTTGCTTGCTGTCCAGTGGCTGGAAAAAGAATTTTAAACCCTCAAAACATTAGCACAAATTTTATTTTGATTTTTGTAATCCATTCTAGTGCCATTCCTAGGTTTAATCTTTTGTGTGCTAGCTTTTGAAATTTGCCTTTAATTGTTGCTTTGTGTCTTCTTGGCTCTCTTTGTTTTGTCATATTAATTCCTACTAGAGTGTAGCCTTTGCTAAATTGTGCTTTTCAGTTTTCATTCCTTGGCCTCTACTCTCTCTTGTTTGGTTGTTAAGCCTTGGTGAGACATAATACTTTTCAAGCCATCACACTTGGAAGGAAGGACTAATTGAGACATATTGGCTAATCTCAAAGGGGTCTACACTTGAAGGAGATTGAGGTACAAATAACCTGAGTGAAACACCTTGGAAAGGCTCACTTGTTTGTTCATTTTGAATCCAAGACTTGTTTTGATTTTTAGGTCACAATTAGAGACGGATTTTGGAAGCAAACTAGTGACGGATTTGGAGAAACTAGTGACGGATTTGGAGAACTTGGTGTATAATTGGTGGAGACCAATTTGGGACGTTTCCTCTTGACTTCAAAGCTGTTCCAAACCTGTCCTAACCGCCCTTGGTGGAGATTCTTCAAGAAGTCTTGATTTAGATTGTTTCCTTTTATGTTGTAACTCTTAAACCCTACCTTGGGTTAACTTGTTTAGTTTACTTTGTTAAAACAAACCTTCATTTAGGAGTGGTTGTTTGGGAGATTGTTTAAGTCCCACCACTTCCTAAACAGTTTTAAATAAATCTTACTAGACACGTTTAGTACTTGTGGAAGGGTCCCCAAAGGCTTTAAGTGCCATTTGGGCTTCCACTAGGACACACCTAGCTTTACTTGCTTTCCTACTACGCTTAGAACTTGTGGAAGTGTCCCAAAAAGCTTCAAGTGCCACTTGGACTTCCACCCTAGGACCCTACGACTAGTATATGCTTTACTTGCTTTCCTTAACTTGTTTTAATTTTTTAAGTTCATTTAGAAGGCTTCCATTACCTAATAGGGGTTGCGTGCACACACACACAACTACTTAACTTGTTTGTGTGAAAAATTTGTTTTGTAAGAAAGGTATAAGGGGGTTTAGTAATTTCCACTTGAAAAGACTTGGTTATTAAGTGGCTCCTTGTAGCTCACCTCCCTTGATAGTGCAACTTGTATACTTAGACCTCCAAGTACTTAGTATTATACCAAAAAGAGAAACTCTTTTGTGAAAATTTTTATCACTCACTTGCAAAATTCTTTAAGATTTGTGAAAACCTTTTCTCTTGCAAAAATGAGTGATAATTCTCATGAGAGTAGTGTGCATGGTCATCATACTCCTAAGAGTCATAAAAGCACTAAAGATGAGCTTAGAAAACTAAGGGAATATATTAGAAAAAAAGACATAGAAAATGAAAAAAACAAAGAGACAATAAGAAAGTTGTTGAATAAACTTGTGGTGGGGGGGTGAGACTAGGAAACCCCGTGCCAACGAGGGTCATGGGCCTTCTAGGCCCAAAAGACATGATGGTGAAGGGCCTTCTAGGTCCCATAGACATAAAAATGAGGAAACACCATGTGAGGGTGATCTATTAATTTCCCCAAGGTTATTAACCAACCAATTAAAAGAACAAGATCAATCACAAGGAGAGAACCTTTTTCATTCTAGATGCAAAATTTTCAAGAAAACATGTTCTCTCATTGTTGATAGTGGCTCTTGTAACAATTTTGTAAGTCAAAGGTTGGTTGATAAACTTCACTTAACTACTATAGCCCATCCTAAATCTTATAAACTTCAATGGCTTAATGAGGATGGACCTATAGAAGTTAAGGATCAAGTAAATGTGCCTTTTTCCATTGGAAAATACAAAGATGAAGTTTTATGTGATATCATTCCAATGAAAGCAAGCCACATTTTACTTGGGAGATCATGGCAACATGATAGAAAAGCCATTCATGATGGTGTCACCAATAAATTTCGCCTAGTCCATCTAGGCAAGAAACATAATTTGACTCCTCTTACACCTTCCCAAGTGTTGGAGGATCAAATATTCATGAAAAAGAAAATTGAGGAAGAAAAAAAAAAGGAAAAGGAAAAATTAGAAAAAGAAAACCTCCTAAGTCTTGAAAAGGAGGAAGAGAAGTTTATAGAGTTGGAAGGAAGTGTCCCTTCCAAGGAAGTTGTTCCTAGAAGTCAATTTTCAATAAATCATTCAATAAAACAATGTCTTCTAGTTGAACAACCTTTTTTCCTTCTTAATATTAAAAAGACACTACTCTTGGAAAAGAGTAAGGAGGATAGTGTCTCCTCCAAAAATCTTGTGCAAAAGGAAAGTCACTTCTTAATTCAAAATGATTGCAAAAAGACTTTTCTTCTTCACAAAGATTTTAACTCTTTTTCTATTGCTGCCACAAACTTAGAGCTTAAGATCCACAACCTAAATAATTTTGAAAATAAAGGATCTCAAGTTCTTAGTCTAGTGAAGAAGAAGTGGACTTCACCTAGTTTTACTTCTTATGCTACTACTTTGGTGGTGCCCAAAGTAGACAGCCATTGTCTATTTAGGACTTCTCTTTCTTTAGTTGTTCTAATAAAGCACCCAACCTTTGTTTTATATTGTTTACTAGATACATCTCATGGTGTCTTATTTTCTATTTTTGATCTTAAGGGAAGTTCAAAATTCTTTCAACTTAACTTGACTACTTCCCTTCAAGACCAAATTAGATTCTATGACTCTTTTAAACTCTTTACACCCTCATCTATGATGTATCTAACATATAATATGATCAAGGGTTGTCTAGGTAGTTTCCTTATTATTTTCACTTTGTTTTCTTATAGAAGCCTAGGTTACTACATAGGGTACTTTAGGCAAGATACCTTAGTATGTAGGAGTACTTCATTAGTTTCTAATAGTTTTAGTACTTTAACATTTTTAGGATTTGGTTTTACACTTAGACTACACTATAGTGAGGATCGTATTCTTATGCTTAGAGAACCCATCCATCCAAGTCTAAGAACCCTTGGTAGGACTATAGAAGGGATTCCTCATAGGGTGCACTTTCCACATGTATTATATGCATATTTTATTACTAATGCTTTGCTTCTTATTTTTGTAGGTGATGCTATCCTTGTGGAAGGACCACGGGATTTGAGGACAAATCCTTTCGAAGGGGGAGGGTATGATGGAAATCTAATCCCCAAGGATCCATTTGGAAGAGGTAAGACCAAGAAAGGTGAAGGTTGATCCAAGGAGGCTCACCCATGAAGACCATTAGGCCTCTAACTAGGTCTATGGTTAGGAGGCTAGAGGAGGCTTCTATAGAGAAGGTGCTTCTTAGACCTATGCTCAATATGAGTATTGAGTATGATTCCTCTTTTTAGTCTCATAGTCTCTATTGTAAATATATTGTATAGTTTGATTTCTTGTACCTTGTATATAGTAGATACTGTTGAGCTTAGGGGAGCTGAAGACTTTAAGAGTTTTGATGATCACAACAACTTGGAGACAACAAGTGTACAACAACAACATTGAACACAAAAACAAAGTCAAGGAAGAGTCAAGAAAAATACCTTGAAGTATAGCTATGTAATAGAGCTTAGGAAGCAAATTGTTATGAATGAATTGTTATATTTGTGTCTGTGTGTGCTTTGTGCATTGAGCAAATTTTTTCTAGAATCAAGTAGGGAGTAGATGATGATGAGTTAAACATTGGAAAATTATTTTGAGACTTAAAATGAAGTTTTAAGAACTGACTCAAAATAATCGATTATTGTTAAATATAATCGATTATTTCAGCAAGTGGGCTAAGTGGAATGCCTTGCTATAATAATCGATTATTTGCCAAAATAATCGATTATTTCAGGAACAACTCTCTGGAATAATCGATTATCCAGCTAAATAATCGATTAAATTGTTCTTGATTGATTCCAAAAATCTGAAGAACAAAATAATCGATTATTCTTTAAAATAATCGATTATCTGGGTTTGAATTTTTATAAATAGTTTGAACTCTTTTGAAACTTCATAACATTGAGTAAAAACTGATAATCAACTGGTAAAAATGTTTTAGAGAGTCTGTGTGACATCTTGGAGAGTTTTCTTTGTGAAATCCAAGAGAAAAACGTTTGTGAAAAGCTTGTGAGGAAATCATCATCATCATCATACTCTTGAAAGAGGAAGACAAAGATTTGTTCAAGAATTCCAGGTGAATTCGTTTCATTTTATTCTTTGTGAATCTTTGTGAAAAATCTTGAGAAGGGTTTCTCAAGTGGTGAAGTTTCTTGTAGTGGGTTTGATGGAAATCTAATCCCCAAGGATCCCTTTGGAAGAGGTAAGACCAAGAAGGGTGAAGGGTGATCCAAGGATGCTCACACTTGAAGACCATTGGGCCTTTAACTAGGTCCATGGTTAGGAGGCTAGAGGAGGCTTCTAGAGAGGAAGTGCTTCTTAGACCTATGCTCAATATGAGTATTGAGTATGATTCCTCTTGTTAGTCTCATAGTCTCTATTGTAAATACATTGTATAGTTTGATTTCTTGTACATTGTATATAGTAGATACTTGTATAGGTGCATTTTTGCCTTTGTATTTGTAAGGCACTTTGTTGATGGCATCCTTACTTGCATGAACTTGAGATGATGAGCAAGGAGGAGGACGCCTTCTCCAAGGATCAAGTTCTTCAAAGGTGGACCAAGGTTTTAGGGTGGATGATGATGGAATGGACGAAAATGAAGGTTGGGTAGAAGGTGTTTGAGGAAATGCTTGAGAATGGTACTCTAGGGTTGGCTCACTTCATGATGATGAAGGCCACTTCTAGGGTTGTTTCTCTCAAGGTGGAGATGGTAGGGTTTGGCCGAAAATAGCCAAGGGTGACTAAGGAAAGATATAAAGGCACTAAAGGCTCTCTTTATATTCAATATCCAAAGTATTTACAAGGTGTGGTGCATTGGGTATTTATAGGAGGGGAGGCATCTAGGGTTGCATTTGGAGTAGGCAAATGCATTCCAAATGAAATGCAAATGAACCCTAGATGCAACTTGGTAGCCAAGGATGGAATCTTTGGGTTTAGATTGGCTATATCTAGGTGCATGATAAGACCATGCAACCTTTGCCCTCCACTTGGGCCTAAGCCTTTCTAACACCAAAAATAGACCCAATAGGCACCAAAAATGTGTCACCCTCTAATTAACACCCTAGCCCAAAATTAAAAACCCTAATCATCTAGAGCACCCCATAATACAAGGGTAAAATGGGAAATACAAGGGAAAATAAATTCTAAGTCCTAAACACCCCAAAATACAAGGGTAAAATTGGAAATACAAGTAAAATAAATTCTATGACTAAAATACCCCAAAGTACAAGGGTAATTTTGGAATCAAAGATAAGGGAAAAAATAGGAATAAAAATAAATGCTATGCTAATAAGAACTTAGGAGCTAAGGTCCAAAAGTGGCCTCACTCCTCCTATGGTTTTTTTTCAACACTAACCCATTCCTTTTGCTTCCTTCAATACATCACCTCTTGGACTTCTTGGCCTTAGTGTTATTCCATCATTCCCTCCCTCTTGAAAAGGATTTGACCTCAAATCAAGAGGTTCCTCATGGTGGGCATCATGACCAACAAAAACATAAAAATAAGCATTAGAGGTAATAGTATATGATAGAAATGGAAAGTGTATCCTAAGAGGAGTTCTACTAAAAATGCTAAAAAGATTGTCTAAATTAAAAGGACTAGACTCTCTAATGTTAAGGATAGGATCCTCCCCATGGTGAAGTCTAGGTGTATAACTAAAACCTAAAAATTTAAAAAGACTAAAACTATAGCACATTAAAGCACTAGTCCTAAGAACTAAAATATCTTGTTGAAGGTACCCAATGTAGTGACCTAGGTATGTATTAGAAAATAAAGAAAACTTAACTAAAAAATTACCTAAACAACTTTGTATTGCATTATTTGTTAGATACATATGAGAAAAATGTGTTAAGAGGAGTCTAGGAAACTCATATAATCTAAGTTTGTCTTGTAAGGAAGTATCCAAGTTAAGTTCAAATAAGTTTGAACTTCCTTCAAGATCAAAAATAGAAGATACCACACCATGAGATGTATCCAACAAACCATACAAGCCAAAAGTTGGGTGCTTTATGAAGAAAACTAAAGTAGAAAGAGTCTTAAAGAAAGAAGGCTCATCTACCTTGGGCACCACCAAGGAAGTAGCACAAGAGGTGGTACTAAGTGAAGTCCACTTCTTCTTCACTAAATCTTGAAGTTGAGATTCTTTTTCTTTAAAAAGGACTTGTTTTTGAATCTCCACTTCATGACTAGTGGCAACGTGAGAGAAAGAGTTAAGGTCTTGATGAATAAAGAAAGTCTTTTTTAAATCATTTTCAATAGTAAAATGACTTTCTTTAAGCATAATCCCTTTGGAAGAAATATTATCCTCCTTACTCTTCTCTAAGAGTGTTGGTTGTTTTTCTTTTTCTAACCACTCTTTAACCTTCTCTATACTTTTCTTAATTTTTTCTTTCTTTTCTATGTTCTTTTCTTTTTCTTTCCTTCTAAGTTCCTCCTCTCTTGTTGTATTTTCTTGCTCATGCATACTCCTAGGAACTCTAACTTCTTTGCCTTTTTGAGATCTAGTTGGAACAATCCTAGGTTGGGATCCACTAGTTTCTCTCCTCTCAACTAATTTTGCAAGTAGTTGTTTTATTTCCTCATTATTTCTTTCAAACTCTTTTTCTTTTCTTCTCAATTCTTCCTCTCTTTTTATATTTTCCTCTTCTTTTTTTCTTAGGTACTCTTTGAGTTGCCTAAGCTCATCCCTAACACTAGACCTAGTACTACAAGAGTTATGACCATGCACACTAGAATGATCACTCATCTTTGATCAAAAAGGTTTTCACAAAGTTGTTTTCGAAAAGGTTTTCACAAAGAATGAGTGATAAAAGGGTTTTCACAAAAGGTTTTCAAGATGCAAGATTGGTATGAAAAGGCCTAAGTATACAAATTGAACTATCAAGGGAGGTGGACTACTAAGAATCACTTAAAAACCAAGCCTTTTCAAGTAAAAATTACTAAGCCTTTTCACACTTTTCTAACAAAACAATTTTTTTTTTGCACAAAAGTTAAGTGTGTGTGTTGTGCACGCCCCCCTAGTAGGCAAATGAAGCCTTCTAAACGAAACAAATAAACAAAGTAAAGTCCTAGGCAAATATACTACCAAAGCTTTAAAGCATGCAAAGGAAAGACTTAAAGCATATGCTAGTCGGTTTCCTAGGTGAAGGTTTTCAAATCACCTTCAAACTACATGAAATTACTACCAAAAAAAATGAAGAGGTTTAAAATGGCCAATTACAACCCAAAATGGAAGAAAGCAAAGGCCAAATACAAGAAGGCCAAAAATAAAACAAGAACGAAACAAGTAAGAAAAAGAAATTGTTGAATCTCCAAGTCTTCAAATCTCCACCCCTTCACAATGAACACCCAAGGTTAGCCTTTCAATGGTGTTTGCACTCTTTGATTTGGTGTGATCCTCCAAAGTTCCTTGAACTTAAATCGGACAGCCCCTCCACTCAATCCACCAAGAAAGTGTGTGGTGTTTAAAAGCTTTCCTCACCTAGGTCAAGAAGAAAACACAACCCAAGAGTACAAGAGGCCAAGGAAGAAAACTAAAAAGGCACAATTAAAAATGCTAAACTCAAGTGGATTTGTTGAGACAAACTTAAGAGTAGAAAGAAAGACTCAAAAACTAAAATTAAGGCACATTAACAAAAGGCAAGCACACAAAAGAGTAAGTCCTAGAATGGCACTAGAATAGAATTTATCAAATAGGCTTAAAAGAAAGTAATGCACTTAATGTGTTTGATTAAATGTCTCATAAAGTCAATAAGCATTGTCCAAAATTCCAAGAATAACTCCAAGTGCCAAGGTATGAAAATTTGGTCCAAAACTCCACAAGTCTAGCAAAGGTTCCCTTTTTCTTTTGTCTTTGATTCTTTTGATTTTGTTTCTTTTGTTTCTTTTGACACTTGACTAGGTCACGGTTTTGAGGTCCAAAAGTCCAGCCAATACTCTCTTTTTTTTTTTGAATTTTATAGTTCTCCTTTGCTTGGGTTTTACACTTGTGTTTGTTAGTTTGATGAGTAAGTCCTTGGAGTATCCTTTTAGCAACTTACAATGGCTTAAAGAGACAAGTTTTGAGTGTCTTCTTAAGGTTTTTAATGTGCAATGTCCAGCAACAAGAACTTGCACATAAAAGGAATTTTCATACTCAAAACATCAAACAATACATAGGCATGTTAAGTGCACCAAGGAATACACAAAGTGGCCGAAAATTTTAAAGCAAGTATGTGCAAAGAAATTAATCACACATGATATTTTAGGAATGTAGAACATGCTAGAACTAATTAGCATGCATGATTGACTCTCTAAAGCACATCAAGGACTCACGGCCATTTTATCAAACAAGTGGCATGCATGTCATTTTTTGTTCATTTCAAAGGCTAAACATATAAACTTGGAATTTCTTTCAAGGTAGTTCAAAGGAAACAAGCTTATGACAAAACCATATGGATTATAAAATGAAAAACATCATTATATCATGCGGCCCAAAAATTTCCAGCAACTCAATTTTAAAGAAAAAATGGTAGGAACCCTAACAAGGAAGCCTAAAGCACCAAGATGATTCAAAAGAATGATGAGGCATGAATCAATACATGAAAAGGAGGAATAAGAATCATGACATATGACAAGATGATGACTCAATCATGCACAACAATTTAGACATTCAAGGAGACACAAATGACATGACCGAAAATACCAAAGATGGAAAAGTTACCCTTGAAGAACCAAGGCTCTAGATACCACTTGATGGCATCCTTACTTGCATGAACTTGAGATGATGAGCAAGGAGGAGGACGCCTTCTCCAAGGATCAAGTTCTTCAAAGGTGGACCAAGGTTTTAGGGTGGATGATGATGGAATGGACGAAAATGAAGGTTGGGTAGAAGGTGTTTGAGGAAATGCTTGAGAATGGTACTCTAGGGTTGGCTCACTTCATGATGATGAAGGCCACTTCTAGGGTTGTTTCTCTCAAGGTGGAGATGGTAGGGTTTGGCCGAAAATAGCCAAGGGTGACTAAGGAAAGATATAAAGGCACTAAAGGCTCTCTTTATATTCAATATCCAAAGTATTTACAAGGTGTGGTGCATTGGGTATTTATAGGAGGGGAGGCATCTAGGGTTGCATTTGGAGTAGGCAAATGCATTCCAAATGAAATGCAAATGAACCCTAGATGCAACTTGGTAGCCAAGGATGGAATCTTTGGGTTTAGATTGGCTATATCTAGGTGCATGATAAGACCATGCAACCTTTGCCCTCCACTTGGGCCTAAGCCTTTCTAACACCAAAAATAGACCCAATAGGCACCAAAAATGTGTCACCCTCTAATTAACACCCTAGCCCAAAATTAAAAACCCTAATCATCTAGAGCACCCCATAATACAAGGGTAAAATGGGAAATACAAGGGAAAATAAATTCTAAGTCCTAAACACCCCAAAATACAAGGGTAAAATTGGAAATACAAGTAAAATAAATTCTATGACTAAAATACCCCAAAGTACAAGGGTAATTTTGGAATCAAAGATAAGGGAAAAAATAGGAATAAAAATAAATGCTATGCTAATAAGAACTTAGGAGCTAAGGTCCAAAAGTGGCCTCACTCCTCCTATGGTTTTTTTTCAACACTAACCCATTCCTTTTGCTTCCTTCAATACATCACCTCTTGGACTTCTTGGCCTTAGTGTTATTCCATCATTTGTTTTCTTTTCTAGTAGCTTTTGTACATGGATTCTAGGGTAGGTTACTTGGAAACTTTGACTCCATTTAACCTAACCTCGAAATACATTCCTTTTTAGTTTTCTAGTAGGAGTGGCAATAGCAAAATAGAGAGTGTCCTTAGTAAGCTAGAGAGTGCTCCTAGCAATTTAGCCAAAGGTGGTCCTAGGGTAAAATTTACATATTGGACTCATTTTACTCCTAATTTTTCATAGATTTGATTTAGCTAGGTTCCATTCACATTGAATGAACCTAACCATTTTCAAACGTGATTGGAGTAAAATAAGTCCAAAAGGCCGCCCACCTAGATGTGTTCACACTTGTGTTCACACTTGTGTTCACACTTGTGTTCACACTTGGCCAAATTGCTTGGTTCTTCTTAAGCTTGGAAGCTTGAAGCACAAGCTTCTCCTTAGCTTGCTTACCAAGCAAGCTAAGTGAGTAGCTTGCACTCCAAGCCTCTAGACCATGGGTGGTTAGCTAGACCTTACCATGGTTCCTAGTGAACCATGGTTAAGACTAGCTTACTCTCCAAGCTTCCTACTCCTATATTTTTGTTTTTCCCTCTTTGTAAAACACTTTTGATGTAATTGAGATTGTATTTTCTGAATAGAGTTCAGATTTCTCTCTTCCAAAAGTCCCTAAACCTCTTTGAGTGCATCCAATTCTCTTATCCCTTCATAGAAGAGTGTGGTGAGAATTGAAGGGGCTTATCTCTTCTCCAAGGAGTGGCGCCTCTTGGGAGTGTTCCTCCACCAACCGTGGTGGCCTTAAGGCTTCCTCCTCCATAGGAAGCCTTAATCAAGCATAGGAAGAATCAAGGAGTTCAAGATCTAGGGAGGAGCTTGAAGGAAACTCAACATCAATCCGGGTCTCCAACAAGTTTTCCATCATTTGGTATCAAGAGCTAGGTCTCCTTGGTAAATTCGTTCCTATGCTTTTTGTCTTGTGTTTGTTCATCCAATATCATCTTGTTATGTGTCTTTGCTGTTCCTCCATGTATTTCCTTTTTGAGTCTTGTGTTTGTGTGCCTTGAGTGGTTCTTGTGTCACAACCATAAATCTATAGAACACACTCACTTTGTCTTGCTTTTCTTGATTCATTTTATAATTTCTTGTGAATCAATCTTTGTATGTGCCTTTAGGTATTCTTTGTATGTCTTTTTGATTGTTTTAGGATTGCTTTTATCTCCCTTTGAACTCCTATAATTTTCGGACTTAAAAGAAACTCCAAAAAGAAACAAGAATACAAGCTTTTTACATTTCTTAATCTACTAGTTTTGTCTTAGAGTCATGTGTAGTTGTTTTTCTTGTAATTAAATCCTTGTTGTGCCTTTTTCTTTTTGAATCTTAATGTGTTAACCTCTGTTCTTGTATGGTGTTATTTCTGGTTGGACGTTTATAATCTTAGAGTGCTCATAAAAAGATTCCAATGCATGTTATTAGACCTAACATGTTCTAGAGTCAATTTTTTGTGAACTTCAATTGCTATTTGTTTCTTAGAAATTTGTGACCAGCAATTCCTTTTGTGTCTTGTGCTTGTTTTGACAAAAGAAAACAGAGGTAGAAGTGTATTGAAAACGAAAATTAAAGTGTACAAAAGAAGTGAACAAACTAGTACTAAAACTAGTAACATTTTGTGTTGAAATTTTTGACTAGTACACTTACACTTCTACTCTTCTTGTTCTTCTTTTCTCCACCACTTGGAAACCTCTTTATTAATTGTTTGGCCTCTGTTTGAAGTGTTTACTCTCTGTATTGAAAGAAAAGAAAGAAAGAAAAGAGACAAAAAGAAAAGAAAAAGAAAAGAAAACAAAAGAGAAAAACCTAGAAAAAATCAAAGTGAAAACAAAACAAATTTTGTAGCACTTGGCCTTGAATTTTTTGTGTGAATTTGTGTGAGGTTTGCTTGCTGTCCAGTGATTGGAAAAAGACTTCAAAACCATCAAAATATTGCACAAATTGTTTTTTTTAATTTTTGTAATCCATTCTAGTGCCATTCTTAGGTTTAATCCTTTGTGTGCTAGCCTTTGAAATTTGCCTTTATTTGTTGCTTTGTGTCTTCTTGGCTCTCTTTGTTTTGTCACACTAATTCTTATTAGAGTATAGCCTTTTCTAAATTGTGCTTTTCAGTTTTCATTCATTGGCCTCTATTCTCTCTTGTTTGGTTGCTATTCCTTGTGAGACATAATTTTTCTTCAAGCCATCACACTTGGAAGGAAGGCTTAATTGAGACATATTGGATCATCTCAAAGGAGTTTATACTTGAAGGAGATTGAGGTACACCCAACCTGAGTGAAACACCTTTGGATAGGCTAATTTGTTTGTTGTTTTGCAGCCAAGACTTGTTTTCATTTTAGGTCACAAATTAGAGACGGATTTGGAAACAAAACTAGTGACGGATTTGAAGCCATTAGTGACGGATTTGGCTAACTTGGTGAAGGCATGGTGGAGACCAATTTGGGAAGCTTCCCCTTGACTTCAAGGCTGTTCCAAACCTGTCCTAGCTGCCCTTGGTGGAAAATTCTTCAAGAAGATTTTGTTTTTTTTAGTTTCCTTGTCTTGTAACTCATTAACCCTACTTGGGTTAGTTTTGTTTAATTTTGCTATTGTATACAAACCTACATTTAGGAGTGGTTGTTTGGAACATTGTTTAAGTTCCACCACTTCCTAAATAGTTCTAAATAAAGTCTAATATACTCGGTTAGTACATGTGGAAGGGTCCCCAAAGGCTTTAAGTGCCATTTGGGCTTCCATTAGGACACGCCTAGCTTTATTGCTTTCATAATTCGTTTAGACTTGTGGAAGTGTCCCAAAAAGCTTCAAGTGCCACTTGGACTTCCACATTAGGACCCTATGACTAGTATATGCTTTACTTGCTTTCCTTTTATTTTTTTAGCTTCTAAGTTCGTTTTAGAAGGCTTCCTTGCCTACTAGGGGTTCCGTGCACACACACACAACTACTTTGCTTGCTTGTGTGAAAACTTTGTTTTGTAAGAAAGGTATAAGGGGGTTTAGTAATTTCCACTTGAAAAGGCTTGTTTATTAAGTGGCTCCTTGTAGCTCACCTCCCTTGATAGTGCAACTTGTATACTTAGACCTCCAAGTACTTAGTATTACACCAAAAAGAAATACTCTTTGTGAAAATCTTTATCACTCACTTTGCAAATTCTTTTAAAATTTGTGAAAACCTTTTCTCTTGCAAAAATGAGTGATCATTATCATGATAGTAGTGTGCATGGTAAATATTCTCCTAAGAGTCATAAAAGCACTAAAGATGAGCTTATAAAACTTAGGGAATATATTAGAAGAAAAGAAATCAAAAAAGAAAAAAACAATGAAACCATAAAAGAGTTGTTGAATAAGCTTATGGTGGGGGGTGAGACTAGCAAACCCCATGCCAATAAGGGTCATGGACCTTCTAGGTCCCATAAACATAAATATGAAACACCATGTGAGGGTGATCTATTAATTGCCCAAAGGTTATTAACCAACCAATTAAAAGAACAAGATCAATCACAAGGAGAGAACCTTTTTCATTCTAGATGCAAAATTTTCAAGAAAACATGTTCTCTCATTGTTGATAGTGAGTCTTGTAACAATTTTGTAAGTCAACGGTTGGTTGATAAACTTAACTTAACTACTATAGCCCATCCTAAATCTTATAAACTTCAATGGCTTAATAAGGATGGACCTGTAAAAGTTAAGGAACAAGTAAGTGTGCCTTTCTCCATTGGAAAATACCAAGATGAAGTTTTCTGTGATGTCATTCCAATGGATACAAGTCACATTCTACTTGGAAGGCCATGGCAACATGATAGAAAAGCCATTCATGATGGTGTTAGCAACAAAATTCGCCTAGTCCATCTAGGCAAGAAACATACTTTGATTCCTCTTACACCTTCCCAAGTGTTAGAGGATCAAAAAGTCATGAAAAAGAAATTTGAGGAAGAAAAAAGAAAGGAAAAATTAGAAAAAAAACAAAACCTCTTATGATGGAAAACTTGTTGGAGAATCCGGATTGATGTGAATCCTCTTCAAGTTCCTCCCTAGATCTTTGGCTCCTTGATCCTTCCTAAGCTTGGCTAAGGTCTCCAATGGAGGAGGAGACCTTAGAACCACCACGGTTTGGTGGAGAACACTCCCAAGAGGCGCCACTCCTTGATGAAGAGATAAGCCCCTTCAATTCTCACCACACTCTTCTATGAAGGGATAAGAGAATTGGATGCACTCAAAGAGGTTTAGGGACTTTTGGAAGAGAGAAATCTGAACTCTATTCAAAAAATACAATCTCAATTATCTCAAAAGTGTTTTACAAAGAGGGAAAAACGAAAATATAGGAGTAGGAAGCTTGGAGAGTAAGCTAGTCTTAACCATGGTTCACTAGGAACCATGGTAAGGTCTAGCTAACCACCCATGGTCTAGAGGCTTGGAGTGCAAGCTACTCACTTAGCTTGCTTGGTAAGCAAGCTAAGGAGAAGCTTGTGCTTCAAGCTTCCAAGCTTGAGAAGAACCAAGCAATTTGGCCAAGTGTGAACACAAGTGTGAACACAAGTGTGAACACATCTAGGTGGGCGGCCTTTTGGACTTATTTTACTCCAATCACGTTTGAAAATGGTTAATTTGGTTTAGTTAGGTTCATTCAATGTGAATGGAACCTAGCTAAATCAAATCTATGAAAAATTAGGAGTAAAATGAGTCCAATATGTAAATTTTAGCCTAGGACCACCTTTGGCTAAATTGCTAGGAGCACTCTCTAGCTTACTAAGGACACTCTCTATTTTGCTATTGCCACTCCTACTAGAAAACTAAAAAGGAATGTATTTCTAGGTTAGGTTAAATGGAGTCAAAGTGTCCAAGTAACCTACCCTAGAATCCATGTACAAAAGCTACTAGAAAAGAAAACAAAGTGCCTTACAAATACAAAGGCAAAAATGCACCTATACAAGTATCTACTATATACAATGTACAAGAAATCAAACTATACAATGTATTTACAATAGAGACTATGAGACTAACAAGAGGAATCATACTCAGTACTCATATTGAGCATAGGTCTAAGAAGCACCTCCTCTCTAGAAGCCTCCTCTAGCCTCCTAACCATGGACCTAGTTAAAGGCCCAATGGTCTTCAAGTGTGAGCATCCTTGGATCACCCTTCACCCTTCTTGGTCTTACCTCTTCCAAAGGGATCCTTGGGGATTAGATTTCCATCATACCCTCCCCCTTCGAAAGGATTTGTCCTCAAATCCAGTGGTCCTTCCACAAAGATAACATCACCTACAATGAAAATAAGAAACAAAGTATTAGGGATGACATATTCATATAACATATGTGGAAAGTGCACCCTATGAGGAATTCCTTCTATAATCCTAGCAAGGGTCCTTAGACTAGGAAGGATGGGTTCTCTAAGCATAAGAATAGGATCCTCACTATAGTGTATTCTAAGTATAGAACTAAATCCTAAAAATGTGATAGTGCTAAAACTATAATAAACTAATGAAGTAGTCCTATATACTAAGATATCTTGCCTAAAGTAGCCTATGTAGTAACCTAGGCTTCTACAAGAAAACAAAGTGAATATAATAAGGAAACTACCTAGACAACCCTTGATCATATTATATGTTAGATACATCATGGAAGAGGGTGTAAAGAGTTTAGAAAAGTCATAGAATCTAATTTGGTCTTGAAGGGAAGTAGTAAAATTAAGTTCAAAGAAGTTTGAACTTCCCTTAAGATCAAAAGTAGAAAATAAGACACTATGAGATGTATCTAATAAACAATATAAACCAAAGGTTGGGTGCTTTATTAGAACAACTAAAGTAAGAGAAGTCCTAAATAGACAATGGCTGTCTACTTTGGGCACCACCAAAGTAGTAGCATAAGAAGTAGAACTAGGTGAAGTCCACTTCTTCTTCACAAGACTAAGAACTTGAGATCCATTATTTTCAAAAATATTTAGGTTGTGGATCTTAAGCTCTAAGGTTGTGGCAGCAGTAGGAAAAGGACTAAAATCTTTATGAAGAAGAAAAGTCTTTTTGCAATCATTTTGAATTAAAAAGTGACTTTCCTTTTGCATAAAATTTTTAGAGGAGACACTATCCTCCTTACTCTTTTCCAAGAGTAGTGTCTTTTTTGTATTGAGAAGGTAAAAAGGTTGTTCATGATTTATTGAAAATTGACTTCTAGGAACAACTTCTTTGGAAGGGACACTTCCTTCCAACTCTATAACCTTCCCTCCCTCCTTCTCAAGACTTAAGAGGTTTTGTTTTTTTTCTAATTTTTCCTTTCTTTTTTCTTCCTCAAATTTCTTTTTCATGACTTTTTGATCCTCTAACACTTGGGAAGGTGTAAGAGGAATCAAAGTATGTTTCTTGCCTAGATGGACTAGGCGAATTTTGTTGCTAACACCATCATGAATGACTTTTCTATCATGTTGCCATGGCCTTCCAAGTAGAATGTGACTTGTATCCATTGGAATGACATCACAAAAAACTTCATCTTGGTATTTTCCAATGGAGAAAGGCACACTTACTTGTTCCTTAACTTCTATAGGTCCATCCTTATTAAGCCATTGAAGTTTATAAGATTTAGGATGGGCTATAGTAGTTAAGTTAAGTTTATCAACCAACCGTTGACTTACAAAATTGTTACAAGACTCACTATCAACAATGAGAGAACATGTTTTCTTGAAAATTTTGCATCTAGAATGAAAAAGGTTCTCTCCTTGTGATTGATCTTGTTCTTTTAATTGGTTGGTTAATAACCTTTGGGCATTTAATAGATCACCCTCACATGGTGTTTCATATTTATGTTTATGGGACCTAGAAGGTCCATGACCCTTATTGGCATGGGGTTTGCTAGTCTCACCCCCCACCATAAGCTTATTCAACAACTCTTTTATGGTTTCATTGTTTTTTTCTTTTTTGATTTCTTTTCTCCTAATATATTCCCTAAGTTTTCTAAGCTCATCTTTAGTGCTTTTATGACTCTTAGGAGAATATTTACCATGCACACTACTATCATGAGAATGATCACTCATTTTTGCAAGAGAAAAGGTTTTCACAAATTTTAAAAGAATTTGCAAAGTGAGTGATAAAGATTTTCACAAAGAGTTTTTTTCTTTTTGGTGTAATACTAAGTACTTTGGAGGTCTAAGTATACAAGTTGCACTATCAAGGGAGGTGAGCTACAAGGAGCCACTTAATAACCAAGCTTTTTCAAGTGGAAATTACTAAACCCCCTTATACCTTTCTTACAAAACAAAGTTTTCACACAAGCAAGCAAAGTAGTTGTGTGTGTGTGCACGGAACCCCTAGTAGGCAAGGAAGCCTTCTAAAACGAACTTAGAAGCTAAACAAATAAAAGGAAAGCAAGTAAAGCATATACTAGTCGTAGGGTCCTAATGTGGAAGTCCAAGTGGCACTTGAAGCTTTTTGGGACACTTCCACAAGTCTAAACGAAGTATGAAAGCAATAAAGCTAGCCGTGTCCTAATGGAAGCCCAAATGACACTTAAAGCCTTTGGGGACCCTTCCACATGTACTAACCGAGTCTATTAGTCTTTATTTAGAACTATTTAGGAAGTGGTGGAACTTAAACAATGTCCCAAACAACCACTCCTAAATGTAGGTTTGTATACACAAGTAAATTTAAAACAAAACTAACCCAAGTAGGGTTAAAGAGTTACAAATCAATGGAAACAACTAAATCAAGTCTTCTTGAGGAATTTTTTTCACCAAGGGCAGTGAGAACAGGTCTGGAACAGCCTTGAAGTCAATAGGAAAAGTCCCAAGTTGGTCTCCACCAAGCCTTCACCAAGCCCTCCAAATCCGTCACTAATTTCCTCAAAATCCGTCTCTAGTTTGTCTCCAAATCTGTCTCTATTGTTAACCTAAAAATCAAACAATTCTTGGCTGCAAAATAACAAACAAGTTAGCCTATCCAAAGGTGTTTCACTCAGGTTGGGTGTACCTCAATCTCCTTCAAGTATAAACTCCTTTGAGATGATCTAATATGTCTCAATTAAGCCTTCCTTCCAAGTGTGATGGCTTGAAGAAAAATTATGTCTCACAAGGAATAGCAACCAAACAAGAGAGAATAGAGGCCAATGAATGAAAACTGAAAAGCACAATTTAGAAAAGGCTATACTCTAATAGGAATTAGTGTGACAAAACAAAGAGAGCCAAGAAGACACAAAGCAACAAATAAAGGCAAATTTCAAAGGCTAGCACACAAAGGATTAAACCTAAGAATGGCACTAGAATGGATTACAAAAATTAAAACAAAAAAATTTGTGCAATGTTTTGATGGTTTTAAATTCTTTTTCCAGCCACTGGACAGCAAGAAAACCTCAAGAAAATTTCACACAAAAATTCAAGGCCAAGTGCTACTAGTGATGTTTTGATTCACTTTGATTTTTCTAGGTTTTTCTCTTTTGTTTTCTTTTCTTTTTCTTGTATTTTGTCTCTTTTTCTTTTCTTTTCTTTCAATACAGTGAGTAAGCACTTCAAACAGAGGCCAAACAATTAATAAAGAGGTTTCCAAGTGGTGGAGAAAAGAAGAACAAGAAGAGTAGAAGTGTAAGTGTACTAGTCAAAAATTTCAACAAAAATTGTTACTAGTTTTAGTACTAGTTTGTTCACTTCTTTTGTACACTTTAATTTTCGTTTTCAATACACTTCTACCTCTGTTTTCTTTTGTCAAAACAAGCACAAGACACACAAGGAATTTCTGGTCACAAATTGCTAAGAAACTATTAGCAAAAGAAGTTCACAAAAATTGACTCTAGAGCATGTTAGGTCTAATAACATGCATTGGAATCTTTATGAGCACACTAAGATTTATTTAATGTTCAACCAGCAATGACACAATATAGGAACAGAGATTAACACATTAAGATTCAAAAAGAAAAAGGCACAACAAGGATTTAATGACAAGAAAAACAACTACACATGACTCTAAGACAAAACTAGTAGATTAAGAAATGTAAAAAGCTTGTATTCTTGTTTCTTTTTGGAGTTTCTTTTTTAGTCCGAATTTATAAGAGTCCAAAGGAAGATAAAAGCAATCCTAAAACAATTAAAAAGACATACAAAGAATACCTAAAGGCACATACAAATATTGATTCACAAGAAAATATAAAATGAATCAAGAAAAGCAAGACAAAGTGAGTGTGTTCTATAGATTTATGGTTGTGACACAAGAACCACTCAAGGCACACAAACTCAAGACACAAAAAGGAAATACATGGAGGAACAGTATAGAGACATATTAAGATGATTTGAACCAAACAAAACAAGACAAAGAAGCATAGGAACGAATTTACCAAGGAGACCTAGCTCTGATACCAAATGATGGAAAACTTGTTGGAGAATCCGGATTGATGTGAATCCTCTTCAAGTTCCTCCCTAGATCTTTGGCTCCTTGATCCTTCCTAAGCTTGGCTAAGGTCTCCAATGGAGGAGGAGACCTTAGAACCACCACGGTTTGGTGTAGAACACTCCCAAGAGGCGCCACTCCTTGATGAAGAGATAAGCCCCTTCAATTCTCACCACACTCTTCTATGAAGGGATAAGAGAATTGGATGCACTCAAAGAGGTTTAGGGACTTTTGGAAGAGAGAAATCTGAACTCTATTCAGAAAATACAATCTCAATTATCTCAAAAGTGTTTTACAAAGAGGGAAAAATGAAAATATAGGAGTAGGAAGCTTGGAGAGTAAGCTAGTCTTAACCATGGTTCACTAGGAACCATGGTAAGGTCTAGCTAACCACCCATGGTCTAGAGGCTTGGAGTGCAAGCTACTCACTTAGCTTGCTTGGTAAGCAAGCTAAGGAGAAGCTTGTGCTTCAAGCTTCCAAGCTTGAGAAGAACCAAGCAATTTGGCCAAGTGTGAACACAAGTGTGAACACAAGTGTGAACACATCTAGGTGGGCGGCCTTTTGGACTTATTTTACTCCAATCACGTTTGAAAATGGTTAATTTGGTTTAGTTAGGTTCATTCAATGTGAATGGAACCTAGCTAAATCAAATCTATGAAAAATTAGGAGTAAAATGAGTCCAATATGTAAATTTTAGCCTATGACCACCTTTGGCTAAATTGCTAGGAGCACTCTCTAGCTTACTAAGGACACTCTCTATTTTGCTATTGCCACTCCTACTAGAAAACTAAAAAGGAATGTATTTCTAGGTTAGGTTAAATGGAGTCAAAGTTTCCAAGTAACCTACCCTAGAATCCATGTACAAAAGCTACTAGAAAAGAAAACAAAGTGCCTTACAAATACAAAGGCAAAAATGCACCTATACAAGTATCTACTATATACAATGTACAAGAAATCAAACTATACAATGTATTTACAATAGAGACTATGAGACTAACAAGAGGAATCATACTCAATACTCATATTGAGCATAGGTCTAAGAAGCACCTCCTCTCTAGAAGCCTCCTCTAGCCTCCTAACCATGGACCTAGTTAAAGGCCCAATGGTCTTCAAGTGTGAGCATCCTTGGATCACCCTTCACCCTTCTTGGTCTTACCTCTTCCAAAGGGATCCTTGGGGATTAGATTTCCATCATCTTAAGTCTTGAGAAGGAGGGAGGGAAGGTTATAGAGTTGGAAGGAAGTGTCCCTTCCAAAGAAGTTGTTCCTAGAAGTCAATTTTCAATAAATCATGAACAACCTCTTTACCTTCTCAATACAAAAATGACACTACTCTTGGAAAAGAGTAAGGAGGATAGTGTCTCCTCTAAAAATTTTATGCAAAAGGAAAGTCACTTTTTAATTCAAAATGATTGCAAAAAGACTTTTCTTCTTCATAAAGATTTTAGCTCTTTTCCTACTGCTGCCACAACCTTAGAGCTTAAGATCCACAACCTAAATATTTTTGAAAATAATGGATCTCAAGTTCTTAGTCTTGTGAAGAAGAAGTGGACTTCACCTAGTTCTACTTCTTATGCTACTACTTTGGGGGTGCCCAAAGTAGACAGCCATTGTCTATTTAGGACTTCTCTTACTTTAGTTGTTCTAATAAAGCACCCAACCTTTGGTTTATATTGTTTATTAGATACATCTCATAGTGTCTTATTTTCTACTTTTGATCTTAAGGGAAGTTCAAACTTCTTTGAACTTAATTTTACTACTTCCCTTCAAGACCAAATTAGATTCTATGACTTTTCTAAACTCTTTACACCCTCTTCCATGATGTATCTAACATATAATATGATCAAGGGTTGTCTAGGTAGTTTCCTTATTATATTCACTTTGTTTTCTTGTAGAAGCCTAGGTTACTACATAGGCTACTTTAGGCAAGATATCTTAGTATATAGGACTACTTCATTAGTTTATTATAGTTTTAGCACTATCACATTTTTAGGATTTAGTTCTATACTTAGAATACACTATAGTGAGGATCCTATTCTTATGCTTAGAGAACCCATCCTTCCTAGTCTAAGGACCCTTGCTAGGATTATAGAAGGAATTCCTCATAGGGTGCACTTTCCACATATGTTATATAAATATGTCATCCCTAATACTTTGTTTCTTATTTTCATTGTAGGTGATGTTATCTTTGTGGAAGGACCACTGGATTTGAGGACAAATCCTTTCGAAGGGGGAGGGTATGATGGAAATCTAATCCCCAAGGATCCCTTTGGAAGAGGTAAGACCAAGAAGGGTGAAGGGTGATCCAAGGATGCTCACACTTGAAGACCATTGGGCCTTTAACTAGGTCCATGGTTAGGAGGCTAGAGGAGGCTTCTAGAGAGGAGGTGCTTCTTAGACCTATGCTCAATATGAGTATTGAGTATGATTCCTCTTGTTAGTCTCATAGTCTCTATTGTAAATACATTGTATAGTTTGATTTCTTGTACATTGTATATAGTAGATACTTGTATAGGTGCATTTTTGCCTTTGTATTTGTAAGGCACTTTGTTTTCTTTTCTAGTAGCTTTTGTACATGGATTCTAGGGTAGGTTACTTGGACACTTTGACTCCATTTAACCTAACCTAGAAATACATTCCTTTTTAGTTTTCTAGTAGGAGTGGCAATAGCAAAATAGAGAGTGTCCTTAGTAAGCTAGAGAGTGCTCCTAGCAATTTAGCCAAAGGTGGTCCTAGGCTAAAATTTACATATTGGACTCATTTTACTCCTAATTTTTCATAGATTTGATTTAGCTAGGTTCCATTCACATTGAATGAACCTAACTAAACCAAATTAACCATTTTCAAACGTGATTGGAGTAAAATAAGTCCAAAAGGCCGCCCACCTAGATGTGTTCACACTTGTGTTCACACTTGGCCAAATTGCTTGGTTCTTCTCAAGCTTGGAAGCTTGAAGCACAAGCTTCTCCTTAGCTTGCTTACCAATCAAGCTAAGTGAGTAGCTTGCACTCCAAGCCTCTAGACCATGGGTGGTTAGCTAGACCTTACCATGGTTCCTAGTGAACCATGGTTAAGACTAGCTTACTCTCCAAGCTTCCTACTCCTATATTTTCGTTTTTCCCTCTTTGTAAAACACTTTTGATGTAATTGAGATTGTATTTTCTGAATAGAGTTCAGATTTCTCTCTTCCAAAAGTCCCTAAACCTCTTTGAGTGCATCCAATTCTCTTATCCCTTCATAGAAGAGTGTGGTGAGAATTGAAGGGGCTTATCTCTTCTCCAAGGAGTGGCGCCTCTTGGGAGTGTTCCTCCACCAACCGTGGTGGCCTTAAGGCTTCCTCCTCCATAGGAAGCCTTAATCAAGCATAGGAAGAATCAAGGAGTTCAAGATCTAGGGAGGAGCTTGAAGGAAACTCAACATCAATCCGGGTCTCCAACAAGTTTTCCATCAGGGTTCTACAAGGGTTACTTTCTTGGGGTCAAGAAAGTGGTTATCTTTTTGTAGTGAAGTATATGCATGTGTGTGTGCTTGTAAACCTTCTTGCTAAAAGATAGTGGATCAAATCTTAATCAGGTGGTGATTAAGGACTGGATGTAGGTCACATGTGGAGTGGCTGAACCAGTATAAAAGACTTGTGCAATCTTCTTCAACCTTATCTCTTATTTTGTAATTTCTTGGTTGTGCTCTAAAGAAGATAAAACTTGATTAACATGTGTATGTGAATTTTGATGGTTTAAATCTATAATTGGATATTATATTTGAACCTCATTGTCTTGTAATCAAGTTGCACATTGCATTCATATCATTGTAACAAGTCTTTAAGAGTGCTTCATTTGAAAATTCTGTCATAGAAAAGTTTTGATTGAATTTACGATCCAAAACTCTGATAAATTTTTAAAGGGTCATTGAATCCAATTCACCCCCCCTCTTGGATTGGGCCATTCTTTTCTAACAATTGGTATCTAGAGCAAGGTTCTTGAGAGTTATTCAAGATTTAAAAATGGCCAACAACAACCTACCCTATGGTGAGGGTGTCTCTATACATAGACCTCCTGTTTTCAATGGTGAAAATTATGTCTATTGGAAGATTAGGATGAGAATTTTCATTGAAGCTATTGATATTGCTGTATGGGATGCTATAGAAAATGGACCCTATATCCCTATGAAAAAGAATGATGATGGTGAGCTTAAGGAAAAACATTGGAGTGAGTGGAGTGATGAGGAAAAGAGAAGAGCCCAACATGACAAAAGAGCCAAAAACATCATAACATCTGCATTGTCTATTGATGAATTTTTTAGAATTTCACAATGCTTATCTGCTAAAGAAATGTGGACACTTTGCAAGTCACTCATGAAGGAACAAGCGATGTAAAGAGATCAAGAAAGCATACTCTCATTAGAGAATATGAGCTGTTTAGAATGCAAAATGGTGAATCTATTTATGATTTTCAAAAAAGATTTACACACTTGATAAATCACCTTGTTGACCTTGGCAGGAAATTTGAAAAGGAAGAGCTGAATCTAAAAGTGCTGCAATGCTTGGATAGATCATGGCAAGCAAAGGTGACAGCCATTGAAGAATCAAAGGATTTGACCTCCTTGACATTAGCTACTCTCTTTGGGAAATTAAGGGAGCATGAGCAAAAGCTGCACATATTTGATGAACATGAGCAGCAAGATAAGAAAGGCAAAGGAGTGTCGTTGAAAGCCTTGAAATCTGCCAAAGGTAAAGAGGTGTGTGAAGAAACAAGCTCCGATGATTCCGAAACCGAGAACTTCAATCTGCTGGTAAAGAAGTTCAGAAAGTTCATGAGAAGAAAGAAGAATTCCCCCTACAAATTCAATAAGAAGTCAAACAAGAAAGAGGAAGCAAGCACATCCTCCTTTAATTTCTTTGAATGTGGTAAACCGGGACACATGAAGGCTGAGTGTCCAAATCTCTTGAAGAAACAACAAGAGGAGAAGAAAATTAAGAAAAATGCAAAAGGAAAGAGAGCCTACATTGCTTGGGAAGATAATGACTCAAGCACATCAAGTGATGAATCTGAATGTGAGGAGAACAACCTGTGCTTGATGGATGGAACTGACCATGACATAATTGTAAGTGACTCTGACCTTGAATCCAATCCGGATTATGATAAGCTTCAAGAAGCTTTTATACAAATTCATGAAGAAGCTGTCAAATTAGGTGCCTTAAATTCAAAGTTGAAAAACAAGCTGAAATGGTATGAAAATGCTTTAATTGAAGCTGAACAAGAGCTTGAAGATTTGAAGCATGAGCATGAAAATCTTCAAACTATGTTTAACTTTAGTGAAGCTCATTCCTCAAAAGATGTTTGTGAACATTGCAAAGTTTTTGAAAAAGAAAATGCTGACTTAAAATCCACACTTGCAAGGTTCACAAAGGGAAATGCAAATTTGAATATTCTTTTGGGAAAACAAAGAAACACTTTTGATAGGAGTGGACTTGGCTTTAATCCAAGTACAAGCATACCAATTGTGTCAAAGAAAGTAGCTTTTGTGAAAAGTCAAAATTTTAGAAAACTCAAAAGCAACTTTTCTAGACAAGCAACTTGTTTTTATTGTTGTAAAAAAGGTCATACAATTAGGAACTGCTATTCAAGAAAATATGGAGTTCCAAGTGGAAAAATGATTTGGGTTGAGAAGAGTCAAAGGCTGAGAACTAACCAACAAGGACCCTCCACATGGGTACCCAAATTTTTCCTCTAAATTTGTGTTGTAGGAATGCTTGAGGGCCAAAAATTTACTGTGGTATCTTGATAGTGGCTGCTCAAGGCACATGACCGGGGATCCCTCCAAATTCTCAAGTCTGAAATTGAAGAATGAAGGGTATGTTACCTATGGTGACAACAATAAAGGCAGAATTCTTGGCCATGGCAATGTTGGTAATTCCTCCTCTCAAACATTGATTGAAAATGTTTTGCTTGTTGATGGCTTGAAACATAATTTGCTGAGTATTAGTCAATTGAGTGATAAAGGCTTTAAAATTGAATTTGATAATACATGTTGCTTGATATGTGATAAAAAGAGTAAAGAAATCAGATTCATTGGTAAAAGAATTGACAATATATACATGCTTGACTTAGAACACTCTATAACAATGTCAAACACTAAGTGTCTAATAACTCAAGAAGAAAACATATGGCTTTGGCATAGGAGAGCTGCACACATTCATATGGATCACCTAAATAAACTGTGTAGAAAAGAATTAGTGGTTGGTCTACCTAAACTCAAGTTTGGAAAAGACAAACTATGTGATGCTTGTCAAAAGGGAAAGCAAGTGAAGGCTAGCTTTAAAAGTAAAAATCAGATTTCAACATCTAGACCTTTGCAATTAATTCACATGGATTTGTTTGGTCCATCAAGAACAATGAGCTTAGGCGGAAACTACTATGGCTTAGTAATTGTTGATGACTATTCTAGATATACATGGGTTATGTTTCTTGCAAACAAAAATGATGCTTTTAATGCCTTTAGAAAATTTGCAAAACTTGTTCAAAATGAGAAGTGTTCAAACATCACCTCTATAAGAAGTGATCATGGAGGTGAGTTTCAAAACATAATGTTTCAAAAATTCTGTGAGGAACATGGTATAAACCATAATTTCTCAGCACCTAGGACACCTCAACAAAATGGGGTTGTTGAGAGGAAAAATAGGTCCTTAGAAGAACTTGCTAGAACAATGTTGAATGAAACAAACTTGCCAAAATATTTTTGGGCTGATGCTATTAACACTGCTTGTCATGTGTTAAACAAAGTTCTGATTCGGCCTATATTAAAGAAAACACCCTATGAAATTTACAAAGGAAAGAAACCTAACATTTCATATTTTAGAGTGTTTGGGTGTAAGTGTTATGTGCTGAACAATGGGAAAGAACAACTTGGAAAGTTTGATGCAAAGGCTGATGAGGCAATCTTTCTAGGATACTCTACAAATAGTAAGGCTTATAGAATTTATAATAAGAGAACTCTAGTTGTAGAAGAATCTATCCATGTGGTATTTGATGAGTCAAATAAGCAAGAGACTAGACAAACTGAAGTTGAGGATTTAACTGAGTTGCTTGATCAATCCCTATTGGAGAATGAACCTAATGATGTGTCTAAGGAGAGTGAGTCACATGTGAAACAAAAGGAAACATGTGAACAATTGCCAAAGGAATGGAAAACCACAAGAGACTTATCAATGGACAATATAATTGGAAGCATTGGTAAGGGTGTTTCAACTAGAAGTGCAATTAAAAATATTTGCAACACTATGGCATTTGTGTCACAAGTTGAACCTAAGAACATTGATGAAGCACTTAAAGATGAACATTGGTTAATGGCTATGCAAGAGGAACTAAATCAGTTTGAAAGAAATGAAGTGTGGGATTTAGTGCCATTACCAAAAGATTATCCAATCATTGGAACCAAGTGGGTTTTCAGAAATAAGCTTGATGAATCTGGAATAATTCTTAGAAATAAGGCAAGACTAGTGGCTAAGGGGTATAATCAAGAAGAAGGAATTGACTATGATGAGACTTTTGCCCCTGTAGCAAGGATTGAAGCAATTAGACTACTTCTTGCTTATTCTACCATAAAGAATTTCAAGCTTTATCAAATGGACGTAAAAAGTGCTTTCCTCAATGGGCTGATACAAGAGGAAGTGTATGTGGAACAACCACCTGGATTTGTGGATTTCAAAACTCCTAATCATGTGTACAAGCTCAAAAAGGCACTCTATGGCTTGAAGCAAGCTCCTAGATCTTGGTATGACAGGTTAAGCAAATTTTTATTTGAGAATGATTATGAAAGAGGAAAGGTGGATAATACATTGTTTGTCAAGAAGTTTAAAAATGATACAATGTATGTGCAAATATATGTGGATGATATTGTGTTTGGATCTACAAATATCTCTCTCTGTAAAGAATTTGCTAAAACCATGGAAGGAGAATTTGAGATGTCAATGATGGGAGAACTTACCTTCTTTTTGGGATTACAAGTCAAACAAATGCATGATGGAACTTTCATAAGTCAAAGTAAGTATTGCAATGAACTTTTGAAAAAGTTTGGTATGGAAGGGTGTAAGGAGGCTGCCACACCAATATCAAACAATTGCAATCTTGACTTAGATGAGAATGGAATTGCTGTTGATAATTCAAAATATAGAGGTATCATAGGATCACTCTTGTACTTGACAGCAAGTAGGCCTGATATAATGTTTGCTGTGTGCCTATGTGCAAGATTCCAAGCTAATCCTAAAGAATCTCATATGAAAAGTGTAAAGAGAATCCTTAAGTATTTGAAAGGCACAACTAATGTTGGTTTGTGGTATCCAAAGGGAGTCTCACTAAGTCTGATAGGCTACTCAGATTCAGACTATGCTGGGTGTAGACTAGATAGAAAGAGCACAAGTGGAACTTGTCACTTGTTAGGTAGTGCACTTGTTTCATGGCATAGCAAAAAACAAGCTTGTGTTGCTTTAAGTACAGCTGAGGCTGAGTATATTGCAACTGGAAGTTGTTGTGCTCAAATTCTTTGGATGAAGCAACAATTAAGAGACTATGGAGTTGAGTTGAACAAAATTCCTTTGAGGTGTGATAACACTAGTGCAATAAATCTGACCAAGAATCCAATTTTGCACTCTAGGACTAAGCATATTGAGATAAGACACCACTTTTTGAGAGATCATGTTCAAAGAAATGATTGTGCTGTGGAGTTTGTAGAGACAAGTAAACAACTTGCTAATATTTTTACAAAACCTCTACCTAGAGAAAGGTTCAATCAATTGAGAATTGAGTTGGGAATAATTAATGAATCAAGTTTGAATTGATTGTGTTGTGAGAATGAAAGTAAGAGATGTGTGAAAGATTATATTTGAAAGTGGCAAACAAGTCTTGGTAAAATTTGAGAAGTTAAAATTTTTCAAAGAAGCAAATCTTCACTGGAATAATCGATTATCTTAAGATATAATCGATTATCTTAAGTGATTTATGGAAATAATCGATTATCTTGGGAAATAATCGATTATCTGGAACATGAAGAATTCCAAGAGTTTCTGAAATAATCGATTATTTGAGTAATAATCGATTATCTGGTAAGAAGGAACTCAAGAGTCACTGTAATAATCGATTATCTTGGGAAATAATCGATTATCTGAGTAGTGGAATCTGAAAGGCCACTGGAATAATCGATTATTCTATAAATAATCGATTATCTGGGTTGTGTTAGGAGAAACTACCCTCTGTAATAATCGATTATCCTTAAAATAATCGATTATCCATATCAGATTTCGTTTTTAAAAGATTTTTCTGATGCAAATAATCGATTATTTGCATAAATAATCGATTATCTGGGCGGTTTTTTTGAAATTTCCTGAAACGGTTATCTACACGCCAACCCTTAAAACTACCCATTACCCTTATACCTAGAATGTGTTAGGGCATAAAACACTTCTCTCAACTGATCTTCTCTCATTCTCTCATTTTTCCCCAAACCCTCAAAACCCTAACCCACACAATTCTTCATCTTCTTCATCTTTCTCTAAGACCCAACCATGGCATCTTCTTCCAAAAGGCCCAAGAAGCTCGAAGTGAGGGGGAGCAAGCGTCCTCTTCCCTCTGGGCAGCTAATCACGAAGTGGTTTGCGGATGAGAAAGCTCAAGAATACTATTTTGAGTGGTACGCCGGTCGGAGAATCATTCCTCCGAAGACCTTGAAGCTTGATTGGTTCAAGAACGAGGGGTTTAGCTTTCCAACCCTTTTGGAGCATCAGGAGTTGAAGGCGTTCTTGGAAATGGAAGGACCCTATTATCCGGAGCTAATCAGATTATTCCTCTATTTTGCCTCCACTAATGATGGGGTTATGCAATCTGTGATTAAGGGGAAGTTAATCAGGCTGGATGGACCTACATTGAAAGCGGCTGCTGGGCTAAGCGGAACCGGAAAGGAGAAACCCCAACCATTCAATTTCGGGGATTTTGAAGAACTGACAACGTTCCGGGACTGTCAAAGGGTTCCATCTAACACCAACTACGAGAAATTTTTGGCGGGAGGTATGAAGAAAAACTCTCGTTTAATTTCTTTCATTATTGCCTGGATGTTAAAACCAAGTGATGGAGGACCATCCTTGAAGACACATGTGGGCCCATCACTAGGTCCATGGCTAGGAGAGTTGAAGAGGAGGAGGGAGTTCACACACCAAGGGACACTCTCCTCATGATCATAGAGTATTAGTGCTCTCCTAAGCCTCATTAATTTAGGATTTATTTTATTTTCCTTTTTTACCGTTGTATTTTGGGGTATTTTAGTCATAGGATTTATTTTCTTTGTATTTCCCATTTTACCCTTGTATTATGGGGTGCCTTAGATGATTAGGATTTTAATTTTTGGGCTAGGGTGTTACATGAGGAGGTGACGCATTTTTTGGTGAGCATTGGACCTATTTTTGGTGTTAGAAAGGCTTAGGCCCAAGTGGAGGGCAAAGGTTGCATGGACTTATCATGCACCTAGAAATAGCCAATCTAACCCCTTAGATTCCATCCTTGGCCACCAAGTAGCATCTAGGGTTCATTTGGCATTTCATTTGGAGTGCATTTGCCTTGTGAATTTCGGCCATGCATTGCTCCAAATGCAACCCTAGATGCCTCCCCTCCTATAAATACCCAACACCCCACCACTTGTAAATACTTTGGAATATATGAATTTGAGTGAGCCTTTTTGTGCCTCAAATCTTCTCCTTAGTCACTAGGTTAACTTTGGCTAACCTTCTCCTATCTCCACCCTTGGAGAGTGAGAACCCTAGAGTGGCCTCCATTTACCTTTGGAGTGAGCCAACCTTGTGAGCACCAAACACCTTAACCCTAAACACTTCCGCCAACCATCTATACCTCACGCCTATCTTCCTTTCCCATCAAAGTCATCCTTTTTCTCTACCCTTTGGTGAGCCTAGATCAAGGGCAAGGTCTTCCCCTTCATACTCCACATCAACCATGGAAGGAGGAAGCCATCAAGTGGTATCAGAGCCCACTCTCCTTGCATTCTCACTTGATTTGGTCATCTTTCTATGCCTAAAGAAACCCTAAAAGAATCTAAGAGGTGTGCTGAAAAATTTTGTGCCAACAACTTGTACTAGATAGTACAAGTCATTTTCCACTCAAAAGATACCCTAAACACCTCTAAAATCACGCCACTTGTCTTCATCTCTTCTCCTAAAATTTGACCTAATTTTCACCACCCACAAGTGCAAAACCTAAGCAACAATGGGCTGAACATTAAAGAAAAGAAATTGGACCCAAGAAGCCTAAAAGAAATTGACGTGAAAAATAGAACAAAAGAAGAAAAGTATCAAAAAAAAAATTGGACCAAAAAGGACTTGTTGCTAGACTTGTGGACTTGGACCATTACCTAAGCATTTGGAGTTGGACTTGTGACATTTTTGGACCATTGTTGAGACCTTAATATTGGCTGGACCGAATCTTTAAAAGACTTAATCAAGTGAGCTTAAACACTAATCTATTCTAGTGTCTTTCTAGGTTTAATCTTTTGTGTGCTTCCTTTTTTTGATTGAGTCTTAATTTTTAGTTTGTCTTTCTTTGGCCTCTTTTGTTTTGTCTCCATCGATTCTCCTTGAGTTTAGCCTTCCTAATTGTGCTTTTTCAGTTTTATTTCTTGGACTCTTGCTCTTTGGGTTGGTTTCACTTTACTTGTAGGTGAAGAACTTCTCTAGCAAACTATCACACCCTTTGGTGGATTTGAGTGGAGGAGTGAACCGAATCCAAACCTAGCCTTTGGAGGGATTTCACTACACTAAAAGGAGTGATCAAACACTTGGAGAGGACTAACAAGTTTGCTCTTTGTGAAGGAACCCAAGTGGAGGAGTTTGAAGACTTAGACTTGTGTTTTTCATAATTTTGCTTAATTTTTCTTCTTCTCGGCCTAGTGTGTTTTTGGGCCTTAGTTTCATTCTTTTTGGTTTGTAATTTGGCCATTCTTAAACCTCTTCATTTTGGTTTAGCTTCGTGTAGTTGAAGGTGATTTGAAAACCTTCACCTAGGACCTTGACTAGAATATGTTTTAAGTGCTTTCCTTTTGCATGTTTTATAGTTTTGGTAGTATAATTGCTTAGGCTTTTATCTTTGTCTCCAAATCCGTTTAGAAGGCTTTCTTTTGCCTACTAGGGGTAACGTGCACACACACACTTTATTATTGTGCCAAATTGTTTTGTAAGAAAAGTAGAAAAGGCTTAGTGATTTTTACTTGATAGGGCTTGGTTATTAAGTGATTCTTTGTAGTCCACCTCCCCTTGAAAGTTCACTTTGTACACTTAGGCCTTTTCTTACCTATCTTGCACCTTGAAAACCCTTTTTGTGAAAACCTTTTTATCACTCACTCTTTGTGAAAACCATTTCAAACCCTTTTTGAAAACAACTTTGTGAAAACCTTTTTGGATCAAAGATGAGTGATCATTCTAGTGTCCATGGTCATAATTCTCGTAGTACTAGGTCTAGTGTTAGGGATGAACTTAGGGAATTGAAAGAGTACCTAAGAAAAAAAGAAGAGGAAAATATAAAAAGAGAGGAAGAATTGAGAAGAAAAGAAAAAGAGTTTGAAAGAAATAATGAAGAAATAAAAAGATTGCTTGAAAGACTAGTTGTGGGAGGAGAGGCTAGTGGTTCAAAACCAAGAGTCACTTCTCCTCAACCCTCAAGAGGAAAGGGGCATATGTATGCAAGTGTTCATGAGGAGGAAGGGCATCACACCCAACCTCTAAGTGATACCTTCATTAGTAGCCATCACAATGATGGTTACTATCAAAGACCCCCAAGGCATCATAGATATAAGGAGTCTTCCAATAGGGAACCCCACATCCCTCTTCCCCCATTCCATGGCAAAGACAATGTGGAAACTTATTTGGATTGGGAAATGAAAGTAGAACAACTATTTTCTTGCCATGGAGTGAGTGAAGAGAGAAAGGTTTCTTTGGCAACCCTTAGCTTCCAAGGGCATGCCATGTATTGGTGGACCTCCTTAGAAAAAGAGAGAAGAATAAACCATGAGCCTCCAATTCAATATTGGAATGAGCTCCGTAGTGCCTTGAGAAGGAGGCATATTCCTCCATATTATGGCCGTGAGCTTATGGATAAGCTACAAAGATTGAAACAAGGGTCATCTAGTGTGGAAGAATATAGGCAATCTATGGAGTTACTCATGATGAGGGCTGGGATAAGGGAAGAAGAGAGGACCACCATCTCAAGATTCCAAAGTGGTCTTAACCTTGAAATAAGGGACAAAGTTGAGCTCTTACCATATAGAGATTTGAATGAGCTTGTTCAACTTTGTTCTAGAGTGGAGCACCAACTTAAAAGAAAAACTTTTAGAAAAGACTCCACTCCATCTTATTCCAAGAGTTTTAAGAAGGAGGGCCCCTCTTCCAATCCTTTTCCTAAAGAAAAAGAAAAAGAAACCTCTCAAAAGACATCTTCCAAAGACACTAAGACAAGTGACATCAAGTGCTTTAAGTGACTTGGTCGAGGGCACATTGCCTCTCAATGCCCAACAAAGAAAATCATGATTTTAAAGGGCCAAGACCACTATAGTAGCCTTGATGAAACTTCTTCTTCTTCTTCAAGTGATGAAGAAGAAAACTTAGAGTCCGAGGAAGAAATTTACCCTTGTGAAGGAGACTTGTTAATGGTTAGAAGGCTTCTTGGAAACCAATCTAGTAACCTAAACCAATCCCTGTAGACCCCTAAAATTGTCCGGGTCGGAAATAAAGCTAGAAGGCTCTCAAAGACTGAAGGAAGATCAGCCAGAAGGACTCCTGGAAGGCCCTAGGAGGGTTCTCTGTAGGTCTAGAGGTCTTAGGATAGCAAAAATAAGAAAAGTGGGAGGAATGAAGCTCAATACGGCCTCCCAGAGGTTCACTACGGCCGTATTGAGTATTTTGAACTGCAATACGGCCGCGGCGAACTCAGTACGCCCGTATTGAAGTCTTTGAACTTCAATACGACCGTACTGAATTCAATACGGCCGTATTGAAGTTCAAAAACTTCAATACGCCCGTATTCACCCCAGGGGCCGTACTGCGCCTCATTCCTATAAATATGACGTCAATTTGACGTCATTTGACACTTTTCCACTGAGTTTTGACTCCCTCCTTGAGGATTCTGGGGTTTTTGAGCAGTGTTCTGCCCTAGAAATCTCTCTGGGAGTCGATCCGACGAAGTTCTGGAATTCCGAGCATTTAGCTTGGAGATTCGAACCTAGTCGAAGGGAAATCCTCCGGATTTCCATAGTTAAAATTTTATAGGAGGGAGCGAGCGGGCTTGTAGAGCGAGGGAACGCCAAAAAGCTTCCCAGTTTTACGAAATATATAAAAGCACGCTTCAAAGGTTTCTTCTTCAAAATCCTTCCTTTTACTGCTTTCTGATTGTTGCATCGCATATCTAATTTATTCGCCATGTAGATATCTTGTTCATAATCGTTTATAATAAATAGGGGTAATTTAGTAATTTTACATTGTTATTTATAAAATAATCTGTCATAGGGAACCCGAAAGGGGCGCTGTGGGGTGCTAACACCTTCCCCACGCGTAACCGACTCCCTTACCCGACTCTGGTTGTAATGGCCGAAGTTGATTTTTAAATCAATTGCCTTAAACTTCTTTTTCCAATGTTTTGAGTAAAACATTGGTGGCGACTCCATGAACCCTCCTTTTGCGAAAACCACTAATCCATGGAGGGTCCCGCTTGGGATTAACATGGATTGGTGAGCCTTTTAATAAAATTGCTCGTTTGACGAGGTCTCAGTTTGAGAATAAGTCATTCTAGCAATCCACATTTTCAAACAAATAAACGAGTCCAACCATCCTTCGCGAATGCCGAAAGCCCGTTTCGGGCCGGTGGCGACAGATGGCGACTCTGCTGGGGAAGCTTCGAGAGTCAGTCCCATTTAGTGACAGATTGTTTTTAACAAATAATAGTTAAAAATTACTTCGTTACCCCTTGCTTGTATGATAACATGATTTATTATATGGCTTTAAATAACTGTTGTATGTTTAAATTCCGCAATTGTTTGAAATACAAACTGTACACAAACCTTTGCACACAATAGTTCCCTCTATACCCGGGGGCATGAGTGATTAACCATAGGGAGTGGATGTTAGTACGGCCGGTTGTCGAATGGGTCTATAGGTGCCCGTAGACCGTTGTCGGAAAACATCACTCAAGGTGATAACCATGAACTTGAGTCCGACGGTGCGTTGGAGCTTTCCATCGACCTACGATGAGAGGAATTGGGTCCCTATAATGGGGGCACCTTGGGGGCCTCAGACCGGTGAGAACAGTTAGATCCACCTTGAATATGCACTTTTCTGCAGGATACCCCTACCTCGTGATTCGCTCGTGACTGTTCGTGGATGAGTGAATTGTTTGTGCATTGTTTATGTGAAATTGTTTGAGCATACATTGCATTTCTTTAAACATACAACATTCCTATTCTTTTAAAATAAAAATAAATAGGAATAAGGATCTTCCATTGCATGGTGTTAACATCTACCTTCATCACATTCATGTAGGTAGTTTCCCTTTTCACCCAAAAAAAAATACAAAAAACAAAATACCCAAAAAAAGGAAAAAAGGGTTATTTATCCAAACCAAGCAATATCATGCATCATCTTAGGGACATCCTAAAAACATGATAATGCTTAGTTGAATAAACACAATGCATGCATATTCATCGCCATCATCTCATATCATGCATTCTTATCAAAGATCATGGAGGGATCTAGGTTTGCATTTCATACATCCCTCCCAATAAATCATTAATAAACATTAATAAAAAGAAAGAAATAATCGATGCGTATGTTCAAGATGGATCGCACGCCATTTGTTATTAAGTGTAAGCCAACAACCGCGCCAAGCGAGCGCACATCAACTCCGTTGTTGGTAATCAAGACGAATAAAGGGGAAGGTCCAACACCATTAAGGATCACTGCTCCAAGACCTTTCCCCTACGAATCAAATAAGGCTGTGCCGTGGATATACGACATCCATTCTTCTGCCTACAGCGATATCTCTAACATCGCTGGACTTGGGGGCATGACTAGGAGTGGCAGGATCTACACTCCCGATGATCTGCACGACAAAGCTCCCAAAAATAAAGGAAAAGAAGAAAAGAAAACCGAGGAAAAAGAATCCGAGGAGGAGACAGACGAGCTGTTAAAGTTTATCCGACAGAGCGAGTACTCCATCGTGGATCAACTTCATAGGACGCCAGCAAAGATTACGCTGTTGTCGTTGATCCTAAGTTCCGAACCGCATCGGCAAGCTCTGTCGAAAGTCTTGAACGAGGCATATGTGTCGCACACTATCTCCCAAGACAAGTTTGAGGGGATTGTTAGTCACATCACGGCTAGTGATCACCTCACCTTCACCGATGAAGAAATCCCCGCTGGGGGACCGAATCATAACAAGCCCTTGCACATCTCTGTAAAGTGCAAGGAGTATCACATCGCTAAAGTCTTGGTAGATAATGGATCTTCCTTGAATGTGATGCCAAAAAGAACGCTCAAGCAATTGGCAATCAAGGGAGTCCAAATGCGCCCGAGCAACATGATCGTTCGAGCCTTCGATGGTTCTAAAAGAGAAGTGGTGGGAGAGATCAATCTTCCAATCCAAATTGGACCCACTATCTTTAATGTCGAATTCCAAGTGATGGACATTACTCCCGCATACAGCTGTCTCCTCGGCCGACCTTGGATTCATGATGCGAAAGCTGTACCCTCTACGCTCCACCAGAAAGTCAAGTTCATAGTGGGTGACAAACTGGTGACTGTACAAGCTGAAGATGACATACTCATCAGCAAACCATCCACCATACCTTACGTGGATGCAGCGGAGGAAGCTTTAGAAACCGCCTTCCAAGCATTGGAAATCGCCAATGTCGAAGCGTTTCCCCGAGAAATGAAGAAGGTAGCCTCCATGCTCACCAAGAACGGATACTTGCCAGGACAAGGATTAGGCAAGGACTCCCAAGGAATCCCGGAGCTACCCATTATCAAGGATAATCCGGGGAAACAAGGGTTAGGATACAACCCTTATAAAGATCAAAGGACGAAGAGAAACCAAGATCCTTCTCGACGTTCTTTAAGCCAGATCTTTAGGAAGGCCAGTTCACAAGCGTTAAGGCCGGTCGTCGTCGTCAAGTGTTTTTCTCCTTCCGATAGGGATGTATAGACCTGATGACTATTAGAGATTACTCCTCGGGGACAGCCCGACCCCCGAGCCTCGATAGGGCACATGTTTTCCATTATGATTATAATAAAATCATTCTTTATTAATTCTTTATTGCTTCTTTTCTTGCTTGCAATAAAATTCTAGACCGCATTATTTAACCCTGTTTGAATAAACATAAATGAGGTTAAAATCGTCTTAATAAAAATAAACCCGCATCTTTTTTATGTGGAAGTGTGTGACAACTTGGAGCACCTCTCCTTGGCCTCAATAAGTACCGTCATGGATAAAAAGAAATCCATTCAGGACAAAAATCCTAAAAAACAAAAAGCTCGGCAGGAAACCCAAAAAGGGGGCTGCGCAAAAATAAGAGCAAAAGACCCGCTAGGAATCCCACGAAAGGGTGACCTGGGCAAAAATTAGGGTTACAAAATAATGAACAAAAACAAAAGCCCGCTAAAACTCCACAAATGGGTGTTTTAGGCAAAAGTTAGGGCAATCGAAAAACAGAATAAATCCATGATGGTACCACCAACTGAATTCAACGAAGGGGCTCAAGAAAAGCTATCCAAGTTATCAAATCACAAATGTTAATAACCAAGACGTGCTTAACTTCATAAGTGTTTAATCAAACAAGCCTAAACACTTAAGCCTACCATTGGCCAAGCCATTCTTACAAAATCCATTTTTCAAAAAATAAATAATCCCTTCTAAAACACAAACTTTTGAAAATATATCCTTTCCTTCTTTTCTCTCTTGTCCCAAACGATTTTTGAATAATCTAGTGGAAACATGGAGATATAGTAGTCAATAGGAGGGTTGACACATCTTCTAAAGGAAAGGAAAATCATTTGGTTGATGACACCAAATCTCAATATAACATGCATCATTCCTCGGTTACAGAAATCGGCAGCACACAGCCCGTCTAGAGGAATGGCAAAAATCCAAACAGAGAAACGCATCGGTTAATTCTTTTGAAAAGTGAATCAAATAGAATTAGGTGCATCATACTGCATACATGCATACAGATGATAGGTGTAATGGAAGATCACTTATTCTCTGTTTACTGAAAAAAAAACAAAAAAATATAAACTTCAGAAAAACAATACGCCCGTATCATGTTCAGCACGCCCGTACCAAAATTAGGGTTATGAACAAATTTTCAATTCAATACGGGCATACTGAAATGAATAACGGCCGTATTGGCAATAACAGAAATCCTCCCTCACGTCGATGACAAAATTTCTCCAAGAAGAAGAGGATAGGGGGAGCCATTCATTTTTTCTAAAAAACAACAAAACATTAAATAATAAAACTTGCATTTGTGCATCACGCACATTAATTGCACATTCAAAGACCTCATCATGAGGCAGTCGCATAAAATAGAAAAATAGGAAAAATTGCTTGTGTATGACAGCAGCAAACAAAATGAAGAAATTCAGAAAATCAACAGCATCATACAGAATAATTGAGCCTGGAGAGGCTCGCCGAAATAATACTCTCAGAATAATTGAGCCTGGAGAGGCTCGCCGAAATAATACTCTCTCAGAATAATTGAGCCTGGAGAGGCTCGCCGAAATAATACTCTCTCAGAATAATTGAGCCTGGAGAGGCTCGCCAAAATAATACTCCTCAGAGACATTTCTGTACAGAAAAAGCCAAAACCAACAAAAAGGCAAAAATACAGAAAAAGCCAAAATCAACAAAAAATACAGAAAAAGCCAAAACCAACAAAAAAGGCAAAAACACAGAAAAAGCCAAAATCAAAAGGCAAAAACACAGAAAAAGCCAAAATCAACAAAAAGGCAAAATACAGAAAATCCAACAAATTATACAGAATAACTGAGCCTGGAGAGGCTTGCCAAAATAATACTCTCCAAAAGACATCTCAGCTTGCATTCTTAGGCTGAACAAGAAAAGCAACTCATCGTACAGAATAACTGAGCCTGGAGAGGCTTGCCGAAATAATACTCATACAGAATAACTAAGCCTGGAGAGGCTTGCCAAAATAATACTCTCAGAATAATTGAGCCTGGAGAGGCTCGCCGAAATAATACTCTCAGAATAATTGAGCCTGGAGAGGCTCGCCGAAATAATACTCTCAGAATAATTGAGCCTGGAGAGGCTTGCCGAAATAATACTCCCACAGAATAATTGAGCCTGGAGAGGCTCGCCGAAATAATACTCTCTCAGAATAATTGAGCCTGGAGAGGCTCGCCGAAATAATACTCCCCAGAGATATCTCAGCTTCCACTCACGGGCCAAATTCCCCAGTGAAAGCTATCAAAGCGAGATCAGCAAAATTCCCCAACGGAAGCATGATCCAAACAAAATATCCAAGTCAAAGGACTTAGACTTCCTCAGTGGAAGATAGCTTTCCAACTCAAACGAAGAGTGAAGCTAAGCCTGAAGAGGCTTTCTAAATAATACTCTGGGATACATAAGATCCCCAAATCCCCAGTCGCCTACTCAAGAGGCATTCCTACAAAAAAAAAAAAAAAAAAAAAAAAAAAAAAATCAAAAGATCAATAATCATTCCCCAAGTGGAATCCGGCTCTTGGCCAAACATCAAGCGTCAAGATGATCTGCCTAACAGAAGAGGCTAATCACAATCAATGACAAAATCCCCCAGCGGATAACAGCCTACACAGAGGCGACAAAAATCAGAAAAATCAAAGAGAGACACCCGAATAAGGATAACCGGGATACTCCACTTACGTCAAAAGGACGTCAGCCAAACATAAGGCATCGCTCAAATCAAGAAGAGCATCTGTGTCTACACCCCAAGGAGTCAGAAATTCCCCATGGGTACCAACTATGCAAATGCAAGTTGGGGCACAAGAACCTATGAATGAATGCACATCCCCTAGACGGATCCCTGCGTTATCCAGCCCTCAGTGGCACAAAATCAGAAAAACGTCGAAGCAGCATAGTGGACTGTGGAGACAAAAAAAAAATCATCTCAGATCCCTGGAGAGGGTAAACTCGCATTGCCGAAGTGATCAGAAGACACGGACGCAGACCCTGGAGAGGGCAAACTCAGTTGCCTAGGTCATCAGAGACCAAACAAAGTCTGGAGAGACGGTACTCAAACAAAGTCTGGAGAGACGGTACTCAAACAAGGTCTAGAGAGACGGTACTCAAACAAGGTCTGGAGAGACGGTACTCAAACAAGGTCTGGAGAGACGGTACTCAAACAAGGTCTGGAGAGACGGTACTCAAACAAGGTCTGGAGAGACGGTACTCAAACAAGGTCTGGAGAGACGGTACTCAAACAAGGTCTGGAGAGACGGTACTCAAACAAGGTCTGGAGAGACGGTACTCAAACAAGGTCTGGAGAGACGGTACTCAAACAAGGTCTGGAGAGACGGTACTCAAACAAGGTCTGGAGAGACGGTACTCAAACAAGGTCTGGAGAGACGGTACTCAAACAAGGTCTGGAGAGACGGTACTCAAACAAGGTCTGGAGAGACGGTACTCAAACAAAGTCTGGAGAGACGGTACTCAAAGAAAGTCTGGAGAGACGGTACTCAAAGAAAGTCTGGAGAGACGGTACTCAATCAAAGTCTGGAGAGACGGTACTCAAAGTCTGGAGAGACGATACTCAAAGTCTGGAGAGACAGTACTCAAGGTCTGGAGAGACAGTACTCAACCATCAGCGTCGTCAGAGGCACGTTGGTGTTCAACTTCCGGCTCGGGCGTCGAGTGAAGTTGACCCTGGAGAGGGTAAACTCAGCTACCGAGGATGTCAGAAGCGCCGAGGTATGCACTCACCTGGAGAGGCTACTCAACAATTTTCCACCGGAAGACATTACAAGTCAGAAGGTCGGCACATCACCCGGACAATTGGGTCAACTCCTTTACTTGTCAGCCGGTACACCAAAAGGCCGTCCGACTAAGTAAAGGGGGGGCAGCTGTAGACCCCTAAAATTGTCCGGGTCGGAAATAAAGCTAGAAGGCTCTCAAAGACTGAAGGAAGATCAGCCAGAAGGACTCCTGGAAGGCCCTAGGAGGGTTCTCTGTAGGTCTAGAGGTCTTAGGATAGCAAAAATAAGAAAAGTGGGAGGAATGAAGCTCAATACGGCCTCCCAGAGGTTCACTACGGCCGTATTGAGTATTTTGAACTGCAATACGGCCGCGGCGAACTCAGTACGCCCGTATTGAAGTCTTTGAACTTCAATACGGCCGTACTGAATTCAATACGGCCGTATTGAAGTTCAAAAACTTCAATACGCCCGTATTCACCCCAGGGGCCGTACTGCGCCTCATTCCTATAAATATGACGTCAATTTGACGTCATTTGACACTTTTCCACTGAGTTTTGACTCCCTCCTTGAGGATTCTGGGGTTTTTGAGCAGTGTTCTGCCCTATAAATCTCTCTGGGAGTCGATCCGACGAAGTTCTGGAATTCCGAGCATTTAGCTTGGAGATTCGAACCTAGTCGAAGGGAAATCCTCCGGATTTCCATAGTTAAAATTTTATAGGAGGGAGCGAGCGGGCTTGTAGAGCGAGGGAACGCCAAAAAGCTTCCCAGTTTTACGAAATATATAAAAGCACGCTTCAAAGGTTTCTTCTTCAAAATCCTTCCTTTTACTGCTTTCTGATTGTTGCATCGCATATCTAATTTATTCGCCATGTAGATATCTTGTTCATAATCGTTTATAATAAATAGGGGTAATTTAGTAATTTTACATTGTTATTTATAAAATAATCTGTCATAGGGAACCCGAAAGGGGCGCTGTGGGGTGCTAACACCTTCCCCGCGCGTAACCGACTCCCTTACCCGACTCTGGTTGTAATGGCCGAAGTCAATTTTTAAATCGATTGCCTTAAACTTCTTTTTCCAATGTTTTGAGTAAAACATTGGTGGCGACTCCATGAACCCTCCTTTTGCGAAAACCACTAATCCATGGAGGGTCCCGCTTGGGATTAACATGGATTGGTGAGCCTTTTAATAAAATTGCTCGTTTGACGAGGTCTCAGTTTGAGAATAAGTCATTCTAGCAATCCACATTTTCAAACAAATAAACGAGTCCAACCATCCTTCGCGAATGCCGAAAGCCCGTTTCGGGCAGGTGGCGACAATCCCAAAGAGAGAACTTGTTTCATACAAGGTGCAAAGTTTTAGAAAACACTTGTTCTCTCATTGTGGATAGTGGATCTAGTTGCAATTGTTGTAGCACTAGATTAGTGGATAAGCTAGCCTTAACTACTATACCTCACCCAAAACCTTACAAATTACAATGGATCAATGAAGAGGGAGGTATGTAGTTAATCAACAAGTAAATATACCTATCTCCATTGGCAAATACCAAGATGAAGTTTTATGTGATATAGTGCCATTGGATGTTAGTCATATTTTACTTGGAAGGCCTTGGCAATTTGACAAAAAAACTATTCATGATGGCCTAACCAACAAAATAAGTTTTCATCACTTAGGTAAAAGGATTGTATTGTGTCCTCTATCACCCTCTCAAGTGTGTGAGGACCAACTCAAAATGAAGGACAAAAGAGAGGGAGAAGAAAAAAAAAGTAGAAAACCAAAGAAAGAAAAAAAAGACCTTTCCCTTAAAAATAAAGAAGGGGAAGAGGAGGTACCAAGTTTAGAGGCAAGTGTCCCTTCTAAAGAAGTTGTTCATAAAAGTGTTTTATCCCTTAAAAATGATATCAAAAACACACTTTTGATTGAACAACCTTTGTACCTTCTCTATTTCAAAGAGACACTTGCTGCCACTAGTCATGAGCTTGAGTCTCTACCTCATGAGGTTCAAAAACTTTTAAAAGAGTTTGATGATCTATTTCCTCAAGAAGTTCCAAGTGGACTTCCACCTTTAAGAGGAATAGAACATCAAATAGACCTCATACCGGGTTCTAGTCTTCCTAATAGGCCCGCCTATAGGACTAACCCACAAGAAACCAAAGAGATAGAAGCTCAAGTTGATGACTTGTTGAAGAAGGGTTGGGTTCAAAAAAGCCTTAGCCCTTGTGCCGTCCCCGTTCTCTTGGTGCCTAAGAAAGATGGCAAATGGAGGATGTGCACTGATTGTAGAGCCATCAATAACATAACAATAAAATATAGGCACCCAATCCCTAGGCTAGATGATATGTTAGATGAATTACATGGGGCCATCATCTTTTCCAAAATTGACCTTAAAAGTGGTTATCACCAAATTCGAATCAAAGAAGGTGATGAATGGAAAACCGCTTTTAAGACCAAATTTGGTTTATATGAGTGGTTAGTGATGCCTTTTGGCCTCACTAATGCCCCTAGTACTTTCATGCGCCTAATGAATCATATTCTTAGGGATTGCATAGGAAAATTTGTGGTTGTCTACTTTGATGACATCCTTGTGTATAGTAAGACCTTAGATGAACATCTTGGACATCTAAGGCAAGTCCTAATAATTCTTAGAGTCAACCACCTCTATGCCAACCTTGAAAAATGTACTTTTTGTCAAGAGCAAGTTAAATTTTTGGGCTTCATTGTTGGCAAAGAGGGAGTACAAGTTGACTCCGAGAAAATAAAGGCTATCCAAGAATGGCCCACCCCAAAAAGTGTTGGAGAAGTTAGAAGTTTTCATGGCTTAGCTAGCTTCTATAGAAGGTTTGTAAAAGACTTCTCCACACTTGCATCCCCTCTTAACGAGCTTGTTAAGAAGGATGTGCCCTTCCTTTGGGGTGAAGCCCAAGAAAAAGCATTTAAAAACCTAAAAGAGAAACTCACCAATGCACCCATTCTAGCTCTACCAAATTTTGATCAAACCTTTGAGCTAGAATGTGATGCATCCGGTTTGGGCATAGGTGCTGTGTTACTTCAAGGAGGTCACCCCATTGCTTACTTTAGTGAAAAACTTCATGGGGCCACCTTGAATTATCCCACCTATGACAAGGAACTCTATGCCCTCCTAAGAGCTCTCCAAGTTTGGGAGCACTACTTGGTGACTAAAGAATTTGTTATTCACACCGACCATGAGTCACTCAAGTATCTTAGAGGGCAAGGGAAGTTGAATAAAAGGCATGCAAAGTGGGTGGAATATCTTGAACAATTCCCCTACATCATCAAATATAAGAAGGGAAAGAGCAATGTGGTAGCCGATGCTCTTTCAAGGAGGCACACCTTGCTCTCCACCTTAGGAACACAAATACTTGGCTTTGATGATGTAAAGGAATTGTATGAGCTTGATTTAGACTTCCAAGCCACTTATGCCAAATGTCTCCAAAAGCCTTTTGATGGATTCTATCTTCTTGAGGGGTATCTTTTTAGAATGGGCAAACTTTGCATACCCCAAGGATCCATTAGAAAACTTTTGGTCAAAGAGAGTCATGAAGGCGGTCTCATGGGCCATTTTGGGGTTGATAAAACCCTAAGTTTCTTGAAAGCTAAATTTTATTGGCCCCACATGAGAATAGATGTCCAAAGGCATTGCTCCAAATGCATTACTTGTTTAAAAGCTAAATCAAGAGTAATGCCTCATGGACTCTATACCCCCCTTCCTATAACTAGCTCCCCTTGGGTAGATATTAGCATGGACTTTGTGCTTGGGCTTCCAAGGACTCAAAGGGGATTTGACTCCATCTATGTGGTAGTGGACCGTCTTAGCAAAATGGCTCATTTTATACCATGCCACAAAGTGGATGATGTTAGCTATATAGCTAAACTTTTCTTTAGGGAAGTGGTCCGTTTGCATGGTCTACCCAAAACAATTGTGTCCGATAGGGATGCTAAGTTCCTTAGTCATTTTTGGAAAGTTTTATGGGAAAAACTAGGAACTAAGCTCCTCTATTCTACTACTTGTCATCCTCAAACCGATGGCCAAACCGAAGTAGTAAATAGATCTCTATCCACTTTGTTGAGGGTACTCCTCAAAGTAAATAAGAAAACTTGGGATGATTGTCTCCCCCATTTAGAATTTGCATACAATAGAGTAGTCCATAAGTCTACTAATCTGTCCCCCTTTGAAGTTGTTTATGGCTTTAACCCAATCACTCCTCTTGATCTTTTACCCCTTCCTTGTTTCACAAAGAAGGAGTATCTAGGGCGGATTTCATTAAAAAATACCATGAAAAGATCAAGAGTCAAATTGAACACCAAACTCAAAAATATGCCAAATACAACAACAAAGGAAGAAAGAAACTTACTTTTGAAGTTAGGGATTAGGTTTGGCTTCATTTGAGGAAGGATAGATTTCCTACTCAAAGGATGTCAAAACTAAACCCTAGGGGAGATGGACCATTCCAAGTCCTTCACAAAATAAATGACAATGCATATAAATTAGACCTTCCTTCTGATTATGGCACTAGCTCATCTTTTAATGTTTGTGATCTCACACCATTTTTAGGAGCTGAGGATTTGGATGAAGAAACTAATCTGAGGATAGATGCTTCTCAAGAAGGAGGGGATGATGGAGGACCATCCTTGAAGACACATGTGGGCCCCATCACTAGGTCCATGGCTAGGAGAGTTGAAGAGGAGGAGGGAGTTCACACACCAAGGGACACTCTCCTCATGATCATAGAGTATTAGTGCTCTCCTAAGCCTCATTAATTTAGGATTTATTTTATTTTCCATTTTTACCCTTGTATTTTGGGGTATTTTAGTCATAGGATTTATTTTCTTTGTATTTCCCATTTTACCCTTGTATTATGGGGTGCCTTAGATGATTAGGGTTTTAATTTTTGGGCTAGGGTGTTACATGAGGAGGTGACGCATTTTTTGGTGAGCATTGGACCTATTTTTGGTGTTAGAAAGGCTTAGGCCCAAGTGGAGGGCAAAGGTTGCATGGACTTATCATGCACCTAGAAATAGCCAATCTAACCCCTTAGATTCCATCCTTGGCCACCAAGTAGCATCTAGGGTTCATTTGGCATTTCATTTGGAGTGCATTTGCCTTGTGAATTTCGGCCATGCATTGCTCCAAATGCAACCCTAGATGCCTCCCCTCCTATAAATACCAAACACCCCACCACTTGTAAATACTTTGGAATATATGAATTTGAGTGAGCCTTTTTGTGCCTCAAATCTTCTCCTTAGTCACTAGGTTAAATTTGGCTAACCTTCTCCTATCTCCACCCTTGGAGAGTGAGAACCCTAGAGTGGCCTCCATTTACCTTTGGAGTGAGCCAACCTTGTGAGCACCAAACACCTTAACCCTAAACACTTCTGCCAACCATCTATACCTCACGCCTATCTTCCATTCCCATCAAATTCATCCTTTTTCTCTACCCTTTGGTGAGCCTAAATCAAGGGCAAGGTCTTCCCCTTCATACTCCACATCAACCATGGAAGGAGGAAGCCATCACCAAGGTTGCACAACCATGCACAAATGTCTCGGGATGACATTTTATTAATGCATGTGATTCAGAAGAAAATTAAGATTAATTGGGTGTCAGTTGTGAACGATTGTATCTGGAAGGCAAGGAGAAAGGAAGACGGTCCGATTCCTTATGCTTTACTCTTGTCTAAAATTTTTGAAAATGTTGGAGTAGATTTGACAAGTGAAAGAAAGATTGTTCTACACGCGTCAAATAAAATTGAGAAATCTTCTTTGCACCACATGGGTATGCTGAAGCAAGAAGATAAGTGGGTTTTTAAAGGAGATGTTCCTCCTACCCCGGAACCAGCTACAGATGAGGACGGTGTTCCTTCTCATGATGAGGATCAGCCACCACAGGTGGAAGCTGAGCCTAGAGAAGCTGAGCCGGAGCTGAAGTCGTTCTCACCGTTTGAACAGATCATGATCAACAAAATGGATGCTATGATGGAGATGTCACGGAGACATGAATCCATGTTCTCTGGAATTCTTGATAGGTTTGACGACCTAGATCATGAAGTCAGAATCATCAAGACGCAGCTTGGTATTCCGGACGATGAGGAGTGATTTCTGTTTTTGTTATTTTGCTTAGTCTTTAAATTCAAGTTTGGAACAATTTTTAAGTTCATTTGGGTTGTAATGATTTTAATTCCTGAACACTTTTATTGCTTTTGATGTTGAACAATTTAAATTTGATGAATTTGAAGCTTGTTTGTTAATGTGTTGGTTCAATTTTGATTCCAAAGCTTGGTTTGGATTGCTGATGCAAAATGCTCTGTTTTTGGTGAGCATATATGTTGGAATGTGATTATTTGTGCTTTGGAATACTCTATTTTTTTACTGTGAAAATGACTATCTTGACTTGATTTGGTTTGGTTTGTGATATGGTGCACAATTGGCATCACAAATTGGTTCAAATTTGGTTTGAGTTGCAGAACCAAAATTGGTTCATTTATGATAATATTGCAGGAGAGAATCTGTACATGGCAATTATTTGTTAACCTTGGCTTACTTTGTTTTTGATAATGCCAAAGGGGGAGAAATGGTATTGTGTATTGTGTGTTTAGTTGTTGTTTGCAGGTATTGTGCTTGTGTGTGTGTGTTGTGCAGGTGGTTCGTGGCACACTAAGAAGTTAAGTGAATATTGGTTCATGGATTAGTTCATGGGTTGTCATCATCAAAAAGGGGGAGATTGTTGAGCTTAGGGGAGCTGAAGACTTTAAGAGTTTTGATGATCACAACAACTTGGAGACAACAAGTGTACAACAACAACATTGAACACAAAAACAAAGTCAAGGAAGAGTCAAGAAAAATACCTTGAAGTATAGCTATGTAATAGAGCTTAGGAAGCAAATTGTTATGAATGAATTGTTATATTTGTGTCTGTGTGTGCTTTGTGCATTGAGCAAATCTTGTCTAGAATCAAGTAGGGAGTAGATGATGATGAGTTAAACATTGGAAAATTATTTTGAGACTTAAAATGAAGTTTTAAGAACTGACTCAAAATAATCGATTATTGTTAAATATAATTGATTATTTCAGCAAGTGGGCTAAGTGGAATGCCTTGCTGTAATAATCGATTATTTGCCAAAATAATCGATTATTTCAGGAACAACTCTCTGGAATAATCGATTATCCAGCTAAATAATCGATTAAATTGTTCTTGATTGATTTCCAGAAATCTGAAGAACAAAATAATCGATTATTCTTTAAAATAATCGATTATCTGGGTTTGAATTTTTATAAATAGTTTGAACTCTTTTGAAACTTCATAACATTGAGTAAAAACTGATAATCAACTGGTAAAAACGTTTTAGAGAGTCTGTGTGACATCTTGGAGAGTTTTCTTTGTGAAATCCAAGAGAAAAACGTTTGTGAAAAGCTTGTGAGGAAATCATCATCATCATCATACTCTTGAAAGAGGAAGACAAAGATTTGTTCAAGAATTCCAGGTGAATTCGTTTCATTTTATTCTTTGTGAATCTTTGTGAAAAATCTTGAGAAGGGTTTCTCAAGTGGTGAAATTTCTTGTAGTGGGTTCTACAAGGGTTACTTTCTTGGGGTCAAGAAATTGGTTATCTTTTTGTAGTGAAGTATATGCATGTGTGTGTGCTTGTAAACCTTCTTGCTAAAAGATAGTGGATCAAATCTTAATCAGGTGGTGATTAAGGACTGGATGTAGGTCACATGTGGAGTGGCTGAACCAGTATAAAAGACTTGTGCAATCTTCTTCAACCTTATCTCTTATTTTGTAATTTCTTGGTTGTGCTTTAAAGAAGATAAAACTTGATTAACATGTGTATGTGAATTTTGATGGTTTAAATCTATAATTGGATATTATATTTGAACCTCATTGTCTTGTAATCAAGTTGCACATTGCATTCATATCATTGTAACAAGTCTTTAAGAGTGCTTCATTTGAAAATTCTGTCATAGAAAAGTTTTGATTGAATTTACGATCCAAAACTCTGATAAATTTTTAAAGGGTCATTGAATCCAATTCACCCCCCCTCTTGGATTGGGCCATTCTTTTCTAACAGATACTTGTATAGGTGTATTTTTGCCTTTGTATTTGTGAGGCACTTTATTTCCTTTTTAGTAGCTATTGTATATTGTTTCTAGGGTAGGTTACTTGGGCACTTTGACTCCATTTAACCTAACCTAGAAATACACTCTTTTCTTAGTTTTCTAGTAGTAGGATTGGGAGTGGCATTAGCAAGCTAGAGAGTGCCATTAGCAAGCTAGAGAGTGTTACTAGCAATTTAGCCAAGAGGTGGTCCTAGGCTAAAATTTACATATTGGACTCATTTTACTCCTAATTTTTCATAGATTTGATTTAGCTAGGTTCCATTCACATTAGATGAACCTAACTAAACCAAATTAACAATTTCAAAACCGGTTGGAGTAAATTAATTCCAAAGAGCCACCCACCTAGATGTGTTCACACTTGTGTTCACACTTGTGTTCACACTTGACCAAATTGCTTAGTTCTTCTCAAGCTTAGAAGCTTGAAGCACAAGCTTCTCCTTAGCTTGCTTACTAAGCAAGCTAAGTGAGTAGCTTTCTCTCCAAGCCTCTAGACCATGGATGGTTAGCTAGACCTTACCATGGTTCCTAGTGAACCATGGTTAAGACTAGCTTGCTCTCCAAGCTTCCTACTCCTATATTTTCGTTTTTCCTTCATTGTAAAACACTTTTGGATGTATTGAGATTTCATTTCTGAAATTGAGTTCAAATTTCTCTCTTCTAAAAGTCCCTAAACCTCTTTGATATTCATCCAATTCTCTTATCCCTTCATTAGAAGAGTGTGGTGAGGATTGAAGTGGCTTATCTCTTCATCAAGGAGTGGCGCCTCTTGGGAGTGTTCTCCACCAAACCGTGGTGGTTCTAAGGTCTCCTCCTCCCTTGGAGACCTTAACCAAGCCTAGGAAGAATCAAGGAGCCGAAGATCTAGGGAGGAGCTTGAAGGGAAATCAACATCAATCCGGTTTCTCAACAAGTTTTCCATCAACTAGCATTGGGCCAACTGAAGCCTTAAAATGTCAGTCCAACCTACAGAGCCTGAGCTACGAAAATACTACAACAATAGATAGGGTTGCTAGACCCTAAAACTAGCATTGGATTGGCTAAAACCTTAAAATGTCAGTCCCGCCTGGAGAGGCTGAGCTATGAAAATACTACAACAAAAGAGAGGGTTGCTAGACCCTAAACTAGCATTGGGCCGACTGAAGCCTTAAAATGTCAGTCCAGCCTGGAGAGGCCGAGCTATGAAAATACTACAACAAAAGATAGGGTTGCTAGACCCTAAAACTAGCATTGGATCGGTTGAAGCCTTAAAATGTCGGTCCATCCTAGAGAGGCCGAGCTACGAAAATACTTCAACAACAGAGAAGGTTGCTAGACCCTAAAACTAGCATTGGGCCAGTTGAAGCCTGAAAATGTCAGTCTAGCTTGGAAAGGCTGAGCTATGAAAATACTTTAACAATAGAGAGAGTTGCTAGACCCTAAAACTAGCATTAGGCTGGCTGAAGCCTTAAAATGTCAGTCCAGCCTGGAGAGGCTGAGCTATGAAAATACTACAACAATAGAGAGGGTTGCTAGACCCTAAAACTAGCATTGGGTCGGCTAAAGCCTTAAAATTTCAGTCTAGCCTAGAGAGGCTGAGCTACAAAAATACTTCAACAATAGATAGGGTTGCTAGACTCTAAAACTAGCATTGGGCTGGCTGAAGCCCTAAATTTTAGTCCAGCCTAGAGAGGCCGAGCTACAAAAATACTCCCTCGTCAACAAGCTATGAATAAAAGAATGCACTATCACAATAGAAATAATGGAGCATCTACTTGAAGACTGAAGATCAGGTGTAAAGTTTCTTAGCCTTGTTACCCAATAGAGTACGCAACCAACACTCAACTACTCTAAAGGGCGAGGATACGAGCAAATACACCTATCCAAGGGGAACAACACAGAAGCACCAACACCAAAGAGACAAGGAGAAGACCCAAACGAAATGTCTACATCTTTACTTGCCTTTGGAAAAGAAACACATAGATATTTCAAAGGACAAGTAAAGAGGGGTAGCTGTAGACACCCAATTTCGTCCGGGGGCATACAAACAAGGAAATCGACTTCCATTATCAAAGAAAAGGAGCTCCCAAGTATATAAACAATAGGACATTACATCAGAAGGCCTAAAGCCCAAACAAGCTGGTTTTAGTAGCCTAGAATGGGCTGTTCCAAAACTGGAATGGGTCGTTCCAAGTTCCTAAAAAGGCCTAAAACCCTAGTTTGGAACGGGTCATTCCAATCCAGAACGAGTCGTTCTACTTCTAGAACTGACTGTTCCAGATTCAAAATTTACTCTTAACAAACTAGTCTAGAACATGCCATTTTCAATTCAGAACGGGCCGTTCTGGCCATTTTGGATGTCTATAAATAGTAGACTCAGACATTGTACTCAAGGCCTAAAAATTTTGTCTAAGAATCCTTTGAGCTCGAAATTTCTCTTTCTCTCTCTCTCTTTGTATTTCTTCAAAATCTACGAAGCATTTGTGTAGTGTGAAAGGTTGCCACAAAGCACCTAGAACTTCCATATTTGAAGATCTAACAAAGATTGTTACGAGGTATTTCAATCAATCTTCTTCTCTCTCTTTTTTACAAAGGGGTGATTTGTGCTGCAGAATGTAGAGAAAGTTGAGAAAAATAAATATCAGTGTCATTGATTTTTATTTGTGAATGCTCAAATAAATTTCAACAGTATTAAGCGAGAATCTTTATTAGATTATAAGAAGACTTACTTCAACAAACATATCAAAGCAAGGGCCCAACTATAGTATTTTTTTTTTTTAAATTGATTTGGGCTTTTCTTTATAGCGCAGATACTGTCGTATATTAGAGCATTCACTTTTCTTAACTTTCTATACGTATTGCAACCTAATGCTCCTTAGCTAATAAAATAAAATGAATGAAATTAATGAGCTAATCTAGAATGCATGTCATTTTTTTTAATCCTTATCATGTTTCTATTATCTAAAGGGGAATGATGCATGATGGAGATGAGATTTCTTTATTCAATTTTTTTTTTGTTTAAAAAAGAAACTACCTATATGATGTTAATGGAATGCTGACCTAAGAATGTACAAATGGGTATAAAATTTTTATTTTTATTATTTTTTATATTTTATTATCTGTTTGCTTATTTTAAAATTCCAATCCATCTTATTAGAACAAAATAATACAAACAAATGCACACACATATGCTCAATCAACGTACACCTATGAACGATCATGATCAAATCCTTGGTCTGTGGTCCCTGTCAAGAAAAGTGCGTTGTATAGGGCGGTTCTAATCTCACTGGTTTTTAAGGCCCCCAAGGTGCCCCCATTATAGGGACCCAGTATCTCTGTCGCTGTCACCTGGCAAACTCTAAGGTTTGTCGCAGTATTTCGGGCTAGAGTAACCGGTTATCACCTTGAGTGTGATTTCTGACAAGGCTTGCAGGCTCTAAGGCCAAACTTGGGTCGGTCGTACGTCAACCACTCCCTATTTTTAATACCCTCATGCCCCCGAGTGTAGGGGGAACTGTTGTGTGCAAAGGTTTGTGTACAATTTTATTTCAAACAGGTGCGGAATTTAAATAAGTAAACAGATATCAGAGCCAAACAAAGAAAACAAATAAGGTAAAGGGGAAAAATATTTAAATTATTATTCTTATTTTATTAACTTCATCATTTATTTGGGCCTGACCCTCTTAAAACGTCCCCAGCGGAGTCGCCATCTGTCGCAACCCGAAAATTTCCGATCTTGCGACCTATGGTTTAGACATCCTTTTAAAAGTCTCATTAATTAAGGAATGCCCAGACACCAGACTAATCTTTAATCAATGGTTTTGAAAATAGGTTCATGGAGTCGCCACCAATATTTTACTCATAACATTGGAAAAAGAAAAGGTTTTTAAAGATCCAATAATGGCCTTGATAACCAGAATTGGGTTCGGGGGTCGGTTACGTGTAGGGAAGGTATTAAGCACCCCTACAACGCCCTCAATCGGTACCCTATGATGAAGTTAATATGATAATAAATTAAATATTGAATCCCCTTTATTAATATTTATTTACATATTTAAAATATAAATTAAACGATTAACCCTAAAATATCTACATTATGAAGTTTGTTATAACAAAAAGAAGAGATAAAGATGAATAATAAAAGAAAGAGAAAAAGATTGACTGAAATACCTCTTGAACGAGCTTTATTGAATCTTCAAATATGGAGAAGGTGCTTTGTGGGGACCTTTCACACTACAATATGCCTCACAGATCTCAAGAAATACAATAGGAGGGAGAGAGAAGATAGAGATGCGACACAAATCTCAAGAAATACAATAGAAGGGAGAGAGATAGAGAATTTTCGTGCTCAAAGGAGTCTTATTCAAAATTTCTCTGGCAGCCATGAGAATTGTGCCCAAGGCTTCAATTTATAGGGATCAGCAGTGGGCCAGAACGGTCTGTTCTGGTTTCAGAACGGCCCTTTCTGGCCCAATTATTACGTGTAAATTTCGTACTCTGGAACGGCCCGTTCTGAAAACGGAACGGCCCGTTCCAGAGTAGAAAATAACACGAACTTAACCTTTGCAGAACGCCCGTTCCAAATTTGCCTTGTTTGGAACGGCCCGTTCTGGTATTCGAACGGCCCGTTCCACATAAGCCTCTTTAGGTGTTTTTAGTTATACTGGAACGACCCGTTTTGATATTGGAACGGCCCGTTCCGATTTTGAAACGGCCCGTTCTGACTTTGGAACGGGACGTTCCGATTTTGGAACAGCCCGTTCCGGGCTACTAAAAATGCCATATTTAGCCTTTAGGCCTTCTGATGTCCTGTCTTGTTATTTTCCTGCTTCGGAAGCTCTTTTCCTTCATAATGGAGGTCCATTTCTTTGTTTGTGTGCCCCCGGACGAAATTGGGTGTCTACATTGTCTATTTAGGACTTCTCTTACTTTAGTTGTTCTAATAAAGCACCGAACCTTTGTTTTATATTGTTTACTAGATACATCTCATGGTGTCTTATTTTCTATTTTTGATCTTAAGGGAAGTTCAAAATTCTTTCAACTTAACTTGACTACATCCCTTCAAGACCAAATTAGATTCTATCTCTTTTAAACTCTTTACACTCTCATCCATGATGTATCTAACATATAATATGATCAAGGGTTGTCTAGGTAGTTTCCTTATTATTTTCACTGTCGCCACCGGCCCAAACGGGCCTCGGCGGTCGCGAAGACGGTCGAGCTCGCTTTTATTTTAGTTTTGAAAATGTATTGGATTATTAGAACGACTTGTTCTCAAACTGAGACCTTGTCGATCTTATCCAATTTTATTTATTAAATGTCTCACCAATCCATATTAATCCCAAGCGGGACCCTCCATGGATTAGTGGTTTTCGCAAAAGGAGGGTTCGTGGAGTCGCCACCAATGTTTTACTCAAAACATTGGAAAAAGGGATAAGGCAATTGATTTTATAAATCAACTTTGGCCATTACAACCAGAGTTGGGTAAGGGAGTCGGTTACGCGTGGGGAAGGTGTTAGCACCCCACAACGCCCCTTTCGGGTTCCCTATGACAGATTATTTCTAAAATAACAGTGTAAAATTACTAAATTACCCCTATTTATTCTAAGCAATTATAAATTAACTATCTACATGATGACAGTTTAAATATGCACACAGAAAGCAGTAAAAGGAAGGATTTTAAGAAGAAACCTTTGAAGCGTGCTTTTATATATTTCGTAAAACTGGGAAGCTTTTTGGCGTTCCCTCGCTCTACAAGCCCGCTCGCTCCCTCCTATAAAATTTTGACTATGGAAATCCGGAGGATTTCCCTTCGACTAGGTTCGAATCTCCAAGCTAAGTGCTCGGAATTCCAAAAGTTCGTCGGATCGACTCCCAGAGAGATTTCTAGGGCAGAACACTGCTCAAAAACCCCAGAATACTCAAGGAGGGAGTCAAAACTCAGTGTGAAAGTCCCAAATGACGTCCAATTGACGTCATATTTATAGGGAACAGGCCCAATACGGGCTACAGAATCAATACGGCCGTATTGAAATTTTTGAACTTCAATACGGCCGTATTGAGTTCAATACGGCCGTATTGAAGCTCAGAAATTTCAATATGGCCGTATTGAGTTCACTGCGGCTGTATTGAAGCTTCAATACGGCCGTATTGATTTCAGTACGGCCGTATTGAAGTTCAGAAACTTCAATACGCCGTATTGAGTTCACTGCGGCCATATTGAAGCTTCAATACGGCCGTATTAAGTTTAGTACGGCCGTATTGGGCTTCATTCCCTCCACTTCCTTATTTTAAGCTATTCTAAGACCTCTAGACCTACAGAGAACCCTCCTAGGGCCTTCCAGGAGTCCTTCTGGCTGATCTTCCTTCAGTCTTCGAGAGTCTTCAAGCTTTATTTCCGACCCGGGCAATTTTAGGGGTCTACATTCACTTTGTTTTCTTATAGAAGCCTAGGTTACTACATAGGGTACTTTAGGCAAGATACCTTAGTATGTAGGAGTACTTCATTAGTTTCTAATAGTTTTAGTACTTTAACATTTTTAGGATTTGGTTTTACACTTAGACTACACTATAGTGAGGATCCTATTCTTATGCTTAGAGAACCCATCCATCCAAGTCTAAGAACCCTTGGTAGGACTATAGAAGGGATTCCTCATAGGGTGCACTTTCCACATGTATTATATGCATATTTTATTACTAATACTTTGCTTCTTATTTTTGTAGGTGATGCTATCCTTGTGGAAGGACCACGGGATTTGAGGACAAATCCTTTCGAAAGGGGAGGGTATGATGGAAATCTAATCCCCAAGGATCCATTTGGAAGAGGTAAGACCAAGAAAGGTGAAGGTTGATCCAAGGAGGCTCACCCATGAAGACCATTAGGCCTCTAACTAGGTCTATGGTTAGGAGGCTAGAGGAGGCTTCTATAGAGGAGGTGCTTCTTAGACCTATGCTCAATATGAGTATTGAGTATGATTCCTCTTTTTAGTCTCATAGTCTCTATTGTAAATATATTGTATAGTTTGATTTCTTGTACCTTGTATTTAGTAGATACTTGTATAGGTGTATTTTTGCCTTTGTATTTGTGAGGCACTTTATTTCCTTTTTAGTAGCTATTGTATATTGTTTCTAGGGTAGGTTACTTGGGCACTTTGACTCCATTTAACCTAACCTAGAAATACACTCTTTTCTTAGTTTTTTAGTAGTAGGATTGGGAGTGGCATTAGCAAGCTAGAGAGTGCCATTAGCAAGCTAGAGAGTGTTACTAGCAATTTAGCCAAGAGGTGGTCCTAGGCTAAAATTTACATATTGGACTCATTTTACTCCTAATTTTTCATAGATTTGATTTAGCTAGGTTCCATTCACATTGGATGAACCTAACTAAACCAAATTAACAATTTCAAAACTGGTTGGAGTAAATTAATTCCAAAGAGCCACCCACCTAGATGTGTTCACACTTGTGTTCACACTTGGCCAAATTGCTTGGTTCTTCTCAAGCTTAGAAGCTTGAAGCACAAGCTTCTCCTTAGCTTGCTTACTAAGCAAGCTAAGTGAGTAGCTTGCTCTCCAAGCCTCTAGACCATGGATGGTTAGCTAGACCTTACCATGGTTCCTAGTGAACCATGGTTAAGACTAGCTTGCTCTCCAAGCTTCCTACTTCTATATTTTCATTTTTCCTTCATTGTAAAACACTTTTGGATGTATTGAGATTTCATTTCTGAAATTGAGTTCAGATTTCTCTCTTCTAAAAGTCCCTAAACCTCTTTGATAGCATCCAATTCTCTTATCCCTTCATAGAAGAGTGTGGTGAGAATTGAAGGGGCTTATCTCTTCATCAAGGAGTGGCGCCTCTTGGGAGAGTTTCTCCACCAAACCGTGGTGGTTCTAAGGTCTCCTCCTCCCTTGGAGACCTTAGCCAAGCCTAGGAAGAATCAAGGAGCCAAAGATCTAGGGAGGAACTTGAAGAGGATTCACATCAATCCGGATTCTCCAAGCAAGTTTCCATCAACCTATATCAGCAAACTTGATGGAAATCTAATCCCCAAGGATCCCTTTGGAAGAAGTAAGACCAAGAAGGGTGAAGGGTGATCCAAGGTTGCTCACACATGAAGACCATTAGGCCTCTAACTAGGTCTATGGTTAGGAGGCTAGAGGAGGCTTCTATAGAGGAAGGAATACTAACATGGATGATGAAGAGGTAGATCTGAGGACAGATCCTTCCCAAGAAGGAGGGTATGATGGAGGACCATCCAAGGAAGAGGAATACATGAAGGCCATTGGACCTTTGACAAGGTCCATGGTAAGGAAGCTAGAAGAGACATCTAAGGAGGAGGTGCTTCTTAGACCCTTGCTCACCATGAGCATTGTGTACTTTCCTCCTTAGTAGTATCTTGAGTAGTCCCATTGTATATATTGTATATAGTAGACTTTGTATAGGATTGTTTTGCCTTTGTATTTTGGAGGCACCTTTTTCTTGTTAGAAGTAGGCATAGGAGTGGCATTAGTAGACTAAAGTGTGCTCCTAGCATTTTAGCCAAATGTGGTCTTAGGATAAAGGTTTTACATATTGGACTCATTTAACTCCTAATTTTTCATAGATTTGATTTAGCTAGGTTCCATTCACATTGAATGAACCTAACTAAACCAAATGAACCATTTTCAAACCGGGTGGAGTTAAATGAAACCAATCAAAACCGTCCACACCTTTGTGTTCACACCTTGTGTTCACATTGGTGCACACTTGGCCAAATGCTTGGACCTCTTTTTCTCTCCTACACAAGGGCGGTTTAGGAAGGCTCAACCATGGTTCTTAGTGAACCATGGTCTAGCCTTTTCTTGCTCCCTAAGTTGGACGGACCCAACCATGGTTCCTAGTGAACCATGGTTCTTATCCAATTTTATTTATTAAATGTCTCACCAATCCATATTAATCCCAAGCGGGACCCTCCATGGATTAGTGGTTTTCGCAAAAGGAGGGTTCGTGGAGTCGCCACCAATGTTTTACTCAAAACATTGGAAAAAGGGATAAGGCAATTGATTTTATAAATCAACTTTGGCCATTACAACCAGAGTTGGGTAAGGGAGTCGGTTACGCGTGGGGAAGGTGTTAGCACCCCACAACGCCCCTTTCGGGTTCCCTATGACAGATTATTTCTAAAATAACAGTGTAAAATTACTAAATTACCCCTATTTATTCTAAGCAATTATAAATTAACTATCTACATGATGACAGTTTAAATATGCACACAGAAAGCAGTAAAAGGAAGGATTTTAAGAAGAAACCTTTGAAGCGTGCTTTTATATATTTCGTAAAACTGGGAAGCTTTTTGGCGTTCCCTCGCTCTACAAGCCCGCTCGCTCCCTCCTATAAAATTTTGACTATGGAAATCCGGAGGATTTCCCTTCGACTAGGTTCGAATCTCCAAGCTAAGTGCTCGGAATTCCAAAAGTTCGTCGGATCGACTCCCAGAGAGATTTCTAGGGCAGAACACTGCTCAAAAACCCCAGAATACTCAAGGAGGGAGTCAAAACTCAGTGTGAAAGTCCCAAATGACGTCCAATTGACGTCATATTTATAGGGAACAGGCCCAATACGGGCTACAGAATCAATACGGCCGTATTGAAATTTTTGAACTTCAATACGGCCGTATTGAGTTCAATACGGCCGTATTGAAGCTCAGAAATTTCAATATGGCCGTATTGAGTTCACTGCGGCTGTATTGAAGCTTCAATACGGCCGTATTGATTTCAGTACGGCCGTATTGAAGTTCAGAAACTTCAATACGCCGTATTGAGTTCACTGCGGCCATATTGAAGCTTCAATACGGCCGTATTAAGTTTAGTACGGCCGTATTGGGCTTCATTCCCTCCACTTCCTTATTTTAAGCTATTCTAAGACCTCTAGACCTACAGAGAACCCTCCTAGGGCCTTCCAGGAGTCCTTCTGGCTGATCTTCCTTCAGTCTTCGAGAGTCTTCAAGCTTTATTTCCGACCCGGGCAATTTTAGGGGTCTACAGCTGCCCCCCCTTTACTTAGTCAAACGGTCTTTTGGTGTACCGATTGACAAGTAAAGGAGTTGACCCAATTGTCCGGGTAATGTGCCATCCTTCCGACTTGTAGTGTCTTCAGGTGGAAAAATTGTTGAGTAGCCTCTCCAGGTTGGTGCATACCTCCGCGCTTCTAGTCACTTTGGTAGCGTGAGTCTTGCCCTCTCCAGGGTGAGTATTAGTCGTCGCCTCTCCAGGCTCGTGCGTGAGTCTTGCCCTCTCCAGGGTGAGTTTGCCCTCTCCAGGGTGAGTATTAGTCGTCGCCTCTCCAGACTTGTGCGTGAGTCTTGCCCTCTCCAGGGTGAGTTTGCCCTCTCCAGGGTGAGTTTGCCCTCTCCGGGGTGAGTATTAGTCGTCGCCTCTCCAGACTTGTGCGTGAGTCTTGCCCTCTCCAGGGTGAGTTTGCCCTCTCCGGGGTGAGTATTAGTCGTCGCCTCTCCAGACTTGTGCGTGAGTTTGCCCTCTCCAGGGTGAGTTTGCCCTCTCCAGGGTGAGTTTGCCCTCTCCGGGGTGAGTATTAGTCGTCGCCTCTCCAGACTTGTGCGTGAGTCTCGCCCTCTCCAGGGTGAGTTTGCCCTCTCCAGGGTCTGCCTCCGTGTTCTTGACAACATTGGCAATGTGAGTTTGCCCTCTCCAGGGATTTGAGATGATTTTTGTCTCCACAGTCCACGATGCTGCTTTGACGGTTTGATTTTGATTTTGGTGCCACTGAGGGCTGGATAACGCAGGGATCCGTCTAGGGGATGTGCAGTCATTCATAGGTTCCTATGCCCCAACTTGCATTGCATTGTTGGTACCCATTGAGGAATTTCTGTTTCCTTGGGGTGTAGACACAGATGCTCTTCTTGAATTGAGCGATGCCTTATGTTTGGCTGACGTCCTTTGACGTTGGTGGAGTATCCCGGTTCATCCTTATTCGGGTATCTCTTTTTGATTTTCTGATTTTTGCTGCCTCTGTGTAGGCTGTTATCCGCTGGGGATTCTGGATGTTGATTTTGTCTCCACAGTCCACGATGCTGCTTCGACGATTGTTTTTGATTTTTGTGCCACTGAGGGCTGGATAACGCAGGGATCCGTCTAGGGGATGTGCAGTCATTCACAGGTTCCTGTGCCCCAACTTGCATTGCATTGTTGGTACCCTTGGGGAATTTCTGACTCCTTGGGGTATAGACACAGATGCTCTTTCTCTCTGAGTTGAGCGATGCCTTATGTTTGGCTGACGTCCTTTGACGTTGGTGGAGTATCCCAGTTTATCCTTATTCGGGTATCTCTTTTTAATTTTTGGATTTTGTTGCCTCTGTGTAGGCTGTTATCCGCCAGGGGATTTTGTCATTGGTTTGTGATTGGCCTCTTCTGTTAGGCAGATCATCTTGATGTTCAATGATAGGCTGAGAGCCGGATTCCACTTGGGGAATGATTATTGATCTTTTTATGATTTTTCCTTTTGAAGGAGTGCCTCTTATGTAGGCGACTGAGGAATTGAAGTTCAGTGTTCGGCTGAGTGCCAGATTCCGCTTGGGGAATACTTATTGATATTTTTGATTTTTCTCTTTTTGCAGGGATGCCTCTGAGTAGGCGATTGGGGAATGAGGGATCTTATGTATCCCAGAGTATTATTTAGGAAGCCTCTGCAGGCTTAGCCTCACTCAACACTTGAGTTGGAGAGCTATCTTCCACTGAGGAAGTGTTAAGTCCTTTGACTTGTATATACTGTTTGGATGATCGCACTTCCATTGGGGATTGCGTCGATTTTGCTTTGATAGCTCTCGCTGGGGATTTTTCCGTGAGCTTGAGCTGAGGTTCCCTCTGGGGAGTATTATTTCTGCGAGCCTCTCCAGGCTCATTTATTCTGAGAGAGTATTATTTCTGCAAGCCTCTCCAGGCTTTAGTTATGATGAAAGAGTATTATTTCGGCGAGCCTCTCCAGGCTCAATTATTCTGAAGGAGTATTATTTCGGCAAGCCTCTCCAGGCTCAATTATTCTGCGGGAGTATTATTTAGGCAAGCCTCTCCAGGCTCAATTATTTTGAGAGAGTATTATTTCGGCAAGCCTCTCCAGGCTCAGTTATTCTGTATGATTTGTTGGATTTTCTGTATTTTGCCCTTTTTTCGATTTTGGCTTTTTCTGTGTTTTGGCCTTTTTTGTTGATTTTGGCTTTTTCTGTGTTTTTGCCTTTTTTGTTGAGTTCGGCTTTTTCTGTATTTTTGTTGATTTCTGTATTTTTGCCTTTTTTGTTGGTTTTGGCTTTTTCTGTATAGAAATGTCTCAGTTATTCTGAGAGAGTATTATTTCGGCGAGCCTCTCCAGGCTCAATTATTCTGAGAGTATTCTTTCGGCAAGCCTCTCCAGGCTTAGTTATTCTGAGAGTATTCTTTCGGCAAGCCTCTCCAGGCTCAGTTATTCTGAGAGTATTCTTTCGGCAAGCCTCTCCAGGCTCAGTTATTCTGTATGACGCTGTTGATTTTCTGAATCTTTGCATTTTGTTTGCTGCTGTCATACACAAGCAATTTTCTATTTTTCTATTTTATGCGGTTGCCTCATGATAAGGTCTTTGAATGTGCAACTAATGTGTGTGTGATGCACAAATGCAATACAATTTTTTTTTATTTTTGTTCATTTATTTAGAAAAGTGAGTGGCTCTCCCTATCCTCTTCTTCTTGGAGGACTTTCTGTCATTGACGCGAGGGAGTATTTTTGTGAGCCTTTATGCAGGAGATTATGGATTTTATAGGAACCCCTCCAATTTTCTTTATTTGACCGATTATTAAAAGAGTTTCGTACAATTTTTGAAACATCAATTTAGAGGCATAATCACATGGTCAAGAGAGAAAAGAAACAAATGGATATTTTATTTGATATTCACAAGTGTTTTTTTTTTTTTTTTTTTACAGAAAGATATACAGAAGGAAATTTCTGAAGAATGGCTGGCCAGGGTAGGCTATATACATTGGGCTTAACAATTATATCTGTAATTGTTGCTCTTTACGTTCCCCTAATTGCTTCGGCCTGAGCCAGGAGTGTAGATGCTGCAAGACGCTTGCTTCTAGAAGATTATCACTTGAACCGCCTTTCGGTTTTCGATTCAAGTGATCGTTGCTTGCTTTACTTTTTGCATCTTATTCTTTTGCCCCTAATTTTTGCCTAGGACATGTCCTAGCGGGGATAATTTTGCCTTTGTTTTGCCTAGTACCCTTGTACTGGCGGGCTTTTCGTTTTGCCCTAACTTTTGCCTAGGATGCCCTTTTTGGGTTTTCATCCTAGCGGGCTGATGCAAGCAACGTCTTCAAGCATAGTACTTCTTTACCACGTCAATGTTGACTGGGTATCGAAGTTCTTCTCCGTCCATGTTTGTGAGAATCAATGCTTCTCCTGAGAAGGCTCGTTTTACCACGTATGGTCCTCCGTGATTTGGGGCACACTTTCCGATTTTGCCCTTTTTGAGTTGGTAGTAATTTCTTCATTACCAACTCTCCCTCATGGTAGACTCGAGGGTGGACTTTCTTGTCAAAAGCCTTTTTGATCTTCCTCTGATAGGCTTGACCATGGCATATGGCGTTCAGCCGTTTCTTTTTGATAGGGTTCAACTGGTCATATTGGCTTTGAACCCATTCTGCCTCGGAAAGTTTTGTTTCCATGATTACCCTTAGATAGAGTATCTCGACTTCGATGGGTAGAACTGCCTCCACCCCATAAACGAGTGAGAATGGAGTAGCTCCTGTAAATGGACGTACTGAAGTCCTATAGCCATGAGGAGCGAAGGGTAACATCTCGTGTCAGTCTTTAAATGAGACAACCATCTTTTGCACTATTTTTTGATGTTCTTATTGGTTGCCTCGACTGCCCCATTCATCTTTGGCCGATATGGGGAAGAGTTGTGGTGTTGGATCTTAAATTCTTGGCACAGTTCTTCCACCATTTTGTTGTTCAGATTAGATCCATTATCAGTGATGATTTATTTCTCCATGCTTCCACTAGATTATTCTAAAATCGTTGGGACAAGAGAGAAAAGAAGGAAAGGGTATATTTTTCAAAAGTTTGTGTTTTAGAGGGGATTATTTTTCAAAAATGGTTTTTGTAAGAATGGATGGCCAAGGTAGGCTTATGTGTTTAGGCTTGTTTGATTAAACACTTATGAAGTTAAAAAGTCGTGTTGTGATTTGACAACTTGGATAGCTTCCCTTGAACCTTTCTTTTTGAATTCGGTTCATGGTACCGTCATGGATTTATTTTGTTTTTTGATTGTCCTTATTTTTGCCTAAAACACCCTTTTGTGGCGTTTTAGCGGACTTTTGTTTTTGTTTATTTTTGCAACCCTAACTTTTGCCTAGGTCACCCTTCCATGGGATTCCTAGCGGGTCTTTTGCTCTTATTTTTGTGCAACCCCCTTTTTTGGGTTTCCTGCCGAGCTTTTTTATTTTAAAGGATTTTTATCCTGAATGGATTTCTTTTTATCCATGACGGCACTTATTGAGGCCAAGGAAAGGTGCTCCAAGTTGTCGTGCACACTTCCACACAAAATGATGTGGGTTTATTATTATTAAGATGATTTTAACCTCATTCATGTTTATTCAAACAGGGTTAAAAATGATGCGGTTTAAAATTTTATTATAAGCAAGAAAAGAAGCAATGAAGAATGATTTTATTATAATCATAGTGGAAACATGTGTCCTTATTTCATCACCGATATGGGTCCCAACATTGACCTCTTTTATTTCTCGGCCCTGCCCCAAATTCACGGTCTCCAATTTCTTTTGACACGGTTGGAGTAGACGAGCTTCTTGATCTAGCAGTCTTTGCAGATCCGGAGAGATGGTCTCCTCATCACTGTCCAACTCAACCCATTCATCCTCAACTTTTGGATCCCGGTCAGAGCGAACAATTACAGACATAATTATTTTACTGGTTATGTTTAGGTTTAGAATTATTAATGTTAATGAGGAAAGAGAGAAAAGAACAAAAAAGAGAATAATGTGAAAAATGCCTCTTTATTGATATGTATTAAAACTGTACAAAAACCCTTATTTACATGAAAAGGTTCTCATGATCTTGGGTACTGATCATGAGTCCCTAAAAGAGAAATATGAAGGGGCCCTATCGTGGCTTGTTCTTCTCTCTACTCCTGCTTTGGCAGAGGATTCTTGCTCACGTCGGGCGCTGTTGAATCAAAAGTGATCCACCCTGCATCGATAAGGTCTTGGACCTTATTTTTGAGAGCTCTACATTTCTCCGTTGAATGCCCCGATGCCCCCGAATGGTATAGACATTTGTCTTGCGGTTTGTACCAATAGGGGTGAGGTGGATCAATCTTCTTTAGTGGAACGTAAGCTAGAAGTTTGGCTTCTACTAGCTTCGGCAGGAGATCGCTGTAGGTGGTCGGAAGTTTATCAAACTTCTTCACAGGGGTGAATTGCGACTTTCCTGACTTCGAAGTGGAAGAAGATGAAGAAATATTTACGGCATTGACTCCTCCCTCCTTCTTCTTCCCGTAGGTCTTCTTGGCTTCAAATGATTGGGAAAGCCCAGCTAGCTTCCCACTTCTCAGCCCTTGTTCCACTCTTTCGCCAATGGTGATGATGTCCGAGAAGAGTGTTGTCGTGTTCCCTATCATCTTGTCATAATAGGGACCGTTCAACGAGTTTATGAATAGGGACACCGTCTCCTTATCCGACAGCGGGGGCTCTATTTGTGCCGCCAACTCCCTCCATCGTTGGGCGTACGCCTTGAAGGATTCATCATTTGTCTTACTCAAGGCTTGAAGATCGGACCTATCGGGTGTTAGGTCGATGTTATATTTATAGCGCTTGAGAAAGGCGTCGGCCAACTGCCTCCATGTGCACACTTGACTTCCATCCAGCTGCATATACCAATTGAGTACGGTGTCAGCCAAGCTCTCTTGGAAGCAATGGATCAAGAGCTTTTCATTGGTAGCATATGCAGCCATTTTTCGGCAATACATGGTGAGATGACTTTTGGGGCAAGTCGATCCCACATATTTTGGGAAATCGGGCACTTTGAATTTGGGAGGGAATTGGATGTCCCTCACCAAGCACATGTCAGCGGCATCTTTGATGTCGAAATCATACCCCTCCATAGCCCTTAGCCGATCCTCAAGAGCATGGAATTGTTCCTTTGAAACCTCGGGCTCTTTAATCATGATCCCCGCCCCGAGGGGTACAGCTCGTGGAGGTTCTTCCTCATGTTCCTCCTCCTCATGATGATGGGACTCATGGTCACTGTGGTGAGACCCATGTGCATTATGGTGACGCATGAATTCCATCATTTGCGTCATTTGTTCTTTGAGCTGTGAGAGCTCGGCTGTAAGCTTCTTATTTTGGTCCTCCAGCGCTTCCATTTTCTTGATTTTCTTTGCGCGTGTGAGGACAGAGAGATGACCAGCCACTTTCTAAAATGAATGTTTATTCTAATTAGCTTATTTATGATATGAATACACTCTTGATGTGAGCTTGATAATCTTTCATTTTTGAGGCGCTGCCTTTTTAAGATGAAAGTTTATCACCCTCCCTAGGCTATTATCTCTCCACAACGGAGAATCTCAATAGTCACGGGTCTCTTTCACTCACATCGAGAGGGTATTAGTGAACCTATAAATGATGATGAGGATGCATGAGGTATTATTCTTAGACCTTATCACGAGGTTTTTTATTAATGCACAAACAATTGCACATAAGCATTTACACAAACAATTCACTCATCCACGAACAGTCACGAGCGAATCACGAGGTAGGGGTATCCTGCAAAAATGGTGCATATTCAAGGTAGGTTCTAACTGTTCTCACCAGTCCAAGGCCCCCAAGGTGCCCCCATTATAGGGACCCAATTCCTCTCATCGTAGGTCGATGGAAAGCTCCAACGCACCGTCGGACTCAAGTTCATGGTTATCACCTTGAGTGATGTTTTCCGACAACGGTCTACGGGCACCTATAGACCCATTCGACAACCGGCCGTACTAACATCCACTCCCTATGGTTAATCACTCATGCCCCCGGGTATAGAGGGAACTGTTGTGTGCAAAGGTTTGTGTGCAGTTTGTATATCAAACAATTGCGGAATTTAAAAATACAACAGTTATTTAAAGCCAAATAGATAAACATGTTATCATACAAGTGAGGGGTAATAAAGTAATTTTAACTATTATTTGTTAAAATAATCTGTCACTAAATGGGACTGACTCTCGAGGCTTCCCCAGTGGAGTCGCCATCTGTCGCCACCGGCCCAAACGGGCCTCGGCGGTCGCGAAGACGGTCGAGCTCGCTTTTATTTTAGTTTTGAAAATGTATTGGATTATTAGAACGACTTGTTCTCAAACTGAGACCTTGTCGATCTTATCCAATTTTATTTATTAAATGTCTCACCAATCCATATTAATCCCAAGCGGGACCCTCCATGGATTAGTGGTTTTCGCAAAAGGAGGGTTCGTGGAGTCGCCACCAATGTTTTACTCAAAACATTGGAAAAAGGGATAAGGCAATTGATTTTATAAATCAACTTTGGCCATTACAACCAGAGTTGGGTAAGGGAGTCGGTTACGCGTGGGGAAGGTGTTAGCACCCCACAACGCCCCTTTCGGGTTCCCTATGACAGATTATTTCTAAAATAACAGTGTAAAATTACTAAATTACCCCTATTTATTCTAAGCAATTATAAATTAACTATCTACATGATGACAGTTTAAATATGCACACAGAAAGCAGTAAAAGGAAGGATTTTAAGAAGAAACCTTTGAAGCGTGCTTTTATATATTTCGTAAAACTGGGAAGCTTTTTGGCGTTCCCTCGCTCTACAAGCCCGCTCGCTCCCTCCTATAAAATTTTGACTATGGAAATCCGGAGGATTTCCCTTCGACTAGGTTCGAATCTCCAAGCTAAGTGCTCGGAATTCCAAAAGTTCGTCGGATCGACTCCCAGAGAGATTTCTAGGGCAGAACACTGCTCAAAAACCCCAGAATACTCAAGGAGGGAGTCAAAACTCAGTGTGAAAGTCCCAAATGACGTCCAATTGACGTCATATTTATAGGGAACAGGCCCAATACGGGCTACAGAATCAATACGGCCGTATTGAAATTTTTGAACTTCAATACGGCCGTATTGAGTTCAATACGGCCGTATTGAAGCTCAGAAATTTCAATATGGCCGTATTGAGTTCACTGCGGCTGTATTGAAGCTTCAATACGGCCGTATTGATTTCAGTACGGCCGTATTGAAGTTCAGAAACTTCAATACGCCGTATTGAGTTCACTGCGGCCATATTGAAGCTTCAATACGGCCGTATTAAGTTTAGTACGGCCGTATTGGGCTTCATTCCCTCCACTTCCTTATTTTAAGCTATTCTAAGACCTCTAGACCTACAGAGAACCCTCCTAGGGCCTTCCAGGAGTCCTTCTGGCTGATCTTCCTTCAGTCTTCGAGAGTCTTCAAGCTTTATTTCCGACCCGGGCAATTTTAGGGGTCTACATTCACTTTGTTTTCTTATAGAAGCCTAGGTTACTACATAGGGTACTTTAGGCAAGATACCTTAGTATGTAGGAGTACTTCATTAGTTTCTAATAGTTTTAGTACTTTAACATTTTTAGGATTTGGTTTTACACTTAGACTACACTATAGTGAGGATCCTATTCTTATGCTTAGAGAACCCATCCATCCAAGTCTAAGAACCCTTGGTAGGACTATAGAAGGGATTCCTCATAGGGTGCACTTTCCACATGTATTATATGCATATTTTATTACTAATACTTTGCTTCTTATTTTTGTAGGTGATGCTATCCTTGTGGAAGGACCACGGGATTTGAGGACAAATCCTTTCGAAAGGGGAGGGTATGATGGAAATCTAATCCCCAAGGATCCATTTGGAAGAGGTAAGACCAAGAAAGGTGAAGGTTGATCCAAGGAGGCTCACCCATGAAGACCATTAGGCCTCTAACTAGGTCTATGGTTAGGAGGCTAGAGGAGGCTTCTATAGAGGAGGTGCTTCTTAGACCTATGCTCAATATGAGTATTGAGTATGATTCCTCTTTTTAGTCTCATAGTCTCTATTGTAAATATATTGTATAGTTTGATTTCTTGTACCTTGTATTTAGTAGATACTTGTATAGGTGTATTTTTGCCTTTGTATTTGTGAGGCACTTTATTTCCTTTTTAGTAGCTATTGTATATTGTTTCTAGGGTAGGTTACTTGGGCACTTTGACTCCATTTAACCTAACCTAGAAATACACTCTTTTCTTAGTTTTTTAGTAGTAGGATTGGGAGTGGCATTAGCAAGCTAGAGAGTGCCATTAGCAAGCTAGAGAGTGTTACTAGCAATTTAGCCAAGAGGTGGTCCTAGGCTAAAATTTACATATTGGACTCATTTTACTCCTAATTTTTCATAGATTTGATTTAGCTAGGTTCCATTCACATTGGATGAACCTAACTAAACCAAATTAACAATTTCAAAACTGGTTGGAGTAAATTAATTCCAAAGAGCCACCCACCTAGATGTGTTCACACTTGTGTTCACACTTGGCCAAATTGCTTGGTTCTTCTCAAGCTTAGAAGCTTGAAGCACAAGCTTCTCCTTAGCTTGCTTACTAAGCAAGCTAAGTGAGTAGCTTGCTCTCCAAGCCTCTAGACCATGGATGGTTAGCTAGACCTTACCATGGTTCCTAGTGAACCATGGTTAAGACTAGCTTGCTCTCCAAGCTTCCTACTTCTATATTTTCATTTTTCCTTCATTGTAAAACACTTTTGGATGTATTGAGATTTCATTTCTGAAATTGAGTTCAGATTTCTCTCTTCTAAAAGTCCCTAAACCTCTTTGATAGCATCCAATTCTCTTATCCCTTCATAGAAGAGTGTGGTGAGAATTGAAGGGGCTTATCTCTTCATCAAGGAGTGGCGCCTCTTGGGAGAGTTTCTCCACCAAACCGTGGTGGTTCTAAGGTCTCCTCCTCCCTTGGAGACCTTAGCCAAGCCTAGGAAGAATCAAGGAGCCAAAGATCTAGGGAGGAACTTGAAGAGGATTCACATCAATCCGGATTCTCCAAGCAAGTTTCCATCAACCTATATCAGCAAACTTGATGGAAATCTAATCCCCAAGGATCCCTTTGGAAGAAGTAAGACCAAGAAGGGTGAAGGGTGATCCAAGGTTGCTCACACATGAAGACCATTAGGCCTCTAACTAGGTCTATGGTTAGGAGGCTAGAGGAGGCTTCTATAGAGGAAGGAATACTAACATGGATGATGAAGAGGTAGATCTGAGGACAGATCCTTCCCAAGAAGGAGGGTATGATGGAGGACCATCCAAGGAAGAGGAATACATGAAGGCCATTGGACCTTTGACAAGGTCCATGGTAAGGAAGCTAGAAGAGACATCTAAGGAGGAGGTGCTTCTTAGACCCTTGCTCACCATGAGCATTGTATACTTTCCTCCTTAGTAGTATCTTGAGTAGTCCCATTGTATATATTGTATATAGTAGACTTTGTATAGGATTGTTTTGCCTTTGTATTTTGGAGGCACCTTTTTCTTGTTAGAAGTAGGCATAGGAGTGGCATTAGTAGACTAAAGTGTGCTCCTAGCATTTTAGCCAAATGTGGTCTTAGGATAAAGGTTTTACATATTGGACTCATTTAACTCCTAATTTTTCATAGATTTGATTTAGCTAGGTTCCATTCACATTGAATGAACCTAACTAAACCAAATGAACCATTTTCAAACCGGGTGGAGTTAAATGAAACCAATCAAAACCGTCCACACCTTTGTGTTCACACCTTGTGTTCACATTGGTGCACACTTGGCCAAATGCTTGGACCTCTTTTTCTCTCCTACACAAGGGCGGTTTAGGAAGGCTCAACCATGGTTCTTAGTGAACCATGGTCTAGCCTTTTCTTGCTCCCTAAGTTGGACGGACCCAACCATGGTTCCTAGTGAACCATGGTCTAGTCTAGCTTAACCCCTAGGTGGCCACGCCTATATAGCCTCAAATTTTCACTTGTATAACACTTTTGGCATTAATGAGAATTGAGTATTCAGATTAGAGATCAGATTTCTCTCCTCCCAAAGGTCCTAAACCTCTTTGTGCAAAACCAATCTCTTATCACTTTTCCAAAGACAAGTGTGGCGGGTTGAAGAATGCTTATCCCTTCACCAAGAGTGGCGCATTCTTGAGAGGTTTCCCCACCATCTTAAGGTGGCCGTGAGGTTCCTCCCTCCATTGGAGCCTTACACAAGCATTGGAAGGATTCTAGGAGCCAAAGATCTAGGGAAAGACTTGAAGGAAGCTACATCAATCCGGCCTCCTCCAAAGTTCTTCCATCATTTGGTATCATGAGCTAGGACTCCAAGTAATCCGATTCCTTTGCTTTCTTTCTTTTCTTTTGCATGTCTTGAATCATCTTGGTAGAGTCTTGTTGCTGTTCTCCTTGTCTCCTTTTTCCTTTTTGAGTCTTGGTATGTTCTTGGAGTGATTCTTGTGTCACATTTATAAATCTATAGAATTCACTCACATTGTCTTGCTTTTCTTGGTTCATTTTTGATAATTCTTGTGAATCAATCTTGGTATGTGCTGTAGGTACTCTTTGTTTGTCTTTCTATATGAATTAGGATTGTTTTTATCTTCTTTTGAATTCCTATGGTATTCGGTCTTAAAAGAAAGTTCAAGAAAGAAACAAGAATGCATGTTTTTTCTTTTTGTAATCTACTAGTTTTGTCTTAGTTGTCATGTGTAGTTCTTTTTTGTCATTACATCCGTGTTGTCCCATTTTTCTTTTTCAATCTTGTTCAATGAAAGCCTGTTCTTGAATGTGTCATTGCTGGTTGCATGATTAAATCATTCTTAGAGTGCTCACCAATTAATTCCTATGCATGTTATTAGACCTAACATGTTCTAGAGTCATTTTTGTGAAATTCTTTGCTATTAGTTTCATAGCAATATATGACCAGCAATTCTGTGGTGTGTCTTGTGCTTGCTTTGATTAAAGAAAAATTGAGAAAGAAGTGCATAGAAAACGCCTATTAAGTGTGCTAAAAGAAGTGACAAAACTAGTCACAAAAGTGCTGAAAATTTTTGGTCTAAAAGTGCACTTGTATTTTCTTCTCTTCTTTCTCTCCTTTTCTCCACTTGTTTTGGAAACCTTTTTGATGTAATTGGCCTCTGTCCAGTGCTTAATATTCTGTGTTTAAAGGAAAGAAAAGAAAGAAAAAGATTTCAAAAAGCAAAGAAAAAGAAAAAGAAAGCAAAAGAAAAGAAACTAGAAAAATTCAAGCTGAAAATTTGACAATTTTGTAGCACTTGGCCTAGTGAATTTGTGTGAATTTTTCATGCGGTTTCCTTCTCTTTACAGTGGCTGAAAAGAACTTTTAAATCATCATAGCATTGCACAAAATTTTATTTTGGTTTTTGTAATCAAATCTAGTGCCATTCTTAGGCAATTCTTTTGAGTGCTAGCCTTGAAATTAGCCTTATTTGTTGCTTTGTGTCTTCTTTGGCTCTCTTTGTTTGTCACATCAATTCCCATGAGAGTTTTGCCTATCCTAAATTGTGCTTTTCAGTTTTACTTCTTTGGCTTCTTTCCTCTCTTGTGTTGCTTGCTAAACTTGGTGAAACTATAAGCCTTGTTCAATCTATTACACTTGGAAGGAAGGTATAATTGAGGCATATTGGTTGACCTCAAAGGAGCTTAGCCTTGAAGGAGGATTGAGGTACAAACTGCTGAGTGAAACACCTTTTTGGAGGCTAACTTGTTTGCTCATTTTGCAGCCAAGACTTGCTTGAATTTTCAGGTACATTCTAGTGCAAAGTGGTGGCGGTTTTGAGTGGAGTTTGGTGGCGGCTTTGGTGCCTTTTGGTGGCGGCCTTAGTGGCAATTTTGTGGCTGTTTGAAGACCTTGAAAAGGATTTGATTCCAGCCAATTTGGGGCACATCCCTGGACTAGAGGCTGTCCCAAACTGTCCAGCTATTTTGGTGGAAGAGTGGCCAAGAAGAACTTTTGTTTTGTATTGCTTATTTGAGTTGTAATTTCATCACTTAGCTTGAATAGTTTTGTGTCAATTTTCTTTGTATTCAACTTGCATTTAGGGGTGGCTGTTTGGACATTAAGTAAGCTCCCCCACCTCCTAAATAGTCCTACTTAATTTCTATTAACCTCGATTAGTGCTTGTGGAAGGGTCTCCAAAGGCTTTAAGTGCCACCTTGGGCTTCCACTAGGAACCGGCTAGATTTAGTTTTAGCTTTCATAAACCGGATTTCCAGGTTGGTGAAAGTGTCCCAAAAAGCCTTAGGTGCTACTTGGACTTTCACCTTAGGATAAGCGACTAGTATATGCTTTATTTGCTTTCATTTTAATTGTTTAGCTCCTAGGTTCGTTTAGAAGGCTTCTATTGCCTACTAGGGGTTTCGTGCACACACACACACTACTTTACTTGTCTTGTGTGGAACTTTGTTTTGTAAGAAAAGTACAAAGGGGTTTAGTAATTTCCACTTGAAGAGGCTTGGTTATTAAGTGGCTCTTTGTAGCTCACCTCCCTTGATAGTGCAACTTGTATACTTAGACCTCTAAGTACTTAGTACTACACCAAAACAAAAAAAAAAAAAAAAAAAACTACAAGCTTTTGTGAAAACTTTTATCACTCACTTTGCAATTTTCAAAGACTTGTGAAAACCTTTTACCTTGCAAAAATGAGTGATCATTCTCATAATAGTAGTGTGCATGGTCATCACTCCCCTAAGAGCCACAAGAGTACTAAGGAAGAACTTAGGGAACTTAAGGAATACATTAGAAAAAAAGAACTAGAAAATGAAAAAAACAATGAAACAATTAGAGAGTTGTTAAATAAACTTGTTGTGGGCGAGACTAGCAAACCCCACGGCCATGAGGGTCATGGACCTTCTAGGTCCAAAGGCTATCACTCGCACACACATTCACCAACAAGTGAAGGGTTGCATAGTAGTCATCATGATGATGGTTACTACCAAAGACCCCCTAGGCACCATAGGCCTAGGCATGAAACAACTCCTAAAGAACCTAGGTTTGACCTTCCTCCCTTCCATGGCAAGGATAGTGTGGATGACTATTTAGATTGGGAGATGAAGGTTGAACAACTCTTCACTTGCCACAATGTAGGTGAAGACCGAAAGGTTCCCATGGCTACTCTTAGCTTTCAAGGGTATGCCATGTATTGGTGGACTTCCCTAGTTAGAGAAAAACAAATTCATCATGAGCCTCCAATCCAATATTGGAATGAGCTAAGGAGTGCCTTAAGGAGAAGGCACATTCCTCCATATTTTGAGAGGGAGTTGATGGACAAGCTCCAAAGACTCCAACAAAGACACCTTAGTGTTGAGGAATATAGGCAACAAATGGAGTTGCTTATGATGAGGGCTGGCATTAGAGAAGAAGAAAGAACCACCATTGCTAGGTTTCAAAGTGGCCTAAACCTAGAGATTAGGGATAAAGTTGAACTATTACCCTATAGGGATCTAAATGAGCTAGTACAACTTTGTGTGAGAGTAGAACAACAACTTAGAAGGAAGCCTACCCTTAGGAAGGAATCTACCTCATACCCTAGAGAGGACTTCAAGAAGGAGGGTCAACCCTCCTATTCAAAAGAAAGGCCACTAAAAGAAAAACAAAAAGAAAAACCTTCCGATGAGCCTAGAACTAGTTCTATTAAGTGCTTTAAGTGCTTAGGGAGGGGACACATAGCCTCCCAATGCCCCACAAAAAAGACCATGATCATTAGGGGTAATGAGATCCTAAGTGAAGAAAGCACTTCATCTTCTTCATCCTCCTCAAGTGAAGAAGATGCTAGTCTTAGTTCTAGTGAGGAAGCACCATGTGAAGGTGACCTATTGGTTGTCCAAAGGTTACTTACCAACCAACCCAATGATCAAGACCAATCACAAAGAGAGAACCTTTTCCATTCTAGATGCAAAATTTTTAAGAAAACTTGTTCTCTCATTGTTGATAGTGGATCTTGTAATAACTTTGTAAGCCAAAGGTTGGTTGATAAGCTTAACCTAACTACTATAGCCCATCCTAAATCTTATAAACTTCAATGGCTTAATGAGGATGGACCTATAGAAGTTAAGGATCAAGTAAATGTTCCTTTCTCCATTGGAAAATATAAAGATGAAATTTTATGTGATATAATTCCAATGGATGCAAGCCACATTTTACTTGGAAGGCCTTGGCAACATGATAGGAAGGCCATTCATGATGGTGTTACAAACAAAATCCGCCTAGTTCACCTAGGCAAGAAACATACCTTGACTCCTCTTTCACCTTCACAAGTGTTGGAAGATCAAGTATTTATGAAATCAAAAAAAAGAAAAGAGGAGAAAAAGAAGGTTCTAGAGTTGGAGGGTAGTGTCTCCTCCAAGGAAATTGTTCCTAGAAGTCAATTTTTAATAAAACATTCTATCAAGAAATGTCTTCTAGTTGAACAACCTCCTCACCTTCTTAAAACTAAAAAGACACTACTCTTGGAAAAGAGTAAGGAGGATAGTGTCTCCTCCAAAAATCTTATGCAAAAGGAAAGTCACTTTTTAATTCAAAATAATTGTAAAAAGACTTTTCTTCTTCATAAAGAATTTAGCTCTTTTTCTACTGCTGCCACAACCTTAGAGCTTAAGATCCACCACCTAAATATTTTTGAAAATAATGGATCTCAAGTTCTTAGTCTTGTGAAGAAGAAGTGGACTTCACCTAGTTCTACTTCTTATGCTACTACTTTGGTGGTGCCCAAAGTAGACGGCCATTGTCTATTTAGGACTTCTCCTACTTTAGTTGTTCTAATAAAGCACCCAACCTTTGGTTTATATTGTTTATCAGATACATCTCATGGTGTCTTATTTTCTACTTTTGATCTTAAGGGAAGTTCAAACTTCTTTGAACTTAATTTTACTACTTCCCTTCAAGACCAAATTAGATTCTATGACTTTTCTAAACTCTTTACACCCTCTTCCTTGATGTATCTAACATATAATATGATCAAGGGTTGTCTAGGTAGTTTCCTTATTATATTCACTTTATTTTCTTGTAGAAGCCTAGGTTACTACATAGGGTACTTTAGGCAAGATATCTTGGTATATAGGACTACTTCATTAGTTTGTTATAGTTTTAGCACTTTAACATTTTTAGGATTTAGTTTTACACTCAGACTACACTATAGTGAGGATCCTATTCTTATAGAACCCATCCTTCCTAGTCTAAGGATCCTTGCTAGGACTATAGAAGGAATTCCTCATAGGGTGCACTTTCCACATATGTTATATGAATATGTTATCCCTAATGCTTTATTTCTTATTATTGTAGGTGATGCTATCTTTGTGGAAGGACCACTGGATTTGAGGACAAATCCTTTCGAAGGGGGAGGGTATGATGGAAATCTAATCCCCAAGGATCCCTTTGGAAGAAGTAAGACCAAGAAGGGTGAAGGGTGATCCAAGGTTGCTCACACATGAAGACCATTAGGCCTCTAACTAGGTCTATGGTTAGGAGGCTAGAGGAGGCTTCTATAGAGGAAGGAATACTAACATGGATGATGAAGAGGTAGATCTGAGGACAGATCCTTCCCAAGAAGGAGGGTATGATGGAGGACCATCCAAGGAAGAGGAATACATGAAGGCCATTGGACCTTTGACAAGGTCCATGGTAAGGAAGCTAGAAGAGACATCTAAGGAGGAGGTGCTTCTTAGACCCTTGCTCACCATGAGCATTGTGTACTTTCCTCCTTAGTAGTATCTTGAGTAGTCCCATTGTATATATTGTATATAGTAGACTTTGTATAGGATTGTTTTGCCTTTGTATTTTGGAGGCACCTTTTTCTTGTTAGAAGTAGGCATAGGAGTGGCATTAGTTGACTAAAGTGTGCACCTAGCATTTTAGCCAAATGTGGTCTTAGGATAAAGGTTTTACATATTGGACTCATTTAACTCCTAATTTTTCATAGATTTGATTTAGCTAGGTTCCATTCACATTGAATGAACCTAACTAAACCAAATGAACCATTTTCAAACCGGGTGGAGTTAAATGAAACCAATCAAAACCGTCCACACCTTTGTGTTCACACCTTGTGTTCACATTGGTGCACACTTGGCCAAATGCTTGGACCTCTTTTTCTCTCCTACACAAGGGCGGTTTAGGAAGGCTCAACCATGGTTCTTAGTGAACCATGGTCTAGCCTTTTCTTGCTCCCTAAGTTGGACGGACCCAACCATGGTTCCTAGTGAACCATGGTCTAGTCTAGCTTAACCCCTAGGTGGCCACGCCTATATAGCCTCAAATTTTCACTTGTATAACACTTTTGGCATTAATGAGAATTGAGTATTCAGATTAGAGATCAGATTTCTCTCCTCCCAAAGGTCCTAAACCTCTTTGTGCAAAACCAATCTCTTATCACTTTTCCAAAGACAAGTGTGGCGGGTTGAAGAATGCTTATCCCTTCACCAAGAGTGGCGCATTCTTGAGAGGTTTCCCCACCATCTTAAGGTGGCCGTGAGGTTCCTCCCTCCATTGGAGCCTTACACAAGCATTGGAAGGATTCTAGGAGCCAAAGATCTAGGGAAAGACTTGAAGGAAGCTACATCAATCCGGCCTCCTCCAAAGTTCTTCCATCAAAACTCTTGCAAGGAAATCTGAGGGAAGAAGTGATTCGAGTATTGCATAAATATAAAGATTGCTTTGCGTGGGATTATGATGAAATGCCTGGATTGGATCGAGGATTAGTGGAGCATAGACTACCTATGATTCCTGGAAAAAAGCCAGTTAAACAAAATCCTCGAAGATTTGCTCCCGAAGTGATTGAAAAGATAAAAGAGGAAATCGAGAGGTTATTAAAAGACAAGTTCATTAGGACTTCGAGATATGTTGAGTGGGTCTCGAATATTGTGCCAGTTATAAAGAAAAATGGAAAACTCAGGGTGTGCATTGACTTTTGAGATCTTAACACAGCTACCCCCAAGGATGAGTATCCAATGCCTATTGCTGAGACTATGATCGATGCTGCTGCAGGTAATGAAATTATGAGTTTACTTGATGGTTATTCTGGATATAACCAAATTTATATTGCAGCCAATGATGTGTCGAAAACTGCTTTTTGATGTCCAGGAGCTTTAGGCGTGTACGAATGGGTGATGATGCCATTTAGATTAAAGAATGCAGGTGCCACGTATCAGAGGGCAATGAATTTGATATTCCATGATTTAATTGGTAAGTTTTTACAAGTGTATATTGATGATATAATTATTGGGTCGAAACTAAAAGAGGAACACTTATGCCATCTAAAACTATCTTTTGAGAGAATGAGGAAACATGGTCTAAAAATGAATCCATTAAAATGTGCTTTTGGTGTTACAGCAAGAGAGTTTTTGGGATTTATCATACACCAAAAGGGGATCGAAGTGGATAAGAACAAGACTAAGGCTATCATGAAGACTAGACCTCCATCGAACAAGAAAGAACTTCAATCTCTCTTAGGTAAAGTAAATTTTCTTAGAAGATTCATATCGAATTTATCTAGCAAAATTAAAGTGTTTTCTCCATTATTACGTTTGAAAAAGAAGGAGGAATTTCGATGGGAAGAAGAGCACCAAAAAGCGTTCGAGAAAATAAAAAATTATTTGGCTCATCCTCCGGTAATTGCACCACCCTCTAAAGGAAGAAAATTGAAGTTGTATATTTCAGCTAACAATTCGACTATTACGGGCATGCTGGCGCAAGACGATGATAATGGCATTGAAAGATTCATTTATTACTTAAGTCGAATGTTAGTAGGAGCTGAGAATAGATATACTCCTTTAGAGAAATTGTATTTAAGTCTTTATTTTGCTTGTACAAAGTTGAAGTACTATCTTAGACCCTTTGATGTTTTAGTATTCTGTCGAAGTAATGTTATTAAGTACATGTTGTGTAAACCTGTCTTACATTCTCGAATTGGCAAATGGGCACTTGCGTTAACTGAATATTCATTAACTTTCGAGCCTTTAAAATCTACAAAGGGACAAGTAATTGCGTATTTTCTCGTGGATCATTCGAAAATAACTGAAGAAATCAATTACATAACAACCAAACCTTGGGAACTATTTTTCGATGGCTCGAAACATGAGTTAGGCACGGGGATAGGATTGTTAATCATTTCCCCTGAAGGAATTCTGACCAAATTATCATTAAAAACTAACAAAGGGTACTCGAATAATGAAACTAAATATCAAGCGCTCATTACTGGACTCGAAATCCTCAAAGAGTTAGGTGCTAAAAATGTGGTAGTTCGAGGAGACTCGCAACTTATCATTAAACAATTAACTTAGGAGTACAAATGTTCCAGCGAGAAACTGATCGAATACAAGTCTCGAGCCATTCAGTTACTAAACACATTTGATGAGGTTCAGCTAGAACACGTTTCTCGAAATGAGAACACAATTGCAAATGAATTGGCTCAGATCGCATCAGGGTATAAAATAAGCAAGGGATGTCTCGAATCTTTGGTTCATACAGAGAATGAACTAATAGGTAATTTGGAAAGTCTAAGTGTTAGTACATCGAGTCATCAAGACTGGAGAAAAGAATTGGTCGAATACCTTCAAAATCCGAATTTGAAAGTCGAAAGAAAAATCAAACTCCAAGCCCTTAATTATGTCATGCTAAATAATGAATTATACAAAAAGGGTTTGATGGGATTCTATTCAAATTCCTCGGGAATCATGAAAGTTATATAGCCATGGCAGAAGTACATGAAGCTATTTCTGGAGCACATCAAGCAGGTGAAAAAATGAAGTGGACCTTGTCAAGAAAAGAGTTTTATTGGCTAACTATGATTAAAGATTGTATCGAATTCGTGAAAAGCTGTGAGGAATGTCAAAAACATGGACCAATACAAAATGTACCAGCAAATGAATTACATTTGATTATTAAACCTTGGCCATTTCGAGGTTGGGCAATTAACATAATAGGGCAAATTCATCCACCCTCCTCGAAAAATCATAAATATATATTAGTTGCCATAGACTATTTCACAAAATGGGTTGAGGCAATTCCTTTGAAGGAAGTCAAGCAAAAAAACATAATTGATTTTGTCGAAGATCATATTATAACAAGGTTTGGAATTCCTCAAACAATTACTACTGATCAAGGAACAGTTTTTACGGGTCGAAAAGTTGCTCAATATGCTCAATCGAGAGGAATTAAATTAGTAACTTCGACACTGTATTATGCACAAGCAAATGGACAAGTAGAAGCTGCTAATAAAATAGTGATCAGTTTAATTAAGAAACATATCTCGAGCAAGCCTCGAAGGTGGCACGAAACGCTTGTCCAAGTTTTGTGGGCTTATAGAAATTCACCAAGAGATGCCACAAAAACTACCCCATATAAATTGGTGTATGGGAATGAGGCTATTCTTCCTATAGATATTAATTTGCAATCAATTCACATACAGAAGCAGAATGATTTGCCTATCGAGGATTATTGGAATTTAATGTATGATGAGTTGGTATCTTTAGAGGAAGAAAGGTTAATGGCATTGCAAAATCTTGTTCAACAAAAGGAAAGGGTCGAGAAAACATATAATAAGAGAGTCAAAGCGCGAAGTTTTCGAGTTGGAGATCTGGTGTTAAAAGTAATTCTTCCCATGGATCAAAAATCTCGACACTTGGGCAAGTGGTCTAATAATTGGGAAGGACCCTTTATAATTGATCAAGTGTATTCGAAAAATGCATACGTGATTAAAGAAATAAATTTGAATATAGTAAGCAAAGTAATTAATGGTTCCATAAAAGACCAGAGTTTTGAATCAAATATAGAAAAAACAAGAAATTGATAGGTTCCTAAAATTAATTAATATTACAAAACTTGGATTTAAAACTTCTATAAGCTTGATAAGCTTCATCCAAGCTCTATTTTCGAGAAGCGCACTAAGTCTCGAGGTCTTTCTTCTGCTCCAGGGTCTTCGCGAGTCTAGAAGATATCACCTTGCCTTCATCCTTGATAACCTCTTGACTTTGAGCTCTTAGAGCAACTTGTTTCAAGCGAAGGTTATTCAGCTCATGTTGTAAAGCCTCGATCGATTTCTCAACATCCCTTTCCTTCTGTTGCAATTTCTTTAGAGCAGGAATCATCTCTTCAGTAGATTTCCTGATAGAGAGCAGTTCCTGTCGAAGACCCTCGAGTTTGGAACGATCACCCTCACTCTCGACTTCGATCTGGGCCACCTCCTGAAATGAGTTAGACCATTTAGATCGAAGATCCCAAGCAAGGGTGAATGGCTTGATAAATTCTTGGAGCTCGTGGTGAATCTCAGGAGGAAGGTCTGAGTAAGCCAGCAAATCATCCACCATCTTCTCAACTTTATTTTTGAATTCGGGGATAAGGAAAGCTTGATCGAGATCATCCACATATGCCTTCGACCGGAATGATTCGAGCAGGGGCTGAAAAGTAGGAGCTGATTCAGAGACTGGTTTAGGAACCTTCTCCAAGATAGAGGGACCACTTGTCCAATTGTCAAGAACATCAAAAATATTGTTGACCTCTTCATCTTCTTCATTGAAAAAACTGATTAAGTCCAAATCAGTTGAAGGGATCGAAGAAAGTGTTGGCACTGAAGATTCCATACCACCTTGGGTCGAAGGAGAAGGAGTAAAGGGCTTGGGAGAATCAGTGGAATTTGCATAGATAGAAAAAAAAAGTAAGAAAGAGTTCCTTACAACAATCGATAGTGATTAATAAAAGAAGAAACATACCACGATCTGGGCCAATTGGAGGTTTAAGCTCGAAAGAAGGAGCTTCATCTTGTGAGTACTGGTGAGGAGTTTCCATGTTCACTAGAGGATCCGACGAGGGAACCTTGCCTTCGTCACTCTGAGGAGGTATCTCTATCGAATCCATCTCGACAATGTTCAATTGAGGAGTGGCCAACTGCAAAAAATGGTGAAGTTAGAACAAGGAAGAAGTATAGAAAAGTAAAGATCGAAGAAAGTCGAACCTGTTGTGATGCCCCAATAAGAGGAGGAATATCCCTAGATATTTCCCGAGAAGAATCGAGTTGGATTATCTCGACATCCTGGAACTAAAGAAAAATTTTAGAAAAATCGAAGCAATATGTAAGCAGGAAGTTAAGTTAGAAAATAAATACCTTGGGAACAGATTTTATAGCATCCTTTAGGAGTTTCTCGACAGGAGGCTTTTGAGTCTTCTTGGGAAGAGGAATCAGTAACTTCCCCTTCCCTTTGTCTGGATTTTTTGTGGTCAAAACCTGAAGAAGCAAGAAATGTAAGAAAAGAGAAATATAAAAGAATAAATATAAATCACTCACAGTCTTGGTACTGGTCGAGTCAGCTTTTTGCTTCTTCGTGGTCTCAAGACTCTGGAAATAGAAAATGCTTAGAAAAGGTACTATTATTACGTTAATCGAAAGAATTAAGTTGAAAGGAAAAATTGTACCTTAGAATTGATGGAGGACCATCCTTGAAGACACATGTGGGCCCCATCACTAGGTCCATGGCTAGGAGGGTCGAAGAGGAGGAGGGTGTTCACACACCTAGGGATACTCTCCTCATGATCATAGAGTATTAGTACTCTCCTAAGCCTCATTAGTATAGGGTTTATTTTAGTTGCCAATTTTACCCTTGTATTTAGGGGTATTTTAGTCATAGGATTTATTTTCCTTGTATTTCCCATTTTACCCTTGTATTATGGGGTGCTTTAGATGATTAGGGTTTTTATTTTGGGCTAGGGTATTCCATTAGGAGGTGACGCCTATTTTGGTGGTTTTTGGATCTATTTTTGGTGTTAGAAAGGCTTAGGCCCAAGTGGAGGGCAAAGGTTGCATGGACTTATCATGCACCTAGTTGTAGCCAATCTAACCCCTTAGATTCCATCCTTGGCCACCAAGTAGCATCTAGGGTTCATTTGGCATTGCATTTGGAGTGCATTTGCCTTGTGAATTTCGGCCATGCATTGCTCCAAATGCAACCCTAGATGCCTCCCCTCCTATAAATACCCAACACCCCACCACTTGTAAATACTTTGGATTATATGAATTTGAGAGAGCATTTCTTTGCCTCAAATCCTATCCTTAGTCCCTAGGTTGCTTCGGCTAGCCTTCCTTCATTCTCCACCCTTGGAGAGTGAAACCTAGAGTGGCCTCCACCTACCTTGGAGTGAGCCAACCTAAATCACCAAACACCATCTCCTAAATAGCTTCCGCCCAAACACCTCCCTTTTCACGCCAACCTCCTTTCCTTAACCATATATCCTCCTTTTGTCCACCTTGTTGAACCTAGATCAAGGGCAAGGCTTCCTCTCCTTCATCCCTACATCATTTCATGGAGAAGGAACCCATCAAGTGGTATCAAGAGCCAAGGTTCTACAAGGGTAACATCTAATCCTTTTGAGTCTCTTTGAGTCTTTTTGAGTCTTTTTGCTTTCGGTCACTTCCCTTCTCCTTGCTTTCTTTGTGTGGCCGAATAGCTTTAGGGTTCACACCTTGTTCCTTGTGAGCCTTCCTTGCAATTTTAGGTTTCCATTGTTAAGTTTGCCATGTTTTTCTAATTTTTAGGTTGAGTCTCACATGAAATGCCATGAATATGCTTTTTATTTTTGAATCCACCTAAAAGTTTTGTCTTGTATGTTTCCTATAAGTTGTCAACAAAAATTCCATGTAAGTACCCAAACACTTTGCATGATTACATGATCAAAATATATGCCATCTTGCATGATAGTGGGCGTGACATTTAGTAGCTTTTTAGAGGTCATTCATGCATGCTAAATAGTCCTAGCATGTTCCTTGTAATTTGAGTTTCCATGTGTGAAATACTTTCTTGCACATGCATTGCCGCCCCACCTCCTTGCATTTCTCACTTGATTAGTCTATTGTATGCCTAAAGAAACCCTAAAAGAATATAAGAGGTGTGCTGAATTTTTGTGCAAAATTACTTGTCCAAAATAGTACAAAACCAATTCCACTAAAAAGATTCCCTTTGGACCTCTAAATTCACGCCACTTGTCATCACCTCCTCTCCTAAAAGTTTAACCTAATTTTTGACCATCCACAAGTGCAAAACCTAAGCAACAATTGGGCTTAATTTAACAAAAAATTTCGGACCCAAGACATATAAAAGAAAGAATGCCGTGAGCAACAAAGAAAAAGACTAGAACAAAAAAAAAAAAATTCTTGGACCAAAAAGGACTTGTTGCTAGACTTGTGGACTTGGACAATTACCTATGCATTTGGGAGTTGGACTTATGACATTTTGACCTTAATTTGGGACCTTACCTTTGGCTGGACCGAAACATATAAAGGACTTAATCAAGTGAGCTTAAACACTTATTCATTCTAGTGCTTTCCTAGGATTATTCTCTTTGTGTGCTTCCTTTCTTTGATTGAGTCTTAATTTTTTGCTTGTCTTTCTTGGCCTCTTTTGTTTTGTCATCTTAAATTCTCTTTGAGTTTAGCCTTTCTTAATTGTGCTTTTCAGTTTTTATTTCTTGGACTCTTGCTTTGGGTTGGTTTTAATTTCATTGTAGGTCAAAACCCACTCTAGTCATTTTTCACACCTTTGGTGGATTTGAGTGGAGGGGTGAACCGAATCCAAGCCTAGCCTTTGGAGGGACTTACACCACACATAAAGGAGTGAACAAACACTTGGAGAGGTCTAACACGTTTGTTCATTGTGAAGGAACCCATTTGGAGGAGTTTGAAGACTTGAATCTTTGTTTTACTTGATTTTTGCTTAATTTTTCTCTCTCGGCCTCTTTGTGTTTTTGGCCTTAGCTTCTTTATTTTGGTTTGTAATTTGGCCACTATTAAACCTCTTCAACTTGGTTTTAGTTCGTGTAGTTGAAGGTGATTTGAAAACCTTCACCTAGGACCTCGACTAGAACATGTTTTAATTGCTTTCCTTTTTGCATGCTTTAAAGCTTTGAGTAGTATAATTGTTTAGGACTTTATCTTTGTGCAATTACGTTTAGAAGGCTTGTTTTGCCTACTAGGGGTAACGTGCACACACTCACCTTTAATTGTGCCAATTCGTTTTTGTAAGAAAAAGTAGAAAAGGCTTAGTGATTTTTACTTGATAGGGCTTGGTTATTAAGTGATTCATTGTAGTCCACCTCCCCTTGAAAGTTCACTTTGTGCACTTAGGCCTTTCCTACCTATCTTGCACCTTGAAAACCTTTAATTTGTGAAAACCTTTTATCACTCACTCTTTGTGAAAACCATTTTCAATCCCTTTTTGAAAACAATTTGTGAAAACCTTTTTCTTGATCAAAGATGAGTGATCATTCTAGTGTCCATGGTCATAATTCTCGTAGCACTAGGTCTAGTGTTAGGGATGAACTTAGGGAATTGAAAGAGTACCTAAGAAAAAAAGAAGAGGAAAATATAAAAAGAGAGGAAGAATTAAGAAGAAAAGAAAAAGAGTTGGAAAAGAATAATGATGAAATAAAAAGATTGCTAGAAAGATTAGTTGTGGGAGGAGAGGCTAGTGGTTCAAGACCAAAAGTCACTTCTCCTCAACCCTCAAGAGGAAAGGGGCATATGTATGCAAGTGCTCATGAGGAGGAAGGGCATCATACCCAACCTCCAAGTGATATCTTCTTTAGTAGTCATCACAATGATGATTACTATCAAAGGCCCCCAAGACATCATAGAAATAGGGAGTCTTCCAATAGGGAACCCAACATCAATCTTCCCTCATTTCATGGCAAAGATAATGTTGAAACTTATCTAGATTGGGAAATGAAAGTGGAGCAACTTTTCTCTTGCCATGGAATAAGTGAGGATAGAAAGGTTTCTTTAGCAACCCTTAGCTTCCAAGGGCATGCTATGTATTGGTGGACCTCCTTAGAAAAAGAAAAAAGAATAAACCATGAGCCTCCAATTCAATATTGGAATGAGCTCCGTAGTGCCTTAAGAAGGAGGCATATTCCTCCATACTATGACCGAGAGCTTATGGATAAGCTTCAAAGATTAAAACAAGGGTCCTCTAGTGTGGAAGAATATAGGCAATCTATGGAGTTACTCATGATGAGGGCTGGGATAAGGGAAGAAGAGAGGACCACCATCTCAAGATTTCAAAGTGGTCTTAACCTTGAAATAAGGGACAAAGTTGAGCTCTTACCATATAGAGATTTGAATGAGCTTGTTCAACTTTGTTCTAGAGTGGAGCACCAACTCAAAAGAAAAACTTTTAGAAAAGACTCCACTCCATCTTATTCCAAGAGCTTCAAGAAGGAGGGCCCCTCTTCCAATCCTTTCCCTAAAGAAAAAGAAAAAGAAACCTCTCAAAGGACAACTTCCAAAGACACTAAGACAAGTGACATCAAGTGCTTTAAATGCCTTGGTCGAGGGCACATTGCCTCTCAATGCCCAACAAAGAAAATCATGATTTTAAAGGGCCAAGACCACTATAGTAGCCTTGATGAAGCTACTTCTTCACCTTCAAGTGATGAAGAAAACTTAGAGTCCGAGGAAGAAACTCACCCTTGTGAAGGAGACTTGTTAATGGTTAGAAGGCTTCTTGGAAACCAATCTAGTACCCTAGACCAATCCCAAAGAGAGAACTTGTTTCATACAAGGTGCAAGGTTTTAGAAAACACTTGTTCTCTTATTGTGGATAGTGGATCTAGTTGCAATTGTTGTAGTACTAGATTGGTGGATAAGCTATCCTTAACTACGATGCCTCACCCAAAGCCTTACAAATTACAATGGATCAATGAGGAGGGAGGTATTGAAGTTAATCAACAAGTGAATATACCTATCTCCATTGGCAAATACCAAGATGAAATTTTATGTGATATAGTGCCATTGGATGCTAGTCATATTCTACTTGGGAGGCCTTGGCAATTTGATAAAAAAACTATTCATGATGGCCTAACCAACAAAATAAGTTTCCATCACTTAGGTAAAAAGATTGTGTTGTGTCCTCTATCACCTTTTCAAGTGTATGAGGACCAACTCAAGATGAAAATCAAAAGAGAGGAAGAAGAAAAAAAAAATAATAAAAAGCCAAAGAAAGAAAAAAAAAAGACCTTTCCCTTAAGAATAAAGAAGGGAAAGAGGAGGTGCCAAGTTTAGAGGAAAGTGTCCCCTCTAAAGAAGTTGTTCATAAAAGTGTTTTATCCCTTAAAAATGATATCAAAAACACACTTTTGATTGAACAACCTTTGTACCTTCTCTATTTCAAAGAGACACTTGCTGCCACTAGTCATGAGCTTGAGTCTCTACCTCAAGAGGTTCATAAACTTTTAAAGGAGTTTGATGATCTATTTCCTCAAGAAGTCCCTAGTGGACTTCCACCTTTAAAAGGAATAGAACATCAAATAGACCTCATACCGGGTTCTAGTCTTCCTAATAGGCCCGCCTATAGGACTAACCCACAAGAGACCAAAGAGATAGAAGCTCAAGTTGATGACTTGTTGAAGAAGGGTTGGGTTCAAAAGAGCCTTAGCCCTTGTGCCGTCCCCGTTCTTTTGGTGCCTAAGAAAGATGGCAAATGGAGGATGTGCACAGATTGTAGGGCCATCAATAACATTACAATAAAGTATAGGCACCCAATCCCTAGGTTAGATGATATGTTAGATGAATTGCACGGGGCCATCATATTTTCCAAGATTGACCTTAAGAGTGGTTATCACCAAATTCGAATCAAAGAAGGTGATGAGTGGAAAACCGCTTTTAAGACCAAATTTGGTTTATATGAGTGGTTAGTGATGCCTTTTGGCCTCACTAATGCCCCTAGTACTTTCATGCGCCTAATGAATCATATTCTTAGGGATTGCATAGGTAAATTTGTGGTTGTCTACTTTGATGACATCCTTGTGTATAGTAAGACCTTAGATGAACATCTTGAACATCTAAGGCAAGTTCTAATAATTCTTAGAGTCAACCACCTCTATGCCAACCTTGAAAAATGCACTTTTTGTCAAGAACAAGTTAAATTTTTGGGCTTCATTGTTGGCAAAGAGGGAGTGCAAGTTGACTCCGAGAAAATAAAAGCTATCCAAGAATGGGCCACCCCAAAAAGTGTTGGAGAAGTTAAAAGTTTTCATGGCTTAGCTAGCTTCTATAGAAGATTTGTCAAAGACTTCTCCACACTTGCATCCCCTCTTAATGAGCTTGTTAAGAAGGATGTACCCTTCCTTTGGGGTGAAGCCCAAGAAAAAGCATTGTCGCCACCGGCCCGAAACGGGCTTTCGGCATTCGCGAAGGATGGTTGGACTCTTTTATTTGTTTTAAAAATATGGATTACTAGAATGACTTATTCTCAAACTGAGACCTCGTCAAACGAGCAATTTTATTAAAAGGCTCACCAATCCATGTTAATCCCAAGCGGGACCCTCCATGGATTAGCGGTTTTCATAAAAAGGAAGGGTTCATGGAGTCGCCACCAATGTTTTACTCAAAACATTGGAAAAAGAGATTTAAGGCAATCGATTCAAAAATCGACTTCGGCCATTACAACCAGAGTCGGGTAAGGGAGTCGGTTACGCGTGGGGAAGGTGTTAGCACCCCACAGCGCCCCTTTCGAGTTCCCTATGACAGATTATTTAAAAATAATAGTGCGAAATTACTAAATTACCCCTATTTATTCTAAGCAATTATAAATTAACTATCTACATGATGACAGTTAAATATACACACAGAAAGCAGTAAAAGGAAGGTCTTAAGAAGAAACCTTTGAAGCGTGCTTTTTATATATCAAGTAAAACTGGGAAGCTTTTTGGCGTTCCCTCGCTCTACAAGCCCGCTCGCTCCCTCCTATAAAATTTTAACTATGGAAATCCGGAGGATTTCCCTTCGACTAGGTTCGAATCTCCAAGCTAAATGCTCGGAATTCCAGAACTTCGTCGGATCGACTCCCAGAGAGATTTCTAGGGCAGAACACTGCTCAAAAACCCCAGAATACTCAAGGAGGGAGTCAAAACTCAGTGTAAAAGTGTAGAATGACGTCCAATTGACGTCATATTTATAGGGATGAGGCTCAATACGGTCTCTGGGGGTCAATACGGTCCAAATTGAAATTTTGAACTACAATACGACCGTATTGAATTCAATACGGCCGTATTGAAGTTCAAAAACCTCAATACGGCCGTATTGAAGTTCAGTGCGGCCGTATTGAAGTTCAGTGCAGCCGTATTGAGTTCAATGCAGCCGTATTGAAGTTCAATACGACCGTATTGAGTTCAGTGCGGCCGTATTGAAGTTCAAAATGTTCAATACGGCCGTACTGAACCTCTGGGAGGCCGTATTGGGCTTCATTCCTCCCACTTTTCTTATTTTAGCTATCCTAAGACCTCTAGACCTATAGAGAACCCTCCTTGGGCCTTCTGGAAGTCCTTCTGGCTGATCTTCCTTCAGTCTTCGAGAGTCTTCAAGCTTTATTTCCGACCCGGACAATTTTAGGGGTCTACAGCTGCCCCCCCTTTACTTAGTCGGACGGCCTTTTGGTGTACCGGCTGACAAGTAAAGGAGTTGACCCAATTGTCCGGGTGATGTGCCAACCTTCTGACTTGTAGCGTCTTCCGGTGGAAAATTGTTGAGTAGCCTCTCCAGGTTGTTGCATACCTCGGCGCTTCTGACAACCTCGGTAGCTAAGTTTACCCTCTCCAGGGTCAACTTCACTCGACGCCCGAGCTGGAAGTTGAACACCAACGTGCCTCTGACGACGCTGATGGTTGAGTACTGTCTCTCCAGACCTTGAGTACCGTCTCTCCAGACTTTGAGTACTGTCTCTCCAGACCTTGAGTATCGTCTCTCCAGACTTTGTTTGAGTACCGTCTCTCCAGACTTTGTTTGAGTACCGTCTCTCCAGACCTTGTTTGAGTACCGTCTCTCCAGACCTTGTTTGAGTACCGTCTCTCCAGACCTTGTTTGAGTACTGTCTCTCCAGACCTTGTTTGAGTACCGTCTCTCCAGACCTTGTTTGAGTACCGTCTCTCCAGACTTTGTTTGAGTACCGTCTCTCCAGACTTTGTTTGAGTACCGTCTCTCCAGACCTCGTTTGAGTACCGTCTCTCCAGACCTCGTTTGAGTACCGTCTCTCCAGACCTCGTTTGAGTACCGTCTCTCCAGACCTCGTTTGAGTACCGTCTCTCCAGACCTTGTTTGAGTACCGTCTCTCCAGACCTCGTTTGAGTACCGTCTCTCCAGACCTCGTTTGAGTACCGTCTCTCCAGACCTTGTTTGAGTACCGTCTCTCCAGACCTTGTTTGAGTACCGTCTCTCCAGACCTTGTTTGAGTACCGTCTCTCCAGACCTTGTTTGAGTACCGTCTCTCCAGACTTTGTTTGAGTACCGTCTCTCCAGACTTGTGCATACCTCGGTGCTCTCGACAACTGGGTAGCTGAGTATTGCCTCTCCAGGCTTTGAGATGATCTTGTCTTCACAGTTCACGATGCTGCTTCGACAGTTGTTTTTGATTTTGATGCCACTGAGGGCTGGATAACGCAGGGATCCGTCTAGGGGATGTGCAGTCATTCATAGGTTTTTGTGCCCCAACTTGCATTGCTTAGTTGGTACCCATGGAGAATTTCTGACTCCTTGAGGTGTAGACACAGATGTTTTCTCTCTGAGTTGAGCGATGCCTAATGTTTGGCTGTTGTCCTTTCGACGTTGTGGAGTATCCCGGTTATCCTTGTTCGGGTGACTCTTTTTGTTTTTCTGGTTTTGTTGCCTCTGTGTAGGCTATCATCCGCTGGGGGATTTTGTCGTTTTGTTGATTTTGATTAGCCTCTTCTGTTAGGCGGATCATCTTGACGTTTAATGATTGGCTCGATGCCGAATTCCACTTGGGGAATGATTATTGATCTTTTGATTTTTTTTTTCTTTTTGTAGGAATGCCTCTTGAGTAGGCGAATGGGGATTTGGGGATCTTATGTATCCCAGAGTATTATTTAGGAAGCCTCTACAGGCTTAGACTCACTCAACGCCTGAGTTGGAGAGCTATCTTCCACTGAGGAAGTTTTAAGTCCTTTGACTAGATATACTGCTTGGGCGATCGTGCTTCCATTGGGAATTTTGTCGATCTTGCTTTGATAGCTCTCGCTGGGGATTTGTTCCGTGAGCTTGAGTTGGGGTTTCTCTGGGGAGTATTATTTCTGCGAGCCTCTCTAGGCTCAATTATTCTGTACGAGTATTATTTCGGCAAGCCTCTCCAGGCTCAATTATTCTGTATGATGAATTGGTTTTTTGTTCAGCCCGAGAATGCGAGCTGAGACGTCTTTTTGGAGAGTATTATTTTGGCAAGCCTCTCCAGGCTCAGTTATTTTGAGAGAGTATTATTTCGGCGAGCCTCTCCAGGCTCAATTATTCTGAGAGAGTATTATTTCGGCGAGCCTCTCCAGGCTCAATTATTTTGTAGGAGTATTATTTCGGCAAGCCTCTCCAGGCTCAATTATTCTGAGGAAGTATTTTTTCAGCAAGCCTCTCCAGGCTCAATTATTCTGTACAAACTGAGGAGTATTGTTTGTATCCTTGCCTTTTTTCGTTTTCGGCTTTTGTTGACTGCTGTCATACACAAGCAATTTTCTATTTTTTTTTTCTATTTTATGCAATTGCCTCATGATAAGGTCTTTGAATGTGCAATTAATGTGCGTGACGCACAAAATGCAAGTTTTTATTTTTGTTCTTTTATTTAGAAAAGTGAATGGCTCTCCCTATCCTCTTCTTCTTGGAGGAATTTTGTCATCGACGTGAGGGAGGATTTCTGTTATTGCCAATACGGCCGTTTATTCATTTCAGTATGCCCGTATTGAATTGAAAATTTGTTCATAACCCTAATTTTGGTACGGGCGTACTGAACATGATACGGGCGTATTATTTTTCTGAAGTTTATATATATTTTTTTTTTGTTTTTTTTTTGTTTTTTTCAATAAACAGAGAATAAGTGATCTTCCAGTACACCTATCATCTGTATGCATGTATGCAGTATGATGCACCTAATTCTATTTGATTCTTTTTTCAAAAGAATTAACCGATGCGTTTCTCTGTTTGGATTTTTGCCATTCCTCTAGACGGGCTGTGCGCTGCCGATTTCTGTAACCGAGGAATGATGCGTGTTATATTGAGATTTGGTGTCATCAACCAAATGATCCTTCCCTTCCTTTAAAAGATATGTCAACCCTCCTATTGACCACTATATCTCCATGTTTCCACTAGATTATCCTAAAATCGTTTGGGACAAGAGAGAAAAGAAAGGAAAGGTATATTCTTTTTTTGAAAGTTTGTGTTTTAGAGGGGATTTATTTTTATTTTGAAAAGTTGTTTTTGTAAGAATGGCTTGGCCAATGGTAGGCTTAAGTGTTTAGGCTTGTTTGATTAAACACTTATGAAGTTAAGCACGTCTTGGTTATTAACATTTGTGATTTGACAACTTGGATAGCTTTTCTTGAGCCCCTTTGTTGAATTCAGTTGGTGGTACCATCATGGATTTATTCTGTTTTTCGATTGCCCTAACTTTTGCCTAAAACACCCATTTGTGGAGTTTTAGCGGGCTTTTGTTTTTGTTGATTATTTTGTAACCCTAATTTTTGCCTAGGTCACCCTTTTGTGGGATTCCTAGCGGGTCTTTTGCTCTTATTTTTGCGCAGTCCACTTTTTGGGTTTCCTGCTGAGCTTTTTGTTTTTTAGGATTTTTGTCCTGAATGGATTTCTTTTTATCCATGACGGCACTTATTGAGGCCAAGGAAAGGTGCTCCAAGTTGTCACACACTTCCACATAAAAAAGATGCGGGTTTATTTTTTATTAAGACGATTTTAACCTCATTCATGCTTATTCAAACAGGGTTAAAATAATGTGGTCTAGAGATTTATTGCAAGCAAGAAAAGAAGCAATAAGAAATAATGAAGAATGATTTTATTATAATCATAGTGGAAACATGTGCCCTATCGAGGCTCGGGGGTCGGGCTGTCCCCGAGGAGTAATCTCTAATAGTCATCAGGTCTATACATCCCTATCGGAAGGAGAAGAGCACTTGATGACGACGACCGGCCTTGACGCTTGTGAACCGGCCTTCCTAAAGATCTGGCTTAAAGAACGTCGAGAAGGATCTTGGTTCCTCTTCGTCCTTTGATCTTTATTAGGGTTGTATCCTAACCCTTGTTTCCCCGGATTATCCTTGATGATGGGTAGCTCCGGAATTCCTTGGGAGTCCTTGCCAAGTCCTTGTCCCGGCAAATATCCATTCTTGGTGAGCATATGGGCTACCTTCTTTATTTCTCGGGGAAACATTTCGACATTGGCGATTTCCAATGCTTGGAAGGCGGTTTCTAAAGCTTCCTCCGCTGCATCCACGTAAGGTATGGTGGATGGCTTACTGATGAGTATATCATCTTCAGCTTGTACAGTCACCAGCTTGTCACCCACAATGAATTTTGACTTTCTGGTGGAGCGTAGAGGGTACAACTTTCGCATCATGAATCCAAGGTCGGCCGAGGAGACAGCTGTATGCGGGAGTAATGTCCATCACTTGAAATTCGACGTTGAAGATGGTGGGCCCAATTTGGATTGGAAGACTGATTTCTCCCACCACTTCTCTTTTAGAGCCGTCGAAAGCTCGAACGATCATGTTGCTCGGGCGCATTTGGACTCCCTTGATTGTCATTTGGTCGAACGTTCTCTTTGGCATTACGTTCAAGGAAGATCCATTATCCACCAAGACCTTTGCGATGTGATACTCCTTGCACTTTACAGAGATGTGCAAGGGCTTGTTGTGGTTCGGTCCCTCAGCGGGGATCTCTTCATCGGTGAAAGAGAGGTGATCATTAGCCGTGATGTGACTAATAATCCCCTCAAATTTGTCTTTGGGAGATAGTATGCGACATATATGCTTCGTTCAAAACTTTCGACAGAGTTTGCCGATGCGGTTCGGAGCTTAGGATCAACAACAACAGCGTAATCTTTGCTGGCGTCCTATGAAGTTGATCCACGATGGAGTACTCGCTCTGTCGGATAAACTTTAACAGCTCGTCTGTCTTCTCCTCGGATTCTTTTTCCTCGGTTTTCTTTTCTTCTTTTTCTTTATTCTTGGGGGCTTTGTCATGAAGATCTTCGGGAGTGTAGATCCTTCCACTCCTAGTCATGCCCCCAAGTCCAGCGATGTTAGAGATATCGCTGTAGGCAGAAGAATGGATGTCGTATATCCACGGCACAGCCTTATTTGATTCGTAGGGGAAAGGTCTTGGAGCAGTGATCCTTAACAGCGTTGGACCTTCCCCTTTGTTTGTCTTGATTACCAACAACGGAGTTGACGTATGCTCGCTTGGCGCGGTTGTTGGCTTGCATTTAATAACAAATGGCGTGCGATCCATTCTTTGAACATACGCATCGATTAATTCTTTCTTTTTATTAATGTTTATTAATGAATTACTAGGAGGGATGTATGAAATGAAAATCTAGATCCCTCCATGATCTTTGATAAGAATGCATGATATGAGATGATGACGTTGAATATGCATGCATTGTGTTTATTCAACTAAGCATTATCATTTTTTTTTTTTTTTTTTTTTTAGGATGTCCCTAAGATGATGCATGATATTGCTTGGTTTGGATAAATAACCCCTTTTTTTCTTTTTTTGGGTATTTTGTTTTTTGTATTTTTTTTGGGTGAAAAGGGAAACTACCTATATGAATGTGATGAAGGTAGATGTTAACACCATGCAATGGAAGATTCTTATTCCTATTTATTCTTATTTTTAAAAAGGAATGTTGTATGTTTAAAGAAATGCAATGTATGCTCAAACAATGTCACATAAACAATGCACAAACAATTCACTCATCCACGAACAGTCACGAGCGAATCACGAGGTAGGGGTTTCCTGCAGAAAGGTGCATATTCAAGGTGGTTCTAACTGTTCTCACCGGTCTGAGGCCCCCAAGGTGCCCCCATTATAGGGACCCAATTCCTCTCGTCGTAAGTCGATGGAAAGCTCCAACGCACTGTCGGACTCGAGTTCATGGTTATCACCTTGAGTGATGCTTTTCCGACAACGGTCTACGGGCACCTATAGACCCATTCGACAACCGGCCGTACTAACATCCACTCCCTATGGTTTACCACTCATGCCCCCGGGTATAGAGGGAACTATTGTGTGCAAAGGTTTGTGTGCAGTTTGTATTCCAAACAATTGCGAGAATTTAAACATACAACAATTATTAAAGCCAAATAGATAAACATGTTATCATACAAGCAAGGGGTAATGAAGTAATTTTAACGATTATTTGTTAAGAATAATCTGTCACTAAATGGGACTGACTCTCGAGGCTTCCCCAGCAGAGTCGCCATCTGTCGCCACCGGCCCGAAACGGGCTTTCGGCATTCGCGAAGGATGGTTGGACTCTTTTATTTGTTTTAAAAATATGGATTACTAGAATGACTTATTCTCAAACTGAGACCTCGTCAAACGAGCAATTTTATTAAAAGGCTCACCAATCCATGTTAATCCCAAGCGGGACCCTCCATGGATTAGCGGTTTTCATAAAAAGGAAGGGTTCATGGAGTCGCCACCAATGTTTTACTCAAAACTTTGGAAAAAGAGATTTAAGGCAATCGATTCAAAAATCGACTTCGGCCATTACAACCAGAGTCGGGTAAGGGAGTCGGTTACGCGTGGGGAAGGTGTTAGCACCCCACAGCGCCCCTTTCGGGTTCCCTATGACAGATTATTTAAAAAATAATAGTGCGAAATTACTAAATTACCCCTATTTATTCTAAGCAATTATAAATTAACTATCTACATGATGACAGTTAAATATACACACAGAAAGCAGTAAAAGGAAGGTCTTAAGAAGAAACCTTTGAAGCGTGCTTTTTATATATCAAGTAAAACTGGGAAGCTTTTTGGCGTTCCCTCGCTCTACAAGCCCGCTCGCTCCCTCCTATAAAATTTTAACTATGGAAATCCGGAGGATTTCCCTTCGACTAGGTTCGAATCTCCAAGCTAAATGCTCGGAATTCCAGAACTTCGTCGGATCGACTCCCAGAGAGATTTCTAGGGCAGAACACTGCTCAAAAACCCCAGAATACTCAAGGAGGGAGTCAAAACTCAGTGTAAAAGTGTAGAATGACGTCCAATTGACGTCATATTTATAGGGATTAGGCTCAATACGGTCTCTGGGGGTCAATACGGTCCAAATTGAAATTTTGAACTACAATACGGCCGTATTGAATTCAATACGGCCGTATTGAAGTTCAAAAACCTCAATACGGCCGTATTGAAGTTCAGTGCGGCCGTATTGAAGTTCAGTGCAGCCGTATTGAGTTCAATGCAGCCGTATTGAAGTTCAATACGGCCGTATTGAGTTCAGTGCGGCCGTATTGAAGTTCAAAATGTTCAATACGGCCGTACTGAACCTCTGGAAGGCCGTATTGGGCTTCATTCCTCCCACTTTTCTTATTTTAGCTATCCTAAGACCTCTAGACCTATAGAGAACCCTCCTTGGGCCTTCTGGAAGTCCTTCTGGCTGATCTTCCTTCAGTCTTCGAGAGTCTTCAAGCTTTATTTCCGACCCGGACAATTTTAGGGGTCTACAAGCATTTAAAAACCTAAAAGAGAAACTCACCAATGCACCCATTCTAGCTCTACCAAATTTTGATCAAACCTTTGAGCTAGAATGTGATGCATCCGGTTTGGGCATAGGTGCTGTGTTACTTCAAGGAGGTCACCCCATTGCTTACTTTAGTGAAAAGCTTCATGGGGCCACCTTGAATTATCCCACCTATGACAAAGAACTCTATGCCCTCATAAGAGCTCTCCAAGTTTGGGAGCACTACTTGGTGACTAAAGAATTTGTCATTCACACCGACCATGAGTCACTCAAGTATCTTAGAGGGCAAGGCAAATTGAATAAAAGGCATGCAAAGTGGGTGGAATATCTTGAACAATTCCCCTACATCATCAAATATAAGAAGGGAAAGAGCAATGTGGTTGCCGATGCCCTTTCAAGGAGGCACACCTTGCTCTCCACCTTAGGAACTCAAATACTTGGCTTTGATGATGTAAAGGAATTGTATGAGCTTGATTTAGACTTCCAAGCCACTTATGCCAAATGCCTCCAAAAGCCTTTTGATGGATTCTATCTTTTTGAGGGGTATCTTTTTAGGATGGGCAAACTTTGCATACCCCAAGGATCCATTAGAAATCTTTTGGTCAAAGAAAGTCATGAAGGAGGTCTCATGGGCCATTTTGGGGTTGATAAAACCCTAAGTTTTTTGAAAGCTAAATTTTATTGGCCACACATGAGAATAGATGTCCAAAGGCATTGCTCCAAATGCATTACTTGTTTGAAGGCTAAATCAAGAGTAATGCCTCATGGACTCTATACCCCCCTTCCTATAGCTAGCTCCCCTTGGGTAGATATTAGCATGGACTTTGTGCTTGGTCTTCCAAGAACTCAAAGGGGATTTGACTCCATCTTTGTGGTAGTGGACCGTTTTAGCAAAATGGCTCATTTTATACCATGCCACAAAGTGGATGATGCTAGCTATATAGCTAAACTCTTCTTCAAAGAAGTGGTCCGTTTGCATGGTCTACCCAAAACAATTGTGTCCGATAGGGATGCCAAGTTCCTTAGTCATTTTTGGAAAGTTTTATGGGAAAAACTAGGAACTAAGCTCCTCTATTCTACTACTTGCCATCCTCAAACCGATGGCCAAACCGAAGTAGTAAATAGATCTCTATCCACTTTGTTGAGGGTACTTCTTAAGGGAAATAAGAAAACTTGGGATGATTGTCTCCCCCATATAGAATTTGCATACAATCGAGTAGTCCATAAGACTACTAATCTTTCCCCCTTTGAAGTTGTCTATGGCTTTAACCCAATCACTCCTCTTGATCTTTTGCCCCTCCCTAATACCCCTTCCTTGTTTCACAAAGAAGGAGTATCTAGGGCAGATTTCATTAAGAAATACCATGAAAAGATCAAGAGACAAATTGAACAACAAACTCAAAAATATGCCAAATACAACAACAAAGGAAGAAAGAAAATCACTTTTGAAGTAGGGGATTGGGTTTGGCTTCACTTGAGGAAGGATAGATTTCCTACTCAAAGGATGTCCAAACTAAACCCTAGGGGAGATGGACCATTCCAAGTCCTTCACAAAATAAATGACAATGCATATATATTAGACCTTCCTTCTGAATATGGCACTAGCTCATCTTTTAATGTTTGTGATCTCACACCATTTTTAGGAGCTGAGGAGTTGGATGAAGAAATTACTCTGAGGACAGATGCTTCTCAAGAAGGAGGGGATGATGGAGGACCATCCTTGAAGACACATGTGGGCCCCATCACTAGGTCCATGGCTAGGAGGGTCGAAGAGGAGGAGGGTGTTCACACACCTAGGGATACTCTCCTCATGATCATAGAGTATTAGTACTCTCCTAAGCCTCATTAGTATAGGGTTTATTTTAGTTGCCAATTTTACCCTTGTATTTAGGGGTATTTTAGTCATAGGATTTATTTTCCTTGTATTTCCCATTTTACCCTTGTATTATGGGGTGCTTTAGATGATTAGGGTTTTTATTTTGGGCTAGGGTATTCCATTAGGAGGTGACGCCTATTTTGGTGGTTTTTGGATCTATTTTTGGTGTTAGAAAGGCTTAGGCCCAAGTGGAGGGCAAAGGTTGCATGGACTTATCATGCACCTAGTTGTAGCCAATCTAACCCCTTAGATTCCATCCTTGGCCACCAAGTAGCATCTAGGGTTCATTTGGCATTGCATTTGGAGTGCATTTGCCTTGTGAATTTCGGCCATGCATTGCTCCAAATGCAACCCTAGATGCCTCCCCTCCTATAAATACCCAACACCCCACCACTTGTAAATACTTTGGATTATATGAATTTGAGAGAGCATTTCTTTGCCTCAAATCCTATCCTTAGTCCCTAGGTTGCTTCGGCTAGCCTTCCTTCATTCTCCACCCTTGGAGAGTGAAACCTAGAGTGGCCTCCACCTACCTTGGAGTGAGCCAACCTAAATCACCAAACACCATCTCCTAAATAGCTTCCGCCCAAACACCTCCCTTTTCACGCCAACCTCCTTTCCTTAACCATATATCCTCCTTTTGTCCACCTTGTTGAACCTAGATCAAGGGCAAGGCTTCCTCTCCTTCATCCCTACATCATTTCATGGAGAAGGAACCCATCAAGAATGTAAGGAGACTTTATCAGAAGCGGTTTTTCTTTTTTGAGTCTTCAATGAAGACCCCTTGTCATCATCATCGTCACTTTCCCAGTTGGGAGTTTCCTCAGCATGCTGAGGAACACGCTGAGGGATAGCAGCTGCACAATATAAAGTAAAGATGAGATAAGTACAAGGTGGAAATAAACAAATATTTTTGTTAAAGACATTTACCAGGAGGGGGATTACGATTATCGACCCAACACATTGGTCACCATCTCCTTCGAGGAAAATCGTACATGGAACATCTCGCATAAGTAACTCGATCCTTTACAGGAATTCCTTTGCGTTCTAGATAAAAAAGGTTGAGTTTCTTTACCCAAGGAGGGTGAGATAAATGTTTAACTAAACCAAAACGAGCATTTGGAAGAGGAGGAATATTTTTTGGGCAAAATTTTTCAAAATCAGTTTTTCCTCGACGATTAATAATTTTTTTCGAGCGGATGTTCCTTTGTACCATTTTCGATAAAGAGACAGATGCATCAAAGATGGTTCGACCAAGATTTTCAGGTCGATAACAAACTTTAAAAAATTGCTCGAATTGATAAATAATAGTACGGTTCTTGTAAGTACCTGATAATTTTGGGCCATGTGAAGAAAGAGGAGAATTAATCAGCTTCTTCAAAAAATCATCAAAGTTGAGAAGTTTATCTACATAGTATTCACACCACCATCGAAGATAACACTTCGAGACTAAGAAAGAGGGAGAAAAAGTGCAAGGTGTGAGTCTAAGTTGTTTCTCAAGGCGTAAAATGAAATCCAAAACTTCTTCATAATTTCCTTTCTCGACACAGATATTAGCGTCAATACTTTCTTTTTGTCGAAGAGGAAGGGGATTCATCTGGCAAAGACCAAATTGTCGAGAAAAAATATGATTTTGATAAGGGTAAATCCTAACATCTTTTTGTCACATTCCAGAGATTATTAAGTCCCAAGATAGGAACCCAAACCACATCTCAGTAGAGTCTGGGGACATATTTCTAACCTGATTATTTTGTCGAAGCCAAGGTGGGCCCATCAAAGTAGTACGAATGAAAGGGGCCAAGTCTTCACTAAATTCGGTGAAACTGAGAATAACGTCAATATACTTCGCAAAGTTATCGATTGAACTTTTTCGAGGGGTGAGAGTCGTTAAACGGGCCCCTTCAAGTTCACACACTAGAGTAAAGGATGAAGTAAGTGAAAGTTTTTTCTCAAAAATTGCATTGAGCCACATTTGTAGCAACAAGAGCGGTCCAGAGAGATTTCGAGGTCCAGATTCGCGAAAAAGACTCTCCGAGGCTTCATCGAGACAGATGTATAAAGAGGCCAACAAAAGTTTGCTTAAACAGATCTTCTTCTTTAAGTGCAGAGCTTGAGCTAAGATATAATAATATTTTGGGACTTGGAGAGAGGGAGTGCAGAAAACACAAGCAGATAACCAATACATCAAAAAAGCGATATGTTCTGAAGTCGAGACAAGAGTATCTGGTTGTCCCATATGAGCATTGATAAAAGCCATATAAGTCTTTTTATCCCAAGATATTGAAGTTTCCTTTATCAAAATTTCCTCCTCGAAAGCATCTGGGTAAAACCTATCCCCAAAAGGGTGCAAGGTCGCTGGAGAAGAAAACCAAGAAGCAAAGCAAGAAGAGAGAGCAAGAAGACTTGGGTGCGAAGGAAGAGAATGGTGAAAGTGATTTTCACCTTAGGGTAAAAAGAGTTTTTAACAAATAGACGGTCCTGAAGTAAAACGGGCCCATAAATTAATTCAAATTTTAATTCAAATGATAAAAACGGCCGCCAAAACATTTTGCACCGATAAGACTTGTGGGAAAACGCAAGCACGCGCCGTCAGAGCAATCAATGTCGCATCAAACGATCATCACATTAAATAGGGGAACAAAAATAGGTTTTCATCAAAGGAATACAAGTTGCCAATTATCAAATGAGAAAATTCGAGGAAGAATCGAGGGAAAATTTGTTTATAGGAATTTAGTTCTCTTTCACCCAGTGTGTTCATCGAAACTGAATTCCTAGGGGGGGAATTTGTTGGGGATACTCGAAAGCCATATCACCCGAAAGTTACATTTTGAATCTACTCGAAAGAAAGACAAATAAATAGGTACCTACCAAAAGAAAGGATTACAAGCCCTGAACGTACAAACTCGAGAATAGGTCGAAAAATGAAAGAAGTAGAAAGTCCTCTGTGCAGTTAAGAAGTTACACTAAGGTAGTTACCTAAACTTGGTCGAAGAAACAAGGAACGTGGAGGAGACAGTTATTGAGAAGTTACCTTAATTCCACGAAATCGGTGTAGTGGTCAGCGGTTACACACCCACGACTCATCAATACGTGATTAACCACTCTCAAGTAAAATCTATAAATATGAGAATCATACCCCTTAGAAAAGGTCGGAAATTTCATACTTGCACTCTTGAAAGCACTCTCTGCCTGCGCATATGGCTTCCGTGCATGCAATTACTGGGTATTGATTTCTTGACCAAATTCCTTTTTTCCTCTTTCTAGGATTAGTGTAGTTTTTCTTTAATTTTGTAGTTCGTAAGTTGTTTAATTCTAATATTGTAATATGTAAACTCAACAATGATTTGTATTTCCAATGTATTTGTTGCCCATTCTGTTCAATTAAGTATCTATGTGCATGCAAATTATTACTTGATTATTATTCATGAAAATCTAGAAACAAGCGTGTGTTAGGCAATTCTGTCTCATCTATTTCCATTCTTAAGCAAGTTCAATGAATTATAATACCTAAATTGAAATGTTCTCGGGCTAGTTTGAATAAAAAGAATCCATAAACTAATTCCACCGTAAACAAAGGTATAATCATAAATTTCAAAATTTTCAATTTTACATAAATAAATTATTTTCATAATTAAAATTTGTTTAGAAATTTAAGATATTCCAATCACAATTTTTTTAAGAAAAAAAAACTTAAATGAGAGATTATAATCTCTCCCAAACACAATCGTATAGAAAAGATAATCAAAAATGTCTCTTAGACTCCCAATATATTATGCACACCACTTAATGGGAGAAAGAAAAAATAGGTTTGACAGGTTATATGATGTAATAAAAGGAGAAAGATAGAGAAAATTCACTACTTTAAAGTTAATTTAATTGTGTATGGATAATATTATTTTTACATTTCAATACATACTTTTACACCTTTTTCTATTTGAATAATGTAATGGAAAATGCGAACTTGATGTTTCCTCGTAATATAAAAACTATTCTAAAGTAATATAAATTTTTTTTGCTTACTGTTTTGGCCATAAAGATGACATTTGTTAAATCAAAAATCTTGTTTTAAGACTACAGAAGATCCCTTATGTTTTAATGATGTCAAACAAAAAGATTTTCAGTAAGCAAATGAAAGCATTCTTCAAAGATAAAAAATCCAAAAAAATATGAAGATAATACATATCATCTGTAAGGTGATAGAAATCAGACGAAGCATACAAACCAACTAACTAACATTAAATGAACATTGTTATATACGATTGACATTGCACTTCATTTAATGTGATATTCCTCAACAAATTAAGAAAAAAGGAGCTTCGAAAGTGATGGAAGAACTTTGGAGGAGGCCGGATTGATGTAGCTTCCTTCAAGTCTTTCCCTAGATCTTTGGCTCCTAGAATCCTTCCAATGCTTGTGTAAGGCTCCAATGGAGGGAGGAACCTCACGGCCACCTTAAGATGGTGGGGAAACCTCTCAAGAATGCGCCACTCTTGGTGAAGGGATAAGCATTCTTCAACCCGCCACACTTGTCTTTGGAAAAGTGATAAGAGATTGGTTTTGCACAAAGAGGTTTAGGACCTTTGGGAGGAGAGAAATCTGATCTCTAATCTGAATACTCAATTCTCATTAATGCCAAAAGTGTTATACAAGTGAAAATTTGAGGCTATATAGGCGTGGCCACCTAGGGGTTAAGCTAGACTAGACCATGGTTCACTAGGAACCATGGTTGGGTCCGTCCAACTTAGGGAGCAAGAAAAGGCTAGACCATGGTTCACTAAGAACCATGGTTGAGCCTTCCTAAACCGCCCTTGTGTAGGAGAGAAAAGAGGTCCAAGCATTTGGCCAAGTGTGCACCAATGTGAACACAAGGTGTGAACACAAAGGTGTGGACGGTTTTGATTGGTTTCATTTAACTCCACCCGGTTTGAAAATGGTTCATTTGGTTTAGTTAGGTTCATTCAATGTGAATGGAACCTAGCTAAATCAAATCTATGAAAAATTAGGAGTTAAATGAGTCCAATATGTAAAACCTTTATCCTAAGACCACATTTGGCTAAAATGCTAGGAGCACACTTTAGTCTACTAATGCCACTCCTATGCCTACTTCTAAAAAGAAAAAGGTGCCTCCAAAATACAAAGGCAAAACAATCCTATACAAAGTCTACTATATACAATATATACAATGGGACTACTCAAGATACTACTAAGGAGAAAAGTACACAATGCTCATGGTGAGCAAGGGTCTAAGAAGCACCTCCTCCTTAGATGTCTCTTCTAGCTTCCTTACCATGGACCTTGTCAAAGGTCCAATGGCCTTCATGTATTCCTCTTCCTTGGATGGTCCTCCATCATACCCTCCTTCTTGGGAAGGATCTGTCCTCAGATCTACCTCTTCATCATCCATGTTAGTATTCCCTCCTCTATAGAAGCCTCCTCTAGCCTCCTAACCATAGACCTAGTTAGAGGCCTAATGGTCTTCATGTGTGAGCAACCTTGGATCACCCTTCACCCTTCTTGGTCTTACTTCTTCCAAAGGGATCCTTGGGGATTAGATTTCCATCATACCCTCCCCCTTCGAAAGGATTTGTCCTCAAATCCAGTGGTCCTTCCACAAAGATAGCATCACCTACAATGAAAATAAGAAATAAAGCATTAGGGATGACATATTCATATAACATATGTGGAAAGTGCACCCTATGAGGAATTCCTTCTATAGTCCTAGCAAGGGTCCTTAGACTAGGAAGGATGGGTTCTATAAGAATAGGATCCTCACTATAGTGTAGTCTGAGTGTAAAACTAAATCCTAAAAATGTTAAAGTGCTAAAACTATAACAAACTAATGAAGTAGTCCTATATACCAAGATATCTTGCCTAAAGTACCCTATGTAGTAACCTAGGCTTCTACAAGAAAACAAAGTGAATATAATAAGGAAACTACCTAGACAACCTTTGATCATATTATATGTTAGATACATCATGGATGAGGGTGTAAAGAGTTTAAAAGAGTCATAGACTCTAATTTGGTCTTGAAGGGAAGTAGTCAAGTTAAGTTCAAAGAAGTTTGAACTTCCCTTAAGATCAAAACTAGAAAACAAGACACCATGAGATGTATCTGATAAACAATATAAACCAAAGGTTGGGTGCTTTATTAGAACAACTAAAGTAGGAGAAGTCCTAAATAGACAATGGCTGTCTACTTTGGGCACCACCAAAGTAGTAGCATAAGAAGAAGAACTAGGTGAAGTCCACTTCTTCTTCACAAGACTAAGAACTTGAGATCCATTATTTTCAAAAATATTTAGGTGGTGGATCTTAAGCTCTAAGGTTGTGGCAGCAGTAGAAAAAGAGCTAAATTCTTTATGAAGAAGAAAAGTCTTTTTACAATTATTTTGAATTAAAAAGTGACTTTCCTTTTGCATAAGATTTTTGGAGGAGACACTATCCTCCTTACTCTTTTCCAAGAGTAGTGTCTTTTTAGTTTTAAGAAGGTGAAGAGGTTGTTCAACTAGAAGACATTTCTTGATAGAATGTTTTATTAAAAATTGACTTCTAGGAACAATTTCCTTGGAGGAGACACTACCCTCCAACTCTAGAACCTTCTTTTTCTCCTCTTTTCTTTTTTTTGATTTCATAAATACTTGATCTTCCAACACTTGTGAAGGTGAAAGAGGAGTCAAGGTATGTTTCTTGCCTAGGTGAACTAGGCGGATTTTGTTTGTAACACCATCATGAATGGCCTTCCTATCATGTTGCCAAGGCCTTCCAAGTAAAATGTGGCTTGCATCCATTGGAATTATATCACATAAAATTTCATCTTTATATTTTCCAATGGAGAAAGGAACATTTACTTGATCCTTAACTTCTATAGGTCCATCCTCATTAAGCCATTGAAGTTTATAAGATTTAGGATGGGCTATAGTAGTTAGGTTAAGCTTATCAACTAACCTTTGGCTTACAAAATTGTTACAAGAGCCACTATCAACAATGAGAGAACATGTTTTCTTGAAAATCTTGCATCTAGAATGAAAGAGATTCTCTCGTTGTGATTGGTCTTGTTCCTTAAGTTGGTTAGTCAACAATCTATGGGCAATTAATAGATCACCCTCACATGGTGCTTCCTCACTAGAACTATGGCTTTCGTCTTCTTCACTTGAGGAGGATGAAGAAGATGAAGTGCTCTCCTCACTTAGGATCTCATTGCCCCTAATGATCATGGTTTTTTTTGTAGGGCATTGGGAAGCTATGTGTCCCCTTCCTAAGCACTTAAAACATTTTATGGAGCTAGTCCTAGTATCATGGGAAGGTCTTTCCTTAGGTTTCTCTTTTAGTGACTTATCCTTTGAATAGGAGGGGGTACCCTCCTTCTTGAAGTCTTTCTTAGGGTAGGGGGTAGTTTCCTTCCTAAAACTAGGTTTTCTTTTTAATTGTTGTTCTACCCTCACACAAAGTTGAACTAGTTCATTTAGGTCTCTATAGGGCAATAGCTCAACTTTATCCCTAATCTCTAGGTTTAAGCCACTTTTGAAACCTAGCTATGGTGGTTCTTTCTTCCTCCCTAATTCCCGCTCTCATCATAAGCAACTCCATTTGTTGCCTATATTCCTCAACACTCAAATTTCTTTGTTGGAGTCTTTGGAGCTTGCCCATTAACTCCCTCTCAAAGTATGGAGGAATGTGCCTTCTCCTCAAGGCACTCCTTAGCTCATTCCAATATTGGATTGGAGGCTCATGATGAATTTGTTTTTCTCTAACTAGGGAAGTCCACCAATACATGGCATACCCTTGAAAGCTAAGAGTAGCCATGGGAACCTTTCGGTCTTCACCTACATTGTGGCAAGTGAAGAGTTGTTCAACCTTCATCTCCCAATCTAAATAGTCATCCACACTATCCTTGCCATGGAAGGGAGGAAGGTCAAACCTAGGTTCTTTAGGAGTTGTTTCATGCTTAGGCCTATGGTGCCTAGGGGATCTTTGGTAGTAACCATCATCATGATGACTACTATGCAACCCTTCACTTGTTAGTGAGTGTGTGTGCGAGTGATAGCCTTTGGACCTAGAAGGTCCATGACCCTCATGGCCGTGGGGTTTGCTAGTCTCACCCACAACAAGTTTATTTAACAACTCTCTAATTGTTTCATTGTTTTTTTTCATTTTCTAGTTCTTTTTTTCTAATGTATTCCTTAAGTTCCCTAAGTTCTTCCTTAGTACTCTTATGGCTCTTAGGGGAGTGATGACCATGCACACTACTATTATGAAAATGATCACTCATTTTTGCAAGGTAAAAGGTTTTCACAAGTCTTTGAAAATTGCAAAGTGAGTGATAAAAGTTTTCACAAAAGCTTGTTTGGTGTAGTACTAAGTACTTAGAGGTCTAAGTATACAAGTTGCACTATCAAGGGAGGTGAGCTACAAGGAGCCACTTAATAACCAAGCCTCTTCAAGTGGAAATTACTAAACCCCTTTGTACTTTTCTTACAAAACAAAGTTCCACACAAGACAAGTAAAGTAGTGTGTGTGTGTGCACGAAACCCCTAGTAGGCAATAGAAGCCTTCTAAACGAACCTAGGAGCTAAACAATTAAAATGAAAGCAAATAAAGCATATACTAGTCGCTTATCCTAAGGTGAAAGTCCAAGTAGCACCTAAGGCTTTTTGGGACACTTTCACCAACCTAGAAATCCGGTTTATGAAAGCTAAAACTAAATCTAGCCGGTTCCTAGTGGAAGCCCAAGGTGGCACTTAAAGCCTTTGGGGACCCTTCCACAAGCACTAATCGAGGCTAATAGAAATTAAGTAGGACTATTTAGGAGGTGGTGGAGCTTACTTAATGTCCAAACAGCCACCCCTAAATGCAAGTTGAATACAAGAGAAATCACACAAAACTATTCAACAAAATTATGAAGTTACAACTCAAATAGTCAATACAAAACAATGGTTCTTCTTGGCCTATCTTCCACCAAGGCAGCTGGGACAGTTTGGTGCAGTTTTGAACCCCAGGGAAACGCCCCAAATTGGCTGGAACCAAGTCCTCTTCAAGGTCTTACAAACAGCCACAAGGTTCCACCAAGGCCGCCACAAAGATACACCAAAACCGCCACCAATCTACACCAAGGCCGCCACCAATTGCCACCAATTTTCACCTACAAATTCAAAGCAAATTTTGGCTGCACAAGGAGCAAACAAGTCAGCCTCTCTTAATGTGTTTCACTCAGCAGTTTGTACCTCAATCCTCCTTCAAGGCTAAGCTCCTTTGAGGTCAACCAATATGCCTCAATTATACCTTCCTTCCAAGTGTAATAGATTGAACAAGGCTTATAGTTTCACCAAGTTTAGCAAGCAACACAAGAGAGGAAAGAAGCCAAAGAAGTAAAACTGAAAAGCACAATTTAGGATAGGCAAAACTCTCATGGGAATTGATGTGACAAACAAAGAGAGCCAAAGAAGACACAAAGCAACAAATAAGGCTAATTTCAAGGCTAGCACTCAAAAGAATTGCCTAAGAATGGCACTAGATTTGATTACAAAAACCAAAATAAAATTTTGTGCAATGCTATGATGATTTAAAAGTTCTTTTCAGCCACTGTAAAGAGAAGGAAACCGCATGAAAAATTCACACAAATTCACTAGGCCAAGTGCTACAAAATTGTCAAATTTTCAGCTTGAATTTTTCTAGTTTCTTTTCTTTTGCTTTCTTTTTCTTTTTCTTTGCTTTTTGAAATCTTTTTCTTTCTTTTCTTTCCTTTAAACACAGAATATTAAGCACTGGACAGAGGCCAATTACATCAAAAAGGTTTCCAAAACAAGTGGAGAAAAGGAGAGAAAGAAGAGAAGAAAATACAAGTGCACTTTTAGACCAAAATTTTCAGCACTTTTGTGACTAGTTTTTATTCAATTTTGTCACTTCTTTTAGCACACTTAATAGGCGTTTTCTATGCACTTCTTTCTCAATTTTTCTTTAATCAAAGCAAGCACAAGACACACCACAGAATTGCTGGTCATATATTGCTATGAAACTAATAGCAAAGAATTTCACAAAAATGACTCTAGAACATGTTAGGTCTAATAACATGCATAGGAATTAATTGGTGAGCACTCTAAGAATGATTTAATCATGCAACCAGCAATGACACATTCAAGAACAGGCTTTCATTGAACAAGATTGAAAAAGAAAATGGGACAACACGGATGCAATGACAAAAAAAGAACTACACATGACAACTAAGACAAAACTAGTAGATTACAAAAAGAAAAAGCATGCATTCTTGTTTCTTTCTTGAACTTTCTTTTAAGACCGAATACCATAGGAATTCAAAAGAAGATAAAAACAATCCTAATTCATATAGAAAGACAAACAAAGAGTACCTACAGCACATACCAAGATTGATTCACAAGAATTATCAAAAATGAACCAAGAAAAGCAAGACAATGTGAGTGAATTCTATAGATTTATAAATGTGACTCAAGAATCACTCCAAGAACATACCAAGACTCAAAAAGGAAAAAGAAGACAAGGAGAACAGCAACAAGACTCTACCAAGATGATTCAAGACATGCAAAAGAAAAGAAAGAAAGCAAGGGAATCGGATTACTTGGAGTCCTAGCTCATGATACCAAATGATGGAAGAACTTTGGAGGAGGCCGGATTGATGTAGCTTCCTTCAAGTCTTTCCCTAGATCTTTGGCTCCTAGAATCCTTCCAATGCTTGTGTAAGGCTCCAATGGAGGGAGGAACCTCACGGCCACCTTAAGATGGTGGGGAAACCTCTCAAGAATGCGCCACTCTTGGTGAAGGGATAAGCATTCTTCAACCCGCCACACTTGTCTTTGGAAAAGTGATAAGAGATTGGTTTTGCACAAAGAGGTTTAGGACCTTTGGGAGGAGAGAAATCTGATCTCTAATCTGAATACTCAATTCTCATTAATGCCAAAAGTGTTATACAAGTGAAAATTTGAGGCTATATAGGCGTGGCCACCTAGGGGTTAAGCTAGACTAGACCATGGTTCACTAGGAACCATGGTTGGGTCCGTCCAACTTAGGGAGCAAGAAAAGGCTAGACCATGGTTCACTAAGAACCATGGTTGAGCCTTCCTAAACCGCCCTTGTGTAGGAGAGAAAAGAGGTCCAAGCATTTGGCCAAGTGTGCACCAATGTGAACACAAGGTGTGAACACAAAGGTGTGGACGGTTTTGATTGGTTTCATTTAACTCCACCCGGTTTGAAAATGGTTCATTTGGTTTAGTTAGGTTCATTCAATGTGAATGGAACCTAGCTAAATCAAATCTATGAAAAATTAGGAGTTAAATGAGTCCAATATGTAAAACCTTTATCCTAAGACCACATTTGGCTAAAATGCTAGGAGCACACTTTAGTCTACTAATGCCACTCCTATGCCTACTTCTAAAAAGAAAAAGGTGCCTCCAAAATACAAAGGCAAAACAATCCTATACAAAGTCTACTATATACAATATATACAATGGGACTACTCAAGATACTACTAAGGAGAAAAGTACACAATGCTCATGGTGAGCAAGGGTCTAAGAAGCACCTCCTCCTTAGATGTCTCTTCTAGCTTCCTTACCATGGACCTTGTCAAAGGTCCAATGGCCTTCATGTATTCCTCTTCCTTGGATGGTCCTCCATCAGAAAGTCTTGAAGAGCATTAATGTGAAAAAAGAAAAAATGACCATGGAAAGACAAAAAGCAATATCCTGGATATCACAAAAAAGAGACTGAAAAATATTGCTCTGCACTAGCCCCAATTTCTTTGTGCTTACACTCTTTACTACACTCAAAAGTAGAAGGAAATGATGATAAGTAGCTACTTGGATTATATAAGAGATACACACATCCTGATAAGCACTTAATGCTCACATTAAATGAATCAACAATACTCTTAAAGATCAGCTAGGAAGATAGACGAAGCTACACTTGAAGAAATATGAATCTTTAAATTTGAACGTTGTTGCAACAATCATCTTCTCTAAATCTACTATATAAGGATCAAGCCTTCAAATTAAAAAAAAAAAAAGAGAAGTGATAGACACAAAATATATGTATACGAAGAAAAATGTTGTACATAAAAGAACAACATTCATTGAGCAGTTCACCTCGATCAAATACTCTGAGAACAAGCTAAAGTACTACAAAGAAGATTTTATCTACAAATCTTGTATCTAGTTCTTTGTAGGTTTTTTGTGTTGTATTTTCATAGCAATCATGTCTAGAAGAGATGAAACTATAATTGTAACTCTTGTCAAATTCATTTGTAAGGGTTGAGCCTAGAGAGGCTTGTGCAAAAGAATACTTAGTGGTTGAGCCTGGAGAGATTTGTGCAAAAGAATGCTTAATGGTAGAGCCTAGAGAGGCTTATGCAAAAGAATACTTGGATTTGAGCCTGAAGAGGCTTGTTGAAAGAATACTTGGGTTTGAGCCTGGAGAGGATTGTTGAAAGAATACGTGGTTTGAGCCAAAAGTGGCTTATGAAAGAATACTTGTATCTTATTGAAGATAGTGAAATTCAATCTGGTTGGATTAAGAATTAGATGTAGTCTCTAGGTTGGAGATGAACCAATATAAAGCACTTGTTCCATTTCATTTTCTTTTAATAATTCGTCTGATCACCTTCCAGTACTTCATCTATTTGCGTTTTCACTACCTCACTACAAAAGTGCGAGTTTTCGATATATAATATTTAACCCCCTTCTAGTGTGTATCTTTTCCTCCAATAACCTTGTTATTAGAACACTCAATATTTATCTTCTTTCTTTATTCTTAGGTGTGCTTTGTTCCTTGAATGAATACTTGCCTTCCTTGGAGGCATTTGCTTTTTTTTTTTTCTAACCTAGCAATAGGGCTTATTGGCCTTGATTTTTTGACCTATCTCTTGATCTTGATCTTAACATATTTTTGTTATATCCATGATCACTAGGTTTCATGTATCTAAAGTATATTTATATTATCAAGTAACGAATTATATCCTTTATCTGGCACTTTAATTAAGTCATCATAATTGGCGTGACACTTCAATCAGTTGCCCTCTTATGACTTGGTCAATTGGCACTAGATAATATATTATGGTCAATTATGTTTAGTCCAAACCATCTATGCTTTAATTATGAAAAACCTTATTGTTAGGTCAAAAAATAATCCTAGACCCCTTAAACTTTATGGTTAATCATAACAAAGATAGACGTTTTTCTATGAGAAAAGCTTTTCAATCAAATTTTAAGACGAATAGAGATAAAATGAACAGTTATTAGGACATTAAGTATCATAGACTAAACACTTCATCTATAAGATAAATTCATTGTAAATATATCATTTATGGTGTCCGATAATATAATCATCTTTGTCTACATGATTCCTTAACAAATCAAATAGAAAAAGCTTCTTTGGTACTCACAATTCACTAAAGGGTCTTTCGTCAGAAAAAAGGACTAACATATCACATAAAACATAGAAAAGCTACAGGAAAAGTTGTTTCGGACTAACATATACATGGTTCCTCTATTTTGGTATCTAAAAGGTGATAAGTAGCTTCTTTGATTAGATAAGAAGTGATAATTTGGTAAAATGTATTTAATGCACCAACAAACACTTCTCTATATTGAATGAAGATGAAGACAAATGAAGCAAACATGTGAGAGATACTCAAGGATTTGCAATGGTCATCTTCACAAGGCACATATATAAAGATGCTTGAAAATTTAAAAATAGAGAGATCATAGAGTTACACGAACATCATCATACATTTCATTCTTTTTGTAAAAAGTCTTGTACTTAATTGGTTGTATCAATTCTTGATAATAAGACAAATAACATTCCTATCTTACACAACTTTAACTTTGTTTATAGCTTTGAGCTTGGAGAGACTTGATTGCTAAAGAATATTTGGTTGTTAATGTAACGACCCGGCGGGTCACTACACACGGCACAATACACTAGAAACACCAGACAGATAGAACAAGTATATAAATATAGGATCTAGAATATATAGATATACAAAGTTCCAGTCTGACTAGAGTTAGAGTGTACAAAAAGATACATCAATCAATTGCTACACCGAGTAGCTAAACAACAAAAAGACAAACATCCCAAGAGGATTAGCTCCAACTGCCAGCTACAGCCCAACTACCAGCCACCGACCTATTCCTGCTCTGCTCCCATACATAGTATGATCATTGCAGTCCAAACATCATGGAAACAACAAAAGGTAAGCTAGTGTAAAGAAATTAACATACATATATAATATACAAATAGAAATATCTACAGCTATCAGCACACCCGCACAGCTTACACTACACCATAGTCATTCAGCTATATCAGCACCGCTCACCGGCTATAACAGCACCACCATAGTGGCTAACAGCACCGCCATAGCGGCTATAGCAGCACCACAATAGTGGCTAACAGCACCGACATAGCGGCTATAACAACATACAACTCAACAATCAAACAGCACAGCACAATACATCAGCATACAGCATAGCTAGTAGTATTCAACACAGCTTACTACTTACACCTCAACTCATCATTCTAGAGCACAACAATAACATATATAAAGCATTTAAACTTATCAATAACAGCCAACTCAGCACAGCATAACATCAAATTCAGCTTAAAACAACCTCTTTCAGTAATTTCAGCAAAGTTTATCAGTTAATTTGCACATCAAGTTAACACCTTCTTGCGCGCCCGGCGTACCCATGGTTGCGCCCGGCGTGGCACATCCAGAGGTCACCAGGGGACCAGCGCGCTCGGCGCAAGCATACTCGCGCCTGGTGTGCCTCAGCCAGAGAACCCAAGGCTCTCACGTGCCTGGCGCAATATTCAATTGCGCCCAGTGCAAGCCCAGGCAGAGACTCAAGGGAGTCTCACGCGCCCGGCTTAGCCTAACCCGCGCCCAGCGTGGGGAAGGCAGAGACCTAATGAATGGCTGCTCTTTCCTAGTCAGCTGGGTCAGAGGCGCTACTATCTTAGAGAATCCTTCAATGAACCTCCGATAGTAACCCGCTAATCCCACAAAGCTCCGAATATCCGTGACAGTCCTCGGGCGCTCCCACTGCAACACCGACTCCACCTTAGCCGGATCAACAGCAATCCCCTCAGCTGAAATCACGTGGCCCAAGAACTTCACCTCATCCAACCAGGACTCACATTTTGAAAGCTTAGCATATAGCTGCTTCGCTTTCAAAATCTCCAACTCTGTCCTCAAGTGCTCTTCGTGCTCTCCTCGGGTCCTTGAATAAATCAAAATGTCATCAATAAACACTACAACAAACTTATCCAAGAACGGCCGGAAGATCCTGTTCATGTAGTCCATGAACACTGCGGGGGCGTTGGTCACACCGAACGGCATCACAACATATTCATAGTGACCATACCTAGTCCTGAAAGCAGTCTTCGGTATGTCACCCTCCTTCACCCTAATTTGGTGATATCCTGACCTCAAGTCAATCTTAGAAAACACCGACGCACCCCTCAGTTGATCCATTAAGTCATCTATACGGGGAAGTGGATATTTGTTCTTAATGGTCAACTTGTTAAGCTGCCGGTAATCAACACACAGTCGACTAACTCCATCCTTCTTCCTTACTAATAACACTGGAGCACCCCAAGGCGAAACACTCGGCCGCACCAACTGCTTTTCCAACAAGTCCTCCAACTGACCCTTCAGCTCAACCAGCTCAGCAAGAGCCATCCTATAGGGAGCCACTGACACTAGCCCTGCACCTGGAACCAAATCAATGCTGAACTCCATCTCCCTAACAGGAGGCAATCCAGGCACCTCATCAGGGAACACCTCGGTATACTCCCTCACCACATCGATATCAGCTAAGACCCTCTCGGTCTCCACACTCATTGCAGCAAGCAGAAGACAGCACTCTACTCGATCTCTCAACAATGACTCAGCCTGGCCAGCTGAGATCAACAGCTTATCCTCCTCCTGAGGAAAGATCAACCGCCTATTGGCACAATCTATTAGAATGCGATTGGCAGATAACCAATCCATTCCCAAGATTATGTCAATATCCACCAAAGGTAAACAAATCAGGTTCACCTTGTACTTCTTCTCATTCACCACAATCGGGCAACCCGCACACAATTCAGAAGCAATCACAGAAGCAGAAGCGGGCGTCGACACAAGCAGTCTCAACCCCAAATCACACACAGGCACACCTAACATAGCAGCACATGCATAAGATATAAAGGAATGCGTAGCACCAGAGTCAAAGAGAATCATCACATCCTTACCAGCAGCTTTGCCCTTCCCCTTCACAAGATCAGAAGAAGTCGAAGCCTCAGCACCTGTCAAGCCAAATACCCTACCAGTAGTAGTGGGTCTGTCACCCCTCTGAGTATCAGCTCTCTGTGCGCTACTCCTTTGAGTATCAGTCCTCTGCACATCACCCCTCGGAGTACTCCTCTCTGGTCTGCCTCTAGCAGGGCAGTTGGCTGACTCGTGGCCCATCTGATGACATCTGAAGCAACGGCTCTCCGTGTGTGGACAGTCCTTGACAAAGTGGGGCCCATCACACCTGAAACATCTCAGAGTGGCACCTCCACTCTGTCTACCTCTACTAGCAGTACTGGAAGATTGCCTACTGACAGGACCCCCTTGCTGTGATTGGGGCCTATCATACGGCTTCCTCTAACTCTCGCCCTTTTTGGACCTAGATGGTCCCCCAACAGTCCTCACAACCCGGTTGCCACCCTCCAACCGCTCCACCACTTTTGCCATCTCCACTAAGGCCGGAAACTCAGTGATGGCCATAGGCACCACCACCCTCTTCAGCTCATATCTCAATCCATCAGCAAACTTCCTGCATTTTCAGGCCTCAGCTATACCGTGCGAATAAAAATGAGCCAAGTGCTTGAATTTCATCGCATACTCAGAAACTGTCATCCCTCCCTGGTGTAACCTCATAAACTCAGCCTCCTTAGCGTGCCTCACCCTCTCAGGGAAGTACTTCTCCATGAACACCGTCCTGAAGCATTCCCAGTCAACTATAACTCCTCTGGCAGCAAGCATCTGATAGGTGCCTCTCCACCAATGTTCAGCCTCCCCAACAAGCATATACACAACATAAGCTAGCCTCCTCTCTAGAGGACATCCCAGGACAGTAAAGATCTTCTCTAGCTCACGGATCCAGCGGCCAGCTACCTCTAGATCTACATCTCCTGCAAACTGTGGAGGATTACACTTTCGAAACTCAACAAGATCTCGGCTTTCCTGCGACCCTGCAGGTCTTGCTGGACCAACTGCAGCTCTTGCTGCATCATCTCTATGGCACGGGCTATCTGCTCGTTGGTCTTAGTCATTGTCTACAAAAATTAACAGCATATTTAGCAATCAATAACTAAACCCAACAACAATCATCAGCACAATAGATCACAGCAATCAGCACAGCAAACATCACAGCATGACAGTACAACATAGAGCTAACACAGCAAAAGCCTAAAGGGACCACCCCCAAAGAGTGTCCACTAGACTTGACCTTGCTCTGATACCACTAAAGTGTAACGACCCGACGGGTCACTACACACGGCACAATACACTAGAAACACCAGACAGATAGAACAAGTATATAAATATAGGATCTAGAATATATAGATATACAAAGTTCTAGTCTGACTAGAGTTAGAGTGTACAAAAAGATACATCAATCAATTGCTACACCGAGTAGCTAAACAACAAAAAGACAAACATCCCAAGAGGATTAGCTCCAACTGCCAGCTACAGCCCAACTACCATCCACCGACCTATTCCTGCTCTGCTCCCATACATAGTATGATCATTGTAGTCCAAACATCATGGAAACAACAAAGGGTAAGCTAGTATAAAGAAATCAACATACATATATAATATATAAATAGAAATATCTACAGCTATCAACACACCCGCACAGCTTACACTACACTATAGTCATTCAGCTATATCAGCACCGCTCACCGGCTATAACAGCACCACCATAGTGGCTAACAGCACCGCCATAGCGGCCATAACAGCACCACAATAGTGGCTAACAGCACCGACATAGCGGCTATAACAACATACAGCTCAGCAATCAAACAGCACAGCACAATACATCAGCATACAACATAGCTAGTAGCATTCAACACACCTTACTACTTACACCTCAGCTCATCATTCTAGAGCACAACAATAACATATATAAAGCATTTAAATTTATCAATAACATCCTACTCAGCACAGCATAACATCAAATTCAGCTTAAAACAACCTCTTTCAGTAATTTCAGCAAAGTTTATCAGTTAATTTGCACATCAAGTTAACACCTTCTTGCGTGCCCAGCGTACCCATGGTTGCGCCCGGCGTGGCACATCCAAAGGTCACGAGGGGACCAGCGCGCCCGGGGCAAGCATACTCGCGCCTGGCGTGCCTCAGCCAGAGAACCCAAGGCTCTCACGCGCCTGGCGCAATATTCAATTGCGCCCAGTGCAAGCCCAGGCAGAGACTCAAGGGAGTCTCACGCGCCCGGCGTAGCCTAACCCGCGCCTAGCGTGGGGAAGGCAGAGACCTAACAGGGTCTCGCGCCCGGCGCAATTCACATTGCGCCCAGCGCCCTCTTGGAAGAGACTCCCAAGGAGCCTCCGCACCCAGCGAGGTGAAACATGCGCCCAGCATGGCCCCAGAAAATGTGTCACCACTGTCATCGCGCCTGGCGCAAAGAACAACGCCCGACGCAAACATAACAGCAGCTTCCCCAAGTTCGAAGATTTCCTCCAAAACCTGCAAAATTCCACATATCTAACACATGCAAACCAGCCACAATACCACCTTTTCATCATAGAATCCAAAAATACCATCTTTTCACCCATGAATGCATCAATCGAGAAAAACCCAATTTCTCAAAAAAAACCCCAAAAGTTCATTTTCAGCAATCGCAATCCAGGAACATCAATCATCAAACAGCAATCTGAGCTTCTAGAGCTCGTTTTTAGCCAAATTACAGTAAAACTAACTTCCCTTACCTCGGTAGAAGATTCCGAGCTTAGGGATGAAGAAAATAGAGAAGAGGATTGAAGAAGAATTGAACAATCCAAAGGTGGAGAAAAGAAGGTTTTGAAACTCAGCTAGGAATCCTCAGTTACTTCGCACTGCCACCTTGAATCAACCAAAAAGAAGGGTCCCAAGCAAAGGAGTGAGCAAAGAGAAATGAGGGTTAGAGAGTTAGGGAAAGGAAAATAAATCCGTATGGGGTCTCACCAAAAAGCTTGAGCAACGAAGGAGGAGAAGAAGAGAGAAAATTCTGAGCACTCAGCTAGCACCACCCGACTCTAGCTCAGCACCTAAAGTCACCAAGGGTCAAAGAAAGGAAAACAAGGCAAAGAGAGAATGAATGAATGGGGAAGAAGAAGAGAGTGAAGGGAAAAGTTGAGAGGGAAGAAACGGGGCCTCATAGTTAAAGCCTGGAGAGGCTTTGCACTAAAAGAATACTTGGGTAGCTTCTTGAAAAGGCAAGTTAAAGAACACTTATTAGGCTCGGAACGACTATTCCCACCCTTGGAACGGACATTTCCAATGAAATTTTTAGTGTGTTTTGGTAACTTAGAATGGTCGTTCCCAAACCCTAAATCATGTGTAAATATAAGGTGTGGAATAGTCATTCCAGAGTTGGGAACGGTCATTCCCCTTCCCTGGGTGCCTATAAAAGTGTGTCCATGGCTCATTCTTCCACACACTTGACACATTGTATTCCCCCTTTTCTCTGTGATTTTTGAGTGATAGTGAGGTCTTTGTAGAGTGAAAGATTTCCAAAAAGCACCCCCTATACGAATGTTTTAAGAGATTTATAAAAGCTTGCTTTAGAGGTTCTAAACTCTTTCTCTTCCTCTCTCCTTCTTTTTATTTTCTTTATTTATAACTCTACTTGCATGAAATAGATTAGACAACATGTAGATAATAAAACAATATGCGTGTTGTAGGTTAATGTAAATTGTTGTATGTATAATAAAATAAAAGGGGTAGAAACTTAATTACATCGTTATTATGCCAAATTTGTCATAGTACCAAGTTAAGGCGTTGTGGAGTACCTAATACCTTCCCCACGCATAACCGACCCCCGAACCCGACTCTTGGCTTCACTATGGTCTTTCTCGATGTAGGGCATGCATGTTATAGGGGCAATTAAACCTAAAGCATCGAATGGACATAGGTTCATCCTCATAGCTATTGACTATTTCACCAAAATAGGTTCAAGCAATGTCATATGCCCACATGACTAAGAAGGTAAGAGTCAACTTTGTCTGAAAAAAATAATTTATCGATATGGGTCTCCTAGCAAAATCATAACTGACAACAAGTCCAATCTTAACAATAAGATGATGATTGAACTCTACGAGTCCTTCAAGATTTAACATCATAATTCCTCTCCCTATAACCCCAAGATGAATGGGGCACTTGAGGTAGCCAAAAAAAATATCAAAAAGATCATCTAGAAGATGGTAGTCACCTATAAAGACTAACATGAGATGCTACCATTTTCTTTGAACGTGTATCGGACTTCCGTTCACACGTCAACTGGGGCAACACCTTTCTCTTTAGTTTATGGGATGGAGGCAGTATTACCCATCAAAGTGGAAATCCCTTCCTTGAGAGTACTCATGGAAGGCAAACTCTCTAAGTCAGAATGGGTTTAGAGTAGGTTTGATCAACTAAACCTCATCGAAGAAAAGAGGTTGAATGCCATATGCCATGGGAAGGCGTATCAAAAAAGGATTAAGAAGGATTTTGATAAGAAAATCCATCCTTGAAGCTTTTACGAAGGTGATCTCGTGCTCAAGAAGCTTCTACCTACTCAAAAAGACAAGATAAGGAAATGGGCACCTAATTATGAAGGTCCATATGTGGTTAAACAAGCTTTCTCTGGAGGAGCATTGATCCTCACTGACATGGGTGGCGAAGAGCTTTCTCACCCAATTAATTATGACGTAGTGAAGAAATATTACGCCTGAAGATGATGCTTGTAAAAGCCCACTAGGATAAAAACCCATAAAGGGCATCCTAGGCAAAAGTTAGGGAAAAAGTAAAGGCCCGTCGAGACAAGGGTCTTAGGCAAAAAAAGGGTGAAAGATCCCACTAGGATACGTCCTAGGCAAAAATTAGGGATTAAAAGAATAAGAGATAAAGACAGCAAGTGATTATTATTCAAGTTGAAAATCGAAGGACGACCGAGATATTTCTTCAAGAAGCCAAGGCTCTAAGAAGATTCTGCTCAAAGTTTAGACATGTAGTTTAGGATAATTAGAGGATGATTATGCTTATTTTCCAAGGAAATGTTTGTTTAAACCTTAAACACTAGCCTACCTCGGCCACCTATTCTTTCTAAACACCTTTTGTATTCCTTTCTGCATAAATCTTTTGAAATCAATAAAATGTCCTTTCTGAAGTTAGACATGAAACACATAGAAGAGGGGGTTGAATATGTCTGTGTGTAAGAAGGAATTTTAAACCATTTTTTCAAGAGTAATGTTCTTCGTCCAATGAATTTTTAGATACTAGACGTTATGCAGAATTTGCTTAACATAAGGTCATTGCGTTTGAAAGATTTATTGTCTGTTGAAGGAAAATGTTTCATGTAACAATGATGATTAAAGTTCTTGCATTTTCCTTTCTGAGATAGTTTCATTTAAAGATAAGCAGTAGATAAAACTTTTCAGGGTATAAAATATATATTAAACAAAGTTTGCGTCTGCGTTTGGAAAATGATTTCACTAAGAGATTCTGGGTGGATGAAGTTTTTCACAAAGATTTAACTAGTAATGAAGATATGCGTCTAAAAGAAATATGGCAAGTAGTGAACATCATTTTATACTGGTTCGCTCAGACTAAGCTACGTCCAATCTCCTTCAACTAAAGGGTTCCACTAAATATGAAATAAAGTACAATGAGTATTATAGACCACCCAGGTCACGACCACTCCTGGTCACGAGTATTCCAGACCACCCAGGTCACGACCACTCCTGGTCATTAGTATTCTCAACCACTCCTGGCTGGCTAGCTCCACTCACCAGCTCTAGTATTCTTAAACCACTTCTAGTTCTCCAAGTATTCTCGACCACTCTTGGCCAACCAGCTTCACTCACCAGCGCTAGTATTTTCTTATCAGCCACTTCTGGCTAGTAGTGAGTATTCTTGACCACCTCCTGGCCCGTCAGCTTCACTCGTCGACGCTAGTATATTCATATCAGCCACTTCTAGCTAGTAGTGAGTATTCTTTGACTAGCCTCTCCAAGCTTTACAAGTATTCTTTTCCTAGCTTCTTTAGGCTTTACAAATGATAGACGTATAATCAAGTTTGAGTGTTTGGGTTACTCTCATAGAGAGGATACATATATGATCTACACTCTAAAGTTTCACTACCTTAGTCCTACAGAGATTCTGAGTGTGTGGGTTACTCTTTACAAAGAGGATACATAAGATTACAACACTCACTAAGGTCTCCTTCCTACTCGGAATACCTTAGACTACAGAAATGAATACAATGATACATTATAGATTTGACAATGAAGAATCGATCTCTGACTTCTCTGTTTTTCTTTTGGGCTTGATATCGCTTTTGTTTGTATTCAAAGATCTAGCCTTTTAAGGTTTGAAGTAGTGATATATATATATATGGTGTCATAGAAATTTGCTCGTTGCAAGTGTCTGTTGAAGCAAATATGGTCGTTCATGACTAGTTTGGTCTTCTCATTTAATGCTCAGGTTCTTGCATTAAATGTTGCTTCTCGTTCATGAACATTGCGTTTAATTTTCTTCATTTGTTAGTTGCTGTGTCTGACCTTAGATAATACCTAGAAACCTTTTTTTCCTTTTCTGGTCTCAGAGCTGTAGAGTGTTGTCCTTATCTGAAAAAGTGATGTACCTTTTTATGACACATGCATGCTTTTGCTTTTGCGTGCTTCTCTTCTTCTTTGTCTCTTCATTTAGATCACGCGTTTTACATTGAGAGCTCTTGTATGATCATAGAAGATGCCTTGGTTTGTTTCTTGAGACTTGATTCTTTAATTTCTTGCGTGGCAGTCTTCGTCTTCGTCTGTTGGTTATGTGCATATCCATTTTGACCTTCGTCTCAAGGTCTGGGTTTAATGCTTTGACTTTTCTTTGATCTGGTCAACAATGTGAATAGACAGACATTGTTTCCGTCTGGAGTGTCTTTTTGTCTGTGTTGTCCTTCGTCTGATGCATAGTTGAATTTCTTCTTATCTTTGTCTCATGCTTGGTCCATTTCTTCATGTTGACTAGAGGTTGTTCTTAACACACATCCATCTGATATTGGACTCATAGTCGTCTGGTGCACATATTGTACTTTGTCTATTCAATTAGCTTGAATTGTCTAGTTCTTATGATGTTCCTTGCCTTAACTGTTCTTTTAACAGAGTTGACCATTTGGCTTCTTCTGATATTCGACACAACTTTTCTTGTTCCGGGTTTGGTCTTGTTTTGGCTTTTCTTCTGATACTCCAATGTCTCTTTCTTGTAGTACCCCTCATCTGGTGTTTGTTAAATGTTCTTCCGTCCATGAGCAGACCTAGTTTTGATGCTTGACTAGCCACCATCTAATTCTCTTGTTTAGTTTGCATAGGCTTCATGGATTCTTGCTTTTAATACATCTGATCTTGCATTAAATGTTTGCTTGTTGAATCTGCGTTTCATGAAGTCTTTTGTACCATTTGTTTGCTTCTATATCTGACATTACTCATGACCTAGATATCTCTGTACTTTCCTGATATTGTAGTTATAGAGGCATTGTCCTTTGCTGACTGGTAGGTGTACTTGCTCTAACATGTGTGTTAAGTCTCAATTTTACTTCTTTTTGGACGAGACTTATTGAACAATTCCACTCATCCTCTGAACCATTGCAATATAATTGTTTTTTTTTGGTTCATTTTGTGTGCAAATATAACTAACCCAAATTCATCTAACAATACCTTAATCCACCTCATTTTTTGTGCAGGTATCGAGTGAAGAGTGGAAAGTTGAAGATCCTTTGGATTGGAAATCTAAGAAGCTAAGGAGCAGAGAAGAGTGAATGCGTCGGGCGCTGTAGACCCCTAAAATTGTCCGGGTCGGAAATAAAGCTTGAAGACTCTCGAAGACCAAAGGAAAGTCAGCCGGAAGGACTCCTGGAAGACCCTGGAAGACCCTAGGATGATTATTCGTAGGTTTAGAAGTCTTAGAGTAGCTTAAAATAAGGAAGTGGAGGGAATGAAACCCAATACGGCCTCCCAAAAGTTCAGTACGGCCGTATTGAACATTTTGAACTACAATACGGCCGCACTGAACTCAATACGGCCGTATTGAAGTTTCTGAACTTCAATACGGCTGCACTGAACTCAATACGGCCGTATTGAAGTTTCTGAACTTCAATACGGCTGCACTGAATTCAATACGGCCGTATTGAAGTTCAAAACTTCAATACGGACCGTATTGACCCCCAGAGGCCGTATTGCGCCTCATCCCTATAAATATGACGTCAATTGGACGTCATTCTACACTTTTACACACAGTTTTGACTCCCTCCTTGAGTATTCTGGGGTTTTTGAGTAGTGTTCTGCCCTAGAAATCTCTCTGGGAGTCGATCCGACGAAGTTCTGGAATTCCGAGCATTTAGCTTGGAGATTCGAACTTAGTCGAAGGGAAATCTCCGGATTTCCATAGTTAAAATTTTTTAGGAGGGAGTGAGCGGGCTTGTAGAGCGAGGGAACGCCAAAAAGCTTCCCAGTTTTACTTGAATATAAAAGCACGCTTCAAAGGTTTCTTCTTAAGTCCTTTCTTTTACTGCTTTCTGTGTGTATATTTAAGTGTCATCATGTAGATAGTTAAGTTATAATTGTTTAGAATAAATAGGGGTAATTTAGTAATTTCGCACTATTATTTTTAGAAATAATCTGTCATAGGGAACCCGAAAGGGGCGCTGTGGGGTGCTAACACCTTCCCCACGCGTAACCGACTCCCTTACCCGACTCTGGTTGTCATGGCCGAAGTCGATTTTTGAATCGATTGCCTTAAACTTCTTTTTCCAATGTTTTGAGTAAAACATTGGTGGCGACTCCATGAACCCTTCCTTTTTATGAAAACCGCTAATCCATGGAGGGTCCCGCTTGGGATTAACATGGATTGGTGAGCCTTTTAATAAAATTGCTCGTTTGACAAGGTCTCAGTTTGAGAATAAGTCATTCTAGCAATCCATATTTTTAAACAAATAAAAGAGTCCAACCATCCTTCGCGAATGCCGAAAGCCCGTTTCGGGCCGGTGGCGACAGATGGCGACTCCGCTGGGGAAGCCTCGAGAGTCAGTCCCATTTAGTGACAGATTATTTTTAATAAATAATAGTTAAAATTACTTCATTACCCCTTGTTTGTATGATAACATGCTTTATTTATTTGGCTTTAAATAACTGTTGTATGTTTAAATTTTTGCAATTGTTTGAAATAAAAACTGCACACAAACCTTTGCACACAACAGTTCCCTCTATACCCGGGGGCATGAGTGGTAAGCCATAGGGAGTGGATGTTAGTACGGCCGGTTGTCGAATGGGTCTATAGGTGCCCGTAGACCGTTGTCGGAAAGCATCACTCAAGGTGATAACCATGAACTCGAGTCCGACAGTGCGTTGGAGCTTTCCATCGACTTACGACGAGAGGAATTGGGTCCCTATAATGGGGGCACCTTGGGGGCCTCAGACCGGTGAGAACAGTTAGATCCACCTTGAATATGCACTTTTCTGCAGGATACCCCTACCTCGTGATTCGCTCGTGACTGTTCGTGGATGAGTGAATTGTTTGTGCATTGTTTATGTGACATTGTTTGAGCATACATTGCATTTCTTTAAACATACAACATTCCTTTTTAAAATAAGAATAAATAGGAATAAGAATCTTCCATTACATGGTGTTAACATCTACCTTCATCACATTCATATAGGTAGTTTCCCTTTTCACCCAAAAAAATACAAAAAACAAAATACCCAAAAAAAGAAAAAAGAAGGGTTATTTATCCAAACCAAGCAATATCATGCATCATTTTAGGAATATCCCGAAAACATGATAATGCTTAGTTAAATAAACACTATGCATGCATATTCAACATCACCATCTCATATCATGCATTTTAATTGTAGATTATGGAGGGATCTAGGGGAATACAAGGGCAATTAAAGAAAGTGGACTTCTTATTGTACCGTGCCGAGAGGTTGGATCACCTCTGTTCCTTGATGACGCGAGAGGCTCGTTTGGAGTTCGAAAAATCTTATGGACGAGTCCTCGACTTGATGAAGATTTGTGTGGATCCAGCTTTTCTGAGAGCATTGGTCCATTTTTGGAGTCTCGATCTGCATTGTTTCGAGTTCCCCCAGTTTGACTTAGTTCCTACTCTCGAGGAGTATGAGCTCATGCTACGATGGCCCAAATCAGCAGGGGTCTATATCCTCCATGGAAATCATGTGGCCGTAGAGAGGGTCGCGACTCAAGTCAAACTGCCATCACGATCATTCGCTTTAGTGGGGAACGGCAGTATCAGGGGTTGGAAGCTCGCAATGATTGAAGACCACCTTTCTTCCTTGGCTGGTGAGGGAGATTGGTTAGCTTTCAACAAGACTCTAGCGTTAGCCGTGTTTGGGACGATCCTATTCCCCTTTCACGCTAACACAGTGGACCATGCAGCTATGGACGCTTTCTTCGCTTGGGACGTACACATGAAGAGTCCCGTGCCTGCCATTCTTGCCGACACCTTGCTTTCTGTTAACCTATCTCAACAGAAGCAAGGGAAGACTATCCGATGCTGCACCTCCTTGTTGTATGTGTGGGGCATCACACACTTCTATGCCTCTAGTCACATGGGGACCTTGCCCGATCCGTTGAGGAGTTTTTCGAAGATCCCCGTACGCCGCCGATATGCTTCCGAGTGGAAGGAAGAGATGGAACAGTGGAGTATTGAGCACTTCACGTGGGTTTGTCCTTGGTTCCGTCCAAGTAATGTATTGACAAGATGCGGCAGTTATCCAAGCATACCATTGATGGGCCTCAGAGGTTGCACAGCCTACTCACCTAGATTGGTTATGAGACAACTAATGAGGACTCAAATTATTCCTACTAAAGAGGAGCTTGGAGGGTTGTGTTTCTCCTTTGATTCCGAGCATACGAGGGATATGCACGCTGTCATTAGAGCGTGGGAGAAGCCAATCTATGAGGGAGATCGAGAGCTTGGAAAGCCTCGGGTATCCGCCTCCACCGACTACGAGATATGGAGGAGCGAGAGGGGGGTGTCTCAACCATCCACCTCTTGCGCAACCGCAACCACAAGGAGGTTAATGCAAGAACAAGTCGACGCCTTGACCAAGAAGCTGGAAATTATGGGAGCTCAGATGAGAGTTCTTGAAGAGAAAAATGAAGAATCCAGTTTCATCATTGATGGTCTACAAAGGCAATGCAAGAAGAAAGATCACGAGATAGAGCGGCTCAAGGATGAATGTGCTAACCTCAATGAGGAGGCTACTCGGGCATCCAAAATGCCAAAGGTTGAACCGAGTAGTCAACTCCAAGAAATTAACGCAAAGATAGCACGCCTTGAAGCCGAGCATGCAAGGCAGGCACAGTTGATCAAGGACATGCAAGACGATCTGCTCTTGACTCGATCCGACGCACAACAATGGCGGGAAGTTGCTCAACAACAAACCGCAAGCCTTTCCAACTTCCGCAAGAGGGAAAGGGAAGGACTAGCACAAATGGCTAGACTCCGAGAGGAGAAGGATCAAGCCGAAGACGAACTTAATGAACTGCAGGCCATGATCAACTATCATATTCAAAAGGCGAAGGACGCTCAGAAGATCACTAATGATATGAGCCAAGCGGTCCATACGCAAGTTGAAGCAATGGCACGCCATGTAGAGGAAGCCGAAGACGAATGGAGGAGAAAAATGAACCCGCCTGTGGGTTTTTATCGGCTTTTCTCATATTGTAAAAAATTGCTTCAAAGCATTGTATGATAAGTTGTACACTTTCTATGATCAATGAAATCAAGTTTTTGATTTATGAAATCTCTCAATTGCCTTTGCATTTCATAGTCATTCATTTGCATACATCTCTCCAAGTAATTTAATAATAAACATTAATAAAAAGAGAATTAATCGATGCGTATAATCAAAGAGTGGATCGCACGCCATTTGTTATCAAATGCAAACCAACAACTGCGCCAAGCGAGCACACGACAACTTCGTTGTTGGTAATCAAGACGAACAAAGGGGAAGGTCCGACACCGTTAAGGATCACTACTCCAAGGCCTTTTCCCTATGAATCAAATAAGGCTGTGCCATGGATATATGACATCCATTTTTCTGCCAACAACGATTTCTCTAACATCGCTGGACTTGGGGGAATGACTAGGAGTGGCAGGATCTACACTCCCAATGATCTTCATGATAAAAGCTCCCAAGAATAAAGGAAAGGAAAATAAAGAATCCGAGGAGGAAAATCTAGAGACCGCCTTCCAAGCATTGGAAATTGCCAATGTTGAAACGTTTCCCCGAGAAACGAAGAAGGTAGCCTACATGCTCACGAAGCACGGATACTTGCCTGGACAAGGACTTGGCAAGGATTCCCAAGGAATTCCCGAGCTACCCATCATTAAGGAGAATTCGGGGAAACAAGGGTTAGGATACAACCCTAACAAAGATCAAAGAACGAAGAGGAATCAAGATCCTTCTCGACGTTCTTTAAGCCAGATCTTTAGGAAGGCCGGTTCACAAGCGTCAAGGTCGGTCGTCGTCATCAAGTGCTCTTCTCCTTCCGATAGGGATGTATAGACCTGATGACTATTAGAGATTACTCCTCGGGGACAGCCCGACCCCCGAGCCTCGATAGGGCACATGTTTCCACTATGATTATAATAAAATCATTCTTCATTATTTCTTATTGCTTCTTTTCTTGCTTACAATAAAATTCTAGACCGCATTATTTAACCCTGTTTGAATAAACATAAATGAGGTTAAAATCGTCTTAATAAAAATAAACCCGCATCTTTTTTTATGTGGAAGTGTGTGACAACTTGGAGCACCTTTCCTTGGCCTCAATAAGTGCCGTCATGGATAAAAAGAAATCCATTCAGGACAAAAATCCTAAAAAACAAAAAGCTCGGCAGGAAACCCAAAAAGGGGACTGCGCAAAAATAAGAGCAAAAGACCCGCTAGGAATCCCACAAAAGGGTGACCTAGGCAAAAATTAGGGTTACAAAATAATGAACAAAAACAAAAGCCCGCTAAAACTCCACAAATGGGTGTTTTAGGCAAAAGTTAGGGCAATCGAAAAACAGAATAAATCCATGATGGTACCACCAACTGAATTCAACAAAGGGGCTCAAGAAAAGCTATCCAAGTTGTCAAATCACAAACGTTAATAACCAAGACGTGCTTAACCTCATAAGTGTTTAATCAAACAAGCCTAAACACTTAAGCCTACCATTGGCCAAGCCATTCTTACAAAATCCATTTTTCAAAAAAATAAATAATCCCCTCTAAAACACAAACTTTCGAAAAATATCCTTTCCTTCTTTTCTCTCTTGTCCCAAACGATTTTTGAATAATCTAGTGGAAACATGGAGATATAGTAGTCAATAGGAGGGTTGACACATCTTCTAAAGGAAAGGAAAATCATTTGGTTGATGACACCAAATCTCAATATAACATGCATCATTCCTCGGTTACAGAAATCGGCAGCGCACAGCCCGTCTAGAGGAATGGCAAAAATCCAAACAGAGAAACGCATCGGTTAATTCTTTTGAAAAAAGAATCAAATAGAATTAGGTGCATCATACCGCATACATGCATACAGATGATAGGTGTACTGGAAGATCACTTATTCTCTGTTTATTGAAAAAACAAAAAAAAAAAAAAAACAAAAAAAATATATAAACTTCAGAAAAACAATACGCCCGTATCATGTTCAGTACGCCCGTACCAAAATTAGGGTTATGAACAAATTTTCAATTCAATACGGGCATACTGAAATGAATAACGGCCGTATTGGCAATAACAGAAATCCTCCCTCACGTCGATGACAAAATTCCTCCAAGAAGAAGAGGATAGGGGGAGCCATTCATTTTTTCTAAAAAAAAAAAAAAAACAAATTAATAAAATAATTAAACTTGCATTTTGTGCATCACGCACATTAATTGCACATTCAAAGACCTCGTCATGAGGCAATCACATAAAATAGAAAATAGGAAAAATTGCTTGTGGATGACAGCAGAAAAAACTGAAAAATCGACAAAAAGGCAGTCAATAATAGAAAAAGCCAAAAATCGACAAAAAGGCAAAAATACAGAAAAAGCCAAAATTCGACAAAAAAGGCAAAGATTCAGAAAATCAACAGCATCATACAGAATAACTGAGCCTGGAGAGGCTCGCCGAAATAATACTCTCTCAGAATAATTGAGCCTGGAGAGGCTTGCCGAAATAATACTCCCACAGAATAATTGAGTCTGGAGAGGCTCGCCGAAATAATACTCTCTCAGAATAACTGAGCCTGGAGAGGCTCGCCGAAATAATACTCTCACAGAATAACTGAGCCTGGAGAGGCTTGCCGAAATAATACTCCCACACAATAATTGAGCCTGGAGAGGCTTGCCGAAATAATACTCGTACAGAATAACTGAGCCTGGAGAGGCTTGCCGAAATAATACTCGTACAGAATAATTGAGCCTGGAGAGGCTTGTCGAAATAATACTCCCCAAGAGACATCTCCGCTTGCACTCTTGGGCTGAACAAAAATCAATAAAACGTACAAGAATAACCGAGCCTGGAGAGGCTTGCCGAAATAATACTCATACAGAATAATTGAGCCTGGAGAGGCTTGCCGAAATAATACTCGTATAAGAATAATTGAGCCTGGAGAGGCTCGCCAAAATAATACTCCCCAGAGATATCTCAGCTTCCACTCACGGGCCAAATTCCCCAGTGAAAGCTATCAAACCAAGATCAGCAAAATTCCCCAAGGGAGGCTTGATCATCTAAACAGAATATCCAAGTCGAAAGGACTTAAACTTCCTCAGTGGAAGGTAGCTTTCCAACTCAAGCGATGAGTGAAGCTAAGCCTGAAGAGGCTTTCTAAATAATACTCTAGGATATATAAACTTTAAATCCCCACTCGCCTACTCAGAGGCACCCCCTCAAGAAAAATCACAAAAGACAAATAATCATTCCCCAAGCGGAATCCGGCACTCAGCCGAACACCAAACATCAAGATAATTCGCCTACTCAGAGGCACTCTTTCAAAAAAGAAAAAATCCAAAAGATCAATAACAATTCCCCAAGCGGAATTTGGCTTTTCAGCCAATCATTGAACATCAAGATGATATGCCTAACAAAAGAGGCTAATCAAAATCAACGACAAAATCCCCCAGCGGATAACAGCCTACACAGAGGCAACAAAAATCAAAAAAATCAAAAAAGAGTCCCCCGAATAAGGATAATCGGGATACTCCACCAACGTCGAAAGGACGTCAGCCAATCATAAGGCACCGCTCATCTCAGAAAGAGCATCTTCGTGTCTACACCCCAAGGAAACAGAAATTCCTCAATGGGTACCAACTACGCAATGGAAAGTTGGGACACAAGAACCTATGAGTAACTGCACATCCCCTAGATGGATCCCTGCGTTATCCAGCCCTCAGTGGCACAAAAATCAAAAACAATCGTCGAAGCAGCATCGTGGACTGTGGAGACAAAACTATCACAAATCCCTGGAGAGGGCAAGACTCACGCTACCAAAGTGACTAGAAGCACGGAGGTACGCAGACCCTGGGGAGGGCAAACCGCAGACCCTGGAGAGGGCAAACTCACGCTACCAAAGTGACTAGAAGCACGGAGGTACGCAGACCCTGGGGAGGGCAAACCGCAGACCCTGGAGAGGGCAAACTCACGCTACCAAAGTGATCAAAAGCACGGAGGTACGCAGACCCTGGGGAGGGCAAACCGCAGACCCTGGAGAGGGCAAACTCACGCTACCAAAGTGATCAGAAGCACGGAGGTACGCAGACCCTGGGGAGGGCAAACCACAGACCCTGGAGAGGGCAAGACTCACGCTACCAAAGTGACTAGAAGCACGGAGGTACGCAGACCCTGGGGAGGGCAAACCGCAAGCCTGGAGAGGCAATACTCAGCTACCCAGTTGTCGAGAGCACCGAGGTATGCACAAGCCTGGAGAGGCAATACTCAGCTACCCAGTTGTCGAGAGCACCGAGGTATGCACAAGCCTAAGGGGCAATACACAGCTACCCAGTTGTCGAGAGCACCGAGGTATGCACAAGCCTGGAGAGGCGGTACTCAGCTACCCAATTGTCGAGAGCACCGAGGTATGCACAAGCCTGGAGAGGCAATACTCAGCTACCCAGTTGTCGAGAGCACCGAGGTATGCACAAGCCTGGAGAGGCGGTACTCAGCTACCCAGTTGTCGAGAGCACCGAGGTATGCACAAGCCTGGAGAGGCGGTACTCAGCTACCCAGTTGTCGAGAGCACCGAGGTATGCACAAGCCTGGAGAGGCAATACTCAGCTACCCAGTTGTCAAGAGCACCGAGGTATGCACAAGCCTGGAGAGGCGGTACTCAGCTACCCAGTTGTCGAGAGCACCGAGGTATGCAATGAGCCTGGAGAGGCGACGACTAATACTCACCCTGGAGAGGGCAAACTCAACCTGGAGAGGCTACTCAACAATTTTCCCGCCTGAAGACACTACAAGTCGGAAGGATGGCTTATTCCCCGGACAATTGGGTCAACTCCTTTACTTATCAAACGGTACACCAAAAGGCCGTTTGACTAAGTAAAGGGGGGGCAGCTGTAGACCCCTAAAATTGTCCGGGTCGGAAATAAAGCTTGAAGACTCTCGAAGACCAAAGGAAAGTCAGCCGGAAGGACTCCTGGAAGACCCTGGAAGACCCTAGGATGATTATTCGTAGGTTTAGAAGTCTTAGAGTAGCTTAAAATAAGGAAGTGGAGGGAATGAAACCCAATACGGCCGCACTGAACTCAATACGGCCGTATTGAAGTTTCTGAACTTCAATACGGCTGCACTGAACTCAATACGGCCGTATTGAAGTTTCTGAACTTCAATACGGCCGCACTGAATTCAATACGGCCGTATTGAAGTTCAAAACTTCAATACGGACCGTATTGACCCCCAGAGGCCGTATTGCGCCTCATCCCTATAAATATGACGTCAATTGGACGTCATTCTACACTTTTACACACAGTTTTGACTCCCTCCTTGAGTATTCTGGGGTTTTTGAGCAGTGTTCTGCCCTAGAAATCTCTCTGGGAGTCGATCCGACGAAGTTCTGGAATTCCGAGCATTTAGCTTGGAGATTCGAACCTAGTCGAAGGGAAATCCTCCGGATTTCCATAGTTAAAATTTTATAGGAGGGAGTGAGTGGGCTTGTAGAGCGAGGGAACGCCAAAAAGCTTCCCAGTTTTACTTGAATATAAAAGCACGCTTCAAAGGTTTCTTCTTAAGTCCTTTCTTTTACTGCTTTCTGTGTGTATATTTAACTGTCATCATGTAGATAGTTAAGTTATAATTGTTTAGAATAAATAGGGGTAATTTAGTAATTTCGCACTATTATTTTTAGAAATAATCTGTCATAGGGAACCCGAAAGGGGCGCTGTGGGGTGCTAACACCTTCCCCACGCGTAACCGACTCCCTTACCCGACTCTGGTTGTCATGGCCGAAGTCGATTTTTGAATCGATTGCCTTAAACTTCTTTTTCCAATGTTTTGAGTAAAACATTGGTGGCGACTCCATGAACCCTTCCTTTTTATGAAAACCGCTAATCCATGGAGGGTCCCGCTTGGGATTAACATGGATTGGTGAGCCTTTTAATAAAATTGCTCGTTTGACAAGGTCTCAGTTTGAGAATAAGTCATTCTAGCAATCCATATTTTTAAACAAATAAAAGAGTCCAACCATCCTTCGCGAATGCCGAAAGCCCGTTTCGGGCCGGTGGCGACAGGCGCCACATGACCCGCGCCGGGCGTGATCAAAATAGAGTCTCACCTCTACAAAGCCACATCTGCGCCAGGCGTAAAATTAATTGCGCCAGGCGTGTCCTAAGGCAGAAAGTATTTGGAAGACCCCGCGGCGGGCGTGAAGACTTATGCGACGGGCGCGAAACCCTAATCTGATCTCCCCAAGCTCGTATTTGAAGCCATTTTCGAGGGTTTCTCCCTCATTCACACAATGGGCGCGTTTTAGGAGCTGTGGAAGGGATTCCCAGAGCTTGGAGCCGTTCGTGTGTGGGTCTTTCCTTCGGTTCTTCATTTTGCTCTTTCATCTCTATTTTGTATTTACCCTCATTGTTGAGTGGTTCTACCCATTTTTTGTGGGGTTAGATGTAACCAACATACTCTAATGTAATCCTTACGTTTTCAATGATATATATATGTTATTCATTCATTGTTGTGTACGTTTCTATTCTTAATGCTTGCTTTGGATTGATTCTTCCTTTGCATGATATAGGTTCCATTGGGTGTTGGAAAATAACCATTGAAACTAGCTCTGAAACAAATTCCTAGTGGGAAATGTATCTAGGAATGGAGCTTGGCCCATTAGTAGTCTTAAAACCTAGCCCGTAATGCGGGTGTAGATATTGGGTACTCAAGGAATTGATATTCAATATCCGCACCTAGGCTCTTGCTCTAAGGGATTAGGTTTGAGTAAACTTATGGGTTGACTAAGCAATGTATGTAACATAAGGTTAAGGATTCATTAGTTTAACGTTTGGTGAAATTTGACCCCACAATCTCACAAAAAAAAAACCATATTACCATTTCTATCCTTTTCCACACACAAACCAATATTTTTATATATCTTTCATTCCAATAGTCATAACCTTGAATTCACATGACAAACTATGAAATTGGAATTATTCTTTAGTCATGAATAGTCAATAAATGCTTATGTTACCTTCTAATCCCTGTGGATAGGATAATTTTACTACTTGAACGGCCGGTATACTTGCGTGTTTGAGACCGTTTATAGAATTAAACTGATTTACAATTATAACAAAAGTATTCAACGGAAATCTCAACAAGTTTTTGGCGCCGTTGCCGGGGATTAGCAAGGCAATTTAGTATTTATAGTTATTTGTGACTTGTTCCTTTACTTTTATTGTTAATTTTGATTTTAGCAAATGAATTCTTTGGGCTGACTTGTGCACTCTAGTCTTTTGTTTTCTCTTGTATGCAAGGTACTATCCGAACCAGAGGTACTGCTTCTTCTGAGCCATTGTTGAACGATCCTGAGATTGAACGCACGACAAGGAGGAATAATAGCAACAGGAGGAGAAGGAGGAACAGAGCAAATCCAGTTGGCCAACCAACCACTCATATTCTGAAGTTTTTGTTTATGAGATTCCTGAGTTCACTATGGAAGGTGAAGTTGGTGCTCACAATGACAATCAAAACCGGAGGCGCACTATAGGTGATGCTTTCACCTACACTAGCCCGAGGGAGTTCTCAAGCATTGTGAGGCCTACAATGAATGACAGACTAGCAGAAATGAAGCCTGCACTTCTATAGCTTATCAGCTCTCATCAATTTTCTGGCCTGGATCATGAAGACCCACATACTCATCTCTACATTTTCTATGAGTTGTGTGGTTCAGTTGGAGTTTCTGGGGCTGATGAAGAGGCGCTATTCATGAGGTTGTTTCCATTTTCTCTGAATGGGAAGGCTAAGGCTTGGCTTCATTCTCAGCCAAATCAAAGCCTGACCACTTGGAGGGATGTGGAGACTAAATTCTTAGCCAGGTTCTTTCCCCCGTCCAAGAACACTAAAGCCAGAACTACTATTTCTACTTTTGCTCAAGGTGCGGATGAGCCATTATGTGAAGCGTGGGAGAGGTACAAATCACTGTTGAGGAGGTGCCCCAATCATGGTTTTGAGGTGGAACATCAAGTTCATACTTTCTGTAATGGGTTACAACCTCAAACCAAGATGATACTGGATGCTTCTTTTGGAGGGTCAGTCATGTTTAGAACTGCTGAAGAGGCTATCACAATCATTGAGTCCATGGCTTCCACAGACTTTAGGAGCCAGCATGGTAGAAGCTCTTCACACAAGAGGGGAGTTTTGGAGCTGAGTACTCAAGATGCAGTGTTATCTCAAAACAAGATACTTTCCCAACAGATTGAAGCCTTGAATCAACAGATGGCCAAGCTTCCTCAACAACTTCAAGCTATGCAATCTAATGCTCCTCCTATTCAACAAGTTATGTCGTGTGATTTTTGTGGAGGTGACCACCCTAATGGTTATTGCCGGATCTTCTAACTCCCAAGGTGAAGAAGTGAATTATATGGGGAATCAAGGGCGGCAAAATTTCTCTCAACACCCCTATCCGCAAAATTCAAATCAGGGGTGGAGAAATAACTATGGTGGAAACAAGCCGGACATGAATGCTTCATCAAGTAGCAGGCCTCCACATCAACACCAACACCCACCTTTATATGAGAGAACCACCAAGTTAGAAGACACATTGCAACAATTCATGCAATTATTTATGTCCAACCAAAAGAACACCGATGCTTCAATCAAAAATCTGGAGATACAGGTGGGGCAAATAGCAAAGCAGCTAGCAGAGCAACAAAAAGGTTCTTTCTCAGCCAACACCGAGCAAAACCCTAAGGGGCACTAAAATGCAGTATGCACGTGAAGTGGTAGGGAATTTGTGGTGAAGGAGAGTGAGAAGAATAATGAGAGAGCCAAGACTATGAAGAAGGAATGAAGGGATTGAGTCGGTTGAAGGAAATAAAATGAAAATTGAAAATAACAAAAAGAGTGACAAAAAGGAAGAAATTGATAAAGAGAAAGAAGGAGAAAGTAGAGAGAAAAAGAAAGCACTCATGGAGGATGGAAGACTCTGCTGTATCCTTTATTTCAGAGACCTTTGAGGTCTCTTCTTGTCAGGCTCGGGACATTAAACAAGCGCTTCCTGGGAGGCAACCCAGAGATCTGAACTGTGTTTTTATGTGTTTTTCAGTTACTTGTTGTTTTTAACTTTGATTGTTTATGATCGTATTATAATTGAATGCTATACTTATTTATGGGACTTGTTTTGTGATTGTTTATGTTCTGTGATATGTATGTTGTATCGTATTATATGTGTTTTGTGTTAGATATTAATTGTGTGAATCTTGCTTGAGTGGGTTAATATAGATTAGAATACGTTAAGAGTGTGAGGAGTGGAAAATCTAGGTGAAAGCTTCACAGAGTTAACCATGCCGAGCGCGACATAGCCACGCCCAGCGTACCTAAAGTAAATTGGCCTCTGCCAAGACCCAAGCCAGGCGTAATTTCTATTGCGCCCGGCCCAGCCTTCATTAGAGCCCCTGGAACGACCAAGCCCGGCGCATTTATTGGGGCGCCGGGCGCATTAACTACTGGAAGGTCTGAGCCTTAAATACGCCGGGCGTGTATCTTCCCAAGCCCGGCGCATTGAATGTTTGAACGTTGTAACCTTAGTTAAGCCCGGCATGAAACGGAAGCGCTCGGCGCCACACCAGATTAGGGTAACCTTTGGGCTTCTACTGATATGGCGCCTGGCGTGGAAAATGGCACGCCCGGCGCGCCCCTTCAGAGGCCTTAACCTCTCAACTTCTTCTCCCACGTTCCCACTCTCTCAACTTCCCACTCTCCCACTCTTCACTCTCAACCCCTCAACTCCCCTCTCTAAACTCTCTCAAATAACACTCCCACTTTCCCATTCAGTCTCTCAACTCCATCTTCCCACAGTCTCTCTCCCACGCGAACTCTCACTCTCATCTCCATTCATCTTCTTCATCAAGGGTCCATCAGGGCATACATCTGCTGAGTCTTCTTCCTCCACACACTCCACCCTCAAGTAGGTTCTTTTATTTGGTTTTCCTTTCTTTTCCCCGTTTTGTTTTGTTCATGGCCATTTTGGGTCTCCTTGTGGGTTCCAACTGACCCACATTGGGGTGCAGTCACGCCAGGCACAGTGCCCTCGGCTGAAGCTTCGAAACGGCCCGTTCAAATTCCAGAACGGCCCGTTTTGAACTTTGGAACGGACCGTTCCATTTCCAGAACGGCCCGTTTTGGAATTTGGAACGGACTGTTCCAATTCCAGAACGACCCGTTTCAGACTTAAGAACGGCCCGTTCTGATCTTGGAACAGCCCGTTCTGGGCCACTTTTCAAGAAACGTTTACTTGCGCCCGGCGCAATTCCTTTTTACGCCCGGCGCAGTTGGTTCCAGAGAGTCCTCTCTGCTCTCTACGCCCGGCGCAATTATGTTTTGCGCCCGGCGTGTTTGCTTCTAGAGGGAGCTATATGCTCCTTGCGCCCGGCGTACAAGTTTCAAGCCTGGCGCAAACACCTCTGAACCCCTTTTTGTTGTGTTTTAGTTTCTTTTTAGGTTTCTTTTTAAGTCTAAGGCTAGTTTTCATTTTGAGTTACTTGAACTAGTCATCATTGTATGTTTTTATGCTCATGTCTGTCTGCCTGGATTTCTTGTTTTATGTTCTGTAGATGGCCTCCTCAAGTAAGCGCCCCCGTGCTAGCCAATCGGGTCAACCTCCACGCAAGCCGCGTAAACCCTATTCCAACCTCTTCCTCACCGAGTGGAATGAGACTCATTTTGAGTCTATCAGTAGCATGAAGTTTATTTTGGAACGGCGGGTTAAGTTGGAGCCAAATGAGGCCCTAGAGTTCCAGACGGAGTTACACAAGCGCCGGTGGGACAAGCTTGGATCCTACCCACTCCCGGCCAACATAGCAGTGGTTAAAGAGTTCTATGCCAATGCCTTGAGAATGGAGGAGGGCATTGCGCCATTTACCAGCTATGATAGGGGCGTGCGAGTCCCCTATGATGCCAGGACGATTAATCAGTTGCTGGGGACTGAGTTGAGGGCTGATGAGGTGTTTGAGTATGGCAACTACTCAACTGACACGATGGACCCTGCAGTGGTAGAGGCTGCCATCTGCATGCCTGGACTTGGGTTCCACAGGAACCGATCTCAGCAGCCTCTCCACGTGAAGCGTCGGGATCTTCTTCCAGTGGTCAGGATTTGGTCTGCATTGGTGCATGCCAACATCCTCCCGTGCTCACATGTCTCCGACCTGCACTGGACCCGATCCATGCTCATGTACTACATCATGACCCAGAGGACCTTGGACCTGGGCAACATCATCTGTATTGAGATCTCGGGCTGCGCCAACCCTGCTCCTTCCTCCGCCCTTGGACATCCGTCGTTCATCACGCAGTTATGCCAGCTGGCTGGTGTAGATGTCCACTCACCACCTTTTGAGGGTCCTGGTAGGGCCATTGACAGCAGATACATCTCTGCCTATTGCCAGAACCGCGCACCGCCAGCCGTCCCTGTCCCCGAGCCTATTCATGCCGCCGGACCTCAGGAGAACATACCCTTGGAGGATGCTGCTGCTCCAGTCCCTCCACTCACTCTCAATCACCGTTTTGACGCACTGGAGGGCCGCATGGAGACCTATATGCAAAGGCAGGAGGACCGGATGGAGTCCCTCCACCGCGGGCAGATGTTCATATTGGATACCTTCAGGAGTTTCTCCCTGCACACTGCTCCTGCCTACCAGTTTCCCACCACTACTGACTATCATGCTTACACTGGGTGGCCTGGGGACAAGGCTCCTCACTTTGGGGGAGGTGGAGCTGCTACTGATGCTGATGCTGCTGAGTAGGATAGAGCACCTGCTGAGGATGATGACTAGCTGCCTTAGCCATTTTTATTGTTTCTTGTCATTTATTTTTAGTTGTTTAATTGTGTTTGTCCCAAAACTCTATTATTATATTTAGTTCTTTTTGGTGATTACTTGTTGGTTCTTTTTGTGAATATTCTACTTTAGCACGGTTTTTAATCTTGTTGATACTTGCTTTGCTTGTGGTCGATTCTGGATTGTGGTTTGCTTAACGTTTGTGGTGCGTGTACCTTAGACATTTTCAAGTCACGTTAGATCTTTAGTCCATGACTAGTTGCATACGGGTTTCAATGTTGATCATAGAACTGAGCTGAGTTTGATAATTTGTGGATGCATACCCGGGTGAGGTTTGAGCCTAAATACCGATGAGTGAACTACGCTTAAGTTGCATGATAGATTTTGCTTGAGTTTCCCTGGTGGTTTGCTTATGTTGTGCATTTATGTGATCAAGGCATTCATATTCCTTTATTTTGTTAACCTCCTAAGCCAAAAAGTCATCTCCACTTTTAACTTGACCCATACCTTCCTAAGCCTAAACACCACACCTTCCACTTGTCCCAAATCATGAAAAATTAACCATAACCTTTGCTTTGGTTAAGAGAGCAAATTGATAACATAAAATAAGTTTGGGGGGAGTTGAAGAATGAGGAATTTTGGGAAGAAGAAAGTATGTGGTCAGCATTCAAAATAAAAAAATAAAAAAATAAAAAAAATAAAAAACAAAACAAAACAAAAGCAAAAAAATACTAAGATGCAAAAGTGTAAATATGCATCTCACAAAGTCTAATGGCTTGGATCCGGGTAGGGGCATGTGCTGAATTGTTGTATTGGGGTATAGAGAGGGATATCATTGTAGAAATCTCAATTGCTCTCTTAAGCCATAGCAACTTGAATCCTTGAAAAACCATGAGATTGTTATTGCTTAACCCAGATTTGCCCTAATAAAGACCTTGTGATAAGTGCCTGCATCTGTTTTACCACTGGTTTCATTTGGAAACGAAGAGCAAAGTTGAATCATGTGGCGTGAGTAGTAGATATGAGAGAAACACTCACCCTGATACACTAGTGTGCATAGAGAGAAACATTTTCCTAGTGAGGATGCATTCACAGATAGTCATTAACTTTTCTCAGCTCTTTGATCTCTTTTGAAACCTTTGTTTGCACCTTGTCATGTTCCATTGCAATAATTGTGACTGAAAGTTCATCTGAGGTTCATGCTTGCGAAAGGAAAATATAAGTGAACTATGATGTAGAATTGGACACACATACATTGCTTGTTATCTGCTAGATTTATTACCTGTTGCTTGAGGACAAGCAAGGTTCTAAGTTTGGGGGAGTTGTTAAGTCTCAATTTTACTTCTTTTTGGATGAGACTTATTGAACAATTCCACTCATCCTCTGAACCATTGCAATATAATTGTTCTCTTTTTGGTTCATTTTGTGTGCAGATATAACTAACCCAAATTCATCTAACAATACCTTAATCCACCTCATTTTTTGTGCAGGTATCGAGTGAAGAGTGGAAAGTTGAAGATCCTTTGGATTGGAAATCTAAGAAGCTAAGGAGTTGAGAAGAGTGAATGCGCCGAGCTCCACATGACCCGCGCCGGGCGTGATCAAAACAGAGTCTCACCTCTGCAAAGCCACATCTGCGCCGGGCGTAAAATTAATTGCGCCGGGTGTGTCCTAAGGCAGAGAGTATTTGGAAGACCCCGCGTCGGGCGTGAAGACTTATGCGCCTAGGGCGAAACCCTAATCTGATCTCCCCAAGCTCGTATTTGAAGCCATTTTCGAGGGTTTCTCCCTCATTCACACATTGGGCGCCTTTTAGGAGCTGTGGAAGGGATTCCCGGAGCTTGGAGCCATTCATGTGTGGGTCTTTCCTTCGGTTCTTCATTTCCTCTTTCATCTCTATTTTGTATTTACCCTCATTGTTGAGTGGTTCTACCCATTTTTTGTGGGGTTAGATGTAACCAACATACTCTAATGTAATCCTTACGTTTTCAATGATATATATATGTTATTCATTCATTGTTGTGTATGTTTCTATTCTTAATGCTTGCTTTGGATTGATTCTCCTTTGCATGATATAGGTTCCATTGGGTGTTGGAAAATAACCATTGAAACTAGCTATGAAACAAATGGCTAGTGGGAAATGTATCTAGGAATGGAGCTTGGCCCATTAGTAGTCTTAAACCCTAGCCCGTAATGCGGGTGTAGATATTGGGTATTCAAGGAATTGATATTCAATATCCGCACCTAGGCTTTTGCTCTAAGGGATTAGGTTTGAGTAAACTTATGGGTTGACTAAGCAATGTATGTAACGTAAGGTTAAGGATTCATTAGTTTAACGTTTGGTGAAATCTGACACCACAATCTCACAAAAAAAAAACCATATTACCATTTCTATCCTTTTCCACACACAAACCAATATTTTTATATATCTTTCATTCCAATAGTCATAACCTTGAATTCACATGACAAACTATGAAATTGGAATTATTCTTTAGTTACGAATAGTCAATAAATGATTATGTTACCTTCTAATCCCTGTGGATACGATAATTTTACTACTTGAACGGCCGGTATACTTGTCGTGTTTGAGACCATTGATAGAATTAAACTGATTTACAATTATAACAAAAGTATTTCAATGGAAATCTCAACAACGTGCAGCTTTGATTTATGGATAAGCGCTAGTCCATTTTTCTCTTCTCTCTTTTTCTATTTTGATGACTTCATGTATTCTTCTAAGAGTGTGGATGCTAGGTAGTTCTTCTCGTTGTTACTTTAGATGCAATCCAGCCTTCTTGGTTTTCATCTGTGTATTTGAGTCTTTGTCTGGTCAACTGTGCAATGCTCTTGACTCCGTCTAGGATGCTTTGATTTAGTTTTGTCCATCGTCCATGGTCGTGTATCATCTGAGGCTTCATTATTTTCCTTCTTGTGCTGGGCTTGATTTCATTTAATCGTTTGATCTCCTCATTTGTCGTCTTGTTAGCTTCTATCCTTCATCTTGTTTGCTCGTGCTCTGTTCTTTATTTCCTTTGTGTTTGCGTTTGTGGGTGTTTTCGTCTAATATATTTCCTTTAGTTTACCTATACTTATGTCTTTATCTGAAACACTAACACACTTGTTAGAAATAACAATATGCATTATACTTGTGTCATTCAAAACCTTATTGGGAGTTGCTTCGTCTGACTTAACACTTTCCTTTCTCTTATCTTGTCCAATTATAATGACATATCTCGTTGATAATTGTCAAAAATTGAACAAATCCAAAAAAAAAACAAAGAAAAGAAATGAAAAATGACTCACTAGGTTGAAAACCTGTAAAGCCCAACTTAAACAAAACCTCAATAGAGGGCTCAGTGAAAAAACCATGCAAATAGAAGAACAAGGATCGCCAAAAGTAGAAATCCCCAATCAAGACAAGATTGACTACCAGGTAGTCAAGACCCACAAAGAATTCAGCTCAAGAGCAACATGTTCCCCAAAAGCACATATCAAGCCTGGAGAGGCTTCAGCTTAAATAATACTAAAACCCTAAAACCCCCCAACAAAAGAGACCAAGCTTGGAGAGGCTTTAGTGAAAGAACCATATGATCCCCAACAAATAACTGCCTAGACAAAGGCAAAAAAGTCAAAGGCAAGGGCATCAAGAGTATCCCCACATCTCTCCAGCAAGTATCATTTTCCTTTTTCATCTGTAGTGAATGACTGCCTAGACAAAGGTGAAATGATCAAAGATGAAAACATCATCAACACTTCCTCTTGGTTCCCCAACAGAGAAACACGACAACATAACTACAATCACCCTATGGAGAAGAGAATCGTCTACCTATCAGCATAGGGGCATTTATGACAAATCGTCTACGGCTTGGAGAGGCTGCAAAGAATACTCAAATCCCCCAATACAGGTCAATTGGAACCTTAATACCATTCCAGCCTGAGGAGATTGAGCTTAGAAAATACCATAAGTCGATTGGAGCCTTAATACTGGTCCAGCCTAAGGAGGTTGATCTCAGAAAATACCATAGGTTGGCTAGAGCCTTAATACCAGTCCAACTTGAGAAGGCTAAGGTTAGAAAATACCATAAATCAGTTAGAACCTTGATACTAGTCCATCCTAGAGAGGCTGGGCTTAAGGAATACTCACCCTAAGGCTTGGAAAGGTTGTGCAAAGAATACTCACCCTTAAGGGCTAGAGAGGTTATGTAAAGAATACTCACCCTAAGGCTTGGAGAGGTTGTGTAAAGAATACTCACCCTCAGGCCTGTAGAGGTTAGCAAAGAATACTCATCGAGCTTGGAGAAGCTCGGAAAAGATGAACTCACGCCCCAGCAAGCTTGGAGAATCTCGAACTCACTCGCTCAACTACAAAACATCAACAAATCCTACCGGACATCAGCATCAACTTTGGTCGAGAAAAGCAACAAAGGATACTCATATCCCACTCACCCTGATGGAGAAGGGAAGTTGATTTCGTAACCTAAAAAATTATGATCTTACCCACACATGGTTTGGACTTCGATTTTGAAAATATCATCACTTAGAGAATGCTTGGAGACTAGACTAATCTGTAACCAATGATTTTAGAAAAGAGTTTGAAGGAGTCGCCATCGCGTTTTACTCACCCTCTATTTCTTTTTGATGATCACAAAGGGGGAGAAAGAACACAATATCTATCAAACTAAACTGATCACTAAGTAAGGGGGAGAGCATAATCTAAAGGGGAGGAAACGAACATAATATCCCTTACATTGCTAACTCTGTGCTCTGTGTCTGATACAAAATGCTTGATATGTATAAACATGTATAAACTTGATAGATTATATTTGTCATCATCAAAAAGGGGGAGATTGTTAAGTTAGACGAAGCACGCCACCAAGGTTTTGAATATGAAAAATATAATACATATTGTTATTACTAACATGTGCATTAGTGTTTCAGACGGATAACAATAAGTTCAAGTAATGAAGTATGATCAAGCATAATCTAGCTAGACAAAACATCAGATGATAGAAAAACTAGTATCAAGACTAAGGCTAATTCATGCACAAACCAAAATACAAGATAAGACAAGTCTATCAGCAAAATCTTGAGGCTTCAAACGCAACTTGGCCAAACATCAACATGAGTTAACATGAGTTATCACTCTTATACCCAGACAAAAAGGGTAGTCAAGATCAGACAAAGTATCTTGTATCTAGATGATGTTGAAAATACTGAAACACGTCTGAAGTCCACTAATCACATTGAAATAAATCATACAAGAAACATAATAGGACTTCAACGTGAATACAGAAAGAAGATAAATAGGCAAGCATGAATTCACAAGTCAAAGTTGAGTACGTCAGAGAAAGGACAACTACTTTTCAGAAAAAGACAGCTCCGCAGCAACTAAACTGATGACGAAAGTACAAATATACCTAGAATATGATTGAAGTCAGATATCGAAGTAATCAACTACACAGAAAGACTCCACAAATACAAGCAAACATTTAATGCAAGATCAAATACATTAAATGAGAAGATTTACATAGCCATGAACAAGCCTCCATTTGCAACGACATAAAGCTACACTCCAACGAGAAAATTTGAATTAAAACAACGGACAAATTTATCAAATGGCTATTAGTATCAAGGAAAAGAAGAAGAAGAAGTAAAAAAAAAAAGAGAAAACGAGCAACAAGAAAAAGAAAGTGAAAGAGTATAAGCTACATTTTCTCAAAGCATTTCTTGTATATCTGTGTTATAAACTAAGATAACTTATCTTAGTAAGTGTTGCAAATAGTTTATCCTCTCTACGAGAGTAAACAAACACTTAGACACTTATCCTTGAAAAAATAAAGTTACACACCTTAGTGAGTGTAGAAACTATCCTATCCCCTCTGTGAGAGTTACGAACACACTCAATACCTTCATTTGTTGTAAATCCTGAAGAGGCTAGAGAAAGAATATTTGTGAATCAGAAGTGGTTTGAGAATACTAGCGCTAGTGAGTGAAGCTAGCGGACCAGAAGTGGTCAAGAGTACTTGGAGAACCATAAGTGGTTAAGAATACTAGCGTCGATAAGTGAGGTTGACGAGCCAGAAGTGGTTGAGAATACTTGTAATCTTTTGTGATTATTGGAACCTTTTGGTGGAAGGAGACTGGATGTAGCTCAGATTGAGTGAACCAGTATAACCATCCATGCATTCCCTTCATTTTTCAACACTACTTTCTTTGTCTTTCTTCTACTTTGTTTTTCGACAAATCATTATGATGGAAGCACTTGGTGAAGATTGATGTTCATCCAAGCTTCCATGCAAGGACCGAAAATGCTCCATGAGGTTATCACGTTTTGACCTTGGAATTCTCCTTTGAAGAAGCTTCAATGGAGGAGAAGCACCTTTGAGGAGGTTCGGTTACCTCTTAGAGAGGTGAAGAAACTTGAGGAACCAAGCTTCTAGGAGAAGGAACTTTGAGAGAGAACCTAGGAGGAGGTTTCTCACGAAATTAACTCTTGAAAATGAGAGAGAAATCTGATTTCTAATTCTCATAAATGTCCAAAAGTGATTACAAGAGAGGGTTTTACAAATATATAGGGGAGGTAGCTTCTAGGAGAAGCTAACCTTAACCATGGTTCACTAGGAACCATGGTAAGGTGTAGCTAACCATCCATGATTTCTAAAACGTGTAGGAGAAGCTATCCTTGACCATGGTTCACTTAAGAACCATGGTAAGGTCAGCCTAACCTACAATGGTTTAGAAACTTAGAGGAGAAGCTTCAAAAACTAGTAATTTTTTGGCCATGAACAAGAGAGAATGCTAGGCGGCCTTGGCTCCAAATTGCTCCAATATTTATTTCAAAAATATTTGATTTGGTTTAGTTAGGTTCATCATACGATGATGAGACCTGGCTAAATCAAATCTATGAAAAATTAGGAGCAAAATGAGTCCAATATGAAAATTTTTGCCTAGGCCCAGTTCTGGCCCAATTACTAGTATCACCCTCAAGTATTGCTAAATGTCACCCCCTTTTCTCTACTGAAAAAATACAAAATGAATGTATCAACTAGGGAGGTTAAATGGAGTTAAACTCTCCAAGTAGCCTACCTTAAAATCAATATACAAACACTAGAAAAAGAAAGTAAAGTGCCTCACAAATACAAAGGCAAAAATAAACCTATACAAAAGAGCTACTTTATGTACAAACATATGAAAAAGGTCTTTAAGATCATTTCATTCCTCTTGGTTCTTTTAGTATATCACCTATTGGATTCCTTGGCCTTGGCCATAGTCTATCATCCCCTCCCTCTTGAAAAGGATTTGACCTCAAATCTCGAGGGTCCTCATGATTATTCACCATACCTACAAATATATAATAAAATTCATCAGAGGTGATATTTTCATCAAATAAATGTGAAAGATATATCCTAGAAGGAATCCTTTCATAGAACCTAAAGAAATATATGATGCTAGACCTACTAATATAATGAATAGGATCCTCTCCTAAACATAGACTAGGTATATTACTAAATCCTAAAAATGTGCTAATACTAAAACTATAGCACACTAAAGACTTAATCCTAAAAACTAAAACATCTTGCCTAAAGTACCCTATGTGGTAACCTAGGCATTTCCTAGAAAATAAGGAAAATACTACTAAGAAATTTCCTAAACAATTTTGGATTATATTATTTGTTGGATAGTTATGAAAAGAATTTTTCACAAGGAACCTTGAAGGTTCATATGTTATATCCAACAAATAATATATTCCATAAATTGGGTGCATTATTGACACAACTAAGGTAGGAAGACTATCTACCTTGGGCACCACCAAGGAAGTAGCATGAGAAGTGGAACTAAGTGAAGTCCACTTCTCCTTCACCAAATCTTGAAGTTGAGACTCTTTTTCTTTAATAATGGATTTATGAATCTCCTCTTCAAGACTAGTGGCAGAATGAGGGCAAGAGTTAAGATCTTTATGAATAAAGAGAATTTTTTTCATAGGAGTTTTAGTACTAAAACAATTCTCTTTAGTCACAAATCCTTTAGAGGATATTTCTTCCTCTTTACTCTTCCCTGCACAAAGTTCTTTATTTTTTTTCTATTTCTTCTTTTCTTTTGATTTTCATTTTTCTTCTTCTTTTGTGTTTTCTCATGTCTTCTTTCAATTTTTCTTCTTCTTGTTTAAGAATTCTCAACTTCTCATCTAAGATAGCAAGTTTGGCCTCTCTTTCAATTTTCTCCTTCTCTTTTTGAAAGGCCTCTTGCTTCTTCCATAGTTTAAGTGATTTTAGCTCTTTTGTTAAGTAAGAAATGTTTTTAGGAGAGCTATCACTTCCACTATAGTTGGATTGCTGAGACATTTTAAACAACAAGATTTTTCTCTTCACATAAAAATAGATTTTAAGAAAATAATATTTTTGGAAGTGCTAGACTTGGCACTTGGAGGTCTAAGAGTACAAATTGAACTTTGGAGGGAGGTGAGCTACTATCGAGCCACTTAATAACCAAGCCTCTTCAAGTAAAAATCTCTAAACCCCTTTGTACTTTGCCTTGCACAAAATGTTTTCACAAAGTTCTTTTCAAAAGAAAAATAACAAGCAAGTGCCAAATGTGTTCAATTAAGCAATGCAATCAAAACTTGAAAACATAAATTTCTCAAAACATAAATTGCATGAAAACTTAAAGACAAGAAAACATAAACTAGACGTGGAAAGCAATTAAACCTAGGTGAGAGCTTGAAAGGCACCAAAGACCTTCAAGGACCCTCTCACAAGTACTAAACGAAATTACTATAAGAACACTTAAGGAGAGATGGAGATACACCAAAGGCACTCCAAGACACTCCTTAATAAAGGCCTTGTACAAAAATTTGGAAATTAAAAGATTACAAAGATGAAATGTAAATTTTACACCAAATGAAATGCAAATTCACATTCAAATGAAATGCAAATTTACACCAAATGAAATGTAAATTCACTTAAAGAAAATTTAGTGGCTGCACCAAGAATTTTAGAAACAAAAATCAGCCACTAATTTAGTGACAACTTTAGTGACGGATTTGGTATTGAAATTTTTGAAGAAAAATTTCCGTCACTAAATTTGTTACTAAATTCTTCACAAAAATTTTGCTCCTTCTTTCACCAATTCAGCCACCTAGCTTGCAGCCTCTCAATTTTTTTCACTCCTCTTTAGAAACAACCTTGATAATGGTTACTCCTAGGTGTTTGAATTTCCAAGAATCCAATCCAATGAGAAACAAGCTCCTAGGTCACCACCAAAGTCCTTCAATATTGGTTAACCTTGAGCTTGGCCTTCAACACCTTCCAAGAGGCACTCAACACACCTTAAGATGCTGGAATATTAGTTCAAAAACTGAAAAGGAACAATTAGGAACAGCTACACCAATTGGTGGAAGAAAATGAGACAAGACTAGAAAGAATTCCACAAAAATGACAAGCAACAATTAAGGCAATTTTAGGAAGCTAGCACACAAAAGATAACCTATCAAAGGCACTAGAATGGATTACAAAATCAAAGCTAAGATTAGAAACAAAATTAAGACTCAAAAGATTGTATATGTGGCTGGACAGAAAATTGAAGATAAGGCACACAAAATGTTACCAAACCGAGAGCACTATTTTGCTAAAATTTTCACTCCTTGGCTTTTTCTTGTGTTCTTTTCTTTTGTTTTCTTTTGTGATTTCTTTTGTTTTTTTTTGTTAACACAGGATTTTAATGCCTTTTAATCAAGTATTAATCTCGGATTTAAGCATAAAAATCTGCTGCAGAAATTTTCACACAAAACAAGAGGTGTTGACATGCAATGTTCAACTAGTGCTTCACAATTTTGTACTATTTTTTTTCAAATTTTTAAGCACTCTTTTTCTTGTTTTTTTCTAATGTTTTTAGAACACAAACACCTCTGTTTTGTCTCTGTTTTAAGTGCCTAAAAAGTGTTAAAAGTTTCAGCCACAACACAAGACTCAAAGAAACCTAATAGGAATTAGTGTTTAACAATTTTTCTTGACAAACATTTAACAAGACATAAAGGAAACCTAACTCTAAGAAATTTGCTAGAACTAATAGAAAATCATGAACTCAAATATGTAAATCAAAAGCACATATAGGTAAGGTTCATATTTAATAAGAAAATACACAAAAAATTTCAGACACAAACAGCACACAAAAAATTGGGTCAACAAGCTAGTCTAGGAATTTTCAACATAAAAAGGACTACACATGACTTCTATGACAAAACAAGTGATTCAAAAATAAAACTAATGCAATATGAATGTTGTCCAATCACGGACACATGTTAAGGAATGGAGAGACTCAAACAAAAGCAAAATGCACAAGTATAGGAACCTAAAGCACAAAACAATTGATTCACGGATTAATAGGAACAAGCAAAAACATGAATCAATTTCTTCTTATGTGACATATAGGATCTATCAAAAAATTTTAGAAAATTTAGATCCATGCAGCAAACACATATTTAGACATAGGAGAAGGAAGAAACAACACGGATTCAACAAAAAAAAATTAGAACACCAAACCTCAAGAGCAGTAGGCTCTAGATACCAAAACTGATGGAAGCACTTGGTGAAGATTGATGTTCATCCAAGCTTCCATGCAAGGACCGAAAATGCTCCATGAGGTTATCACGTTTTGACCTTGGAATTCTCCTTTGAAGAAGCTTCAATGGAGGAGAAGCACCTTTGAGGAGGTTTGGTTACCTCTTAGAGAGGTGAAGAAACTTGAGGAACCAAGCTTCTAGGAGAAGGAACTTTGAGAGAGAACCTAGAAGGAGGTTTCTCACGAAATTGACTCTTGAAAATGATAGAGAAATATGATTTCTAATTCTCATAAATGTCCAAAAGTGATTACAAGAGAGGGTTTTACAAATATATAGGGGAGGTAGCTTCTAGGAGAAGCTAACCTTAACCATGGTTCACTAGGAACCATGGTAAGGTGTAGCTAACCATCCATGATTTCTAAAACTTGTAGGAGAAGCTATCCTTGACCATGGTTCACTTAAGAACCATGGTAAGGTCATCCTAACCTACAATGGTTTAGAAACTTAGAGGAGAAGCTTCAAAAACTAGAAGGAAAACTAGTAATTTTTTGGCCAAGAACAAGAGAGAATGCTAGGCGGCCTTGGCTCCAAATTGCTCCAAGATTTATTTCAAAAATATTTGATTTGGTTTAGTTAGGTTCATCATATGATGATGAGACCTAGCTAAATCAAATCTATGAAAAATTAGGAGCAAAATGAGTCCAATATGCAAAATTTTGCCTAGGCCCAGTTCTGGTCCAATTACTAGTCACACCCTCAAGTATTGCTAAATGTCACTCCCTTTTCTCTACTGAAAAAATACAAAATGAATGTATCAACTAGGGAGGTTAAATGGAGTTAAACTCTCCAAGTAGCCTACCTTAAAATCAATATACAAACACTAGAAAAAGAAAGTAAAGTGCCTCACAAATACAAAGGCAAAAATAAACCTATACAAAAGAGCTGCTTTATGTACAAACATATGAAAAAGGTCTTTAAGATCATCTCATTCCTCTTGGTTCTTTTAGTATATCACCTCTTGGATTCCTTGGCCTTGTCCATAGTCTATCACATTAGACGAAAACACACTTGATCTTTTGAAACAATTTTTATTGGACGATAAAACTTTTCAGATGGAAAACTAATTTACTCAACTTGTTTCTTGAAGAAGAAAATCAGTTTTGCTAAACAAGAAAAATAACTTGATAGAAAAGCCTGCTTAAGTTTTTTTTAACCAAGATTTGAAACACTCGACTTTAAAATTATCCTTGAGAAGCAACATTCAAAAATCTTCCTTCGAACACGAACACACACATTCAATCCCCCTTCTGTGTGTATTTCCTTAACTTCACAACCTTTTTCGCTCTTGTACTGGTTTTGAGGATCCAAAAACCTTTTCTGCTCTTGTATTGGTTTTGAGGATCCAACAACCTGTTATGCTCTTGTACTAGTTTTGAGGATCTAACAACCTTTTTCTGAGTCATGCACTGATTTTGAGGATCCAACAACCTTTTTCACTCTTGATGTTGAGTATTTATGGTGATGCCATTGTTTGTTCGCTTGACTTGTAGTGGAGACTACCTTAAGGATGATAGGCAGGAGATGCTTGATGTGTCCTTGTGTTGGATATCTTGCTTTGGTCTCAACTGGTTCTTCTCAGGGAGAGAGTGATGTCTTTGTTTTGGAAGGAGTTTCGACGACTCTGCCCCTTATTTGGATCTCAAATATCCAATAGCCTAGACAACTGTTCATCTTTGGATGGCATGAATGGGGGATTTTGGTTTTATTTTCTTAGCTTCGACTTTTCAACATGTTTGAAGCTTGCCTTTTTATGAATTTTTTTGATTGATGAAAATATTCATTTTCTCTAGTGATGGTGCTTGTTTATTTGATGAATATTATTTCGAAGCCACTCCTGGCTTTGTTCTTGTAATCCATTCATGTAAAATTGCTTATTCCTCTTTGGCGAGTTTTGTTCTATCTTGTTGTTGATGTGTCTTGGTGGCTATATGAAACCACTTGTATGAAGTGCCCTTATTAAGTTAGGCTTCTAACGCCTTCTTGTTGATACGTGGCCTCGCATGATGGTCGGGCTTTCTGGCGCTTGCGAGTGTTTTGGCTCAAGAGTTCCCCATGACACTGTCGCCACCCACCGAAACGGACGTTGGCATTCGCGACGATGGTTGGACTCTTTTTAAGTTTTGAAAAATGATGGATTGTTAGAACGACTTATTCTCAAACTGAGACCTCATCGAACTAACAATTTTATTAAATGATTCACCAATCCATGTTAATCCCAAGCGGGACCCTCCATGGATTAGTGGTTTTCGTAAAAAGAAGGGTTCTTGGAGTCGCCACCAATGTTTTACTCAAAACATTGGAAACAGGGATAAGGCAATTGATTTTCGCAAATCAACCTTGGCCATTACAACCAGAGTTGGGTAAGGGAGTCGGTTACGTGCGGGGAAGGTGTTAGCACCCCACAACGCCCCTTTCGGGTTCCCTATGACGGATTATTTCATAAATAACAGTGTAAAATTACTAAATTACCCCTATTTATTAGAAACGACTATAAACGAGATATCTACATGATGAAAAATGCAATGCAACAATCAGAAAGCAATAAAAGGAAGGATTTGAAAAAGAAACCTTTGAAGCGTGCTTTTATATATTCAAACAGACGTTAGGAGGCTTTTTGGCGCTCCTTCCCACTACACGCTTGCTCGCTCCTTCCCTAAAGATTAATTTTTACTATGGAAATCAAAAAGATTTCCCTTCGACTAGTTCGAATCCTCAAGCTAAATGCTCAGAACTCAAGAACTTTGTTGGATCGGCTCTCGGAGAGACTTCTAGGGCAGAACACTGCTCAAAAACCCCAGAATACTCAGCAAGAGGGTCCAAAAGTCTGGAAAAAGTGTGGGAGGACGTGCAAATGACGTCCTATTTATAGGATTGGGGCGCAATACGGCCTGGGAGGTCAATACGGCCCGTAGTGGGTTTTTGAACTACAGTACGATGGTATTGAATTTGGTACGGCCGTACTGAAGTTCAAAAACTTCAGTACGGCCGTATTGATTTCACTACGGGCCGTACTGAGCCATTTTGAACTACAGTACGGCCGTATTGAATTTGGTACGGCCGTACTGAAGTTCAAAAACTTCAGTACGGCCGTATTGATTTCACTACGGCCGTATTGTAGTTCAAATGGCTCAGTACGGTCGTACTGAACCTCTGGGAGGGCGTATTGGGCTCCAATCCTCACACACCCTTATTCTAAGCTACTCTAAGACTTCTAGACCTACAAAGAATCATCCTAGGGTCTTCCAGGAGTCCTTCCGGCTGACTTTCCTTCGGTCTTTGAGAGTCTTCGAGCTTTATTTCCGACCCGGACAATTTTAGGGGTCTACAGCTGCCCCCCCTTTACTTAGTCAAACGGCTTTTTGGTGTACCGGTTGACAAGTAAAGGAGTTGACCCAATTGTCCGGGGAGTAAGCCATCCTTCCGACTTGTAGTGTCTTCCGGTGGGAAAATTGTTGAGTGGCCTCTCCAGGTTGAGTATTAGTCGTCGCCTCTCCAGGCTCGTGCATACCTCGGTGTTTCTGACAACCTCGGTAGCGTGAGTTTTCCCTCTCCAGGGTCTGCATGCCTCCGTGTTTCTGACGACGTTGGCAGCTGCATACCTCCGTGTTTCTGACGAAGGGGTAGCTGAGTACCGCCTCTCCAGGCTCGTGCATACCTCGGTGTTTCTGACAACCTCGGTAGCTGCATACCTCCGTGTTTCTGACGATGGGGTAGCTGAGTATTAGTCGTCGCCTCTCCAGGCTCGTGCATACCTCGGTGTTTCTGACAACCTCGGTAGCTGCATACCTCCGTGTTTCTGACGATGGGGTAGCTGAGTACCGCCTCTCCAGGCTCGTGCATACCTCGGTGTTTCTCACAACCTCGATAGCTGCATACCTCCGTGTTTCTGACGACGGGGTAGCTGAGTACCGCCTCTCCAGGCTTGTGCATACCTCGGTGTTTCTGACAACCTCGGTAGCTGCATACCTCCGTGTTTCTGACGATGGGGTAGCTGAGTATTAGTCGTCGCCTCTCCAGGCTCGTGCATACCTCCGTGTTTCTGACGACGGGGTAGCTGAGTATTAGTCGTCGCCTCTCCAGGCTCGTGCATACCTCGGTGTTTCTGAAAACCTCGGAAGCGTGAGTTTGCCCTCTCCAGGGTCTGCGGTTTGCCCTCCCCAGGGTTGCATACCTCCGTGCTTCTGGTCACTTTGGTAGCGTGAGTTTGCCCTCTCCAGGGTCTGCGGTTTGCCCTCCCCAGGGTTGCATACCTCCGTGCTTCTGGTCACTTTGGTAGCGCGAGTTTGCCCTCTCCAGGGATTTGTGATGATTTTGTCTCCACAGTCCACGATGCTGCTTCGACGGTTGTTTTTGATTTTGGTGCCGTTGAGGGCTGGATAACGCAGGGATCCGTCTAGGGGATGTGCAGTTACTCATGGGTTCTTGTGTCCCAACTTTCCATTGCGTAGTTGGTGCCCACTGGGGAAATTCTGATTCCTTGGGGATGTAGACACAAAGATGCTCTTTCTGATGTGAGCGGTGCCTTACGGTTGGCTGACGTCCTTTCGACAGTGGTGGAGTATCCCGGTTATCCTTATTCGGGTGACTCTTTTTGATTTTCTGGTTTTATTGCCTCTGCGTAGGCTGTTATCCGCTGGGGGATTCTATTGTGATGATCTTGATTAGCCTCTTCTGTTAGGCGGATTATCTTGACGTTCGGTGTTTAGCTGAATACCGAATTCCGCTTGGGGAATGGGTATTAATCTTTTTGGATTTTCCTTTTTTGGAGGAGTGCCTCTGAGTAGGCGAATGGGGATTGAGGATCTTGTGTATCCCAGAGTATTATTTAGAAAGCCTCTTCAGGCTTAGCTTCACTCGTTGCTTGAGTTGGAAAGCTATCTTCCACTGAGGAAGTCTAAGTCCTTTGACTCGGATATTTCGTTTGGATGATCATTGCTTCCATTGGGGGATCTTACTGATCTTGCTTTGATAGCTCTTACTGGGGATTTGGTCCAAGAGTGTGAGCTGAGAAGTCTCTGGGGAGTATTATTTCAGCAAGCCTCTCCAGGCTCAGTTATTCTGTACGATTTATTGATTTTCTGTTCAGCCCAAGAGTGCAAGCTGAGATGTCTCTTGGGGAGTATTATTTCGGCAAGCCTCTCCAGGCTCAGTTATTCTGTACGATGCGGTTGATTTTCTGATTTTTTTGCCTTTTTTGTTGATTTCGGCTTTTTCTGTATTTTTGCCTTTTTTGTTGATTTCGGCTTTTTCTGTATTTTTGCCTTTTTTGTTGATTTTGGCTTTTTCTGTACAGAAATTAAAGTGCTAAAGAATTTGGATTCAAAAGTGGAAAATTTCATTTATTAAATAGAATGAAATTTGTACAATGGAAATGAAGAGAAGTGGGGCATAGCCCGATCAATCAAATACATAAAAAGCAAGAAAGATAGCCGGTCTTCACTCCTCTGCCGGCGGATCCTGTGGAGGGTCTGGGAAGCGACGATGCAGCCAGACTGACAGGCTGTCAAAAATCCTGTCGTAGGGCGTCAATACCGTGCTGCGCAGTGTCGAATCGAGCGTCGATGCTCTGCTGCAACGCGTCGAAACGAGCATCGAAGTAGGCCCTGTCCTGCTGTGAGGTGTCGGCCTCTGGCTGCGGGTCCACATCACCCGGGAGCTCGATGTTCTCGAAGAGCTCGCTGAAGGTGTCGTGTGTGGTCGCCCGTACATATTGCCTCCCTGCCCTGGCAATAATCCTCATGTTGAGCAGGGTGGCAGCATTGATGGGCTTGGGTGCCAACTCCCCCGCATCTACGCCATCGGGGCACCCACAGTTCTCGGCGAGTCATGAAAGGAGCGTGGAGACCATGATGTATCCTCGCCGAGCGTCGCTACCCCCTCGTGCCCCCAGATTCTTTATGTGCTCGAGGAAAAAGAATCCGGGGTTGGCCCTCTGTCCGGTGACCATGCAGTAAAGAGCCAGCAGATCCTGCCGTGTCACTGACTCTTGGCTCTTGGGTCTGGCATGGATGGAGCCGGTGATCAGCTTGTGGCAGATCCGGAGTGCGGTCGGGAGCCGAGTACCCTTCACTCCAGCGTGATAGTCCATCTGCCCCGTGAGTTCTCTCCACATCTCGTTCGGGGTCAGATTATCGGGGCACTCGCAGATGGCGTCCCGATACTCCAGCTGATCAGCTCGCTGAAAGAAGCCAGCCTGGACGTTGAATTCGTCCAGTGTCAGGGAGCGGTATCCTCCCTTCATCCAGAAGTCCACCAAGTAGACCGTCGCGCCGAAACTGTTCATCGACTCTGTCATGCCGACGGTTGCTAGAAACTCCTTCGTCGCCGTCGGATAGATCTTAGGGTGGGGATCAAGGAGGAATCCCCATCCTATAGCGTTGATGTAGCCTACGACCTCATCCTCCCATTCTATCGCTCGAAGGATGTTGAGGTCGAGCACCCTTGACGACTGGAATGCGAACGACTCTAGGAATTCCAGCCTCTCTTGATGTCGCGCGGTCATCTCGAGTTGCGCGGGGACCCTCTGCCTCTTTCTTGATGACTCGACCATTTCTCAGAATTGGGAAATCTCAGACACACTCACAGACAAAGTATGCGGAGGGAGAAGAAAGCTGTGCAAAATGAGGGGGAAAAAGGGGTGTATTTATAGGGAAAAATAGGTCAGTACGGCCCGTATTGAATTCAATACGGCCGTACTGACTTGGCCGTTATTGTACAAAATGGGGGACCAATACGGGCCGTATTGGATTCAATACGCCCGTATTGGTGTGTCCGTTGGGGTCAATACGGGCGTATTCAGTTCAGTACGCCCGTATTGAACTGAAGGGTTGCCCATAACCCTAGTCTCAATACGGGCGTATTGAGCCTGGTACGGGCGTATTGAGTTTTTTTTTTTTTTTTTTTTTTTTTTTGAAATAAACAGAGAATAAGTGATCTTCCATTACACCTATCATCTGTATGCATGTATGCGGTATGATGCACCTAATTCTATTTGATTTATTTTTCAAAAGAATTAACCGATGCGTTTCTTTGCTTGGATTTTGCCATTCCTCTAGACAGGCTGTGCGCTGCCCGATTTATGTAACCGAGGAATGATGCGTGTTATATCGAGATTGGTGTCATCGACCCAGTGATCATTCCCTTCCTTTAGAAGATGTATCAACCCTCCTATTGACCACTATATCTCCATGTTTCCACTAGATTATTCTAAAATCGTTTGGGACAAGAGAAAAGAAGGGAAAGATATTTTTGTTCAAAAGTTTGTGTTTTAGAGGGGATTATTTATTCGAAAATGGTTTTTGTAAGAATGGATGGCCAAGGTAGGCTTATGTGTTTAGGCTTGTTTGATTAAACACTTATGAAGTTAATAAAGTCTTGTTATTGACGTTGTGATTCGACAACTTAGATAGTTTCCCTTGAACCTTTCTTTTTGGATTCAGCTCATGGTACCATCATGGATTTCTTTTGCTTTTTTGATTGTCCTTATTTTTTGCCTAAAACACCCTTTTGTGGCGTCTCAGCGGACCTTTGTTTTTGTTCTTTTTTGCAACCCTAACTTTTGCCTAGGTCACCCTTTCGTGGGATTCCTAGCGGGTCTTTTGCTCTTATTTTTGCGCAGCCCCCTTTTTGGGTTTCCTGCCGAGCCTTTTTTTTTGTTTTTATGATTTTGTCTTTAAAGGATTTCTTTTTTTATCCATGATGGCACTTGTCGAGGCCAAGGGAAGGTGCTCCAAGTTGTCACACACACTTCCACATAAAAATGATGCGGGTTTATTGTTATTAAGACGATTTTAACCTCATTCATGTTTATTCAAACAGGGTTAAAAATAATGTGGTTTAGAATTTTATTATAAGCAAGAAAAGAAGCAGTAAGAATTAATGAAGAATGATTTTATTATAATTATAGTGGAAACATGTGCCCTATCGAGGCTCGGGGGTCGGGCTGTCCCCGAGGAGTGATCTCTAACAGTCATCAGGTCTATACATCCCTATCGGAAGGAGAAGAGCACTTGATGACGACGACCGGCCTTGACGCTTGTGAACCGGCCTTCCTAAAGATCTGGCTTAAAGAACGTCGAGGAGGATCTTGGTTCCTCTTCGTCCTTTGATCTTTAATAGGGTTGTATCCTAACCCTTGTTTCCCCGGATTATTCTTGATAGTGGGTAGCTCGGGAATTCCTTGGGAATCCTTGCCAAGTCCTTGTCCGGGCAAGTATCCGTTCTTGGTGAGCATGTAGGCTACCTTCTTCATTTCTCGGGGAAACGTTTCAACATTGGCAATCTCCAATGCTTGGAAGGCGGTTTCTAGAGCTTCCTCTGCTGCATCCACGTAAGGTATGGTGGATGGCTTGCTGATGAGTATGTCATCTTCAGCTTGTACAGTCACCAGCTTGTCACCCACTATGAATTTGACTTTTTGGTGGAGCGTAGAGGGAACAGCTTTCGCATCATGAATCCAAGGTCGGCCGAGGAGACAGCTGTACGCGGGAGTAATGTCCATCACTTGAAATTCGACATTAAAGATGGTGGGTCCAATTTGGATTGGAAGAGTGATTTCTCCCACCACTTCTCTTTTAGAACCGTCGAAAGCTCGGACGATCATGTTGCTCGGGCGCATTTGGATTCCCTTGATTGCCACTTGCTCGAGCGTTCTTTTTGGCATCACATTCAAGGAAAATCCGTTATCCACCAAGACTTTAGCGATGTGGTATTCCTTGCACTTTACAGAGATGTGCAAGGGCTTGTTGTGATTCGGTCCCTCAGCGGGGATTTCTTCATTGGTGAAAGTGAGGTGATCATTAGCCGTGATGTGACTAACAATCCCCTCAAATTTGTCTTGGGAGATAGTGTGCGACACGTATGCCTCGTTCAAGACTTTCAACAGAGCTTGCCGATGCGGTTCGGAGCATAGGATCAACGACAACAGAGTAATCTTTGCTGGCGTCTTATGAAGTTGATCCACGATGGAGTACTCGCTCTGTCGGATATATTTTAACAGCTCGTATGTCTCCTCCTCGGATTCTTTATTTTCCTCGGTTTTCTCTTTTTCTTTTTCTTTTCCTTTATTCTTGGGAGCTTTATCATGAAGATCTTCGGGAGTGTAGATCCTGCCACTCCTAGTCATGCCCCCAAGTCCAGCGATGTTAGAGATATCGCTGTCGGCAAAAGAATGGATGTCGTATATCCATGGCACAGCCTTATTCGATTCGTAGGGGAAAGGTCTTGGAGCAGTGATCCTTAACGGTGTCGGACCTTCCCCTTTATTCGTCTTGATTACCAACAACGGAGTTGATGTGCGTTCGCTTGGCGCGGTTGTTGGCTTACACTTAATAACAAATGGCGTGCGATCCATTCTGAACATACGCATCGCTTAATCCTTTCTTTTTATTACTATTATTAATGAATTACTAGGAGAGATGTATGAAATGCAAACCTAGATCCCTCCATGATCTTCGATTAGAATGCATGATATGAGATGATGACGTTGAATATGCATGCATTGTGTTTATTCAACTAAGCATTATCATGTTTTCAGGATGCTCCTAAGATGATGCATGATATTGCTTGGTTTGGATAAATATCTTTTTTTCTTTTTTTGGGTATTTTGTTTTTTTGTATTTTTTTGGGTGAAAATGGAAACTACCTATATGAATGTGATGAAGGTAGATGTTAACACCATGTAATGGAAGATTCTTATTCCTATTTATTCTTATTTTAAAAAGGGAATGTTGTATGTTTAAAGAATGCAATGTATGCTCAAACAATGTCACATAAACAATGCACAAACAATTCACTCATCCACGAACAGTCACAAGCGAATCACGAGGTAGGGGTATCCTGCAGAAAAGTGCATATTCAAGGAGGTTCTAACTGTTCTCACCGGTCCAAGGCCCCCAAGGTGCCCCCATTATAGGGACCCAATCCCTCTCGTCGTAAGTCGATGGAAAGCTCCAACGCACTGTCGGACTTGAGTTCATGGTTTTCACCTTGAGTGATGTTTTCCGACAACGGTCTACGGGCACCTATAGACCCATTCGACAACCGGCCGTACTAACATCCACTCCCTATGGCTTTCCACTCATGCCCCCAGGTATAGAGGGAACTGTTGTGTGCAAAGGTTTGTGTGCAGTTTGTATTTCAAACAATTGCGAAAATTTAAACATTCAACAGTTATTAAAGCCAATTAGAAAAAACATATTATCATACAAGCGAGGGGTAATGAAGTAATTTTAAACTATCATTTTAGAAATAATCCATCACTAAATGGGACTGACTCTCGAGGCTTCCCCAGTGGAGTCGCCATCTGTCGCCACCCGCCGAAACGGACGTTGGCATTCGCGACGATGGTTGGACTCTTTTTAAGTTTTGAAAAATGATGGATTGTTAGAACGACTTATTCTCAAACTGAGACCTCATCGAACTAACAATTTTATTAAATGATTCACCAATCCATGTTAATCCCAAGCGGGACCCTCCATGGATTAGTGGTTTTCGTAAAAAGAAGGGTTCTTGGAGTCGCCACCAATGTTTTACTCAAAACATTGGAAAAAGGGATAAGGAAATTGATTTTCGCAAATCAACCTTGGCCATTACAACCAGACTTGGGTAAGGGAGTCGGTTACGTGCGGGGAAGGTGTTAGCACCCCACAACGCCCCTTTCGGGTTCCCTATGACGGATTATTTCATAAATAACAGTGTAAAATTACTAAATTACCCCTATTTATTAGAAACGACTATAAACGAGATATCTACATGATGAAAAATGCAATGCAACAATCAGAAAGCAATAAAAGGAAGGATTTGAAAAAGAAACCTTTGAAGCGTTCTTTTATATATTCAAACAGACGTTAGGAGGCTTTTTGGCGCTCCTTCCCACTACACGCTTGCTCGCTCCTTCCCTAAAGATTAATTTTTACTATGGAAATCAAAAAGATTTCCCTTCGACTAGTTCGAATCCTCAAGCTAAATGCTCAGAACTCAAGAACTTTGTCGGATCGGCTCTCGGAGAGATTTCTAGGGCAGAACACTGCTCAAAAACCCCAGAATACTCAGCAAGAGGGTCCAAAAGTCTGGAAAAAGTGTGGGAGGACGTGCAAATGACGTCCTATTTATAGGATTGGGGCGCAATACGGCCTGGGAGGTCAATACGGCCCGTACTGGGTTTTTGAACTACAGTACGGCGGTATTGAATTTGGTACGGCCGTACTGAAGTTCAAAAACTTCAGTACGGCCGTATTGATTTCACTACGGCCCGTACTGAGCCATTTTGAACTACAGTACGGCCGTATTGAATTTGGTACGGCCGTACTGAAGTTCAAAAACTTCAGTACGGCCGTATTGATTTCACTACGGCCGTATTGTAGTTCAAATGGCTCAGTACGGTCGTACTGAACCTCTGGGAGGGCGTATTGGGCTCCAATCCTCACACACCCTTATTCTAAGCTACTCTAAGGCTTCTAGACCTACAAAGAATCATCCTAGGGTCTTCCAGGAGTCCTTCCGGCTGACTTTCCTTCGGTCTTTGAGAGTCTTCGAGCTTTATTTCCGACCCGGACAATTTTAGGGGTCTACAGACACTAACAAACAAAACAGGGAAGCAAAATGCAAAGAAAGTGCAAAACAAGAATTGATTGGATGCTCTTTTATTTATTTTCTTTTCTTTTGGTGAATTTATACCCTTTTTGTGCGTCCTTGTGCCATATGCATGTTATGCAATGATGCTTCTATGCTAATGCTTAAAATGCAAATTTATTTTTTTTACTTTCAAGAAATTAATCTATGCGCATTAATCAATGGTGTGGATTGTTATCATTTAGCAGTGTTGAATTTATCGCAGGTGTTGCTTCTTGAACCTGAGGCTTGTGTAGTTTGACCCTCCTGCCTATATTGGATATGATTTTTTAGCCCTCAAATCAAGTGTTCCAGACCCTATTCCAGGACACTTCCAACCTCTCTTTATGAGTATTCACTATGCATATTCCATGTATCTCTCAATACTATCTTAATGCCATGTAGGTCAAGAGAAGAGAAAGAAAGGGATATTTCTTTTCTTGACTTTTCAACAAGTTTGTTTCAGAAAGATTTTTTTTTGAAATTTTTTTATAACAATTGTGGCCAAGGTTGGCTGGTTTTTAGGCTAATGAACAAGCACATTCAAAGTGAGGAGATCATTTTTTTTGTTAGCTCATTTCCTTCAAAATTAAGCGATGACTTGGGATTGCGTATTGATTAAATGATCTTCCCGAGCAGCCTTTCAATTTTCAGCTTGGGATGCTGCTTTGTCCTAACTTTTGCCTAAGTTACTTGAGATGTGTTCCCTAGCGGGCATTTTCTTTTCATCCTTACTTTTGTCTAGGTTACCCTTTTTGTTTGTGGGTCTCCTAGCAGAACTTGTCTTAATTTTTGCACAACCCCCCTAGTGGATTTCCTACTGGGCTTTTGTCTTTGTAGAGTTTGTTAAAAGTGGGATACCCCTTACACTAATTTTGTTTGGACTTTTATCCACAAGTCATGTTGAATGATTGTTTCCAATGACATTTGTATTTGAAGTGTACTTGTTCATTTAAGGTTCTTTAATGACGCTTAGATTAGATTAAAGGAAGAAGAGAAATGGAGTAGAAAAATGTATGGCATTAAAATAGAATTTTCAATTTACATGTGCCCATTTAATGTAGCTTGAGGGCTTGGGCATGCCCCCAGTGATTCGTACATAGAGAAAAAGAAAAAGGGTGCCCTTAGAAAGGATCAATACACTCGAGCTTTCTTCTGATGTTTGTATGCTAGCGATTTGAAAACTCTTCATGCAAAGGCAGTTATCTCAATTCCTCTTCCCTTAAAGATATGGCTGGCTCATATCCTGAACCTTGTCGTTTTGAGTTTTCTCAGAATACGATAGCTTAGTCGTTCTTACACATCTCTACCATGCCTTTATCTTGGATCGTAGTATTTGTGTTACTAAACTTCCATTACTCGAGTTCCTATTCATGTGGGCGATCACTAGGGTTTCTTCCATCGTATAAAAGATGGAGAGTGGTTTGTTGATAAATAGTTCTTCCTTAGCTTAAACCACTATTGGCTTGTCATTCGCCACGAACTTGACCTTTGGCAGAATGAGGAGGGTACAACTTGCCCTTGATGCATCCTAGGAGGCGATTGTAAGTGTGAGTGATAGTAGAGCTTTGGCGTAGAATTTTCATGAAGTCTAGCTTCTTAAAAGGGATACTCGAGTTGCTTTTCGATTTTCAACTCGAGCAGACTATGCTTTTTTTTATCCCTAACTTCTGCATAGGACGTATCCCTAATTTTTGCCTAGGACATCCTTTGCGAGTTTTCGTCCTAGCATGTTTTTAACAAGCAATGCCTTCAAGCATAATACTCCTTCTTCATATTGAAATTATCTTGGTAAGAAAGTTCTATTCACTTCACCCTACATGTTTGAGAGATTTATCCTCCTCGTTAGGTTTTTCTCGTTTCCCCTTTGGACTTCTTCTTCTTTTTGGAGGCATTGTCTTTACAATTTTCTACGTCTTGGCCACTCCTGGTCATTCCTCCAATCCTAATGATGTTTGATGGGTCCTTTGATGATGATGCTTGGATTTTCGCAGACCTGTGACACGGCTTTATCCTTGTTGTATAGGAAAAGGCTCGACATCTTGATAGTTAATTTCGGCATTCTTTGCCCTTTACCCACTCAAATCGTAATTGGTTTAACCATTAAGTGTGCCTCGCTCTAGAGTGCAGGTTCGATTACTAGCAGCTTACTTCCCATTACTTTCGATTAACGCTCATATTTTAATTTTCTTTTTTATTCTTATTTATTCTTTTACAAGGAAAAATATGTTTTGAATGAATGTAATGTAGAATGCATAAAAAGTTCAGAGTCAATAAATATCAGTCTCATTGATTTGTTTATCAGTGAATGCTCACTAGTCACAACGAGGAAGATCATACATCATCTTCATTCATAAGAAAAGCGCACGAAGTTATCATAAATATGAAAAGAAAGAAGAGAAATGTAAAAGCGCTAATTCACAAGTCAAAGTTGTGTGTGTTAGAGCAAGTACACTTACTTTTCAAAGAAAGGCAACGCCTCTACAGGTACAATGACGGAAAAAGCACAAACATACCTAGGTCATGATTGAAGTCAGAAATAAAAGGAGAAAAATTATGCAAAGGACTTCACGTAACACAGATTAAGCAAGCAAAGCATTTAATCCAAAATCAAATGCATTAAATGAAAAACATCTGTGTAGCCATGAACGAACGTTTATCTGTACCAACAGAAAGCTCCGCCTCAAAGGACACATGAAAATTGAAATAACGGGTAGATCAATCACAAGGCTATAAATAGCAAGACCTGAGAAGAAAAGAGAAGAGAAGAGAAGCAACAAACAATAAGCCAAAACAAGCATCAAAACAATCTTACATCTCTTCTTGTGCAAAAGTTGAATATTCGTGTAAAACTAAGATAGTTTTATCTTAGTGAGTGTAGAAATCATCTTATCCTCTCTGTGAAATTTACATACACACTCTAAACAGATTCTTGTAAAACTAGGGTTGAAAACCTTAGTGAGTGAAGAAACCATTCCATTCTATCTTGAGAGTTACAAACGCACTCAAAATAACTATAGTCTGTAAAGCCTGAAGAGGCTAGCCAAAGAATACTTGTAGAACTAGAAGTGGTTTAAGAATACTAGCATCAGCAAGTGATGTTGACGAACCAGGAGTGGTTGAGAATACTTGGGAAACCAGAAGTGTTTTAAGAATACTAGCGTCAACAAGTAAGGCTGACGAACCAGAAGTGGTTAAGAATACTTGTAATCTGTTGTGATTAGTGGAACCCTTCAGTTGAAGGAGACTGGACGTAGCTTAGAACGAGTGAACTAGTATAAAAACTATGTTCATTGTCATTTGATTTAGAAACACTGTTTTACTCACATTAACTTATCACTCTGGAAAACTTCGTCTACTACTGTCTGTTTTCTTAACAATATTTAGACAAACTTATATTTGTTTGACTAAGGAAACCATTTTCGAACAAACGATAGATCTTCAGACGTAAAGTTCCTTTTAACCAGTCTTGCACTTTCCTTACGTAGTTGAAATATTACTTTCTGACAAAAAGTAACACCTTTGCAAAAATGTTTTTAAAATCCTTCATTCACACACACATTTAACCTCCCTCTTATGTGTGTTCTCCACTAAATTTCAATTGGTATCAGAGCTTGACCCGTAGGGTTGAGCATCTAACACTGCAGGGGAACGATCATGGAAAATGAAGGACAGGCGGTAAATTGCCCACCATTCTTCAAAGGAACCAACTATGACTACTAGAGACAAAGAATGATCGCGTTCTTTGATGTTTTTCATATAGACAAGTGGAAAGTTGTAGAACAAGGAGATTACATTCCACATGATGATGCTGGCAGGGAGATACCCAAGGGACGTTGGAATGAAAATCAAAAACAAATATTTATGCTAAACTCCAAAGCCATAAACACACTCATGTGTGCTCTAATCGAAGAAGAATATACCAAAGTACACAATTTCAGGGTCGCCAAACAAATGTGGGATACCCTAGCCATAACCTAAGAGGGATCGCTAGAGGTAAAATGCAACAAGCTAAGCTTGTTGGTTGGTAAGTATGAACTCTTCAAAATGGAAGAAAACGAATCTATCCAAACTATGTTTGGAAGATTTCAAATTGTTGTTAATGGACTCTCTTTTCTAGGTAGGACTTATGATAATTTTGATCATATTAACAAATTACTTCGTAATCTGCCTAGGAAGTGGAGACCTCAAGTCATGGCTCTGAGAGCATCTAAGGATCTTGAAAAGCTCTCACTAGAGGAACTGGTTGGACTACTCAAAGTCCATGAGATGGAGCTACAACAAGATCAAGCAGGACAAAAACAAAAGTCCATTGCACTGTGTGCAAAAGACGAAACTTACTTCATCATCGTCAAAAGCATTAAAGGCAGAAGAAGCATATGACAAAAGCTGTGACAAGGAGACGTGTGACTCAGACGATGAGATATCCCTCTTGTCTAGAAAAATATACTCCATAATGAAGAAAAAAGGAGGATTGCGTTGGAGAAAATACAATAGAACCCCAAGAGAAAAGGCACAGCCACTGTGCTATGAATGCAAGAAACCTGGACACTACAAAACAAAATGTCCAGAGTTAGAAAAAGGAAAGGAGAAAGAAAAGAAGAAGTCAACTCTTCACAAGAAGAAAGCCATGATGGCCACCTGGGAAGATCTAGACACAACATCATCTGAAGATGATGAACAGGCGAATATATGTCTAATGGCAGGCACAGACTCGTCATCTGAATCTGATGATGAAGAGGTTAGTAAATCTTATTTCAAAGATCTTCAGCATGCATATAATAAGCTTTTAATTGATTCTACTAAAATCTCTATTGCATATAAAGAACAAAAGAGAAGAATTTCTAAACTAGTTGAAGAAAACCTTTCGCTCAAAAATAAGAATGCAACTCTTTTAAAAGAATTAGAAAAAGGACTTGAAGAAATTAAAATACTAAAATATGATTTATCAAAGTTTACTCTAGGAACTAAGAACCTTGAAAATTTCTTGAAATACTCTAAGAGTAAAAATGATAAGTCTTGATTAGGGTATGTTGATTCTGAATCAGAAAACAAAGCAAGTACATCCACATATCCTACATATAGTGGGCATTTCATGCCTAAGTGCAGTCACATGCACAAGAAGAGGTATTCCAAAACCTCAAACACTGACATTTATGGACCCAAATCCATTTGGGTACCAAAGACTGAAATAATATTTGTTGCAGATCTGTTCAACAAGAAAAAGAAGTGTCCAGTCATAGTACCTGGACAGTGGCTGCTCGCGACACATGACGGGCGAAATGTCTATGTTCCTAGACCTCAAGTCCAAGAAAGGAGGTCTAGTCACATTCGGAGGAGGACAGAAAGGACAAATCATAGGAATAGGTAAAATAGGTATAAATTCATCCATCACCATTGATAACGTCTTGTATGTTAAGGGATTAACGTATAACCTACTAAGCATAAGTCAATTATGTGATAGTGGTTACGAAGTATCCTTCAACAAAAATAAATGTATTTTTAGTCAAGATGATTCATCCATATTATTTTCAATTAACAGATGCAATAACTTGTACAAAATAATACCTAATAAACTAGAAAATGAAAATGTTGATTGTCTAGTATCTTATGAAAACCAGTGGTTGTGGCACAAGAAGCTTGGTCATGCAAGCCTGAGATTAATCTTAAAGCTGAAAAAGCATAACCTCGTAAAAGGTCTGTCGAGTCTTGTATACCAGTCGAATAGCCTATGTGAAGCATGTCAAAAGGGGAAAGAAGTTAAAAGTTCATTTGAAAGTAAAAATCATGTTTCCACCTCAAGACCTCTTGAACTGCTCCACATGGATCTATTTGGACCCACTAGGACTGCATTTGTCAGTGGTAAAAGATACGGACTAGTCATTGTTGATGACTATACTAGATGGACATGGGTGTTGTTTATAACCCACAAGGATGAGTCGTTCAAGGTATTCCATGTATTTTGTAAAAGAGTTCAAAACGAAAAGGGAATATCAATTGCGTCTATAAGAAGTGATTATGGGGGAGAATTTGAAAACGAACAATTTCAAGATTTTTGTGAAGAAAATGGAATCAAACACAATTTTTCAACTCCTAGAACTCCACAGCAAAATGGAGTTGTAGAAAGAAAAAATCGCTCCTTACAAGAAATGGCAAGAACTTTACTAAACGATTTTTCAACTCCCAAACACTTCTAGGCAAAAGCAGATAATACTTCTTGCTATATACAAAACAGAATATATCTTAGACCTATCTTGAAGAAAACTCCCTATGAATTGTGGAAGGGACGAGCACCCAACATATCGTACTTTCATCCATTCGGATGCAAATGCTTCATTTTAAATACTAAAGATAACTCAGGAAAATTTGACTCAAAAACCGATGAAGGTATCCTACTTGGATACTCTGAAAGTTCAAGAGTCTATAGAGTCTTCAACAACAGAACCAAAACTATTGAAGAAGCCATTCCCGTTAAGGTTGACGAAAATAAGCCTGATAAAGAAATATCAGAGTTAGGAACCTTCTTTGAAAATATACGAGTAAACAAAAATTAGTCAAAGGAAGATGAGTCTAGAGGAACTAAACCTCAACAAGATGATAAAGAGGAAAGAGAGCCTGTAAATCAAAACTGCCAGATGAAGGCACATCATCCACAATAGTAGATCATTGACGAAGCAAAAGATGCAGTAAGAACAAGAAGCTCATTCAAAACCCAAGCACAAATTGCACTATTGTCTCAAATTGAACCAAAAACCACGGACGAAGCCCTGTCGGACGAAAGTTGGGTTCAAGCCATGCAAGAGGAACTCACCCAGTTCCAAAAGAATGACGTCTAGAGGCTTGTGCAAGCACCAAAAGATAGGTCAATTATCGGCACAAAATGGGTAATACAAAAACAAACTAGACGAATTCGAAAATGTGGTAAGAAACAAAGCAAGATTAGTTGCAAAAGGATACTCACAACGGGAAGGTATAGACTTTACTGAAACTTTTGCTCCTATTTCTAGAATAGAAGCCACTAGAATATTACTTGCTTTTGCTGCATGCACAGGTATGAAATTTTATCAAATGGATGTTAAAAACACATTTCTAAATGGAACAATTTCAGAAGAAGTTTGTGTAAACCAACCACTTGGCTTTGAAAACGATTTGCTTCCATCTTATGTTTTCAAATTAAACAAAGTTTTGTATGGACTTAAACAAGCACCAGGAGCGTGGTACGAAAAATTAAGCTCTTTTCTAACAAGAAATAACTTCATAAGAGGAAAAATTGACAGCACCATGTTTAGGAAAGAACTAAAAGATGATTTCATAATAGTTCAAATCTATGTAGATGACATAATATTTGGAGATACTAATGATAATCTTGTCAAGAGTTTTCTAAGCTTATGAAGGATGATTTTGAGATGAGCATGATGAGAGAACTGAAGTTCTTTCTAGGACTCCAAATCATCTAGTCAGACAAAGGAATCAAAATTCATCAGATGAAATATACAAAAGAGCTACTAAAGAAGTATAGGACGGATGATGCAAAACCAATGAAGACTCCAATGCATCCATCCATAATTTTGGGTCTGGACGAAGACTCACCAGATGTAGATAGCACTATGTACCAAGGAATGGTAGGCTCACTCTTGTACCTAACGGCATCCAGACCTGACATCATGTTCAGCGTCTACGTCTGTGCCAGATTTCAAATAAGACCTAAGGAGGTACATTTACAAGCTATTAAACGTATTCTGAGATATCTTAAAGGAACAACTAACTTAGGAATCAGCTTCTATAAAAGCCATAAATTTTCCATATTTGGATATTGTGATGCAGATTACGCAGGGAACAAATGGGAGAGAAAAAGCACTAGTGGAGGATGTCACTTTCTTGGTCGCTACTTAGTTTCATGGACTAGCAAAAGGCAAAGCACGATTGCCTTATCAACTTGCAAAGTTGAGTATGTCGTCGCAGGATAGTGTTACGCAGCTACTTTGGATCAAACATCAGCTGGAAGACTATGACAGTTATGAAAGTAGTATTCCTGTACTCTATGATAACGCTGCTACAATTAATATTTCTAAAAACCCTGTTTTGCATTCTAGGACTAAACATATTGAGATTAAACATCATTTCATTAGAGATCATGTGCAAAAAGGAACCTTCAATCTAGTATACGTTAAAACAGAGGAACAACTAGTTGATATCTTCACCAAACCTCTTCAAGAAGATAGATATATATGGCTAAGAGATAGGTTAGGAATGGAACTGATATGTGAACAATAAAATTGTTGTTTGGCAACCCCTATTCCTTTTGATGATTACAAAGGGGGAGAAGTAGGAATGAATCTATCGAAACCTATCTAAGGGAGAAATTGGAATAATCTGGTAAGGGAGAGAGCACATACTAAGGGGAGAGCCTTAGTATCCTTGTCTTGAATATTTAGAAAACCTAGAAATCAAACTGATGTATGGCTTGCATAAATTGATTGAAACTGTAATATATCTGAAAAGATTTGATAGATTATATTTGTCATCATCAAAAAGGGGGAGATTGTTAAGTCAGATGAAGGAATTCCCAGCAAGGCTTTGAATATGACAAATATAATACATATTGTTATTACTAATCTGGGTAGTAGTGTTTCATATAAGTATAAGAAAAGGCAAAACAAATCAGGGTCGAGCAAAACAAGGATCCAACAAAACAAGCCAAATAATAGAAGGATGATGGCTTGCGTATCAAACGATAATGAATACCAAATGAAGATACGCCAAGAACAATCCAGAGTGAAATATAAGAAATCAAAAACAAAAGCAAAGCAAGACCAAGACAAAGTTGGCTCAAGCACTAAATAAACATCAGATGAAGCTCAAGGGTCAACCATATATATTTAAGTCAACAAAACAATCATCAGTCGTTGGATAACACAAGAGGAAGAAATATTCTTGACAGAATAAAAGTTATTCACCCTCAAGACTGATAAGACGAGATGACAAAGTCAAAGTCTAACCCTTAGACAGAGACTCAGTTTTATAGAAGCAAACAAAGCATGATGAAAAGTGTCTAGAGTCCACTAGTCACAACGAGGAAGATCATACATCATCTACATTCATAAGAAAAGCTCACGGAGTTATCAAAAATATGAAAAGAAAGAGGAGAAATGCAAGAGCCCGAATTCACAAGTCAAAGCTACGTGTGTCAGGGCAAGTACACTTACTTTTTAGAGAAAGGCAACGCCTCCGCAGCTACAATGACGAAAAAAGGACAAACATACCTAGGTCATGATTGAAGTCAGAAATAAAAGGAGACAAATTATGCAAAGGACTTCACGTAACACAGATTAAGCAAGCAAAGCATTTAATGCAAAATCAAACGCATTAAATGAAAAAGATCTGTGTAGCCATGAACGAACGTTTATCTACACCAACGGAATGCTCTGCCTTGTCGCCACCCGCCGAAACGGACACTTGGCATTCGCGACGATGGTTGGACTTTTTTCAAGATTTTGAAAGATGTTGGATTATTAGAGCGACTTATTCTCAAACTGAGACCTCATCGAACTAATAATATTTATTAAATGATTCTCACCAATCTATGTTAATCCCAAACGGGACCCTCCATAGATTAGCGGTTTTCGTAAAAAGAAGGGTTCTTGGAGTCGCCACCAATATTTTACTCAAAACATTGGAAAAAGATATAAGGCAATTGATTTTCATAAATCAACTTTGGCCATTACAACCAGAGTCGGGTAAGGGAGTTGGTTACGTGCGAGGAAGGTGTTAGCACCCCACAACGCCCCTTTCGGGTTCCCTATGACGGATTATTTCATAAATAACAATGTAAAATTACTAGATTACCCCTATTTATTAGAAACGATTATAGATAAAATATTTACATGATGAAAGCTCTAAACATGCAATGCAATAATCAAAAAGCAATAAATAAAAGCAGTAAAGGAAAGGATTTAGAAAGAAACCTTCGAAGCGGGCTTTTATATATTCAAAATGAAGTTTAGGAGGCTTTTTGGCTCTCCTTCCCACTACACGTCCGCTCGCTCCTTTCCCCTAAAGATAATTTTTACTATGGAAATCAGAGAGATTTCCCTTCGACTTGTTCGAATCTCAAGCTAATGGCTCATGACTCAAGAACTTCGTCGGATCGGCTCCCGGAGAGATTTCTAAGGCAGAGAATAGCTCAAAAACCCAAGAATACTCAGCCGGAGGGTTGAGGAATGTGTAAAAAGTGTGGGAGGACGTGCAAATGACGTCCTATTTATAGGATTGAGGCGCAATACGGCCTGGGAGGTCAATACGGCCCGTACTGGGTTTTTGAACTACAGTACGGCCGTATTGAATTTGGTACGGCCGTACTGAGTTTTTTTGAACTACAGTACGGCCGTATTGAATTTGGTACGGCCGTACTGAAGTTTTTGAACTTCAGTACGGCCGTATTGAGTTCACTACGGCCGTATTGTAGTTCAAATGGCTCAGTACGGCTGTACTGAACCTCTGGGAGGGTGTATTGAGCTCCAATCCTCGCACACCCTTATTCTAAGCTACTCTAAGACTTCTAGACCTACAAAGAATCATCCTAGGGTCTTCCAGGAGTCCTTCCGGCTGACTTTCCTTCGGTCTTCGAGAGTCTTTGAGTCTTATTTCCGACCCGGACAATTTTAGGGGTCTACATGCCTCAACGGGCACATTCAAATTGAAATAACGGGCAGATCAATCACAAGGCTATAAATAGCAAGACCTGAAAAGAAAAGAGAAGAGAAGATAAGCAACAAACAATAAGCCAAAACAAACGTCAAAACAATCTTACATCTCTTCTTGTGCAAAAGTTTAATATCCGTGTAAAACGAAGATAGTTTTATCTTAGTGAGTGTAGAAATCATCTTATCCTCTCTATGAGAGTTACATACACACTCTAAACACATTCTTGTAAAACTAGGGTTGAAAACCTTAGAGAGTGTAGAAACCATTCCATTCTCTCTCTGAGAGTTACAAACGCACTCAAAACAACTATCATCTGTAAAGCCTGAAGAGGCTAGCCAGAGAATACTTGTAGAACCAGAAATGGTTTAAGAATACTAGTGTCAGCAAGTAAAGTTGACGAACCAAGAGTGGTTGAGAATACTTGGGCAACCAGAAGTAGTTTAAGAATACTAGTGTCAGCAAATGAAGTTGACAAACCAGGAGTGGTTGAGAATACTTGGGCAACCAGAAGTGGTTTAAGAATACTAGCGTCAGCAAGTGAGGTTGACAAACCATAAATGGTTAAGAATACTTGTAATCCGTTGTGATTAGTGGAACCCTTCAGTTGAAGGAGACTGGATGTAGCTCAAAACGAGTGAACCAGTATAAAAATTATGTTCATTATCATTTGATTTAGAAACGCTGCTTTACTCACATTAACTTATGACTCTGGAAAACTTCGTCTACTACTATCTATTTTCTAAACAATATTTAGAAAAACCTATATTTGTTTGACTAAGGAAACCATTTTCGAACAGACGATAGATCTTCAGACGTAAACTTCTTTTTAACCAGTCTTGCACTTTCCTTACGTAGTTGAAATATTACTTTCTGATAGAAAGTAGAACCTTTGCGAAAACATTTTTAAAATCCTTCATTCACACACATTCAACCCCCCTTACTGTGTATTATCCCCTAAATTTCACTTCTATGTGTATTTCATCTAACTTCAAATATTGGTATCAGAGCTTAACCCCTTGGGTTGAGCATCTAACAATGCAGGGGAACATAATGATCCATAGAAGAACGAAGGATAAGTGGGAAGTCAAAAAGCAAGAAGAACAAACAACTGGCATAGGCAAAACAGGTATCAAAGAATCTACTTCATTGAATCATGTCTTATATGTTTTAGAAGTAGATCACATCAGTTACACTAGGAATATAAACGTAGTAAACCACTGCATCTGGATATCCTTCAGAATGCAGTAAAAAGTTACTGCAACTGAGAATCTTTGTTGGATGAAGTGTCTAGGTAATTTTTCCAGTGTCTAAATATTCAGTTCCTACGTCTGAGAATTCAGTCTAGCATTGTCCAAATAAATGACCTTCATCATTAAACGTAATGCAGTCAGAGACAAACATTCTCCACATTTAAAGACTAAAACGTTTAAGTTAATAAATGACAAAGCCAAAGTTTAGGGTTTCCATTTGAAAAGACAGAACCTTTATTCTAAATTTAATGCAAGTTTTACACCACTCTACACGAGGAAGGCAAAAGGGCACCACGTCATGCGAATTATAATGAAAATAAAAAGAGGAAATATCTTTCTGTTTCAAAAACCTTATATATTCCCTCGCATTCACTAACTTACTCTCTACACTTCATACTTTTGAAACCTAGAATGCTCAATCTCTATCTCTCAATCTCAAACCCTAATTCTTCTTCTCTCAGAAATCTTTCTCTTCCACTGTAATGGCTGCACAAGCTGGAGACGCTGCAAATGTGAACATTCCCACAGAAATGTATGAAGCTACTGACTGCGCTCATACCTTCTCCATAGAGGTAAAGCCAGTTATGTACTTAGAGCATCACTTTGACATTAGCAAGATGCAAAAATGGGGAATACCTATCTGTGAGGATTTGGCTAACTGCGGAATCCTTGGGTATTTCAACATCAAGGAGGTTGTATACCCTGGCTTGATAAAAATGTTCTACAACTCTATGAAGGTTTCTCAAGTATCCTTTATAGGAAAGGTGCTCGAGGTAACTGTCAAGGTCTCTCCTACCACCATTCCACAAGCCATTGGATGCAAGAGGGTCGGAAACGTCTACTATAAAGAGTGGATGTCCAATGCTGGTGAGCTGACCAAGGTCACCAAGACTCTTCACAAGAAGGGTGAAGAAGGACCTATATCCTACAACAAGCTTGATGACAAGGCTAAGATCTATCAGCAAATCCTGAACAAGTCAATCCTGAACAAGATAGGCGGCAAGGATAACATCTCATACATGCACAAGTTTTGTCTGTTCTAGATGATGACTGGAACCTCCTTCAACCTACCTCAAACACTCTTTCAGCATTGGAAAGGATGTTTGAATGATAGCAAGGAATTCGTGGTTCCATGCTCCTAAACAAAATACTCTAGGATCAAAACGTCTATCACACCTTCCATACGCTTGAAAGAGAAGAGGAGAAGTAGAGGATCATGGATATGGGAAGGAACACACGACTCCACCCCATTGTCTTTCACAAGGCTAACCTAGGGAAGATGTCTGTAAGCTATACCATCCCTAACCCCGCGGTGGCCTTAACGATCAAGAAGAAGATCAGAGAAGAACAACCAGTGACGCGCTCAACCAGGAAGCACCAACCATCTCTGTCTCCCAACAAGGCTGAACCATTGGCTATTGCAGCACCAACAGCTAAGAGGAAAATGGTTCTTCAACTAGACGAAGACCCTATGTATGATGATGAGGATAGCCAACCCATCGAGAAGGCTTTGAAAAGAAAAGCTCCTCAACCTCCTCTCGCACCATCTCACCCTACAAAGAAAAGGGTTATAAGGCTAGCCTTAAAGGTGGTATCTGGACTTGTAGCTGAAGTCATCGTCCCTTCAGCTCAAATAAAAACCTCTGTGGATGTTCCTTCTTCTCTTGTCACTACACATTCTCCCTTCGTAAGTGACATTCCTATATCTTCCTCCCTTTTCAACCTCTTGTAAACTCTTTTTGATCCTGATTCCTCTTATAGGTTGTCTCTATAAATATTGTGGCCTTGAGAAAAAGAAAGACGACAATCAGAATCGATCGTCTGACTGCGCCTTCTATGCCTCCTCCCTCTTTCTCAATTAGGCAACCAATGAATCTGCTGATTCTTGAAGGAATGCACCAAGAAACAAATCCCTATTCCATCATTTTTCCTAGAGTTGCTGACCTAGAAGGAAAGGTTGAATTGCTTCAAGATGTCCAACTCACCACCAACAAAGACGTGATAAAGAGGAATAAAGTTGGTATATGTCCAAAGCCACGTCCATACATCATTGACTGGATGATCAACGTGCTTTGTGGACTCTACCCTATCAACTGGGTTGGGCACTATGTATTGCAGAAGCCCACTAAGCATGCCCTGGGGTACTACAAACTGGTATACTCTTGGCTTAAAGAAGGCTCCACCATACTAGACGCTAAAGGAAACCCTCTGCAAGACTTGCAAGGGAACACTCATGTGTATGAAGCCATTCTCCTTAACAAGCCTACATATGCACCAGAGTACTACTACTAGGAGCAACCTCCTCCTCCTACTCCTTTCTCCATGCTTGTACGTTAACCCGCCTTTGGACTCAAGCAAAAGTCACCTCCCTCATCTCCACAAAAGATTAAAGAATAGTCCAGACGCCTTTCGTCTATGTACTACCTTTTTAAGCACTTCCCAGCACTCACTGTCACTGACCCTCACGGTCAAATAGTTGAAAAAGCCTCATCTACATCGTGCCGAGAAGAATACCCTACACTGGTGTACGAATATGAAGAAGGGGTGTACAAGTGCACACTTTATTGCCCAAACATTTCTTTCACTCCATCTGAGGCCTACCTGGCTCTCTCACCAGGTACAATCACTACTCATCCTCCACCTATCTTCAAGAGGAAAATTTACCCAAGAGGGGTGATTAAGTCCAAAACTACATGGACTCCACCACAGGGAACTCCTCAACTCATACTTCCTCTACATCAACAACCATCCTCACCTCCCAAACATAAAAACAAAACTCCATCCACCACAACCATCCTTCTAAGAAAGCCCCCATCCCCTCTACCAAAGGTAGAGTTCATCCAATTACCAAACAAATTCATTCTTATACATATAGGTCACTTACGCTCCCTCTCTGTGTCTGATTTTGCTGTAATTGGCCATCTGCGTCTCTGTATAGATACACCAATACAGCTATACTTACCTCCTTCCCTATACACCAACCAAGATACTCCAATTTCCAATTTCCAGACCAGAACGGGCTGTTCCAAACCAATCAAAGGGCCTAAAAACTTGGTCTAGAACGGGTCGTTCCTAAACCAGAACGGGCCGTTCCAAAAGGTTAAAAGACCTAACAAACCTAGTTTGGAATGGACCATTCTGGGAAGGGAATTTAGCGTTAATTTGTACCCCGGAACGGGCTATTCTCATTTCAGAACGAGCCGTTCTAGAGTGCAAAATTTACACATAACGTTCGGATCCGGAACAGGCCATTCCGGCCCACATCTAATGCCTATAAATAGAAATCTCGGGCATAGTTCTCAAGGCCCCAAAAATTTTGTCCAGAATCCTTAGAGCCCGAAATTTCTCTTTTTTTCTCTCTCTCTCTTTTGTATTTCTTGAGATTTTGTGAGGCACATTGTAGTGTGAAAGGTTGCCACAAAACACCTAAAATCTTCCTATTTTGAAGATTCAATAAAACTCATTCAAGAGGTATTTCAGTTAATCTCTTTCTCTCTTTTTTTATTTCTTATCTATAATATTGTTATAATAAAAATAATCATGTTGACATTTAGAGTCAATTGTGTAATTCAAATTTCAAGCATGTTAATAGTTATTAATAAAAGGGGATTTAATATTTCTATTATTATTATTTTTAATTATAATTTCATCATAGGGTACCAATTAAGGGCGTTGTAGGGGTGCTTAATACCTTCTCTACACGTAACCGACCCCAGAACCCAATTCTGGTTATTAAGGCCATTATTGGATCTTTAAAAAACTTTTCTTTTTCCAATGTTTTGAGTAAAACATTGGTGGTGACTCCATGAACTCATTTTTCAAAACCATTAATTAAGGATTAGTCTAGTGTCTGGGCATTCCTTAATTGATGAGATCTTTAAAAGGATGTCTAAACCATTAGTCGCGAGATCGGAAATTTTCGGGTTGCGACAGATGGCGACTCCACTGGGGACGTTTTAAGAGGGTCAGGCCCATATAAATGATGAAATTAGCATTATAAAAAATAATAATTTAAATATTTTTTTCCCTTTATTTTGTTTGGTTTATTTGTTTGGCTTTCATATCTGTTTGCTTGTTTAAATTCAGCACTTGTTTGGAATAAAAATTGTACACAAACCTTTGCACACAACAGTTCCCCCTACACCCCGGGGCATGAAGGTATTAAACATAGGGAGTGGTTGACGTACGACCGGCCCAAGTTTGGCCTTGGAGCCTGCGAGCCTTGTCAGAATCACACTCAAGGTGATAACTGGTTACTCTAGCCCAAAATATTGCGATAGACCTTAGAGTTTTCCAGGTGACGGCGACAGAGATACTGGGTCCCTATAATGGGGGCACCTTGGGGGCCTTAAGACCAGTGAGATTAGAACTGTCCTATACAATGCACTTTTCTTGCAGGGAGCATAGACCAAGGATTTAAACGTGACTGTTCGTGGGTGTATGTTGATTGAGCATGTGTGTATGCATTTGTTTGCATTATTTGTTTTAATAAGAGTGGATTAAATTTTTAAAACAAGCAAATTGATAATAAAAATATAAAAAAATAGAAAAATTTATACCCTTTTTGTACATTCGTAGGTCATCATATCATAGCATCATATAAGTAGTTTCTTTTTTTAAAAAAAAATAAAAAATAATAGAAATCTCATCTCCATGCATCATTTCCCTTTAGACAATAGAAACATGATAAAGATTAGGCAAAAAAAATGAGATGTATCCTAGATTAGCTCATTAATTTCATTCATTTTATTTTATTAGCTAAAGAGGATTAGGTTGCCGTATGTATAGAAAGTTAAGGAAAGTGAATGCTCTAATATACAATAGTATCTGCGCTTTAAAGAAAAACCCAAATCATCTTTAAAATATTATGGTTTGACCCTTGCTTTGATATGTTTGTTGAAGTAAGTCTTCTTAGAGGTTAGACATAATAATACTCAGCATTCAGCAGGCAGGCTGGAGAGCCCAGGCATAATAATACTCAGCATCAGCAAGCATCCTGGAGAGGCCAGGCATAATAATACTCAGCATCAGCAGGCATCCTGGAGAGGCCAGGCATAATAATACTCAACGTTCAACAAGCAGCCTGGAGAGGCTAGACATAATAATACTCACCATTCAGCAGACAGCCTAGAGAGGCCAAGCATAATAATACTCACCGTTCAGCAGGAAGCCTGGAGAGGTCAGGCATAATAATACTCAACATTCAGCAGGCAGCCTGGAAAGGCCAGGCATAATAATACTCAACATTCAGCAGGCAGCCTGGAGAGGCCAGGCATAATAATACTCACCGTTCAGCAGGCAACCTAGAGAGGCCAGCCATAATAATACTCCCTCTTAAACAAGCTACAAATAAAGGGACACATTATCACAAGAGAAACAATGGAGCTTCTACTCGAAGACTGGAGATCAGGTATACAGTTTGTCAACCTTGTTACCCAATAGAGTACGCAATCAATGCTCAACTACTCTAAAGGGTGAGGATACGAGCAAATACACCTGTCCAAGGGAAGCAACGTAGAAGCATCAATACAGAGACAAGAATAAGACCCGGACAAAATATCTACGTCTTTACTTGCCTTTGGAAAAGCAACACAGCTATTCCAAAGGACAAGTAAAGAGGGGCAGCTGTAGACACCCAATTTCGTCCGGGGGCATACAACAACAAGATAGGACATTAGAGGGCCCAAAAGCCCAAATCAACTATTTTTAGTGGCCCGGAACGGGCCATTCCAAAATCAGAACGGGTCGTTCCCAAGTCCAGAACGGGCCGTTCTTGAATTGGAACGGGCCGTTCCAAAACTCCTAAAAGGCCTAAAAATTGTAGGTTGGAACGGGTCGTTCCTAAACCAGAACTGGTCGTTCCAAAAGGTTAAAAGACCTAACAAACCTAGTTTGGAACAGGCCATTCTGGGAAGGGAATTTAGTGTTAATTTGTACCCCAGAACGGGCCGTTCTCATTTCAGAACGGGCCATTCTAGAGTGCAAAATTAACACATAATATTCGGATCCGGAACGGGCCGTTCCAAATCCAGAACGGGCCGTTCTGGCCCACATTTGATGCCTATAAATAGAAATCTCGGGCACAGTTCTCAGGGCCCCAAAAATTTCGTCCTGACTCCTTAGAGCTCAAAATTTCTCTCTTTTTCTCTCTCTCTCTTTTGTATTTCTTGAGATTTTGTGAGGCACATTGTAATGTGAAAGGTTGCCACAAAACACCTAAAATCTTCCTATTTTGAAGATTCAATAGAGCTCATTCAAGAGATATTTCAGTTAATCTCTTTCTCTCTTTTTTTATTTCTTATCTATAATATTGTTATAATAAAAATAATCATGTAGACATTTAGAGTCAATTGTGTAATTTAAATTTCAAGCATGTAAATAGTTATTAATAAAAGGGAATTTAATATTTCTATTATTATTATTTTTAATTGTAATTTCATCATAGGGTACCGATTAAGGGCGTTGTAGGGGTGCTTAATACCTTCCCTACACGTAACCGACCCCCGAACCCAATTCTGGTTATTAAGGCCATTATTGGATCTTTAAAAAACTTTTCTTTTTCCAGTGTTTTGAGTAAAACATTGGTGGCGACTCCATGAACTCATTTTTCAAAATCATTAATTAAGGATTAGTCTGGTGTTCGGGCATTCCTTAATTGATGAGATCTTTAAAAGGATGTCTAAACCATTAGTCGCGAGATCAGAAATTTTCAGGTTGCGACACCGAGCACTCTTTATTTATGAGATTTTTCAAAAGGTAGTCCAAACCATTGATCGTAAGATCAAAAATGTTCGGGTTACGACACCGGTTTTATCATTAGGTTGTCTCTTTTGAATTACCTTGAAAGATATCCAATGCTTAAAACTTGTTATGATCAAAATATGACATGCATGCCACATGTTTGATGAAATGGTCGTGAGTCTCTAGTGTGCTTTAGAAAGTCAATAACGCATGCTAATTAGTCCTAGCATGTTTTAAATCACTTAAATATTCATGTGTGATTAATTTCTTTACACATCATTGTTCTAAATTTTCGGCCATTTGAATAGTTCCTTGTGCACTTGATATGCTTACATATTGTTTGATGATTTAAGTATGAGATTGATTTTTATGTGCATATTTTACTGCTGGACATTTGCACATTAAACTCTAAGAAACACTCAAATTGTTGTCTCATTAAGCCATCACAAATTGTTAAAAGGATACTCCCGAAATTTTCGCTAATCAAATTTTCAATCACAAGTGTAAAACCCAAGCAAAGGAAGAATATTAATACAAAAAAAAGGAGAAAAGTGGCTAGACATTGTGCTAAAATACCGAGCCATAAACAAGTGTAAAAACAACAAAAAGAGTCAAAAACAAGTAGAAAGGGAACCTTTGCTAGACTTGTGGACGTTGGACAAATTTTCTTACCTTAGCAATTGGAGTTATTCTTGGATCTTTGAAGAAACCTTAATGGCCGAATGACACTCTTAATTCAAATATATTAAGTGCAACATTTCTTTACACATACTTGTTGATTCCATTTTAGTTCCATTCTAGGAATTAATCTTTTGAGTGTTTGCCTTTCTTAATGTGCCTTAATTTTAGCTTTGTGTCTTATTTCTACTCTTAAGTTTTCTCACATTCATCTCCACTTGAGTTTAGCCTTTTTAATTGTGTCTTTTTAGTTTTTATTTTTTGGCCTCTTGTACTCTTGGTTTAGTTTCTTCTTGGCATAGGTGAGGAAAGCTTCTAAAACCACACACACTCTTAGTGGATTGAGTGGAGGGGTTGTCCGAATTTGTTTCCAAGGTTCTTTGGAGGATTACACCAAAAACTAAGAGAGAAAACACCAAAGGAGAGGATTAACTTGGGTGTTCTTTGTGAAGGGAACAAGTTGGAGGCATGAATACTTAATTTCTTAAATTGTTTTCTCTTATGCAAGTTTCAACCACTTGTATTTTTTGGCTTTGTTTCCTTTGGTTTTTGGTTTGTAATTGGCCTCTTTATTAAGTAGTTTTAGGGTAATTCAAGTAGTGCTTGTGGGAGTGGCTTGAATACCACCAAGGTCACTTCAAGCTCCCACCCTAGGGAATCCGTCTAGCACATGCTTTAATTACTTTCTTTACATGTCTATTGCTTTAATCCGACTAGCACATGCTTAGGTTCTTTGTACCTTGCTTGTTTCGTTTAGAAGGCTTCAAGTTGCCTACTAGGGGGTCCTACACACACACACACTCAATTCTTGTGCAGATTTTCTTTTTGTGAGAAAAGTGTAAGAGGGCTTAGTGATTTTTACTTGAAAAGGCTTGGTTATTAAGTGATTCCTTGTAGTCCACCTCCCTTGATAATTCAATTTGTACACTTAGGCCTTCTAATACCAATCTTATCTAAAAACATTTGTGAAAACCTCTTATCACTCACTCTTTGTGAAAACCTTTTGAACTCTATTTTTGAAAACCTTTCTTGATCAAAGATGAGTGATCATTCTAGTGTACATGGTCATAACTCTTATAGTAGTAGACCTAGTTATACCAGTCCTTCAAGCATTAGCATTTTTTCGCTCTTACTCCTGAGTTTTAATAATAGGCTCAAAATTATGATTTTCATTAATCGATAATGTTGAAGATGAATGTACGTCCACCACTCCAATTGAAAATTTATCAAAATGACATTCTTTACGAAGAAATTTATGTAGTGTTGCACATGCTAAAAATTATTCTAAACAACATTTCAATTTTTTTATAATTTGTAATTTAAAATATTTTGTTTATAAATTTATAAATGATTGAAAAAATAGTGAGACAGTTATCCTACTCTTTTATAACTAAATATGTCCCTTCATTTTATATTGGTATTTGAGTGAAAGTTTGTCTTTCATACACTTTTATTCATTTAAAATATCTTAGAAATTTACAAACATCAACTGGGAGAAAAAATATATAAAATTTGTTACAGGTACAAAATAATTTTTTAATTTTTAAATTGCTTTCAATTATTCACTCATGAAGAAATATCTTTAGTATTGAATTCTAAGATACTACAATGTCTTATGTTAATTTTCTTTTTTAAAATATAAAAAATTTTAATTTCACAATATAAAAATTAAAAAAAATAAAATTCATAGTAGAAAAAGGAAATAAAATAATTATTGAGACATAAAATGGGAAGGATAACAGTAACAAATTCAAGAGAGAGAGAGATCGCAATTTTTGTGCTAAGAGGGTTCTTCCCCCAACTAAGATCCATTCTTATCCCATTCTACTCACAGAAACCCTAACTCAAATTCATCTTATATATATATATATATATATATATATATATATATATATATATATATATATATATTTGTTCTAATAAATCTAAATTGATTACAAGGTCTTGAAGATCTACAGTTGATTACAGAGATCATAATATCAATTTTAGCTTTCACCTTTCCCTTTTCTTGACGCATGTTATAAAAAAATTACTACTAAAAGTTGAAATTTCAAGCATTTTCTGTGTTATATAACTGATAAACAATCTCAACTAAATAGAGCAAAATAGAGCAAATAAATTAAAGAGAACGGAAAGAAAAATAGAGCAAGTCAATGAAACTATCATTTACGTAGAGAAGTTTCACCAAATAGGGGAATAGAATGGGAACAGTAGTTTCACCAAATAGGGGAATAGAATGGGAACGGTAGTACAGTATTATATATGAGTATGTAGTATGATGGAGGACCATCCTTGGAGCTTTATGTAGGACCCATCACTAGGTCCATGGCTAGGAGATTGGAAGAGGATAGGGGAGCTAACACCCTTAGAGACATGCTTCTTATGGCTATTAATCATTCTCCTAAGCCTTGTTAGCATTAAATTTATTATTCCTATTTTACCCTTGTCTTTAATTTCGTATCTTACCCTTGTATTTTGGGTACCTTAGACATAGGATTTATTTAACTTGTATTTCCTATTTTACCCTTGTATTTTAGGGTGTCTTAGTCATAGGATTTATTTTTACTTGTATTTCCCATTTGACCCTTGTATTATGAGGTACCTTACATTATAGGATTTTATTTTATAGCTAGTGTATTTTATTAAGGTTGGAAACTAGGCCTAGACATGTTTTTTGGTGGCATTGGATTTATTTTTGGACATGGCAAGGCTTAGGCCCAAGTGGAGGGCACCTAGGTTGGATGGTCTTATCATACACCTAGATGTAGCTTAAACAAACCTAAAGATTCCATCCTTGGTCACCAAGTAGCATCTAGGGTTAATTTAGGTTTCATTTTAAATGCATTTGGCTTGCATTACTTGGCCATGCACTCTCAAATGTAACCCTAAATACATCTTCCCTTCTATAAATATCCTAGGCTAGCCTCCTTGTAGATGTTAAGTCAGACGAAGTAATTCCTAGCAAAATTTTGAATGAGACAAATATAATACATATTGTTATTTCTAACATGTGTGTTAGTGTTTCAGAAAAACATAAGTACAGGCAAGTTGAAGTAAAGAGCATGTGTTACCTCTTGTACTAGAACCAAGATAAAGGAAGGAAAGCTTCAAGCATCAGACAGAAAGGTCAAATGAAGCCAAGTCCAGCACAAGAAGAAAAATGATCAAGCTCTAGATGAAACACATTTATGAACGAGAAAACAACACAAGAAGAAAAATGATCAAGCTCCAGATGAAGCACATTCATGAACGAGAAGAAGTCCATGAAGACCACAGACAAAACTTCTTTAAGTACCAGATGAAGATTAGTCTAGGAAAAGCACAGCACGAGGATGAATCAAATACCAGACGTAGGTGTGTCAAGCACAACCTAGAGCGCAACATAAGGACTCAGACGAAGGTTGGTCAAGAATCAAACTAAAGTCAACTACATATCAAACGAAGGACAGCACTGACTGAAAAGAATTCCAGATGGAAACAAAGTCTATCCATCTACAATGTTGACTAGACCAATGAAATTCAAAACATTAATGACAAATGCTCGGATGAAGATCAAGTCTTGAGATGCACATGGACTACCAGACGCAGACGAAGACTGTCATGCAAGCATTTGAAGAATCAAGTCTCAAGGGACAATTCAGGCATAGTCTACAATCATACAAAAGCTCTCAATGTGATCGCGCGATGAAAGGAAGAAAAGAAAAAGAAAAAAAGCAAGCGCAAAAGTAAAAACATGCATGTGTCAAAAAAAGTACATTACTTTTTTAGATAAAGACAACGTCTCTGCAACTACGATGATCGAAAAAGGACAAAAAGTTCCTAGGTCTTAGTTAAAGTTAGACACTACAGCTAACAAAACGTAAAAGACTTCACGCAATGTCTATAAACAGGAAGCAACACTTAATGCAAGATCTAATGCATTAAATGAAAGATCGAACTAGTCATGAACGACTACATCCTACTTCAACGGACACTTGCAACAGGAAAATTTTACAGAGACTATATATATGTCATGACTTCAAACCTGGAAAGGTTGGCGAAGAGAGTGATTTAAAGCCCAAGAAGGAAAGAAACCAGAGACAGAGCATACATAGTCAAATGTACAATATTGTATTGTATTTATCTCTATATACTAAGGAGTTCTAAGTGTAAATTAGGAACATAAACCTTAGTGAGTGTAGTAAATCTTTGTATCTTCTCTATGAGAGTAAACCACACACTCAAAACAATTTATCTATCATTTCTAAAGCCTGAAGAGGCTAGGGAAAGAATACTTGTATAAGCTTGGAGAGGCTTGTCAAAGAATCCTCACTAAGAGCCTGAAGAGGCTGAACAAAAAATACTATAGCTAATGAGTGAAGTTAGCCAACCAAGAGTGGTTGATAATACTCTGGGACCAGGAGTGGTCGAGAATACTCACTAAGAGCTTGAAGAGGCTGAACAAATAATACTAGTGCTAATGAGTGAAGTTAGCCAACCAGGAATGGTTGATAATACTCGGGGACCAGGAGTGGTCGAGAATACTCACTAAGAGCCTGAAGAGGCTGAATAAAGAATAATAGCCCCAATGAGTGAAGTTGGTGAACCAGGAGTGGTTGATAATACTCGGGGACCAGGAGTGGTCGAGAATACTCACTACGAGCCTGAAGAGGCTGAACAAAGAATATTAGTGCTGACGAGTGAAGTTGGTGGGCCAGAAGTGGTCGACAATATTTGGCAAACTAGAAGTGGTGATAATACTTGTACTTAATTGAAAATCTAGTGGAACCCTTCAATTGAAGGAGATTGGACGTAGCTCAGTCTGAGCGAACCAATATAAAAACCTTTGCACTATTTATCTATGTTTTAGACGCAATTTCATGTAGTTGATATAGCATACTAAATATTTTGTCCATTGCTTATTTTTCACTGTAACTCTCTTCAGACGAAAAAGACACTTGCTTAACGTATTATTTTAAGAAACATTTTCCTTGTGCAGACAATAAACTTTCAGATGGAAAATCCTTTGTTGAGAAAATCCTGCACACTTCTTAAGTATTCAAAATAAAATTTTTATTGGACAAAAAAGAGTCCCTCTGCGAAAATAGTTTTAAAAATCCTCCGTTCACAGCCACACATATTTAACCCCCCCTTCTATGTGTTTTTCCTCTAACTTCAATTGGTATCAGAGCTTGACCCCCTGGGTTGAGTAATTAACATTGCAGGGGAAGAATACGATCCATGGAAGAACGAAGGACAAAAAGGAAGTCGAAAAGCAAGATGGATAAACAACTGGTAGAGGTAAAACACGTATCAACTCATTTACTTCTATGAAGCATGTTCCAAATGTTATAAAAGTATATCACATCAAATACATTGGAATATTAATATATTTACCGTCCATTTTCGTCTGAAACTCAATCAAAAAACAAATATAGTAAATCACTACGTCTGAAAATCCTTTAGAGTGCAGTAAGAAATTACTGCATCTAAGAATCTTCGTCCGATGAAGTGTCTAGGTAATTTCCCTTGCGTCTGAATATTCAGTCCTTGCGTCTAAAAATTCAGTCTGGCACATTCCTAATAAATGACCTTCATCATTAAATGCGAAATCTGTCAAAAGCAGTCGGAGACAAACATTCTCCGCATTTAAAGGATAAAACTTTAATTAAATGAGTGACAAAACCGTCATTTAGGGCTTTTATTTGAAATGATAGATCCTTTACCCAGAATTTAATGCAAGTTGCGCATAACACATGTCACTCTACGCGAGGAAGGAAAAAGGGCGCCACATCAAACAAATAATAATAAAAATAGAATTATTTTTCTGTTTCAAAACCCTATATCTTCCCTCGAACTCACTATCTTGCTCTTTATGCTTAAAGACTTCAAACTCTCAAGTTTTCTCTTTGAACTCAAACCCTAATCTTCTCAAACTTTTCTCACTCACTATAATGGTTGTCCCAACTGAGAACGCTCTAATTGTGACCATCCCCACGGAGATGCGCGAAGCCACTGACTGCGCTCATACCTTCTCCATGGAGGAAAAGCCAGTGATGTATCTGGAACATCACTTCAACATCAGCCAGATGAAAGAATGGGAATACCCATTTACGAGGATTTGGCTGATTGTGGAATCCTCGGGTATTTCAACATCAAGGAGGTTGTATACCCTGGGTTGGTGAAGATGTTCTAAAGATTCCTTGAAGATCTCTCAAGGATCCTTCGAAGGAAAAGTGCTTGGAGTAAAAATCAAAGTCTCCCCTACCACCATCGCACAAGCCATTGGGTGTGAGAAGACAAGCAACATCTACCACAAGGGGTGGATGTCTGATGCAGGTGGTCTGTCCCAAGTCACCAAGGTCCTTCACAAGGAGGGTGAAGAAGGACCTATAGCCTACAGCAAGTTTGAAGATAAGGCTAAGGTCTATCAGCAGATACTGAACAAGTCGATCCTTCACAAGGTAGGCGCCAAGGACAGCGTCTCAAACTTGCATAAGTTCTGCTTGTTCTAGATGATGACTGGAACTGCTTTCAAACTCCCTCAACTCCTATTTTAACACTAGAGAGGGTGTTTGAAAGGCAAGAAAGAGTTCGTGGTTCACACCATGCTCCTCAACAAAATCCTCTGGGACCACAAAGTCTACCACACCTTCTTTGATAATACTTGTACTTAATTGAAAATCTAGTGGAACCCTTCAATTGAAGGAAACTGGACGTAGCTCAGTTTAAGCGAACCAGTATAAAAACCTTGGCACTATTTATCTATGTTTTAGACACAATTTCGTTTAGTTGATATAACATACTGAATATTTCGTCCATTGCTTATTTTTCACTGTAACTCTCTTCAAACGAAAAAGACACTTGCTTAACGTATTATTTTAGGAAATATTTTCCTTGTGCAGATGATAAAATTTCAGACAGAAAATCCTTTGTTGAGGAAATCTTGCACAGTTCTTAAGTATTCAAAATAATATTTTGATTGGACGAAAAAGAGTCTCTTTGCAAAAACGGTTTTAAAAATCCTCTATTCACACAAACATATTCAACCCCCCTTCTATGTGTTTTTCCTCTAACTTCAGTAGATACTTTGGAAATTAATATATTGAGAGAGCCTTTGTGCCTTGATATTTTCCTTAGTATCCCTTGGCTATATTCGGCCAAACCCTACCTATCTTCACCTTGAGAGAAAACCCTAGAAGTGGCCTTCATCATCCATGGAGTGAGCCAAACCCTAGAGTCTCCTTTCAAGCCTTTCATCAAACACCTTCTATCCAACCTCCATTTTTCTCCAATCTTCCATCATCATTCCCTTAACTACGAGTCACACTTGAAGAGCTTGATCCAAGGAGTCAAGGCTTCCTTCACATTGGTCATCATCTCCGCACCAATGCAAGCAAGGATGCCATCATAGTATTATTAGCAAGAGAAAAAAAATGGAGAAGACATGAGTATAGAAAAAAAGAGATGAAAAGTCACTTCAAACAATCCTCCAAAATCTGATGGGTTTGGATTAGATTGCTTTATGAATTTGGTATTTATAGATACCACTAAAAAGTCCTTCAAAATCCCTCTAATACAACAACCCTTTAAAATCCCTATATTTTTGAATACCAATGGATTGTTTTTAAGTTGTAAAAAGTTTCAAATGAATAACAATGGATTTTAATAGACTCTTTAAAAAATTTTGAAAATCTAGATTAAATACCATTGGAATGTTTTTAAGTGACATAAAATCCTGATCGAATACCAACGAACTTTTTTACTCAAAAAAAATCTTTTAAAATCCTATGAAATCCTAAACCAATACACCCCCCTGAGAATCGAGCATTTATTATGTATGAAATGTATCCCTATCAAATATTATTTTCTATCATGTTAAAGCTTATGTTTCTCATATATTGTTGATTGGCATGTATTTTCATAGTAATTGTCATTTTATCCCAATGATTATTACATTTTAACAATTGATTAATACTATCAAGTGGGAGCATGTTAAATTATTTTAATTATAGTTTTATTAGTAATAAAAAATAATTAAATATTATTCTATTATAATTAATTGACAATTATATGTCAATTATAATTGTTATAGAATTTTAGTAGAAAAGTTTTATGATGAGAATGATCCTATGATGAATTTAGTCATTTACTAAGAGTGGCATGTTGAGAGACCCGTACATGTTGTAAGGAGTTATATATTGATTATCACATTAAACTAATATACACATTGACTTGATTTCTTAGAAAATAGATACAAAACTGCACTTAGGATCATTTCGTTTTCTCTAAGACAACTCTAATGAATATAGGTCAATAATATAATATTTCCAATTATATATTATCATATAAATATGCTATAATGTGTATCTGACTTTTACATACATATTGATGGGAACAAAAAATATCTTTTTCTTTTACACACAATAATGATGAGAAACATTAAAATATCATAAAAAAATAGAAAAAGATCACACAATTTATTTAATGTGCTTCAATCCCTCATGCTTACATCTACAAGGATGTTCATTATCTATCTCAAAATATTATATATATATATATATATATATATATATATATATATATATATATATATATTGAAAATCCTCCCTTTAAGTTTTGTGGGTGAAACTAAAATTCTCCTTTACAAGTTTTCTGGTGAAACTTGGAAACCTTTTTTCATATGACATCGTCTCTCATTTAAGGTGGTAATCCCCTCTACAGGTCGAGTGTTTAGGGTTTAAGGTTTCTTCTCATCTCAAAAATCTCTATTTATTGACCTTACATCGTAATCTTAAAAGAGGAAACAAATATCTAAAATAAATACAATATATTTCAATTCTAAACAATATCCTAAAAGAATCAATAGCTTTTAAAATCTAAATAATATCTTAGATATTTGAATTTGAAAATTTGAATCGTTTTTCCAACAATTCTTCCCTCAATTAAAATTTTCAAACTTAATCTTCTTATTGCCATTGTTGCCACCCGCCGAAACGGACATTGGCGTTCGCGACGATGGTTGGACTCTTTTTAAGTTTTGAAAAATGGTGGATTGTTAGAACGACTTATTCTCAAACTGAGACCTCATCGAGCTAACAATTTTGTTTAAATGACTCTCACCAATCCATGTTAATCCCAAGCGGGACCCTCCATGGATTAGTGGTTTTCGCAAAAAGAAGGGGTTCTTGGAGTCGCCACCAATGTTTTACTCAAAACATTGGAAAAAGATATAAGGCAATTGATTTTCGCAAATCAACTTCGGCCATTACAACCAGAGTTGGGTAAGGGAGTTGGTTACGCGTGAGGAAGGTGTTAGCACCCCACAACGCCCCTTTCGGGTTCCTTATGACAGATTATTTCATAAATAATAGCGTAAAGTTACTAAATTACCCCCATTTATTAGAAACGATTATGAGTAAAATATTTACATGATGAAATCTCTAAACATGCAATGCAACAATCAAAAAGCGGTAAAAGAAAGGATTTTGGGAATAAACCTTTGAAGCGTGCTTTTATATATTCAAAACGAAGTTTAGGAGGCTTTTTGGCGCTCCTTCCCACTACACGTCCGCTCGCTCCTTTCCCTAAAGATAATTTTTACTATGGAAATCAAAGAGATTTCCCTTCGACTTGTTCGAGTCTCAAGCTAATGGCTCATGACTCAAGAACTTCGTCGGATTGGCTCTCGGAGAGACTTCTAGGGCAGAGAATAGCTCAAAAACCCAAGAATACTCAGCACGAGGGTCCAGAAGTGTGAAAAAAGTGTGGGAGGACGTGCCAATGACGTCCTATTTATAGGATTGAGGCGCAATACAGCCTGGGAGGTCAATACAGCCCGTACTGAGTTTTTGAACTACAGTACGGCCGTATTGAATTTGGTACGGCCGTACTGAAGTCCAAAAACTTCAGTACGGCCGTATTGATTTCACTACGGCCCGTACTGAGTTTTTTGAACTACAGTACGGCCGTATTGAATTTGGTACGGCCGTACTGAAGTTCAAAAACTTCAGTACGGCCGTATTGATTTCACTACGGCCGTATTGTAGTTCAAATGGCTCAGTACGGCCGTACTGAACCTCTGGGAGGGCGTATTGGGCTCCAATCCTCACACACCCTTATTCTAAGCTACTCTAAGACTTCTAGACCTACAAAGAATCATCCTAGGGTCTTCCAGGAGTCCTTCCGGCTGACTTTCCTTCGGTCTTTTAGAGTCTTTGAGCTTTATTTCCGACCCGGACAATTTTAGGGGTCTTCAGCTGCCCCCCCTTTACTTAGTCGAACGGCATTTTGGTGTACCGGTTGACAAGTAAAGGAGTTAACCCAATTGTCCGGGGAGTAAGCGATCCTTCCGACTTGTAGTGTCTTCCGGTGGGAAAATTGTTGAGTGGCCTCTCCAGGTTGAGTATTAGTTGTCGCCTCTCCAGGCTCGTGCATACCTTGGTGTTTCTGACAACCTCGGTAGCGTGAGTTTGCCCTCTCCAGGGTCTGCATGCCTCCATGTTTCTGACGATGTTGGCAGCTGCATACCTCCGTGCTTCTGACGACGGGGTAGCTGAGTATTAGTCGTCGCCTCTCCAGGCTCGTTGCATACCTCGGTGTTTCTAACAACCTCGGTAGCTGCATACCTCCGTGTTTCTGACGACGTCGGTAGCTGAGTATTAGTCGTCGCCTCTCCAGGCTCGTGCATACCTCGGTGTTTCTGACAACCTCGGCAGCTGCATACCTCCGTGTTTCTGACGACGTCGGTAGCTGAGTATTAGTCGTCGCCTCTCCAGGCTCGTTGCATACCTCGGTGTTTTTGACAACCTCGGTAGCTGCATACCTCCGTGTTTCTGACGACGTCGGTAGTTGAGTATTAGTCGTCGCCTCTCCAGGCTCGTGCATACTTCGGTGTTTCTGACGACCTCAGTAGCGTGAGTTTGCCCTCTCCAGGGTCTGCATGCCTCCGTGTTTCTGATGACGTTGGCAGCTGCATACCTCCGTGTTTCTGACGACGGGGTAGCTGAGTATTAGTCGTCGCCTCTCCAGGCTCGTTGCATACCTCGGTGTTTCTGACAACCTCGGCAGCTTGAGTTTGCCCTCTCCAGGGTTTTGTGATGATTTTGTCTCCACAGTCCACGATGCTGCTTCGACAGTTGTTTTCGATTTTGGTGCCGCTGAGGGCTGGATAACGCAGGGATCCGTCTAGGGGATGTGCAGTTACTCATAGGTTCTTGTGTCCCAACTTTCCATTGCGTAGTTGGTGCCCACTGGGGAAATTCTGATTCCTTGGGGATGCAGACACAAAGATGCTCTTTCTGATGTGAGCGATGCCTTATGATTGGCTGACGTCCTTTCGACGTTTGTGGAGTATCCCGGTTATCCTTATTCTTGTGACTCTTTTTTGATTTTGCTGGTTTTGCTGCCTCTGCGTAGGCTGTTGTCCGCTGGGGGATTCTGTTATTTTGATCTTTTCTGATTTTCCTTTTTTTGAAGGGGTGCCTCTGAGTAGGCGAATGAGAATTGAGGATCTTGTGTATCCCAGAGTATTATTTAGAAAGCCTCTGCAGGCTTAGCTTCACTCGTCGCTTGAGTTGGAAAGCCATCTTCCACTGAGGAAGTCTGAGTCCTTTGACTCGGATGCTTTGTTTTGGACGATCATGCTTCCGTTGAGGAATCTTGCTGCTCTTGCTCTGATAGCTTTCACTGGGAATTCGGCCCAAGAGTGCAAGCTGAGATGTCTGGGGAGTATTATTTCGGCAAGCCTCTCCAGGCTCAGTTATTCTGTACGATTTTGTTGGATTTTTCTGAATCTTTGCCTTTTTTTGTCGATTTTCGGCTTTTTCTGTACGGAGGGATCTCAAACACACTCACAGATAAAGTATGCAGAGGAATGAAGATGTTGTTGATGTACAAAAGAATGGGCCAATACGGGCCATATTGAATTCAATACGCCCGTATTGGTGTGGTCGTTATGGCCAATGCTGTCGTATTCATTTCAGTACGCCCGTATTGAGTTGAAAATTTGTTCATAGCCCTAATTTTAGTACGGGTGTACTGAACATGGTACGGGCGCTTTGTTTTTTTCTGAAGTTTATATGTTTTTTGTTTTTTTTGTTTTTTTGTTTTTTGTTTGTTTTTTCAATAAACAGAGAATAAGTGATCTTCCAGTACACCTATCATCTGTATGCATGTATGCGGTATGATGCACCTAATTCTATTTGATTTATTTTTCAAAAGAATTAACCGATGCGTTTCTTTGCTTGGATTTTTGCCATTCCTCTAGACGGGCTGTGCGCTGCCGATTTCTGTAACCGAGGAATGACGCGTGTTATATTGAGATTGGTGTCATCGACCCAATGATCCTTCTCTTCCTTTAGAAGATGTATCAACCCTCCTATTGACCACTATATCTCCATGTTTCCACTAGATTATTCTAAAATCGTTTGGGACAAGAGAAAAGAGGGGAAAGATATTTTTTGTTCAAAAGTTTGTGTTTTAGAGGGGATTATTATTGTTTTGAAAATGGTTTTTGTAAGAATGGCTGGCCAAGGTAGGTTTATGTGTTTAGGCTTGTTTGATTAAACACTTATGAAGTTAAGAAAGTCTTGTTATTGACGTTGTGATTTGACAACTTAGATAGTTTCCCTTGAACCTTTCTTTTTGAATTCAGCTCAGGGTACCATCATGGATTTTGCTTTTTGACTGTCTTTATTTTTGCCTAAAACACCCTTTTGTGGCGTCTTAGTGGACCTTTGTTTTTGTTTATTTTTGCAACCCTAACTTTTGCCTAGGTCACCCTTTCGTGGGATTCCTAGCGGGTTCTTTGCTCTTATTTTTGCGCAGCCCCCTTTTTGGGTTTCCTGCCGAGCTTTTTTGTTTTTATGATTTTTGTTCTTTAAAGGATTCCTTTTTTTATCCATGATGGCACTTGTCGAGGCCAAGGAATGGTGCTCCAAGTTGTCATACACACTTCCACATAAAAATGATGCGGGTTTATTGTTATTAAGACGATTTTAACCTCATTCATGCTTATTCAAACAGGGTTAAAATAATGTGGTCTAGAAATTTATTGCAAGCAAGAAAAGAAGCAATAAGAAATAATAAAGAACGATTTTATTATAATTATAGCGGAAACATGTGCCCTATCGAGGCTCGGGGGTCAGGCTGTCCCCGAGGAGTAATCTCTAACAGTCATCAGGTCTATACATCCCTATCGGAAGGAGAAGAGCACTTGATGACGACGACCGGCCTTGACCCTTGTGAACCGGCCTTCCTAAAGATCTGGCTTAAAGAACGTCGAGAAGGATCTTGGTTCCTCTTCGTCCTTTGATCTTTATCCTCGGATTCTTTATTTTCCTCGGTTTTTTCTTTTTTCTTTTTCTTTTCCTTTATTCTTGGGAGCTTTATCATGAAGATCTTTGGGAGTGTAGATCCTGCCACTCCTAGTCATGCCCCCAAGTCCAGCGATGTTAGAGATATCGCTGTCGGCAGAAGAATGGATGTCGTATATCCATGGCACAGCCTTATTCGATTCGTAGGGAAAAGGTCTTGGAGCAGTGATCCTTAACGGTGTCGGACCTTCCCCTTTATTCGTCTTGATTACCAACAACGGAGTTGATGTGCGTTCGCTTGGCGCGGTTGTTGGCTTACACTTAATAACAAACGGCGTGCGATCCATTCTGAACATACGCATCGGTTAATTCTTTCTTTTTATTAATGTTTATTAATGAATTACTAGGAGGGATGTATGCAAATGAATGACTATGAAATGCAAAGGCAATTGAAAGATTTCATAGATCTCAAAAATTCGATTTATTTAATCAAGGAAAGTGTACAACTTGTTATACAATGCTTTGAAGCAATTTTTTACAAAATGAGAAGAGCCGATAGAAACCCACAGGCGGGTTCATGTTTCTTCTCCATTCATCTTCGGCTTCCTCTACATGACGGGCCATTGCCTCAACTTGCGTATGGACTGCTTGGCTCATATCATCACTAATCTTTTGAGTGTCCTTCGCCTTTTGAATGTGGTAGTTGATCATGGCTTGCAGCTCATTAAGCTCGTCTTCGGCTCGATCCTTCTCCTCTTGGAGTTTAGCCATATGTGCTAGTCCTTCCTTTTCCTTCTTGCGAAAATCGGAAAGGCTTGCGGTTTGTTGTTGAGCAACTTCCCGCCATTGCTGCGCATCGGATCGAGTCAAGAGTAAGTCATCCTGCATGTACTTGATCAACTGTGCCTGCCTTGCGTACTCGGCTTCAAGGTGTGCTATCTTTGCGTCAACATCTCGGAGTTGACTACTCGGTTCGACCTTTGGCATTTTGGATGCCCGAGTAGCCTTCTCATTAAGGTTAGCACACTCGTCCTTGAGCCGCTCTATCTCATGGTCTTTTTTCTTGCACTGCCTTTGTAGACCGTCAATGGCGAAACTGGATTCTTCGTTTTTCTCTTCAAGAACTCTCATCTGAGCTCCCATGATTTCCAGCTTTTTGGTCAAGGCATCGACTTGTTCTTGTAGCACCCTCCTTGTGACTGCGGTTGCGCAAGAGGTGGATGGTTGGGGCACCCCCCTCTCGCTCCTCCAAATCTCGTAGTCGGTGGAGACGGATACCCGAGGCTTTCCAAGCTCTTGATCTTCCTCGTAGATTGGTCTCTCCCACGCTCTAATGACAGCGTGCATGTCCCTCTGATGCTCGGAATCAAAGGAGAAACACAATCCTCCAAGCTCCTCTTTGGTAGGAACAATCTGAGTCCTCATAAGTTGTCTCATAGCCAATCTAGGTGAATAAGCTATGCAACCTCTGAGGCCCATCAAGGGTATGCTTGGGTAACTGCCGCATCTCATCAATACATTGCTCGGACGGAACCAAGGACAAACCCATGTGAAGTGCTCAATGCTCCACTGTTCCATCTCTTCCTTCCATTCGGAAGCATAACGGCGGCATACGGGGATCTTTGAAAAACTCCTCAACGGATCGGGCAAAGTCCCCATGTGACTAGAGGCATAGAAGTGTGTGATGCTCCACACATATAATAAGGAGGTGCAACATCGGATAATCTTCCCTTGCTTCTGCTGAGACATGTTGACAGAAAGCAAGGTGTCGGCAAGAATGGCAGGCACGGGACTCTTCATGTGCACGTCCCATGCGAAGAAAGCATCCAGAGCGGCATGGTCCACTGTGTTAGCGTGAAAGGGGAATAGGATTGTCCCAAACACAGCTAACGCTAGAGTCTTGTTGAAAGCTGACCAATCTCCCTCACCAGCTAAGGAAGAAAGGTGATCCTCGATCATAGCGAGCTTCCAACCTTTGATACTGCCGTTCCCCACTAAGACAGATGATCGTGATGGTAGTTTGACTTGAGTAGCGACCCTCTCCACGGCCACATAATTACCATGAAAGACATAGACCCCTGCTGATTTGGGCCATCGCAGCATGAGCTCGTACTCCTCGAGAGTAGGAACTAAGTCAAACTGGGGGAACTCGAAGCAATGCAGATCGGGACTCCAAAAGTGAACCAATGCTCTCAGAAAGGCCGGATCCACACATATCTTCATCAAATCGAGGACTCGTCCATATGATTTCTCGAACTCAACACGAGCCTCACGTGGCATCAAAGAACAGAGGTGATCCAACCTCTCAGCACGGTATAATAAGAAGTCCACTTTCTTCAACTGCCCTTGCACTCCCCTAGATCCCTCCATGATCTACGATAAGAATGCATGATATGAGATGATGGCGTTGAATATGCATGCATTGTATTTTTTTCAACTAAGCATTATCATGTTTTCAGGATGTTCCTAAGATGATGCATGATATTGCTTGGTTTGGATAAATAATCTTTTCTTTTTTTTTTTTTTTTTGGGTATTTTGTTTTTTTTTTTGTATTTTTTGGGTGAAAAGGGAAACTACCTATATGAATGTGATGAAGGTAGATGTTAACACCATGTAATGGAAGATTCTTATTCCTATTTATTCTTATTTTGAAGGGGAATGTTGTATGTTTAAAGATTGCAATGTATGCTCAAACAATGTCACATAAACAATGCACAAACAATTCACTCATCCACGAACAGTCACGAGCGAATCACGAGGTAGGGGTATCCTGCAGAAACGTGCATATTCAAGGAGGTTCTAACTGTTCTCACTGGTCTGAGGCCCCCAAGGTGCCCCCATTATAGGGACCCAATTCCTCTCGTCGTAAGTCGATGGAAAGTTCCAACGCACTGTCGAACTTGAGTTCATGGTTATCACCTTGAGTGATGCTTTCCGACAACGGTCTACGGGCACCTATGGACCCATTCGACAACCGGTCGTACTAACATCCACTCCCTATGGCTTTCCACTCATGCCCCCGGGTATAAAGGGAACTGTTGTGTGCAAAGGTTCGTGTGCAGTTTATATTTCAAACAATTGCAAAAATTTAAACATCCAACAGTTATTAAAGCCAGCTAGATAAAACATGTTATCATACAAGTGAGGGGTAATTAAGTAATTTTAAACTATTATTTTAGAAACAATCCATCACTAAATGGGACTGACTCTCGAGGCTTTCCCAGTGGAGTCGCCATCTGTCGCCACCCGCCGAAACGGACCTTGGCATTCGCGACGATGGTTGGACTCTTTTTAAGTTTTGAAAAATGGTGGATTGTGAGAACGACTTATTCTCAAACTGAGACCTCATCGAGCTAACAATTTTGTTTAAATGACTCTCACCAATCCATGTTAATCCCAAGCGGGACCCTCCATGGATTAGTGGTTTTCGCAAAAAGAAGGGGTTCTTGGAGTCGCCACCAATGTTTTACTCAAAACATTGGAAAAAGATATAAGGCAATTGATTTTCGCAAATCAACTTCGGCCATTACAACCAGAGTTGGGTAAGGGAGTCGGTTACGCGTGAGGAAGGTGTTAGCACCCCACAACGCCCCTTTCGGGTTCCCTATGACAGATTATTTCATAAATAATAGCGTAAAGTTACTAAATTACCCCCATTTATTAGAAACGATTATGAGTAAAATATTTACATGATGAAATCTCTAAACATGCAATGCAACAATCAAAAAGCGGTAAAAGAAAGGATTTTGGGAATAAACCTTTGAAGCGTGCTTTTATATATTCAAAACGAAGTTTAGAAGGCTTTTTGGCGCTCCTTCCCACTACACGTCCGCTCGCTCCTTTCCCTAAAGATAATTTTTACTATGGAAATCAAAGAGATTTCCCTTCGACTTGTTCGAGTCTCAAGCTAATGGCTCATGACTCAAGAACTTCGTCGGATTGGCTCTCGGAGAGACTTCTAGGGCAGAGAATAGCTCAAAAACCCAAGAATACTCAGCACGAGGGTCCAGAAGTGTGAAAAAAATGTGGGAGGACGTGCCAATGACGTCCTATTTATAGGATTGAGGCGCAATACGGCCTGGGAGGTCAATACGGCCCGTACTGAGTTTTTGAACTACAGTACGGCCGTATTGAATTTGGTACGGCCGTACTGAAGTTCAAAAACTTTAGTACGGCCGTATTGATTTCACTACGGCCCGTACTGAGTTTTTTGAACTACAGTACGGCCGTATTGAATTTGGTACGGCCGTACTGAAGTTCAAAAACTTCAGTACGGCCGTATTGATTTCACTACGGCCGTATTGTAGTTCAAATGGCTCAGTACGGCCGTACTGAACCTCTGGGAGGGCGTATTGGGCTCCAATCCTCACACACCCTTATTCTAAGCTACTCTAAGACTTCTAGACCTACAAAGAATCATCCTAGGGTCTTCCAGGAGTCATTCCGGCTGACTTTCCTTCGGTCTTTGAGCTTTATTTCCGACCCGGACAATTTTAGGGGTCTACAGCTGCCCCCCCCTTTACTTAGTCGAACGGCTTTTTGGTGTACCGGTTGACAAGTAAAGGAGTTGACCCAATTGTCCGGGGAGTAAGCGATCCTTCCGACTTGTAGTGTCTTCCGGTGGGAAAATTGTTGAGTGGCCTCTCCAGGTTGAGTATTAGTCGTCGCCTCTCCAGGCTCGTGCATACCTCGGTGTTTCTGACAACCTCGGTAGCGTGAGTTTGCCCTCTCCAGGGTCTGCATGCCTCCGTGTTTCTGACGACGTTGGCAGCTGCATACCTCCGTGTTTCTGACGACGGGGTAGCTGAGTATTAGTCGTCGCCTCTCCAGGCTCGTGCATACCTCGGTGTTTCTGACAACCTCGGTAGCGTGAGTTTGCCCTCTCCAGGGTCTGCATGCCTCCATGTTTCTGACGATGTTGGCAGCTGCATACCTCCGTGTTTCTGACGATGGGGTAGCTGAGTATTAGTCGTCGCCTCTCCAGGCTCGTTGCATACCTCGGTATTTCTGACAACCTCGGTAGCTGCATACCTCCGTGTTTCTGACGACGTCGGTAGCTGAGTATTAGTCGTCGCCTCTCCAGGCTCGTGCATACCTCGGTGTTTTTGACAACCTCGGCAGCTGCATACCTCCGTGTTTCTGACGACGTCGGTAGCTGAGTATTAGTCGTCGCCTCTCCAGGCTCGTTGCATACCTCGGTGTTTCTGACAACCTCGGTAGCTGCATACCTCCGTGTTTCTGACGACGTCGGTAGCTGAGTATTAGTCGTCGCCTCTCCAGGCTCGTGCATACTTCGGTGTTTAGGGTTTAGGGGTGACGTAAAAGGGGTGACGTAATATGCTAATTTTCCACTATTGATATCACTACAAATCCTCACATAACAGCCAGAATGGATACAATAATGTCATATAAGATATCTAAATAAAATTTTGCATATAGCAAAATAACAAAAAGATGCAGGAAGCACAATAACAATCCGCTCGAAAACCAATTTATGAAACTCTGTCCTTTCCTTTCGTCCACATGATGACTTGTTGCAAAGTATGATACAAGTCAAAATATGTACACTCACGGGCACATATTTGTGGGAAATCAGTAAAATTGTTAGAATATATGGAAATATCTAAATAATATATTATCACATGTTAGATTATCGTGATTCCTCGTCATTTCACAATATGATTGATTACTAGATTTTCTTATCTTACAACGATTTGTTTCCCTAATTAATTAGGATTGTGAATAGCTACATTGCACAGGCACAGTACCAGTACAGGGTATGGGACGGCAAATATTTTTTAAAAAATCTAGGTACTGGTACGTTATTGTATATTTAAAAGAAAAACCTTAAATATATATATATATATATATATATATATTGTTTTTTCTCCTAAAACTAATTATATATATACATATTATATTATCTAATTTTGAAATTATTATATTTTTAAGAAAGAGATTAAAATTATTCAATTATAATATTTAAAAAAATAAACTATTCAATTAAAATTTAGAGAACTAAAATTGAATAACTATATCAATTATGTCTAAAAAAAATGACATATAAGAAAAAGTTAATATATAAGCATAATCAAACCAAAAGAATACAGATAAGTATAATATATCTCCAATTACATTAATTAGACTAAAATTCACTTTATACTTGAAAAAGGTGTAAGTTCTATGATTTTTTAATATATCAATTATAGAAAATTAAAGGATCTTTGAAATTCATGATATTCACATAATAATAAGAAAAATATGTATCTTTCTGTATAATGAAAATCTTCTTGATCCTTAGAGTACTTTGATCTTCTTGAGAAGAGAATCAAGATTTCACTCCCTTTGACTTTTTTTTCTACTCTCTCTATCTTTCGTGATGACTAGGGTTTGAGAGAATACTTTTTGTTAGGAGTGTGGACCTTGTTTCACATTAGTGGATATTTATAACCCCTAAAGATTGTTATTCCCATCAAATAATAATTATTCTCAAAACTGCTCCATTAAGCCCATTTATGATTTAGTACCTAATTATTTAATTATTTATTTATTAGCCCTTTTATACATCACATGTTTCTCACATGAGACATAATTATCTTACATTCTCCCACTTGACTCATGTGACATTTCTCATAACGGACAAATAAATAAATTAAATTAAAATAATGCACATTAAAATGGCTAAATTATTTTATACATTGGGTTCATCATAATTTCATAATTAAAAATATGAACTAATTTGAGTCATGGTGGTTGTACATCACTTTAATCGACATAGTCCCTTCCATGTATTACAAAAAAGTCTTCTTCTTAATATGATCATTAATAAGGAGCACATACTTGGTCCAACATTATATCTTTATTCAAGATAACACTTGTTTACATTACTCTAACACAAATATGCATAAAACCATAGAAAACAGGTACTCAAAAACATATCATTAATGAGCTCAAAATGTCCATCACTTAATATAAAATAAACATGATACTCAACAATCATTAGTAACAATAATGCCCATATTTTTAACATGCTCAATAAATGTTTTGGGCGATAATCTCTGTCGCAACCCCAAAATTTCTGATCTTGCGACCTATGGTTTAGACATTTTTTTAAAAGTCTCATTAATTAAGGAATGCCCGGACACCAGACTAATCCTTAATTAATGGTTTTGAAAATAGGTTCATGGAATCGCCACCAATATTTTATTCAAAACATTGGAAAAAGAAAAGATTTTTAAAGATCCAACAATGGCCTCGATAACCAGAATTGGGTTCGGGAGTCGGTTACATGTAGGGAGGGTATTAATGATGGCATCCTTACTTGCATGAACTTGAGATGATCAACAAGGAATAGGACGCCTTCTCCAAGGATCAAGTTCTTCAAAGGTGGCACAAGGTTTTAAGGTGGATGATGATGGAATGGACGAAAATGGAGGTTGGGTAGAAGGTGTTTGAGGAAATGCTTGAGAAGGGTACTCTAGGGTTGGCTCACTTCATGATGATGAAGGCCACTTCTAGGGTTGTTTCTCTCAAGGTGGAGATGGTAGGGTTTGGCCGAAAATAGCCAAAGGTGACTAAGGAAAGATATAAAGGCACAAAAGGCTCTCTTTATATTCAATATCCAAAGTATTTACATGATGCATAGCCTAGGGTATTTATAGGAGTGGGAGACATCTAGGGTTGCATTTGGAGAGTGCATGGACGAAATTCACAAGCCAAATGCACACCAAATGAAATGCAAATGAACCCTAGATGCAACTTGGTGGCCAAGGATGGAATCTTTGGGATTAGTTAGGCTACATCTAGGTGCATGATAAGACCATGCAACCTTTGCCCTCCACTTGGGCCTAAGCCTTTCTAACACCAAAAATAGGTCCAAGAGCCACAAAAAATATGTCTAGGTTTTGTTCCCATCCTAATCAAATACCTTAGCCCAAAAATAAAATCCTATGATCTAAAGCACCCCATAATACAAGGGTAAAATGGGAAATACAAAAGAAAATAAATCCTATGACTAAAATACCCCAAAATACAAGGGTAAAATTGGAAATACTAGTAAAATAGATACTATGTCTAAGATACCCCAAAATATAAGGGTAAAAATGGAAAATCAAAGACAAGGGCAAAAATAGGAATAAAAATAAATGTTATGCTAATAAAAGTTTAGGAGCTAAGGTCCAAAAGTGGCCTCACTCCTCCTATGGGTTTTCAACACTAACCCATTCCTTTTGCTTCCTTCAATACATCACCTCTTGGACTTCTTGGCCTTACTGTTATTCCATCAATTAAGCACCCCTACAGCGCCCTCAATCGGTACCCTATGATGCAGTTAACATGATAAGAATTAATAAATTAAATATTGAATCCCCTTTATTAATATTTATTTACATATTTAAAATTTAAATTATACGACTACCCCTAAAATATCTACATGATTGCGTTTGTTATAAATAAAAGATAGAGATAAACATGAGAAATAAAAGATATAGAAGAAGATTGATTGAAATACCTGTTGAACGAGCTCTATTGAATCTTCAAACAAGTGCTTTGTGGCGACCTTTCACACTATAATATGCCTCACAAAACTCAAGAAATACAATAGGAGGGAGAGAGAGAGAGAAATTTCGAGCTCTAAGGAGTTCTGGACGAAAATTTGAGGCCCTAAGAATTGTGCCCAAGCTGTCTATTTATAAGCATCAGAAAGTGGCCAGAACGGCCCGTTCCCAACCGGAATGACCCGTTTTGGATTCGAAAGTTGTGTGTTAATCATGCACCTGGGAAAGACCCATTCTGAACTGAGAACGGCCCGTTTTGGAGTTGAGATTAACACTATATTCCCTTGCTTAGAATGGCCCATTCCAAACTAGGTTTTTAGGCCCTTTTAACAGTTTGGAACGGCCCGTTCTGGTTTAGGAACGGCCCGTTCCAGACCAAGTTTTTTAGGCCTTTTGATTGGTTTGGAATGGCCCGTTCTGATCTGGAATGGCCCGTTCCAACCAAGAGTCTTTAATCCTTTTAGGTGGCTCGGAACGGCCCGTTCCAATTTAGGAACGACCCATTCCAGATTTGGGAACGGCCCGTTCCAGTTTTGGAACAGCCCGTTTCGGGCCACTAAAACTAGTTATTTTGGGCTTTTAGCCCTCTGATGTCCTGTCTTGTTGTTTTCCTGCTTTGGGAGTTCCTTTCCTTGATAATAGACGTCCATTTCTTTGTTTGTATGCCCCCCGGATGAAATTGGGTGTCTACAATCCCTTTGTTAAAGAATCAGCTATCATAAGATTTGTGTTAATATGTTCTATTCACACTCTTTGTTTCTAAACTTCCTCCTTCACGGCAAAGTACTTTAATTCCATATGCTTAGCACCCTTAGAGTACTTGTCGTTCTTAGAGAAAAAATACTGTTGTAGAATTATCACAATACATTCTCAGCGGCTTAGCAATACTGTCGACAATTCCAAGCCCTAAAATAAAGTTTCGCAACCAATTAACCTGAATTGTAGCCTCAAAACATGCTACAAATTCAGCTTCCATAGTCGATGAAGCAACAACTGTTTGTTTTGCACTTTTCCACGATATTGTTCCTCCAACTAAAAGAAATACATAGCCAAGAGTGGATTTTCTTGAATCCACACATCCAACAAAATCAAAGTCTGAATATTCAATCACCTCAAGGTGATTAGACCTCCTATATGTAAGCATGTGACACTTTGTTCCCTGTAAGTATCTTAGAACTTTCTTTGAATCTTTCCAATGTTCCATTCCCGGATTACTTTGATATCTTCCTAACATTCTAGTTGCAAAAATTATATCTGGTCGAGTACAGATCTGAGCATACATGATACTCCCAACAACTGATGCATACGGAATTGCTTCCATTTATTTTCGTTCCAAGTCATTTTTAGGACATTGAGTGAGACTAAACTTATCTCCTTTTTGAATTGGAACGAGTGATGCTTAGCACTTTTTCATCCTGAATCTCTCTAGTACTTTATTGATATATGCTTTCTGAGACAAGCCTAACAGTCCTTGTGATCTATCTCAGAATATTTCTATTCCTATCACATATCTTGCATCACCCATATCTTTCATTTCAAAGTTACTAGAGAGAAACTTCTTAGTCTCATGAAGAAGACCAAGATCATTAGTTGCAAGCAAGATATCATCAATATACAGAATTAAAAATATAACTTTACTCCCACTGACCTTCAAATATATGCATCGATCAACAATGTTTTCTTTAAATTCAAAGGAAAAAATGGTATCATTAAACTTTAAATACCATTGGCAGAAAGTTTGCTTAAGTCCATATATTAATTTCTTTAATTTGCATACCATGTGTTCCTTTCCTTCAACCAAGAACCCTATTGGTTGGTTCATGTAAACGTTCTTCTCCAAATTTCCATTTAGAAAGGTGGTTTTCACATCCATTTGATGTAGCACCAAGTCATAATGGGCTACTAATGTCATGATAACCTTAAAGGAATCATTTCATGAGAAGGGTGAAAAAGTATCTTTGTAATCAATGCCATCCTTTTGAGTAAAACCCTTAGCAACAAGTTTAGCCTTGTATCGTTCAAGGTTTTCATCAGAGTCACGTTTAGTCTTAAAGACCCACTTACAACCAACTCTCTTGCAACCTTTTAGCAATTCTACAAGGTCCTAAACATCATTTCGTTTCATGGATTTTAATTCTTCTTTCATGGCATTTAACCACTTTTCAAAATTATCACAACTTACAGCTTGTGAAAATGGAATTGGATCATTTTCATTAATGCTTGAGTCAGTTTCTAACTCATGTAGATATACCATATAGTCATTTGAAATAACTGGTCTCCTTTCTCTTTGTGACCTCCTTAATGCTATTTCTTGTGGTTGTTCTATAATAGGTTCATTCTAAAACATGGGTTCATTATTGTGTTGCTCTTCTTCATTGTTATTTGACACAACAGTTAGAGGAACACTTACTTTATTGTCAGAGGCATAAGTCAAAGGAATTTTCATTCTAACTTCTTTAACTTCCACTCTCTGTGGAATTGTACTCCCATTAACTTCACCATTTTCAATGAACCTTGCATTTCCAGTTTCAACAATTCTCATACTATGATTGGGACAATAAAACATATACCCCTTTGATTTTTCTGGATAAACAATGAAATATCCACTGATTGTTCTTGCATCCAATTTCTTTTCTTGTGGATTATAAATCCTTATTTCTGCCTGACAACCCCAAACATGTAGGTGCCTTAAACTAGGTGTCCTACCAGTCCACAATTCAAAAGGTGTCTTTGAAATTTCCTTACTAAGAACCCTGTTTAACAAATACATGGCAGCTTTCAAGGCATACATCCACAAATATATGTGTAAAGTTGAATTACTTAACATACTCCTAACCATATCCATTAATGTTCTATTACGCCTTTCTGATACACCATTTTGTTGTGGTGTACCTGGCATTGTATATTGAGCACAAATGCCACGTCTTTGAAGAAGTTTAGCAAATGAACCTGGGTGTTGCCCAGTTTCATTATATCTTCCATAATATTCACCACCTCTATCAGATCTTACAACTTTCACTTTTTTGTCTAATTGCCTTTCTACTTCATTCAAGTAAATTCCCAAGGTATCGACTACTTGAGATTTCTCATGCAATAAATAGACATAACCATAACGTGAATAGTCATCTATAAAGGTAATGAAGTATTTTTCCTTTCCGAAAGAATTGACTTCAAAAGGACCACATATATCGGTATGCACAATTTCAAGAAGCTGAGTGCTTCTTGTAGCTCCTTTCTTTGTATGTTTTGTTTGTTTTCCTTTAATACAATCCACACAAATATTTAGATTCATAAAATCTAGATTTGGAAGAATTTCATTTTTTTTATTAATCTTTTCATTCTTTCTCTAGAAATGTGACCTAAACGTATATGCCACAAGAAAGCAGAACGTTCATATACTAAACTACGTTTAGTACCAATGTTATGATGCAAAGTTAAGAGAGTCTCATCATACAAATCATCCAAATTCAATTTATATAAACCATCACAAAGAATACTAGTACCAATGAGATGATTATACTTAAATAAACTGAAACATCCATTACCAAAAGTAAAAGAGAATCCAATAACATCAAGTTTAGATAATGAAAATAAATTCTTAGATAAACTAGGTGCATAAAGAGTTTCCAATAAATCTAAATGATGTCTAGTGTTAAGGATTAAACGATAAGTCCTGATTGCTTCAACTAGAACTTTCACTCTATTCCCCATGAAGATGAACTTCTTATTTGGGCTTATGGTTTGGATTGTAGTTAATCCATGCATCGTATAGAAACATGAGTCATACATCCAGAATCGATCCACCATGTATTATGGGGAACTTCAGTTAAATTTGACTCAAAACATACATAAACATTAAGCTTACCTTTCTTTTCGAACCAAGCCTTACGTTTTGGGAAATCCTTCTGGAAGTGTCCAGATTTCCCACAAAATGGAAATTATTACCCGTTGATGCTTTCTTCTAGATTTGCACAGATGCTCATTAATCTTTAATGGCCTTTTGCCCTTATCATGTTTCTTAACAAATTTCTTTTCAGCTCCTTGATTCCTTTGGTGGCTTACATAATGAATTGAGTGACTTCCTTGATTCTTAAGTCTCGTTTCCTCCTAAACCAACATATTATGCAATTCATGCACATTCCATTTGTCTTTCATGGTATTATAGCTCATTTGAAATGGGCCATACTCAGTCGGTAATGAGTTAAGAATAAACTATACAAGGAAGTTCTCATTCACAGCCATTCCCAAGGACTTAAGTCTTGTTGCAATATTTGTTATCTCAATGACATGCTCATGCATAGTACATGAACCATCAAACTTTATAGTGATCAATGTACTCATTAGTGTCCCAGCAAGAGACTTATCAGCTGTTTGAGAGCGCTCTCCCACAAAACCCATAATGATGCTAATAAATTCAATCATTATTTTGCAACTAAACATACACCAATTAGAATTATCTAATACCTTTGGATATATAAATAATCTAATAGCACACATAAGTCACACACAATTATATTCATTAATTATGAGAACAACTAATCAACCTTTGGGCGATATATAAATCTCTTATAATAATGAATTTCAATATACCCATAAACAAACAAATTATTTTATTTAGCATCCATTATTCTATGGGTAATTGAATTAAATCACCATTAATGTGGAATTAAATAAATATAAAATTTGGTCACTTTGGTGACTAACAAATTCATCATACACTTTATTCCAAAATTTGATTAAAAGGAAAAAAAATTAATTCTTTTCAATTAGAAATACAAATTTAGGCATTTAAAAAAAAACTTTCAAGAAAATAATTCTTATGCGATTACCACTAAGATTTTGATAACTTGAAATTTAATATATTGATCATAATTCAAAATTAAGAATTACATTCATGATTCAAACAAACAACATGCAGCGGAAAATTAAATCATAATTCCTAACTCATAAAATTAGGGTTCATATGAATTGGGATTTATATATATACATATAATTGTCCCAAATATCATTTAATATTGCAACAATGACCGTGACAAAATTATTCCACTTCCGGTGGTACTCAAAGGATCAAATATAATACTTATATCATATTTGTTTCTTTATCTATTATTTTTCTTTTCACTTTTCATATTATTTTCCCACTTACGGTGAGGATAATATTCTGTTATTTTTATTGTCGTACAATTATCTCACTTTCGGTGAGAAAATATTCTTTTATTTTCATTATTGCATAATTATCTCACTTCTGATGAGAAAAATATTCTTTTATTTTCATAGTTGCACAATTATCTCACTTCCGGTGAGAAAAAAATGCTTAAAATTTCTTCATTTGACAATGTCTTCTAGATCATTGCAAAATCTTACATATGTATATATTTAACATTCATTGAAAATTATACAATTTTACAACACATATCATTCACGGAGAATCATTCAATTTCAAAACCTCGCTCTAATACCACATGTAAGTTCTATGATTTTCTAATACATCAATTATAGAAAATTAAAGAATCTTTGAAATTCATGATACTCACGTAATAATAAGAAAAGTATGTACCTTTCTCCATAATGAAAATCTTCTTGATCCTTAGAGTACTTTGATCTTCTTAAGAAGAGAACCAAGATTTCACTCCCTTTGACTTTTCTTTCTGCTCTCTCTATCTTTTGTGATGGCTAGGGTTTGAGAAAATACTTTCTGTCAGGCGTGTAGACCTCGTTTCACATTAATGGATATTTATAACCCCTAAAGATTTTTATTCCTATCAAATAACAATTATTCTCAAAACTGCTCCATTAAGCCCATTTATGATTTAGTCCCTATTTATTTATTTGTTAGCCCTTTTATACATCACATGTTTCTCACATGAGACATAATTATCTTACAAACGGGACAAATTAATTCAAAAATATCATCCTTCATACAATTTTTTTTTTATATAATTAAAATAGCTGAATATAAATAATTTTCAAGGTTCAGAGTTAGGGTGCTAAATTTGTAAAAGGCAGAAAATTGTACAGAGTACGAACCACGAAAAAGGAAAACTCGTTAAACAATCTTGGTCAGTGCAATTCATCCATCTTTGATGCCATGGTGCATTATTTCTAATGTACCACAGTCCACGAATTGCATATGGAAGAGGGGCTTGAGTTTCTTAACAGACTTTGACTGAGGTTTTATTGAAGCCTTGAAAGTTGAAACTTGTTCACCACTTGCAACTTGCAATTCAGAAACAAAATAACATAATGCTCATTGTACAACTAATGTTAAACCAACAAACCAAAAATTATAGGGATTTCCACAAAAATCACAATATTATGTGTAATGATTGACAATACTATGAAACACATACCGACTTAGGGCATCAAAATGATTATTTATAACCCAGGAGTATTCATATGATTAAAATCCCAACCTAGTAGTTAAATTATATCTTCATATTATATTATATGTTTATGTCAAATTTTGTTAATATTAAACAAGAATTAAAAACTAATTAACTTGTTTATGTTTATATTTTAAAATGTATATATTATGATAATTTTGATATATATGAATGAGATATAAATTATTTTGAATTAATATAAAATTTTGTATATATAACTTAGAAATAAATAACTTCCAATCTAAAAGTGAATTTTAAAAAATTATTTCTTAATTGAAAGTTATTTAGTGGAGTAATTTCTCCTTTCTCTCTCTATTTATATAGAATAAAAATTAGGGTGGTTGGGCTTTAGAAGAAACGCGGCCCAAGTTGAGGTGGTGCCCAAGGATCAGGATCAGGATCAGGATCCGGATCCTCTCCCTTATCCAGCTTCTCTCTATAACCCCATTAGTCAACTAACAATTATTTATTTATTAGTTATTAATTAAATATTAAATGACGGTTGTGATTTATGTAAAAGTAAAACCCAATAGAAACTCATTAACCGTCATTGTCAAAAGTTCAACGGGTTGTGAGACCAAGCAGTGGCAGTTGCGGAGATGAGGAGCAGAATACAAAAGTTGGTCAAGTTGTTCAACTTGGGTAGAGGCCCCATATGGCAAAATTCTTCTTTAATAGCCAACAAATTCAAAAGTCCAAGATATGGGGCACATGTAGACAACTGTACCACAGCAATTCAAACGTCGCCGTCTTGGACTTCATTCTTCTTCTCCTTCCAATCTCCTTCTTCTCCGATCCCTCCATCGCTCCCCAATGAACCCAATACCTCTCAATCTCATACTCCTCTTCCTCTATTTCACCCCCGCGCTCTCGCTGGACCCAAAATTCGAGGCCTGCGAGCCCAAAACATGCGGCGCAGGCCCAAACATAAGCTACCCCTTCTACATCCGAGGGAGACAAAACCCCTTCTGCGGGAACCCAGGGTTCGAAGTCACGTGCGGCCACAATGGGCTCCCGATTCTGAATCTGATAAACAGCAACTACACGGTGGAGAGAATCTTCTACAGAAACCACACGCTGCGAGTGACGAACCCGGCGTTTTCGCGGGGGAACGGGTCGTCGGCGTGCTTGGGTCACGCGCAGAACGTGACGGTGGGGAGGTACAGGTTCCGCGTGGCGCCGGGGCAGAGGGAGGTGTGGGTGGCGTACGGGTGCCAGGGGGTGGGGGCGCGGAGGATCGGGTGCGACGCGGGGAACGGAACGGCGTCGGTTTGGGGGGTGGAGGTGGAGGCGGAGGTGGCGAGGGGGAAGTGCTCGGGCGGCGTGGTGGCGGCGACGGTGGAGGATGTGAGAGGCGGCGTGGCGGAGGCGCTGAGGAGAGGGTTTTTGTTGATTTGGAATGCGACTAACTGCACGGAGTGCATGAACAGCGGAGGGAGGTGCGGCTTTGACCCTGACCCCGACACATATGCTTTTCGCTGTTACTGTCCTGATAGGCCTCATGCAGTCAAATGTGGTACGCGTTACTCTCCTTCTTCTGCATTTCCCACTTTTATTTCTTTCATCAAAAATCATATTAATTTAAATTATAAAATATTAAATTAAATAATAATTTTATTTAAAATATCAATATTTTAATATTTATGATTTGGAGATACCAATCCTCTTTCTTAATACTAGAGAGTCTCTAATAGTTATATACTAATAAAATATTAGAAAGTTGTGTATAATTATTTAAAAAAATTTGAGAATTTTTTTATATCTAAAAATATAATAGTCCATTAAAAAATGAAAACCAAAAAGCGGTTATATCTCCTATATCCCTTTATAATAGTTATAGATATTCTCCTATTTTCGTTGCGTTCAATTAACCGCTATTCGTGGTTTTCAATATCTCTTAATCAAACATTCAAGAGTAAAACAATGAAAAAAATTATATAGACAACAAGACAAGAATAAGGAATTTCTCCTTATATATATAAGTGTAAATTAGTGGGTCAAAGCATTAATAGAAATATTTAATACATTTTAAAATTTGTTAGATGAATTGGTGTTGCAAAGTTTTAAGGTTTTGAATTTAAATTTTGTATATATAAGAGTAATTATTTTTATTATTTAAAAATTTAAAATAAAATTATCTAAAAAAATGTATGCATAAATTAGATTATCATCTTTATAGTAAACTAGTAAGGTCAAGATACTTTATATTTTATTTAATTAAAATATTTAAAAATTATCAAAATCTGTTAGTTGTGCTTGATCAAATTTTAAAGTATTAAATCTGAATTTTGTGTTTGTAAAAATAATTGATTTTTAATATTATTTTTTGTTATTTAAAAATTTAAGGATAAAATTTTATATATATATATACCAAATTAGACAATTATCTTTAGATGTGTTATAGATTTATAATAAATTATATATAAAAAATACTACATTTAAATTTATAAAATATATTTAAAATAAATATATATAAATATTTTAAATATATTAATTATATTTTAAATTTATGATAAATAATTTATATTGTATATTTTTTTGTTTATTATAATTTATTTTAAATATTAATATTTAACTAATAAATAATTCTGATAAAATTAGAAATGAATTAGATGAGAGATTATAAAAATTCTTAAAAATTATCCCATCAGCAAAACTCTTGAAAACATTATAAAGTTTCATATGTTTAATATATATGAATTGGTTTAAAGTAAAATTTCATATTAAAAAAATCAAACAACTATATTTAAATTTTGTTAGATCGTAATAATATATATTTATGTATATTATTCAATAAAATTCTAATTTTTATAGAATAAGAACAACAATTATACTTTAAAAAAGTTATACCTAATTATTATTATTATTTGCTGAGTGTTGCAATAAAATAGGTTTGATCATAGTTTTAAAAATCGGTGGGTCACTAGTTGAACCGCATGACTTGATTTTTATTTATTTTATTAAAAAGTATTCATACTAAATATATTTTATACATATAAATTTTAATAAATTCATGTCTTATTTTAAATTTCAAATTTCTATCTTATTTAAAATTATTTTTATTTTTATTTTGTAAAAAATATATAAAAAATTACATGTTAAAGTGTATATTAATGAAATTAAAAATATAAATAATATGTACATATATGATATCATAAAATAATATATGTAATATCTACATAGATATTATATTATTAAATATATAATTTAAAATTAATAATATACTATAAAAGTTATTTAAGTTGTATATATTATAAACAAATACATTAGAATAAGTAGTCATTGTTATATTTAATGAGAATTTTTGTTCTTTCATTAAGAGATTCAATTTTCATTATTATTTTTGTGGTTTATGGTTCTTTAAAAAATTTTTAAAAAAAATAAGAAAAAAAAGTGATTGAACCGGTTTGACCACTGATTTACTGGTTGAACCGGAAAATTGACTGGTTTAATCTGTTTTGAAACGGGTCGACTACATAATCGATCCAACTTAAGATTCGGACTGGCTAGACCACCAGTTCTTGGTCCAACCAGTCCGACCGGCCAGTTCGATTCGGGTTTTTAAACACTAGGTTTGATAGTTCAGTTACATTCTATGCCAATCATAATGAGAGAGAGGTAGTGCGTCCAAAAGTGAGATTCGGGATAACACTACCGGTAAGATTAAGGTAATAATATATGAGAAATTCTATGGTGTCTATAATATATTTTCAATCAGATTACCCAAAACTAAGAAAGGAAAGAAAAGTGAGATTGGGAAATACGAACATATGCTTTGTCCATTATTGTCCTAGTAAAATAGAAAGAAAAACTAAAAGAAAAAAATAGAGGACAAATAAGATTAAAAAAAAAAAGGTATGTTGTTTAAATTCATAGAAATAGAAATGAAAGAAGTAAGCAAGTTTCGCTCTAATTAATTTAAAAAGATCCATAATTGTAGATTTTATGAGTTAAAAACTATAAAAAGTTTTAGGAAAATGTTATTGAGAAGTAAGAAATAACTTTTATTATTATTATTGAAAAACATAATATTACACCCATCACTTTAATATATAATTTTCTGAATAATTTTTTACTTTAAAATTCTGGTAATCAAGACTCGAAGTTTTAATATATCTTAAAAACATTTTTTTAAAAAAAATCATAATATATTTGAATATTTGATAAAGTTGACTCGGTAGTGGAATTATTGTATAATATATAAGATGTTAAATTCGAACTTTGACATAATTATTATAATTTCCAGTAATGAAAAGATTATTCACTTGGAAAACTTTATGGATACTGGTTCGACATGTCATGTTATCAATTCAAATTCAGTGTTAAAGTCATGCAATTTAATAATATTTTCATTCTAACAATCAATTTAGACAATAAAATTATCGATTCTTAATGAGACAGTGGTTTAGAGAACATCTACAGGAATAAAAGATACGCAAACTGACGGTGAATTTAATTACAATTTTCTTATGATAAGTTTATTAATTTTAATAATAATTATCTTAAAGATTACATTAAAGTTAATTTTTAATTGATTAATAATATATAAAAAATTTATACCAATAATACATATCTATTAAATTAATATTATAAATATGATTTTTTTAATTTGAATAATAGTATTTATAGAAGCTAATGTTAAATAAGAGTATTTTAAAAGTTATTTTCGAATTAGAGTTCTTTTTCTGAGTTATTCTCACTTTTATTTGAGTCATATGTTTTATATTAATCTTAGGTATTGAACATTTAATTTAGTTTTTAAATATATTTATTAATTTTAATTTTAATTTCAAATTTAATTTAATTTAACAACTAGTCTTAAAAAATATTCTTTCTCAGCCATCAAAAACTAATCTGGTTTTATTTTTGTTCATATACTTGATATTCTTAATCACCCATCTCTTTCAATTTACTTTTTCATATTTATTTCTAAATTTAATTTAATATTATTTTAAAAAGTTGCAATAATTGAAAATATTATATCACAATATAAATTATTTAAACTTAATTTAAAATGTAATTTATATTCTTAAAATATTTATTTATTAAAAATTTCATTATTAAAAATATTTATTTGAAAGTTTAGTTATATAAAAATGAATATATTTTTTCTATGCAATACACAATCTAAAATACTAATTACATTTACTTTTTAATACTAAATTGAGAAATGTAGAAAATTTGATTCAAGTATTTGGTTCAACACTCAAATTAAGTATTTTTTTATAAGTTTATTAATTATTTGTTTGACCAACTGATTCGAAATATATGTATTTTTAATTTTCAATGTATTGTTCTTTTACCATGTGAATTTTGCGTGCATTTTATTGAATTAGAAATAAAATTAATAAGTCAATTTACACTTTAATTAATAATAACAGAGGGTTGTTAAAAGTACTTTTTCTAAAATATAATTAAAATGTAACATGCACAGAATGCTTGGGGCTATGGTAGGTAGGATATGTTATGTGGCCCAAGTTTCAGATTCACATTTAAGCTTTTGGAATAAGAGGCAAATAAAGAACAATAGCTCTTTTCATTTTGCGATGGTGGGTGTGTGGCCATATGTGAATAGGGGTTAGGCCCAACTTTCATCTTTTCAATCTTTTTTATTTTTTTTTGCTTAGCAAAGAAAGGTATGCAAAAGTCCACCTCAGGTTCAAATATATTAAAGAATGAATTGCGTGAAAATTATGCGTCTTGGGGAAAAGGGTGGTGTATGGTGAGACTGTAGATAAAGTGTACATGGATATACTTTTGAATTTTAACTTATCAAGATTATAATATATTTTAGGTTTCATTATATTTTTATTTTTTTTAAAATTTTAATTTGTGTGATTTTGATTTTTTTGTTTTAATTGTATGCATTTAAATGTTCTCAAAGTTTCTTAATTATTAAAATTAAGTCTTTTATTACAAAATTAATGGAAGAATGATGAAAATGCCACAAAGGTGTAACATGATGTTGATTTTATAGACCGACTAGTAGAAAAGTGATCTCTGTGTCTCTATGTGTTTTGTTTTAAAAAATAAAAATAATAGATGTTAAAATAGTTAGTAGTTTACAATTGTAGAATCATAAGTCATTTTCTTTTTGAGATAGTTACGGGGTTGAATAAGATAAAAATAATGGGTACACTAAAATTAGTAGGTATTCTTTTTTATATGTAGTATAAATATAGATAATGAAGGAAATTCTGCTGTGGTAATGCTTATGTTTACCACAAACATCACTGATTTATGATGAAGAGACAAGTTTGGGAAAGGATTTAGAAAAGAAAAGGCAAAAATATCAGAAATTTTGAACATTATGATTTTGTAAAGGCATTATTAGGTTTATGATTTTTCTTTTAATAAGGCCCTCACTTTGCGTGCATATTTTTGTCTGAAATATCATGTATTTTATGGCATTATTAGGTTTATGAGAATTCGTAGCTAGACATTGTTTACCATATCATGTTTTTGACATTATATTCAATAGTTAAAATATATGCAGTATTAATATTTTTAAGAGATTGATGCATTCTTATTTCTTATATGAAACGAATGACCTTACACACGCATATTTAAGTGATATACCCAAAAATAATTTATTTTGAATACCGAGTTTAAGAAATAGAGGCACAAAGCGTGGTGGCATCTTGATTTATATTTCAAGGGGAGAGGTCCTAGGTTTGATTTTTCAAAACTTCAAATCGTACTTCTAATATATGCACGAGTCATATTTGATAACTAATAATGTGAAAGCATCACATAATTTATCACATAATTTTTAAAATGTTCCATTTGATTCTCTAATTTTTTAAAAATATTTTAATGGTAATTTAGATAAAAAGACAAAATTAAATATATTTTAAAAATTGAAAAATTAAATTAAATCTTTTTAAAATAGTGAGACTAAATTAAATTTAAAAAAAAAATTAAAAAAAAATATAGTTTATCATAGCATATGTTGTATACTTGGTTAGTATGTTGTATTTGTACCGATAATTTTCATACTTACATGTTAAACACTTAAACTATTAATGACGAGACTAGTAATACTTCAGTTACTGTCAGGCGCAGAGCCAAGATTTTTAATTTAAGGAAGTCACTAAAAAAAATTACACGCATCTTTTTTAAAAAAAATCTCCGGATAAGAATTTTTGACATAAAATTAATATTTTTTATAAATAAATAAATAATTATATTGAACATATGACAAACCTTAACCAACAAGTATAATTAACATACAAATTAGATTGCAAAAATAAGAGGGTAAAAAAATATGAACACTAATAGTAATTTTTTCTAATATCTTTTCTACCATTGATGGAAGTTTATTAATAATATTCTGGTGAGATTCATTTTCTTCAAAATTAATTTAAAAGTGAGATCTATTAAAATTAATAATTTTAATAAATTTCAATCAATCATAATGATAAAAAGAGTATTCTTAACATTCTTAAAAAAATAAAAACACTTCTTTAAAAAAAATAACAAAAACATAACATACTGCATTAAAAAATATGATAAAATAAAAAAGCATGTCAATAAAAAATAAAAATATTAATAAGATAAAAAGAAGGTGAAGGAAAAATTGAAAAGAGAAATAAAATAAAGACACCAAGACAAAATGACAAATACAAAATAAATAAGTAATATCAATTAATAAAAAAAACTAGACAAATGAAAAATTAGTAAAAAATGAAAGTAAGAGATAAATTCAATTGTATAGTAATAAATCTGGAAACAAAATAGAGTATGATGAACATAATAAGCTAATATAAGATTAAAAAAATGAAAGAGGTTAAAATCACATTTGCACACAGTACTATAACAAAATCATAAGAATTTTCGGGGCCCCACTGCCTCCACCCTTGGTTACTGTATTTATTCTTTCTTTTTAGTAACACGTGTTAATTCTGTTTTGTCTGAAAAGTTATTCGTTGTGGCCGCAATATGTTTTGAAGTTGGTGTTTGAAATACATGTCTGAAAAGCACACGTTTCAAAGTTTCAGATACACATGTTATACACAACAGTTAGCTGGTGCTTGAAATTTTGGTATGGATGTGTTTTCCGTTGATTAGTCCACCTAAAATGACAATAATCAACTATGGTTTGTTAACTAACAGCCTAAAACTACGACCTTGACCTTCCCCTTAGTCTCTTCTCCTTTCTTTACTCTAATTTCAGCGGGCTCATGTTTTTCTCTATTCATTTCACTATTTTCAACACAACAGCACCCTATCCTCTAAGAATTTAGACTTGGGTTCTCTTCAGTTGAAATTTCAACAACACAAATCTTCACCTTCTTACAACCTTTGCATACATTAAATAATAAAAAAAATGCCAATTTGAAAATTTTCAATGGTCAAAGATAAAACTACACGACCCTGCAATTCTGGTAGGGGTATTTTTGTTTGTTTTTTTTTTAATTAAAGAGGGATGTGCATACTCTAGAATCATCACTTCAGTTGGTAGAAAAAGGATTTGATTCCTCTTATGTTAGTATCTAACATCACATGATGACATGACAGAGTCATGTTAGTGACAGAAACACAAATAAAATCAGAGGACCCTACGCAAATAATGGTGGCTCCTTCTGTAATTGTTTTATTTCGTATGACATTGCCATGTCAATTACTAGCACGAGAGAATCCTGATCTGAAGCCGATAGGCAAAAATTGAGCTTCAAATTCTTCCATGAAGTTCATTTCAACAAATCTTCCTTACTCATCTTCAAAGTCAAATGTGATGAGATACAAATAAGTCTCACTTCAATAAAATAAGAGAAAAAAAAATAACTTATAAAGCACACACATGCTCCAATGTTAGAGAGGCCTTTTGGGTGATGACCAAAAGTAAAACCGTGAAGGCTTGGGCCCAAAACGGATAACATCTCATCATTGTGGAGAATGTTTGTATAATAACCTTATAAAAATAACCTTCATAAAATATCCCCTCAAACAAATACCATAAAATAAATCCATCAAAATGCATAGGGATCAGAACTTTGAGAAATGCAAATAACATTTGCTTGATGTTGCAACACATCATAGAGCTTAAAATAGAGTACAGAGTTCCAAAGAAATGGAAAACTATTTCATTGATATTGAATAAGATGGATTGATACAAGAGGGATAGCATTTATTTATAGGACACAAGAGGCATAGCATGGAAGCTACTAGATTGGAAATTTGGGATCTGTAAGAGCCAAACTGAATGGTGCATATACAGCCCATAGAGATATCATAGAGAAAAGAGAAGTTTAACTACCTAACTGTCTAACTGAATACTACCAACTGTGTTGTAACTTTCTACGTTGGTAAGCATTTAACCCTTCTACTATAATACACTTCCACCCAATTTTGGCTTTTTCTCTTTAAGTCTCAAGTTCAATTCAACCATGTGTAAGTGCGACCGTCTTAGAATGTGAATTTGAGTTTAACTCAACCGTATAAAACTGGTTTGTAAGGTGAAGGTTGTCCCCCACTTATAAATTTTGTTTGTCTTATTACCTCTGGTCGATATGAAATTTGGATTTTTTCCAATAAGCTACAACTTCCATGCAAGCCACAAAAAGATTTTTACAGTACTTGTACTGTTTAGCGTGATTTTGGTCATTACTATGGTTGGGCCCTTCCATCACTGATGGACTTATGAGTTCTTGCACAGCATGCACAACTATTAACTATCAACCTACAAAGTTTTAATCAAAGATGCTTCCGATTCTATGGATCCATTTATGTTTGTAACTGCTGATATTTTCACTACAGTAAGAATTGTCAGATGAATCTGCAAGTTGTCACCATAAGATAGAAGGTCAGTGTCAACCTGACAGAAAAAATGCTACCAGTATTTCCTTCTAAATTTATAGGAGGCTGCTTTTTGTAGAATGCTACAAACTCAGTTCTTGATTATATAACATAATCCCTATCTAAGAGCACATGTGAAGTGAGATTGTGAAAAATTAGACTTGTCTTTGAATGAATGTGCCTAATTTAAGTTACTAATTTGCTGTTTTTGCATTTACATGCTCCTTGGTGACTTTCTTATCATCTCAATATTAACCATTTGACACTCAGGATTAGAACAGTACATACTTTTTCCTGTCTAATTTTGTCGTCTTAGTTACATTTCTCTGTTGCTCAATCTAATTTTATTGTTTCTTCAAACTCCAGCTGCAGGGACAAAAGGGTTGAGTAATGCAGGAAAAGTAGGCATAGGTATGTACACAATATTTATATTACGTGCCTTGAAATTTACTTATCTTGTACAATGTTTCATTAACATGAAAAAACCAAGCATTTTATGATTTTTCTTCTAAACCCGTTATTTGACCAGTTCTTTCTTTTAGAAATGTGAAATAGAAAATGCTTTTAAATATTCCCTCGTGTAGCACCTTCAAATATACGAATTGCATATGTGAATGTTTCCACATAATCTTCTATTGATATTTCCTTTTGGCCTCCTTCCATAGGTTCAAGTGTTGGACTACTATGCATCGTGGTGATTGGTTGGCTCCTACATTACAAAAGAAAACACAGTTCCTCAGGTGATGAACTCCAAACAAGAAGTACTTATTCTGATCCCTCTCCGGATCCAGATGTCGAAGGTGGCAGTGCATACTGTGGAGTTCATCTCTTCTCCTACAAGGAGCTTGAAGAAGCAACAAACCGTTTCGACCTTAATAAGCAAATTGGAGATGGAGGCTTTGGTACCGTCTACTTTGGTAAACACTCAAGCACCACCCAGTTAACTTGTTATTCAAGCATTAAAATAGCTCCTTCCTGTTGTATAATTTAGAACTAAATATGTTTTTAATCCCTAAAATTTTGTCAATTTTTATTTTTAGTCTCTAAAGTTTTTAATGGTTTTAGTTCCTAAAATTTTGAGGTCGGAGACAAAAAAATGTTAATGAGAGCCAAAGTTGAGGGATTAAAAGTAAAAATCAACAAAAGTTTAGGAATTATAATTAATAAAAAAGTATTCAAAGGCTAAACGTGAAAATCAACAAAATTTAAGGAGTACAAACAAATATTTTACTAGTTTTAGTCTCTGAATTTTTTTGCCGGTTTTTACTTTTTTAGCCCTTAAACTTTGGCCAATTTTCGCTTTTAGTACTTGAACAAATTTTTATTAGTTTTAGTAAAACCAAAATCAAAATTATTCAAGAATTAAAAGTAAAAATCGACAAAAACTCAAGAATTAAAAACATTTAATCCTATAATTTATGCTTAGATCTTTAAAACCCAGGGAAACTGAAAGATGGAAGGGAAGTTGCTGTGAAGCACTTATATGATCATAACTACAGGCGAGTAGAACAGTTCATGAATGAAGTTCAGATCCTCACACGTTTACGCCACAGAAATCTTGTGTCACTCTATGGCTGCACTTCACGTCAGAGCCGTGAGCTACTTCTTGTGTATGAATACATTCCAAATGGCACAGTTGCCAGCCATCTCCATGGTGAACTGGCAAAGCCTGGCTTGCTAACATGGCCTATACGAATCAAAATCGCCGTAGAGACTGCTAGTGCATTGGCCTATCTTCATGCTTCTAAAATCATTCACCGTGATGTCAAGACTAACAACATTCTTCTTGACAACAGTTTCTGTGTTAAAGTTGCGGATTTTGGCCTTTCAAGACTGTTTCCAAATGACATCACACATGTCTCCACAGCACCACAAGGGACCCCGGGTTATGTTGATCCGGAATATCACCAATGCTACCACCTCACTAGCAAGAGTGATGTGTATAGCTTTGGAGTTGTGCTCATTGAGCTAATATCATCCATGCCAGCTGTTGATATGAACAGGCATAAGGATGAAATCAACTTGTCAAATCTAGCCATAAAGAAGATCAAAAAGGGTGCATTGAGTGAACTGGTTGACCCTTATCTGGGTTTTGAATCAGACAATGAGGTCAAGAGGATGATAGTTGAGGTTGCAGAATTGGCTTTTCAGTGTTTGCAATTGGACAGGGAATTTAGACCTTCCATGGAGGAAGTCCTTGAGGTGTTGAAGAGAATTGAAAGAGGGAAGGATGAGACAAAGCATCTGGAAGAGGCAGATGTTCATAGCTCTGAGGTTTCACATAGTAATGCAAAAGAATTGGATGAAGCTGGATTATTGAAGAATAGGAAGCCACCTTCTTCACCAATATCTGTTACTGAAAGTTGGGAAAGTAAATCTACCACGCCTAATGTAAGTTCTTAAACACTTGGCTTATTATCAGTTAGTGATACTTAACAAGCATTCAGCACTCATTGTATCTTGTCATCCACTTGTATAGTTATAGGATGATTGTATTATGCGGCAAATCGTAGTCAAGCCTGGAGTTGAGTGATTATAAATTTGAATATTCAGAATAAAAGAAAATGTAGTTTTTGATTTTAGAAATGTGCTACTGCTGCCACTTTTAAGCTATACGCAGGACCATTTTTAGGTGCCGGAGTATCATACACCGCTCCAAATATTTAATTAAAACAATATTATTTATTGACTTGCATAAATTTATATTAAGCCAACACCTTCATACGATGAATAATTTAAATATGGAAGAATTACAATAAAAATCAACTGTTCAAGCCTTCATGTTTAATGTGTCATATGTTGATGGTTGACATGACACATTATATTATGTTAGCATTCATATGTTATATTGATAATTTATGTTAATGATAAATATGTTATATTAGTGGTTAACATATTATGTGAGTGGTCAATTAATAACATTAGATGATCAATTAATAGGGTAGTAAAATGTAAAAATTTAAAAGTTATGCCTTATTAAGTTTGATAGTTAGTTCTAAGGTTTTTAAATTTTAAAATCTAACATTAGTTTCTAAATTTTAACAAAAAATTTTAAACCCATATTACACTATTGAAATAACATAATTTTAGGCATAGATAGGTAAAAGACTATACAAAAGAGAATGAAAATTTCTCTTTCCTACTTTTTTATTAGAAACCATGTGTGTATTTTTTATTATTATCTTAATTATATGAAATATAAAAATAATTTTGATGTATTAATTGTTAAATATCTTTATTTTATTAGGATGTTTGTTAATGAGGCACTTGCTTGCTTCTATTAAAGTGAACATATTTAACTAGGAGTGTAAGCGAGTTGGATTAGGTCAAGTTTGAATAAATTTATTATTTGACTTAATCAAAATTTAACAGATTAGGTTCAGTTGTGTCAACCGATTCAAACATAATTAAATTTATTTATTTTTTGTAAAAAATTAAATATTTTATAGTAAATGTTAATCATTTGATATCTTGTTAGAATGTAATATATCAACTCATAAAGTAAATAATAATACAAATTAAATTTTAAAATCCATTTGTTGATTTGATATATTGTTATTAGTTCAAATAACTAACATTAAATACAAAATAAAATTTAAAATAAATATGTAGTATTGTTACAAAGTTATCAACCGAAAAAAACAACTTGTTACTAACCAAGATTAACAGAGAGTATCATCTTATAAGAAAGTCATCATTAAAACACTAACTTTTATTATTATTATTATCATACAGTGTTGGGTCACGGGTCAAAAAATAAAAAACTCATTATCTAACCAATACAGTGTTAAATTTTGATCCAGTTGAATTGGATCTTATTTGACCGCTAAAAAATCTTATCCAAATTCACTAAATCAATTTTGGTTAGTTTGAGTTTGCGAATATACCTACTTACACTCTCATCCTTAGATAATTTTTTTTTTTTTTTGCATGAAAGACAGCCAGTGGTGCAAAAATACTATACTTGAAATTAGGAGTGATTAAGTTGGTATCATTAAATCTGTCAAAAAAAAAAAAAAGTTGATATCATAAAATGTTAGAGCAAAAGACCAATAAGATACTAACAAAAACATAATTTTAAACATATAGTTAAGATTAATTTGTTGGTCGTATAATTTTATCAAAATTTTAATTAGGTTTCTATAATTAAAAATACTCTAAAATGATTTTTATAGTTTAAAAATATTATAGTTAAATCTTTCATCCACTAACATCGTTTAAATTTTGTTACTTTATGTTGAACAAATAGTGTGACATGATAATTACCTTTTAATATGATAAATAATTATCTTTTTATTTTTATTTTTTAAAATGCTTCTTAATAAATCTCTAATTTTAATATGTTAATTATAACAAAAATTATAATTCCTTTCACATTTAAATTTAAATTATATCCCTTAATACATTATTGTTTTTTATTAGGAGTGGTAAAATGAATCAATCCACTCCATTTTAGCCTATTCAATAAAAAATGGGATGGGATAGGTTGGCTTGTTTGATGAAAGTGGAAAGGAATTTTGCCCCCATAACTTAGGGGCGGGTTGGCAGGCTAGTCCCTGAATATATATATATATATATATATATATATATATATATATATATATTACCATTAATCCAAATTAATAAATTTAATTTTTTAATAGCGAATGAAGAATTTAATCAAAGAACTAATGACATAAATTTTCCTTCAACTTCAAGACTACAAAATAAAAATAATAAATTACAAATTACTATAAGTCTTTTAAATTCTTTTCAATTAAGGTTACTACTCAGTTTTTTAACAACAAAAAATTATAACAACCCTTAAGAATTACGACATAAGTAATAGTAGTCTTTCAGTAATAAGTCTATACTACAATACAAAGTGACACACGAAGTTATAAAAAAATTAATATATAATTAAAAGGGTTGGCGAGCTAACTCGCCTTGCTTGCCATTTGGCCTATTGAGTTGTCAAACTAGGAAGGGTGGACTAGACAAATTGGTGGATTAAAATATCTAACCTAACCTATCAATTTTTGGCTAGCTAGTGGACCAACTCATAAGTCATGTCTCACTTTTCCGCCTTTAGTTTTAATGATTAAATGTAAATTGAAAAATATTGAAGAGTTTAAAAATTAAAATATAATTTAAATCTAAACATGAAAGGAATCCTATGTTTCTTTTCCAACACAGGTTGCTTCTTACTTCTCCAAGTCACCAGGTTTCCCCACACAAAGGAGCAATAACCTATAGTTGATTTTCTGTCAGAGGGGCATCCCGCCCAATCTGAGTCAGTGTAGACTTCAATGCTTTTGTTTGAGTTCTTTTTGAAGTAGGGCCCTTGACCTGGTGTACCTTTGAGATATTGGAGGATTCTGTTCGCCGTTTTCATGTGGGCCTCAGTTGGATTAGACGTATAGCGACTAGTTAATCTCACAGCGAAACCAATTTCGGGCCTAGTGTGAGTTAGGTAGATTAGCTTCCCAACTAGGCTTTGATATCTATCTTTATTAGCTGGTGGACTTTCTTCTTCACTTCTCTTTTCTGGTTCAATGGGAGTATTGGCTGCCTTGCATCCAAGCATGCCGGTTTCTTGAAGTAAGTCCAATGTATATTTCCTTTGTGATACATAAATACCATTCTTTGTTCGAGCAATTTCCATCCCTAGAAAATATTTGAGCTGACCCAAGTCCTTGACTTCAAATTCCTTGGCCAAAATTCCCTTTAGATGCTTGATTTGATCATAATCGTTTCCTATGATAACGATATCATCAACATAAACAATGAACAAGGCTACCTTCCCTTCCATGGAGTGTTTGACAAACATAGTGTGATCTGATTGGCATTGGTTGAACCCATCTTCCTTGACAACTCAAGTCAATCTATCAAACCACGCTCTCGGAGATTGTTTAAGGCCATATAAAGATTTTTGGAGCTTGCACACCATGCTTAAGGTTCTGGATGACTCAAGTTCTGAGGGAATTTGCATATAGACTTCTTCTTCTAGTTCACCGTTTAGGAAGGAATTCTTGATGTCTAGTTGATAGAGTGGCCAATCTAAATTTGCAGCTAAAGAGAGTATGACTCGAATTAAATTGAGTTTGGCCACCAGCGCAAAAGTCTCTTCGTAGGCCACTCCATATGATTGGGTAAACCCTTTTGCCACCAGTCGAGCTTTGTACCGGTTTATACTACCATCGTCATTGTATTTGATGGAGAATATCCACTTGCATCCAATCGATTTCTTTCCTTCCGATAAAGTGGTGATTTCCCACGTGCCATTTTTAACCAAGGCCTGGACTTCTTCTGTTACAGTTGCTGCCCATTCAGGTTGTTGGAGTGCTTCTTGAACATTTCTTGGGATATTTGTGCTGTCAAGAGCTGCCACAAAAGACCTATACCCCTGTGACAATTTTCCATAGGACACATATTTCTCAATGGGGTGTTGAGTGTAAGATCTCACCCCTTTTCTTAAGGCAATAGGAATGTCAATGTCATCAATAGGTTTAGGATTAGGAATGATATTACCTTGGGAAAACTCATTTTCTAGAGCCTGGTTGGATTCATGGCTTTGCCTTGGATCTGTTCTGGACTCTACTCCCTTCCTTCTCTTCTTGAAGTACGTCCTTCAGTTGTCTCCTTGTGTGGCCAGGATTTGATTCTGCTGAGATGCAATCCTCTCTCTAGCTTCAGTTGGTGCAATTTCTACTGCATTTTCCTGTTCAGTTTCTGCTACAGGTGCAGTCTCGGCTAGTTCTACATTTGGGGCATATTTGGTTAGTTCAAATCCCAAAAATTCTGTTACGTTTTCTGCATTTTCTATTGTAATTTCCTCTTGTGTAGGTGCAGTATTGGTTGGCTCTGTATTTGGGGCAGATTCAGCTAGCTCAAATCCCAAAAGTTGGGATTCTACCACTTCAATTGGATAAGTCTGCTCCCCCTGAATGCCAACTTTGGGGTAATAAGACTAATTCTCAAAAAGGGTGACATCCATGGTGTGGTAAAATTTCCTGTTTTGGGGTGAATAGCATTTGTACCCTTTTTGGTGGGGGGAGTAGCCGAGGAAGATGCATTTGATGGATTTCAAGTCAAGTTTGTTGCGACGAGGATTGAGGCTGTGGATGAAGGTTGAACATCCAAATATTTTCAAGGGAATGAATGTAAGGATATGACTCGTAGGGTATGAGGTTTGGAGAGTAGAATAAGGGGTGTTAAAGTTGAGGATCCGGGAGGGCATTCTGTTTATAAGGTAGGTTGCAGAGAGGACAGCTTCTCCCCAAAATTGGTTGGGTACATTTGAAGCTAACATGAGAGATCTGGTCACTTCTAGGAGATGTCTATTCTTTCTTTCGGGGCCTCCGTTCTGCTGAGGGGTATCTACACATGAACTCTGATGTATGATTCCATGTTTCTGAAGGTAGGAATTTAGTGTAGAGTGATAATACTCTTGGCCGTTGTCACTTCTAAGCACCTTAATTTTGCTTTGAAATTGTGTTTCCACCATAGTATGAAACAACTCAAATATTCTGCCAACTTCTGAGTTTTCCTTCATTAGGAAAACCCAAGTGACCCATGTGTGATCGTCAATGAAGGTGACAAACCATCTTGATCCAGTGACATTGTTTACCCGTGATGGTCCCCATATATCACTGTGAATTAGGGAGAAAGGTTGAGAGGGTTTATAGGGTTGAGGCGGGTAGGAGTTACGGGTATGTTTGGACAATTGGCATATTTCACATTCAAACAACTCTTGATTTTTATTGAATAATGTGGGAAACATTTTTTTCAAGTACATAAAATTTGGGTGGCCTAACCGATAATGCCACAACATTACAAAATTTTTCCCATTTGGAGGTACAGTTGCACAAGAGTTGGCCTTGGGTTCCGCTTTTGACTCTTCAACTTGGAGGAGGTAGAGTCCAACACATTCTTCAACATTGCCAATCCTCTTCCCCGACTCCAAAATATGAAATTCACATAGGTTAGGAAAGAATTTTGTGACACACTTCAAATCTCTTGTCAGTTTGCTAATGGACAGCAAATTACAGTCAAGTTTAGACACATAAAGTACTGAATTCAGGGTAATATTTTGTGAGATAATAACTGAACCTTTACCCATGACCCTAGAAAGAGTCCCAACAGCTATTCAAATTGTGTAATTATTTAGGCATGGAGAATAGCTTTTAAACACCGTTAAGTCTCCAGTCATGTGATCTGAGGCTCCTAAGTCAATGATCCATGACTTTGGTTTTCCTTTGCTAGTATTTAAAACATGCAACAAAATTACCTTTTTGTGCCACTGTAGCTGTACCAATTGTTTGCTAGAGAATTTTCTGTAGTGCTTCCATTTTCTCCTTGCTGAATGGAGATGGGTTAGAATTTACCTCAGCTGTGTTGCCTCTGTTGTCTAGGTTTTTGGTCTATTTTGCCTCTGAAGGTCTTCCATGAATGATCCAACAATTGTCCTTAGTGTGACCCAGTTTCTTGCAATGATCACACCAGGGCCAATTTTTCTTTTGAGATGTACAAGGCTGGTTCCCCCTGCTGCCATTGCTGAGCCTTTAATGGATAGGACTGCACTTGACTTTCCAAGCATCACTTTCCTCCTACTCCCCTCTCTTCTCACTTCTGAAAATACTTGGATTGTTTTAAGAGGTTTGGTTCCAAGGATTCTCCCCCAGACTTCATCAAGTTCTGTGTTTAGCCCCAATAGAAACTTGTAGATCCTATCTTTCTCTACCAATTCTTTATACTTCTTTTTATCCTCGGTACAGCTCCATTGAACATGTTCATATATATCTAGTTGTTGCCAATGTCTACCGAGTGTATTAAAATACTCGGTGATTGAGAAATCACCTTGTCGCAGGTCATGGAGTATGCTCTTGATCTCAAATACTGCAAACGTATTGTCCACATTTGAGTAGGTTTCCTTCACTGCATCCCACATCTCCTTGGAAGTATCATAGTACATGAAATTTTCCCTAATTTCATTAGTCATGGTGTTGAGCAACCATGACATGACTAAACTGTTTTCCAGTTGCCATTTGTTGAGATTAGGGTCACCCTTTTCTGGACTCTTGGAGTCTCTAGTGATGTAACCTTCCTTCCCTTTTCCTTGAAGAAAGATATTAACTACTCGCACCCATTGAGGGTAGTTCTGGCCATTCAATTTGTGATCAGTGATAGGAAGAGCAGGCCCTTCCACCAAATTGGTGGTCGAACCTTCTGCCTTGTTCTCTCCCATGGTTGGCGGTGCTAGGTTAGGGATGGTTCAGATCGGGCTCTGATACCATGCGGAAAAATATAATGTATATTTCTCTGATTTGGAAAAAAATACAAAAGTAGTATAAATAGAATACAAGGGGATAAATCTGCACACTAATCTATCCCTAAAAATCTGGGAAATAATTCTCCCTATAAATGCTGTATCTAAATAATTAAAAGAGGGGAAATAAAATTGATCTTATTAACATTAAATCTGTACAAATCAGAATTGAATATTCTGATTGATATATGCTAATCTCCAACAGATTTTGATTGATATGCGCTGATCTCCAACAGAAACATATAGAGGGAAAAATCAAATTTTGGAAAGTTACCTCAATTTATTGATTTGCCGATTACAAACAATTACTATATTACATAAAATTATTTTATTTATGTTTCCCAACTCCAAGTATGGGTAACAAAATGAACGATCATTGGTAAGTACAACTGAACTATTAGAATCAATTTAGTAAAAAAATATATTAGAATAATAAATACAAAATTTTAGATTCAAACTATACTTTCATTAATATAATTTTTATTGATAACACAAATACTTTATTTTCACAAGAAAGGCCATAGTTGAACAAAATCCTACTGATGAGTCTTTCTATAAATTAAACTGAACAATTAGACCTTTTTGGATGGAGATATTTATTGTCAAATGTAAATGATACATACAACAGGAAACCATTAATTATGTCAACGAGAGGGAGAAGAATGTGGTGATGTTGAAGGAGATGATAAGAAAGGTTTTGGTGGTACTTGTATGGTTTCAACGTTCCCTTCAAGCATCTCCACCACTCTATGCATTGTTGGACGGTGTGAAGGATTAGTTTGTATACACCACAAACTTACTAATACCATCTTTTTAATCTTTTCTATTTCACTTTCATTCACAACATTCCTTAGTGCAAGCTCTTGATTTAGTTCCAAACGTTTGTAAATCCAATAAGGAAAATATATTTCACTTGTGGAATCAACTTCAACATTAATATTCTTTCTTCCCCCAACCATTTCCAACACCATCATTCCATAACTATAAACATCTGATTTGTGAGATACTACCCCAATATTTCTACAAAATACCTCAGGAGCAATATATCCTATTGTTCCTCTAGCAGTCATCATAGACACAACACTCTCATTTATGGGGCATATTTTGGCAAGTCCAAAATCAGAGATCTTTGGGCAAAAGTTCTCATTTAACAATATGTTGTGAGGCTTTATGTCAAAATGAAATATTCGAGTATTGCATCCTCTGTGCAAGTACTCTAGTCCTCGACCAACACCAATTGCAATTTGGTACAACATTTCACAATTCAATTGGCAATCATCTGTCAAGTTATTAGTCTCAAATATGAACTTCTCTAGAGACCCATTAGCCATGAACTCATAGACTAAAGCTTTCTTGGATTCTTCACAGCAAAAACCAATGAGTGTGACAATGTTCACGTGAGAAGTCTTGCTAATACTTCCTACCTCATTGATGAATTCTTCTCCATTTCCTTTTAACTCATTCAAAACCTTAACGGCAACTAGAGATTCATCTTCTAACTTCCCTTTGAACACACTTCCATAGCCTCCTTGGCCTAATTTTTCTTTGAAAGAGTTGGTCATTTTCTTTATTTCTATGTAGCTATATCTTCTTACAGCAAGTGGTCCATAATTCCTGAGAAAGACCTCAAAATCTTGATTTGCTCTAGATTTCTCCTTCCAGAATATGAACCGTAGTTTCCTTCTAAAACAGTATACTGCAATAATTAAAACTCCAAATCCCGCAGCAGCAAAAACTGGAATTAATAAAATTAGAAACCGTGAGCTGTTAAAAAGCATTGTGGAAACACAGAATGAGGTCTTTACTTCAAGTACAATAAATTAAACTTCCATTTTATCATGTATGTTCACAAGAATCATTACTTTCCATTTATGTTGCTTGTTTATTTCTTTATGTATACACTGCCAATCCTGGTGCTTCCTTTGAGAATAATAAGTGGAAGAGTCAATTAGCAAACATATAACTTAGCATTGATACTTAAATATGTAAAATGCATCACCTGTTGCCAATATAACAATCGAATTTCCAGATTTTTCTGCAGAATAAGTAGTGTGAATTAGTAAATTCCAATTGATACAAATACACATGCCATCACAAAAAACTAATATTTAATAGAGTATTAAAAAGATAGTGGCTAGTACTTTTTATTATTTTTTATATAATTTTTCAAAAATACAAAACAAAGGGAGAAGAAGCTAACCTTGGGAACATTTCCTTGCATGAGTATCATGAGGGCAGTAACATCTGAAACTGAATATGTCTGTGTTAAAGCCACACTTCCCTCCACTGTTTCTGCACTTGTTGCAATCACTAACAGTCCAAATCAACACAAACCCTCTTCTCAATGCTTCTTGAACCCCTCTTACCTCATCTTCCACCGTCACATTCACCACCCCACCCTTGCAATTCATCAAAGAAAACCTCAAGTTTTGGTCTTCCCTATTCATGGCCACAACCGAACTCGTTTTGTTTTCTTCAGAACATCCAATTGTGTTTTTTCCATGCATGTCACATCCGAACAACAAAATAAGTTCCCTTTGGTTGGGAGCTAGAGCCAACCTCGTACCCGAAAGAGTGAGGTTGTGTGTACGACGAAGACAACTACTCCTAGTGTTTGGTGTTGAAAACACTGCATTTGACACACGCATTGAGTTGTTGTTGTAAAATATTTGGTGGATCATGTATTTGGCATTGGACATGTTGAGAAATGGGAAGCCATCGTTGCCACAAGAGAGGCCAAAACCAGGGTACCCACAAAAGGGCTCTTGTATCCCTTCAATGTAGAAAGGGTAGCTTATGGTTTGGTTATTGCCACATGTTTTGGCTTCACAAGCTTCAAACTTTGGGTTCAGGGAACCATCAGAGTTTTGTGGCAAAAGGGTGATGATGAGGACAACAAAGTATAGAATCGAAGTTAAATGAAATGACATAACTGCTGAAAATTGAAATGCATGTAGTCTCTATTGGCTATTCAAATAATGGTTGCATTATTAATAATGACATTATAGTTTTGACTTTTGAGTTTGCTGTTGAATATGAATTGACTTGGACTATTAGGTCTATTGTAGTATGTGTTGTGTACATATGAGATAATTGCTCATTTTGAACATTAATTTCCAATGGCGTACTTGACGGATTCAGTGTCAAAATTGCTCAAGACTTTTGGGGCAATAGGGTTTTCCGTCTGAGGTGTGGACAAGTTGACTTTTTATTTTTTATTTTTTTTATAGTGTTATTTATATAAAATATCTAGCGACTTTGTTTATATATATTTGTCAGAAAATCTGATCCACAATTTTTAGTGAGATATATTCCTTATTAATCATGTTTTTTTTTCATATAAAAGATCCGAACATGAAATTTTATTTAAAGCAATCGAGTGCAGTATCATTTAGACAATATATCTATTGATTATGAACAAGATGATTGGTCATATAATAAATAAATAGGAATGAAAAAAAAACCAGAAAATTTCTTAACTCTCATAATAAGTGATTTGTAAAAAACTATAATTACAAAATAAGTGTTATTAATTAATTTTTATTTTATTTATATCCTAATAATATTTTTAACAAAGTAAAGGTGTGTTGTATTGTTTTTAAGTAGAAAGACGATTAATGACGATTAATTTTATAAATACTTTAAACTTTTTTTTTCTAATTTTTTAAACTTTATATTTTAGCTTCTATATTTAGAAATGTTCCATTTTAGTATATATATATATAGATAACTTTTGTTTGATCAATTAATTTATAATAAACGTCTCAGTAAAAAATTTAAATTGAGAGAAAATGTTTACCTACTTAGGGCATCTCCAACTTACATGCATTGAAAAATGAAAAAAGTGATCCCTAGTGTGTCATGTCAGCATTAAGCAACTCAAACACAAATTTACTCTAATGGTAAGAAACTTTAAGAAATTCAACTTTTAGAATTTTTTTTCTAGTCATTTATGAACTAAATTTAAAATTTTATTAAAAAGTACAATGGAAGAAAATAAATTACGAGAAAAAATATACAATAAGTAGATATTAAAAATAAAATAAAGTAATAGTAAATACATAAATATTAAATGAAATTAATTTTCATCATTATTATTTTCGAAACGTTCCCAAATATGTTTAATAAGATCTGTTTGAAATCTAGTAAGGAACAGTTGCTTGAGGAAACAACTCTCTCTCTTCTTCAAGCAACTCATGTTGCCACGTTAGAGTCCTCCAATGGCAAGAAACCAAGGTTCGAGTTGCTTCATGGGACAAGGAACTCCCATTGGAGGAAGATTTTTCTTATAATTGATAGAAAATATTACTTGGTAATTGTACTATCCGTATCGCCATGCCGAGCTCGAGCTCGGCATCACAACGTAGAATGACCTTGGACATGCGCTGGGAGATCTCGGTCTAGACAAGATCTGCTATCTAGCCAGATCATAACTGACCCCAAGAGATCTCGGTCCAGACGAGATCCGCTATCTAATCAGATCATAACTGATCTTAGGCCCAAGGCCCGACGCAACCCTAATTCACACTAAGGTACGTGCATTACTTATACGAGACACATGCTCATACAAACCCTAACTTTAGCATCGAAGTCTTTTTTGCAGGTACCACCCCCATCTTGGAACATCAAGCGTACCAGTGAAGGAGGCTCACCGACCTTACCCAACGGATCAACTCTACCTCAGATCCCCGGTAAGAACATTTGGCGCCCACCATGGGGTCGATCAAGACAGCTCTTATCGGCCATGCTTATGGTTTTCACCAGAAGCCATAGCAGACGCGCAACAGACGACCTAGATCACACCACTACCATGGATAGTGAAGCAGCATTAAGAAGACTGATCGAGCAGGTCGAGCAGATGCGGCAACAACACGCCGCCGATCTACAAAGTATGCGTGCCAAGCACAAAACTGACCTAGTAGCAATGTGTACCGCTAATGAAGCTGACCTAGCGGCACTACGCGCCGAGAACGAGCGTATTCGCGCTCAACTCCCTCGGCGTCCCTCAGATCAACCCCCTCACAGAGTAACCTAAATGAGGATGAAGGGCACTCGGTTTCTCAACCGCCAACGGCGGCTAGGGCACCGACTCCCAAGCCTGCCACACATCGGTCTCACGCACCGACGAACAGGTCGGCACATGATGTCAGCAACGCCCCCGCCCACGGCACAGGGAATCAGACGACCTTCCGCTGTCATCCTTATGTGGACGGCATCATGGAGACACCTCTCCCTTTTGGGTGGAAGCCTCTCCACCTCGACCGTTACGACGACACAACAGATCCGGACGAGCACATCGATCTATACACCACACAGGTAAACCTCTATACTAATGAGGACGCTATACTGTGCAGGTTTTTTCGACCTCACTCAAGGGGGCTGCACTCAATTGGTACACCCAGCTCCCCGCTGAGTCAATCGAAAGTTTCAGCACTCTGGTTAGGCGATTCACGGCGCAGTATGCAACGAGCCGACCTCATCACATCACGTCGGCCGCCCTGGCCAGCCTCAGACAGAACGACGACGAGCCACTCTGGGCGTTCATGGAACGATTTGCCGCCACCTCAGTAAAGATCAGGAATCTGAATCCCGAGATCGCCCTGCACGCCATGCTCATGGCACTCAAGCCTGGACCATTCGTCAACAGTCTATGTCGTGAAGCTCATTGCGATATGGACGAGCTCCGCACCCGTGCTGCTGGGTATATCCAAATGGAGGAACACTCCGCCTTTCGTGACCAAGTTCGCGGAAAATCACAAGCAAAGACTGACAGTGGCCACAAGGACAAGATGAGGGCCACCAACGACAGCCAGTTCAAGAAAACTGTTAGGACAAGCAAAGGGGGAGATACGACTTTTACACTCCCCTGAACACGCCCAGAGTTCACATCCTGGAGGAGGCTAGTAACAGCAACCTGCTCACCCTGCCACCACCAGGTCATACACCCAACAGTGCGGACAAGTCCAAACACTTCCGGTACCACAGGAACCACGGTCACACCACCGAAGAGTGCCGCACGCTCCGAGACCGGATTGAGGAACTCATCCAGGCAGGCCACCTTGGCCAATATGTCCAAAGACAGTAGGGTCACCGAGGAGGCTATGGTGAACGAGGGCGAGGCAGAGGCCATGGTTCGGGAGCTTGCACGGACCAACCCTCTGGTTCTCAGCAAAACGTCGGTGGAGTAGTGCAAGCCGAGGTAAGCCAGGAGACAGGGTCAGCCCCTCTACGGGGAGTGATTAACACAATTACAGGTGGTTTCGCAGGGGGAGGCGCCAGAAGCTCAGCCCGGAAGAGGCGCCAGAAGCTCAGCCCGGAAGAGGCGCCTGCGCAATATCAACAACATCCACTCCACTATCTCGGCCTCGCACCAAAGCTCACCGCCGATCACCTTCACCGATGACGACTATGCTGGCGTTAGTCCCAACCAGGATGATCCCATGGTCATAGCCGTGGAGGTAGCTAATTGGGAGGTTCACAAGACACTGATAGACCAAGGGAGCTCGACAAACGTCCTGTGTTGGCCGACCTTCCTCAGGTTAGACATCCCTCACTCTCTCATCCAACCTCACATAGAGCCCCTAGTCGGTTTTGCAGGAGAGCGAGTACACACTCGGGGATACGTGGACCTGCTGACCACCTTCGGAACCTCTTCGGATACAAGGAGAATTATGGTCCGATACCTCCTTGTGGAAGCCAACAGCTCCTATAATATCATCATTGGGAGACCGACGTTAAATCAACTCGGAGCAGTGGTGTCCACCCGCACCTCACCATGAAGTTCCTAGGAAGTGACAGTAAAATCATCTCCGTCAAAGCAAATTAGAAGACAGCCCGGCAATGCTACGCCGAAAGCCTGAGAGTCTCCTCGCCCGACGAGCGTCGCCGCAGCGATCCTCCCATAGTGGCTCACATCACCCACGTGGAAATCGCTGATCTCGATCCAAGGTCCGACTCCCATGACGAACGGCCTAGTCCCATTGACGAGCTCGACGAACTCTAGATCGGGAAACTCCCCGGGAAATGCACAAGAATCAGCAGGCAATTGAGCCTAAAGTTGCGATAGTAGCTCGGAGCTGAGATCCTCAAGAACGCCGACCTCTTCGCTTGGTCCAGTGCTGACATGCCAGGTATAAACGCTGACTTCATCTGTCACAGGTTAGCAATACACAAGGAGGCAAGGCCAGTGGCCTAGAGAAAGAGGAAGGTCGGTGGTGAAAGACGGGAGGCCATCATCACCGAGACACAAAAATTGCTGAACGCTGGCTTCATCCGCGAGGTCAGGTACACCACATGGTTGGCAAACGTGGTATTGGTAAAAAAGAGCTCGGGGAAATGGTGAATGTGCGTCGACTATACCGACTTGAACAAGGCATGCCCTAAGGACTCATACCCCTTGCCGAGCATCGATAGGCTGGTCGATGGAGTATCCGGCACGCCCTCCTCAGTTTCCTCGACGCTTACTCCGGGTACAACCAAATCATGATGTGCCCACCAGACGAGGTGCACACGTCATTCATCACTGATCACGCCAATTACCGCTATCGAGTGATGCCCTTCGGTCTCAAGAACGCGGGGGCCACTTACCAGCGACTGATGGACAAGGTTTTCCACCAGCAAATTGGCCGGAATATGGAGGTCTACGTTGACGACATGGTGGTCAAAACCACCTCAGTCGCAGACCATGCAGCCGACCTCGCCGAGGTGTTCAGCCAAATCTGGAGACATAACATGCGTCTCAACCCGGAGAAGTGCGTCTTCGGCGTCCAGGGAGGTAAGTTCCTCGGTTTTATGATCACTAGCAGAGGAATCGAAGCCAACCCTGAGAAGTGCAAAGCCATTATCCAAATGCAGAGTCCTCAAACAGTGAAATAAGTCCAACGCCTAGCCGGAAGGTTAGTCTCACTGTCCCGTTTCATCCCTAGACTCGCGGAGAAGGCAGGGCCAATCTTCACTCTGCTACTGAAGCCAAAAGACTTCCAGTGGACGGATCAGTGCGAGGAAGCTTTCCGAAGTTTCAAAACCTTTCTCACGACCCCGCCTATCCTGTAGAGGTCGGATCATAAAACCGACCTCCTCCTCTACTTGGCCGTAGCCGAAAATGCCATCAGCGCAGTGATAGTGCAAGAACATCAGAAAGTATAGACGCTGATCTACTTCATCAGCCGAGTCCTCCAAAGTACGGAAAAACGGTACCAAATGATCGAAAAGTTGGCACTAGCACTCGTCACCGCAGCCCGGTGACTCCGACCTTACTTCCAGAGCCACTAGGTGATAGTCAAAACTGACTACCCCATCAAGCAAATTCTGAGAGAGCCCGAGCTCGCCGGACGGATGATTGCGTGGTCAGTAGAATTGTCTGAGTTCGGCATCCAGTACGAAAGTCGTGGCACCCTGAAAGCTCAATGCCTGGCCGACTTTGTAGCCGAGCTCACGCCCACTTCTGCTAAGGAACCACAGGTATGGACTTTACACGTTGACGGGTCCTCCAACTCTAAGGGTGAGGGTGCAGGTATCATATTGGAAGGCCCAAACCAAGTCACTTTGGAGCAATGCCTCAGATTCAGCTTCAAAGTGACAAATAACCAGGCGGAGTATGAGGCACTTCTCGCAGGACTAAGGCTGGCTCGCGACCTCGGGGCCTGAAGAGTGAGTTGCAATAGCGACTCGAAACTCATGGTGGAACAACTCAGTGGGACGTACCAGGCAAAGGATATTCTCTTACAGCGGTACTTCCACATCGCATCCCACCAGATCTCGTCCTTCGACGAGTTCACTATACAGCATGTGCTGCGAGAACAAAATGCTCGAGCCGACCTCCTATCGAAGCTCGCCAGCACCAAACGACCCGGGCAGCATCAGACCATCATCCAGGAGACCTTGCACTCACCCAGCCTAGACGACAAAGTCATCAATACCAACAACAGCGAAGACTAGGGATGGATGACAGACATCTGGAGCTACTGGAAAGAAGGATTTTTGCCCAAAGATAAGGACGAAGCTCGAAAAATAAGGGTGAGGTCAGCTAAATTCGTAATCGTCGGCGACGAACTGTTCAAATGTGGCATCTCCACCCCACTGCTCAAGTGCTTAACTACGCCTCAAGCAGCCTATGTCATCGAAGAGATTCATCGGGGCATATGTGGCATGCATTCCGGAGCATGCTTAATGGCGACCAGAGTACTCCGAGCAGATACTACTGGCCCACTCTAAAATCGGATTGCCAGGACTACGTACGAAAATGCAAAGAATGCCAGCAGTTCGGCAACACACATCGGCAACTGCTCGAAGCTCTTCACCATATGATGTCAGCATGGCCTTTCTCCCAGTGGGGAATGGACATCCTCGGGCCATTCCCCCCACGAAAGGTCAGCTCAAGTTCCTCCTAGTGGCGATCGACTACTTCACCAAGTGGATCGAGGCATGCCCACTCACCAAAATCACCACCGAAAATGTGCAAAGATTCACCTGGAGGAATATTGTCTGCAGGTTTGGAATCCCTCACACCCTTGTTACTGACAACGACCGGCAGTTCATCGCACAGGGCTTCGAGGACTTCCTCCGTGAGCTCGGTATCAAGCATCTTCCAACCTTAGTGGAACATCCGCAAACTAATGGCCAAGCCGAAGCAGCTAACAAGGTCATCCTCCGGGAACTTAAGAAGCGGCTAGGGAACGCCAACGGACAGTGGGCCGACGAGCTTCCCAGCATCCTCTGGGCGTATCATTGCACTCCCCAGTCAACAACGCAAGAAATGCCTTACAGGATAACTTACGGAGCTGACGCAATGATCCCAGTAGAAGTCAGAGAGACATCGCACCGATGCCAAGCCTTCAACGGCGAGCAGAACGCTCAAGAGTTAGCAGCCGACCTCGACCTAGTTGACGAGCTCAGAGAAGAAGCTCAAATCCACGAAGAAGCCTGCAAGCTCCGAGCTTCCAGAAGATACAATACGTGAGTGTGACCTTGCTCTTTCCGAGTTGGCAACCTGGTGTGGCGTCTACTAGGCGAAGCTCGGAAAGACACATCAGATGGAAAGCTTGCACCCACCTGGGGTGGCCCATTCCGAGTTGTAGAAGACTTGGAAAACGGAGCATACCGACTAGAGGAGCTCAGCGGAAAATCCATACCACGAACTTGGAATGCCACGCATCTCAAGTTCTACTTCAGTTAAATTTTGTACGAATGAGCTGTGCACTCTTTTCCCGCCTCAGTCTTTTATCCCAAAAAATAGAAAAATAGGTTTTGGCTGAGAGGGTTTTTAACGAGGCACATTCACACAACTAATAAAATAACTCGTTCTTTTCATTCATATTCTCCTAACTTTAATTTTGTGATTAGACCAAGGTTGAGTTCGAACCTTGGCATACTTTACTTTATTTTACGACGAGGCCGAATCCGAACCTCGATCCGACTTATCTTGCTCTTAATTAGGTCGAGTTCGAACCGTAACACAACATATTTCACACTACGACAAGGTCGAATTCGAACCTCGGTCCAACTCATCTCGCTCATATTTACGGCTGAATACGAACCTTAATATAATCCACTAAAGGTCGAGTTTGAACCTTGGCAAAATCCACTCAAGGTCGAGTTCGAACCTTGGCATACCCAAGGTCGAGTTCGAACCTTAGCATAATCCACTCGAGGTCAAGTTTGAACCTTGGCATAATCAAGGTCGAGTTCGAACCTTGGCAAAATTCACTCAAGGTCGAGTTCGAACCTTGGCATAATCAAGGTCGAGTTTGAACCTTGGCAAAACCCACTCGAGGTCAAGTTTGAACCTCACAACGAAACATCTCAATCTCGCCCAAAGACAGATTTGAACCTTGGAACAAACCACTTCGCTCCAAATCGGGTCTAAGTGCCACAAAGCATAAAAATACACAGCAAATGCTGAACGTGTTTTAAAATCGCGCAAACAGCAAAAACTCAAGCCTAAACGCGAAGTCAAAGAAAAGGACAACAACACGTAAGCAAAAAATACATATACACAGCAATGTTTACAGAGTTCAATACTTGAATTCAAAGAAAAAATATGAAGCAGAGAAAAATAAACCAAGATTATTACAAAGGCGACCTAGGCGGAGGTGTTGTCACTGGAGCTATCCTCGAGGTCATCCTCCTTCACTAGCTTCCCAAAGCGGACCTCCTTCTCCACGTGCATGGCGAAGAAGTCAAACCTCGGTGTGAGAAGCCTTGCCTGGCGAGATGCCTTTAGGAACCCCCTCTTGTGCTCAAAGATGAAGGCTCGCTTAGTCTCCTCGAGCTTCCTCTCTAGCCCCATCTTCGCCTCCTCCAACCTTGCCAGGTCCACCTTCAGAGCAGCATTCTCCTCTGCCTGTCCGTCGAGAAACACCTCGTCACAAAGACGCTTCTCGGCCGCCGCCACCAACTCGGCCTTCTGTGCAGTGACCTCATCCTCTAAGGTGCGCACTCGAGCCCGGGAAGAGCTGGAGAGTTCCTGCAAATCGTGAACCTGAGCAACATAAGTCTCGTTAGATCTCAGAACGATCTCTAGAGACTTCCGGATCCTCTCCACCTCCCTCCGAGCAGCTTGAAGCTCCGCCTCGTTCTGCAGCTTGGCGGCCTCGAGAGCTCCCGCCAAGGCCCGGTTCTCATCCTTTAAAGCCTTGCTCTCCTCCCTCAAGGCTTTGGCTTCGTCCTTCAATGGATGAACTCGACCCCTTAGGCTGACCAGGTTTTCCTGCTGCTTGGACCACCTATGCTTTCAGTGGTCCACAATAGCCATACTCCTCTGCAGAAAGACCTGGGCAGCGTCAAGACCTTCCACGGGCCCGACCTCTTCGATCATCCCCTGGTCCTCCGAGCTCAGCGAACCCTTGGGAAAGAACTTCTCGGCGGTCACCCCCGCACTCCACAACGAGTCCACGTCAGCAGAAGCACTCACATGGTCCAATCGCACATCAAAGCGGTCCTTCCCGAGACGGTGGGAAATATACCGACTCCGGGAAGCCCCCTGCGATGGACCAGATGACGGCGCCGAGACCGTAGGAGTTGCCGCTGGGACCTCAGAACTCAGCCCCTTACCACGATCCTCAACAGCAACAAAAGCGGTAGCAGGCATCCCTTGCTCAGCAACGGGGATGCCCACCCCTGGCACCTCTGAACTTGGAGCCACCGGGGTCTCGGCAACGTCCCCTACCTGCAAAAAACGGCTCTATGTCAAAAGACAAAAAAATAACATAGCAAATAGAAGGAAAAACAAATAGCGAGGTACTCACCACGGCAGCCTGGGCGGCTTGCTCAGCAACCTGGGCCCCCACCTCGGCAGCGTTCCCTACCTGCAAAGAGTAATAGTACCTCAACAAACCAAGAAAAACCTACATAGAAGAAAAGTTAAAATAAAACCAAGACACTCACCTCGAAAGAGGGAGAAACTTGCTCAGCAGTCTGTGCGGCGGCCATTTGGGGAGCCCCTTCAGGTGGCGGACTCCCGGTGAGGTCCACCGCGTCAGCATCAACAGCCTTGGAGGTCACCTCCTCGGCATCTGGAGGGGCAGAGATCCCCCCAACCTCCTTCTCGGCCCTCTTTCTTTTTCTGTTCGTTTTCAGAGGAGAAACCTCCTCCTCCCGAGGCTCGGGGACCTCAACCTCGGCAACATTGTAGCGGTGCTTCAGCTCACGCCACTTGTTTCTACCCATTATACCTGCAAACACAAAAGATAAAACACATCAGCAAAAGAAGGTTTCACAAACCCTAACAACCTAAGGAAAACGGAATACTCACTCTCTAAGCCCCTCTCCTTGTACGCCGAGTTCGCAAGCGACAAGACGAGCTTGCAATCCAGCGGGCGAGGAAGCGCTACAAGGTTCTCAATGGTGGCCGCCTCCGAAGCCGTCAATTGCAATTGGCCCACCCCGTGAAACCTAGCCGGTTTGGGGCACCAATAGAAGGGGAACTTCGGCAACCCGTCGAAGTAGAACGCCCCATCCTCCAACGGGTCGACATCCACAAGTGCAACCCGGAAAAACTCTTGTTTAAAATTTTTATATGACTGGGAGTAAAGAGTGAATAAACCCCCATCCTTACTCCTACTCAGAGACATCAAACCATAAGGAGGAACCCCTATTTTCAGCTGGTAAAAATGAAGAAAAATGGGAAGAGACACCTCTATCCCTAGAACTGAACACAGGACTTGGAAAGCCCGCAAAAAACCCCAACTATTTGGGTGCAACTGGCAAGGAGCCGAGTTGATAAAATTCAAAAAATCACACTCAAATTGAGTGAAAGGAAGACAGACGCCTAAATCCCTAAAGAAACACTGGTAGACATAGAAATGGGGAGGGTCAGTAGACCTCCCCATGTACACACCCTCACCGACCTGACAAGGCTCAAGCCGGATCATTTGGGAGATAGAAGGGTCACAAATTCTGTGCAATTTCCAAACCGCATTGACCTCAAGGAAAGACCTAAACACACTTTGGGCCTCCCCCACATCGCGCCTGACCCAGTGGTAGCCAGGGATGCCTAGATCGAGGTCCTTAGACGAATTCTTATTTTTGGCGGCGGCTTTCCCGGTGACCACCGCCTTGCCGCACGCCTTACCTTTGCCCGTGGCAGGCGCGGAAGACCCGACACCACTCTCTCTAACCATCAAGAAAACAGAAAGACTCGAAGAAGGAAAGATTGGAGAAGAAAGAGAAAATAGGAAAATCGAAGTACCTGGTACCCCTTTGACAAAAGAAAGAGCGAATAGGAAGAGGCGAAACCCAGTTGCCGGAAACGGCGACGGAAACTGAACAGAAGCGAAAATGCAAGAAGCAGCTTGCGCAAGAAGCCAAAGAAGAAAGAAAACGAAAAGAGTAAAGTCAAAGGGGAAGAGGCGCGAGTGGGAGAAAAGAATACCCCAAAATTCAAAACGGTCACAACACGTGTCACCCAAGGGACATGCCTGACCACGTATTAAATGAGGCCCATTATGATAGAAGAAGCCATCATTGCATAACCGTCATGCCCATTAACGCGCCGACCTCGCTTTTCGAAATGAGAAGTGACAGTTGCGACACATGGAATCCCGACAGGCAGCGTACGCGAAAGGTCACGACCCCCTGACGAGCTCGATTTCAACTCCTCGACCTACGGTCTTCGAAGCTCGGGGGGCTAGTGTACTATTCGTACCGCCATGCCGAGCTCGAGCTCGGCATCACAACGTAGAATGACCTCGGACATGCGCTGGGAGATCTCGGTCTAGACAAGATCCGCTATCTAGCCAGATCATAACTGACCCCAGGAGATCTCGGTCCAGACGAGATCCGCTATCTAATCAGATCATAACTGATCTCAGGCCCAAGGCTCGACGCAACCCTAATTCACACTAAGGTACGTGCATTACTTATATGAGACACATACTCATACAAACCCTAACTTTAGCATCAGATTCTTTTTTGCAGGTACCACCCCCATCTTGGAACATCAAGCGTACCAGCGAAGGAGGCTCACCGACCTTACCCAGCGGATCAACTCTACCTCAGATCCCCGGTAAGAACAGTAATAATTAAAAATATATAATATTTGTTTCCTTTTAATTTATATATATAAATATCTTATAGAATTTTTTTTTTGAGTAATCGATAGTAGAAGTTTCCGATTTAGTCATTTCGCCCATAATAGATTCAAGAAATCAAGGAAGTTTATGGAGGTAGATAAATGTCAAATTAATTGCATTTCGTGAGGAAAATGAGTTCTCTCTATGAGCAGAAAATAAAGGAAATTTTGTATTTAATTTTCTAGAGTGACAGCTTAAGTCAATGGTCTATGGTCTCAATGTGATGAAAAGGTGACACATTGGGTCGAGGTAAAAGTCGACAAGGAAGAAAATCTAGGACTAATACAAAGAATCTTGAAATGAAGAAGTTAACATCCGGTTTTTTATAGAAGAAAAGTTATATAACTAGCTATAATCTAAACCTAAAAACATGCATAAGCATAATTCATAAACCACTAATATAAATTAGTTTTATTATAAAAAGTAACGACTAGAGCTATAAGTGCATAATTGGATTTTAGAATTACAACTATATTACCAAATAGGAAAAATAAAATGTCAAAATGAAAGTAGATATCATCTACAACCAACTTAATCAACTTATAAAATCAAAATTATTACATAAATTATTGACAAATAATATCAAATTGACATTAATTATCATAATTCACAATTAGTATATACAAAATTTAGTCAATGGTATAAATGAAAAATTACATAAATTAATATTTAAAAACATAAAAGTAAAATCAAAAATAAAAATAAAAAGTATATTAGGTGAGCTAAGCCAATTTTTTTTATAACTAAAACAATCTAAATTTTTTTTGGTCCAACCCGACTCAAACCCATAGTGGGTTGGGTTGACTCACTGGTTTTAGCCCACTTTGACAACTCTACTAACAAGTATGTCGTGATTTGAAGGGATATATTTGAATTTAATTAAAAATTGAAAATGTAAAATAAAAATAAAATATGTAAAATTATTAATATATATAATTACTTTATATAAATAATTAATATTTTAGACAAAAAAGAATATTTTTTTTAAATAATTAATTGCGATGAGAGAAAAAGATGGATTAAAATTTAAAATAATTAATTTTAGGAAGCTAAAGTTTCAGGAAAAAAAAAAATTCATTAAAAAATTTGAAAGTAATTAACAACTTGATTTTTTTAAAAGAAAATGAAAAAAAGTAGTAAGTAAAAGGAAATTACATAGTAAGTTTATCTTGAAATTAGTAATCAATAATTAACTTAGATTATTCATGAATAATAAAATACTTAGTTTATTCGTCTTCAATGATTTTATCTGGCTGAAGCCGAATTAGTTGACACCTAAAGCTATTCAAATTTCAGTAGGTCGTAAAAGAAAAAAAAACTAATCATTAACTAACTTTTAGTTTTGTATAAAAGAAAACTAACTTGTAACTTTAACCTAGTTTTTCATGAGTAAATTTAACTACATTAATTCATCATAATCAATGATTTCTTATTCATATAACTAAAGTCATTAGTTTACCACTTGTAATCTTTAATTAAGAAATATAATTTAATTTTTCAATTGAGGATACTATTTTATTCATATAATTAAGTCTACTTTAGTTTCTAGCAATGATGGTTCTTTTTTCTTTTCTTATCTCTACCCTCATGATCATGTATAACTTCATTGTTTGTTTATATTCCTCAACACTCATGTTTCTTTGTTGGAGTTATTAGAGTCTATCTGTAAGCTCCTACCATAATAAGAAGGGATGTGATGTCTCCTTAATTCCTCTCTTAAGTCATTCCAATATTTAATGGGAGGGTCATTATGGATCATCCTTTCTCTCTTTAGAGAAGTCCACTAATACATAACATACCTTTGGAAGCTAAGGGTAGCCAACGAAGCCTTCCTTTCTTCACTCACATTGTGGAAAGTGAAGAGTTATTCCACCTTCATCTCCCAATCTAAATAGGCTTCTACATCATCCTTTCCATGAAAGTGAGAGATATCCAGGCCACCTTGGATTCCCTTGCTTTATGTTCTATTTTGGTCCTATGTAGACCATAAGGCTTTTGGTAGTAGGCACTAAGGTTTTGACTATGGCTACAATGGCTACTATTACCAATTTGATAGCTTATATAGCTTTTGGGACCTCCCATTTGGGCCCTAAGCTTTTCTCTTTCTTTTTCCCTTATTTTCTGATGGAAACCTTCTAGAGAATCCGGATTGGTGTTGGCTTCTCCTTCATGTTTCTCCCTAAATCTTTGACTTCTTGACACTTATCAAGCTTCACCAAAGCCTCCAATGGAAGTAGAAGCTTTTGATTTTACCTTAGGAGGTGAAAAACACTCTTCAAGTGATGCCACTCCTTGGAAGCAGATGAACCACTTCATTCCTCACCACACTCTTTATGAAGAGGATAAGAGAATTGGATCAAGATTAAAAAGATTTAGGACTTTTAGGGATAGAGAATTTAGAGCATAAACTTGGCAATCTCACATATATCATCCAAAAGTGTCATTTACAAGCGAAAGAAAACATATATAGTACTAAAGTAGCTTGTAGAGTAAGTTAGAAGAGACAAGGTAAAGACATTAGATCTAGATTGACCAATCCTAGCTTGCCAAGTGTCACCTTGTCTCTAGAGGAGACAAGGAGGAGACACTTAGATCTAGAAGAGCCAATCAAGAGATGACACGTGTCATCTTGTCTCCTAGGCTAACTAGAAGCAAGTGTGTTGCAGAAGCTAAAGAAAATTCAGCCAAGGAGGAGGCTAGGCGGCCATGGCTTGTTTCCTTTGCTTAATCCAATCCAAAAATGTTGGAATTGGTTTAGTTAGGTTCACCACATGGTGGTCAGACCTAGATAAATCAATTCCTTGGAAAAAATGGAGGAAAACAAGCCTTCAAGCTCATTTGGCTTTTTCACATGTAAACAAACTTGTTAGACCTTTCAAAGTGTTTGATGGAAACTTGACTTGGAACTGAATTGGAGTTGATTCCCCTTCAAGCTTCTCCCTAGACCTTTGGCTCCTTGGTTGTCCTTAAGCTTCTCCAAAGCCTCCAATGGTGGATGAAGCTTCGGAATTCACCTTCAATGGTGAGGAACACTCTCAAGTGGAGCCACTCCTTGGAGGAAGATTAGCCACTTCAATCCTCACCACACTCTTGTATGAAAAGGATAAGAGAACTGGATTGAAATCAAAGAGGTTTGAGACTTTTGGATGAGAGAAAATTCAGACAAAATTTTGGAATTCTCTCATATAATCCATCAAAATTTTTTACAAAGTGAAGGAAAAGACTTATATAGTGAAGGAGAAGCTTGTGGTGCAAGCTAGACTAACTATGGTTCAAGAAGAACCATGGTTGGCCTTTTTACACTGAAGCTAACCAGTCTAGTTACTTGGAAGCTCGTGGAACAAGCTTCTAACTTAGAAGCTTGGGGAGCAAGCTAAGCTAGAAGCTTGTAGCACAAGCTATCCAAGTGTGTGGGAGAAGCCAAGGTAATTTCGACCAAGGAAGGTGAGCTAGGCGGCCAAGCTTGTTTCCTACATTTAATCCAATTCAAAAATCTTAGAATTGGTTTAGTTAGGTTCACCAAGTGATGGTGAAACCTAGCTAAATCAATTCCTTAGAAAAAATGGAGGAAAGCAAGCCTAATATGTAAAATTTAGCCTAGGCCCACCAAAGGCCCAATTACTAGCTACACCTACACACCTTATTATTTGTCACCCCACTTCTACTACTAAAAATATGAAAATCAATGACCCTTAATACAAGGTCAAATGGAGCAAAAATTTCCAAGTAACATACCCTAAAATCTTATAAGAAAAGAAAGAAAAGTGTCTCACAAATACAAAGGCAAAATACACCTATACAAGTCACTACTATATACAAGTATCATACAATATATATACAATGGAGACTAAGGGGCTAATAATAGGAATCATACTCAATGCTCATGAAGAGTATAGGTCTAAGAATCACCTCCTCTGTAGAAGCCTTCTCTAGCCTCTTAACCGTGGACCTAGTTAAAGGCCCAATGGTCTTCAACTGTAAGCTCTCCTATTAATCAACCTTCACCCTTCTTAGTCTTACCTCTTCCAAAGGGATCCTTGGGGATTAGATTTCCATCAGTGTTTATTCTCTATTTAATTCCTCTCAAGGTGTTTGATTTACTGGAATTCTGATGGAAACTCTAGGAGAAACAAGATTGATGAGGCTTCCCCTTCAAGCTTCTAAGGGAGGATCTTCACAAGGATGACAAAATGGATCTGAACCGTACGACCACTCGCAAAATTATCCACATGTGGGACGAGTAAATACCCGCTTATATGGGAATGAATACGGGGCGAGTATAGACCCGCAAAATTAATGGGTATGGGTGTGGGTATAGATAATGTGGTATCCAACCCACCCCAACCTGTAATTATATATATATATATACATATATATATATTAATAATTTATTTATTTAAATTTTATTATGATATTATAACTAAAATCCTATTTAACCTTATTCTTTTCTTGCAATCTTGAGTCTTCACCTACCCATTGTGTTGCCACTCGTCGTCTACCTCGCATTTCGCCTTTCGTCCCCACCGCTCACCATATCCTTATGCCACCTCCATTGTCTGTCTTGCATCCCGCCTTGTATCACCACTGCTCGAGTCTCTACCTCGTGTCGCTACCTCATGTTGCCACCTCAACACTTTGCATCACTATCTTGTGTTGATGTTGTTAAGTCAGACGAAGAAATCCCCAAAAAGATTTTGAGTGAGACAAATATAATATATGTTGTTATCTCTAACAAGTGAGTTAGTGTTTTAGAAAGACATAAGAACAGGTAAAATGACGAAGAGGCATAAACATCAGATGCTACAAAACGGAAGGCCAACATAATCACTCAACAAGCCAAATCAGGAACAAGACCATGCCAAACACAATCTAAGGCAGCACACAAATACTTAGACGAAAAATGGTCAAACGACCAAGAAGAAACTCCAGAAGAAATGGAAAGTCTGACCATATACAAGGTTGACCAAGACGAAAGGAAAAGTCAAAACGCTGATGATTAGACAAAGGTCAAAGTATTAAACTAAATATCGACTACCAAACAAAGACGAAGAATGTCACGCAATCATCTGAGAAATCAAGCCTCAAAGGAGAATTTGAATATCGTCTACACTCATAGAAGAACACACAAAGTCATTCAAATTATTAGAAGAGTAGAAGAAAGAAGAAGAGCATGCTCAAACACTAAATCATGCATATGTTAGAAAAGGTACATCACTTTTTCAGGCAAGGACAAAAGTTCCAAAGCTATAGGATCAGAAAAGGACAAAAAGTTTTCTAAGACTGCTATATTCAGACACAACTACTAACAGAGCAAGGAAACTTCATGCATTGTCTATGAACGGGAAGCAACATTTAATGCACGAATCTGAGCATTAAATGAGAAGATCAAACAGGTCGTGAATGACTATATTTGCTTCAAAGAACAATTACAACGTGCAGATTCTACAAATATATATATATATATATATATATATATATATATATCACTATCTCAAACTTAAGAGGTTGGCTTTTGATTGGATGAAAAAGAGTGATATTAAGCCCACGAGACACAGACCAGAGATGAGCATACATAGTCATATGTACAATGTAATATTATATTTTTATCTCTATAGACTAAGGTGTTCGAAATGTCAGTGATGGACTAAACCTTAGTGAGTGTTGTAAACTTATGTGTCCTCTCCATGAGAGTAACCCACACACTCAAAATCTCTATAAAACTAAGGTTGCAAACCTTATTGAATGTAGGAAATTTCCCAATCCTCTTTGTGAGAGTTATGTATACACTCAAACAACAACTCTCTAGCAAACATCGTAAAGCCTGAAGAGGCTAGGAAAAGAATACTTGTAAAGCCCGGAGGGGCTTGTCAAAGAATGCTCACTGCTAGCCAGAAGTGGCTGATAAGAAAATACTAGCGTTGGTGAGTGAAGCCAACGGGCCAGGAGTGGTCGAGAATACTTGGAGAACCAGAAGTGGTTTAAGAATACTAGAGCTGGTGAGTGAAGCTGGTGGGCCAGAAGTGGTCGAGAATACTTGAACCAGAAGTGTGTAAGAATACTAGCGCTGGTGAGTGAAGCTGGCAGGCCAGGAGTGGTCGAGAATACTTGGGCCAGGAGTGGTCGAGAATACTTGGACCAGGAGTGGTTCTAACCTGGGTGGTTCATAATAGTCACTACTAGCCTAAAGAGGTGATAAATCATAATTTTCGTGCATTTTCTTACCTTTGTAATCTCCTATTAAATATTGTTAGTGCCTAATTGTTTTCTCTTGCCATATTTTTATTGTTTTGAGGTTTATTGGGCTATTAATCTGAAACTTCATTTAATTGGATTTATTAGCCTAATTAATTTCATAATCATTTTTTGCAGAGAACTTGGAAGCACTTATTGGACTAGGAGCACTGCCACATGGACCTGCCACGTGGACCAACTTCAACATAGTTTTTATTTTAGTTTTCTATTTCATTTTTTGGTGTGTAATGGGCCAACTGGGTCAGCCCAATAGTTGGACTCGAATTCAAAAATTCGTAAGGAACCTAGGTCAATTTATTTAGGTCAGCCTAGGGGGACAAATGGGACACAGTCACCACTCCCTTTTTGGCTCCTGGACGAGTTTTGAAGGAAGCCATTTTTGGAGACTCACTTTTCTGTAGTTTGTTCCCTTTTGCATTTCATTTTCTTCCTCTTCTTCCATTTCTCATTTCGTTTTGTTCTTGTTGTCTTCCTCCATGGAAGGCTAAACTGTAATATTTTCTAACTCAGTTTAATGCTCATTGAGGTCTATTTGTTTCATTGCATTTTCGTGTTCTAAACCTTGTTTTCTCCATGCTTAATGGTATTCATTCAACTGGACCAAATGCTTTGCTCATGGTTTGCTTAATCCCATGAAATAGAGGAATGAATGTATGCTAATGCTTTATTTGTGTACGTTCAAATAATGGTAACGACGTTTTGTGATTACTAGAACTGAACCAAGGTTTAAAACGATAGAAGATGACATTTCGAACCAATGATTTGTGTGTTATAACTGAGTTGGAGAATACATTGTTTCATTGATTACTGTTCACGTGTTTATTTATTTGAATCTGAATTCCCCCCATAGTGTGTGTATTTGTGTTTGCATCATAAGAACCTTGGATTGGCTTGTTGCTCCTTGAGAGACGACCTAGGAGTCGTTTCCTAGTACTACAAATTTCATAAAATTTGATCGGGTACGACACCGATCAAATTTGGCGTCGTTGTCGGGGAGCAATGCTCTAGCCAAAGGTTCATAATATAGTGTGTGTTGTGTTATGTTCGTGTTTGTGGTTATGTATGTTAGTGTGTCTCTGTTCGTGTGTTAATTGTGAAGTGTAGTGAGTTAGTAGGGTAACTCTATTTTTGGTGCATTTTGGTGCATGTTGGTGCGTTTCTGGTGCATGTTTGGTGCATTTTGGCTCTATTTTTGGTGCGTTTTTGCTCTGTTTTGGTGCGTGTGTGCTCTGTTTTCATTTATTGTGTGTGGGAATACTCTATTTTCTCTGTCTACTACTCCTCTGTTTGGGATATGAAAATTGGGTCCAAGTTGTTGAAATGTTGCAATTTCATGTGCGTGTGAATAGTGATGAAAAGTACCCAATTTTTCCAATTAATTGGGATTTTTGGTTTTGATAGCTGGACTTGTTATTTTTGGCTCAAATTTTGTGTGGTAACTTCTTTCAACCCATATTTTGTGTGAAAAATACCAGAGGCCCTCAAGGTTGTCCATATTTGAAGATACAAAAATTTTTCAAACTAGTTTTCAGCAAAATTTCAAACGACCATAACTTTTGCTTTGGTTATCAGAATTAGACATTCTTTATATGCATTTTGAGTAGAAAAATGAGATCTATCAAACCCAGACAGTACGCCATTTGGACCAGCTAGATTTTCAAAAAAAGGTCGTTTACTATTTTTTTTTTCTAATTTTGAAGTTTTATTTCCCTATTTTTTCCAAACTTTTCATAGGTGGTTCATATAGTTAGACTTTGAATTTTTCTTTGAAATTTTTGTGGTAGTTTCTAATGTTTTTAGGATGATATTGGTGCATTATTTGTGATGGTTCCAAGTTTGCATTAAAAATTCCCATTTTACCCCTACTATTCACGTGGTAGTTGCATGTGATTGCATGTAGTGCATGACTAGGAATAATCTAGGCATTTTGTTTCCATTTGGTCCTAAAATAGATAGGACCTTCCTTAGATTAGTTAGAGAACATATAGTCCCACTTTCTGAGAGTAATAGCCATAGTGTAAGTGTAGCATCTGAAGTTGACTCAACTGAAAATATGGGTGACCAACCTGCACCTCGAGAAAGAACACTTAGGGAGATGGCTGCACCTAATTTCACATATGAGAGTTTATGCATTCAATACCCTGAGGAAGATGTGCCTTTTGTGCTTAAAACTGGACTAATCCATTTGTTGCCTAAGTTTCATGGTCGTGCAGGTGAGGATCCACACAAGCATCTCAAGGAGTTCCATATAGTTTGTTCCACCATGAGACCACATAATGTCCCTGAAGATCACATCTACCTAAAGACATTCCCTTTTTCATTGGAGGATCTTGCCAAGGACTGGTTGTACTATCTGGCTCTTGGTTCAATAACAAGCTGAGATGACTTAAAGAGAGTGTTCCTTGAAAAATTCTTCCCTGCATCCAAGACCACTGCAATCCGAAAAGATATATCTGGAATTAGGCAACTCATGGGGGAGAGCTTATACGAGTACTGGGAGAGATTCAAGAGGCTGTGTGCTAGCTACCCTCACCATTAAATTTCTGAGCAATTATTGTTGCAGTATTTCTATGAAGGGTTGAACATAATGGACAGGAGCATGATTGATGCAGCCAGTGGAGGAGCCTTAGGAGATATGACACTTGCTTCTACTAGAGGACTGATTGAGAAAATGGCATCCAACTCGCAGCAATTCAATAAGAGGAGTGATGCTATCATTGTAAGAGGTGTCCATGATGTGGGAGCCTCAGATTCAACAGAACATAAGAAGCTGGAGAGTAAGATTGATGCTCTCACCACCTTGGTTTCACAACTTGCTGCAAATCAAAAGTCTGTTGCACCAACAAAAGTATGTGGCATCTTCACTTCAATTAATCATCCAACAGATGCTTGTCCCTCCTTGCAAGACTCTTCTGCATGCCCTGATGCCCCACAAGCATATGCTGCCAACATTTACAATAATAGACCTCCACACCAGCAATAACAAAATTATGATTTGTCATCCAACAGATACAATCTTGGTTGGAGGAATCATCCCAACTTGAGGTGGGGAAACTCTCAACAGCAAAACCAAGAAACTCAAGCTCCCTTCCAGAACCATCCTTCAAGCTCTTCATACCAGCCCCCTCAACAAAAAGCTCCTCCTGCACCTGCACCTTCACCTTCACCCTCATTGGAGGATATGGTGAAACAAATGGCCGAATTGAACCTCCAATATCAGCAGAAGAATGATGCATCCATCCAAAATTTGACCAACCAGATTGGTTAGTTGGCCATTGTAGTGAATCAGTTGCAAGCACAAAACTCAGACAAGCTCCCTGAACAAACTGTCATCAATCCAAAAAATGTCAGTGTCATCACCTTAAGGTGAGGCAAAATAATAGATGTGCCTGCGCAACAAATTGTAGATCAACCTGGCACTGAAATTGAAAAAGACAAGGGTGTTATGCATGCGGAAGACAAACAGATTCAACCTAAACTTTCAACAAACCAGAAACAATCTTCAATCCCCCTCCCATTCCCCCCACGAGCAGTTCAAAGCAAGAAGACGGAGGAGATAGACAAAGAGATTATAGACATCTTTAGAAAGGTTGAAGTGAACATACCTATCCTGGATGCAATCAAGCAGATTCTGAGGTAGGCCAAGTTCCTTAAGGAGTTGTGCACGCACAAGAGAAAACTCAAAGGTAATGAGAGAATTAGTATGGGCAGAAATGTGTCTACACTCATAGGTAAACCTATTCCTCATATCCCTGAAAAATGTAAGGATCCTGGTACATTCACTATACCTTGTATCATAGGTGACAAAAAATTTGATAATGCATTGCTAGACTTACGAGCATCCATAAATGTCATGCCTATGTCTATTTTTAATTCTTTGTCCCTTGGGCCCTTAAAACCCACAAGTGTGGTAATTCAATTGGCAAATAGAAGTACTGCTCACCCTGCTGGTGTTATTGAGGATGTCTTGGTCCGGGTTGATAAACTAATTTTTCCTGCATATTTTTATGTACTTCATATGGAAGAAGGGTACTCCCATGGTGTAGTACCCATTATTTTGGGCATGCCATTTTTAAACACAGCTCGGACCAAGATAGATGTCCATACGGGTACACTCTCAATGGAATTTGATGATAGTGTGGTCAGGTTCAACATTCATGATGCAATGAGGCATACATCTGAAGAGCATTCAGTTTTTCATGTTGATTTATTTGATGAATTAATTAATGAATATGTGCTTCAATTCTTTCAAAATGTTGATTCCTCACCCCTTGCATGTGTTGATTCTAAGTTGTGTAGTTCCCATATTGATGTTGATATTGATGTTGGTATGAATATAAATGAATCTGACTCAGTTGTTGAGATGCAACATGCAGCTTCACTATCCATTACTCTTGTTCCTTCCATTGTGCAGCCACCTATCTTGGAGTTGAAACCTTTACCTGAAAACCTCAAATATGCATATTTGGAGGATAATAACAAGCTCCCTGTCATTGTGTCCACATCCCTAAATGCTTATTAAGAGGAGAAGTTGCTGCATGTGCTGAAAAAGCATAAGAGAGCCATAGGATGGACGTTGGCTGACATTCCTGGTATTAGCCCATCCACATACATGCACAGGATTCTTTTAGAGGATGGAGCCAAACCAGTGAGGCAACCACAGATGAGGCTCAACCCGGTGATTCTAGATGTGGTCAAAAAGGAAGTCACCAAGCTTCTACAAGCCGGGATCATATACCCCATTTCTGACAGTCATTGGGTGAGCCCCGTCCAAGTAGTTCCCAAGAAGACTGGAAATACTATGGTAAACAATGATAGAGACGAGTTGATTCCAACAAGAGTGCAGAACAGTTGGAGGGTCTGCATTGATTATAGAAGATTGAATCAAGCAACACGCAAGGATCACTTCCCTCTACCCTTCATGGACCAAATGCTTTAGCGTCTGGTCGGTAAATCCCACTACTGTTTCCTCGATGGATTTTCTGGCTATTTCGAGGTTCACATTGCTCCTGAGGATCAAGAAAAGACCAGATTCACCTGCCCCTTTGGCACCTTTGCATATAGGAGGATGCCCTTTGGCCTATGCAATGCCCTTGGTACATTCCAGCGGTGTTCGATGATCATTTTTAGTGATTTTCTAGAGAATTGTATGGAGGTGTTTATGGATGATTTCACTGTTTATGGATCCTCATTTGATGCATGTTTGGATAGTCTGGATAGAGTTTTGCATAGATGCATTGAGACTGATCTTGTTTTGAATTATGAAAAATGTCATTTTATGGTGCAACAAGGGATAGTCTTAGGTCATGTGATCTCTAGTCAGGGCATACAAGTAGATCCTGCCAAGATAGAAGTTATTTCACATCTGCCTTACCCCTCTTGTGTTCGAGAGGTTCGTTCTTTTCTTGGCCATGCAGGTTTTTACAGGAGATTCATCCATGACTTCAGTGAGAAGGCCCTCCCACTGTCCAACTTGTTATAGAAAGATGTGGCGTTCCACATTGATGATAGGTGCAAGGAGGCTTTTGATTGCCTCAAGACTGCTTTGACCATCACCCCCATCATCCAGGCCCTTGACTGGACGATCCCCTTTGAGTTGATGTGTGACGCGTCTAATTATGCATTGGGGGATGTCCTCGCACAAAAACTTGGTAAATTACCAGAGTCATTTATTATGCTTCTAGGACTTTAGATGCTGCACAAGTTAATTATACCACCACTAAAAAAGAACTCTTAACCATTGTGTTTGCTCTTGATAAGTTTAGATCATATTTCCTTGGTTCTAGAGTTATTGTTTATACTGACCATGCAGCTTTAAAGTACCTGTTAAAGAAGACTGACCCCAAGCCACGGTTGATTAAATGGATGCTTCTACTCTAGGAGTTTGATTTGGAGATTCATGATAAGAGTGGAGCACAAAATTTGGAGGCAGATAATCTAAGCAGAATAGAGTAAGCTGTTGACACCTTTCCTATCCGAGATGATTTTCCTGATGAGCAGCTCTTGAATATCTTTGTCTCTCACTCTACCCCTTGGTTTGCTAATATTGTTAATTACTTGGTTGCTTCTATTTTTCCACCATTAGCATCGAGATCTCAGATTGATAAACTTAAAAGTGATGCTAAATATTATGTTTGGGATGATCCATTTTTGTGGAAATTGTGTAGTGATCAGGTGATTAGGAGGTGCATTCCAGATCATGAGATTCAATCAGTCCTCAATTTTTGCCATGCTTCAGTAGTGGGTGGCCATCTTGGCTCCTAAAGAACAACAAGGAAGGTGCTTGACTCTGGATTTTACTGGCCCACCATCTTCAAAGATGCGTGGAGGATTTGTAGCACATGTGAGCAGTGCCAAAGAGTAGGAGGTGCCATTACTTGGAGACAGCAAATGCCTCAGCAACCTATGTTGTTCTGTGAGGTTTTTAATGTCTGGGGTATTGATTTCATGGGCCCTTTCCCTGTTTCTTTTGGTTTCTCTTATATATTACTTGCTGTTGATTATGTTTCCAAGTGGGTGGAGGCTAAGGCCACCAGGACTAATGATGCTCAGATTGTTGTAGATTTTGTTAGATCTCATTTTTTTGCAGGTTTGGCATACCCAGAGCTATTGTTAGTGACCAGGGAACCTATTTTTGCAATAGATCTATGCAAGCTATGCTCCAAAAGTATGGGGTTGTCCACAGAGTTTCTACTCCTTATCACCCCTAGACTAATGGGCAAGCTAAGGTTTCAAATAGAGAGATTAAGAGGATCTTGGAGAAGATGGTGCAACCTAACAGGAAGGATTGGAGCCGTAGACTTGAGGATGCGCTTTGGGCGTAGAGGAAAACATACAAGGCACCTATAGGTATGTCTCCCTATCGGGTTATTTTTGGCAAGGCATGTCACCTACCAGTTGAGATAGAGCACCATGCATATTAAGCTGTGAAGACTTGTAACTTAGCTCTTAATAAAGCTGGAGAGGAAAGGAAACTCCAACTGAATGAGCTTGATGAAATCCGCTTAGAGGCCTATGAGAACTCTAAGTCCTACAAAGAAAAGACCAAGAGATTCCATGACAGCTTGATAGCTAGGAAGGAGTTTCTTGTTGGGCAGAAAGTGCTACTATTTAACTCTAGACTTAAGCTCATGGCTGGTAAACTCCGTTCTAAGTGGATTGGTCCCATTTTGGTCATTAATGTTTTTCCTTATGGTGTTGTAGAAATCAGGAGTGAATCCTCCAATGAGAGCTTCAAGGTGAATGGTCACCGCCTCAAGCATTTTCATGAGAGTCCCTCACTTGTGGACGTCACTATGGAGGAGTGCACACTAGAGGAGCCCACTATTGACCCACCGTGATTAGGGAGTTTCTTCTTCCCTCTTTTACTCTTTTGTCTTACATGTCATATTTGGTTGATTGTGATGATTGTGCTTTCATTGAGGACAATGTTTGATTTAAGTGTGGGGGAGTGGTTTAGGAGTAGGATTTCCTTTTCAAATAAATGGTTTTCTTTTTCATTGAATTGTTGGATTTGTATGAGTTGTTGGACACTTTCTTGCTACTTTGTGGATTGAATATTTCTGAACTCTCTTGTTATGTCAAGTTAGTTTTGATGAGTAAGAGGTTGGATTGATTGTGACACCTACCCTTGGTGAGATTGTGAGCCTTGATTTGGATAGATAATTGTTCTCTCTCTTGTGTTATTTCACTCATGATGCTTGCAATCTAGAACTTGGCTTGACTCTTTTTGACACAAGTTGATCCACATGCATGTATTGAAGTGATTTAGGCAATTGATTTATATTAGCCACTAACCAAATGAGCCTACCTTGAATTCATCCCATTTGATAGCCCCTTTGAGCCTATGTATCCTTTTGCATTGTTTTATAGCTCATTACAAGTCCTTAGCCTGAAAAACCATGATGATTGTCCCTACCTTAGGAAATTTTGGAGCTTTGGAATTGTTTTGGGAATGGGTGCTTAAATAAGTGTGGGGTGTGCCTTTTGTGTTGGTTCTTGGTAAGTTTATGAATTATGAGTGGCTATTCATCATGGTTCATTATAACATGGGTGCATATGGTCTAGTCTTTGGACTTTGCTGTTTATTTCAAAAAAATAAAATATAATATATATATATATATATATATATATATATTAAAAAAACGAAAAAAAAACGAAAAGAAAATACAACATCAACAAATAATAAGAAGTTGAAGTTGGATTGGGCATTTTGAGAGGATTGGAATTTGAAATTAGAATGGAAGTTTGGGGTTTGGCTTCATGCTTATTTTGACTTATTCCCCATTGCTCCTCTATTTTATTTGGTTCTTTAGCTACTTATCCATATATTCTGATGGCTTCCTCCTTCCATGGATGATGTAGAGTATGAAGGGGAAGACCTTGCCCTTGATCTAGTTCACCAAAGGGAAGACACAAAGGAAGATTTAGGGTGGAAAAAGGGAAGGTAGGCGTGAAGGTGTTTAGGGTGGTGGTGTATGGTTGCTCAAGTTGGCTCACTCCAAGTGTAGGTGGAGGCCACTCTAGGTTTCCTATTCTCCAAGGGTGGAGATAGGAGGAGGTTAGCCGAAACTAACTAGTGACTAAGGATGGGATTTTGAGGCACAAAAGGCTCACTCAATATCATATAATCCAAAGTATTTACAAGTGGTGGGGTGTTGGGTATTTATAGGAGGGGAGGCATCTAGGGTTGCATTTGGGACATGCATGGCCGAAATTCATAAGGCAAATGCACTCCAAATGACATGCCAAATGAACCCTAGATGCTACTTGGTGACCAAGTTTGGAATCTATGGGTCTAGATTGGCTACATCAAGGTGCATGATATGATCATGCAACCTTTACCCTCCACTTGGGCCTAACCCTTTCTATCACCAAAAATAGATCCAAAACTCACCAAAAATAGGCGTCACCTCCTAATGTGATACCCTAGCCCAAATTAGAAACCTAATCTCCTAAAGCACCCCATAATACAAGGGTAAAATGGGAAATACAAAGAAATAAATCCTATGACTAAAATACCCCAAAATACAAGGGTAAAAATGGAAAATATAATAAATCCTAAATTAATGAGGCTTAGGAGAGCACTAATACTCTATGATCATGAGGAGAGTGTCCCTTGGTGTGTGAACTCCCTCCTCCTCTTCAACTCTCCTAGCCATGGACCTAGTGATGGGCCCACATGTGTCTTCAAGGATGGTCCTCCATCATCCCCTCCTTCTTGAGAAGCATCTGTCCTCAAATTAGATTCTTCATCCAAATCCTCAGCTCCTAAAAATGGTGTGAGATCACAAACATTAAAAGATGAGCTAGTGCCATAATCAGAAGGAAGGTCTAATTTATATGCATTGTCGTTTATTTTGTGAAGGACTTGGAATGGTCCATCTCCCCTAGGGTTTAGTTTTGACATCCTTTGAGTAGGAAATCTATACTTCCTCAAATGAAGCCAAACCCAATCCCCAACTTCAAAAGTAAGTTTCTTTCTTCCTTTGTTGTTGTATTTGGCATATTTTTGAGTTTGTTGTTCAATTTGACTCTTGATCTTTTCATGGTATTTTTTGATGAAATCCGCCCTAGATACTCCTTCTTTGTGAAACAAGGAAGGGGTATTAGGGAGGGGTAAAAGATCAAGAGGAGTGATTGGGTTAAAGCCATAGACAACTTCAAAGGGGGAAAGATTAGTAGTCTTATGGACTACTCTATTGTATGCAAATTCTAAATGGGGGAGACAATCATCCCAAGTTTTCTTATTTCCTTTGAGGAGTACCCTTAACAAAGTGGATAGGGATCTATTTACTACTTCGGTTTGGCCATCGGTTTGAGGATGACAAGTAGTAGAATAGAGGAGCTTAGTTCCTAGTTTTTCCCATAAAACTTTCCAAAAATGACTAAGGAACTTAGCATCCCTATCGGACACAATTGTTTTGGGTAGACCATGCAAACGGACCACTTCCCTAAAGAAAAGTTTAGCTATATAGCTAGCATCACCCACTTTGTGGCATGGTATAAAATGAGCCATTTTGCTAAAACGGTCCACTACCACAAAGATGGAGTCAAATCCCCTTTGAGTCCTTGGAAGCCCAAGCACAAAGTCCATGCTAATATCTACCCAAGGGGAGCTAGCTATAGGAAGGGGGGTATAGAGTCCATGAGGCATTACTCTTGATTTAGCTTTCAAACAAGTAATGCATTTGGAGCAATGCCTTTGGACATCTATTCTCATGTGGGGCCAATAAAATGTAGCTTTCAAGAAGCTTAGGGTTTTATCAACCCCAAAATGACCCATGAGACCGCCTTCATGACTCTCTTTGACCAAAAGTTTTCTAATGGATCCTTGGGGTATGCAAAGTTTGCCCATTCTAAAAAGATACCCCTCAAGAAGATAGAATCCATCAAAAGGCTTTTGGAGACATTTGGCATAAGTGGCTTGGAAGTCTAAATCAAGCTCATACAATTCCTTTACATCATCAAAGCCAAGTATTTGTGTTCCTAAGGTGGAGAGCAAGGTGTGCCTCCTTGAAAGAGCATCGACTACCACATTGCTCTTTCCCTTCTTATATTTGATGATGTAGGGGAATTGTTCAAGATATTCCACCCACTTTGCATGCCTTTTATTCAACTTACCTTGCCCTCTAAGATACTTGAGTGACTCATGGTCGGTGTGAATAACAAATTCTTTAGTCACCAAGTAGTGCTCCCAAACTTGGAGAGCTCTTAGGAGGGCATAGAGTTCCTTGTCATAGGTGGGATAATTCAAGGTGGCCCCATGAAGTTTTTCACTAAAGTAAGCAATGGGGTGACCTCCTTGAAGTAACACAGCACCTATGCCCAAACCGGATGCATCACATTCTAGCTCAAAGGTTTGATCAAAATTTGGTAGAGCTAGAATGGGTGCATTGGTGAGTTTCTCTTTTAGGTTTTTAAATGCTTTTTCTTGGGCTTCACCCCAAAGGAAGGGCACATCCTTCTTAACAAGCTCGTTAAGAGGGGATGCAAGTGTGGAGAAGTCTTTTACAAACCTTCTATAGAAGCTAGCTAAGCCATGAAAACTTCTAATTTCTCCAACACTTTTTGGGGTGGGCCATTCTTGGATAGCCTTTATTTTCTCGGAGTCAACTTGGACTCCCTCTTTGCCAACAATGAAGCCTAAAAATTTAACTTGTTCTTGACAAAAAGTACATTTTTCAAGGTTGGCATAGAGGTGGTTGACTCTAAGAATTATTAGGACTTGCCTTAGATGTCCAAGATGTTCATCTAAGGTCTTACTATACACAAGGATGTCATCAAAGTAGACAACCACAAATTTTTTTTATGCAATCCCTAAGAATATGATTCATTAGGCGCATGAAAGTACTAGGGGCATTAGTGAGACCAAAAGGCATCACTAACCACTCATATAAACCAAACTTGGTCTTAAAAGCGGTTTTCCATTCATCACCTTCTTTGATTCGAATTTGGTGATAACCACTTTTAAGGTCAATTTTGGAAAAGATGATGGCCCCATGTAATTCGTCTAACATATCATCTAGCCTAGGGATTGGGTGCCTATATTTTATTGTTATGTTATTGATGGCTCTACAATCAATGCACATCCTCCATTTGCCATCTTTCTTAGGCACCAAGAGAACGGGGACGGCACAAGGGCTAAGGCTCTTTTGAACCCAACCCTTCTTCAACAAGTCATCAACTTGAGCTTCTATCTCTTTGGTTTCTTGTGGGTTAGTCCTATAGGCGGGCCTATTAGGAAGACTAGAACCCGGTATGAGGTCTATTTGATGTTCTATTCCTCTTAAAGGTGGAAGTCCACTTGGAACTTCTTGAGGAAATAGATCATCAAACTCCTTTAAAAGTTTTTGAACCTCATGAGGTAGAGACTCAAGCTCATGACTAGTGGCAGCAAGTGTCTCTTTGAAATAGAGAAGGTACAAAGGTTGTTCAATCAAAAGTGTGTTTTTGATATCATTTTTAAGGGATAAAACACTTTTATGAACAACTTCTTTAGAGGGGACACTTGCCTCTAAACTTGGTACCTCCTCTTCCCCTTCTTTATTTTTAAGGGAAAGGTCTTTTTTTTTCTTTCTTTGGTTTTCTACTTTTTTTTTCTTCTCCCTCTCTTTTGTCCTTCATTTTGATTTGGTCCTCATACACTTGGGAGGGTGATAGAGGACACAACACAATCCTTTTACCTAAGTGATGAAAACTTATTTTGTTGATTAGGCCATCATGAATAGTTTTTTGGTCAAATTGCCAAGGCCTTCCAAGTAAAATATGACTAACATCCAATGGCACTATATCACATAAAACTTCATCTTGGTATTTGCCAATGGAGATAGGTATATTTACTTGTTGATTAACTACAATACCTCCCTCTTCATTGATCCATTGTAATTTGTAAGGTTTTGGGTGAGGTATAGTAGTTAAGGCTAGCTTATCCACTAATCTAGTGCTACAAAAATTGCAACTAGATCCACTATCCACAATGAGAGAACAAGTGTTTTCTAAAACTTTGCACCTTGTATGAAACAAATTCTCTCTTTGGGATTGGTCTAGATTACTAGATTGGTTTCCAAGAAGCCTTCTAACCATTAACAAGTCTCCTTCACAAGGATAAATTTCTTCCTCGGACTCTAATTTTCTTCTTCATCACTTGAAGAAGAAGAAGAAGTTTCATCAAGGCTATTATAGTGGTCTTGACCCTTTAAAATCATGATTTTCTTTGTTGGGCATTGAGAGGCAATGTGCCCTCGACCAAGGCACTTAAAGCACTTAGTGTCTTTGAAAGATGTCTTTTGAGAGGTTTCTTTTTCTTTTTCTTTAGGAAAAGGATTGGAAGAGGGGCCCTCCTTCTTAAAACTCTTGAAATAAGATGGAGTGGAGTCTTTTCTAAAAGTTTTTCTTTTAAGTTGGTGCTCCACTCTAGAACAAAGTTGAACAAGCTCATTCAAATCTCTATATGGTAAGAGCTCAACTTTGTCCCTTATTTCAAGGTTAAGACCACTTTGGAATCTTGAGATGGTGGTCCTCTCTTCTTCCCTTATCCCAGCTCTCATCATGAGTAACTCCATAGATTGCCTATATTCTTCCACACTAGATGACCCTTGTTTCAATCTTTATAGCTTATCCATAAGCTCACGGTCATAGTATGGAGGAATATGCCTCCTTCTCAAGGCACTACAGAGCTCATTCCAATATTGAATTGGAGGCTCATGGTTTATTCTTCTCTCTTTTTCTAAGGAGGTCCACCAATACATGGCATGCCCTTGGAAGCTAAGGGTTGCCAAAGAAACCTTTCTCTCTTCACTCACTCCATGGCAAGAAAATAGTTGTTCTACTTTCATTTCCCAATCCAAATAAGTTTCCACATTGTCTTTGCCATGGAATGGGGGAAGAGGGATGTGGGGTTCCCTATTGGAAGACTCCCTATGTCTATGATGCCTTGGGGGTCTTTGATAGTAACCATCATTGTGATGGCTACTAATGAAGGTATCACTTAGAGGTTGGGTGTGATGTCCTTCCTCCTCATGAACACTTGCATACATATGCCCCTTTCCTCTTGAGGGTTGAGGAGAAGTGACTCTTGGTTTTGAACCACTAGCCTCTCCTCCCACAACTAGTCTTTCAAGCAATCTTTTTATTTCTTCATTATTTCTTTCAAACTCTTTTTCTTTTTTTCTCAATTCTTCCTCTCCTTTTATATTTTCCTCTTCTTTTTTTCTTAGGTAATCTTTCAATTCCCTAAGTTCATCCCTAACACTAGACCTAGTACTACGAGAATTATGACCATGGACACTAGAATGATCACTCATCTTTGATCCAAAAAGGTTTTCACAAAGTTGTTTTCAAAAAGGGTTTGAAATGGTTTTCACAAAGAGTGAGTGATAAAAAGGTTTTCACAAAAAAAAAGGTTTTCAAGGTGCAAGATAGGTAGGAAAAGGCCTAAGTGTACAAAGTGAACTTTCAAGGGGAGGTGGACTACAAAGAATCACTTAATAACCAAGCCCTATCAAGTAAAAATCACTAAGCCTTTTCTACTTTTCTTACAAAAAAATTTGGCATAATAGTAAAGTGTGTGTGTGCACGTTACCCCTAGTAGGCAAAGGCCTTCTAAACGGATTTGGAGACAAAGATAAAAGCCTAAACAATTATACTACCAAAAGCTATAAAGCATGCAAAAGAAAAGCACTTAAAACATATTCTAGTCGAGGTCCTAGGTGAAGGTTTTCAAATCACCTTCAACTACACGAACTAAAACCAATTTGAAGAGGTTTAGGAATGGCCAAATTACAAACCAAAGGAAAGAAACCAAGGCCCAAAAACACAAGAGGCCGAAAGCAAAGAAAAACAAGTAAAATTATGAAGAAAAAAAAACAAAAATTAGGTCTTCAAACTCCTCCACTTGGGTTCCTTCACAAAGAGCAAACTTGTTAGTCCTCTCCAAGTGTTTGATCACTCCTTTTGGTGTGGTGTAAATCCCTCCAAAGGCTAGGTTTGGATTCGGTTCACCCCTCCACTCAAATCCACCAAAGGGTGTGATAGTTTGCTAGAGAAGTTCTTCACCTACAAGTAAAGTGAAACCAACCCAAAGAGCAAGAGTCCAAGAAATAAAACTGAAAAAGCACAATTAGGAAGGCTAAACTCAAGGAGAATTGATGGAGACAAAACAAAAGAGGCCAAAGAAAGACAAACTAAAAATTAAGACTCAATCAAAAAAAGGAAGCACACAAAAGATTAATCCTAGAAAGGCACTAGAGTGGATTAGTGTTTATGCTCACTTGATTAAGTCTTTTAGTAACTCGGTCCAGCCAATATTAAGGTCTCAACAATGGTCCAAAAATGTCACAAGTCCAACTCCAAATGCTTAGGTAATGGTCCAAGTCCACAAGTCTAGCAACAAGTCCTTTTTGGTCCAATATTTTTTTTTTGATACTATTGTTCACGTCAATTTCTTTTTGATGTTCCTTGGGTCCAATTTTTTTTTTTTTTAATATTCAGCCCATTTGTTGCTTAGGTTTTGCACTTGTGGGTGGTAAATTTAGGTCAAATTTTAGAAGAGAGAGAGAAGGACAAGTGGCGTGATTTTAGAGGTGTTTAGGGTATCTTTGAGTGGAAATTGTTTTGTACTAACTAGTACAAGTTGTTTTGCACAAAATTTTCAGCACACCACTTAGATTCTTTTAGGGTTTCTTTAGGCATAGAAAATTGACCAAATCAGGTGAGAATGCAAGGGAGAGTGGGCGGTTATGCATGTGCAAGAAAATGTTTACACATGGAAATCACAAAATCACATAGAACATGCTAGGACTAGGTAGCATGCATGAATGACTCCTAAAAAGAAAGCTATATGTCACGCCCACTATGTAATGCAATATGGCATATTTTTTTCATGTGTTTCATGCAAAGTGTTTGGCACATACATGGAATTTATGTAGACAAAATATAGGAAACAACAAATGACAAAACTTTAGGTGGATTCAAAAATTAAAAGCATGTTCATAGCATGTTCTTCATGTTCATGTGAGACTCAAGAAAATGAAAAGCATGGCAACACCTAATAATGGAAACCTAAAATGGCAAGGAAGGCTCACAAGGAACAAGGTGTGAACCCAAAAACTATTCGGCCACACAAAGAAAACAAGGAGGAGAAAAAAAAATGACCGAATAGAAAAGACACACAAGAAGACAAGAAGGACTAGATTTTACCCTTGATGAACCTTGGCTCTTGATACCACTTGATGGCTTCCTCCTTCCATGGATGATGTAGAGTATGAAGGGGAAGACCTTGCCCTTGATCTAGTTCACCAAAGGGAAGACACAAAGGAAGATTTAGGGTGGAAAAAGGGAAGGTAGGCGTGAAGGTGTTTAGGGTGGTGGTGTATGGTTGCTCAAGTTGGCTCACTCCATGTGTAGGTGGAGGCCACTCTAGGTTTCCTATTCTCCAAGGGTGGAGATAGGAGGAGGTTAGCCGAAACTAACTAGTGACTAAGGATGGGATTTTGAGGCACAAAAGGCTCACTCAATATCATATAATCCAAAGTATTTACAAGTGGTGGGGTGTTGGGTATTTATAGGAGGGGAGGCATCTAGGGTTGCATTTGGGACATGCATGGTCGAAATTCATAAGGCAAATGCACTCCAAATGACATGCCAAATGAACCCTAGATGCTACTTGGTGACCAAGTTTGGAATCTATGGGTCTAGATTGGCTACATTAAGGTGCATGATATGATCATGCAACCTTTACCCTCCACTTGGGCCTAAGCCTTTCTATCACCAAAAATAGATCCAAAACTCACCAAAAATAGGCGTCACCTCCTAATGTGATACCCTAGCCCAAATTAGAAACCTAATCTCCTAAAGCACCCCATAATACAAGGGTAAAATGGGAAATACAAAGAAATAAATCCTATGACTAAAATACCCCAAAATACAAGGGTAAAAATGGAAAATATAATAAATCCTAAATTAATGAGGCTTAGGAGAGCACTAATACTCTATGATCATGAGGAGAGTGTCCCTTGGTGTGTGAACTCCCTCCTCCTCTTCAACTCTCCTAGCCATGGACCTAGTGATGGGGCCCACATGTGTCTTCAAGGATGGTCCTCCATCATATTCCCTTTTGCATTTCGTTTTCTTCCTCTTCTTCCATTTCTCATTTCGTTTTCTTCTTGTTGTCTTCCTCCATGGAAGGCTAAACTGTAATATTTTCTAACTCAGTTTAATGCTCATTGAGGTCTGTTTGTTTCATTTCATTTTCGTGTTCTAAACCTTGTTTTCTCAATGCTTAATGGTATTCGTTCAACTGGACCAAATGCTCTGCTCATGGTTTTCTTAACCCCATGAAATAGAGGAATGAATGTATGTTAATGCTTTATTTGTGTGCGTTCAAATAATGGTAATGACGTTTAGTGATTACTAGAACTGAACCAAGGTTTAAAACGATAGAAGATGATATTTCGAACCAATGATTTGTCTGTTATAACTGAGTTGGAGAATACATTGTTTCATTGATTACTGTTCACGTGTTTATTTATTTGAATCTGAATTCCCCCCCATAGTGTGTGTATTCTTGTTTGCATCATAAGAACCTCGGAGTGGTTGTTGCTCCTTGAGAGACAACCTAGGAGTCGCTTCCTAGTACTACAAATTTCATAAAATTTGATCAAGCACGACACCGGTCAAGAGGCTAAGAAGAATATACTAGCGTTGATGAGTGAAATCAACGGGCCAGAAGTGGTCAACAATACTTGTGTACTTTATTTCATATCTAGTGGAACCCTTCAAGTTGAAGGAGACTGGACGTAGCTCAGTTGAGTAAACCAATATAAAAGCAATTGCACTACTCTATCTATATTTCAGACACAGATTATTTTCAATTGTCAAATTACCATTAATCTTCGTCTACTGTCTATTCTTCATTAAAACCATTTTTCAGTCGAAGACGAATATTTTGTTTAACAAACATATTAGACTGAAAAGATTTATCCTCTACTTGTCTTCAAGTGAAACTCTCTTGAAAAGGAAAATGTTAGAACTTCAATAATTATCATTATAAAACATTTTTCTCAGTAGACAATGAATCCTTCAAAAGCAATGAAATTATGTCAACCAAAATCTGTGTAACCGTCTGACATTCAAAAGTGCATTAGACGAAGAGCATTACTCTTGCGAAAACGTTTCTAAAATTCCTTCGTACTAACACACACATATTCAACCCCCCTTCTATGTGTTTTTCTGCTAACTTCAATTGGTATCAGAGCTTGACCCCTTGGGTTGAGCATCTAACAATGCAGGGGAATACGATGATCTATAGAAGAACGAAGGACAAAGGAAGCTGAAAAAGAAGAAAGACGAACAACTGATATAGGTAAAAAATAGGTATCATCTTACTCACTCAAATAAAGCATAATCTACACTATATTAGGATAGATATCGTCGGACATGCCGTCTTGTGTCCATGCAGACAGAGACATAGTGAATTGCTGCGTCTTTATACACCTGAGGACACTACGAGAAATTATAGCGTCTGAGATTCCTCGTCAGATGAAGTGTGCAAAACACTTTTCTTGCGTCCAGAAAATTTAGTTTGTCAAAATTGTCATTAATGAACGAAGTACAGTCGGAGACAAACATTCTCCGCATTTAAAAGATAAAATACTTAAATTGATAAATGAAAAAACCGTCGTTTGGGGTTTGGGTTGAAAAGACAGATCCCTTACCCTAAATTAAATGCGAGCCATACGACACTCTGCACAAGGAGAGGCAAAGGGTACCACGTCATATAAAAAAAAATTAGATAATTAAAATAGGTGAACTTCGACAAGACACTACATCTCTCTCACGCTCATTAACGTATCCTCTACGCTTCAGAATTTGAAATCCTGAACTTTCAAGCTCTCTCTCTCTTCCTCCCAAAACCCTAACTCTTCTCTCGCAAACTCTTCACACTTACAACAATGGGTGCTCAAGCTGAAGGAGTCGCATTTGTCATCATTCCTGACGAAACGCGTGAAGCTACCACCTGCACGCATACCTTCTCCACGGAAGAAAAACCAGTCATCTACCTGGAACACCATTTCAATATTGAGCAAATGAAGGAATGGGTAATACCTATTTATGAAAACCTTGCCGATTGTGGAATCCTTGGCTACTTCAACATTAAGGAGGTCGTTTACCCTAGTCTGATAAAGCTATTCTATGAATCCCTGAGGACATCTCCAGGATTTTTCGAGGGAATCGTACTTGGAGTAAAAGTCAGGGTCTGTCCCACTTCTATCGCACAAGCCATTGGGTGCGAAAGAACAAATCTTCTCTATCATAAGGAATGGATGTTTGACGCCGGTGGATTAACCAACGTCATCAAGACCATTCACAAGGAAGGAGAAGAGGGACCCATCGTCCACAACAAACTCAATGACAAAGCCAAGATCTTTCAACAAATTTTAAACAAGTCGATTCTTCATAAAGTGGGTGCCAAGGATAGCATCTCAGACATGCACAAATTCTGCCTGTTTAAGATGATGACTAGAGGAGCCTTCAATCTACCACAGATCCTTTATCAGCACTGGAGAGGGTGCCTGAAGGATTGCAATGACTTTGTGGTTCATACCATGCTTCTCAATAAAATCCTCTGGGATCACAATGTCTATCACACCCTTTTTTCTCTTGAAGAAGGTGAGAAGTAGGAGATATTGGAAATGGGAAGAGACAAGAGATTGCAACCCATTATCTTTGGAAAAACTAACTTGGGGAAGATGCCTGTTAGCTTCAAAGTCTCTGACCCCACAGTTGCCTTAAAAGTTAAGGCGGAGATCGAAGAAGGACAAGCTGTGACGCGCTCAACAAGGAAGCGTCCTCATCCTCCGTCTTCCAAAGAAGATAAATCTCTGGTTGCTGTAGCACAACCAACTAAAAGAAGGACAATCCACCGATCAGACGAAGACTCTACGTCTGATACTAGAGATGACCAACCCATTGGGATGACCTTGAAAAGAATGGCTCCCCTACCTTCTATTGTACCACCTCAACCTAAACGAAAAAGAATTATAAGGCTTGCATCAAATGTGGTTGTACCCGAGAGGACAACATGCTCTCCTCCATTTGTAGCTGAAAGGTGGTTACTGCTGAACCAGCAGTTGAAGTCATCGTCCCTTCAGCTTCAACAAAGACTCAAAAGCACGTTTCTTCCTCCCTCATCACTGTACATTCTTACTTAGTAAGTAATATTTCTATATTCCATTCCAACTTACATTCTTCAAAGTCTAATTATAATCTCTTTATAGACTTCTTCTGTAAACACCTTGGCTCTAAGGAGAAGGAAATTAGCTATCAAACTTGATTATTGGTTCTTGCCTCCATTGTCCCTTTTCTCCTCATCATTCTCCCTCAAAGAAACAACTAACCCACTACTTCCAGAAGGGATGCCTCCAAATACAAATGAGTATTCACTTATCTACCCTGGTGCATCAAATCCTGAAGGAAAAGAAACAAAGTCTGGTCTGCGCTCAAAGCGACGACCTTACATTGTTGACAAAACGATTAGTGTGCTTTGCTCCCGTTATCCCATCAACTGGTCCGGACGCTATATCTTGTAGACACCCACTTCACATGCCCTGGGATATTACCGACCAATGTACTCCTGGCTTGAGGAAGGCTCAATCATACTAGACGCCTCAGGGAACCCTCTGCGCGATTCACAAGGGAATACTCATAAGTATGAAGCCATCCTGTCCAACAAGCCTACATATGGACCGAAGTACTATTACCTGGAGAAGCCTCCTCCTCCAGCTCCATTCTCCATTCTGGCTCATCCACCTGCTTTTGGACTCATGCAAGAATCTCATTCATTCTCTTCGACTTCCTCCTAGACTGCAGAAGATCTGCCCAGACATCCTCCGTCTATGTATTTCCTATTGAAACACTTCCCTACACTTACTGTCACTGACCCTCATGGTCAAATAATTGAAGACTCCTCCCTGACCCCCTCAAATGCTCTTCCCGTGCCAGAATATGAGTATGAAGAAGGAGTGTACGAGTGCCAACCATACTTCCCAGATGTACCTTTCTCTCCGTCTGAGGCATATCTAGCTCTACCGCTCGATGCCATAACCGCTCTTCCTCCACCAACGTTCAAAAGGAAAATCTATCAAGGGGAGTAATCAAGTCCAAATTCGAATGGACTCCACCACAAGGGACTCCCCAACTTATCCGTCCTCTACATCAACAATCCTCATTCTCCTCACCTTCCAAAGAGATAATCTCGTCATCCACCAAATCAAAGAAGTCTCCATCCCGTCTACCAAAGGTTGAATTATTTAATTCTCCTAATAAATTTTTTCTTGTACATATAGGTCACTATCGCTCCCTCTCAACGTCGAATCGAGCAGCAGTAGGTCACCTACGCCAATGTATAGATATACCCTTGCAACTGTACATACCTCCTTCTTTCTACACTCCAACAGAAACGCAAATTTATGTTTATCCTGACCGTACCTGCCCACGTCTCCCTACAATTGATCAAAATAAAATGAAGGAACCTGCACTTCATCTAAGACCAATGCCCAAGCCATCAAAGGTTGAGGTTCGCTACCATAAAGGAGTAAAATTGGATTGGCAACAAGATCCTGCGTGGGCACTAATATATACTGAACACGAAGCAGAAAAGTTTTATCAAAACTTTATGTATAAGTGCGAACAGGAAGCTAGTTCATCTGGTCTCTCGGATGAAGAAAAATCCAACACCCTCATGCTGCGTGGGTATTGCTAGATGTGTCGCAACCCGAAAATTTCCGATCTCGCGACTAATGGTTTAGACATCCTTTTAAAGAGCTCATCAATTAAGGAATGCTTGGACACCAGACTAATCCTTAATTAATGGTTTTGAAAAATGAGTTCATGGAGTCGCCACCAATGTTTTACTCAAAACATTGGAAAAAGAAAAGGTTTTTAAAAATCCAATAATGGCCTTGATAACCAAAATTGGGTTCGGGGGTCGGTTACGTGTAGGGAAGGTATTAAGCACCCCTACAACGTCCTTAATTGGTACCCTATGATGAAGTTAGCGTTATAAACAATAATAATATAAATATTAAATCCCCTTTTTATTAATAACTATTTACATGCTTAAAATTTAAATTATACAATTGACCCTAAAATGTCTACATGATTACTTTTATTATAAACAATATTTATGAAAGATAAGAAATAAAAGAGAGAAAAGAAAATTAACTGAAATACCTCTTGAACGAGCTCTATTAATCTTCAAATATGGAGATTTAGGTGCTTTGTGGAAACCTTTCACACTACAATAAGCCTCACAAAACTCAAGAAATACAATAGGAGAGAGAGAGAGAAATTTCGAGCTCTAACGAGTGCTGGACGAAATTTTTGGGGTCTGGAGAACTGTGGCTGAGATTTCTATTTATAGGCATCAGATGTGGGCCGGAACGGTCTTTTCTGGATTCGGAACGGCCCGTTCCAAATCCGAACGTTATGTATTATTTTGTACCCTAGAACGGCCCGTTCTGAAATCAGAATGGCCCGTTCCGGGGAACCAGAACGGCACGTTCTGATTTCAGAACAGCCCGTTCTGGGATACAAATTTTAGGCCATTTGATTGGTTTGGAACGGCTCGTTCTGGTCTAGAACGACCCGTTCCAACCTACAATTTTTAGGCCTTTTAGAAGTCTTAGAACGGCCTGTTCCAATTCGAGAACGGCCCGTTCCGGACTTGGGAACGACCCATTCCGATTTTGGAACGGCCCGTTCCGGGCCACTACAAATAGTTGATTTGGGCTTTTGGGCTCTCTAATGTCCTATCTTGTTGTTTGTATGCCCCCGGACGAAATTGGGTGTCTACAGCTGCCCCTCTTTACTTGTCCTTTGGAATAGTAATGTGTTGCTTTTCCAAAGGCAAGTAAAGACGTAGACATTTCATCCGGGTCTTCTGTTCATCTCTTTGGTGCTTCTGTGTTGTTTTCCTTAGATAGGTGTATTTTCTCGTATCCTCACCCTTTAGAGCAGTTGAGCATTGATTGCATACTCTATTGGGTAACAAGGCTGACGAACTGTACACCTGACCTTCGGTCTTCAAGTAGATGCTCCATTGTTTCGGCTCTTAATTGCTTTTCTTGCGATAGTGAGGTGGAGATCCGGTTCTTCAACCTGCTGATGTTGATGATTGTTGTGTCGGCCTCTCCAAGCCGCCTGCTGATATTGTGAGTATTTTTATGCCGGCCTCTCCAGGCCGCCTGCTGATATTGTAAGTATTGTTGTGCCGGCCTCTCCAGGCCGCCTGTTGATGTTGTGAGTATTGTTGTGCCAGCCTCTCCAGGCCGCTTGCTGATATTGTGAGTATTATTGTGCCAGCCTCTTCAAGCCGCCTGCTGATATTGTGAGTATTATTGTGCTGGCCTCTCCAGGCCTCCTGCTGATGTTGTGAGTATTATTATGCCAGCCTCTTCAGGTCGCCTGCTAATATTGTGAGTATTATTGTGTCGGCCTCTCCAGGCCGCCTGCTGATGTTGTGAGTATTATTATGCCGGCCTCTTCAGGCCGCCTGCTGATATTGTGAGTATTATTGTACCAGCCTCTTCAGGCCGCTTGCTGATGGTGAGTATTATTATGCCGGCCTCTCCAGGCCGCCTGTTGATGCTGATGATGTGATTGCCTCTTTTCTGTGGGAGGACGTCTGATGAAGACGAGGATTGCTGGTAGGTGGTGCCCTTGTGATAGTGGGCAAAGGAGTAAATACTGAGTATTATTATGCCTGGCCTCTCCAGGCTGCCTACTGATGATGATGATGTGATTGCCCCTTTTCTATGGGAAGACGTCTGATGAAGACGAGGATTACTGGTAGGTAGTGCCCTTGTGATGGTGGGCAAAGGAGTTGATGGGTGACAGGGATTCTAGTGTTGCCCCTGCCATGTGAGTATTGTAATGCCTCTCCAGGCGTAATGCTGAGTCCTTTTGATTCATTGATGATTGATTGTTGTGGAATGAAAGACTGCCCCTAGGTGGATGGGCATGAGATGTTTGTTGTGCCCCTGTGTTGGCGGGCAGAGAAGTGGATGGATGGCAGGGATTCCAGTGTTGCCCCTGCCACGTGAGTATTGTGATGCCTCTCCAGGCGCCTGCTTTTGGTAGATTTTTTCTGAATTTCATTTTTGTTTAGCTTCAGCTCTTTTATGTTTGAAGCTTGCCTTTTTTTGCTATTTTTTTAATGCTTCGGCTTTTTCAACATTTACGAAGCTTGCCTTTTTCTCATGTTGTTTTTGCTTTTTTATTATAATCATTAGTGGAGGGATCTATTCCCATGATGTTATTTGTTGAATCTTTATTGACAAGTATTATTTTGGAAGCCACTCCTGGCTTTGGTAAGGAAAGCATTCCTGGTCTTGGCATTCTCTTGGATCATCCTTCATTCAGTTGAGGAGTAGGGCGCGATGGCCTCTTCATGCTTATGGGTTTGCTTATTTGGTTGATTCCATTCTATTCCACTATTGGTATGTCTTTGCTTAGTGGGCACATAGAATCACTTGGGGTTGCCATTTGACACAGCTTCGACTCATGCTTGGCTATTGAGCTTTTACGAGTGCTTTGTCCTGATGAGTCCTTCTGACCCATAGCAAGTAGAATGTATGGATGCATGGATGCAATGAAAATGCAAGACAGGAATGATTCTTTTATTTATTCCATTTTTTTTTGTGTAACGCCCTTCCATATGCCCCTACCTCATATGCATGCAATGTAGTTTATGCTCATGTATTTGTTCCTAAATATGCAATTCAATTTTTTTGTCAGGAAATTAACTTGTACGTGTTAAGGTTAATGTTGACGATTTCTTTCTATCTATGCCAATCTTGATTACTGTCGGGATATGTTCTTTTGAGCCCAAGCTTCAGTGGCTCCTTGACTATCCAGTCGATGTGTGGTCAAGCGTCTCTAACCTCTGTTTGAGGACATCTCAGCCTTCCCTCTGTGAGTATTCACTGTGCATTTTTCATGTATCTTTCAAATTTATCTTAATGCCATATAGGTCAAGAGGAAAGAGAGGAAGAGGATATATACATATATTTTTTTGCAGAAGTTTTGTTAGAAAGGATTTTTTTTCAAAAATGATTTTAGAAGAATGGCTGGTCGAGGTAGGCTAGTGGTTTAGGCTGATGAACAAGCACATTCAAAGTGAGGAAATCATTTTCCACGTTGGCTTATTATTTCCTTGAAAGTTAAGCGATGACTTGGGATTGCATATTGATTAAATGATCTTCCCGAGCTGCCTTTCGGTTTTCAGCTCGTGATGCTGCTTTGTCCTAACTTTTTCCTAGGTTACTTGAGATGTGTTCCCTTGCAGACCTTGCCCTAATTTTTGCGCAGCCCCCTTAGTGGGTTTCCTGCCAGGCTTTTGTCTTTGCAGCATTTGTGATCATCTTTCATTCCTTCATTAAAGGGGAATGCCCCTTGCGCTGATTTCATTTGGACTTTTGTCCACAAGTCATGCCCAATTTGATTGATCTTTATGTATTTTTTATTGCGTATTAAGCCATTGTTTCTGATGACGTCCTTATTTCAAATGTACTTGTTCATTTAAGGTTTGTTGACGAGCCTTAGAGTAGATAAAAGGGAGAAGAGAAATGAAGCAAAAAAGTGTATGGCATTAAAATAGAATTTTCAATTCACACGTGCCCCTTTAACAAAGCTCGAAGGCTCGGGCATACCCCGAGTTCGTGATTCATACACAGAGAGATTAACCGAGGTTGCCCCCTAGAGAGGCATGGTTGACGATTGGTTGAACTACGTTAAGAACGCATTCCCACTTGCTTGAATGTGGGTGTTTCGATTTCGGAGTGAAACCTTTATGAATTCTTGCTTTCTAAAGGGAATACTCGAGCCACATTTCGATTCCAACTCAGATAGACATTTCTTATTTTTATACGTCCCTAACTTTTGCATAGGACGTATCCTATCGGGATTTTGATTCTTTTTTCTTCACCCTAATTTTTTCCTAAGACGCCCTTTACGGGTTTTCATCCTAGCGGGTTTTTGTCATGCAATGCCTTTATTCTTTAATTGGTTTTGTCTTGTAATTCCCTAGAAGCAAGGATTCGTCCATTATTGATCATTCCTCCTATCCCGACAATTGCCGTTTCCGCATGGGAAAGTCTTCGTGTTTGAATCATCGATTTGGGCGTGTGATGCCCCTAATTACTGATAAGTGTTTCCCAATTTGATGTGTCAAGGTTCGCATTTGATTACAGTAATTTCCATTATCCGGATAACACGCACAAATTTGATTTCCCTTGTTATCTATATGAAACGTAAAATAGGATGCAAAGACACTGAGAAATTCAACGGATATCATTCTCATTGATTTTTATTTAGAGAACATTCTTTGCATACTATTATATGTGCCTTCCATTTCTAATGAATGTATGATAATGCACTATCCTAGGAGATGCATGATATTTATTTTTTACCTAAATTTTATCATGTTTTTGACTAAGGGTTATGATGCATGATTTTTTTTTACTATATTTTTTTTTGTTTTGTTTTTTTTAATAGGCTATCCTATATGATGCTTTAGAGTTAGGGTATATAGAAGGGAGTTAAATTTTTTATGATATTTTTTTATTAATATCTATTTGTTTATAATTCCTCTCTATTTGAAATGAACAAAAAGAGAACACCACAAATGCAATACACATATGCTCAAACAAATGTACACCCGCGAACAGTCACGTTTAAATCCTTGGTCTGTGGTCCCTGCAAGAAAAGTGCTTTGTATAGGACAGTTCTAATCTCACTGGTCTTAAGGCCCCCAAGGTGCCCCCATTATAGGGACCCAGTATCTCTGTCGCCGTCACCTGGCAAACTCTAAGGTCTGTCGCAGTATTTCAGGCTAGAGTAACCGGGTATCACCTTGAGTGTGATTTTTGACAAGGCTCGCAGGCTCCAAGGCCAAACTTGGGCCGGTCGTACATCAACCACTCCCTATATTTATTACTCTCATGCCCCCGGGTGTAGAGGGAACTGTTGTGTGCAAAGAATTGTGTACAATTTTTATCTCAAAAAGTTCAGAATTTAAACAAGCAAATAGATATTAAAGCCAAAAAAATAAAGCAAACAAAGTAAAGGGGAAAATATTTAAATTGTTATTTTTATTTTATTAACTTCATCAATTAAATGGGCTTGACCCTCGTAAAACGTCCCCAGTGGAGTCGCCATTTGATGCAAGCCGAAAATTTCTGATCTCGCGACTAATGGTTTAGACATCCTTTTAAAGATCTCATCAATTAAAGAATGCCCGGACACCAGACTAATCCTTAATTAATGGTTTTGAAAAATGAGTTCATGGAGTCGCCACCAATGTTTTACTCAAAACATTAGAAAAAGAAAAGGTTTTTAAAAATCCAATAATGGCCTTGATAACCAAAATTGGGTTCGGGGGTCGGTTACGTGTAGGGAAGGTATTAAGCACCTCTACAGTGCCGTTAATTGGTACCCTATGATGAAGTTAGCGTTATAAACAATAATAATATAAATATTAAATCCCCTTTTTATTAATAACTATTTACATGCTTAAAATTTAAATTATACAATTGACCCTAAAATGTCTACATGATTGCTTTTATTATAAACAATATTTATGAAAGATAAGAAATAAAAGAGAGAAAAGAAAATTAACTGAAATACCTCTTGAACGGACTCTATTAATCTTCAAATATGGAGATTTAGGTGCTTCGTGGCAACCTTTCACACTACAATAAGGCTCACAAAACTCAAGAAATACAATAAGAGAGAGAGAGAGAAATTTCGAGCTCTAAGGAGTGCTGGACGAAAGTTTTGGGGTCTAGAGAACTGTGGCTGAGATTTCTATTTATAGGCATCAGATGGGGGCCGGAACGGCCCGTTCTGGATTCGGAACGGCCCGTTCCGAATCTGAACGTTATGTATTATTTTGTACCCTAGAACGGCCCGTTCTGAAATCAGAACGGCCCGTTCCGGGGAACTAGAATGACACGTTCTGATTTCAGAACAGCCCGTTCTGGGATACAAATTTTAGGCCATTTGATTGGTTTGGAACGGCCCGTTCTGGTCTAGAACGGCCCGTTCCAACCTATAATTTTTAGGCCTTTTAGAAGTCTTAGATTGGCCCGTTCCAATTCGAGAACGGCCCATTCCGGACTTGGGAACGACCCGTTCCGATTTTGGAACGGCCCGTTCCGGGCCACTACAAATAGTTGATTTGGGCTTTTGGGCTCTCTGATGTCCTATCTTGTTGTGTGTATGCCCCCCAGACGAAATTGGGTGTCTACAAGATGACCCCATGCAAAGTAATACACTTCAGTGGCACATCTGTTGCCTTTCTTAACAGACAACGAGGGCCTGATCTTGATGCTCTTAGCAAGAGATACTTCATCCACTCCTCCCTTTTCAATCTCGATCTATACAAAGATGAGTGGAAGGCTATCACAAACACATGGCATAAGGTTGTGTATAAGTGGTGCAAGGATATTCCATCATGGAAACCAAGTATGCCTATGCCCTAGAATGCTCCCTTCGAAGCTGCACAATCTGAATCCCACACGTTTAAGCCTATCTCTGCTGAGCCAATCTCAGTGTCCGCTCCTCTGAGGCACTCCCATCAGCCTCTGAACCAGCACAACAATATGTTTCCATTGAATCCTTCAATGAATTCAAAGCTGAACTGAACATCAGATTTGACAATCTGTTTAATCTAATTGCCTCCAAGCTTTCAAAAGATCCACCTTCGTCTAGTTGATCATATTAAGGAAGATAGGACAACATGTTCTAGTTTAGTCATGTTAGGAAGAAGGATACAATGTGTATTTTGTTTTGATCATCCTTATTTTACACACTTATTGGTATTCAATACACATTTTTTTTACCCTACTACTTATTTTGCTCTCAATTTCCTTTTGATGATTACAAAAGGGGAGAAATAAATAACAATATCTGATATCAAAATTTGTTATACGTATTGATGAATCAAAAAGGGGGATAATCTAGTAAGGGGGAGAACATACACTCAGGGGGAGAGTTACGTTTTAAGGAATAACTTAATAAACAATGTGTTATAACTAAAATCAGGCACTTCAAGTTTCCAAGGCTTATCTGAAACAATTTTGATTAATTATATTTGTCATCATCAAAAAGGGGGAGATTGTTAAGTCAGACGAAGAAATCCCCACAAAGGTTTTGAGTGAGACAAATATAATATATATATGTTGTTATCTCTAACAAGTGAGTTAGTGTTTCAGAAAGACATAAGAACAGGTAAAATGACGAAGAGGCATAAGCATCAGACGCTACAAAATGGAAGGCCAACATAAGCACTCAACAAGCCAAATCAGGAACAAGACCATGCCAAGCACAATTTAAGGCAACACATAAAGACTCAGACGGAAGATGGTCAAACGACCAAGAAGAAACTCCAAAATAAATGGAAAGTCTAACCATATACAAGGTTGACCAAGACGAAAGGAAAAGTCAAAATGTTGATGATTAGACAAAGGTCAAAGTATTAAACTAAATATCGACTACCAGACGCAGACGAAGAATGTCACGCAATCATCTGAGAAATCAAGCCTCAAAGGAGAATTTGAATATCGTCTACACTCACAGAAGAACACACGAAGTCATTCGAATTATTAGAAGAGAAGAAGAAAGAAGAAGAACATGCTCAAACACTAAATCATGCATATGTCAGAAAAAATACATCACTTTTTCAGGCAAGGACAAAAGTTCCACAACTATAGGATTAGAAAAGGACAAAAATTTTCCTAGGACTCTGCTATATTCAGACACAGCTACTAACAGAGTAAGGAAACTTCACGCATTGTCTATGAACGGGAAACAACATTTAATGCACGAATCTGAGCATTAAATGAGAAGATCAAACTGGTCGTTTACGACTATATTTGCTTCAACGGACAATTGCAACGGGCAGATTCTACAAATATATCTATATATATATATATCACTATCTCAAACCTTAAGAGGTTGGCTTTTGATTGGAAGAAAAAGAGTGATATCAAGCCCACGAGACAGAGACCAAAGATGAGCATACATAGTCATATGTACAATGTAATATTATATTTTTATCTCTGTAGACTAAGGTGTTTGAAATGTTAGTGATGGACTAAACCTTAGTGAGTGTTGTAAACTTATGTATCCTCTCCATGAGAGTAACCTACACACTCAAAATAAGGTAGCAAACCTTAGTGAGTGTAGGAAATTTCCCAATCCTCTCTGTGAGAGTTATGTATACACGCAAACCACAACTCTCTAGCAAACATTGTAAAGCCTGAAGAGGCTAGGAAAAGAATGCTTGTAAAGCCTGGAGGGGCTTGTCAAAGAATACGCACTGCTAGCCAGAAGTGGCTGATAAGAAAATACCAGCGTTGGTGAGTGAAGCCAACAAGCCAGGAGTGGTCGAGAATACTTGGAGAACCAGAAGTGGTTTAAGAATACTAGCACTGGTGAGTGAAGCTGGCGAGCCAGAAGTGGTCGAGAATACTTGAACCAGAAGTGGTGTAAGAATACTAGAGCTGGTGAGTGAAGCTAGTGGGCTAGGAGTGGTTGAGAATACTTGGGCTAGGAGTGGTCGAGAATACTTGGACCAGGAGTGGTTCTAACCTGGGTGGTTCATAATACTCACTGCTAGCCTGAAGAGGTTGAGAAGAATATACTAGCATTGATGAGTGAAATCAACGGGCCAGAAGTGGTTAACAATACTTGTGTACTTTATCTCATATCTAGTGGAACCCTTCAAGTTGAAGAGACTGGACGTAGCTCAGTTGAGTGAACTAGTATAAAAATAATTACACTACTCTATCTATATTTCAGACGCAGATTATTTTCAATTGTCAAATTACCATTAATCTTCGTCTACTATCTATTCTTCATTAAAACCGTTTTTCAGACGAACACACAAATTTTGTTTAACAAACATATTAGACTGAAAAGCTTTATCCTTTACTTGTCTTCAAGTGAAACTATCTTGAAAAGGAAAATGTTAGAACTTCAATAATTATCATTATAAAACATTTTTATCAATAAACGATGAATCCTTCAAAAGCAATGAAATTATGTCAACCAAATTTTGTGTAACCGTCTGACATTCAAAAGTGCATTAGATGAAGAGCATTACTCTTGCGAAAACGTTGCTAAAATTCCTTCGTACTAACACAAACATTTCAACCCCCCTTCTATGTGTTTTTCTGCTAACTTCAGATGTCTCACTACCTCACATCCCTACATCACCACCACGTTGGGGCTGTTAATTATTAGAAAACTCATTAGTCATAACTTCATATAACATCACAATGGGGTTGTTAATTGTTAAATTTAAAGGTTCTCAACTATTCTCACATATGTTTTATTTTATCTACTAATAAAAAATATTTTATTTTATTTTGGGAAAGTTTTTTGTTCCAACTTCAAAAAAGCTAATGGAATATAATTAGAGAATGTATGAATAGGTTGTGCTGTATTATTCAAAGAATGTTGGTAGTTTAATTTTCTAAGAACACATAAGTAAAATATGGGGTCATAAGTACAAGTATGGGCACACAGGTAGCCAACAAGCATAGGTATGAAATTAGGTACGAGTATTATTTTTAAACATGGGTATAGGGACGAGTACTATTGGACCCTACCCAGACCTTACCCAGACCTTACCCATTGCCATTCCCTTGATCTTCACTTCTTGGAGTCTTTCAAGCTTCTTCAATGGCTTCCATGGATTATAGAAGTCATTTTCACCACACAAGATGATGTAGAGAGTCTCCTTGATGACACCACACTTTTGAAGAATGATAAGCCTCTTCAATTTCTCACCATACTCAAGAGAGGATAAGATAAAATAAAGAATTTCAAAGAGATAAACAAGCTTTGTGAGAGAGAAAAACTCGGCCAAATCGATAAAACACTCAAAGTGTTCAGCCATACACAAGGAGAAACTATATATAGAGATTGATTGGCTTATGGTGCAAGTTAGATTAACAATCGTTAAATGTAACAAAGGTTAGCTATTTTATACTTAAGATAACCAACTCTAGTTAAATGCCTAGAAGTCTAGTTAATTGTCTAGAAACGCATGGAACAAGCTAACCTAATCCTTGCTTAAGAATAACCTAGGTTAGCTTAACTTAACTCTAACTACCTAGCATAATCATTACAACTACCAAACTAATGATTACATTTAACAAGTTGTTGAGATGCCACTATCAATGCCATGTGACTTAATTTGTAACTTGGATGGCAAACTTGGCTTAGTTTGGATGTACAACCCACTTGATAAGCAAGTGGACATCCAATAGTAATGGGCCAAAAGAAGTTTAGGCCATCCAAGTCGAAACAAGTTTAACAAGACTTAGCTAGTTACATCTCATCCCTTAATATACTAATTACACCCTCAAATGAAAACAATACAAGCAAAAAATTACTTAAACTACTCGACCTTTAGAAGAAAATATGCACAAAGTTTTGATGATGCCAAAGCATTGAAGAAAATAAAGGTCAAGTTAAAGCAAGCTGATCAAGAAGCAAGATCTCAAGTAATAACTAGATAAGTCTTGACTACTTAGCTTAGTATGTAAAATGAACTTTTAGAATTTGCAAATTTCACTTGGCCATTAAAATAAGGATTTCAAGAAAACTTATACTTAATCTTTTTGAATATAAGAATAAGTGGTTTGAAAAAAAAGCAAAAAGAGTATTCAAAAGATTAAACAAAAATATTCTTAACTGGAAAATAAAATCTTTCTATATCTTTTTTCATAAAGCTAATTTTGGTATTATCAGTCTGGTAATCGATTACGAGGACATGTAATCGATTACCAGAGGATGAAAACTTCTATGTTCAAAATTGAAATGTTAAATGCTCTCTGGTAATCGATTACCAGTCATTGTAATCGATTACCAGAAGTTAAATTTCAAAATTTGAATTTAAATTATACAACATTTCAAACATTTTGAACTTAAACCGTTGTAATCGATTACCAAGTCTTGTAATCGATTACCAGAGCCTATTTTCTGAAAAATTATAAAGAGCTACAACTCTTCATAAAAAGACATAACTCAAGAAACAATTGTCTATAAATACCTATAATTTTTCAGAGAAAAGTGACGAACTTTATTGTGAAAATTATTTACAAAATATACTTGGCCAAAGTCATTTGCAAAATCTCTAAAGAGTTCTTTAAGATCATAAAAGTGTAATATCCACTTTTCAAGAGAGTCATTCTATAAAACTCAATAGATCATTGGATCTGTAAAGTAGCGCCACCCGCCGAAACGGACCTTGGCATTCGCGACGATGGTCGGACTCGTTTTTAAAGTTTTGAAAAATGATGGATTGTTAGAACGACTTGTTCTCAAACTGAGACCTTATCGAACTAACAATTTTATTAAATGATTCACCAATCCATGTTAATCCCAAGCGGGACCCTCCATGGATTAGTGGTTTTCGCAAAGTAGGGTTCTTGGAGTCGCCACCAATGTTTTACTCAAAACATTGGAAAAAGGGATAAGGCAATTGATTTCATAAATCAACTTTGGCCATTACAACCAGAGTCGGGTAAGGGAGTCGGTTACGTGCGGGGAAGGTGTTAGCACCCCACAACGCCCCTTTCGGGTTCCCTATGACGGATTATTTCATAAATAACAGTGTAAAATTACTAAATTACCCCTATTTATTATAAATGGCTATGAATAAAATATCTACATGATGAATAAATTAAACATGCAATGCAACAATCAGAAAGCAGTAAAAGGAAGGATTTTGAAGAAGAAACCTTTGAAGCGTGCTTTTATATATTCAAATGTTAGGAGGCTTTATGGCGCTCCCTCCCACTACCCGCTCGCTCGCTCCTTCCCTAAAAATTAATCTTTACTATGGAAATCAAAAAGATTTCCCTTCGACTAGTTCGAATTCTCAAGCTAAATGCTCAGAACTCAAAAACTTCGTCGGATCGGCTCTCAGAGAGAATTCTAGGGCAGAACACTGCTCAAAAACCCCAGAATACTCAAGAAGAGAGTCCAAGAAGTGTGAAAAAGTGTCAAATGACGTCCAAATGACGTCTTATTTATAGGGGTGAGGCGCAGTACGGCCCCTGGTGTTAATACGGCCCGTATTGAAGTTTTGAACTTCAATACGGCCGTATTGAATTCAATACGGCCATATTGAGGTTCAAAAACATCAATACGGCCGTATTGGTTTCAGTACGGCCGTATTGCAGTTCAAAAATGCAATACGGGCCGTACTGAGCTCCAAAGAGGCCGTATTGAACTCCACTCCTCTCACTTTCTTATTTTTAGCTACTCTAAGACCTCTAAACCTACAGATAGTCATCCTATGGTCTTCTGGGAGTCCTTCTGGCTGACTTTCCATTGATCTTTGATAGTCTTCGAGTCTTATTTCCGATCTGGACAATTTTAGGGGTCTACAGCTGCCCCCCCTTTACTTAGTCAAGCGGCTTTTTAGTGTACCGGTTGACAAGTAAAGGAGTTGACCCAATTGTCCGGGGAATAAGCCACCCTTCCGACTTGTAGTTTCTTCCGGTGGAAAATTGTTGAGTAGCCTCTCCAGGTTGAGTATTAGTCGTCGCCTCTCCAGGCTCGTTGCATACCTCGGTGTTTCTGACAACCTTGGTAGTTGAGTACCGCCTCTCCAGGCTCAACTTCACTCGACGCCCGAGCTGGAAGTTGCCTACCTCCGTGTTTCTGACGACGGGGTAGTGTGAGTATTAGTCGTCGCCTCTCCAGGCTCGTTGCATACCTCGGTGTTTCTGACAACCTCGGTAGCATGAGTTTGCCCTCTCCAGGGTCAGCTTCACTCGACGCCCGAACCGGAAGCTGCGTACCTCGGTGCTTCTGGTCACTTTGGTAACGTGAGTTTGCCCTCTCCAGGGTCAATTTCACTCGACGCCCGAGCTGGAAGTTGCATACCTCCGTGTTTTTGACGACGGGGTATGGTGAGTATTAGTCGTCGCCTCTCCAGGCTCGTTGCATACCTCGGCGTTTCTGACGACCTCGGTAGCATGAGTTTGCCCTCTCCAGGGTCAGCTTCACTCGACGCCCGAGCCGGAAGCTGCGTACCTCGGTGCTTCTGGTCACTTTGGTAACGTGAGTTTGCCCTCTCCAGGGTCAACTTCACTCGACGCCCGAGCTGGAAGTTGTATACCTCCGTGTTTCTGACGACGGGGTATTGTGAGTATTAGTCGTCGCCTCTCCAGGCTCGTTGCATACCTCGGTGTTTCTGACAACCTCGGTAGCATGAGTTTGCCCTCTCCAGGGTCAGCTTCACTCGACGCCCGAGCCGGAAGCTGCGTACCTTCGTGATTCTGGTCACTTTGGTAGTGTGAGTTTGCCCTCTCCAGGGATTTGCGATGATTTTGTCTCCACAGTCCACGATGCTGCTTCGACGATTGTTTTTGATTTTGATGCCGCTGAGGGCTGGATAACGCAGGGATCCGTTTAGGGGATGTGCATTTATTTCATAAGTTCTTGTGTCCCAATTTTGCATTGCGTAATTGGTGCCCCTTGAGGAATTTCTGTTTCCTTGGGGTGTAGACACGAAGATGCTATTTCTGAGATGAGCGGTGCCTTATGATTGGCTGGAGTATCCTGATTATCCTTATTCAGGTGACATTTTTTTGTTTTTCTGATTTTGTTGCCTCTGTGTAGGCTGTTATCCGCTGGGGGATTTTGTCGTTGATTTTGATTAGCCTCTTCTGTTAGGCGTATCATCTTGATGTTCAGTGATTGGCTGAAAGCCGGATTCCGCTTGGGGAATGATTATTGATCTTTTGGATTTTTGCTTTTTGTAAGGATGCCTCTGAGTAGGCGACTGGGGTTTTAAGAATCTTATGTATCCCAGAGTATTATTTAGAAAGCCTCTTCAGGCTTAGCTTCACTCATCGCTTGAGTTGGAAAGCTATCTTTCACTGATGAAGTATGAGTCCTTTCGACTTGGATATTCTGTTTGGATGATCAAGCCTTCCTTGGGGAATCTTGCTGATCTTGGTTTGATAGCTCTCACTGGGGAATTTGGCCCGTGAGTGGAAGCTGAGATATCTCTGGGGAGTATTATTTCGGCAAGCCTCTCCAGGCTCAATTATTCTGTACGAGTATTATTTCGGCAAGCCTCTCCAGGCTCAGTTATTCTGAGAGAGTATTATTTCGGCGAGCCTCTCCAGGCTCGGTTATTCTGTTATGATGAGAGAGTATTATTTCGGCAAGCCTCTCCAGGCTCAATTATTCTGTTATGATGAGAGAGTATTATTTCGGCAAGCCTCTCTAGGCTCATCAATTATTCTGTTATGATGTGATTGATTTTCTGAATCTTTTGCCTTTTTTGTCGAATTTTGACTTTTTCTGTATTTTTGCCTTTTTTGTCGTTTTTTGGCTTTTTCTGTATTTGATTGCTTTTTCTGTCGATTTGCGGATTTTTCTGTTGACCGCTGCCATACACAAGCAATTTTTCCTATTTTTTTCTATTTTATGCGACTACCTCATGATAAGGTCTTTGAATGTGCAACTAACGTGTGTGTAATGCACAAATGCAAGTTTTATCATTTTTATTAATGTTTTTCAGAAAAATGAATGGCTCTCCCTATCCTCCTTTTCTTGGAGGAATTTCTGTCGTCGACGTGAGGGAAGATTTTTGTGAGTCTTTTTCGCAGGAGATTACGGATTTTATAGGAACCCCTCCAATTTTCTTTATTGACCGATTATTAAAGGAATTTCGTACAATTTTTATGAAACACCAATTTAGAGGCATAATCGCATGGTCAAGAGAGAAAAGAAATGAATAGATATTTCATTGATATTTGCAAATGTATTTACAGAAAGATATACAAAAGGAATTTCTGAAGAATGGTTGGCCAGGGTAGGCTATATACATCAGGCTTAACAATTATATCTGTAATTGTTGCTCTTACGTTCCCCTAATTGCTTCGGGTGATATGCCTGAGCCAGGAGTATAGATACTGCAAGACGCTTGCTTCTAGAAGATAATCACTTGAACCGCCTTTCGGTTTTCGATTCAAGTGATCGTTGCTTGCTTTGTTTTCGTATCTTATTCTTTTGCCCCTAATTTTTGCCTAGGACGTATCCTAGCGGGGATAAATTCGCCTTTGTTTTGCCTAGTACCCTTGTACCGGCGGGCTTTTTATTTTGCCCTAACTTTTGCCTAGGACGCCCTTTTTGGGTTTTCATCCTAGCGGGCCTATGCAAGCAACGTCTTCAAGCATAGTACTTCTTTACCACGTCAGCGTTGACTGGGTATCGAAGTTCTTCTCCATCCATGTCTGTGAGGATCAATGCTCCTCCTGAGAAAGCTCGCTTTACCACGTATGGTCCTTCGTAATTTGGGGCCCACTTTCCGATTTTGTCCTTTTGAGTTGGTAGTAATTTCTTCATTACCAGCTCTCCCTCATGGTAGACTCGAGGGTGGAATTTCTTGTCAAAAGCCTTTTTGATCTTCCTCTGATAGGCTTGACCATGGCATATGGCGTTCAGCCGTTTTTCTTCAATAAGATTCAAATGGTCGTATCGGCTTTGAATCCACTCTGCCTCGGAAAGTTTTGCTTCCATGATTACCCTTAGAGAAGGTATTTCGACTTCGACGGGTAGAACTGCCTCCATCCCATAGACGAGGGAGAATGGAGTAGCTCCTGTAGACGTGCGTACTGAAGTCCTGTAACCATGAAGAGCGAAGGGTAGCATCTCGTGCCAGTCTTTGAATGAGACAACCATCTTTTGCACAATTTTCTTGATATTTTTATTGGCTGCCTCGACTGCCCCATTCATCTTTGGCCGATATGGGGAAGAGTTGTGGTGTTGGATCTTGAATTCTTGGCACAGTTCTTCCACCATTTTGTTGTTCAAATTAGATCCATTATCAGTGATGATTTTATCGGGAATGCCGTATCTGCATATGATGTTCTTCTTGATGAAGGTCGTTACCACCTTTTGGGTCACGTGAGCATACGATGTCGCTTCTACCCATTTGGTAAAATAGTCAATGGCCACAAGGATGAACCTATGCCCATTGGATGCTTTTGGTTCGATAGGTCCAATAACATCCATGCCCCACATTGCGAATGGCCAAGGTGAAGCCAGTACGTTGAGTGGAGTAGGTGGGACTTGAATGTTGTCGGCGTATGCTTGACACTTATGGCATTTCCGCACGTATTGGTAACAATCCCTTTCCATGGTCGACCAGTAGTACCCTGCCCTGAGGATCTTTTTAGCCATTGCAGGCCCGGGGATATGGGTACCGAAAACCCCCTCATATATTTCTTTGATCATATTTTGAGCTTCGACTTGGTCTATACATCTCAACAAGACCGAGTCATAATTTTTCTTGTAGAGGGTTTCACCAACTAGCAAAAATCCCATGGCCCTTCTTCGGATATGCTTCTTGTCATTATCGCTGGCCGCATCAGGATATTCCCCTTTTGTTAAATATTGCTTGATGTCATGGAACCATGGACAATCATTGACAGCTTCATCTATCAGTAGGCAGAACGCTTGCTTATCGTGCCGCCGGATATTGATGATGGGCGTTTCATGCTCCTTATCCAAGGCGAACATCGAAGAGAGTGTAGCAAGAGCGTCAGCAAACTGATTCTCCTCCCTCGGAATGTATTCAAAGATGACACTTTGGAAGAGATGTGTCAAATCTTTGATGTGCTCAACGTATGGTATCAATTTAGGATTTCGGACTTCCCAATCACCTCGTAGTTGGTAGATGACTAGGGCCGAATGATGTTGTGTATTTTACTCGTATTTTAGCACTTTAATTCACAAGAATTCATAGCATAATCATGCATATCTTTCATGTTTTTAATAAACTTTTATATCATTTTCCTATTTTATGCTTTTCTTGGTATGTGTTGTGTTTTCTCTGAGCAGGATCAAGATTTAAGAATTAAAGAGGAAATGCTGAGCTACAAGGAAAATCACGGCCGTGATTCTAAATCACGCCCGTGATTCACCAGAGAAAATCACGGCCGTGACTCCCAATCACACCCGTGAACGCCACTGACCCTTCATAGATGTGCTCCAGAGAAGATCACGGTCGTGATTCTCAGTCACGGCCGTGATTCACTTCGCGTCCCAGCTTTTTAAGTTTTATGTTTTATTTTTATTTTTGTAATTTTTATCTTGGTAGTTTTACCTTTTTACCCTTTTAGGTTATAAATTAGATGAGGTTAGCCTAGAACAACACTTTTGTTTCGGAGACAGTTTTATTTAGTTTTTGACACTTGGAGAAGGTTGGGCGCCTGTGCCATCGACTCTAAGGTTTGCTTTTCTTTTATTCTTCTTTTCTTGGAGAACTACTATGAACTCCTGTGAGTAGTTTCCCTTTTTCTGGGATCAGGGCTTAGCCTCTGAGAACCTCTTTATTAATGCATTATTCAGTTTCTTAATTTTATTCCAATTCTTGATCTGTTCTTTTATATTTTATATATGAACTTTAATATTATTGTTTTCATAATAACATTAATTAAGGATGAACTGAGAGGAGAACTTGATTATAATTATGATAAACAATTAATCTTAATTTTCATAATCATAGATAATTAGGGATGAACTGAGAGGAGAACCTAATTATCGGAACCTAAAGGAATAGACTTGAGTGTTAAATCACGAGAGTAGATTTAAGCTTTCGAGGAGCAATAGATTAACAAAGATCTTAACGGGTTTAATTGAACGTAATTACCACGAGAGTAGGGATTAATTTTAATTAAACACGTCCTCGTAGCCTGAGAAGGTGCAAGGATTAAATTAGGTTAAGACTACCTTCAAGATGGAATAGAATTAATTAATGAAAATAATAATTCAATATTGTTGGAACTCTTTGTGCGAACCCTAGATTCCCGGAAATCTCCTTATCTTATCTTAAAGTTTTATCTTATTCATTAATTGCATTACTATCTCTTTTACCAGCGAATCTGATCTTATCATCTCAAAACAAACATTCTATCTGTTTTAAAATTCAAATTAAAATACTAGTAATTCTAGGTCAAACACGTAGTCCCTGTGATTCGATATTTATTACTTGACGACAACCGTACACTTGCGGTTTTCCATACATCAAGTTTTTGGCGCCGTTGCCGGGGACTACGTCTCTTGATTTAAATTACAATTATTTTAATTCGAATTTAAAAAAAAAAATAAATAAATAAAAATTTAAATAAATAAATAATTTTTTTTAGTGTTTACTTCTCCAATTCAGATTTCACGGGCCACTTTCTTCTTTTTTTTTTTGCAGTGCTTTAGGGTTAATGCAAAAGAGATCTCTACGTCTTGGGAAACCAACACCACTTGATCCTGAGATTGAAAGAACTCTCCTGAGAAGGAAAAGAAACCTTTCTAGAGAATTTGCCATGGCTGCACAACGAGATAATTTACCGCTTCGGGATTACTCTGCACCCATAGCTCGTGGGATACCTGGAGGGGAGATGCAAACTGGAGCTACTGTACCAGCTTCTCTGGTGAATATGCTCAAACAGAACACCTTTGGAGGACTACCATCAGAAGATCCTAATGACCACTTAGAGGGGTTCTTGGAAATCTGTGAGACCCAGCAATTTGATGATGAAGTTTCTGATGGAATGCGACTCCGCTTATTCTCACTCACCTTGAGAGATAAGGCAAAGGTGTGGCTAAGAACAGTGCCTAGAGAAAAGATAGCAACTTGGGAATTATGTGAAAGAGCTTTTCTAGAGAAATTCTTTCCTCCTTCTAAAACTAAAGAATTGAGGAAGAAAATCACTAATTTCCAACAAGGCACTGGAGAGACTATTTATGAAGCATGGGAGCGGTTCAAGGGATATCTTCAAGCATGCCCACAACATGGCTTCAACCGTTGGCTTACCATCCAATTTTTCTTTGAAGGATTGGACCAACAAAGCACCATGATATTAGACTCAGCAGCTGGAGGATCTTTCATGGGGAAACCTATTAATGACTGCATGATTATTTTTGGAAAATGTAGCCTCAAATCACAGCCAATACAGTGAAAGAGAAGTCACAGCAAGGAAAGGAACTCCGGGGCGATATGAAGTGAACAATATTGAGTTACTCTTAGCAAAATTTGATACTCTTAATCAAAGATTAGACAAGATGGAAAAAGCTAAGGTTAATTCAGTGGCTACAAATCAAGTATGTGACCTTTGTAGGGAACAAGGGCACACTGCAGTAGATTGTACCTCAATTTTTACTGGAGAAAAAGAAGATACTACTGAACAAGTGGCAGCTTCTCATAATTTCTATGACACTCCTCGAAGAGAGAAGAGTAATCCATATTCCAACACATACAACCCTGGTTGGAAGAATCATCCTAACTTTTCTTGGAAGAATAACCCAGTTCAAGGAACTAGCAATCAGCAACCTAATTTCCGTCTGTCCAATCACTTCATTAATGGGGAAGGAAATCCAGTACAGACACCCTCAATTCAACAAAGTGTTTCAAGATTAGAAAACCTTATGGAGAATTTTGTCACTAATCAAAAACAGACCAATGATTCAATGGCAAATTCTATTCAAAACCTTGCTGTCAAGGTTGAGAATATTACTCTCCACAACAAGATGCTGGAAAATCAAATTGCACAGTTGATGCCTAGTTCAAACAATTCTCCAGGTAAGTTCCCAGGTAAAACAGTTGCAAACCCAGCTGAAAATGTTAATGCTGTTACTTTAAGGAGTGGGAAGAAATTAGACGGACCTGTGTCTAATCAAAATGATAATATTGAGATTGATGAAGACGCTTCTCCTATGGTTGAAAAACCTGAAAAAGAGAGATTAGAAAAAGAAAAAGTATCTTCATCAAAGCCTCAAACTGTTTATCACCCTCCAATTCCTTTTCCTCAAAGGTTAGCAAGGACTAAACTTGATAGACAATTTGAAAAATTTTTAAATATGATCAAACAAGTGTATGTAAACATTCCATTTGTAGAAGCTCTACAACAGATGCCTACATATGCTAAATTTCTTAAGGATCTTTTAGCTAACCGAAGGAAATTGGATGATAGAGAGACTGTTACATTGATCCATCATAATTTGCCCAAAAAACTTAAGGATCCTGGTAGTTTCTCTATACCTTGTCTCATTGGAAATCTAAGGTTTGAAAAAGCCTTATGTGACCTTGGGGCAAGTATCAGTTTAATGCCTTTATCAATTTGCAAGAAATTAGATATGGGAGAATTAAAGCCTACAACAATGTCAATCCAGTTAGCAGATAGATCTATAAAATATCCCATAGGAATTTTAGAAGATGTTCCAGTTAAGATAGGTAAATTTTTAATTCCGGGAGATTTTGTTGTTTTAGAAATGGAAGAGGACAAACAAATACCAATCATACTAGGTAGACCATTTTTGGCTACAGCAGGCGTGATAGTAGATGTCAAACATGGAAAATTGTCCTTATCCATTAATGATGAAACAATGGAATTTAATATTGCTAAATCTGTTAGACAACCTTCTCTTGAAAATATTTGCTGCAGGGTTGATATATTGCCTAAAGACATGGAGGAAGAAGTCATGAGATCTATTTTGAGGGATCCCTTGGAGAATTTTCTAGTTGGAGGAAAGCACATAGATCTTGAGGGGATTCAACCTAATTATGCTTGCTTGATCGATTCAAGTCTCCCGTGTAAAGAAAAAGATCCTCTAGTAGAAAGTCTTCTTGAGCCTTCAACAGATTGGGGTTAGGAGGATGTACGCATTTCATTAATTTTATTCCAAAAAAAAAAAAAAAAAAAATTTCAGAGTTCCAGAGAGAATCACGACCGTGACTCTAAATCACGGGCGTGATCTTCTCTGGAAAATTTTTTGGAAAACTCCAGAGAGAATCACGACCGTGATTATAAATCACGGGCGTGATCTCCTCTGTTTGAATTTTTGAAAACTCACAAAGAGAATCACGGCCGTGATTTCCAATCACGCCCGTGATTCCCTGCTGAGGCTCAACCGATACAACCCGTGATTTTTGAAATTCCCCTTTCCCTTATATATTTTTCCCCCTCCTTTTACATTCTCACTTCTCTCAAACTTACGAACTCTGCCCATTCTCTCTCTTCTTCTCTCCCAAACCCTAGCTTCTCACTTCTTCTTCCTCTTCTTCCCTCTTCCTCCCACATTCACTCCTTCCGTTCATCCATGGCTCCCAAGCGCACCCGTACCGTTGGTTCGTCCTCCACCGCTTCCGATACCCACAGTTACGAGGAAGAAGCAAGTGAAATTCCGCACCTTCCTCCGAGGTTCTATCGGAACGATGAACAGCGTGAGCGGAACGAGGTATTACGCTTCCGCACTATCCATCCTACCAGGTATCTCGACTTCCCATTTATTCGTAAGTTGGGTTTACGTGCTGATATCAATTTCATGTTAACTAACATTGGGTGGACAACCTTTGCTACCGTGCATAATGATGTTGTTTATCCTCGACTAGTTCTTGAGTTCTTGAGCTCTCTCCACACGGAAATATTATCTGGGCCAAATTGTTCTGAAGGTTTGATTTCTTTCCGTATGTTTAACCAAGAACACGAATTAACCCTGGCTCAGTTCAATAATATTTTTGGATTTCCCACTGGAGGGAGCACGAGAACCCCAAGTTCTTTCAACCCTGGTTCTTTTTGGTATAGTTTGACAGGTACAAGTAATTGGGTCGCTGGAAAATGTAATTCCTCTGCTTTCCGCCATCCCGCCATCCGTATTATGCACCGCTTTATTGCCTCTACTGTTTTGGCCCGAGGTGATTCTGAAGGAAAGGTTCGTTTGAGCGACCTTTTACTTTTATGGGCTATGATGGAAAACAGAGAGGAGCCTATTGATTCTGGCAGTCATTTGGCACGACAGTTCCAGAGTATTTCCAATACCAGCCACGGTGCGATTGTGAACGGCGGCCTCATTACCACTATAGCCAAACACCTTGGCTATCACGCTTGGCTGGACCAGTTAGAACCACTCCCTGGAAGCCGTACTATTAATTTTGCTACCTGCTCTTCTATGAACTGCATTGCGAAAGATGAAGATGATAAATACTACTTTGTAGTAACCCAGTCGGGAGTGCACCACCAGTTACCAAATCCAACATACACCGTGAAGAACCGGGCTACCTGGCAGTTTCCACTGGAGCCATTAGAGGACCGACCTCCAGCAGCTGAGGAAGCGGCTCCTGCAGAGGAGGAAGCAGCTCCTGAACAACCCCCTCTACATCCTGGACCTGAGGTGGACAATGCTGCTATCCTAGCAGCTATCCAATCAATGGATAACCGGCTGCAACAAATGGATGAACGCCAGCAGCATTATAATTACATGGTTGATCAAATGTATAAATGGCACATTCAACGGTATCCAGATGATTTTCCACCACAGTGAGATCTTTCTTATTCCTTATTTTACTCTGATGCTTAGGGACAAGCATTCCTTTCTGTTGTGGGTTGGTTGCATATTCATGCATTTTATAATTTTGTCAAAATAATCTATCATGCATTCATTAGCTCTTTGCTTCGGGACAAGCAAATCTTTAAGTTTGGGGTTAGGAGGATGTACACATTTCATTCATTCATGCAAAAAAAAAAAATAAAAAAAATAAAAAAAATAAAAAAAAAATATCATGCATATATACATATTCAGTTAATCCCAGCTTGAATTTGTGTTTGAAAAGTAAATATTTTTAACGAAATTGTTCGTCTTTGAAAACACTGAATGTGATGAATTGAATCTTGAAGTCTCAGAACAAAAGGTTGAAAAATTAGCTGGTTTTGTGGCTAGCACTTGGCTCTTAGTATTAAGGCTTGAAATGATCGAGAATTATAAAAATAGTCTCTTGAAGATAAATTCTTTTTAATTCGTGCTTAAAAGCTTTTGGGGGGTAAATAAAAAAAAAAAATATATAATAAAAAAAAATATATATATATATCACCTAGCACCCCTTTGAGGTCATAGGTTAGAGGGAGAATATTCTTAACCTTAGAAAACTAAGGGAACTAATTAGCTACTGGGGAATTGTTTAGTAAAATAGCTAACCCCCTTTGAGGCTACATGTTCTTGAAATTATCATCCTCTCTACACTGATTGGCTACTGGGGAAATGTTTTAGGTGAGACAAAAACAAAAATAAAAATATTACCCCCATTTGTGTCACAAGCATCGAAAAATTATTTCTGTTAAATTATCTTCATTTGACTAATGAGCTTTACAAGATTTGACATCATGAAACCCTTAGAAACTAAGAGTTGGTGCTAGTAATGAAAGATTAAGATTCTAATTGGACCTTGTGAGACTAAGAGTGAAGATTTTAAATGCTCAGTTAATTCTTGATGAATTTTTTTTTTCAAAGTGCTAATTATTGTTTGAGGACAAACAAAAGTTCAAGTTTGGGGTTATTTGATGTTGTGTATTTTACTCGTATTTTAGCACTTTAATTCACAAGAATTCATAGCATAATCATGCATATCTTTCATGTTTTTAATAAACTTTTATATCATTTTCCTATTTTATGCTTTTCTTGGTATGTGTTGTGTTTTCTCTGAGCAGGATCAAGATTTAAGAATTAAAGAGGAAATGCTGAGCTACAAGGAAAATCACGGCCGTGATTCTAAATCACGCCCGTGATTCACCAGAGAAAATCACGGCCGTGACTCCCAATCACACCCGTGAACGCCACTGACCCTTCATAGATGTGCTCCAGAGAAGATCACGGTCGTGATTCTCAGTCACGGCCGTGATTCACTTCGCGTCCCAGCTTTTTAAGTTTTATGTTTTATTTTTATTTTTGTAATTTTTATCTTGGTAGTTTTACCTTTTTACCCTTTTAGGTTATAAATTAGATGAGGTTAGCCTAGAACAGCACTTTTGTTTCGGAGACAGTTTTATTTAGTTTTTGACACTTGGAGAAGGTTGGGCGCCTGTGCCATCGACTCTAAGGTTTGCTTTTCTTTTATTCTTCTTTTCTTGGAGAACTACTATGAACTCCTGTGAGTAGTTTCCCTTTTTCTGGGATCAGGGCTTAGCCTCTGAGAACCTCTTTATTAATGCATTATTCAGTTTCTTAATTTTATTCCAATTCTTGATCTGTTCTTTTATATTTTATATATGAACTTTAATATTATTGTTTTCATAATAACATTAATTAAGGATGAACTGAGAGGAGAACTTGATTATAATTATGATAAACAATTAATCTTAATTTTCATAATCATAGATAATTAGGGATGAACTGAGAGGAGAACCTAATTATCGGAACCTAAAGGAATAGACTTGAGTGTTAAATCACGAGAGTAGATTTAAGCTTTCGAGGAGCAATAGATTAACAAAGATCTTAACGGGTTTAATTGAACGTAATTACCACGAGAGTAGGGATTAATTTTAATTAAACACGTCCTCGTAGCCTGAGAAGGTGCAAGGATTAAATTAGGTTAAGACTACCTTCAAGATGGAATAGAATTAATTAATGAAAATAATAATTCAATATTGTTGGAACTCTTTGTGCGAACCCTAGATTCCCGGAAATCTCCTTATCTTATCTTAAAGTTTTATCTTATTCATTAATTGCATTACTATCTCTTTTACCAGCGAATCTGATCTTATGATCTCAAAACAAACATTCTATCTGTTTTAAAATTCAAATTAAAATACTAGAAATTCTAGGTCAAACACGTAGTCCCTGTGATTCGATATTTATTACTTGACGACAACCGTACACTTGCGGTTTTCCATACATCACCGAATCACCAAACACTTTGAGCTTTAGGATACCATTGTTGATGGCTGCTTGGATTCCCAACGCGCAAGCCTCGTACTCAGCCATGTTGTTTGTACAATCGAAGTTGAGTCTTGCCGTTATGGGAATGTATTTTCCTTGTGGAGAGATTAGCACTGTGCCAATCCCTCGTCCAAGCATGTTGGAGGCTCCATCAAAATACATGGTCCATGCATCGTCTTTAGGCTCTTCATGTTGTAGATTCATTATATCCTCATCGGGGAAATCATCCTGAAGGGATTGGTAATCATTGGTCGGCCCGTGTGCTAGGTAATCAGCTAGGGTACTACCCTTGATGGCCTTTTGTGTGACATGTATGATGTCGAATTCTGATAACTGTATTTGCCATCGGGCAATCTTCCCAGTGATTATTGGTTTTTCGAACACGTACTTAATTGGATCCATTTTGGAAACCAACCAAGTAGTATGCCTAATCATATACTGCCTGAGCCGTTGTGTTGCCCATGCTAACGCACAACATGTCTTTTCTAATGGCGTGTAGCGGGTTTCGTAGTCAAGAAATTTCTTGCTCAGGTAGTAGATGGCTCGTTCTTTCTTTCCCGTTTCATCTTGTTGTCCTAGCACACATCCCATGGACTCATCAAGCACGGTTAAATAGAGGATTAATGGTCTTCCCTCGACAGGCGGCACCAATACTGGTGGATTGGCCAAGCACTGTTTGATCTTGTCGAAACCTTGTTGACAATCCTCATTCCAAGATTCGGAATGATTCTTGCGCAACAGCCTGAATATTGGTCTACATGTGTCGGTCAACTGTGCGATGAACCTTGCGACATAGTTCACCCTGCCGAGGAATCCTCTTATCTCTTTTTCGGTCTTAGGAGGAGGCATTTCCATTATTGCCTTCACTTTATCGGGATCCACCTCTATGCCTTTTTCACTGACAATGAACCCGAGAAGCTTACCCGACCGAACTCCGAAAGTACACTTAGCCGGATTTAGCTTAAGCTGATACTTGCGAAGTCGGTTGAATAATTTTCTCAAATATTGGATATGGTCCATTTCGTCTTTTGACTTTGCGATCATGTCGTCCACGTATACTTCGATTTCTTTGTGGATCATGTCGTGGAATAACGTCACCATCGCTCGTTGGTAGGTGGCACCCGCATTTTTGAGTCCAAAAGGCATCACCCTGTAGCAAAAAGTGCCCCAGGGTGTAATGAATGAAGTTTTCTCGCGGTCTTCCACATTCATCTTGATTTGGTTGTACCCAGAGTACCCATCCATAAAGGAGTAGAGTGTGTTCGTGGCTGTATGATCCACTAGTGTATCAATGTGTGGTAAGGGAAAATCGTCCTTTGGACTGGCACGATTCAGATCCCTATAGTCAACACAAACTCTAACCTTTCCATTCTTTTTAATGACTGGCACGATGTTAGCCAGCCATTCGGGATACTGAGATACGACCAAGAATCCCGCGTCTAATTGCTTTTCGACCTCCTCCTTGATCTTTAAAGACCACTCGGGCTTGATTCGTCGGAGCTTTTGTTTGACGGGTCGAAACCCTTCTTTCAATGGCAGCTTGTGCTCGACGATGTTAGTGTCCAAACCGGGCATATCACGGTACGACCATGCAAATATGTCTTTATATTCCCCTAACAATTGGATCAATTGTGCTCTTATTTCATCACTGATATGGGTCCCAATGTTGACCTCTTTTATTTTTTGGCCCTGCCCCAAATTTACGGTCTCCAATTTCTCTTGATACGGTTGGAGTAGGCGAGCTTCTCGTTCTAGCAGTCTTTGCAGATCCGGAGAGATGGTCTCCTCATCACTGTCCAACTCAACCCATTCATCCTCAACTTTCGGATCCCGGTCGGAGCGAACAATCACAGACATAATTGTTTTATTGGTTCTGTTTTTGGTTTAGAATTATCAATATTAATAAGAGAAAGAGAGAAAAGAACAAAAGAGAGAATGATGTGTGAAAAATGCCTCTTTATTGATATGTATTAAAACTGTACAAAAAACCCTTATTTACATGAAAAAGGATCTCATGATCTCGGGTACTGATCATGAGTCCCTAGAAAAAGAAAAAAATGTGGAGGGGCCCTATCGTGGCTTGCCCTTCTCTCTATTCCTGCTTTGGCAGAGGGTTCTTGCTCACGTCGGGCGCCGTTGAATCAAAGGTGACCCACCCAGCATCGATAAGTTCTTGGACTTTATATTTGAGAACTCTGCAGTTCTCCGTTGAGTGCCCCGGTGCCCCCGAATGGTATAGACATTTATCTTGTGGATTGTACCAATCGGGGTAGGGTGGATCCATTTTCTTTGGTGGAACATAAGCTAGAAGACGTGCTTCCACTAGCTTCGGCAGGAGGTCGCTATATGTGGTCGGAAGTTTATCAAACTTCTTCACAGGGTTGTATTGCGACTTTCCTGACTTCGAAGTGGAAGAAGATGAAGAAATATTTACGGCATTGACTCCTCCCTCCTTCTTCTTCCCGTAGGTCTTCTTGGCTTCAAATGATTGGGAAAGCCCAGCTAGCTTCCCACTTTTCAGCCCTTGTTCCACTCTTTCACCAATGGTGATGATGTCCGAGAAGAGTGTTGTCGTGTTCCCTATCATCTTGTCATAATAGGGACCGGTCAACGAGTTTATGAATAGGGACACCGTCTCCTTATCCGACAGCGGGGGCTCTATTTGTGCCGCCAACTCCCTCCATCGTTGGGCGTATGCTTTAAAGGATTCATCATTTTTCTTACTCAAGGCCTGAAGATCGGACCTATCGGGTGTTAGGTCGATGTTATACTTATAGCGCTTGAGAAAGGCGTCGGCCAACTGCCTCCATGTGCACACTTGATTTCCATCCAGCTGCATATACCAATTGAGTGCAGTTTCAGCTAAGCTCTCTTGAAAGCAATGAATTAAGAGCTTTTCATTGGTAGCATATGCAGCCATTTTTCGGCAATACATGGTGAGATGACTTTTGGGGCAAGTCGATCCCACATATTTTGGGAAATCTGGTACTTTAAATTTGGGAGGGAATTGGATGTCCCTCACCAAGCACATGTCGGCGGCATCTTTGATGTCAAAATCATGCCCCTCCATAACTCTTAGCCGATCCTCAAGAGCATGGAATTGTTCCTTTGAAACCTCGGGCTCTTTAATCATGATCCCCGCCCCAAGGGGTACAGCTCGTGGAGGTTCTTCCTCGTGCTCCTCCTCCTCATGATGATGGGACTCATGGTCACTGTGGTGAGACCCATGTACATTATGATGACGCATGAGCTCCATCATTTGCGCCATTTGTTCTTTGAGTTGCGAGAGCTCGGCTGTAAGCTTCTTATTTTGGTCCTCCAGCGCTTCCATCTTCTTGATTTTCTGCGCGCGTGTGAGGACAGAGAGATGACCAGCCACTTTCTAAAATGAATGCTTAATTAGTTTATTTTATGGAATGAATACGCTATTGACATGAGCTTGATAACCCTCCATTTTTAAGGCGCTGCCTTTTTAAAACGGAGTGTTACCGCCCTCCTTAACTTATGATCCCTCCCCAACGGAGAAACTCAATAGTCGTGGGTCTCTTTCACTCATGTCAAGAGGTATTGGTGAACCTAAAATGCATGGTTTATGAGGATGCATGATGTCTTATTGGTAATGATGCACATGCTCCTTACTTTTATTATATTTTCACACATGGTCTTTCCTCTCATGTCATGGTATTTTCATGCATGAGGATTATTCTTTAGACCTTATCACGAGGTTTTATTAATGCACAAACAATATCACATAAACCTATACACAAACAATTCACTCATCCACGAACAGTCACGAGCGAATCACGAGGTAGGGGTATCCTGCAGAAAAGTGCATATTCAAGGAGGTTCTAACTGTTCTCACTGGTCTGAGGCCCCCAAGGTGCCCCCATTATAGGGACCCAATTCCTCTCGTCGTAAGTCGATGGAAAGTTCCAACGCACTGTCGGACTCGAGTTCATGGTTATCACCTTGAGTGATGCTTTTCGACAACGGTCTACGGGCACCTAGGCCCATTCGACAACCGGCCGTACTAACATCCACTCCCTATGGCTTACCACTCATGCCCCCGGGTATAGAGGGAACTGTTGTGTGCAAAGGTTCGTGTGCAGTTTGTATTTCAAACAATTGCGAGAATTTAAAAATACAACAGTTATTAACGCCAAATAGATAAAGCATGTTATCATACAAGTAAGGGGTAATAAAGTAATCTTAAACTATTATTTTGAAAAGAATCCATCACTAAATGGGATTGACTCTCGAGGCTTCCCCAGTGGAGTCGCCATCTGTCGCCACCCGCCGAAACGGACCTTGGCATTCGCGATGATGGTCGGACTCGTTTTTAAAGTTTTGAAAAATGATGGATTGTTAGAACGACTTGTTCTCAAACTGAGACCTTATCGAACTAACAATTTTATTAAATGATTCACCAATCCATGTTAATCCCAAGCGGGACCCTCCATGGATTAGTGGTTTTCGCAAAGTAGGGTTCTTGGAGTCGCCACCAATGTTTTACTCAAAACATTGGAAAAAGGGATAAGGCAATTGATTTCATAAATCAACTTTGGCCATTACAACCAGAGTCGGGTAAGGGAGTCGGTTACGTGCGGGGAAGGTGTTAGCACCCCACAACGCCCCTTTCGGGTTCCCTATGACGGATTATTTCATAAATAACAGTGTAAAATTACTAAATTACCCCTATTTATTATAAACGGCTATGAATAAAATATCTACATGATGAATAAATTAAACATGCAATGCAACAATCAGAAAGCAGTAAAAGGAAGGATTTTGAAGAAGAAACCTTTGAAGCGTGCTTTTATATATTCAAATGTTAGGAGGCTTTTTGGCGCTCCCTCCCACTACACGCTCGCTCGCTCCTTCCCTAAAAATTAATCTTTACTATGGAAATCAAAAAGATTTCCCTTCGACTAGTTCGAATTCTCAAGCTAAATGCTCAGAACTCAAAAACTTCGTCGGATCGGCTCTCAGAGAGAATTCTAGGGCAGAACACTGCTCAAAAACCCCAGAATACTCAAGAAGAGAGTCCAAGAAGTGTGAAAAAGTGTCAAATGACGTCCAAATGACGTCTTATTTATAGGGGTGAGGCGCAGTACGGCCCCTGGTGTCAATACGGCCCGTATTGAATTCAATACGGCCGTATTGAGGTTCAAAAACATCAATACGGCCGTATTGGTTTCAGTACGGCCGTATTGCAGTTCAAAAATGCAATACGGGCCGTACTGAGCTCCAAAGAGGCCGTATTGAACTCCACTCCTCTCACTTTCTTATTTTTAGCTACTCTAAGACCTCTAAACCTACAGATAGTCATCCTATGGTCTTCTGGGAGTCCCTCTGGCTGACTTTCCATTGATCTTTGATAGTCTTCGAGTCTTATTTCCGACCCGGACAATTTTAGGGGTCTACATAAAGGAGAAAGGGTTTTTCTCCTTTTTGGTGTTTGAATCTCAACACAAGGAAAGGCAGTTCCAAGGTGGTGGAGGATTCAAGTCTTGTAAGGTTTACAAGAGTATTGGAAATCTCAAGTGGGAGACTTGAGGACTGGATGTAGGCAGGATTGGCCGAACTAGTATAAAATCAAGTTTGTAATTTTTCTTTCCCTACACTTTTGATTTCTTGTTATTAATTGTAATTGTGTAGTTTACATCATCATTCATTCTTTACATACAAATTTGTCTAAGGAAATAAATTGATAACAAAGTAATTCGGAAAAGTTTCTATAAGAGGAAAATTTAGAAAACTTAATTCACCCCCTCTCTTAAGTTAATTGAGGCTAAGTGGATAACAAGTGGTATCAAGAGCAGGTTTCTTGTATAAGGATTAAAAGCTTCAAGAATTGAAATGGCCTCAACAAATTTTTTATTTTCCGAAGGAAACTCCATTAATAGACCTCCAATATTCAATGGTGAAGGGTATCATTATTGGAAATCTAGGATGCAAATTTTTATAGATGCCATAAATTTAATCATATGGGATTCTGTTGAAAATGGTCCTTTCATTCTCATTATTGTAGAAGGTCATGAAATAAAAGATTTACCCAAAGATCAATAGAGTGATGATGATAGAAGAAAAGTTCTATACAATTTGAAAGCCAAAAATATAATCACTTCTGCATTAGGCATAGATGAATATTTTAGAATTTCAAATTGTACAAGTGCAAAAGAAATGTGGGATACATCAAAAGTAACACATGAAGGCACTAATGATGTTAAAAGATCTAGGAGAAACACTCTCATCCATGAATATGAATTATTTAGAATGAATCAAAATGAAAGTATTCAAGACATGCAAAAGAGATTTACACATATAATCAATCATCTTGCATCCCTAGGAAAAGTGTTTCCTAATGAAGATTTTATTAACAAAGTTTTGAGATGTTTGAGTAGGGAATGGCAACCGAAAGTGACTGTAATTGCTGAATCAAAAGATCTAACAACCATGTCTCTTGCTTCTCTATTTGGAAAACTTCAAGAGCATGAAATGGAATTGATGAGACTAAGTCAAAATGAAAATAATGACAAAAAGAAGAAAAGTATAGCACTTAAAGCATCTTCATCCTCTCATGAAGAATATGAAAACGATGACAACATTGTGGAAGATGATGATGATGATGATGATGATGATGATTTCAATCTCTTTGTAAAAAGATTCCACAAATTCCTAAGGAATAGAGGAAATAGAAGAAAATTCAATTTCAACATAAAGAAGAAAGGAGAAGAATCTTCTTCAACCCCGAGATGCTATGAATGCAATCAACCGGGACATTTGAGATTAGAATGTCCGATCCTTAAAAGAAAAATGGAAAAATCCAACAAGAAAAGCTTCAAAGAAATGAAAGGGAAGAAAACTTATATCACTTGGGAAGAAAATGACATGGATTCTTCAAGTGATTCTAAAAATGAAGTTGTAAATTTGGGACTCATGGCCAAAGATTACGAAAGCGAAGAAGAGGTAACATCTTCTAACAATGATATTTCAATTTCATTTGATGAACTTCAAGATGCATTCAATGATTTGCGTAAAGAATCCTTTAAACTTGCAAAATTAATATCATCATATAAGAAAATAATTTCAAACTTGGAAAAAGAGATTTTGAAATTAAATAATGAATTAGATGATCTTAAAACTGAAATTAGGATAATAAATTCTAAAGAAGAAAATCAAGAGATTAAAAATAATTTAGAAACAAATAAAATAAATCATCCATGTTCAACATGCAATAGATTTAAAGAGGAAATTAGTAACCTAAGAAACACTCTTGCAAAATTTACTAGTGGAAGAAATAATTTAGATATAATATTAGGAAAACAAAAATGTGTATTTGATAAGGAAGGATTAGGATATAATCCTCAAAAACAACAAAAGAAATACAAAAATTTCTTTGTTCCCACACAAGTTACTAGTTCTCCATTAACAACATGCTTTTATTATGGAAAGAAAGGTCATAATTCTTCAACTTGCTATATTAGAAAGAATTTTAACAATCTCAAGAATATGGTTTGGATTCCTAAAGGTTCTTCTATTATTACTAACATTAAGGACCCAAAGAAAACTTGGGTACCAAAATCAATTCATTCTTTGTCTTGAAGGATTCCAAATACCAAACTTGGTACATTGACAGTGAATGTTCCAAGCATATGATAGGAGATACTTTAAAATTCATTGACATTACTCCTAAGAAAATTGGTCATGTAACCTATGGAGACAACAACAAAGAAAAATACTTGACATTGGAAAAATAGGTACAAATTTCTCAACCTCCATAGAAAATGTCTTGTGGAAGTTCTTAAACATAGTTTATCAAGTGAGTCAATTATGTGATAAAGGTTTTTCTGTATCTTTTGATTCACAAAAATGTCTTATTGAACATAAAAATTATAAACATGTTAAAATAATAGGATTTAGAGTAAACAATGTATACAAGATAAAATTAGAGAAAAATATGAGTCATTCTCAATGTCTTGAGTGAAGATGATGAATCATAATTATGGCATAAAAGAATTGCTCACATAAACATGGAACACTTAAATATATTAATCTCAAAAGATTTAGAAATAGGATTACCAAAAATTAAATTTGTGAAAAATAAACTTGGTAATGCATGACAATAGAGGAATCAATTCATGTTGTATTTGATGAAACTAACCTTGGCTGTCCAAGAAAAGATATTATTGATGATATTGTAGAAAGCTTTGAAGACACTCATATTCATGAGCAAACTCATAAGGACAAAGAAGATGAAGGAATGGAGGATTCTATAATTCAAGAGAATCAAACAAACATGACTCCTCAAAGAGAGTTGAGAATCTCAAGAAATCATCCTCTTGAAAATATCATGGAGACATATCAAAATAGGTAACAACTAGATACTCTCTCAAAGAAGCATGCAATAACTTGGTTTTTTTTTCTAAAATAGAAGTTAAAAATCATTGATGAAGCCTTAAATGATGAACATTGGATAAATGCTATGCAAGAATAGTTAAATCAATTTGAGAAAAATCAAGTATGGAAACTAGTCCCTAGACCATATAATCATCCAATTATTGGAACCATATGGGTATTTAGAAATAAATTAAATGAACATGGTATAATTATAAGAAACAAAGCTAGACTAGTTGCTAAAGGATATAATCAAGAAGAAGGCATAGATTATAAAGAAACATATGCACTTGTAGCAAGACTAGAAACCATTAAAATGTTAATAGCCTATGCATCTATAATGAATTTCAAACTATATTAAATGAATGTCAAAAGTGCATTTCTAAATAATTTTATTCAAGAAGAAGTATATGTTGAACAACCTTCTAAATTTGAAAACTCATAATTTCCAAACCATGTCTTTAAGTTGAATAAGGTCGTATATGGATTAAAACAAGCTCCTAGGGCATGGTATGAAAGACTTAGTAAATTTCTTTTGGAAAAAGAATTTACAAGAGGAAAAGTTGATACAACATTAATTTATCAAAAGAAAAATGAATGATATTCTTATAGTGCAAATTTATGTTGATGATTTATTTTTGGAACTACTAATGATCACTTGTGTAAAGAGTTTTCTAATGATATGCAAAGTGAATTTGAAATGTCCATGATGGGCGAGTTAATTTTTTCCTTGGACTACAAATAAGGAAAACCAAAATTTTTGACTTGATCTTTACCTTTGAATTATTTTGTTATTATATTCTTTTTGATGTTGCCAAAGGGGGAGAGAAAGGATAAGGATCACAAAAGGAAAAAGACAACATTTATCTTAAATCTTCTACTTTACTTTTTGATGTTGCCAAAGGGGGAGAGATAAGATCGCAAAAGAAAAGAAAATGTTTATTTTCTTTCTAACATTACTTTGGGCTAAGTTTGACTAAAATATTTTGACAAAAATATTCTTGATGCCCAACTTGACACTTATGTTTTAAAATATAAACATTGATCTCTACAATCTTTTTCAAAACATAAGTACAACTCCTTTCATAAAATAAAAGTAACTTCAATCAATGCTTTACTAAGGGGGAGTTTAAGGGGGAGTGATCGAAATACATTGTTTTATTTTCTTTCCCTTTACAGTGAATTGTCATCATCAAAAAGGGGGAGAATGTGGAAGAAAATATGCACAAAGTTTTGATGATGCCAAAACATTGAAGAAAATAAAGGTCAAGTTAAAGCAAGCTGATCAAGAAGCAAGATCTCAAGTAATAATTAGATAAGTCTTGACTGCTTAGCTTAGTATGTAAAATGAACTTTTAGAATTTGCAAATTTCACTTGGCCATTAAAATAAGGATTTCAAGAAAACCTAAACTTAATCTTTTTGAATATAAGAATAAGTGGTTTGAAAAGAAAGCAAAAAAAGTATTCAAAAGATTAAACAAAAATATTCTTAACTGGAAAATAAAAGCTTTCTATATCTTAAGTTTTCATAAAGCTAATTTTGGTATTATCAGTCTGGTAATCGATTACCAGGACATGTAATCGATTACCAGAGGATGAAAACTTCTATGTTCAAAATTGAAATGTTAAATGCTCTCTGGTAATCTATTACCAGTCATTGTAATCGATTACCAGAAGTTAAATTTCAAAATTTGAATTTAAATTATACAACATTTCAAATTTTTTGAATTAAACCGTTGTAATCGATTACCAAGTCTTGTAATCGATTACTAGAGCCTATTTTCTGAAAAATTATAGAGAGTTACAACTCTTCATGAAAAGACATAACTCAAGAAACAATTGTCTATAAATACCTATAATTTTTCAGAGAAAAGTGACGAACTCTATTATGAAAATCATTTACAAAATCTACTTTGCCAAAGTCATTTGCAAAATCTCTAAAGAGTTCTTTAAGATCATAAAAGTGTAATATTGACTCTTCAAGAGAGTCATTCTGTAAAACTCAATAGATCATTGGATCTGTAAAGGAGAAAGGGTTTTTCTCCTTGTTGGTGTTTGAATCTCAACACAAGGAAAGGGAGTTCCAAGGTGTTGGAGGATTCAAGTCTTGTAAGGTTTACAAGAGTAGTGGAAATCTCAAGTGGGAGACTTGAGGACTGGATGTAGGCAGGATTGGCCGAACCAGTATAAAATCAAGTTTGCAATTCTTCTTTCCCTACACTTTTAATTTCTTGTTATTAATTGTAATTGTGTAGTTTGCATCATCATTCATTCTTTACATACAAATTTGTCTAAGGAAATAAATTAATAACAAAGTAATTCGGAAAAGTTTTTATAAGAGGAAAATTTAGAAAACTTAATTTACCCCCCTCTTAAGTTAATTGAGGCTAAGTGAATAACATGACCCAAAATACAAGGCCAAAAAATATCCTAATACAATCACTACTAAAATGAATTACAGTTAAGAAAAATGTATAAAAACTATAGGAGCCCTCTAAGGTAGAGTTGGCCTCCAAAGGTAGGGTACCTTACAAAATAAGGGTAAGTGGCCTATAATTCTTCAAACCAACTTTATCAATCTTTAACTTTTTTGGACTTAGATCTTCCAAAGGGATCCTTGGGAAATAATTTTTCATCATCCCTTCCCTCTTCAAAAGGATTTGTCCTCAAATCAAGTGGTTTTTTCCACTTAGACAAGATCACTTACAAGAAAAACCAAAATCAAATTAGAGATGATATATTCATGTAATATGTGTGGAAAGTTCACGCTATGAGGAATTCCTTTTATAATCTTAATAAGGTTCCCTAAATTAGGAAAGGTAGACTCTCTAAGAATAAGGATAAGATCCTCATTATAGTGTAATCTATGTGTAAAAACTAAATCCTAAAATTGTGAAGATACTAAAACTATAGCAAACTAAGGAAGTACTCCAAAAAACTAAGGTATCTTGCTTGAGGTACCATATGTAGTAAACTAGGCATCCATAAGAAAACAAAGTGAACATAACAAGGAAACTACCTAGATAACCCTTGATCATATTATTTAATAGATACAAAATAGAAGAGGGTGTAAAGAAGAGTTTAGAAGAATCATATAATCTAAAAAAAATTTCTTGAAAGGAAGTAGTCAGGTTAAGTTCAAACAAGTTTGAACTTCCTATAAGATCAAAAATAGAGAATAAGACACTATGAAATGTATCCAAAAATCAATATAAATCAAAGGTTGGTTACTTTATTAGAACAACTAAAGTAGAAGGAATCCTAAACATTAAATGGCTATCTATTTTGGGCACCATCAATGTAGTAGCACAAGAAGTATAACTAGGTGAAGTCCAATTCTTCTTCATTAGACTAAGAACTTGAGATCCTTTCTCTTAAAAAATATTTTGTTTTTGGATCTTAAGCTCTATCGAAACCTCAAAAATATTCTGATCATGCAAACACATAGTTTTGACTTCCATTTGAAAATTTCATTGGTTTAGGAATGCTTGAAGACCAGACTAATCCTTCACCAATGGTTTTTGAAAAAGGTTATTAGGAGTCGCAACTGACATTTTACTCAAAATTTCAGAAAAAGGAAAAGGTTTTGAAAATCAATAATGGGCTTGACAGCTAGAATTGGGTTCGAGGGTCGGTTACGTGTAGGGAAGGTGTTAGGCACCCTACATTGCCCTAATTAGGTACTCTATGACGATTTTAGCATAATAATAAACAACAATTTAAACATTTAACCCTTTTATTAATTACTCACAAATTAAATATCTACATGGTGAATGATGTTTCTATGGTAATTAATCCAAATAAAACAATTAAATAAATAAAGGAAGAGACTTTGATGAAATACCTCTATAGTAAGCTTTTTTAGAATAAATCTTCAAATGTTGGTACACAGGCGCATTTTGGAAACCTTTTACTCTACAAAAGCGTCATAGACACTCAAGAAAGTCTGAAGAAAGAAGAGAAAGAGTTTATGCTAGGACTAGGTCGACTGAACTGTGTGTTTGGGAATGCGTGTGTTAGGCATGCATTTATAGGCACTTGAAGGTGTGGAATGACCATTTTGGGGGCCGTTCCAAATTAGGTTTTTAGGCCAAAATTTGGGTTGGGAATGAGTTGTTCTGGTTTGGGAATGGGTCATTCCCAACTAGGGTTTCATATTGTTTTTTGGGTTGGAATGACCCGTTTTGATTTGGGAACGACCCATTTCGCACCTGAAACCCTAATTTCAAGCTTTTGGGCCTTTAGTTTCTATCCTGGTCTTCTTTGGTGCTCTATTGGGACCTCAAGGGCCACTTGTGTCATTCTAACAATCCTTTATCCTTAGTCTTGACAGCTCGGACGAAATCTGGTCTCTATAGATGCCCCTCTTTACTTAATCTTTGGATGGCTAGATGTTGCTTTTCCAAAGGCAAGTAAAGATGTAGACATTTCATCCAAATCTTCTCTTCACTTTTTCGTGTAAGGCTTCCACATTTCTTCCTCTAGCTAGATGGGTTTGCTTGTGTCCTTGCCCTTTGGAATGATCGCGTCCTCAAAAGATGGGCGAGGATGACAAAGTGTACCTTTTGAACCTTCGACTTCACGTGAAGGCTTTTGTTGCTTCTTCTAGTTGTTTTTCTGTGGTGGTTAGGTGATGGAAACCTTGTTGAGAAACCGGATTGATGTTGATTCCTCTTCAAGTTCCTCCCTAGACCTTTGGGTCCTTGATTCTTCTTAAGCTTCTCCAAGGTCTCCAATGGAGGAAAAGACCTTGGAAGCACCACGGTTTGGTGTAGAACCCTCTCAAAAGACGCCACTCCTTGGGGAAGAGATAAGTCTCTTCAATTCTCACCACACTCTTCTATGGAAGGGATAAGAGAATTGGATGAATATCAAAGAGGTTAAAGACTTTTGGAAGAGAGAATTTTCGTGCAAATTCTGATCTCACTCAAAAATATCATCCAAAAGTGTTTTACAATGAAGGAAAGATGAATATATAGGATAGGGAAGCTTGGAGGGCAAGCTAACCTTAACCATGGTTCACTAGGAACCATGGTAAGGATTAGCTAACCTTCCACGGTCTATGAGCTTGGAGAGCAAGCCTCTCACTTAGCTTGCTTGGTAAGCAAGCTAAGGAGAAGCTTATGCTACAAGCTTTGAGAGGTAGAAGGCAATTTCGGCCAAGTGAAGGACTAGGCAAGGTGGGCGGCTCAAAGCTCTCTTTTATGCTCCAACCGATTTTGAAAAATGTTGATTTGGTTTAGTTAGGTTCATCCAATGTGAATGGAACCTAGCTAAATCAAATCTATGAAAAATTAGGAGCAAAATGAGTCTAATATGTAAAATTTAGCCTAGGTCCATCTCTTGGTCCAATTGCTAGTAACACTCTCTAGCTTGCTAATGCCACTCCCAATCCTACTTCTAGAAAAATAAGAAAAGAGTGTATTTCTAGATTAGGTTAAATGGAGTCAAAGTTCCCAAGTAACCTACCCTAGAAACAATATACAATAGCTAATAAAAGGAAATAAAGTTCCTCTCAAATACAAAGGAAAAAATACACCTATACAAGTATCTACTATATACAAGGTACAAGAAATCAAACTATACAATGTATGTACAATAGAGACTATGAGACTAAAAAGAGGAATCATACTCAATGCTCATATTGAGCATAGGTCTAAGAAGCACTTCCTCTGTATAAGCCTCCTCTAGCCTCCTAACCATGGACCTAGTTAAAAGTCCAATGGTCTTCAAGTGTGAGCCTCCTTAGATCAACCTTCACCCTTCTTGGTCTTACCTCTTCCATAGGGATCTTTGGGGATTAGATTTCCATCATTAGGTGAAGCTTCTTCCAAGTCAGCTATGGAGTGGGTATATTTTGAGCTCAACCTCTATAAGTTGGACTAGTATTAGGGCTTCCAGCTGGCCCATGTCCGAGTCGATGAGTTTGCATTGTAGCCTCTTTCTAGGCAAATGAAGGAGTGAGTATGTTCTAAGCTCATCCTCTCTAGGCTGGACTAGTATTGGGGCTTCTAGCCAGCCCTTGTCCGAGTCGATGAATTTTCCTTGTAACCTCTTTGTAGGCCAGCGAAGGAGTGAGTATGTTTTGAGCTCAACCTCTTCAAGTTGGACTGGTATTAGGGCTTCTAGCCAACCCTTGTCCGAGTTGATGAGTTTTCCTTATAACCTCTTTGTAGGCTAGTGAAGGAGTCAGTATGTTCTGAGCCCAGCCTCTCTAGGCTGGACTGGTATTGGGGCTTCCAACCGGCCCTTGTTCGAGTCAATGAATTTTCCTTATAACCTCTTTGCAGGCCAGTGAAGGAATGAGTATGTTCTAAGCTCAGCCTCTCTTGGTTGGACTAGTATTGGGGCTTCTAGCCAACCTTTATTTGAGTTATGGTGTTTTCCTTATAACCTCTTTGCAAGCCAGTGAAGGAATTGTAGACACCCAATTTTTTCTGGGATACCAAAACAAGAAAAAGGATACTAGAACAGGACAAACAATCTTTAGAAGGCCCAACATAACATCAAAACGAGTCAGAACAGCATCAGAAGGCCTAAAAGCCCAAAAGGACCAAATTAGGAGCTCGGAACGGGCCATTCTAAATCTGGAACAGGCCATTCCAAACAACCAAAAAGGCCTAAAAATCCTAGGTCAAAACGGCCCGTTCCCAATTTGGAACGAGTCGTTTTGACCTAGGTTATTATGAACAAAATAATAGTTTGGAACGGGCCATTTCAATTTTAAAATGGGCCGTTAAAAATTCAAATTTTGGCCATAATAAACCAATTTGGAAAAGCCCGTTCCACTGACCAAAACGGTCGTTCCAGTTGGTTCTGATGCCTATAAATAGGTGCCTCGTGCACAGTGCAATAAGATCGGAGTTGGACCCAAAAAGCGACAACTTTTGACTCATTTTCTGTAGTTTTAGTTCAAGTATTCTCATTCCTCCCACTTCTCTCTTTGTATTTCTTGAGTATTGTGAGGATATTTGTAGTTTGAAGGGATGCCAAAAAAGCACCTAATCCCCACATTTGAAGAAGAATTCTATAAAGCCTGCTTCGAAGGTATTACTGTTAACTCTTTCTCTTTCTATCTCTATCACTGTTTTATATGAATAATAATTATAAATAAATAAGCAATCATATGGACATATTATTCTAAACGTTTATGGAATTAAATCCCCCATCTTCACATGCAATTATAATGTAAAAATAACATGTAAATAACCAAAAGGGGAACAAGATATTCAAATTATTATTCTTTATCATGCTAATTTCACCATAAGGTACCAATATAGGGCATTGTACGGTACCTAATACCTTCCTTACATGTAAATGACCCCCAAACCCAATTCTGGCTATCAAGGCCATAATTGACTTTTCAAAAATATTTTCTTTTTCTAATGTTTTGAGTAAAATATCGATGACGACTCCTTCAAACCTTTTCAAAAAACATTGATAAAGGATTAGTTTGGTTATCGAGCATTCCCTAACAGATGAGATTTCCAAAATAGAGGTCCAAACCATCTTTGGGCTAGATCAGAATTTTTCTGGTTCCGATAGATGACGACTCCACTATGGAAGCTTTAAGAGGTTTGATGGACTCCTTCCACCAAGGAGATGATCAAACGTTCAATGGTGAAGAGGAGCTCCTTTCCAAGGCCAAGATGGTGACCTTAGAGGGTGGACGTTCCTTCAAGGGTGAGGCTAAGTGATGGTGGGCGTGAAAGGTGGAGTCTTGGGCGAATAGGAGAAAGGTTGGGAGGATGGTGTTTTTGGGTGTTCTAGTTGGCTCTCTTCACCAAGTGGAGATGAAGGCCACTCAAGGTAACCCTAAACTCACTCTATGGAGGAGATAAGAGAGGTAGGCCGTGTAGACCTAGTGACTAAGGAGAGGATTTGAGGCAAAAATGCTCACTCAAATTCATATATTCCAAAGTATTTACATGATGGATAGCCTAGGGTATTTATAGGAGTGGGAGGCATCTAGGGTTGCATTTGGAGAGTGCATGGACGAAATTCACAAGCCAAATGCACACCAAATGAAATGCAAATGAACCCTAGATGCAACTTGGTGGCCAAGGATGGAATCTTTGGGATTGGTTAGGCTATATCTAGGTGCATGATAAGATCATGCAACCTTTGCCCTCCACTTGGGCCTAAGCCTTTCTAACACCAAAAATAGGTCCAAGAGCCACAAAAAATATGTCTAGGTTTTGTTCCCACCCTAATCAAATACCTTAGCCCAAAAATAAAATCCTATGATCTAAAGCACCCCATAATACAAGGGTAAAATGGGAAATACAAAAGAAAATAAATCCTATGACTAAAATACCCCAAAATACAAGGGTAAAATTGGAAATACAAGTAAAATAGATCCTATGTCTAAGATACGCCAAAATACAAGGGTAAAAATGGAAAATCAAAGACAAGGGAAAAATAGGAATAAAAATAAATGCCATGCTAATCAAAACTTAGGAGCTAAGGTCCAAAAGAGGCCTCACTCCTCCTATGGTTTTTCAACACTAACCCATTCCTTTTGCTTCCTTCAATACATCACCTCTTGGATTTCTTGGCCTTAGTGCTATTCCATCATTCCCTCCCTCTTGAAAAGGATTTGACCTCAAATCAAGAGGTTCCTCATGGTGGGCATCATGACCAACAAAAACATAAAAATAAGCATTAGAGGTAATAGTATATGGTAGAAATGGAAAGTGTATCATAAGAGGAGTTCTACTAAAAATGCTAAAAAAATTGTCTAAATTAAAAGGACTAGACTCTCTAATGCGAAAGATAGGATCCTCCCCATGGTGAAGTCTAGATGTATAACCAAAACCGAAAAAGGTAAAAAGACTAAAACTATAGCACCCTAATGCATTAGTCCTAAAAACTAAAATATCTTGTTGGAGGTACCTAATGTAGTGACCTAGGTATGTACTAGAAAATAAAGAAAACTTAACTAAACAATTACCTAAACAACTTTGTATTGCATTATTTGTTAGATACATATGAGAAAAAGGTGTTAAGAGAAGTCTAGAAAACTCATATAATCTAAGTTTTTCTTGTAGGGAAGTAACCAAGTTAAGTTCAAATAAGTTTGAACTTCCCTCAAGATCAAAAATAGAAAATAGGACACTATGAGATGTATCCAACAAATCATACAAATCAAAAGTTGGGTGCTTTATGAGGACAAGTAAAGTAGAAAGAGTTTTAAAGACAAAAGGCTTATCTTCCTTAGGGTAAAAATACAAGGGTAAAAATGGAAAATCAAAGACAAGGGAAAAATAGGAATAAAAATAAATGCTATGCTAATCAAAACTTAGGAGCTAAGGTCCAAAAGAGGCCTCACTCCTCCTATGGTTTTTCAACACTAACCCATTCCTTTTGCTTCCTTCAATACATCACCTCTTGGATTTCTTGGCCTTAGTGCTATTCCATCAAGGTTCATGCCAAATAAATGATGAAATTAGCAAGATAATTATAATAGTTCAAACATCTTTTCCTCTTTACTTTGTTTTTTTTTTTTTTTTTTTTTTGGCTTTAATATCTGCATGTTTGTTTAAATCCTACACCTATTTGAAATAAATAACTGTACACAAACCTTTACACACAATAGTTCCCCCTACACCCGGGGACATAAGTGTATAAACCATTGTTAGACAAATAGTCTCATACAACTTAAGAGGGGGGTGAATTAAGTTTTCTAAGTTTTCCTCTTATAAAAATTTTTCGAATAACTTTCTTATAAATTTAATTCCTTAGATAAATTTATATGTAGAAAATGAAGATGCACACCACTTAAACACAATCAAAAGGAATAAACAAAATAGTAAGGAGAAGAAATTGCAAACTCGTTTTATACTAGTTCAACCAATCCTGCCTATGTCCAGTCATCAAGTCTCCAACTTGAGATTTCACTATTCTTGTAAACCTTACAAGACTTGAATCCTCCAACACCTTGGAATTTCCCTTCCTTGTGTTGAGATTCAAAACCACCCAGGAGAAAAACACTTTTTCCTTTACAGATTGAATGATAGAATGGGTTTTTCAAAATAACTCTCTTGAAGAGTAGATATTACAGTATGAAGATCCTTAAATAACTCTTAAAGAATTTTCAAGTGATTATGGCCAAGGAGTTCTTGTCATAGTTATTCACATTTTAGTTCGTAACATTTTAAAACAAAGATCACTCATATTTATAGAAATGATTCTTTTACATTTTTAGCTAAGTTGACAAGACTTATCTATGTAAAACTTGAGATCTTATTCTTGTATCAACTTTCTTTAGATCAACCTTGAATCTTCTTCAATGCTTTAAAATCACTTTGGCATCATCAAAACTTTTATGCATAATTTCTTCCACATTCTCCCCTTTTTTGATGATGACAATTAACTGTAAAAGGAAGGAAATTAAAACAGTGTATTCCAATCACTCCCCCTTAAACTGCCCCTTAGTAAAGCATTGATTGATGTTATATTTATTTTTACAAAAGGAGTTGTACTTATGTTTTGAAAAGAAAATTATAGAGATCAAGGTTTATATTATTAAACATAAGTGTCAAGTTGAGCATCAAGATAAATAAAAGACATATTATTATACTAAGTTTTATTTTGTAAAACTTTTAAGTTCAAAACTCAAGTGTAGATAAAAAAATTATTTTAGTCAAACTTAGCCCAAAGTAGTGTTAGAAAAAAATTTCCTTTCCTTTGCGGTCCTATCTCTCCCCCTTTGGCAACATCAAAAAGAATATAATAAAAAAATTACGAACCATGTTAAAAATGGATCTTTTTAGGCAGATTCAAGTGTTTATGTGAGAGGAGTCAAGAATTCCTAACTCTTGCCTAATTGAAAAGAAGTTTTCTTTTGGTAAAGGCTTTGTAAAGATGTCGGCTAATTGATTTTTCATTTCAACAAACTCTAGAACACAATCACCTTTTTGAACATCATCTCGAAGAAAGTGATGTCGAATCTCAATGTGTTTAGTTCTACAATGGAGTACTGGATTCTTAGAGAGATTGATAGCACTAGTATTATCACACTTAATTGGAATATGATCTAATGATAGACCAAAATCAGAGAGTTGCTGATATGAACCCAGAGGGATGGATTCATTTTATGGATCTATCTAGGTTGGAATGCTCATAATTAAGAAATTAAAAGAAAATATATGGATTGAGGAAAGAAATGGAAGAACAACGCCACAATCCCCTAAAGATTGATAAGTTGAGGAAGATTCGCCACTTTGAATTAGGAACTTCAAGGATAAGAATCAAAAGTAGTTCCTAAGAACCTAGAGAGAGAAAATCCTCTCAATTGGAAAAATATCCAAATTCTGAATAATTCATTTTTCTCTCCAACATTATTACAAAAGGTTCATATTTATAAGCTTAGATGGGCAAGATGACATAAATTCCCACTAATTTCCCACTAACACTTAATATCCAGTAGAATTGACTCCTCATTAGCCCACTAACTCATTAAATTCCACTAAGAATCCTAAAACACTAAATGCTGGCCTAGGTAACTTGGAAACCCTAAATTAATAAAACAAAAATTACATTAAAAAAATAAGATAATGGACTTATTTAATTATTCAGCCCCAAACTACTTAAATTCCAGCCCATTAATCCTTCTTCTTTATCATATGACTTTGGGTTTGTTAGTCTTCAATTTTACCCTGCTAGATTCACATCATACCCTCCTTCTTTGAGAATATTCGTCCCGAATCTTAAGGCTTTATTTATTTCCTAATTTATTTAATTCACTAACAACTGCCGGAACGCAAATGCTTCCTTCTGGGTTGAAGACATCTCGCTTGTATCCATCTCTAGCTTCAACTGTTGGTAAGTTATTAATCATCAACGAAACAAATAAAACCTCTTCAAACTCATAACCACAAACGTACTCAATGAATAGGAATTGAATCCCATTCAAATGGCAACTTTGGAAAATAGTAACTTCAAACAAAAAATCAACTCCATTTTGCAGGTGTAAGGTCTCTTGAATTTTATTTTGAAAGGTGGACTGAATGTATAAAGGTGCATTAGGAATGATGTTGACATGCTTCTTCAAACAAGAAAACTTGTCCTCCTGTTTCTGTAAATTTGACATATCAAAAGAAGAAAATGTAACGTTAGAGTTGTCATCTTCCTCTCTATGTTTCTCATCTTCTGCTCTCATCTTCTCTTCTCTTTCTTTTTCTATCTTTATTTTCAATTTCATTTGATCTTCATGTACAACGTCAAATGATAGACATATCAACTTAATCCTTCGTCCACCATGCACAAAAGAAATAGAAGGCCGTTCAGGATTTATAATTTTATTATACATCCATGGCCTCCCTAATAACATATGGCATGTCTCCATGGGGGCAATATCACAAAGAACTTCATCTTCATATTTTCCAATAGAGAATTTAATCATTGCTTGTCCATTTGTAGTGGGCAAACATAATTTCTCAATCACCCTGCTGCTCACGACATTTCTGAAAATGAATTCATCTACTGCGACCAAGAACAGAGAGTCTTCAATAAAACATGTTGTATAGTAAATTTCCATTTCCATTCCAAACCTAGAGTCAAAGCTCTGATACCAAATGATATAAACCCAGAGGGATGGATTCGTTTTACAGATCTATCTAGGTTGGAGAGCTCACAATTAAGAATTTAAAAGAAAAAATATGGATTGAGGTAAGAAATGGAAGAACAACGCCACAATCCCTAAAGATTGATAAGTTGAGGAAGATTCACCACTTTGAATTAGGAAATTCAAAGATAAGAATCAAAAGTAGTTCCTAAGAACCTAGAGAGAGAAAATCCTCTCAATTGAAAAAATATCCAAATTCTAAATAAATCATTTTCTCTCAATTTTTTTTACAAAAAGTTCCTATTTATAAGCTTAGATGGCCAAGATGACATAAATTCTTACTAACACTTAATATTCATAAGAATTGACTCCTCACTAGCCCACTAACTAATTAAATTCTACTAAGAATCCTAAAATACTATATGCTAGCCTAGGTAATTGGAAAGCCATCTGACTTATTTAATAAAATTAATAAAACGAAAATTACATAAAAAAAAACAAGATAATGGACTTATTTAATTATTCAGCCCCAAACTACTTAAATTCCAGCCCATTAATCCTTCTTCTTTATCATATGACTTCGGGTTTGCTAGTCTTCAATTTTACCCTGCTAGATTCACATCAGTTGCTATTTCATCCAAAGAATTTGAGCACAACAGCTTCCAGCAACAATATATTCTACTTCAGCAGTAGATAGAGCAACACTATTTTGCATTTTACTATGCCATGATACTAAAGTAGATCCAATAACCACTAATACTTTTTCTATCAGTTTTACACCCAACAAAATCAGAATTAGAGTAGCCTACTAGATTGAAGGGCATGTTTTTAGGATGCCATAGACCTAGATTTGTAGTTCCTAACAAATATCTCATAATTCTCTTTACTACACTTAAATGTGATTCCTTTGGATTAGATTGATATCTTGCACACAAACATACACTAAACATAATATCAGGTCTACTTGTAGATTGTAGACCCCTAAAATTGTCCGGGTCGGAAATAAAACTCGAAGACTCTCGAAGATCAAAGGAAAGTCACCCGGAAGGACTCCTGGAAGACCCTGGAAGACCCTAGGATGACAATCTGTAGATTTAGAGGTCTTAGAGTAGCATAAAATAAGAATGTGGGGGAATTGAGGCTCAATACGGCCTCCTAAAGGTTCAGTACGGCCGTACTGAATATTTTGAACTACAATACGGCCGTACCGAACTCAATACGGCCGTATTGAGTTTTTGAACTTCAGTACGGCCGTACCAAATTTAATACGGCCGTACCGTAGTTCAAAATTTTGGTACGGGCCGCATTGGTGTCAGAGGCCGTATTGCGCCTGTTCCCTATATATAGGACGTCATTTGGACGTCATTTCACACTTTTAAAGATAGTTTTAACCCTCTCCTTGAGTATTCTGGGGTTTTTGAGCAGTGTTCTGCCCTAGAAATCACTCGGAGAGTTGACCCGACAAAGTTCTTGAGCCCCGAGCCATTTTGCTTGAGGATCGAACCTAGTCGAAGGGAAATCCTCCGGATTTCCATAGTTAAAAGTTTTTAGGAAGGAGCGAGCGAGCTTGTAGAGCGAGGGAACGCCAAAAAGCTTCCCAGTTTTACGAAATATATAAAAGCACGCTTCAAAGGTTTCTTCTTAAAGTCCTTCCTTTTACTGCTTTCTGTGTGCATATTTAAACTGTCATCATGTAGATAGTTAATTTATAATTGCTTATAATAAATAGGGGTAATTTAGTAATTTTACACTGTTATTTTAGAAATAATCTGTCATAGGGAACCCGAAAGGGGCGCTGTGGGGTGCTAACACCTTCCCCACGCGTAACCGACTCCCTTACCCAACTCTGGTTGTAATGGCCAAAGTTGATTTATAAAATCAATTGCCTTATCCCTTTTTCCAATGTTTTGAGTAAAACATTGGTGGCGACTCCATGAACCCTTCCTTTTTATGAAAACCACTAATCCATGGAGGGTCCCGCTTAGGATTAACATGGATTGGTGAGACATTTAATAAATAAATTGAATAAGATCGACAAGGTCTCAGTTTGAGAACAAGTCGTTCTAATAATCCAATACATTTTCAAAACTAAAATAAAAGAGTCCAACCATCATTCGCGAATGCCGAAAGCCCGTTTGGGCCGGTGGCGACAGATGGCGACTCCACTGGGGAAGCTTCGAGAGTCAGTCCCATTTAGTGACAGATTATTTTTAACAAATAATAGTTAAAATTACTTCATTACCCCTTGCTTGTATGATAACATGCTTTATATATTTGGCTTTAAATAACTGTTGTTTGTTTAAATTTCCGCAATTGTTTGAAATAAAAATTGCACACAAACCTTTGCACACAACAGTTCCCTCTATACCCGGGGGCATGAGTGGTAATCCATAGGGAGTGGATGTTAGTACGGCCGGTTGAATGGGTCTATAGGAGCCTACGAGACCGTTGTCGGAAAAACATCACTCAAGGTGATAACCATGAACTTGAGTCCGACAGTGCGTTGGAGCTTTCCATCGACTTACGACGAGAGGAATTGGGTCCCTATAATGGGGGCACCTTGGGGGCCTTTGACCAAGTGAGAACAGTTAGATCCTCCTTGAATATGCACTTTTCTGCAGGAGACCCCTACCTCGTGATTCGCTCGTGACTGTTCGTGGATGAGTGAATTGTTTGTGTAAATGCTTATGTGAAATTGTTTGTGCATTAATAAATAACCTCGTAATAAGGTCCAAGAATAAATCCCCATGCATGAAAATGTCATGACATGAGAGGAAAAACCAATGTGTGAAAATATAAAAGTAAGGGGCATAGGCATCATTATCAATAATACCTCATGCATCCTCACCATCATTTATAGGTTCACTAATACCCTCTCGATGTGAGTGAAAGAGACCCGTGACTATTGAAATTCTCCGTTGTGGAGAGATAATAGCCTAGGGAGGGTGATAAACTTTCATCTTAAAAAGGCAGCGCCTCAAAGATGAAAGATTATCAAGCTCACATCAATAGTGTATTCATATCATAAATAAGCTAATTAGAATAAACATTCATTTTAGAAAGTGGCTGGTCATCTCTCTGTCCTCACACGCGCAAAGAAAATCAAGAAAATGGAAGCGCTAGAGGAACAAAACAAGAAGCTCACAACCGAGCTTTCACAGCTCAAAGAGCAGATGGCGCAAATGTTGGAACTCATGCGTCACCATAACATTCATGGATCTCATCACAGTGACCATGGGTCCCATCATGAGGGAGAGGAGGAGGAGCATGAAGAAGATCCTCCACATGCCATACCTCTTGGGGCTGGAATTATGATCAAAGAGCCCGAGGTTTCAAAAGAACAATTCCACGCCCTAGAGGATCGGTTGAGGGCTATGGAGGGGCATGATTTTGATGTCAAAGATGCCGCCGATATGTGCTTAGTGAGGGACATTCAATTCCCTCCTAAATTTAAAGTGCCAGATTTCCCGAAATATGTGGGATCGACTTGCCCCAAGAGTCATCTCACCATGTACTGTCGCAAGATGGCTGCATATGCCACCAATGAAAAGCTCTTAATTCATTGCTTTCAAGAGAGCTTGGCTGAAACTGCACTCAACTGGTATATGCAGTTAGATGGAAATCTAGTACACACATGGAGGCAGTTGGCCGACGCCTTTCTCAAGCGCTACAAATACAACATCGACCTAACACCCGATAGGTCAGATCTTCAAGCCTTGAGCAAGAATAATGATGAATCTTTCAAGGCGTACGCCCAACGTTGGAGGGAGTTGGCGGCACAGATAGAGCCCCCGCTGTCAGATAAGGAGACGATGTCCATATTCATCAACTCGTTGACTGGTCCCTATTATGACAAGATGATAGGGACCACAACGACACTCTTCTCGGACATCATCACCATTGGGGAAAGGGTGGAACAAGGATTGAAAAGTGGGAAGCTAGCTAAGTCTTCCCAATCATTCGAGGCTAAGAAGATCTTCGGGAAGAAGAAAGAGGGAGGAGTCAACGCTGTAACCATTTCTCCATCTTCTTCCACTTCGAAGTCAGGAAGATCGCAATTCATCCCTGTGAAGAAGTTTGATAAACTTCCGACCACTTATAGCGATCTCCTGCCGAAGCTAGTAGAAGCCAAACTTCTAGCTCATGTTCCACCAAGGAAGATCGACCCATCTTACCCCGATTGGTACAAGCCACAAGACAAATGTTTATACCATTCGGGGGCACCAGGGCATTCAACAGAGAGATGCCTAGCTCTCAAATACAAGGTCCAAAACCTTATTGATGCCGGGTGGGTCACCTTCGATTCGACAGCGCCCGACGTGAGCAAGAATCCTCTGCCAAAGCAGGAGTAGAGAGAAGAACAAGCCACGATAGGGCCCCTTCATATTTCTCTTTTAGGGACTCATGATCAGTACCCGAGATCATGAGAACCTTTTCATGTAAATAAGGGTTTTTGTACAGTTTTAATCAATAAAGAGGCATTTTTCACATTATTCTCTTTTTTGTTCTTTTCTCTCTTTCCTCATTAACATTAATAATTCTAAACCTAAACAGAACCAATAAAATAATTATGTCTGTAATTGTTCGCTCTGACCGGGATCCGAAGGTGAAAGGTTTGAGTTGGACAGTGATGAGGAAACCATTTCTCCGGATCTGCAAAGATTGCTAGATCAAGAAGCTCGTCAAGAGAAATTGGAGACTATAAATTTGGGGCATAGCCGAGAGATAAAAGAGGTCAACATTAGGACCCATACCAGTGATGAAATAAGGACACATGTTTCCGCTATGATTATAATAAAATCATTCTTCATTGCTTCTTTTCTTGCTTATAATAAAATTCTAAACCACATTATCTTTAACCCTGTTTGAATAAACATGAATGAGGTTAAAATCATCTTAATAATAATAAACCCACATCATTTTTATGTGGAGGTGTGTGTGACAACTTGGAGCACCTTCCCTTGGCCTCGACAAGTGCCATCATGGGTAAAAAGAAATCTTTCAAAATAAAAGAAGCTCGGCAGGAAACCCAAAAAGGGGACTGCGCAAAAATAAGAGCAAAAGACCCGCTAGGAATCCCACGAAAGGGTGACCTAGGCAAAAGTTAGGGTTACAAAAATAAACAAAAACAAAGGTCCGCTAAAACGCCACAAAAGGGTGTTTTAGGCAAAAATAAGGACAATCAAAAAACAAAATAAATCCATGATGGTACCATGAACCGAATTCAAAAAGAAAGGTTCAAGGGAAGCTATCCAAGTTGTCAAATCACAACACGACTTTTTAACTTCATAAGTGTTTAATCAAACAAGCCTAAACACATAAGCCTACCTTGGCCATCCATTCTTACAAAAACCATTTTTGAAAAATAATCCCCTCTAAAACACAAACTTTTGAAAAATATACCCTTTCCTTCTTTTCTCTCTTGTCCCAACGATTTTAGAATAATCTAGTGGAAGCATGGAGAAATAAATCATCACTGATAATGGATCTAATCTGAACAACAAAATGGTGGAAGAACTGTGCCAAGAATTCAAGATCCAACACCACAACTCTTCCCCATATCGGCCAAAGATGAATGGGGCAGTCGAGGCAACCAATAAGAACATCAAAAAATAGTGCAAAAGATGGTTGTCTCATTTAAAGACTGACGCGAGATGTTACCCTTCGCTCCTCATGGCTATAGGACTTCAGTACGTCCATTTACAGGAGCTACTCCATTCTCACTCGTTTATGGGGTGGAGGCAGTTCTACCCATCGAAGTCGAGATACTCTATCTAAGGGTAATCATGGAAACAAAACTTTCCGAGGCAGAATGGGTTCAAAGCCAATATGACCAGTTGAACCCTATCAAAAAGAAACGGCTGAACGCCATATGCCATGGTCAAGCCTATTAGAGGAAGATCAAAAATGCTTTTGACAAGAAAGTCCACCCTCGAGTCTACCATGAGGGAGAGTTGGTAATGAAGAAATTACTACCAACTCAAAAAGGGCAAAATCGGAAAGTGTGCCCCAAATCACGGAGGACCATACGTGGTAAAACGAGCCTTCTCAGGAGAAGCATTGATTCTCACAAACATGGACGGAGAAGAACTTCGATACCCAGTCAACATTGACGTGGTAAAGAAGTACTATGCTTGAAGACGTTGCTTGCATAGGCCTGCTAGGATGAAAACCCAAAAAAGGCGTCCTAGGCAAAAGTTAGGGCAAAATAAAAAGCCCGCCAGTACAAGGGTACTAGGCAAAACAACGGCAAAATTATCCCCGCTAGGATACGTCCTAGGCAAAAGTTAGGGGCAAAAGAATAAGATGTAAAAGCAAAGCAAGCAACGATTGCTTGAATCGAAAACCGAAAGGCGGTTCAAGTGATTATCTTCTAGAAGCAAGCGTCTTGCAGCATCTACATTCCTGGCTCAGGCCGAAGCAATTAGGGGAACGTAAAGAGCAACAATTACAGATATAATTGTTAAGCCCAATGTATATAGCCTACCCTGGCCAGCCATTCTTCAGAAATTTCCTTCTGTATATCTTTCTGTAAAAAAAAAAAAAAACACTTGTGAATATCAAATAAAATATCCATTTGTTTCTTTTCTCTCTTGACCATGTGATTATGCCTCTAAATTGATGTTTCAAAATTTGTACGAAACTCTTTTAATAATCGGTCAAATAAAGAAAAATGGAGGGGTTCCTATAAAATCCATAATCTCCTGCATAAAGGCTCACAAAAATCCTCCCTCGCGTCTATGACAGAAACTCCTCCAAAGAAGAAGAGGATAGGGAGAGCCGTTCACTTTTCTAAATAAAAGAACAAAAATAAAAACTTGCATCACGTGCATCACACACATTAGTTGCACATTCAAAGACCTTATCATGAGGCAATTACATAAAATAGGAAAAATAGAAAATTGCTTGTGTATGACAGCGGTCAACAGAAAAAGCCAAAATCAACAAAAAAGGCAAAAACACAGAAAAAGCCAAAATCGAAAAAAGGGCAAAATACAGAAAATCCAACAAATCATACAGAATAACTGAGCCTGGAGAGGCTTGCCGAAAAAATACTCGTACAGAATAATTGAGCCTGGAGAGGCTCGCCGAAATAATACTCTCTCAAAATAACTGAGCCTGGAGAGGCTTGCCGAAATAATACTCTCTCAAAATAATTGAGCCTGGAGAGGCTTGCCGAAATAATACTCCCGCAAAATAATTGAGCCTGGAGAGGCTCGCCGAAATAATACTCTTTCATCATAACTAAAGCCTGGAGAGGCTTGCAGAAATAATACTCTCTCAGAATAAATGAGCCTGGAGAGGCTCGCAGAAATAATACTCCCCAGAGAAACCTCAACTCAAGCTCACGGAACGAATCCCCAGCGAGAGCTATCAAAGCAAAATCGACGCAATCCCCAATGGAAGTGCGATCATCCAAACAGTATATACAAGTCAAAGGACTTAACACTTCCTCAGTGGAAGATAGCTCTCCGACTCAAAGCGCTGAGTGAGGCTAAGCCTGCAGGGGCTTCCTAAATAATACTCTGGGATACATAAGATCCCTCATTCGCCTACTCAGAGGCATCCCTGCAAAAGGAGAAAAATCAAAAAAATATATAAATATTCCCCAAGCGGAATCCGGCACTCAGCCGAACACTGAACCCCAATTCCTCAGTCGCCTACATAAGAGGCACTCCTTCAAAAGGAAAAATCATAAAAAGATCAATAATCATTCCCCAAGTGGAATCCGGCTCTCAGCCTATCATTGAACATCAAGATGATCTGCCTAACAGAAGAGGCCAATCACAAACCAATGACAAAATCCCCTGGCGGATAACAGCCTACACAGAGGCAACAAAATCCAAAAAATTAAAAAGAGTTACCCGAATAAGGATAACCGGGATACTCCACCAACGTCCAAAGGACGTCAGCCAATCATAAGGCACTGCTCATCTCAGAAAGAGCATCTTCGTGTCTACACCCCAAGGAAACAGAAATTCCTCAATGGGCGCCAACTACTCAATGGAAAGTTGGGACACAAGAACCTATGAGTAACTGCACATCCCCTAGACGGATCCCTGCGTTATCCAGCCCTCAGTGGCACAAAAATCAAAAACAATCGTCGAAACAGCATCGTGGACTGTGGAGACAAAATCAACATCCAGAATCCCCAGCGGATAACAGCCTACACAGAGGCAGCAAAAATCAGAAAATCAAAAAGAGATACCCGAATAAGGATGAACCGGGATACTCCACCAACGTCAAAGGACGTCAGCCAAACATAAGGCATCGCTCAACTCAGAGAGAAAGAGCATCTGTGTCTACACCCCAAGGAGTCAGAAATTCCCCATGGGTACCAACAATGCAATGCAAGTTGGGGCACAGGAACCTGTGAATGACTGCACATCCCCTAGACGGATCCCTGCGTTATCCAGCCCTCAGTGGCACAAAATCAGAAAAAAACCGTCAAAGCAGCATCGTGGACTGTGGAGACAAAATCATCTCAAAGCCTAAAAGGCAATACTCAGCTACCCAGTTGTCGAGAGCACCGAGGTATGCACAAGTCTGGAGAGACGGTACTCGAACAAAGTCTGGAGAGACGATACTCAAACAAAGTCTGGAGAGACGATACTCAAACAAAGTCTGGAGAGACGGTACTCAAACAAAGTCTGGAGAGACGATACTCAAACAAAGTCTGGAGAGACGATACTCAAACAAAGTCTGGAGAGACGATACTCAAACAAAGTCTGGAGAGACGATACTCAAACAAAGTCTGGAGAGACGGTACTCAGACAAAGTCTGGAGAGACAATACTCAAACAAAGTCTGGAGAGACAGTACTCAAGGTCTGGAGAGACAATACTCAAGGTCTGGAGAGACAATACTCAGCCATCAGCGTCGTCAGAGGCACGTTGGTGTTAAACTCAGCTACCGAGGATGTCAGAAGCGCCGAGGTATGCACCCACCTGGAGAGGCTACTCAACAATTTTCCACCGGAAGACGCTACAAGTCAGAAGGTTGGCACATCACCCGGACAATTGGGTCAACTCCTTTACTTGTCAGTCGGTACACCAAAAGGCCGTCTGACTAAGTAAAGGGGGGGCAGCTGTAGACCCCTTAAATTGTCCGGGTCGGAAATAAAACTCGAAGACTCTCGAAGATCAAAGGAAAGTCACCCGGAAGGACTCCTGGAAGACCCTGGAAGACCCTAGGATGACAATCTGTAGATTTAGAGGTCTTAGAGTAGCATAAAATAAGAATGTGGGGGAATTGAGGCTCAATACGGCCTCCTAAAGGTTCAGTACGGCCGTACTGAATATTTTGAACTACAATACGGCCGTACCGAACTCAATACGGCCGTATTGAGTTTTTGAACTTCAGTACGGCCGTACCAAATTTAATACGGCCGTACCGTAGTTCAAAATTTCGGTACGGGCCGCATTGGTGTCAGAGGCCGTATTGCGCCTGTTCCCTATATATAGGACGTCATTTGGACGTCATTTCACACTTTTAAAGATAGTTTTAACCCTCTCCTTGAGTATTCTGGGGTTTTTGAGCAGTGTTCTGCCCTAGAAATCACTCGGAGAGTTGACCCGACAAAGTTCTTGAGCCCCGAGCCATTTTGCTTGAGGATCGAACCTAGTCGAAGGGAAATCCTCCGGATTTCCATAGTTAAAAGTTTTTAGGAAGGAGCGAGCGAGCTTGTAGAGCGAGGGAACGCCAAAAAGCTTCCCAGTTTTACGAAATATATAAAAGCACGCTTCAAAGGTTTCTTCTTAAAGTCCTTCCTTTTACTGCTTTCTGTGTGCATATTTAAACTGTCATCATGTAGATAGTTAATTTATAATTGCTTATAATAAATAGGGGTAATTTAGTAATTTTACACTGTTATTTTAGAAATAATCTGTCATAGGGAACCCGAAAGGGGCGCTGTGGGGTGCTAACACCTTCCCCACGCGTAACCGACTCCCTTACCCAACTCTGGTTGTAATGGCCAAAGTTGATTTATAAAATCAATTGCCTTATCCCTTTTTCCAATGTTTTGAGTAAAACATTGGTGGCGACTCCACGAACCCTTCCTTTTTATGAAAACCACTAATCCATGGAGGGTCCCGCTTGGGATTAACATGGATTGGTGAGACATTTAATAAATAAATTGGATAAGATCGACAAGGTCTCAGTTTGAGAACAAGTCGTTCTAATAATCCAATACATTTTCAAAACTAAAATAAAAGAGTCCAACCATCATTCGCGAATGCCGAAAGCCCGTTTGGGCCGGTGGCGACATAGATAAATATAAAAGAGATCCAATCATACCTCTGTATTTCTTTATGTCTATGGATTTTCCATTTTCATCTTTGTCTAGGTAGCAAGCAGTGCTCATTGGTGTTGCCACTGGTTTAGCATTCTCTATTCCAAATCTTTTGAGCAATTCCTTACAGTATTTGCTTTGGTTTATGAAAATTCCACTTTTGGTTTTTCTTATTTGTAGTCCAAGGAAAAAAATTAATTTCCCATTGTACTATCTATACTGCGAAGCCGAGCTCCAAGCTCGGCCTCACAGTGCAAGACGACCTTGGACACGCGATGTGTGACGTCAGCTTGTCACTCAAATAGGTCATAACAGATCTCGGGCCCAAGGCCCAGAAGAACCCTAATTCACACCAAGGTACGTGCATTACTTATACGAGACATATACTCACGCAAACCTTAACTTTAGCATCAGAGTCTCTTTTGCAGGTACCAGCCCCATCTTGGAACGCGAGACGTACCCGTGAAGGAGGCTCACCAATCTTACCCAACAGATCGTCCCTACCACCGATCTCCGGTAAGAACATTTGGTGCCCACCGTGGGGCCGATCAAGACAGCTCTTATCGGCCACGCTTATGGTTTTTACCAGAAGCCATAGCAGACGCGCAACAGACGACCTAGATCACAAAACTACCATGGACAACGAAGCAGCATTGAGAAGGCTAATCGAGCAGGTTGAGCAGATGCGGCAGCAACACACCGCCGATTTGCAAAACATGCGTGCCAAGCACGAAACTGACCTAGCAGCGATGTGAACCGCTAATGAAGCACACCTAGCGGCGCTGCGCGCCAAGAATGAGCGTATCCGCGCTCAGCTACCACGGCGCACCTCTGATCAACCCCCTCAACCGAGTCACCTAAACAAGGAAGAGGGGCACTCGGTTTCTCAACCGCCAACAGCGCATAGGACACCGACTCCAAAGTTTGCCACACATCGATCACATGCGCCGACAAACAGGTCGGTCCATGAGATCAGCAATGCCCTTGCACACGTCACAGGAAATCAAGTGACCTTTCGCCGTCATCCTTTTGTGGATGGCATCATGGAAACACCTCTCCCCTTTGGGTGGAAGCCTCTCCACATCGACCGTTACGATGGCACGACGGATCCAGACAAGCACATCGACCTCTATACTACACAGGTAAACCTTTACACTAATGAGGATGTTATTCTGTGTAGGGTCTTTCCGACCTCGCTCAAGGGGGCTGCACTCAACTGGTACACTCAGTTACCTGGCAAGTCAATTGATAGCTTCGGCACTCTGGTCAGACGATTCACAATGCAGTACGCAACGAGTTGACCTCACCACGTGACGTCGGCTGCTTTGGCCAGCCTCAGACAAGGCGACGATGAACCACTGTGAACGTTCATGGAACGCTTTGCCGACATCTCGGTGAAGATTCGGAACCTGAATCCCGAAGTCGCCTTACACGCCATGCTCATGGCACTCAAGCCAGGACCGTTCGTCGACAGCCTTTTTCGAGAAGCCCCTCGCGACATGGATGAGCTCCGTGCTCGTGCTGCAAGCTACATCCAGATGGAGGAGCACTCCGCTTTTCGTGACCAGGTTCGCGGCAAGGGGCCAATGAAGCCAGAACAGGGCCACAAGGACAAGATCAAGGTCAACAACGATAGCCAGTTCAAGAAGTCGGCTAGGGCAAACAAAGGGGGGAGATATGACTTCTATACTCCCCTGAACACGCCCCAAGTACATATCCTGGAGGAGGCCAGTAACAACAACCTACTCATCCTGCCACCACCAGGTCACACCCCCAACAGTGCCGACAAATCCAAGCACTGCCGGTACCACAGAAATCACGGTCACATGACTGAAGAGTGCCGCACACTCCGAGGCCGCATTGAAGAACTCATCCAGGCAGGCCACCTCAGCCAATATGTCCAGCGACAGCAGGGTCACAGAGGGGGCTACGACGGACGAGGACGAGGCAGAGGTCGTGGTTCGGGATCTCGCACGGACCAACCCTCTGGCTCTCAGCAAAATGCCGGTGGAGCAGTGCAAGCCGAGGTAAGCCAGGAAACAGGGTCAGCTCCTCTACGAGGAGTAATCAACACCATTGCAGGTGGCTTTGCAGGCGGAGGCTCCAGCAGCTCAGCCTAAAAAAGACATTTGCGCAGTATCAACGGCGTCCACTCCACCACCTCAGCCTCGCACCAGAGCTCACCGTCGATCACCTTCACCAACGACGACTATGCTGGCATCTGCCTCAACCAGGACGACCCAATGGCCATCGCTGTGGAGGTCGCCAACTAGGAGGTCCACAAGACGTTGATCGACCAAGGAAGCTCGGCCGACGTCCTCTATTGGCTGACATTCCTCACGTTAGACATCCCTCACTCCCTTATCCAACCTCACACAGAGCCACTAGTTGGATTTGTAGGAGAGCGAGTTCACACTCGAGGGTACGTGGATCTGCTGACGACCTTCGGAACCTCTCCGGATACAAGGAGAATTATGGTCCGATACCTCCTCGTGGAAGCCAACACCTCCTATAACATCATCATTGGGAGGTCGATGTTAAATCAACTCGGAGCAGTGGTGTCCACCCCGCACCTCACCATGAAGTTCCCAGGAAGTGACGGTAAGATCATCTCCGTCAAAGCAAACCAGAAGACAGCCCGGCAGTGCTACGCCGAAAGCCTGAAGGTCTCCTCGCCCGACGAGCGCCGCCGAAGCGATCCTCCCACAGTGACTCATATCGCCCAAGTGGATATCACCGACCTTGATCCGAGGTCAGACTCCCATGATGAACGACCAAGTCCCATCGACGAGCTCGATGACCTCCAGATCGGGAGTCTTCCTGAGCAGTGCACGAAAATCAGCAGGCAATTGAACCTAGAATTACGGCAACAGCTCGAAGCTGAGATCCTCAAGAACGCCGATCTCTTTGCATGGTCTAGTGCCGACATGTCAGGCATAGACGCCGACTTCATCTGTCACAGGTTAGCAATTCATAAGGAGGTGAAACTAGTGGCCCAGAGGAAAAGGAAAGTCGGTGGCGAGAGGCGGGAAGCCATCATCACCGAGACACAGAAATTACTAAACGCCAGCTTCATCCGTGAAGTTAGATACACCACATGGTTGGAAAATGTGGTTCTGGTGAAGAAGAGCTCGGGGAAGTGGCGCATGTGCGTCGACTACACCGACCTAAACAAAGCATGCCCCAAGGACTCATATCCTTTGTCGAGTATCGACAGACTGGTTGACGGAGCATCCGGGCACGCCCTTCTCAGTTTTCTCGACGCTTACTTCGAGTACAACCAAATCCTGATGCACCCACCAGACGAGGTGCATACGTCGTTCATCACCGACCGCGCCAATTCTTGCTACAAGGTGATGCCCTTCGGCCTCAAAAACGTAGGAGCCACCTACTAGCGGCTAATGGACAAAGTTTTCCACCAGCAAATCGGCCACAACGAGGAGGTCTACATCGACGACATGGTGGTCAAAACCACCTCAGCCAGAGCCCATGCTGCCGACCTCGCCGAGGTATTCGGCCAGATCAGGAGACACAACATGCGTCTCAACCCAGAGAAATGCGTCTTCGGCGTCCAGGGAGGTAAGTTCCTGGGTTTCATGATCACTAGCAGGGGGATCGAGGCCAACCCGAAAAAATGCAAAGCCATCATTCAGATGCAGAGTCCCCAGACCGTGAAGGACGTCCAGCGTCTGGCAGGAAGGTTGGTCTCCCTTTCCCGTTTCATCCCCAGGTTAGCGGACAAGGCAGGGCCCATCTTCACCTTACTGCGCAAGCCAAAGAACTTCGAGTGGACGGACCAATGCGAGGAGGCTTTCAAAAGCTTCAAAACCTTCCTCACTACTCCGCCAATCCTTCAGAGGCCGGATTGCAAAGCCAACCTTCTCCTCTACCTGGCGGTGGCAGAAAGCGTAATCAGCGCGGTGATAGTGCAAGAGCACTAGAAAACACAGACGCCAATTTATTTTATCAGCAGAGTCCTCCAAGACACGGAGAAAAGGTATCAGACCATCGAAAAGCTCGCATTGGCACTTGTCACAGCAGCCAGGCGTCTCTGACCTTACTTCTAGAGTCACCAAGTGGTCGTCAAGACCGACTACCCAATCAAGCAGATCTTGAGGAAGCCAGAGTTCGCCGGGCGGATGGTAGCTTGGTTTGTAGAATTGTCCGAGTTCGACATCCAGTACGAAAGTCGCGACGCCCTGAAAGCTCAATGCCTAGCCGACTTCGTAGCCGAACTCACGCCCACCTCAGTCGAAGAGCCACAGGTATGGACTTTGCACGTTGACAGATCCTCCAACTCTAAAGGTGGTGGTGCAGGTATCATCTTAGAGGGACCAAACCAAGTCACTTTGGAGCAATCCCTCAAGTTCAGCTTCAAGGTGACCAACAACCAGGCAGAGTGTGAGGCACTTCTCGCAGGGCTAAGGTTGGCTCATGACCTTGGGGTTCGGAGAGTGAGCTGCAACAGCGACTCAAAACTCATGGTAGAGCAGCTCAGCGGAACATACCAGGCCAAGGACGTCCTTCTACAGCGGTATTTCCACATGGCATCACAATAGATCTCATCCTTCGACGAGTTCACTATACATCATGTACCGCGAGAACAAAACACTAGAGCCGACCTCCTATCAAAGCTCGCCAGCACCAAACGCCGTGGCCAACATCGGACCATCATCCAGGAGACCTTGCATTCACCTAGCCTAGACGACAAGGTCATCAACACTAGCGACAGCGATGACCAGGGATGGATGACAGGCATCTGGAGCTACTTGAAGGACGAAGCTCGGAAGATGAGGATGAGGTCGGCAAAGTTCGTGATTGTCGGTGACGAACTGTTCAAGCGTGGCATCTCCACCCCACTGCTCAAGTGCTTAACCGCACCTCAGGCAGCCTATGTCATTGAGGAGATCCACCGAGGCATATGTGGCATGCATTCCGGGGCGCGCTCAATGGCGACCAGAGTACTCCGAGCAGGATACTACTGGCCCACTCTAAAGTCGGATTGCCAGGACTACGTGCAAAAGTGTAAGGAATGCCAGTAGTTCGACAACTCACATCGGCAGCCACCCGAAACTCTTCACCAGATGATGTCGTCATGGCCTTTTTCCTAGTGGGTAATGGACATCCTCGGGCCATTCCCCCTCCCCCCGCCCCGCGAAAGGTCAACTCAAGTTCCTCCTAGTGGCGATCGATTACTTCACCAAGTGGATCGAAGCATGCCCACTCGCCAAGATCACCACCGAAAATGTACAAAGATTCACCTGGAGGAATATTGGTTGCAGATTCGGAATCCCTCACACCCTCGTCACCGACAACGGTAGGCAGTTCATCGCACAAGGCTTCGAAGACTTCCTCCGTGAGCTCGGTATCAAGCATCTCCCAACCTCGGTGGAACACCCCCAGACCAATGGCCAGGCTGAAGCCGCCAACAAGGTCATCCTCCGAGAACTTAAGAAGCGACTAGGGAATGCTAAAGGACAATGGGCCGACGAGCTTCCCAGCATCCTCTAGGCGTATCATTGCACCCCTCAATCAACGACGCAAGAAACACCTTACAGGATGACTTACGAAGCTGACGCAATGATTCCAGTGGAAATCGGAGATACATCTCACCGACGCCAAGTCTTCAACAGCGAGCAGAACGCTCAAGAGTTAGCAGCTGACCTCGATCTAGTCGACGAGCTCAGAGACGAAGCTCAAATCCACGAAGAGGCCTACAAACTCCGAGCTTCCAGAAGATACAACACGCAAGTGCGACCTCGCTCTTTCCGAGTTGGCGACCTGGTGTGGCGATTATTTGGCGAAGCACGGAAAGACACGTCAGATGGAAAACTCGCACCCACCTGGGGTGGCCCATTCCGAGTTGTAGAGAACTTGGAGAACGGAGCATACCGATTAGAAGAACTCAGCGGAAAGCCCATACCGCAAACTTGGAATGCGACGCATCTCAAGTTTTACTTCAGTTAAACTTTGTATGAATGAGTTGTGCACTCTTTTCTCGCCTAAGTCTTTTATCCCAAAAAATAGAAAAATGGGTTTTGGCTGAGAGAGTTTTTAACGAGGCACATTTACACAATTAATAAAATAACTCATTCTTTTCATTCATATTCTCCTAGCTTTAAGTCATTATACCATAAAACATTTCATGCTAGGCCGAGGTCGAATCCGAACCTTGGCCTAACTTATCTTGCCCCTAGTTAAGGTCGAGTTCTAGCCTTAACACAACATATTTTACTTTACGCCAAGGTTGAATTCGAACCTTGGCCCGACTTATCTCGCTATTAATCAAGGTCGAGTACGAACCCTAAATACGTTTCGCTCAAATCCAAGGTCGAATCCGAACCTTGGTATAAACAACCCAAGGTCGAGTTCGAACCTCGGTATAAACAACTCAAGGTCGAATTCGAACCTTGGTATAAACAACTCAAGGTCGAATTCGAACCTTGGTATAAACAACTCAAGGTCGAGTTCGAACCTTGGTATAAACAACTCAAGGTCGAGTTCGAACCTTGGAATAAACAACTCAAGGTCGAGTTCAAACCTTGGAATAGTCAACTCAAGGTCGAGTTCGAACCTTGGCATAATCCACTCAAGGTCGAGTTTGAACCTGGGCATAATTAATTCAAGGTTGAGTTCGAACCTCGGTATAATCCATTCGAGGTCAAGTTTGAACTTCATAGCGGAACATCTCGATCTCACCCAAGGTCGGATTTGAACCTTGGAACAAATCGCTTTGTTTTAAATTGGGTCTAAGCGCCACAAAGAACAAAAATACACAGCAATTGCTAAACATGTTCAAATCGCGCAAACAGGAAAAAGTCGAGCCTAAACGCGAAGACAAAGAAAACGCAACAAAAAATAAGCAAAAAATATATACACAATAATGTTTGCAGAGTTAAACACATGAATCCAAGGGAAAAAATCAAATAGAGAAAAATAAACTAGGTTATTACAAAAGTGGCCTAGGCGGAGGTGTTTTCACTGGAGCTCTCCTCGAGGTCATCCTCCTTCACCAGCTTTCCGAAGCGGACCTCTTTCTCCACGTGCATAGCAGAGAAGTTGAACCCTGGAGCAAGCAGCCTAGCCTGGCGAGCTACCTTGAGGAATCCCCTCTTATGCTCAAATATGACAGCTCACTCAGTCTCCTCGAGCTTCTTCTCCAGCCCCGCCCTCGCCGCATCCAGCCTTGCAAGGTCCACCCTCAGAGCAGACACCTCCACCTCTTTACCACCAAGAAGCACCTCGTCACAGAGACGCTTCTCAGCCGCTGCCACCAGGTCCGCCTTCAGAGACGTCACCTCGTCTTCCAGGGAGCGCACCCGACCTCGAGAGGACGTCACCTCATCTTCCAAAGAACGCACCCGTTCCCGAGAAGAGGTGGCAAGCTCCTATAGCTCACTCACCTGGGAAGCATAAGAATCATTCGACCGCAAGGCGATCTCCAAAGACTTATGAACCCTCGAGAGATCTCCCCTTGTAACCCGGAGCTCCGCCTCATTCTGCCCCTTGGCCTCGCCAAGGGCGACCTTCAAAGCCCTTTTCTCCTCCTCCAATGGCTGGACACGGGCCCTCATCTTCTCAAGGTCCTCCTGCTGCTTGGCCCACTTGTGCTTCCAGTGATCCACAATGGCCATGCTTCTCTGCAAGAAGACCTCAGCAGCATCCAAACCTTCCACTGGCCTGACCGACTCGATCATAGCTTGATCAGTCGTGCTCAGCGAGGAACGGGAGAAGAACTTCTCCGAGGTAACCCCCGCACTCCACAAAGAGCTGATGTCCTCTGAGGCGCTCACGTGGTCTAGCCGCACCTGGGAGGAACCTTTCACGAAGCGCTGGGCGAGGTACTGGGTTCTGGGGGCCCCCTTTGACTGGCCAGACGGCGGCGCCGAGGTCGCTGGTGTAGAAGTTGGGACCTCGGAGCTGGGCCCTTTGCTGCGGGCCTTGGTAGAAATAGAGGCAGGCACCTCCTGCCCGGTAACGGGGGGGTCCACCCCTGGCACCCCCGAATTCGGAGCCACCGGAACCTCAGCAGCATTCCCTGCCTGCAAAAAATCAAGCAAAAAATCAAGATAAGATCTCCTTTTAAGACAAAGATCAACCAGAATGCAGTATAAAAGGAAGGCCACAAAGCAAGCACTTACCTCGGCGATCTGAACGACTTGCTCAGCAGCCGGGGTCACCATCTTGGCAGCCTGAGCAACGGGCTCAGCGACCTGCGCCGTCTCCTCAGTGGCCACTTGAGGAGCCTCCTTGGGCGGCGGACTTCCGGTGAGATACACCGCGTCAGCATCAGCAGCCTTGGAGGTCACCTCCTCGGCATCTGGAGGGGCAGAGGTCCCCCCAACCTCCTTCTCGCCCCTCTTTCTTTTTCTGTTCGTCTTTAGAGGGGCAACCTCCTATTCTCGAGGCTCGGGGACCTCGATTTCAGCAACATTGTAGCGATGCTTCAGCTCACGCCACTTGTTTCTGCCCATTATGCCTGCAAACAGAAAAAATAGACACATCAGCAAGATAAGCTTCTATAAACCCTAACAATCTAAGAAAAATGAGATACTCACTCTCTAAGCCCCTCGCCTTGTACGCCGAGTTTGCAAGCGACAGGACGAGCTTGCAATCCAGCGGGCGAGGAAGCGCTTCAAGGTTTTTAATGTCGGCCGACTCTGCCGCCGTCATTTGCAATATCCCCTCCCCGTGAAATCTAGTCGGGGCTTACCGCCAATAGAAGGGAAACTTCGGCAACCCGCCGAAGTAGAACGCCCCATCCTCCAACGGGTCGACGTCCACAAGCGCCACCCGAAAAAATTCTTGCTTGAAATTTTTATAGGATTGGGAGTAAAGGGTAAACAGACCCCCGTTTTTACTCCCACTCAGAGACATTAAGCCATAAGGAGGAACCCCTATTTTCAACTGGTAAAAATAGAGAAAAATGGGAAGAGACACCCCTATCCCGAGGACTGAACACAGGACTTGAAAAGCCCGCAAAAAACCCCAACTATTTGGGTGCAACTGGCAAGGAGCCGAGTTGATAAAGTTTAGAAAATTGCACTCAAATTGAGTGAAAGGGAGGCAGACACCTAAATCCCTAAAAAAATGCTGATAGACATAGAAATGGGGAGGATCAGTAGAACTCCCCATGTACACACGTTCATCGGCCTGACAGGGTTCAAGCCGGATCATCTGGGAGATGGAAGGGTCACAAATCCTATGCGACCTCCAAACCACATTGACCTCAAGGAAGGACCTAAACACACTTTGGCACTCCCCCACATCGCGCCTGACCCAGTCGTACCCAGGAATGCCTGGAACGAGGTCCTTAGGCGAGTTCTTCTTTTCAGCAGCGGCCGCCCCGACAGCCACCGCCTTGCCGCGCGCCTTGCCCTTACCTCTGGCAGGCGCAGAAGAGGCAGCACCACTATCACTAGCCATTGAGAAACAAAAAGATTCGGGGACAGAAGATTCAAAAAGAAGGAGAAAAAACCCCAGAAGAGGAAGAAGATTGAGAAATCGAAGTACCTGGTACTCCTTTGATAAACGAAAAGACAGAAACGAGAAGAGGAAAACTCGGTGGCCGGAGAGAGCGACGGAGGAAGACGGATATGGCAGAAGCAAGAAGACAAAGAAAATCGGCGTGCTCAAGAAGCTAGAGAGGAAAAAGAATGCAAAAGGTAAAGTGAAAGGAGTAGAGGCGCGAGGGAAAGAAGAGGTTTTCCCCAAAATTCAAACGGCCACAACACGTGTCAGCCAGGGGACAAAACTGGCGACACATTTAATGAGCCCATGACGACAAACACAACCATCATTACATAACCGTCAGTTCCCATTAACGCGCCGCCTACATGTTTCCAAGAACGAGGCGACGGTTACGACACATGGCATATTGACTGATAAGCGTACGCGAAGGGTCACGGCCACTTGACGAGCTCGGTCTTAACTCCTCAACCTACGGTCTTCGGAGCTCGGGGGGCTCGTGTACTATCCGTACTGCGAAGCCGAGCTCCAAGCTCGGCCTCACAGCTAAGACGACCTCAGACACGTGCTGTGGGACGTTAGCTCATCACTCAAATAGGTCATAACAGATATCGGGCCCAAGGCCCAGAAGAACCATAATTCACACCAAGGTACGTGCATTACTTATACGAGACACATACTCACGCAAACCCTAACTTTAGCATCGGAGTCTCTTTTGTAGGTACCACCCCCATCTTGGAACACGAGACGTACCCGTGAAGGAGGCTCACCAATCCTACCCAGTAGATCGTCCCTACCACCGATCTCCGGTAAGAACACCCATCATAGACATTTCAAATTCACTTTGCATATCTTTGGAAAACTCTTTACATAATGAATCATTTGTAGCACCAAAGATAATGTCATCAACATATATTTGTACTAGTAAAATGTTATTCATTTTTCTTTTGATAAATAATGTTGTATCAACCTTTCCTCTTTTAAATTCTTTTTCCAAAAGAAATTTACTTAGTCTTTCATACCATGCCCTAGGAGCTTCTTTTAATCCATATAGAGCCCTTTTCAAATTAAAGACATGGTGTAACACCCCAGTTTTCATACCATTTATTGAGGGTAATTGAGTAATTTTCATAAATTTACAAGGGTGGTTTAGTAGCCCAGAACGGGCCGTTCCCAAATTGAAACGGGTCGTTCCAATCTACTAAAACAAGGGTAATTTAGTAGCCCAAAATGGGCAGTTCCAAAACTGGAACGAGCCGTTCCAAACTACTAAAAAGGCTTGTGACCTAGTTCAGAATGGGGCGTTCCAAATATGGCCGTTATGGGTTAAATGCAACCCCAGAACGGGCCATTCTGGTTTAAGAACAGGTCGTCTTGGATGTGAATTTTACACATAACGTAAGAGTCCAGAATGAGCCGTTTTGGATTCAAAACAGGCCATTCTGACGACGCCTAATGCCTATAAATAGAGCAATCTGGCACTCCCAAAAAGCACACTTTTCACTTCTAACTTCTTTTCTTCTACACTCTCTTCTTTTCTTCTACACTCTCTTATTTTCTTCTACACTCTCTGAAGACCAAGGAGAACCAAGAGGAAGAGACCAACCAGATCTTGCTCTAGTTTCAGCTACTGCTTATCAAGGTATGGGGGAAAAAGGGAGATTTATGTCTAGAGTTACATCAGGGAATGGGCGGAGAAGAGTTCCTGTGGAATTTTTAATAATTTTATAATTGTTTCTGTTTTGAGAATTATTGGTATTATGAGATTATGTATGTGTTTAAGATTAGGAATATGTAAATAATTTGTAAAAATGATGATCTAGGAGAGAGAACAAAATTGTAGAAAAGTTCCTGTGAGTTAGGTTTTGGAAAAATTGGGGGTTTTACTATTTGAGTTAAGATCCTATTAAATTGGTAATTCAATCGAGTTTTATATTGATTTATAAATGTTATTGTTATATTACTTGGTAAAATTGATGATCTAGCTAATAATTGGATTCATTGGGATGTGCTCATGTTATGGCTTAATTGTTCAAATAATTATGATGTGAGTATGTTGACATGAAATGAGATGTTGTATTGATTGTGAATGTGATGAGATTGTGGTTCCTCACACATATGACTAGGGATGGTAGGACCTTGGGTAAGTGGTGCTACAAGGATGGCGTGACCCTAGCATAGCGTGGGATGAGTCTGGCAATTAACACGTATCGCTTATGTCTAGAGTGGCACGACCTTGGGCAAGAGATGCTACAGGGGTGGTGTGACCATTGACATAGTGTTAGTTGTAAGATTTGTGATGATTGTGAATGTGATGTGATTGTGGTTCCTCACACATATGACTAGGGATGGCATGACCTTGGGCAAGAGATGCTACAGGGGTGGCGTGACCATTGACATAGTGTTAATTGCAAGATTTGTGATGGATTGGTGTGTAGACAACCAATTTTGTCCAGACCAACTAAAGCAATGAAATGGACGTCCATCATCAAAGAAATGGAGCTCCCAAGCCTGGAAATAACAGGACATGACGCCAGAAGACCTAAAAGCTCAAACAAGCTGGTTTTAGTAGCCCAGAACAGGCCGTTCCCAATCGGGAACAGGCCATTCCAAGTTCCTAAAAGGGCCTAAAACCCTAGTTTGGAATAGGCCGTTCCTAAACTGGAACGGGCTATTCCTAATCTAGAACGGGCCATTCCAAGCTCCTAAAAAAGGGCTAAAACCTAATTTGGAACGACTCATTCCTAAATTGGAACGGGCCGTTCTAAGTTATTAAAAAGGCCTAAAAAACCCTTGTTTGGAACGGCTGTTCCAACATAGTCAGTTATGTGTTAAACTCATCTCTGGAACGAGCCGTTCTAGTTTAAGAAAGGCCCGTTCCAGTTACAAAATTAACACAGAACAGTCGTATCAAGAACGGGCTGTTTTGGCAACTTTTTGACGTTTATAAATAGACAGCTCGGGCACAGTTCTCAAGGCCTCAAAATTTTGTCCATGACTCCTTAGAGCTCGAAATTTCTCTCTCTCTCTCCCTCCTATTGTATTTCTTAAGATTTGTGAGGTATTTGTGTAGTGTGAAAGGTTGCCACAAAGCACCTAAAATCTCAATAGTTGAAGATCTAATAAAGCTTGCTACGAGGTATTACTCATCAATCTCTTGTTCCATCTTTCTCTTCTTTTATTTCAAATATTGCTATAATAAACGCAATCATGTAGAAATCTTAGAGTTTATCGTGTAATTTAAATTTTATGTATAAAGGGGATTAAATATTTAAACTATTAATTCTTATTACGCTATCTTCATCATAGGGTACCGATTAAGGGTGTTGTAAGGGTGCTTAATATCTTCCCTACACGTAATCGACCCTCGAACCCAATTCTGGTTATTAAGGCCATTATTGGATCCTTAAAAACCTTTTCTTTTCCCATTATTTTGAATAAAATATTGGTGGCAACTCCATTAACCATTTTCAAAACCATTAATTAGGGATTAGTCTGGTATCTGGGCATTCCTTAATTCATGAGATTTTCAATCGGATGTCTAAATCATAGGTTGCAAGATTAGAAATTTTCGAGTTGCGACAGATGGCGACTCCACTTGGGATGTTTTAAGAGGGTCAGGCCCAAATAAATGAAGTTAATAAAATAAGAATAATAATTTAAATATTTTTCCCTTTTACTTTGTTTATTTTATTTGTTTGGCTTTAATATCTGTTTGCCTATTTAAATTTTGCACCTGTTTGAATAATTGAATAAAAATTGTACACAAACCTTTGCACACAACAGTTCCCCTACACCCGGGGGCATGAGGGTATTAAACATAGGGAGTGGTTGACGTACTACCGGCCCAAGTTTGGCCTTGGAGCTTGCGAGCCTTGTCGGAAATCACACTCAAGGTGATAACCGGTTACTCTAGTCCGAAATACTGCGACAAACCTTAGAATTTGCCAGGTAATGACGAGAGAGATACTGGGTCCCCTATAATGGGGGCACCTTGGGGGCCTTAAGACCGGTGAGATTAGAACTGTCCTATACAACACACTTTTCTTACAGGGACCACAGACCAATGATTTGAATGTGACTGTCCACGGGTGTACATTTGTTTGAGCATATGCGTGTTGCATTTGTTGTGTTCTCTTTTTGTTCATGTCAAGTAGAAAGGAATCATAGACAAACAAACAGATATCAATAAAAAAAAAACTAACATTCTTCTGTATATCCTAGCTCTAAAGCATCATATAGGATAGTTTGTTTCAAAAAAAAAAAAATATATATATATATAGCAAAAAAACATGCATCATAACCTTTAGTAAAAAAAATGATAAATTTTAGGCTAAAAACAAACATCATGCATCTCGTAGGATAGTACCTTAGTTCTCTAAACAAGAATTAATGAGAATGATAGTCGTTGAATTTCTCAAGTGTCTTTGCATTCTATTTTACGTTTCATATAGATAACACGCCTTCCTTGTAAATAATAAATAAGAATAAAAAGGGAAATCTAATCTGTGCGTGTTAGCCAGATAATGGAAATTACTGTAATCAAATGCGAACCCGACACATCAAATCGGGGAACACTCATCAGTAATTGGGGGCATCACACGCCCGAATCGTCTTGAACACCGAGACTTTCCCATGCGAAAACGACAATTGTCGGGATAGAAGGAATGATGAAGAATGGACGAATCCTTGCTTCTAGGGAATTACAAGACAAAACCCAATTGAAGAATAAAAGTATTGCATGATGAGGACCCGCTAGGACGAAAATCCACATGGGGCGTTCTAGGAAAAAATTAGGGCAAAGAAAAAAGAATCAAAATCCTGATAGGATACGTCCTATGCAAAAGTTAGAGATGTATAAAAATAAAAAATGCCTCTCTGAGTTGAAAATCGAAAGGCAGCTCGAGTATTCCCTTTAGAAAGCAAGAATTCATAAAGGCTTCACTCCAAATTCAAAACATCACCGTTCAAGCGAGTGGCAATGTGTTCCTAAAGTAGCCCGACCAATCATCAATTATGACTCTTTAGGGGGCAACCTTCGTCTATCTCTCCATGTACGAATCACGAACTCGGGGCATGCTCGGGCCTCCGAGCTTTGCTAAAGGGGCACGTGTAAATTGGAAGTACTATTTTAAATGCCATAACACTCCTTCATTTCTTTTCTCCCTTTAAATATTCACTCTAAGCCTCATCCATTAACCCCAAATAAACAAAGCTTATTTGCAATAGAAATGTTATTCGGACAATAGCATGGAAAGGGTAGGAGAGAAGTAACCACGTGAATTCAAACATGACTAGGGTTTGATAAAATAAAGACATTCCATACCTCACGAGCGCTACAAAAAATGAAGGTCCGGCAGGAAACTCACTAAGGGGGCTGTGCAAAAGTTAGGGCAAGATCTGATAGGCAACCCACAAGTAAAAATGGGTAACCTAGGCGAAGGAAAAGATCAAAATAAAAATGTCTGCTAGGGAACACATCTCAAGTGACCTAGGAAAAAGTTAGTACATTAAAGCAGCAACCTGAGTTGAAAATTGAAAGGCGGCTCAGAGGAATCATCCAATCAGAGTATGACCCTGAGTCATCACTCCACTTTCCAAAAAGGCTAAAACACAATGATAACTTCTTTGTAGAAAATATGCTTTTTTTAATAGCCATAAACACTAAAGCCCACCTTGGCCAGCCATTCTTCTAAAAACCCGTTTTGAAAAAATTCCTTCTAACATCCTTTTGAAAAAAAATACAAACATCCCTTTTCTTCTTTTCTCTTGACCCTTATGGCATTAAAATGGTACCGAAAAGATACATGAAAAATGAACAATGAATACTCACAGAGGGAAGATAGAGATGTCCCTAAACAGAGTTTGGAGACATTTGACCAGATAATTAAGGAGCCACTAAGATCTTGGGTTCAAAAGAACATACCCCGGCAATGATCACAAATGACATGGATAAAAAGGAATCGTCAACATTAACCTTAACACGTACAGGTTAATTTCCTGACAAAAAAATTGAATTGCATATTTAGGAACAAACACATGAGCATAAATTGCATTGCATGCATGAGGTAGGGGCATATGGAAGGGTGTTACACAAAAAAAAAATGATAACATTATTCTTGTCTTGCATTTTCATTACATCCATGCATCCATGCATTCTACTTGCTATGGGTCAGAAGGAGTCATTAGGACAAAGCACTCATAAAAGCTCAATAGCCAAGCATGAGCCGAATCGGTGTCAAACAACAACCCCAAGTATTCTATGTGCCCACTAAGCAAAGACATATCAATAGTGGAATAGAATGGAATCGACCAAATAAGCAAGCCCATAAGCAGAAAGAGGCCATCGCGCCTCACTTCTCAACCAAATGAAGGATGATCCAAGAGAATGCCAAGACCAGAAATGGCTCCCTATCCAAAGCAACAACATGAGAAAAAGCCAAGCTTCGTAAATGTTGAAAAAGCCAAAGCATTTAGAAAAATAGCAGAAAAAGGAAAGCTTCAAACATGAAAGAGCCGAAGCTAAAACAAAATGAAATTCAGGAAAAACCCTACCACAAACAGCGCCTGGAAAGACATCACAATACTCATTGTGGCACGGGGCAGCATCAGAATCCCTGCCAGCCATCCACTTCTCTGTCAACCAACACAGGGGCACATCAAACATCTCCTGCCCATCCACCTAGGGGCAGTCTTTCATCCCACAACACCAACGAGAAGACATCAAGTACAAGCACGAAAAGGGTTACTAGATCCCCAAAACTAGTACAAGTTTAAAGAGGGTTACCTGACCTTAGCAGTGGGTCGGCTGAAGCCTTAAAATATCAATCCAGCCTGGAGAGGCTGCGAAAGTACTACAAAGAGGATTACCTGACCTTAGCAGTGGGCCGGCTGAAGCCTTAAAATATCAATCCATTCTGGAGAGGCTACGAATATACTACAAAGAGGTTTACGTAACCTTAGCAGTGGGTCGATTGAAGCCTTAAAATATTAGTCCAGCCTGGAGAGGCTACGAAAATACTACAAAGAGGGTTACCTGACCTTAGTAGTGGGCCGGCTGAAGCCTTAAAATATCAGTCCAGCCTGGAGAGGCTACGAAAATACTACAAAGAGGGTTACCTGACCTTAGTAGTGCGCCAGTTGAAGCCCTAAATATCAGTCCAGCCTAGAGAGGCTGAGCTCAGAATATACTCCCTCTTCAACAAGCTACAAATAAAGGAACACATTATCACAAGAGAAACAATGGAGCTTCTACTCGAAGATTGAAGATCAGGTGTACAGTTTGTCAGCCACGTTACCCAATAGAGTAGTAACCAACACTCAACTTCTCTAAAGGGTGAGGATACGAGCAAATACACCTATCTAAGGGAAACAACGCAGAAATGCCAGCACCAAAGAGACGAAGAGAAGACCCGGACGAAATGTCCACATCTTTACTTGCCTTTGGGAAAGCAACACATAGCTATTCCAAAGGACAAGTAAAGAGGGGCAGCTGTAGACACCCAATTTTGTCCGGACCAACTAAAGCAATGAAATGGACGTCCATCATCAAAGAAATGGAGCTCCCAAGCATGTAAATAACATGACATGAGGCCATAAGACCTAAAAGCCCAAACAAGTTGGTTTTAGTAGCCCGGAACGGGTCGTTCCAAGTTCATAAAAGGGCCTAAAACCCTAGTTTGGAACAGGCCATTCCTAATCTGGAATGGGCCGTTCCAAGCTCCTAAAAAGGGCTAAAACCTAATTTGGAACGGGTCGTTCCTAAATTGGTATGAGTCGTTCTAAGTTATTAAAAAGGCCTAAAAAACCCTTGTTTGGAACGGCCGTTCCAACATAGTCAGTTATGTGTTAAACTCATCTCTGGAACGGGCTGTTCTAGTTTAAGAATGGCCCGTTCCAGTTACAAAATTAACATAGAATGGTCGGAACCAGAATGGGCCGTTCTGATATTGGAACAGGCCGTTCTAGCAACTTTTTGACGTCTATAAATAGATAGCTCGGGCACAATTCTCAAGGCCTTAAAATTTCGTCCAAGACTCCTTAGAGCTCGAAGTTTCTCTCTCTCTCTCCCTCCTATTGTATTTCTTGAGATTTGTGAGGTATTTGTGTAGTGTGAAAGGTTGCCACAAAGTGTAATGACCCGCCCTAGGCCGTCACATCAATAACCAATATGACAACTAAAATAAAATAATATATAATAAAGAAAAGAGAGCAAAGGTCAGCTACACTAGAGTGTAAACATTTTAAAACGTGTAAATTATTTTCATCATATAAAACAACTTTATAAAAGAGCCATCATCCGTAAGGTTATACAATCATCCAAAAAGATAATGAATATATATAACATCATGAAGACATCAAAATAGGACACCCTAGGTGCTGGTCAAGCTCTAAGTCTAGCCACTTCTCAAAGCAGCTACCAAAAGACTCCTTGCCATCCTAAAGCCTCACACCTGATCTGCTTCCCCACATAGTGAGATCATCACAGTCCACATCATGGAAATATAAGGGTTAGCACGTATAAAACCAACCATAGTACAACATAATGAAATATCATCAAAATAGATATTCATCAACAACTTTTATCCATACCAAAGGAATGACAACATTATTACATGTCTATCTCCATGCAATATAAACCAAATCCAAAATTCAACGTATACATATCCATACCAATGCATACATATTCTATAGTAATGAAGAATCCATAACCAATGTATACAATCCATACCATATGCATATATATTCCATATCCAAACGAACGTCACACCGCTGTATAATCCCATGAAGTTGCCAACACATCCAAACCAAATGTTGGCCTCAACACATCCAAACCAAGTATTGAATTTGTGAACATGTCACCTGCCCATGTCACACACCTAACCTCTCATGAAAAATATACAGTTGGATTACATCATCATGTAACCCTGGTGATCTTGGCCACTTCATCCATCGGTATGACTCAGCCTTGCCCTCATACCAGTAGAAAATAGAATGCTTAGAGGAGTACTTTAGAATCCACCTAACATCTGAAGTGGTTTATTATATAATCTTTGGGAAAGTTCCATATTGGAATCCTCACCATAGGACTCCCAAATTCTATATTTTCCCAAAGATTATATCTAAATCTCACCAAGAGATCTCCCAATCCATACCATAACCTTACTCCTCTAGACCCTATTAGCTTTCCAAACCAAACACACATAGCATATTCCATAATTACATACAAACTTTTCCATAACCATGCCAAATACTCAATATAACAACATCAATAATTAAACACCCAAAACAACTATCAACTTAACCAAATCACTCTTTGAGAAATGGCAATCTTCACATAAAATAGCGTATCAAGAGTTATACTACTCCTATCATGCTCATCTTTATCTCATATGAAAGCTAATAAGATTTCCTACAACTCTTATCAAGACATAATGTCCAAATTCCATCATCTACTTTGTCAAAACTTACAAAAACCGCAACAGTTATAACTAATATTTACAACTTGACCCCTATTCACTAAAACATCCATATTTGGAGTTCTAGACCTCCTTTTTGGGTGATTCCAGCGCCATTGGAAAGCTAACATCCAAGGCTACAACTTTTATGCATACTTAAAGACCAACATACTCACGCCCGGCGAATTAATATCTCGCCCGGCGAAACCTCAAACAGAGAGTTCATGCCCGACACCCTCACGCTGAACCCAGCGTAGTCTACACAGAGACCTACAAAGGTATCCGCACTCGTGGCACTTATCCTACACCCGACGCAACCCCAGACAAAGACTCCCAATAAGTCTCCACGCCTGGCATGCTCAGATCACGCCCGGCGCAATATCAGTAACCAAAAATACAAGGCCCACGTCTGATAGGGCGCCCGACATGGTTCTCCCCATGCCCGACGTGATTCACCCAGGGATTCCCATTCCAAATAGCGCCCAGCGCGACTAGCTTCGCGCCCGACATGATTTGGCAATGGTGGTCCCTGATGAATTCACGCTTGGCCCCAAGAATTGTGCCCGACGCTTTTACTACCAGAAACCCTGGAAAACCTCAAAAATTTCTTCCCAACATGAATCCAATTCAAATTACACGAGTTCAAATCATTACAAAGCATAATTACTATCCAAAAATAACATATTAAGCAATGAAATCAAGTCTTAACCACTAATTCGTGGAAATCATGAAGAAACCCCAACCAAAACCCTTTCCCCTTAATCCATCCTTAATCATGTATAAATCATGGAATCAATGTGATATTTCAAACCCATACACACCAGATTAAGTCTTATAAGTACTACCCTTACCTTAGAAACTTCAGAAATGCAAGATTTGGACAAAACCCTCAAATCCCAACTCAAACTTTAATCTCACTTTTCAAGCTTTTAGAGGCTAAATCTCTTGAAACTCTAGTTGTGAAGATTGATCCTAGCTTAACAAGCTTCCCAAATGTGTCCTCAGCTTCCCTCCGATCTAGAGCCTCTCTCTCTACTTCCTCTCTCTAGAAACTGTCTCTGTTTGACAAATGAGACCCTCCGGTCCTGAGTCCCTATATATAGCCATTTTCCAAAATTTCCAAATTTCACCCTTAGCAACTATTCACCTCAAATATTTTATTCCATGCAGTATTTCAACTTCCTAAGCTCTAAACCAACCTCAAATTCACTCAGAAAGACCAGATTTATCTTATGTTCCTATCCTTAAATCTCCTACCTATCCTATTCCTTTCCATGCAATACTCACAACTCACCACCATATGAAATGTAGCATGTATTAACATGCAAACAAACATCACATTCATATACATATTCTTGGAATAATGAGTTGCATGCCATAATACTTCACTTAACTAAGATAAGAAGAAAAGTGATCATTCTTCTTCCCTCTTAGTACCAATTCAGTATAATGGTGTACAATGTATCATTCACCACACTCATGCGTACACATGCCTATATAAACACATCAAAACAACGATATCTCGTTCCATAATGCAAAAACACTACCATGTCCAAACAACTAATCAAAACCACATAATTATAAAACATGCACAATGATAAGTACATTTCAAATCCACACCTCCAAATCCAATCCAAATCCATATAAACAGCATACACATACATACATACATATATATATATATATAAAGTATATCTACTAAATAACTCGATATTTCCATGGCGTTACACAAAGCACCTAAAATCTCCATAGTTGAAGATCTAATAAAGCTTGCTATGAGGTATTACTCATCAATCTCTTGTTCCATCTTTCTCTTCTTTTATTTCAAATATTGTTATAATAAACGCAATCATGTAGACATCTTAGAGTTTATCGTGTAATTTAAATTTTATGTATAAAGGGGATGAAATATTTAAAGTATTAATTCTTATTACGCTATCTTCATCATAGGGTACCGATTAAGGGCATTGTAGGGGTGCTTAATACCCTCCCTACACGTAATCGACCCCCGAACCCAATTCTGGTTATCAAGGCCATTATTGGATCCTTAAAAACCTTTTCTTTTCCCAATGTTTTGAGTAAAACATTGGTGGTGACTCCATGAACCATTTTCAAAACCATTAATTAGGGATTAGTCTGGTATTCGGGCATTCCTTAATTGATGATATTTTCAATCGGATGTTTAAACCATAGGTCGCAAGATCGGAAATTTTTGGGTTGCGACATGGTGTGATTGCAAAATGTGACGTGAAGATGATGTATGATTGATAGAGTTATGATATATAGAAATGCTTGTGAATATTTCATTAAGTAATGAGTTATGATAAGATTATGTTGTGTTTTTCCTTGTGTGTTATACATATAGATGTTTTTTTTCTCACCGTACAATTTGTGGATGTTTTATGTGAGGAAGATCCGGCTATGAGTGGCATCTAGAATGCCAACAGTTGAATTATGGATATGCTCTGATATTGTTACATCGGGGTAGAAGATTTCTAGGATATGGAATTTTATATGGATTTGGAATTGTATTTATTATTTTGAAAACAATTTGTAAACTCTTAAGTTTTACTTTCCAAGTTTTATTTTCAATTATTTTGGATATTGAAGAACAATTATAAAGGTTTTATGTGAACCTTTTTACCAACGTTGAAATTTTATTCTTTAGTTTATTTACATTGTTACAATATATATGTATGTTGGGGTAGTAAGGGTGTCACATTTAGTGGTATCAGAGCAGGTCGATCCAATCGGCCGTGAGTTATGAGTCTACTATGCTTGTTTGGTAGATGAATTGATTGTAAAACTTTTTGATATGCTAGTTTGATGATTGATTAAGTTTGTTATTTATTTAATTATAGTATAATTGTTAACTCTTCTATGGATCATAGGAGTAATGGCAGGAGGTAGGAATGATCGCGCAATCGCTGATGCTCTATAAGCGATGGCTCAGGCTCTTGGTACTTTGAACCAAAGACTAGAGGTAGATTGGCTGGAGAGATTCCAGCGAAATAATCTACCAAGCTTCTGTGGGGGATATAATCCTGATGGAGCTGCTAACTGGATTTTTGAGGTTGAAAAGATATTCCAAGCTATGGGATGTCCTTTGGTGCAGAAGGTGACTTTAGCTGCCTTCATGCTTTCTGGAGAGGCTGGGGTCTGGTGGCAAGGTTCTTTGCAAAGAATGATGGTTGCAGGTACCCAAGTGAACTGGGAGAATATCAAGCGGCTATTTTTGGAGAAATACTTTCCACGCGATGTGAGACATAGGAAACAGGTGGAATTCCTTGAGTTGAAGAAGGTGGAGGACTCTATGGCTGAGTATGTACTAAGTTTGAAGACCTGGTTAGATTCTATCCCATGTATAATGGTGTAGGTAATGAAGAAGACAAGTGTGTGAAGTTTGTGAGTGGTCTTTTCCCTGAGATCAAACAAGTTTTCAATTACCAAGGGATCACTCAATATCATGAACTGGTGAACAAGTGTCGATTTTATGATGAGGACAACCGTGCTAGAGTAACTCATTATAAGAGTAGAGGACCCATGAAGAATCATAATAAGTTTGGTTCATCTAGTAAGGGTAAACCTTACACCAAGTCTGTTGGGGATTCGAGTTCTAAAGTGAATAACCAAGGTTCTGTGCAACAAAAGAGCTAAGCTCCAATGACTAGCCAAACTTCTAGAGGGGGGAATGTGAGTTCTGTTCCACGCAACAATTGCTACAACTGTGGGAAGCCAGGTCATACGGCACTTGAGTGTCGAATGCCAAGAGTAATAACATGTTTCAGTTGTCAAGAGAATGCACACAAAGCTAATGAATGCCCCAAGAACAAGAAAGGAACAACAGAAGTTGGAGGGAGCACTAGCGAACCTAGGGCGACAGGAAGAGTGTTTGCCTTGAGTGGTGCTAAAGCTACTCAATTCGAAGACTTAATCCAGGGTATGTGTTTCATCAATGGAACTCCTCTAATTGTTTTGTATGACTCTGGTGCGACTCACTCTTTCATATCACATGCATGTGTGTCTAAATTAAAATTACCTGTTTCTTCCTTGTCTTTTGAATTAATAGTAGAGACACCAACTGGTGGTTCAGTTTCTACTTCTTATGTCTGTTTAAAGTGTCCTTTGAGTATTGATGGTATAAATTTCATGGTTGACTTAATTTGTTTGCCTCTAAGTCAGCTAGATGTTATTCTGGGTATGGACTGGTTATCTTCCAATCATGTCCTTTTGAATTGTGCTGATAAATCTATTGTTTTTGGCAAGCCTATTGAAAAGGTGAGTAAGGACTATTTGACTGCCAACCAAGTTAAGGTATCTTTGCAAGAGGATGCCCAAGTGTACATGTTGTTAGCTTCTTTAAATTCTGAGAGTAATGTTTTGGTGAATGAATTTCCTGTTGTGCGTGACTTTTCAGATGTCTTCTCTGATGATATGTCTAGCTTACCACCTACAAGAGAAGTACAGTTTTCCATAGACTTAGTACCAGGAACAAGATCTATTTCTATTGCACCTTATAGGATGTCACCCGTAGAGTTAGTGGAGCATAAGAAACAAATAGAAGACTTGTTGGAGAAGGGGTTTGTGAGGTTAAGGAGAACCTGACAATGGAAACTACTCCAGTGAGAGTTGAGGACCGAATGGTGAAGCAACTTAGAGGTAAGGAAATCCCTTTGCTGAAAGTAATTTGGGGAGGAGCTACACCTGAAAGTGCTACTTGGGAGCTAGAGGAGAAGATGAAAGCGTCATATCTATTGTTATTTGCTTTAGGTAATTTTAGGGACTAAATTTCTATAAGGAGGGGAGAATTGTAACACCCTAGTTCTCATACCATTTTTTGAGGGTAATTGAGTAATTTTCATAAATTTACAGGGGTGGTTTACTAGCCCAGAATAGGCCGTTCCCAAATTGGAACGAGCCATTCCAGTCTACTAAAACAAGGGTAATTTAGTAGTCCAGAACGGGCCGTTCCAAACTACTAAAAAGGCTTGTAACCCTAGTTCAGAACGGGGCATTTTAAATATGGCCATTATGGGTTAAATGCAACCCTAGAACGGGTCGTTCTAGTTTGAGAATAGGTCATTATGGATTTAAATTTTACACATAACGTAAGAGTCCAGAATGAGTCATTCTGGATTCAAAACGGGTCATTCCGGTGACACCGGATGCTTATAAATAGAGCGCTCTAGCACTCCCAAAAAACACATTTTTCACTTCTGACTTCTTTTCTTCTACACTCTCTTCTTTTCTTCTACACTCTCTGAAAAGGAGATATTTATGTGTAGAGTTACATGAGGGAATAGGTGGAGAAGAGTTCCTGTGGAATTTTTAATAATTTTATATATATTTCTTTATGTGTTTAAGATTAGGAATATGTAAATAATTTGTAAAAATGATGATCTAGGAGAGAGAACGAAATTGTAGAAAAGTGCCTGTGAGTTAGGTTTTGGAAAAATTGGGTGTTTTACTATTTGAGTTAAGATCCTATTAAATTGGTAATTCAATCGAGTTTTATATTGATTTATAAATGTTATTGTTATATTACTTGGTAAAATTGATGATCTAGCTGATAATTGGATTCATTGGGATGTTCTCATATTATGGCTTAATTGTTCAAATAATTATGATGTGAGTATGTTGACATGAAATGAGATGTTGTATTGATTGTGAATGTGATGTGATTGTGGTTCCTCACACATATGACTAGGGATGGCAGGACCTTGGGTAAGTGGTGCTACAGGATGGCGTGACCCTAGCATAGTGTGGGTGAGGCAATTAACACGTATCACTTATGTCTAGAGTGGCATGACCTTGGGCAAGAGATGCTACAGAGGTGGTGTGACCATTGACATAGTGTTAATTGTACAGTTTGTGATGATTGTGAATGTTATGTGATTGTGGATCCTCACACATATGACCAGGGATGGCACTGTCGCCACCGGCCCGAAACGGGCTTTCGGCATTCGCGAAGGATGGTTGGACTCTTTTATTTGTTTAAAAATATGGATTGCTAGAATGACTTATTCTCAAACTGAGACCTTGTCAAACGAGCAATTTTATTAAAAGGCTCACCAATCCATGTTAATCCCAAGCGGGACCCTCCATGGATTAGCGGTTTTCATAAAAAGGAAGGGTTCATGGAGTCGCCACCAATGTTTTACTCAAAACATTGGAAAAAGAAGTTTAAGGCAATCGATTCAAAAATCGACTTCGGCCATTACAACCAGAGTCGGGTAAGGGAGTCGGTTACGCGTGGGGAAGGTGTTAGCACCCCACAGCGCCCCTTTCGGGTTCCCTATGACAGATTATTTAAAAAAATAATAGTGCGAAATTACTAAATTACCCCTATTTATTCTAAGCAATTATAAATTAACTATCTACATGATGACAGTTTAAATATGCACACAGAAAGCAGTAAAAGGAAGGTCTTAAGAAGAAACCTTTGAAGCATGCTTTTATATTCAAGTAAAACTGGGAAGCTTTTTGGCGTTCCCTCACTCTACAAGCCCGCTCGCTCCCTCCTAGAAAATTTTAACTATGGAAATCCTCCGGATTTCCCTTCGACTCAGTTCGAGACTCAAGCAAAAAGCTCAGAACTCGAGAACTTTGTCGGATCAACTCTCCGAGTGATTTCTAGGCAGAGCACTGCTCAAAAAAACCCAGAATACTCAAGAAGAGGGTTAAAACTCAGTGTAAAAGTGTCAAATGACGTCCCATTGACGTCATATTTATAGGGAAGAGGCTCAATACGGTTCCTGGGGGTCGATACGGTCCGTATTGAAGTTTTGAACTACAATACGGCCGTATTGAATTCAATACGGCCGTATTGAAGTTCAAAAACCTCAATACGGCCGTATTGAAGTTCAGTGCAGCCGTATTGAAGTTCAGTGCAGCCGTATTGAATTCAATGCAGCTGTATTGAAGTTCAGAAACTTCAATACGGCCGTATTGAGTTCAGTGCGGCCGTATTGAAGTTCAAAATGTTCAATACGGCCGTACTGAACCTCTGGGAGGCCGTATTGGGCTTCATTCCTCCCACTTTTCTTATTTTAGCTATCCTAAGACCTCTAGACCTATAGAGAACCCTCCTTGGGCCTTCTGGAAGTCCTTCTGGCTGATCTTCCTTCAGTCTTCGAGAGTCTTCAAGCTTTATTTCCGACCCGGACAATTTTAGGGGTCTACAGCTGCCCCCCCTTTACTTAGTCGGACGGCCTTTTGGTGTACCGGCTGACAAGTAAAGGAGTTGACCCAATTGTCCGGGTGATGTGCCAACCTTTTGACTTGTAGTGTCTTCCGGTGGAAAATTGTTGAGTAGCCTCTCCAGGTTTTGCTTCGCTCGTCGCCCGAGCCGGAAGCTGCATACCTCCGTGCTTCTGAACACTCTGGTAGCGTGAGTACTGCCTCTCCAGGCTCAACTTCACTCGACGCCCGAGCTGGAAGTTGTGAGTACCGCCTCTCCAGGCTTAGCTTCGCTTGCCGCCCAAGCTGGAAGCTGTGAGTACCCGCCTCTCCAGGCTCTGCTTCGGTGCTTCTAACATCCTAGGCAGTTGAGTTTGCCCTCTCCAGGGTTAGCTTCGCTTGCCGCCCAAGCTGGAAGCTGTGAGTACCGCCTCTCCAGGCTCAACTTCACTCGACGCCCGAGCTGGAAGTTATGAGTACCGCCTCTCCAGGCTTTGCTTCGCTCGTCGCCCGAGCTGGAAGCTGCATACCTCCGTGCTTCTGAACACTTTGGTAGCGTGAGTTTGCCCTCTCCAGGGTCTGCCTCTGTGTTCTTGACGACATTGGCAATGTGAGTTTGCCCTCTCCAGGGATCTGAGATGGTTTTGTCTCCACAGTCCACGGTGCTGCTTTGACAATTTGTTTTTGATTTTGGTGCCGCTGAGGGCTGGATAACGCAGGGATCCGTCTAGGGGATGTGCAGTTACTCATAGTTTCTTGTGCCCCAACTTGCATCTGCATAGTTGGTACCCATGGGGAATTTCTGTTTCCTTGGGGTTGTCGCCACCGGCCCGAAACGGGCTTTCGGCATTCGCGAAGGATGGTTGGACTCGTTTATTTGTTTAAAAAATATGGATTGCTAGAATGACGTATTCTCAAACTGAGACCTTGTCAAACGAGCAATTTTATTAAATGATTCACCAATCCATGTTAATCCCAAGCGGGACCCTCCATGGATTAGTGGTTTTCGCAAAAGGAGGGTTCGTGGAGTCGCCACCAATGTTTTACTCAAAACATTGGAAAAAGGGATAAGGCAATTGATTTTATAAATCAACTTTGGCCATTACAACCAGAGTCGGGTAAGGGAGTCGGTTACGCGTGGGGAAGGTGTTAGCACCCCACAGCGCCCCTTTCGGGTTCCCTATGACAGATTATATTCTAAAATAACAGTATAAAATTACTAAATTACCCCTATTTATTATAAGCGATTATAAATTAATTATCTACATGATGACAGTTTAAATATGCACACAGAAAGCAGTAAAAGGAAGGATTTAAGAAGAAACCTCTTGAAGCGTGCTTTTATATATTGAGTAAAACTGGGAAGCTTTTTGGCGTTCCCTCGCTCTACAAACTCGCTCGCTCCTTCCTAAAAACTTTTGACTATGGAAATCCGGAGGATTTCCCTTCGACTAGGTTCGAATCTCCAAGCTAAGTGCTCGGAATTCCAGAACTTCGTCGGATCGACTCCTAGAGAGATTTCTAGGGCAGAACACTGCTCAAAAACCCCAGAATACTCAAGGAGGGAGTCAAAACTGAGTGTGAAAGTGTGGAATGACGTCCAATTGACGTCATATTTATAGGGAATAGGCGCAATACGGCCTACAGGAGCAATACGGCCATATTGAAATTTTTGAACTTCAATACGGTCGTATTGAGTTCAATACGGCCGTATTGAAATTCAGAAATTTCAATACGCCCGTATTGGTTTCAGTACGGCCGTATTGAAGTTTCAGAAACTTCAATACGCCGTATTGAGTTCACTGCGGCCGTATTGAAGCTTCAATACGGCCGTATTAAGTTCAGTACGGCCGTATTGGGCTTCATTCCCTCCACTTCCTTATTTTGAGCTTTTCTAAGACCTCTAGACCTACAGAGAACCCTCCTAGGGCCTTCCGGGAGTCCTTCTGGCTGATCTTCCTTCAGTCTTCGAGAGTCTTCAAGCTTTATTTCCGACCCGGACAATTTTAGGGGTCTACAGCTGCCCCCCCTTTACTTTAGTCGGACGGCCTTTTGGTGTACCGGCTGACAAGTAAAGGAGTTGACCCAATTGTCCGGGTGATGCGCCGACCTTCTGACTTGTAGCGTCTTCCGGTGGAAAATTGTCGAGTAGCCTCTCCAGGTTTTGCTTTGCTTGCTGCCCAAGCTGGAAGCTGTGAGTACCCGCCTCTCCAGGCTTAGCTTCACCCTTTGTTCGAGCCGGAAGCTAAGTATCCTTGTGACAACGGTAGTAGTGTGAGTTTCGCCTCTCCAGGCTTAGTCTCGCTCTTTGTTCGAGCCGGAAACTAAGCACCTTCGCGACGACGGTGAGCAGTGTGAGTTTCGCCTCTCCAGGCCTTGCTTTGCTTGTTGCCCAAGCTGGAAGCTGTAAGTACCCGCCTCTCCGGGCTTAGCTTCACTCTTTGTTCGAGCCGGAAGCTAAGTACCTTTGTGACAACGGTAGGCGGTGAGTACCCTCTTTCCAGAGATAGCTTCGCTCATTGCTCGAGCCGGAAGCTGCATACCTCCGTGTTTGTGACGACGGGGTAGCGTGAATATCTCCTTTTCAGGGATTTGTGATGATTTTGTCTCCACAGTCCACGATGCTGCTTCGACGGTTGTTTTTTTGATTTTGTGCCACTGAGGGCTGGATAACGCAGGGATCCGTCTAGGGGATGTGCAGTCATTCACAGGTTCCTGTGCCCCAACTTGCATTGCATTGTTGGTACCCTTGGGGAATTTCTGACTCCTTGGGGTATAGACACAAAGATGCTCTTTCTGATGTGAGCGGTGCCTTATGATTGGCTGACGTCCTTTCGACGTTGGTGGAGTATCCCGGTTATCCTTGTTCGGGTAACTCTTTTTGATTTTCTGATTTTTTGCTGCCTCTGTGTAGGCTGTTATCCGCTGGGGATTCTGGATGTTGATTTTGTCTCCACAGTCCACGATGCTGCTTCGACGATTGTTTTTGATTTTTGTGCCACTGAGGGCTGGATAACGCAGGGATCCGTCTAGGGGATGTGCAGTCATTCACAGGTTCCTGTGCCCCAACTTGCATTGCATTGTTGGTACCCATGGGGAATTTCTGACTCCTTGGGGTATAGACACAGATGCTCTTTCTCTCTGAGTTGAGCAATGCCTTATGTTTGGCTGACGTCCTTTTGACGTAGGTGGAGTATCCCGGTTATCCTTATTCGGGTAACTCTTTTTAATTTTTGGGTTTTGTTGCCTCTGTGTAGGCTGTTATCCGCCAGGGGATTTTGTCATTGGTTGTGATTGGCCTCTTCTGTTAGGCAGATCATCTTGATGTTCAATGATAGGCTGAGAGCCAGATTCCGCTTGGGGAATGATTATTGATCTTTTCGATTTTTTTCTCTTTTTTGAAAGAGTGCCTCTGAATAGGCGAATTATCTTGATGTTTGATGATTGGCTGAATGCCAAATTCCGCTTGGGGAATGATTATTGATCTTTTTATGATTTTTCCGTTTGAAGGAGTGCCTCTTATGTAGGCGACTGGGGATTTGAAGTTCAGTGTTCGGCTGAGTGCCGGATTCCTTTTGGGGAATGGTTATTGATCTTTTTTATTTTTCCTCTTTTTGAAGGAGTGCCTCTTGAGTAGGCGATTGGGGAATGAGGGATCTTATGTATCCCAGAGTATTATTTAGGAAGCCTCTGCAGGCTTAGCCTCACTCAACACTTGAGCTGGAGAGCTATCTTCACTGAGGAAGTTTAAGTCCTTTGACTTGGATATTCTGCTTGGGAGATCGTACTTCCATTGGGGATTTTTGACGATCTTGCTTGATAGCTCTTGCTGGGGATTTTGAATCCAAGAGCATGAGTTGAGGTTCCCTCTGGGGAGTATTATTTCTGCGAGCCTCTCCAGGCTCATTTATTCTGTACAGTTGGGGAGTATTATTTCTGCAAGCCTCTCCAGGCTTTAGTTATTCTGAGGAAGTATTATTTCTGCAAGCCTCTCCAGGCTCAATTATTCTGAAAGAGTATTATTTCAGCAAGCCTCTCCAGGCTCAATTATTCTGAGAGTATTATTTCGGCGAGCCTCTCCAGGCTCAGTTATTCTGAAAGATGTGAAATCTTTGTCTTTTTTGTCGACTTTTGACTTTTTCTGTATGTTTGCCTTTTTTGTCATTCGGCTTTTTCTGTATTTTTGTTGATTTCTGTATTTTTGCCTTTTTTGTTGGTTTTGGCTTTTTCTGTATAGAAATGTCTCAGTTATTCTGAGAGAGTATTATTTCGGCGAGCCTCTCCAGGCTCAATTATTCTGAGAGAGTATTATTTCGGCGAGCCTCTCCAGGCTCAGTTATTTTGAGGGAGTATTATTTAGGCAAGCCTCTCCAGGCTCAGTTATTCTGAGAGTATTCTTTCGGCAAGCCTCTCCAGGCTCAGTTATTCTGTATGAGTATTGTTTCGACAAGCCTCTCCAGGCTCAATTATTCTGAAAGAGTATTCTTTCGGCGAGCCTCTCCAAGCTCAGTTATTCTGTATGAGTATTGTTTCGACAAGCCTCTCCAGGCTCAATTATTCTGAAAGAGTATTCTTTCGGCGAGCCTCTCCAGGCTCAGTTATTCTGTACAATTTTCTTGTTGGATTTTTTGTACCCATGCCTCTTTTCCGTTTTCGGCTTTTTGTTGACTGCTGTCATACACAATCAATTTTTCCTATTTTCTATTTTATGCAATTGCCTCATGACGAGGTCTTTGAAAATTTCTTTATGGCCAATACGGCCGTATCCATTTCAGTACGCCCATGTTGAGTTGAAAATTTGTTCATAACCCCAATTTTAGTACGGGTGTACTGAACATGGTACGGGCGCATTGTTTTTTCTGAAATTTATATTTTTTATTTTTTTTGTTTTTTCAATAAACAGAGAATAAGTGATCTTCCAGTACACCTATCATCTGTATGCATGTATGCAGTATGATGCACCTAATTCTATTTGATTCTTTTTTCAAAAGAATTAACCGATGCGTTTTTGTGTTTAGATTTTGCCATTCCTCCAGACGGACTGTGCTCTGCCGATTTCTGTTACCGAGGAATGATGCATATTTGATTTTGGTGTCATCAACCAAATGATTCTTCCCTTTCTTTAGAAGATGTGTCAACCCTCCTATTGACCACTATATCTCCATGTTTCCACTAGATTATTCAAAAATTGTTGGGACAAGAGAGAAAAGAAGGAAAGGATATATTTTCAAAGGTTTGTGTTTTAGAGGGGATTATTTTATTTTTGAAAAATGGTTTTTGTAAGAATGGCTGGCCATGGTAGGCTTATGTGTTTAGGCTTGTTCGATTAAACACTTATGAGGTTAAGCACATCTTTGTTATTAATGATTGTGTTTTGACAACTTGGATAGCTTTTCTTGAGCCCCTTGTTGAATTCAATTGATGGTACCATCATGGATTTATTTTGTTTTTTCTTTTTTTTGACGGCCCTAACTTTTGCCTAAAACACCCATTTGTGATGTCTTAGCGGGCTTTTGTTTTTGTTCATTATTTTGTAACCCTAATTTTTGCCTAGGTCACCCTTTTGTGGGATTCCTAGCGGGTCTTTTGGTCTTATTTTGTAACCCTAACTTTTGCCTAGGTCACCCCTTTGTGGGATTCCTAGCGGGTCTTTTGGTCTTATTTTGTAACCCTAACTTTTGCCTAGGTCACCCTTTTGTGGGATTCCTAGCGGGTCTTTTGCTCTTTAGGATTTCTTTATCCATGATGGCACTTATTGAGGCCAAGAAAAGGTGCTCCAAGTTGACACACACATTTCCACATAAAAATGATGTGGGTTTATTATTATTAAGATGATTTTAACCTCATTCATGTTTATTCAAACAGGGTTAAAATAATGTGGTCTAGAATTTTATTGCAAGCGAGAAAAGAAGCAATAAGAAATAATAATGAATGATTTTATTATAATCATAGTGGAAACATGTGCCCTATCGAGGCTCGGGGGTCGGGCTGTCCCCGAGGAGTGATCTCTAATAGTCACCGAATTTACACATCCCTATTAGAAGGAAAAGGACACTCGATGACGACAACCGGCCTCGACGATTGTGAACCGGCCTTCCTAAAGATCTGGCTTAAAGAACGTCGAGAAGGATCTTGGTTCCTCTTCGTCCTTTGATCTTTGTTAGGGTTGTATCTTAACCCTTGTTTCCCCGGATTGTCTTTGATAATGGGTAGCTCCGGGATTCCTTGGGAGTCCTTGCCTAATTCTTGTCTTGGCAAGTATCCGTTCTTTGTGAGCGTATGAGCTACCTTCTTCATTTCTCGGGGAAACGTTTCAACATTGGCGATCTCCAATGCTTGGAAGGCGGTTTCTAAAGCTTCCTCTGCTGCATCCACATAAAGTATGTTGGATGGCTTGCTGATGAGTATGTCATCTTTAGCTTGTACGGTCACCAGTTTGTCACCCACTATGAACTTGACTTTCTGGTGGAGCGTAGAAGGAATAGCTTTCGCATCATGAATCCAAGGTCGGCCGAGGAGACAGCTGTATGCGGGAGTGATATCCATCACTTGAAATTCGACGTTGAAGATAGTGGGTCCAATTTGGATTGGAAGATTGATCTCTCCCACCACTTCTCTTTTAGATCCATCGAAGGCTCGAACGATCATGTTGCTCGGGCACATTTGGATTCCCTTGATTGCCACTTGCTCGAGCGCTCTTTTTGGCATTACGTTCAAGGAAGATCCATTATCTACCAAGACTTTAGTGATGTGATACTCCTTGCACTTTATAGAGACGTGCAAGGGCTTGTTGTGGTTTGATCCCTCGGCGGGGATTTCTTCATCGATGAAGGTGAGGTGATCATTAGCCTTGATGTGACTAACAATCCCCTCAAACTCGTCTTGGGAGATAGTGTGCGACATATATGCCTCGTTCAAGACTTTCAACAGAGCTTGCCGATGCGGTTCGGAGCATAGGATCAACGACAACAGAGTAATCTTTGCTGGCGTCTTATGAAGTTGATCCATGATGGAATACTCGCTCTGTCGGATATATTTTAACAGCTTGTCTGTCTCCTCCTCGGATTCCTTATTTTCCTCGGTTTTTTCCTCTTTTTCTTTCCCTTTATTCTTGGGAGTTTTGTCATGAAGATCTTCGGGAGTGTAGATCCTGCCACTCCTAGTCATGCCCCCAAGTCCAGCGATGTTGGAGATATCGCTGTCGGCAGAAGAGTGGATGTCGTATATCCACGGTACAGCCTTATTTGATTTGTAAGGGAAAGGCCTTGGAACTGTGATCCTTAATGGTGTCGGACCTTCCCCTTTATTCGTCTTGATTACCAACAACGGAGTTGATGTGCGCTCGCTTGGCGCGGTTGTTGGCTTACACTTGATAACGAACGGCGTGCGATCCATTCTTTGAACATACGCATCGATTATTTCTTTCTTTTTATTAATATTTATTAATGGAATACTAGGAGAGATGTATGAAATGAATAACTCCTAGATCCCTCCATGATCTATATGCATGATATGAGATGATGGTGGTGGATATGCATGCATAGTGTTTATTCAACTAAGCATTATCATGTTTTTAGGATGTTCCTAAGATGATGCATGATATTGCTTGGTTTGGATAAATAACCCTTTTTTCTCTTTTTTTTTTTTTTTTTTTTTTTTTTTTTTTTTTTTGGTATTTTTATTTATTATATTTTTTTTGTATTTTTGGGTGAAAAGGGAAACTACCTATATGAATGTGATGAAGGTAGATGTTAACACCATGCAATGGAAGATCCTTATTCCTATTTATTTTTATTTTAAAAGAATAAGAATGTTGTATGTTTAAAGAAATGCAATGTATGCTCAAACAATTTCACATAAACAATGCACAAACAATTCACTCATCCACGAACAGTCACGAGCGAATCACGAGGTGGGGGTATCCTGCAGAAAAGTGCATATTCAAGGTGGATCTAACTGTTCTTACCAGTCTGAGGCCCCCAAGGTGCCCCCATTATAGGGACCCAATTCCTCTCGTCGTGGGTCGATGGAAAGTTCCAACGCACCGTCGGACTTAAGTTCATGGTTATCACCTTGAGTGATGTTTTTCCGACAACGGTCTCGTAGGCTCCTATAGACCCATTCAACCGGCCGTACTAACATCCACTCCCTATGGATTACCACTCATGCCCCCGGGTATAGAGGGAACTGTTGTGTGCAAAGGTTTGTGCGCAATTTTTATTTCAAACAATTGCGGAAATTTAAACAAACAACAGTTATTTAAAGCCAAATATATAAAGCATGTTATCATACAAGCAAGGGGTAATGAAGTAATTTTAACTATTATTTGTTAAAAATAATCTGTCACTAAATGGGACTGACTCTCGAAGCGTCCCCAGTGGAGTCGCCATCTGTCGCCACCGGCCCGAAACGGGCTTTCGGCATTCGCGAAGGATGGTTGGACTCGTTTATTTGTTTAAAAAATATGGATTGCTAGAATGACGTATTCTCAAACTGAGACCTTGTCAAACGAGCAATTTTATTAAATGATTCACCAATCCATGTTAATCCCAAGCGGGACCCTCCATGGATTAGTGGTTTTCGCAAAAGGAGGGTTCGTGGAGTCGCCACCAATGTTTTACTCAAAACATTGGAAAAAGGGATAAGGCAATTGATTTTATAAATCAACTTTGGCCATTACAACCAGAGTCGGGTAAGGGAGTCGGTTACGCGTGGGGAAGGTGTTAGCACCCCACAGCGCCCCTTTCGGGTTCCCTATGACAGATTATATTCTAAAATAACAGTATAAAATTACTAAATTACCCCTATTTATTATAAGCGATTATAAATTAATTATCTACATGATGACAGTTTAAATATGCACACAGAAAGCAGTAAAAGGAAGGATTTAAGAAGAAACCTCTTGAAGCGTGCTTTTATATATTGAGTAAAACTGGGAAGCTTTTTGGCGTTCCCTCGCTCTACAAACTCGCTCGCTCCTTCCTAAAAACTTTTGACTATGGAAATCCGGAGGATTTCCCTTCGACTAGGTTCGAATCTCCAAGCTAAGTGCTCGGAATTCCAGAACTTCGTCGGATCGACTCCTAGAGAGATTTCTAGGGCAGAACACTGCTCAAAAACCCCAGAATACTCAAGGAGGGAGTCAAAACTGAGTGTGAAAGTGTGGAATGACGTCCAATTGACGTCATATTTATAGGGAATAGGCGCAATACGGCCTACAGGAGCAATACGGCCGTATTGAAATTTTTGAACTTCAATACGGTCGTATTGAGTTCAATACGGCCGTATTGAAATTCAGAAATTTCAATACGCCCGTATTGGTTTCAGTACGGCCGTATTGAAGTTTCAGAAACTTCAATACGCCGTATTGAGTTCACTGCGGCCGTATTGAAGCTTCAATACGGCCGTATTAAGTTCAGTACGGCCGTATTGGGCTTCATTCCCTCCACTTCCTTATTTTGAGCTTTTCTAAGACCTCTAGACCTACAGAGAACCCTCCTAGGGCCTTCCGGGAGTCCTTCTGGCTGATCTTCCTTCAGTCTTCGAGAGTCTTCAAGCTTTATTTCCGACCCGGACAATTTTAGGGGTCTACAGGGGTGTAGACACGAAGATGCTCTTTCTGATGTGAGCGATGCCTTACGATTGGCTGACGTCCTTTGACGTTGTGGAGTATCCCGATTATCCTTATTCGGGTGACTCTTTTGGATTTTCTGATTTTTGCTGCCTCTGTGTAGGCTGTTATCCGCTGGGGATTCTAGATGTTGATTTTTGATTAGCCTCTTCTGTTAGGCGGATCATCTTGACGCTTGATTTTTGGCTGAAAGCCGATTTCCACTTGGGGAATGGTTTATTGATTTTCTTTTTTGGATTTTCCTTTTTGTAGGAATGCCTCTTGAGTAGGCGACTGGGGATTTAGGGATCTTATGTATCCCAGAGTATTATTTAGGAAGCCTCTACAGGCTTAGACTCACTCAATGCCTGAGTTGGAGAGCTATCTTCCACTGAGGAAGTTTTGACTGAATATTTTGCTTTGGATGATCGCGCTTCCATTGGGGATTTTCGCTGATCTTGGTTTGATAGCTTTCACTGGGGAATTTGGCCCGTGAGTGGAAGCTGAGATATCTCTGGGGAGTATTATTTCTGCGAGCCTCTCCAGGCTCAATTATTCTGTATGATGAATTGGTTTTTTTGTTCAGCCCGAGAATGCGAGCTGAGACGTCTTTTGGAGAGTATTATTTCGGCAAGCCTCTCCAGGCTTAATTATTCTGTGGGAGTATTATTTCAGCAAGCCTCTCCAGGCTCAATTATTTTGTGAGAGTATTATTTTGGCAAGCCTCTCCAGGCTCAAGTATTCTGTATGGTGAGAGAGTATTGTTTCGGCGAGCCTCTCCAGGCTCAGTTATTCTGAGAGTATTATTTCGGCAAGCCTCTCCAGGCTCAGTTATTCTGTATGATGCTGTTGATTTTCTGAATCTTTGTCTTTTTTGTCGAATTTTGGCTTTTTCTGTATTTTGCCTTTTTGTTTTTTGGCCTTTTCTGTTGACTGCTGTCATACACAAGCAATTTTTCTATTTTTTTTTCTTTCTATTTTATGCAATTGCCTCATGATAAGGTCTTTGAATGTGCAACTAATGTGTGTGTGATGCACAAATGAAAGTTTGATTATTTTATTAATGCTTTTTAGGAAAATGAATGGCTCTCCCTATCCTTCTTTTCTTGGAGGAGTTTCTGTCGTCGACGTGAGGGAATATTTTTGTGAGCCTTTTATGCAGGAGATTATGGATTTTATAGGAACCCCTCCAATTTTCTTTATTGACCGATTATTATACAATTTTTTAGAAATACCAATTTAGAGGCATAATCACATGGTCAAGAGAGAAAAGAAATGAATAGATATTTTATTAATATTCACAAGTGTTTTTACAGAAAGATATACAGAAGGTAATTTCTGAAGAATGGCTGGCCTGGGTAGGCTATTTACATTGGGCTTAACAATTATATCTGTAATTGTTGCTCCGTACGTTCTCCTAGTTGTCTTGGGTGATATGCCTGAGTCAGGAGTGTAGACACTGCAAGACGCTTGCTTCTAGAAGATAATCACATGAATCGCCTTTCGGTTTTCGATTCAAGCGATCGTCGCTTGCTTTATTTTTATGTCTTATTCTTTTGCCCCTAACTTTTGCCTAGGACGTATCCTAGCGGGGATAAATTCGCCTTTGTTTTGCCTAGTACCCTTGTACTGGCGGGCTTTTTATTTTGCCCTAACTTTTGCCTAGGACGCCCTTTTTGGGTTTTCATCCTAGCGGGCCTATGCAAGCAACGTCTTCAAGCATAGTACTTCTTTACCACGTCGGCGTTGACTGGGTATCGAAGTTCTTCTCCATCTATGTCTGTGAGGATCAATGCTCCTCCGGAGAAGGCTCGCTTCACCACGTATGGTCCTTCGTAATTCGGGGCCCACTTTTCGATTTTGTCCTTTTGGGCTGGTAGTAATTTCTTCATTACCAGCTCTCCCTCATGATAGACTCGAGGGTGGACTTTCCTGTCAAAAGCCTTTTTGATCTTTCTTTGATAGGCTTGACCATGGCATATGGCGTTCAGCCATTTTTCTTCAATAAGGTTTAACTGGTCATATCGGCTTTGAACCCATTCTGCCTCGGAAAGTTTCGCTTCCATGATTACCCTTAGAGAAGGTATCTCAACTTCAACAGGCAAGACCGCCTCCATCCCATAAACGAGGGAGAATGGAGTAGCTCCTGTGGATGTGCGCACTGAAGTCCTGTATCCATGGAGAGCGAAAGGTAGCATCTCATGCCAGTCTTTGAATGAGACAACCATCTTTTGCACTATCTTCTTGATATTTTTATTGGCTGCCTCGACTGCCCCATTCATCTTTGGTCGATAGGGGGAAGAGTTGTGGTGTTGGATTTTGAACTCTTGGCACAGTTCTTCCACCATCTTGTTATTTAGATTGGATCCATTATCGGTGATGATTTTATCAGGAATACCGTATCTGCATATCATATTCTTTTTGATGAAGGATGTTACCACCTTTCGGGTCACATGAGCATACGATGCCGCTTCTACCCATTTGGTGAAATAGTCAATGGCCACAAGAATGAATCTGTGCCCGTTGGATGCTTTCGGCTCAATGGGTCCAATAACATCCATGCCCCACATTGAGAATGGTCAAGGTGAAGCCAATACGTTGAGTGGGGTTGGTGGGATATGAATGTTGTCGGCGTATGCTTGACATTTATGGCATTTTCGCACATATTGGTAACAATCCTTTTCCATGGTCGACCAATAATATCCCGCCCTGAGGATCTTTTTAGCCATTGCGGGCCCGGGAATGTGGGTACCGAAAACCCCCTCATGAACTTCTTTGATCATGTTTTGGGCTTCGACTTGGTCTACACATCTCAACAAGACCGAGTCATAATTTTTCTTGTAGAGGGTTTCGCCGACTAGCAAAAATCCCATGGCCCTTCTTCGGATATGCTTCTTGTCATTATCACTGGCCATATCAGGATATTCCCCTTTTGTCAAATATTGCTTGATGTCATGGAACCATGAATGATCATCAACTACTTCATCTATCAGAAGGCAAAACGCTTGCTTATCATGCCTCCGGATATTGATGATGGGCATTTCATGCTCATTATCCAAGGCGAACATTGATGATAGTGTGGCAAGAGCGTCGGCAAACTGATTTTCCTCCCTTGGAATGTATTCAAAGATGACACTTTGGAAGAGTTGTGTCAAATCTTTGATGTGCTCAACATATGGTATCAATTTGGGATTTCGGACTTCCCATTCACCTCGTAATTGGTAGATGACTAGGGCCGAATCACCAAATACTTTGAGCTTTAGGATACCATTGTTGATGGCTGCTTGGATTCCCAACGCGCAAGCCTCGTATTCTGCCATATTGTTTGTACAATCGAAGTTGAGTCTTGCCGTTATGGGGATGTGTTTTCCTTGTGGAGAGATTAGCACTGTGCCAATCCCTCGTCCAAGCATGTTGGAGGCTCCATCAAAATACATGGTCCATGCATCATCTTTAAGCTCTTCATGTTGTAGATGCATTATATGCTCATCGGGGAAATCATCCTGAAGGGATTGGTAGTCGTTGGTCGGCCCGTGTGCTAGGTAATCAGCTAGGGTACTACCCTTGATGGCCTTTTGAGTGACATGTATGATGTAAAATTCTGATAACTGTACTTGCCATCGGGCAATCTTCCCAGTGATTATTGGTTTGTCGAACACGTACTTGATTGGGTCCATTTTGGAAACCAACCAAGTAGTATGCCTTATCATATACTGCCTGAGCCTTTGCGTTGCCCATGCTAACGCGCAGCACGTTTTTTCTAGCGGCGTATAGTGGGTTTCATAATCAAGAAATTTCTTGCTCAGGTAGTAGATGGCTTGTTCTTTCTTTCCTGTTTCATCTTGTTGTCCCAGCACAGCCCCCATAGACTCATCAAGCACCGTCAAGTAGAGGATTAATGGTCTTCCCTCGACAGGTGGCACCAATACCGGTGGATTGGCCAAGCACTGTTTGATCTTATCAAAAGCTTGTTGACAATTTTCATCCCAAACTTCGGAATGATTCTTGCGCAACAGCTTGAATATTGGCTTGCACGTGTCAGTCAACTGTGCGATGAACCTTGCAACGTAGTTCACCCTGCCGAGGAATCCTCTAATTTCTTTCTCAGTTTTAGGAGGAGGCATTTCCATTATTGCCTTTACTTTATCAGGGTCCACCTCTATGCCTTTTTCACTGACGATGAACCCGAGAAGCTTACCCGACCGGACTCCGAAAGTACACTTAGCCGGATTTAGCTTAAGCTGATACTTGCGAAGCCGATTGAATAATTTTCTCAAATATTGGACATGATCCATCTCATCTTTTGACTTTGCGATCATGTCATCCACATATACTTCAATTTCTTTGTGGATCATATCATGGAATAACGTCACCATCGCTCGTTGATAGGTGGCACCCGCATTCTTGAGTCCAAAAGGCATTACCCTGTAGCAAAAAGTACCCCAGGGTGTAATGAAGGAAGTCTTCTCGCGGTCTTCCACATTCATCTTGATTTGGTTGTACCCAGAGTACCCATCCATGAAGGAATAGAGTGTGTTTGTGGCTGTATGATCCACCAATGTATCGATGTGAGGTAAGGGAAAATCGTCCTTTGGACTAGCACGATTAAGATCCCTGTAGTCAACACAAACTCTAACCTTTCCATTCTTTTTAATGACTGGCACAATGTTAGCCAGCCATTCGGGATACTGGGACACAACCAGGAACCCCGCGTCTAATTGTTTTTCTACCTCCTCCTTGATCTTTAAAGACCATTCGGGCTTGACTCGTCGGAGCTTTTGTTTGACGGGTCGAAACCCTTCTTTCAATGGTAATTTGTGCTCGACGATATTAGAGTCCAAACCGGGCATATCATGGTACGACCATGCAAATACATCTTTGTATTCCTTTAACAACTGGATCAATTGCTCCCTTATTTCATCACTGATATGGGTTCCAATATTGACCTCTTTTATTTCTTGGCCTTGCCCCAAATTTACGGTCTCCAATTTTTCTTGATGCGGTTGGAGTAGACGAGCCTCTTGATCTAGCAGTCTTTGCAAGTCCGGAGAAATGGTCTCCTCATCACTGTCCAACTCAACCCATTCATCCTCAACTTTCGGATCCCGGTCGGAGCGAACAATCACAGACATAATTGTTTTATTGGTTCTGTTTAGGTTTAGAATTTATTAATATTAATGAGAGAAAGAAAGAAAAGAACAAATGAGAGAATAATGTGTGAAAAATGCCTCTTTATTGATATGTATTAAAATTTGTACAAAGACCCTTATTTACATGAAAAGGTTCTCATGATCTCGGGTACTGATCATGAGTCCCAAAAAGAAAAAAGAAAATTAAGGAGGGGCCCTATCGTGGCTTGTCATTCTCTACTCCTGCTTTGGTAGAGGATTCTTGCTCACGTCGGGTGCTGTCGAATCGAAGGTGACCCACCCGGCATCAATAAGGTCTTGGACCTTGTGTTTGAGAGCCCTACAGTTCTCCGTTGAATGTCCTGGTGCCCCCGAGTGGTATAGGCATTTATCTTGTGGTTTGTACCACTCGGGATAAGGTGGATCCATCTTCCTTGGTGGAATGTAAGCTAGAAGATGAGCTTCCACTAACTTCGGCAGGAGGTCGCTATATGTGGTCGGAAGTTTATCAAGCTTCCTCACAGGGTTATACTGCGACTTTCCTGACTTCGAAGTGGAAGAAGATGAAGAAATGGTTATAGCGTTGACTCCTCCTTCTTTCTTCTTCCCGAAGGCCTTCTTAGCTTCATATGGTTGGGAAGGCTTAGCCAGCTTCCCACTTTTGAGTCCTTGTTCCACCCTTTCTCCAATGGTGATGATGTCCGAGAAGAGTGTTGTCGTGTTCCCTATCATCTTGTCATAATAGAGACCAGTCAACGAATTGATGAACAAGGACACCGTCTCCTTATCCGACAGCGGGGGCTCTATCTGTGCCGCCAACTCCCTCCAACGTTGGGCGTACGCCTTGAAGGATTCATCGTTCTTTTTACTCAAGGCTTGAAGATCTGACCTATCGGGTGTTAGGTCGATGTTGTATTTGTAGCGCTTGAGAAAGGCGTCGGCCAACTGCCTCCATGTGTGTACTAGATTTCCATCTAGCTGCATATACCAGTTGAGCGCGGTATCAGCCAAGCTCTCTTGGAAGCAGTGGATCAAGAGCTTTTCGTTTGTGGCATATGCAGCCATTTTGCGACAGTACATGGTGAGATGACTCTTAGGGCAAGTCGATCCCACGTACTTTGGGAAATCCGGCACTTTAAATTTAGGAGGGAATTGGATGTCCCTCACTAAACACATGTCGGCGGCATCTTTAATGTCAAAATCATGCCCCTCCATAGCCCTCAACCGATCCTCTAGGGCGTGGAATTGGTCTTTTGAAATTTCAGGCTCTCTAATCGTAATCCCCGCCCCAAGGGGTACAGCTCTCGGAGGGTCTTCCTCGTGCCCTTCCTCCTCTCCATGATGGGACTCATGGTCACTGTGGTGTGATCCATGGATATTGTGGTGACGCATGAGCTCCATCATTTGCGCCATCTGTTCTTTGAGCTGAGAGAGCTCGGTTGTGAGCTTTTTATTTTGCTCTTCCAGCGCTTCCATTTTCTTGATTTTCTGCGCGCGTGTGAGGACAGAGAGATGACCAGCCACTTTCTAAAATGAATATTTTAATTAGTTTATTTATGGGATGAATACGCTCTTGACATGAGCTTGATAACCCTCCATTTTTAAGGCGCTGCCTTTTTAAAATGGAGTGTTACCACCCTCCTTGAATTATGATCCCTCCCCAACGGAGAATCTCGATAATTATGGGTCTCTTTTACTCATGTCAAGAGGTATTGGTGAACCTAGAACGCATGGTTTATGAGGATGCATGATATCTTATTGGTAATGATGCACATGCTCCTCACTTTTATTATATTTTCACACATTGGTTTTTCCTCTCATGTCATGACATTTTCATGCATGGGGATTATTCTTTAGACCTTATCGCGAGGTTATTTATTAATGCACAAACAATTGCACATAAGCATTTACACAAACAATTCACTCATCCACGAACAGTCACGAGCGAATCACGAGGTAGGGGTATCCTGCAGAAAGGTGCATATTCAAGGTGGTTCTAACTGTTCTCACCAGTCTGAGGCCCCCAAGGTGCCCCCATTATAGGGACCCAATTCCTCTCGTCGTAAGTCGATGGAAAGCTCCAACGCACTGTCGGACTCGAGTTCATGGTTATCACCTTGAGTGATGCTTTCTGACAACGGTCTACGGGCACCTATAGACCCATTCGACAACCGGCCGTACTAACATCCACTCCCTATGGCTTACCACTCATGCCCCCGGGTATAGAGGGAACTGTTGTGTGCAAAGGTTTGTGTGCAGTTTTTATTTCAAACAATTGCGGAAATTTAAACAAACAACAGTTATTAAAAGCCAAATAGGTAAAACGTGTTATCATACAAGCAAGGGGTAATAAAGTAATTTTAACTATTATTTGTTAAAAATAATCTGTCACTAAATGGGACTGACTCTCGAAGCTTCCCCAGTGGAGTCGCCATCTGTCGCCACCGGCCCGAAACGGGCTTTCGGCATTCGCGAAGGATGGTTGGACTCTTTTATTTGTTTAAAAATATGGATTGCTAGAATGACTTATTCTCAAACTGAGACCTTGTCAAACGAGCAATTTTATTAAAAGGCTCACCAATCCATGTTAATCCCAAGCGGGACCCTCCATGGATTAGCGGTTTTCATAAAAAGGAAGGGTTCATGGAGTCGCCACCAATGTTTTACTCAAAACATTGGAAAAAGAAGTTTAAGGCAATCGATTCAAAAATCGACTTCGGCCATTACAACCAGAGTCGGGTAAGGGAGTCGGTTACGCGTGGGGAAGGTGTTAGCACCCCACAGCGCCCCTTTCGGGTTCCCTATGACAGATTATTTAAAAAAATAATAGTGCGAAATTACTAAATTACCCCTATTTATTCTAAGCAATTATAAATTAACTATCTACATGATGACAGTTTAAATATGCACACAGAAAGCAGTAAAAGGAAGGTCTTAAGAAGAAACCTTTGAAGCGTGCTTTTATATTCAAGTAAAACTGGGAAGCTTTTTGGCGTTCCCTCGCTCTACAAGCCCGCTCGCTCCCTCCTAGAAAATTTTAACTATGGAAATCCTCCGGATTTCCCTTCGACTCAGTTCGAGACTCAAGCAAAAAGCTCAGAACTCGAGAACTTTGTCGGATCAACTCTCCGAGTGATTTCTAGGCAGAGCACTGCTCAAAAAAACCCAGAATACTCAAGAAGAGGGTTAAAACTCAGTGTAAAAGTGTCAAATGACGTCCCTTTGACGTCATATTTATAGGGAAGAGGCTCAATACGGTTCCTGGGGGTCGATACGGTCCGTATTGAAGTTTTGAACTACAATACGGCCGTATTGAAGTTCAAAAACCTCAATACGGCCGTATTGAAGTTCAGTGCAGCCGTATTGAAGTTCAGTGCAGCCGTATTGAATTCAATGCAGCTGTATTGAAGTTCAGAAACTTCAATACGGCTGTATTGAGTTCAGTGCGGCCGTATTGAAGTTCAAAATGTTCAATACGGCCGTACTGAACCTCTGGGAGGCCGTATTGGGCTTCATTCCTCCCACTTTTCTTATTTTAGCTATCCTAAGACCTCTAGACCTATAGAGAACCCTCCTTGGGCCTTCTGGAAGTCCTTCTGGCTGATCTTCCTTCAGTCTTCGAGAGTCTTCAAGCTTTATTTCCGACCCGGACAATTTTAGGGGTCTACAGGCACGACCTTGGGTAAGTGATGCTACAGGGATGGCGTGACCCTGGCATAGTGTGGGATAAGTGAGGAAATTAACACGTATCACTTATGTCTAGAGTGGCATGACCTTGGCAAGAGATGTTACAGGGGTGGCGTGACCATTGACATCGTGTTAATTGCAAGATTTGTGATAGATTGGTGTGATTGCGAATTGTGACATGAAAATGATGTATGATTATCATATATAGAAATGCTGGTGAATATTTCATTAAGTAATGAGTTATAATGAGATTATGTTATGTTTTTCCTTGTGTGTTGTACATATAGATGTTTTCTTTTCTCACCATACAATTTGTGGATGTTTTAGGTAAAGAGGATCCGGCTATGAGTGGCATCTAGAATGCCAACAGTTGAATTATGGGTATGCTTTGATATTGTGACATCGGGGCAGAAGATTTCTAGGACATGGATTTTTATATGGATTTGGAATTGTATTTATTATTTTGAAAACAATTTGTAAACTCTTAAGTTTTACTTTCCAAGTTTTATTTTCAATTATTTTAGATATTGAAGAACAATTATGAAGGTTTTATGTGAACCCTTTTACCAACGTTAAAAATTTTATTCTTTAGTTTATTTACATTGTTACAATATATATATGTGTTGGGGTAGTAAGGGTGTCACACATGGTTTAGAAATTCTGAGTTTTCACATCCTGGGGTTTGTTCAACATAAACTTGTTCTTGAATAAAACCATTTAGAAAATCACTTTTGACATCCATTTAATATAGTTTGAAATCCATTATTGATGCATAGGCTAGTAACATTCTAATGGCTTCTAGTCTTGCTATAGATGCATATGTTTCTTCATAATCTATGCCTTCTTCTTGATTATATCCTTTAACAACTAGTCTAGCCTTGTTTCTTATTACTATGCCATGTTCGTCAAGTTTATTTCTAAAAACTCATTTAGTTCCTATAATTGGATGATTACTTGGTCTTTCAATAAGTTCCCATACTTGATTTCTCTCAAATTGATTTAACTCTTCTTGCATAGCATTAATCCAATGTTCATCATTTAAGGCTTCATCAATGTTTTTAATTCTATTTCAGAAACAAAAACCATATTATTGCATGCATCTTTTAGAGAGTGTCTAGTAATTACCCCTTTTGATATGTCTCCAATGATATTTTCAAGGGGATGATTTCTTGAGATTCTCAACTCTCTTTGAGGAGTCATGTTTGTTTGATTCTCTTGAGTTATAGAATCCTCTCTTCCTTCATCTTCTTTGTCCTTTTGAGTTTGCTCATTAATATGAGTGTCTTCAAATCTTTTTACAATATCATCAATAATATCTTCTTCTTTTTTTGGAAAAACGAGGTTAGTCTCATAAAAAACAACATGGATTGATTCCTTTATTGTCATAGTTCTTTTGTTATATATTCTATAAGATTTGCTATTTAAAGAATATCCAAGAAATATCCCTTCATTTGATTTAGAATCAAACTTTCCTAAATTGTCTTTTCCATTATTAAGCACAAAACATTTGCATCCAAATATATGGCTGTGAAATATTAGGTTTTCTTCCATTGAACCACTCATAAGGAGTTTTCTTAAGAATGGGTCTAATCAAAGCTCTGTTCATAGTATAACATGCAGTGTTAACAGCTTCTGCCCAAAAATATTTAGGAAGATTTGAATCATTTAGCATTGTTCTTGCTAATTCTTCTAATGATCTATTATGTCTTTCAACTACTCCATTTTGTTGAGGAGTTCTAGGTGTAGAAAAGTTATATTCAATTCCATTTTCTTCACAAAATAAATCAAAGTCTTTATTTTCAAATTATTTTCCATGATCACTTCTAATGGAAACTATCTTAAGATTTTTCTTATTTTGAATAAGCTTGGCAAATTTTATAGAGACACGAAATGCATCACTTTTATGAGCAAGAAATAAAGTCCAAGTATATTTAGAGAAATCATATACTAACACAAAACCATAGTAACTTCCTCCAAAACTCATAGTTCTAGAAGGTCCAAATAAGTCCATATGCAATGAGTAGTCACCATTGTTAGAAAAGAATGACTCAATCCAAGAGGGAGGTGAATTGGATTCTATGACACTTAAAATTTTTTTCAGAGTTCTAAGGATCTTTATTTCAACTTAAACTTTTCTAATATGAATTCTCAAAGAAGTTCCTTGAAAGACTTGCTAATGGGAATGAGTCATATATGCTTTCTTGATTAATCTTGATAAAGATCAATGTTAAGAACACTTAATATGCAACACTTTGATTTAGTTTAAAGCAATGTTGTTCATGCAAACATATTAATCAAGATTATTCACTTTAGCACTTAACCAAGATTTTGCTCAAAGTAAAAGATAAGAGTGAGAGAGAAGAATGCACAAGTCTTTTATCCTGGTTCAACCACTCCACATCCACATGTGACCTACATCCAGTCCTCAATCATAACCTGATCAAGATTTGTTCCACTATCTCAATGAAGAAGTTTTTCAAGAATACAACACATGCATATACTCCTACATTCAAGATAACCACTTTCTTGCCCCCAAGAAAGCACTTCTTGTAGAAACCCACTACAAGAACTCCTTACCACTTGAGACACCTACTCAAGATTTCCCTTACACTTTTCACAAAGAATTAAAGGAACGAATTCACTTGGAAGCTGAACAAATTAGACTGTGAATTCCAAAAGCAAATCTTAATCTTCCTCTCCCAAGAATGTAATGATGATGATGATCTCTTTCAAAGCATTCCAAAATGTTTTACTTCTTTGTTTCACAAAGAAAACACTCCAAGAAGGTCACAAAGACTTCATAATATGGTTTTTCTCTTTTTGATTCTCAATTCATTCTCTGTTCTGAAGTTTCAAAGTGTGAAAGCTATTTATAAAAATTTCAGAACCAGATAATCGATTATTTTAAAGGATAATCGATTATTTTGTTCTTCATGATTTCTGGAAACCACTCAAGAACAGAATAATTGATTATTTTGCAGGATAATCGATTATTCCAGAGAGTGCTTCCTGAAATAATCGATTATTTCACAAATAATCGATTATTACAGCAAGGCTCTTTTCACCTGTTACTGGAATAATCGATTATATTTAATGATAATCGATTATTTTGAGTTAGTTCTCAAAAACTCAATTTTATACTTCAAAAATTCTTTCCAAGTATTTTAAATCATCATCATTCTCACTCTCAGTCAATTTAGATTAAAATTAACTCATGCACAAAGCACACACATGAAAAATAAACTAATCAAACCAATAAAACTCATAGGAACTTATAAACTATTCCTATTACTCATCATAATAGTCATATCTTCTTCTTGACTTTTTTTTTATTCATTGATGTCCTTGGTCAGCTTTGATTCTCAGAATCCACCCTTTGTTATCATCAAAACTTTCATACTCCAAATCTGAGTTGATTCACGAAAACATGAATCTCAACAACCATCAATTTGAGCAAAGAACTTTGCCACCAATAAATCATCCTGATTCAAACGTTGATTTTGCAACAAACTTAATTGACGATGATGATATCAATGTTGAACAAGATGATGAAATTGCAGATGATAGCTCATGAAACGAAGGTAACATTGATAGTAATGATAATCGTATGATAAACGTGCAATCACCATTTGAAGTTAAGCCTCCCAGAATGAACAAATCAGGTAATTACAAATTTTTTTGTACTGTCATTTTAATTTAGTCATATTTATTATTGATATTGTGGTTGTTGTCACCGAGTAGGTCCATCACAACCTCCATTTTGGAGCAATACTCCATATTATAATTACATTGATTGGTTTCATCCAGATCAAGAGATATGGTATGGTGGGTTAGATGTTCCTAATTCTTGGTGCGTTGGGGATGAGTTATATATTGGGCTACATTTTCATACAAAAGCTGATGTTCAAATGGTTGTTAAACACTACTCTATGAATGCTCACCAGACATTTGTAGTATGTCCGATGCCTTAATAGTAATGAAGGTTGCCCTCGAAAATTAAGGGCTATTATGTCGACTAAGTATAATAACAAGTGGGTGATAAAGAAATGGGGTGGACGACACACATGTATTAATGCAATGTTGTCTCAAGATCATAACAAATTGGACTCTGAATTTATTTGCTCTTGCATATTAGGTAACTTTATCTATACATACTCTTTAAATATTTAAAAATAAAGGTTATTTTTGTCATAACTATTAGTAGTATGCTTAACATTTCATTTCAGGAATGGTCAGGGAAGATGCTTCCGTGTCAATTTCATTAATTCAAGAAAGAATAAGTGGACAATTTAATTATAAGGTTTTGTACAAAAAGGCTTGGAAAGCAAAACAAAAAGCCATTTCAAAAGTTTTTGGTGATTAGGAAGATTCATACGACCTTTACCAAGGTGGTTGGATAGGATGCTAGAATGTTGTATTGGGTCTACTTATAAACTTGAGACAACAGATTATGTGTCTAATAATGTCGTTGACGCACATTTTTGCAAGTTTTGTCGTTTGTTTTGGACATTCAAACCTGCTTGTGATGCATTCAACTACACAAAACCCATCATACAAATTGATGGAACATTTTTATATGGGAAATATCGAGGCACTCTACTAATCGCTACCACACAAGATGGCAATGCTCGTGTTTTACCAATTGCTTTTTTTTGTAGTTGAAGGTGAAACATTAAGTGATTGGTCATGGTTCTTGTTAAATATCAAGTCAAGGCATTTTTTAATATCAAATTGACACCAAAGCATCAAATCAGATATGGCAAATCAAAATAATGGTTGGCAACCACCTTATGGCTATCATGTCTATTGTATTCGTCACATTGCAAGCAATTTCAACCACCAGTTTAAAAATGTAAAACTCAAAGAAGAGATGATTCACATGGGTATAATATTATTTCCTTCTTATATTCTATGTTTTTCATAGTGCATAATATGTTATGCTATTACGTAATGTTGATATTTGTGGTAAAATTTAGACAGGCTACACAACTTACAAACATAACTTTGTTAAGAGGCTTGAACAACTAAGAGGATGCAACATCTCACTAAATGGGACTGACTCTCGAAGCTTCCCCAGTGGAGTCGCCATCTGTCGCCACCGGCCCGAAACGGGCTTTCGGCATTCGCGAAGGATGGTTGGACTCTTTTATTTGTTTAAAAGTGTGGATTGCTAGAATGACTTATTCTCAAACTGAGACCTCGTCAAACGAGCAATTTTATTAAAAGGCTCACCAATCCATATTAATCCCAAGCGGGACCCTCCATGGATTAGTGGTTTTCGCAAAAGGAGGGCTCGTGGAGTCGCCACCAATGTTTTACTCAAAACATTGGAAAAAGGGATAAGGCAATTGATTTTATAAATCAACTTTGGCCATTACAACCAGAGTCGGGTAAGGGAGTCGGTTACGCGTGGGGAAGGTGTTAGCACCCCACAGCGCCCCTTTCGGGTTCCCTATGACAGATTATTTCTAAAATAATAGCGTAAAATTACTAAATTACCCCTATTTATTATAAGCGATTATAAATTAACTATCTACATGATGACAGTTTAAATATGCACACAGAAAGCAGTAAAAGGAAGGATTTAAGAAGAAACCTCTTGAAGCGTGCTTTTATATATTGAGTAAAACTGGGAAGCTTTTTGGCGTTCCCTCGCTCTACAAGCTCGCTCGCTCCTTCCTAAAAACTTTTAACTATGGAAATCCGGAGGATTTCCCTTCGACTAGGTTCGAATCTCCAAGCTAAGTGCTCGGAATTCCAGAACTTCGTCGGATCGACTCCCAGAGAGATTTCTAGGGCAGAACACTGCTCAAAAACCCCAGAATACTCAAGGAGGGAGTCAAAACTGAGTCAAAAAGTGTGGAATGACGTCCAATGACGTCTTATTTATAGGAAACAGGCGCAGTACGGGCACTGGGGGTCAATACGGCCCGTATTGAAGATTTGTTCTTCAATACGGCCGTATTGAATTCAATACGGCCGTATTGAAGTTCAAAATCTTCAATACGGCCGTATTGATTTCAGTACGGCCGTATTGAAGTTCAAAACTTCAATACGGGCCGTACTGAGTCTCAAACAGGCCGTACTGAGCTTATTTCTTCCTATTTGCTTATTTTTGCTACTCTAAGACCTCTAAACCTACAGATAGTCATCCTTTGGCCTTCTAGGAGTCCTCCTGGTTGACTTTCCTTTGATCTTTGAGGGTCTTCGAGTCTTATTTCCGACCCGGACAATTTTAGGGGTCTACAGCTGCCCCCCCCTTTACTTAGTCAAACGGTCTTTTGGTGTACCGGCTGACAAGTAAAGGAGTTGACCCAATTGTCCGGGTGATGTGCCAACCTTCTGACTTGTAGCGTCTTCCGGTGGAAAATTATTGAGTAGCCTCTCCAGGTTGTTGCATACCTCGGCACTTCTGACAACCTCGGTAGCTAAGTTTAACACCAACGTGCCTCTGACGACGCTGATGGCTGAGTATTGTCTCTCCAGACCTTGAGTATTGTCTCTCCAGACCTTGAGTACTGTCTCTCCAGACCTTGAGTACTGTCTCTCTAGACCTTGAGTACCGTCTCTCCAGACTTTGTTTGAGTGCCGTCTCTCCAGACTTTGTTCGAGTACCGTCTCTCCAGACTTTGTTCGAGTACCGTCTCTCCAGACCTTGTTTGAGTACCGTCTCTCCAGACTTTGAGTACTGTCTCTCCAGACTTTGTTTGAGTACCGTCTCTCCAGACTTTGTTTGAGTACTGTCTCTCCAGACTTCGTTTGAGTATTGTCTCTCCAGACCTCGTTTGAGTATTGTCTCTCCAGACCTTGTTTGAGTATTGTCTCTCCAGACCTTGTTTGAGTACTGTCTCTCCAGACTTCGTTTGAGTATCGTCTCTCCAGACTTTGTTTGAGTACTGTCTCTCCAGACTTCGTTTGAGTATCGTCTCTCCAGACTTTGCCTCTCAAAGATGAGGTAGTTGAGTATAGTTTGTCTCCACAGTCCACAATGCTGCTTCGACGGTTTGTTTTTCTGATTTTGTGCCGCTGAGGGCTGGATAACGCAGGGATCCGTCTAGGGGATGTGCAGTCATTCATAGGTTCTTGTGTCCCAACTTGCATTGCTTAGTTGGTACCCATGGGAATTTTTGACTCCTTGGGGTGTAGACACAGATGCTCTCTCTCTGATTTGAGCGATGCCTTATGTTTGGCTGACGTCTTTTGACGTTGGTGGAGTATCCCGGTTATCCTTATTCGGGTGACTCTTTTTGATTTTCTGATTTTTACTGCCTCTGTGTAGGCTGTTATCCGCTGGGGATTCTGGATGTTGATTTTGTCTCCACAGTCCACGATGCTGCTTCGACGATTATTTTTGATTTTTATGCCACTGAGGGCTGGATAACGCAGGGATCCGTCTAGGGGATGTGCAGTTACTCATAGGTTCTTGTGTCCCAACTTTCCATTGAGTAGTTGGCGCCCATTGAGGAATTTCTGTTTCCTTGGGGTGTAGACACGAAGATGCTCTTTCTGAGATGAGCAGTGCCTTATGATTGGCTGACGTCCTTTGGACGTTGGTGGAGTATCCCGGTTATCCTTATTCGGGTATCTCTTTTGGGTTTTCTGATTTTTGTCGCCTCTGTGTAGGCTATTGTCCGCTGGGGGATTTTGTCATTCATTTTGATTAGCCTCTTCTGTTAGGCGTATCATCTTGACGCTTGATGTTTGGCTAAGAGCCAGATTCCACTTGGGGAATTGTTGTTGATTTTTTTATTTTCTTCTCCTTTTTGCAGGGATGCCTCTTGAGTAGGCGATTGGGGATTTGGGGATCTTATTGTATCCCAGAGTATTATTTAGGAAGCCTCTACAGGCTTAGCCTCGCTCAGCGCTTTGAGTCGGAGAGCTATCTTCCACTGAGGAAGTGTTAAGTCCTTTGACTTGTATATACTGTTTGGATGATCGCACTTCCATTGGGGATTGCGTCGATCTTGCTTTGATAGCTCTCGCTGGGGATTTTCCCGTGAGCTTGAGCTGAGGTTCCCTCTGGGGAGTATTATTTCTGCGAGCCTCTCCAGGCTCAGTTATTCTGCATACTGTGGAGGATGTGGAGTATTATTTTGGTAAGCCTCTCCAGGCTTAGTTATTCGGTACAAATTGTTTGTTGGATTTTCTATATCCTTGCCTTTTTTATTTTCGGCTTTTTCTGTATTTTGCCTTTTCTTCTGATTTGGCTTTTTCTGTATTTTGCCTTTTTTATGTTTTTGGCTTTTGCTGTACAGAAATTAAAAGTGCTAAAGAAATTAAATTCAGTTATTATGAGAGAGTATTATTTCGGCAAGCCTCTCCAGGCTCAGTTATTTTGTAGGAGTATTATTTCGGCAAGCCTCTCCAGGCTCAATTATTCTGAAGGAGTATTATTTCGACAAGCCTCTCCAGGCTCAATTATTTTGTGGGAGTATTGTTTCGGCAAGCCTCTCCAGGCTCAGTTATTCTGAGAGTATTCTTTCGGCAAGCCTCTCCAGGCTCAGTTATTCTGTATGAGTATTGTTTCGACAAGCCTCTCCAGGCTCAATTATTCTGAAAGAGTATTCTTTCGGCGAGCCTCTCCAGGCTCAGTTATTCTGTAATTTTCTTGTTGGATTTTTTGTACCCATGCCTCTTTTCCGTTTTCGGCTTTTTGTTGACTGCTGTCATACACAATCAATTTTTCCTATTTTCTATTTTATGCAATTGCCTCATGACGAGGTCTTTGAAAATTTCTTTATGGCCAATACGGCCGTATCCATTTCAGTACGCCCATGTTGAGTTGAAAATTTGTTCATAACCCCAATTTTGGTACGGGCGTACTGAACATGATACGGGCGTATTGTTTTTTTTTCTGAAGTTTATATTTTTTGTTTTTTGTTTTTTGTTTTTTGTTTTTTTGTTTTGTTTTTTTGTTTTTTTGTTTTTTTGTTTTTTTGTTTTTTTTGTTTTTTTGTTTTTTCAATAAACAGAGAATAAGTGATCTTCCAGTACACCTATCATCTGTATGCATGTATGCGGTATGATGCACCTAATTATATTTGATTCTTTTTTCAAAAGAATTAACCGATGCATTTTTCTGTTTGGATTTTGCCATTCCTCCAGACGGACTGTGCTCTGCCGATTTCTGTTACCGAGGAATGATGCGTATTTTGATTTTGGTGTCATCAACCAAATGATTCTTCCCTTTCTTTAAGAGATGTGTCAACCCTCCTATTGACCACTATATCTCCATGTTTCCACTAGATTATTCAAAAATCGTTGGGACAAGAGAGAAAAGAAGGAAAGGATATATTTTCAAAAGTTTGTGTTTTAGAGGGGATTATTTTATTTTTGAAAAATTGTTTTTGTAAGCATGGATGGCCAAGGTAGGCTTATTGTGTTTAGGTTTGTTTGTTTAAACACTTATGAGGTTAAGCACATCTTTGTTATTGTGCTTTGACAACTTGGATAGCTTTTCTTGAGCCCCTTTGTTGAATTCAATTGATGGTACCATCATGGATTTATTCTGTTTTTTCCTTTTTTTGATGGCTCTTACTTTTGCCTAAAACACCCATTTGTGGTGTCTTAGCGGGCTTTTTATTTTGTAACCCTAATTTTTGCCTAGGTCACCCTTTTGTGGGATTCCTAGCGGGTCTTTTGGTCTTATTTTGTAACCCTAACTTTTGCCTAGGTCACCCTTTTGTGGGATTCCTAGCGGGTCTTTTGGTCTTATTTTGTAACCCTAACTTTTGCCTAGGTCACCCTTTTGTGGGATTCCTAGCGGGTCTTTTGCTCTTTAGGATTTCTTTATCCATGATGGCACTTATTGATGCCAAGAAAAGGTGCTCCAAGCTGTCATGCACATTTCCACATAAAAATGATGCGGGTTTATTGATTATTAAGACGATTTTAACCTCATTTATGCTTATTCAAACAGGGTTAAATAATGTGGTTTAGAATTTTATTGCGAGCAAGAAAAGAAGCAATAAAGAATTAATGAAGAATGATTTTATTATAATCATAATGGAAACATGTGCCCTATCGAGGCTCGGGGGTCGGGCTGTCCCCGAGGAGTGATCTCTAATAGTCACTGAATTTACACATCCCTATTAGAAGGAAAAAAAAAACATTTTGACGACGACGACCGGCCTAGACGCTTGTGAACCGGCCTTCCTAAAGATCTGGCTTAAAGAACGTCGAGAAGGATCTTGATTCCTCTTCGTTCTTTGATCTTTGTTAGGGTTGTATCCTAACCCTTGTTTCCCCGGATTATCCTTGATAATGGGTAGCTCCGGGATTCCTTGGGAGTCCTTGCCTAATCCTTGTCCTGGCAAGTATCCGTTCTTGGTGAGCATGGAGGCTACCTTCTTCATTTCTCGGGGAAACGTTTTGACATTGGCGATTTCCAATGCTTGGAAGGCGGTTTCTAAAGCTTCCTCCGCTGCATCCACGTAAGGTATGGTGGATGGTTTGCTGATGAGTATGTCATCTTCATTTTGTACAGTCACCAGCTTGTCACCCACAATGGATTTGACTTTCTGGTGGAGCGTAGAGGGTACAGCTTTTGCATTATGAATCCAAGGTCGGCCGAGGAGACAGCTGTATGCAGGAGTAATATCCATCACTTGGAATTCGACGTTGAAGATAGTGGGTCCAATTTGGATTGGAAAATTGATCTCTCCCACCACTTCTCTTTTAGAACCATCGAAGGCTCGAACGATCATGTTGCTCGGGCGCATTTGGACTCCCTTGATTGCCAATTGCTTGAGCGTTCTTTTTGGCATTACGTTCAAGGAAGATCCATTATCTACCAAGACTTTTAGCGATGCGATACTCCTTGCACTTTATAGAGATGTGCAAGGGCTTGTTGTGGTTTGATCCCTCGGCGGGGATTTCTTCATCGATGAAGGTGAGGTGATCATTAGCCTTGATGTGACTAACAATCCCCTCAAACTCGTCTTGGGAGATAGTGTGCGACACGTATGCCTCGTTCAAGACTTTCAACAGATCTTGTCGATGCGGTTCGGAGCTTCGGATCAACGACGACAGCGTAATCTTTGCTGGCGTCTTATGAAGTTGATCCTCGATGGAGTACTCGCTCTATCGGATATACTTTAACAGCTCGTCTGTCTCCTCCTCAGATTCTTTTTCCTCGGTTTTCTTTTCTTCTTTTTCTTTATTCTTGGGGGCTTTATCATGAAGATCTTCGGGAGTGTAGATCCTGCCACTCCTAGTCATGCCCCCAAGTCCAGCGATGTTGGAGATATCGCTGTCGGCAGAAGAGTGGATGTCGTATATCCACGGCACAGCCTTATTTGATTTGCAAGGGAAAGGCCTTGGAACTGTGATCCTTAATGGTGTTGGACCTTCCCCTTTGTTTGTCTTGATTACCAACAACGGAGTTGATGTGCGCTCGCTTGGCGCGGTTGTTGGCTTACACTTAATAACAAATGGCGTGCGATCCATCTTGAACATACGCATCGATTATTTCTTTCTTTTTATTAATGTTTATTAATGAATTACTAGGAGGGATGTATGAAATGAATGACTCCTAGATCCCTCCATGATCTATATGCATGATATGAGATGATGATGTTGAATATGCATGCATTGTGTTTATTCAACTAAGCATTATCATGTTTTCGGGATGTTCCTAAGATGATGCATGATATTGCTTGGCTTGGATAAATAACCCTTTTTTTTTCTTTTTTTGGGTATTTTTATTTATTATTATTTTTTTTGTATTTTTGGGTGAAAAGGGAAACTACCTATATGAATGTGATGAAGGTAGATGTTAACACCATGTAATGGAAGATTCTTATTCCCATTTATTCTTATTTTAAAAAAAAAGAATGTTGTATGTTTAAATAATGCAATGTATGCTCATACAATGTCACATAATCAATGCACAAACAATTCACTCATCCACGAACAGTCACGAGCGAATCACGAGGTAGGGGTCTCCTGCAGAAAAGTGCATATTCAAGGAGGATCTAACTGTTCTCACTTGGTCAAAGGCCCCCAAGGTGCCCCCATTATAGGGACCCAATTCCTCTCATCGTAGGTCGATGGAAAGTTCCAACGCACCGTCGGATTCAAGTTCATGGTTATCACCTTGAGTGATGTTTTCCGACAACGGTCTCGTAGGCTCCTATAGACCCATTCAACCGGCCGTACTAACATCCACTCCCTATGGATTACCACTCATGCCCCCGGGTATAGAGGGAACTGTTGTGTGCAAAGGTTTGTGTGCAAATTTTATTTCAAACAATTGCGGAAATTTAAACAAACAACAGTTATTTAAAGCCATATATATAAAGCATGTTATCATACAAGCAAGGGGTAATAAAGTAATTTTAACTATTATTTGTTAAAAATAATCTGTCACTAAATGGGACTGACTCTCGAAGCTTCCCCAGTGGAGTCGCCATCTGTCGCCACCGGCCCGAAACGGGCTTTCGGCATTCGCGAAGGATGGTTGGACTCTTTTATTTGTTTAAAAGTGTGGATTGCTAGAATGACTTATTCTCAAACTGAGACCTCGTCAAACGAGCAATTTTATTAAAAGGCTCACCAATCCATATTAATCCCAAGCGGGACCCTCCATGGATTAGTGGTTTTCGCAAAAGGAGGGCTCGTGGAGTCGCCACCAATGTTTTACTCAAAACATTGGAAAAAGGGATAAGGCAATTGATTTTATAAATCAACTTTGGCCATTACAACCAGAGTCGGGTAAGGGAGTCGGTTACGCGTGGGGAAGGTGTTAGCACCCCACAGCGCCCCTTTCGGGTTCCCTATGACAGATTATTTCTAAAATAATAGCGTAAAATTACTAAATTACCCCTATTTATTATAAGCGATTATAAATTAACTATCTACATGATGACAGTTTAAATATGCACACAGAAAGCAGTAAAAGGAAGGATTTAAGAAGAAACCTCTTGAAGCGTGCTTTTATATATTGAGTAAAACTGGGAAGCTTTTTGGCGTTCCCTCGCTCTACAAGCTCGCTCGCTCCTTCCTAAAAACTTTTAACTATGGAAATCCGGAGGATTTCCCTTCGACTAGGTTCGAATCTCCAAGCTAAGTGCTCGGAATTCCAGAACTTCGTCGGATCGACTCCCAGAGAGATTTCTAGGGCAGAACACTGCTCAAAAACCCCAGAATACTCAAGGAGGGAGTCAAAACTGAGTCAAAAAGTGTGGAATGACGTCCAATGACGTCTTATTTATAGGAAACAGGCGCAGTACGGGCACTGGGGGTCAATACGGCCCGTATTGAAGATTTGTTCTTCAATACGGCCGTATTGAATTCAATACGGCCGTATTGAAGTTCAAAATCTTCAATACGGCCGTATTGATTTCAGTACGGCCGTATTGAAGTTCAAAACTTCAATACGGGCCGTACTGAGTCTCAAACAGGCCGTACTGAGCTTATTTCTTCCTATTTGCTTATTTTTGCTACTCTAAGACCTCTAAACCTACAGATAGTCATCCTTTGGCCTTCTAGGAGTCCTCCTGGTTGACTTTCCTTTGATCTTTGAGGGTCTTCGAGTCTTATTTCCGACCCGGACAATTTTAGGGGTCTACAATGGTCATACTTGGACAGTAGTTCTTAATGAACGAAAATGTGAGTGTGGTGTTTTCCAAGCTTACAAATATCCATGTTCACATGCCATTGCTGCATGTGCTTATGTTCGCATAGATCCCTTTATGAATGGTTATTTACATGCCCAAATTTAAATTAAGCGATTAACCCTTAAATGTCTACATATTTTCTTTTATTATAACAATATTTAAAATAAAAGAAGTGAAAGATGGAGCAAGAGATTGATGAGAAATACCTCGTAACAACCTTTATTAGATCTTCAACTATGGAGACTTTTAGGCGCTTTTTGGCTACCTTTCACACTACAATATGACTCACAAAACTCAATAAATATAATAGGGGAGAGAGAGAGAAATTTCGAGCTCTAAAGAGTCTTGGATGAAATTTTGTGCCCTTGAGAACTTTGCTCGAGACTACTATTCATAGACATCAAAAAGTTGCCAGAACGGCCCATTCCAGATTCAGAACGGCCCGCTCTGGATCTATACGTTATGTGTTAATTTCGCCTCCTAGAACGGCCCGTTCTGAAACTAGAACGGCCCGTTCCAGAGTTGAGTTTAACACATAAATGCCTATGCTGAAATGGCCCGATCGAAACTAAGGTTTTAGGCCTTTTTTGTAACTTGGAACGACCTGTTCCAGTTTTGGGAATGGCCCGTTCCAAACTTAGGTTTTAGCCTTTTTTTAGAAACTTGGAACGGGCCGTTCCAAACTAGGGTTTTAGGCCCTTTTTGTAACTTGGAACGGCCCGTTCTAGTTTGGGAACGGCCTGTTCTAGGCTACTAAAACCAACTTATTTGGGATTTAGGCTTTCTGATGTCATGTCATGTTGTTTCCATGCTTCGGGAGCTTTTTTCCTTGATAATAGATGTCCATTTCATTGCTTTTGGGGGTCTGGACAAAATTGGGTGTCTACAGCTGCCCCTCTTTACTTGTCCTTTGGAATAGCTATGTGTTGATTTTCCAAAGGCAAGTAAAGACGTAGACATTTCGTCCAGGTCTTCTCTCCATCTCTTTGTCTTGGCGCTTCTATGTTGCTTCCCTTGGATAGGTGTATTTGCTTGTATCCTTACCCTTTTAGAGCAACTAAGTGTTGGGTTGCGTACTCTATTGGGTAACAAGGGTGAAAAATTATACACCTGATCTTCAGTCTTTGAGTAGATGCTCAATTGTTTCTCTTGTGATAGTGAGGTGAAAATTTAGATCTTCACTCTTGCTTTGACAATAGATACCTTCACGTTGTTTCTTTCGCATAGACGGTGTTCCCTATATCCTTGCCCCTTGGAGCAACTGAGTGTTGGGTTGTATGCTCTGTTGGGTGTCAAGGATGGTAAACCGAAACATTTAGGCTTCAAGATCCATGTGAAAGCCCCATGTCGCTTCTTTTGTTACTGCATCTGAATCTTCTCCTTTACTTCAACAGTGTAGATGCCCCCTACATCATTTCCTTCGGGTAAATGGTACTTTCCTATATCCTTGCCCTTTGAAGCAACTGAGTGTTGGGTTATATTCTCCGTTGGCTGTTCAAGGATGGTAAACCGAAACATCTAGGCTTCTGGTCTTAATGTAGATGCTTCCTACTGCTTCTGCTTGTCTCATGGTAGTTTGTTCCTTTATTTGTAGCTTGTTGAAGAGGGAGTATTATCTTAGCTCAGCTTCGCTCACGGCTTTGTCGTATACCGGATTGGGAGGTGACTACAGTCTCTCCAGACTTTTCCCTCACAACTCTATTGTATACTGAATTGGGAGGTGAGTATAGTCTCTCCAGACCTTTTCCCTCACGGCTTTGTCGTATACCGGATTGGGATGTGAGTACAGTCTCTCCAGACCTTTCCCTCACGACTTTGTCGTATATCGGATTAGGAGGTGAGTCTAGTCTCTCTAGACCTTTTCCTTCACGGCTTTGTCGTATACCGGATTGGGATGTGAGTACAGTCTCTCCAGACCTTTCCCTCACGGCTTTGCCGTATAACGGATTGGGAGGTGAGTACAGCTCTCCAGACCTTTCCCTCACGGCTTTGTCGTATACCAAATTGGGAGGTGAGTACAGTCTCTCCATACCTTTCCCTCACAGCTTTGTCGTATACCAAATTGGGATGTGAGTACAGTCTCTCCAGACCTTTCCCTCATGGCTCTATCGTATACCGGATTGGGATGTGAGTACAGTCTCTCCAGACCTTTCCCTCACGGCTTTTTCGTATACCAGATTGGGAGGTGAGTATAGTCTCTCCAGACCTTTTCCCTCACAGCTTTGTCGTATACCGAATTGGGATGTGAGTACAGTCTCTCCAAACCTTTCCCTCACGGCTTTGTCGTATACCGGATTGGGAGGTGAGTACAGTCTCTCCAGACCTTTCCCTCACGGCTTTGTCGTATACCGAATTGGGAGGTGAGTACAGTCTCTCCAGACCTTTCCCTCACGGCTTTGTCGTATACCGGATTGGGATGTGAGTATAGTCTCTCCAGACCTTTCCCTCATGGCTCTATCATATACCGGATTGGGAGGTGAGTACAGTCTCTCCAGACCTTTCGCTCACGACTTTGTTGTATACCAGATTGGAATGTGAGTACAGTCTCTGCAGACTTTTGTTGTATTTTGAGGAAATTGTCGGTGCCCTCATTAGTTTGCTTGATTTGTGGTAGAGTTTTTTTTTCTAAATTTCATTTTTTTTAGCTTCGGCTCTTTCATGTTTGAAGCTTACCTTTTTCTGCTATTTTTCTAAATGCTTCGGCTTTTTCAACATATACGAAGCTTGCCTTTTTTCATGTTGTTGCTTTTGCTCTTTATTGTCATCATTGGTGGAGGAATCACATCCCATGATGATTTTATTTGCTGAATCTTTATTGATGAGTATTATTTTGGAAGCCACTCTTGGCTTTGGTTAGGAAGTCAATCCTGGTCTTGGCATTTTCTTGGATCATCCTTCATTCAGTTGAGGAGTAGGGCGCGATGGCCTCTTCATGCTTATGGGTTTGCTTATTCGGTCGATTCCATTCTATTCCACTATTGATATGTCTTTTCTTAGTGGGCACATAGAATTACTTGGGGTTGCCATTTGACACTGCTTTGACTCATGCTTGGCTATTGAGATTTTACGAGTGTTTTGTCCTGATGACTCCTTCTGACCCATAGCAAGTAGCATGCATGGATGCATGGATGCAATGAAAATGCAAGACAGGAATGATTCTTTTATTTATTCCATTTTTTTTGTAACGCCCTTCCATATGCCCCTAACTCATATGCATGCGATGCAGTTTATGCTCATGTGTTTAGTCCTAAATATGCAATTCAATTTTTTTTGTCAGGAAATTTACTTGTGCACGTTAAGGTTAAAGTTGACGATTCCTTTTTATTCATGCCGTTTGTGATTATTGCCGGGATATGTTCTTTTGAACTCAAGGTTTCAGTGGCTCCTCAATTATCAGTGTGTAGTCAAACGTCTCTAAACTCCGTTTGGGGACATCTTAGCCTTCCCTCTGTGAGTATTCACTGTGCATTTTCCATGTATCTTTTCAGTACCATTTTAATGCCATAAGGGTCAAGAGAAAAGAAGAAAAGGGATGTTTGTATTTTTTTCAAAAGGTTGTTAGAAGGGATTTTTTCAAAAGGGGTTTTTAGAAGAATGGATGGCCAAGGTGGGCTTTAGTGTTTATGCCTTTTTTTAGTGTTTATGTCGTTCCAAACTTAGGTTTTAGCCTTTTTTTAGGAACTTGGAACGGTCCGTTCCAAACTAGGATTTTAGGCCTTTTTTGTAACTTGGAACGACCCGTTCTAGTTTGGGAACAGCCCGTTTCAGGCTACTAAAACCAAATTATTTGGGCTTTAGGCTTTCTGATGTCATGTTCTGTTGTTTCCATGCTTCGGGAGCTTTTTTCCTTGATAATAGACGTCCATTTCATTGCTTTTGGGGGTCTGGACGAAATTGGGTGTCTACAATATGTACCAGATGAAGGTGGTAAATATGTATCACATGGAGATGAAACATAAGCAGCAGAAGTAGGACTTTCTCTACTAGTATCACCTGAAGTATATACATATTGACTATAACCCCTAGATGGTGTCATTGGATAAGCGTAATAACTACCTGTAGGGGGGTCAAGTGATGGCACAGATATATCTATAGGCTAGTGATCCACACGCCTGCGTCAACGTCCAAGGCCATGACCCTCTTGTCGGCCCGCATCAATATCTTCCACAACAACTACTTCAGGCTCATCATGTGATGGTGGTGGAGCACCTGTAGTGGGATATTGAAGTCGGTGAAATTCACAATATACCTTTAAGTAGTTAGCAAGATTATTACTCAATTCTTCCATTGAAAAACTGTTTCTAGGTTCTGTTTTGACCTTATGATACATTTCCTCAATATTTTCCTCCTATAAATAAAAATATAGTTAATTTTATATGTTCAACTTAATATAAAACACAAATATAAACAACCAAAACAATTAATTATAAAACATTTATTGTTATATATGACTTACCACATAACCTTATTTTGCAGTAATGCACCCAATTGAATGTCTGATGTGTCTTTTATACCACACCTTGTACTCTAAACTACTACTTAAATGTGTAGTAGTACAAGCTTCTTGTGTCCAAACACGATCTAAACTTGTTTCTCACTCGTGTACAAAGATAGCGTGCTGAACTCGCCAATCAATATCATTTTTGCCACATAGAGTTAGATCATGCAAATTGTAACGCCATGGAAATATCGAGCTATTTGGTATATATACTTTATGTATATATATATATATATATATATATATATATATATATATATATGTATATATGTATATATGTATATGTATATATATGTATATATATGTTGTTTTTATGGATTTGGGTTGCATTGTAGATGTGTTGATTTGAGGTGTACTTACCTTTGTGCATATTATACATTTAGGTGGTTTTGATTAGTTATTTGGATTCATGATTGATTTCATAGAATGAGACGAGATATAGTTGTTTTGAGATGTTTATATAGGCATGTGTATCATGAGCGTGGTGAATGATGCATTGTACACCATTATACTGAATTGGTACTAAGAGGGAAGAAGACTGATCACCTTCCTTCTCATCTTAGTTAAGTAAAGTATTGTGGCATGCAACTCATTATTCCAAGAGTATGTATATGAATGTGATGTTTTTTGTATGTTAATATATGTTGCATTTCATATGGTGGTGAGTTGTGAGTATTGAATAGAAAGGAGTAGGAATGGTAGGAAATTAGAGGATAGGAACATAAGATAAATTTGGCTTTCTGAGTGAATTTGAAGTTGTTTTAGAGCTTAGGAAGTTGAAATATTTCAAGGAGTAGGATATTTAAGGTGAATAGGTGCTAAGGGTGAAATTTGGAAATTTTGGAAAATGGTTATATATAAGGACTTAGGACTAGAGGATTTCATTTGTCAAATAGAAACAGTTTCTAGAGAGAGGAAGTAGAGAGAGAAGATCTGGTCCAGAAGGAAGCTGAGAATACATTTGGGAAGTTTATCAAGCCGGGATCAATCTTCGCAACTGGAATTTCAAGAGATTTAGTCTATAAAGCCTTGAAAAGTGGGATCGAAGTTTGAGTTGGGATTTGAGGATCTAGTTCAAATCTTTCATTTCTGAGGTTTCTAAGGTAAGGGTAGTATACTTATAAGATTTAATCTAGTATGTATAGATTTGAAATATCACATTGATTCCATGTTTATTGCATGATTAAGGTTGGATTGAGCTGAAAGGGTTTGGTTGGGTTTCTTCATTATTTTCATGGATTAATTGTTAATACTTGATTTTATCACTTAATATGTTGTTTTTGGATGGTGTTTATACTCTATAATGGTTCGAAATCATGTAATTTGGTTTGGGATTCATGATGGGATGGATTTGAGGGTGGAAATCAGAGTTTTTGAACTTTCGACGCACTGTCTGATGCATGCACGCTGAGCGCACACGACGACGCACTGAGTGCACTGAAGAATAGAACTTTTTGTTCAAGATGCATGTTGAGCGCATGCGACAACGCGCTGAGCGCATTGAAGAACAGGGCTTTCTGTCTCGAGTGCGCTAAGCGCACAGGTCTATGTGCTGATCGGGCAGCTTCTAGTGGCTCTCTGTCTGAAGAGCGCTGAGCGCACTGGTCTATGCGTTGAGCGCCTATAGCCATGGGCTGAGCGGATTTGGTGACGAGTTGAGTGGGCAAAGCCTGATAGGCTCCCAGTTTTGGTTGCGTTGAGCGCAAATACCGCTACGCTGGCGCGTGGTCTCTTTGAGGAAAACCTTTTATAATTGAGTTTTTACGAAACTTTTAAATGTTGAATTATACCATCTTTTGATGTTATATATTTGGTATGGAATGTGGCATAATTATGGAAAAGATTGCATGTAATTATGGAATATGCTTATATGTGTTTGGTTTGGAAAGCTAATAGGACTTAGAGGAGTAAGGTTATGGTATGGATTAGGAGATCTCTTGGTGAGGTCTGGATATAATCTTTTGGAAAATATGGAATTTGGGGGTCACATGGTGAGGATCCCAATATGGAGCTTTTCCAAAGATTATATAATAAACCACTTCAAATGTTAAGTGGATTCTGAAGTACTCCTCTAAGCATTCTATTTGTTATCGGTATGGGGGCAAGGTCGAGTCATACCGATGGATGAAGTGGTCGGGATCACTAGGGTTACGTAACGACGTAATCCAACTGTGTATTTTCCATGAGAGGTTAGGTGTGTGACATGGGCAAGTGACATTTTCACAAACTCAACACTTGGGTTGGATGTGTTGAGGCCAAAATTTGGTTTGGATGTGTTGGCTACTTCATAGGATTATACAGTGGTGTGACTTTGGTTTGGATATGGAATATGTATGCATTTGGTATGGATTGTATACATTGGTTATGGATTCTTTATTATTATGGAATATGCATGCATTGGTATGGATGTGTATACATTGGATTTTGGATTTGTTTATATTGGCATGGAGATGGGCATGTAATAATGTTGGCATTCCCTTGGTATGGATAAATGTTAATGATGAATATCTAGTTTGATGATATTTCATCTATATTGTATTATGGTTGGTTTTATACGTGCTAACCCTTATATTTCCATGATGTGGACTGTGATGATCTCATTATGTGGGGGAGCAGATCAAGTGTGAGGCTTTAGGATGGCAAGGAGTCTTTTGGTAGCTGCTTTGAGAAGTGGCTAGATTTAGAGCTTGACATGTACCTAGGGTGTCTTATTTTGATGTTTTCTTGATGTTGTATCTATATTATCTTTTGGATGACTGTATAACCTTTGATGGAACATCTTGAAGAAGATTGTTGTTTCTCCAAGTTGAACCGTCCAAATCCCTTCTTCTCTTGAGTTTTTTCCCATCAATGGATGAATGAAGGAGATTCAAGCTTCAAAGCTTGAAGATGTAACTCAAAGTGGTTCGGTTTCTCTAGAAGGAGAGAGACTTGAGGAACCAAGCACAAAGGAGAAGTTCCTTTGTGAAGCTTCTAGGAGAAGGAAAATTCTCCATGATTTTAGAGACTCTTGAATGAGAGAAAATTTCTGAATTCTTATTCTGATATATGTCAAAAGTGTGGTACAAGGTAAGGTTTACAAATATATAGGGAGAGGTAGCTTAGGGAGCAAGCTAACCTTAACCATGGTTCACTAGGAACAATGGTAAGGTTACTTGACTGTCCAAGTGAGTCTAGAAACTTGTGGAGCAAGCTTCTCACTTAGTTTGCTTGGGAAGCAAGCTAAGGAGAAGCTTGTAGCACAAGCTTCTCAAGCTTAGATGAGTGAAGAGGAAATTCGGCCAAAAATGAGAACTAAGGCTAGGCGACCATTTAGGCTAGTTTGCTCCAAACCGGTTTTTTTGAAAAATGTTGATTTGGTTTAGTTAGGTTCATCCAATGTTGATGAGACCTAGCTAAATCAAATCCTTGAAAAATTAGGAGCAAAACAAGTCTAATATGTAAAATTTTGCCTAGGCCCAATTCTGGCCCAATTACTAATCACATCCTCAAGCATTGCTAATTGCCAACCCCCTCTCCTACTACTGAAAAATAGAAAAATAATGTACTTCAAGGTTAGGTTAAATGGAGTCAAAGTTCCCAAGTAACCTATCCTAGAAACAATATACAATGAGAAATAAAAGGAAATAAAGTACCTCACAAATACAAAAACAAAAATAGACCTATACAAGGAAACTATGTACAATTTATATACAATTAGAACTAGGCCTTCTCTTCATGATAGAGTAGTCCAAGTGAAGAGTACCTTGGGCTTAGAAAGCCCACTAGTCTTCAAGTTGTCCAACTCTTCCTGTATGCGCCTGGCCATAGCTCTAGTGATTGGGCCCTTGGCCCATGGTCCATCAACCTTACTGTTGATAACCCTTTTATAAAATCACGTTTTATATGATGAAAACAATTTGTACGATTTAGACTATTTTCACTCTAGGATAGCTGGAATGTGCTCTCTTTTCTTTTCATTTTATATTTATTTTGAATTGTTCGGTTGCTTGTTGATGTGATGGCCTAAGTCGGGTCGTTACACTTGTTGGTATCAGAGATGGTCAAGTCTCTTTAGGATTTGTGGGAAATGGTCTTGTTGTGTTTCTAGTTTGAGGAAATGTATTTTGAAAAGGAATTTCTTATGTGTTTTAGTGTAAACTCATGGGTTCCTTGATCTTTTATCTTAATTAGGATGGTTGGTAGGGGAAACCATTCTAATCCTTCTTCAGGTGTGGATGAGTGATGAGTCATTATTTTCCCTTATTTTCTTACCTTTCTGTACTTATTTTAATCTCTGATTTGTGCTTAATTGTTTATATTCTGCATTGTTTTCTATTTGGGCTTTAATTAGACCGATAATTCATATTTTAACTAATTTGAATTTCCTGAATCTAATTATTCCAAATTTTATTTTCAGGGCAGTTTAATAATTATTTGGGCTTGGAATTAATTTCTGGACTTCAAGTGGAGCTGCCACGTCATCTGCCATGTCACTGCTACACCATTTTCCACCTCAGTATTCATTTTTAGTTTTTAGTCTATTTTATTATAGTTGGGTCAGACTTGTAATTATTGGGGGGCCCAATTTCGTTTCTAGGTCATAGGTGCCTAGCGTAGGGCTGACTTGGCAGCCACTAGCAAAAGGAATAATCTGATGTGACTACGTGAGGGGGCTGCCTCCTTCTTTGTTCCTGAACTTTTTGGCTTCCCTATTGTTCTTTCTTCCTTTTTACATTTTGCTTCTTCTTTGCTCTGGTTGTAATGGGAGACTCCATTTTCATTTGAAATACAGATTACTCATTTCGTTTTCTCTTCTCTGCCTTGCATTTTCGTTTTCCTTCTCTTCTCTGCCTTGCATTTTCGTTTGTGTTCCTGAGTTGTTTTAATGGAAGGCTAAAAACCCCTTGGTTGGCTTCTTGTTGCGGATTGTAATCTCTGTTTGAGGTTCGGTTATGGTTGTATATCTCTGTTCTACTTTGTCTTCTTCATTTAACCTCTGTATCACGGTTGCTTAATCTGTGAAGAGGTTGATGTTGTATACGTTTGCTTAATTTGTGTAGGGAAATCTTGAGTTAATCTTCGCTTAGTTGGTTAACTCGGATGGAACAAGGATTAAGTGGTTAATAGAGTAATCTTTTGAGAACCAGGGATAAAAGAGTTGGAATCCGAACAAGGAGCTAATCTATTTTACTTGTTGTGTTATCTGTGTTTATTGTGTTACAAACTGAAAATTCTGAACCAAACCCCCCCTCCGTGTGTTTAAGCCTTTAACAGTAAAAGACGGTCCTTGGGAGACGACCTAGGAGTCACTTCCTAGTACTACATTTAATTGCATTTATTTGACCGGATACGGCTTCGATCAAATTTGGCGCCGTTACCGGGGACCATCGATTCCTGTTAGAGGCTGTTTTTTTGTGTGTTATTTTTTCTTGTTGTGTTCTGTTGTGTGTTTTGTGTTTTAGAGCTCTGTTATGTTATGTGTGTAGTGTATTAGTGTATCAGTGTATCAGTTTTTGTGTATCAGTTTTTGTTTCAATTTTGTATGAATTTTGTGTATCAGTTTGGTGCTTGCGTTTTTGTGTGTCATTACATGTTATGTTGTGTATTTGTGTTTGTTATTAGTCTCCCCAGGTGTAGCAAGTAAGCCAGTTGAAGAATTAGAGAGAACCAATGAACAGTAAACCAATGGAACAGTAACTCGAATTTGGTTTTGGTGCAATTGCTGTCATGTGTTTGTCATAGCTGATCTTTATTGCATTTGATAGCCCATTGTTAACCAATTATATTGATTCCATTTGGTGTGCTAAAATCATTGTTCTGTTGATTTTCAAATCTGGTGCAATTTCGTGGTACATTCTGGTGCAATTTTGGTGCATGTGAATAGTGCTGAATAGTAGCAATTTTCCAATTAATTGTGATTTTTGGTTTTGATAGCTAGACTCGTTATTTTTTTCTCAAATTTTTTGTGGTAACTTCTTTCAACCTAGATTTTGTGTAAAAAATAGCTAGGGCACCCAGTTTGGTCAAGATTTGAAGATACCAAAATTTTAAAAAAAAAATTCAGCAAAACATCAAAGGGCCATAACTTTGGCTCTGGTTATCGGAATTAGGCAAACTTTTTTTTCAATTTGTGTAGAAAAAATAGATCTATCAAAGGCGGTGTGGCCCCAGTAGATTTTCCAAAAAAGCCCTTTTACTATTTTCTTTCTAATTTTGAATTTTTATGTCCCTATTTTTCCAAACTTTTCTTAGGTTTTTAAAATAGTTAGGTTTTCAATTTTGCTCTCAACTTTTTTGTGGTAGTCTCTAATGATTTTAGGGTGATATTGGTGCATTGGTTTTGATAGTTTCCAAATTTGCATGAAAATTCTAATTATTTTTTTGGTAGTTTTTACCGTTCACTGTCACTATTCATGCAGTAGTTCATGTAGTGCATGACTAGGAGTAACCCCGATTTTTTGCACCAATTTGATCCTGAGATTGATAGGTCATTCCATAGATTAATTAGAGATCATATCATTCCATCTTTAGATAGTGTTAGTCATAGTCTTAGTGATAGTCTTAGTGTAAGTGTTACATCTGAGCTTGATTCAATTCAAACAGAAAACATGGGTGAACAACCTTATAATGGACCCCGTGAGAGGACTCTTAGGGAGATGGCTGCACCTGATTTTACTTATGAGAGTTTGTGCAGTCAATATCCTGAAGAAGATGTTCCTTTTGTGCTTAAAACTGGACTAATCCATTTGTTGCCCAAGTTTCATGGTCATGCAAGTGAGGATCCACATAAACATCTGAAGGAGTTCCATATTGTTTGTTCTACCATGAAGCCTCCTGATGTTCAAGAGGATCACATTTACCTGAAGGCATTTCCACATTCATTGGAGGGAGTTGCTAAAGACTGGTTGTATTATTTGGCTCCCAGGTCCATCACTAGTTGGGATGTTCTTAAAAGAATGTTTCTGGAGAAATTTTTCCCTGCCTCAAGGACCACTACAATCAGAAAAGATATATCAGGGATCAGGCAACTAGGCGGAGAGAGCTTGTATGAGTATTGGGAGAGATTTAAAAAATTATGTGCAAGCTGCCCCCACCACCAGATTTCTGAACAGCTCCTATTGCAGTACTTTTATGAGGGCCTGAATAGCATGGAGAGGAGTATGATTGATGCTGCCAGTGGAGGAGCCCTTGGTGACATGACTTCGGCTGAGTCTAGGCACTTAATTGAAAAAATGGCCTCCAATTCTCAGCAGTTTAGCACCAGGAATGATGCTATTGTGCTCAGGGAATTAATGATGTAGCTGCTGATTCTTCTTCATCTGCAGATAGGAAGCTTGAGGGGAAGCTTGATACCTTGGTCAATTTAGTCACTCAACTTGCCATGAACCAGAAATCTTCATCTGCATCTGTGGCAAGGGTTTGTGGCATTTGCACGTCAAATGAACATCATACAGATTCATGTCCATCATTGCAGCAGCCTTCTGATGTTCATGCTCCTCAAGCATATGCTGCAAATATTTACAACAGACCTCCTGTCCTGTAGCAACAGCAGCAGAGTTATGACCTCTCCAGTAATAGGTACAATCCAAGTTGGAGAAATCATCCTAACCTCAAATGGTCTAACCAGCAGCAGCAACAACAGCCATCCCCTCCCTTCCAAAATAATGTTGGTCCTAGTAGATATGTACCTCCTCCTATCCAACAGCAACAGCAGAGACAACATGAAGCTCCTGCACCACCAACTCCTCAACCTTCTACTTCTGAACCTTCATTGGAGGAGTTAGTGGGGCAGATGACTCTTCAGAATATGCAATTCCAGCAAGAGACTAGAGCTTCCATTCAGAGCTTGACCAATTAGATGGGGCAGATGGCCACTCAACTTAATCAGGCACAGTCTCAAAATTTAGATAAGTTGCCTTCACAGACTGTGCAGAATCCAAAAAATATGAGTGCCATCACATTGAGGTCAGGGAAACAGATTGACATACCCACTGCAGTACCTCCACCTCCATCTGCACCAGTACCAGTTCCAGCAGCTGCACCTAAACAAAATGATGAACCAGTTGGTGCCCAAAATTCTCATGCAGGTGGACCTTCTTTCAACACCAATTCTGATTTGCAGCAGCCTCCTATCCCTCTTACATTTCCTCCTAAATTGATTCCAAGTAAAAAGATGGAAGAGGTGGATAAGGAGATATTGGAGACCTTTAGGAAGGTGGAGGTGAACATACCTCTACTAGATGCCATCAAGCAAATTCCCAGATATGCTAAGTTTCTGAAGGAGTTGTGCACTCATAAGAGGAAAATGAAGGGCAATGAGAAAATCAGCATGGGCAGAAATGTCTCAGCACTCATAGGTAAATCTGTTCCGCACATTCCTGAAAAATGTAAGGACCCAGGTACATTCTGTATACCTTGCATTATTGGTAACAGTAAATTTGAAAATGCCATGCTTGATTTGGGTGCTTCAATAAATGTCATGCCTCTGTCCATTTTTAAATCTCTGTCTCTTGGTCTTATGCAACCTACGGGTGTGGTGATACAGTTGGCAAATAGGAGTGTTGCCCACCCTACAGGTTTCATTGAGGATGTCTTAGTTCGGGTTGGTGAACTAATTTTTCCTGCTGATTTCTATGTGCTTGACATGGAGGAGGGATTCGCCCATGGTTCCGCCCCAATCATTTTGGGTAGACCATTTTTGAAAATAGCCCGAACTAAGATTGATGTGTATGCTGGCACCTTATCTATGGTATTTGGGGATATTGTTGTTCATTTTAATATTTTGGATGCCATGAAATTTCCTTCTGAAGATCATTCTGTTTTTCGTGCTGAATTGATTGATAATCTAGTTGATGAGCACATTCATGATTTTGATTCTTCTCATGCTAAGAAGCATTCATTTTCATTTGATTTGTATAGTTGCCTTTCATGCATTGAGTTTGAATCTGAATATGAGTCTGAATGTGAAACTGATTATGAGGCATCAGAATTTCACACTTTGGGTGTTGTACCTCTTGCTCTTGATTTTATACAGTCAGAATGCACTAACCATGTTGCAGGAAGTACAAAAGAATCTGACTTGCAGGTTGAGGTACAGGCTGCGAAATCCCTTCTCCCTTCTTTGGTTCCTTCTGATGTTCAGCCACCACCCACACCAGAATTAAAGCCTCTACCAGAAAACCTCAAGTATGCTTACTTGGAAGATGATGAGAAGTTTCCAGTGATCATTTCCACCTCCCTTGATGTTGTTCAAGAGGAGAAATTGTTGCACGTTCTTAAAAAGCATAAGAAAGCCATCGGTTGGACCCTGGCGGACATTCCTGGTATCAGTCCATCCACATGCATGCACAGAATATTACTAGAGGATGGAGCTAAACCAGTGAGACAGCCCCAGAGGCGACTCAACCCTGTCATTTTGGAAGTTGTGAAGAAGGAGGTGACCAAGCTTCATCAAGCTGGGATCATTTATCCTATATCAGATAGTCAGTGGGTGAGTCCGGTCCAGGTGGTCCCCAAGAAGACAGGTCTCACTGTTGTGAAAAATGAGAGGGATGAGCTCATTCCCACTAGAGTGCAAAATAGTTGGAGGGTCTGCATCGACTACCGGAGGCTCAACCAAGCAACAAGGAAAGATCATTTTCCTCTGCCCTTCATTGATCAGATGCTTGAGCGTCTGGCAGGTAAATCTCATTACTGTTTTCTTGATGGGTTCTCTGGTTATTTTCAGATTCATATTGCTCCTGAGAATCAGGAGAAGACCACATTCACCTGCCCTTTTGGTACTTTTGCCTATAGAAGGATGCCTTTTGGCCTATGCAATGCCCCTGACACATTCTAGTGGTGCATGCTCAGTATTTTTAGCAATTTTCTTGAAAATTGCATAGAGGTGTTTATGGATGATTTTACTGTTTATGGATCCTCTTTTGATGCATGTTTGGATAGTTTGGATAGAGTTCTAAATAGATGCATTGAGACTTGTAGACACCCAATTTCGTCCAGGAGGCAAACAAACAGCAAGATAGGACATCAGAGGGCCCAAAGGCCCAAACCAATTTTTTGTGTCCCGGAACGGACCGTTCCAAAATCAGAACGGGCCGTTCCCAAGTCCGGAACGGGCCGTTCTCGATCAGAACGGGCCGTTCTAGGTTTCTAAAATGCCTAAAAAGATATAGGTTGGAACGGTCCGTTCTAGACTAGAACGGGCCGTTCTGAACCAATCAAATGGCCTAAAATGTGTATCCCAGAATGGGCCGTTCTGAAATCAGAACGGGCCGTTCTGGTTCCCTGGAATGGCCCGTTCTGATTTCAGAACGGGTCGTTCTAGGGTACGAAAATACTACATAACGGCTATAGCCAGAACGGGCCGTTCCAGTTTCGGAACGGGCCGTTCTGGACCCTGTCTGAAGCCTATAAATAGAGAGCTTGGGCACATTTCTGGAGGACCTCAAAAATTTCGTCCAAAGCTTCATAGAGCTCGAAATTTCTCCCTTTTTTTTCTCTCTCTCTCCTATTGTACTTCTTGAGATTTTGTGAGGCATTGTAGTGTGAAAAGTTGCCATAAAACACCTAAAATTCTCCATAGTTGAAGATCTAATAAAACTTGTTACGAGGTATTATTCATCAATCCCTTGTTCTATTTTTCTCTTCTTTTATTTTAATTATTGCTAGCATAAACGCAATCATGTAGATTTTTTAGGGTTCAACCGTGTAATTTAATTTTCATGTAAATAATCATTAATAAAGAGGATTAAATATTTTAATTATTATTATGTTATCTTCATCATAGGGTACCGATTTAGGGCGTTGTAGGGGTGCTTAATACCTTCCCTACACGTAACCGACCTCCGAACCCAATTCTGGTTATCAAGACCATTATTGGACTTTTAAAAACCTTTTCTTTTTCCAATGTTTTGAGTAAAACATTGGTGGCGACTCCATAAACCTATTTTCAAAACCATTAATTAAGGATTAGTCTGGTGTCCGGGCATTCCTTAATTGATGAGACTTTTAAAAGGATGTCTAAACCATAGGTCGCAAGATCGAAAATTTTCGGGTTGCGACAGATGGCGACTCCACTGGGGACGTTTTAAGAGGGTCAGGCCCATTTAATTGATGAAGTTAATAAAATAAAAATAATAATTTAAATATTTTTCCCCTTTATTAAATAAAAATAATAATTTAAATATTTCCCTTTATTTTGTTTATTTTATTTGTTTGGCTTTGATATCTGTTTGCTTATTTAAATTTCGCACCTATTTGAAATAAAATTGCACACAAACCTTTGCACACAACAGTTCCCCCTACACCCGAGGGCATGAGGGTATTAAACATAGGGAGTGGTTGACGTACGACCGGCCCAAGTTTGGCCTTGGAGCCTGCGAGCCTTGTCGGAAATCACACTCAAGGTGATAACCGGTTACTCTAGCCCGAAATACTGCGACAGACCTTAGAGTTTGCCAGGTGACGGTGACAGAGATACTGGGTCCCTATAATGGGGGCACCTTGGGGGCCTTAAAGACTAGTAAGATTAGAACCATCCTATACAAATCACTTTTCTTGATAGGGACCACAGACCAAGGATTTGATCATGATCGTTCGTGGGTGTACGTTGATTGAGCATGTGTGTGCATTTGTTTGTATTATTTTGTTCTAATAAGAGTGGATTGGAATTTTAAAATAGGCAACCAAATAATATAAAAAAATAATAATTAAATTTTATACCCCTTTGTACATTCTTAGGTCAGCATTCCATTAACATCATATAGGTAGTTTCCTTTTTGTAAAAAAAAATGAATCAATAAAAATCAATATAGGTAGTCTCATCTTTACCATGCATCATTCCCCTTTAGATAATAGAAACATGATAAAGATTAGGCAAAAAAAAAAGAAAAAAAAAGGACATGCATTCTAGATTAGTTCATTAATTTCATGCATTTTATTTTATTAGCTAAGGAGGATTAGGTTGTCGTATGTGTAGAAAGTTAAGAAAAGTGAATGCTCTAATATACGACAGTATCTGCTTTATAAAGAAAAAAGCCCAAATCAAATTTTTTTTTAAAAATATTATGGTTGGGCCCTTGCGTTGATATGTTTCTCGAAGTAAGTCTTCTTAGAATCTAATATAGATTCTCACTTACTACTGTTGAAATCTATTTGAGCATTCACAAATAAACAAATCAATGAGACTGATATTTATTATTCTCAACTTTCTCTACATTCTGCATTACATTCATTTAGAACATATCCCTCCTTGTAAAAGAATAAATAAGAATAAAAAGGGAAATTAACCTATGTGCGTTAATCGGAAGTAATGGAAACAAGCCATGCATAAAGAGTTGAGGGTAAGGAACTCCACAATCATTAAGACGCCAACTCTTACCCTAAGAGGATAAAGTCGTGTCGTGCAACCGTGAAATCCAAAGGGAATGGATGGATCCACACTCTTAACGAGTTGCAAGCTAGTAGAGAGAACCTGAGGATGACGAATCTCTCAAACACTAAGGCAAAACGATTAGAGCTTTCTCAAAAGGTGATTTCAACAAGAGAGAAGCATTGCTTGTTAAGAAGCTGCTAGAATGAAAACCCGCAAAGGGCGTTCTAGGCAAAAAAAAAAAAGGGCAATGTTTGTTCGAGCTGAAAATCGAGAGACAGCTTGAATGATTTCATAGAAAGCTCTATCATCGCTTCTACCCATTCCTACATCTCAGGAAAGATACGGGTTGAGAAAACCTTCATGAGAGAAGAAGCCAAGGGCCCTCCCTTTACACGAAATCTTCTGAAGCGCCACATCCAAGCAAGTGGAGGACTAGCTCTATAGTTAGATGACCTAAGCCTCTCTAAGGGGCAACCTCCTTCTTTTTCTTTGTGTACGAATCACGAACTTGGGGCATGCCCGGGCCCTCAAGCTACATTAAATGGGCACGTGTAAATTGACAATTATATTTTAATGCCATACACTTTTCTACTTCATTTCTCTTCTCCCTTTTATCTACTCTAAGCCTCGTCATCAAACCTTAAATGAACAAGTACATTTGAAATAAGGACGTCATCAGAAACAATGGCTTAATACGCAATAAAAAACAACACATAAAGATCAATCAAATTGGGCATGACTTGTGGATAAAAGTCCAAATGAAATCAGTGCAAGGGGCATCCCCCTTTAATGAAGGAATGAAAGATGATCACAAATGCTGCAAGGACAAGGCCTGGCAGGAAACCCACTAAGGGGGCTGCGCAAAAATTAGGGCAAGGTCCGCTAGGAGACCCACAAACAAAAAGGGTAGCCTAGGCAAAACTAAGGATCAAAGAAAAAAAAAAAAGAAAATGTCCGCTAGGGAATACATCTTAAGTAACCTAGGCAAAAGTTAGGACAAAGCAGCATCCCGAGCTGAAAACCGAAAGGCGGCTCGAGAAGATCATTTAATCAATATGCAATCCCAAGTCATCGCTTAACTCTGAAGGAAATAATAAGCTAACGCAGAAAATGATTTCCTCACTTTGAATGTGCTTGTTCATCAGCCTAAACCACTAGCCTACCTCGGCCAGCCATTCTTCTATATGGCAGTCTTTCTACCAAAACTTTTACAAAAAAATATATATATATCCTCTTCCTCTCTTTCCTCTTGACCTATATGGCATTAAGATAAATTTAAGAGATACATGGAGTATGCACAGTGAACACTCACAAGGAGAAGATGGAGGTGTCCTAGAACAGAGTCTAGGTACACCTAATCTAAGAGCTAACATATCACATTCGGTACAAGCAAGAGGGCCGAACTACACAAACCTCAGGTTCAAGAAGCAACACTGAATTCAACAGGGCTAAAGGCTAACAGTCCATGTCATTGATCAATGCGCATAGATTAATTTCTTGAAAGTAAAAATAAGTTTGCATTTTAAGCATTAGCATAGAAGCATCACTCCATAACATGCATATGGCACAAGCGTGCACAAAAGGGTATAAGTTCATTTAAAAAAAAAAAAGAAATTTGTAAAAAATCCAATCCACTTCTGCTTTGCATTTTCTTTTGCATTCTTGCATTCTTCGTGTGTGTCTATCCATCACTTGCTGGAGGAATCAAGAGGCCGAAGCATTCATAAAAGCTCAACAATCAAACAAGCAAGCCTATAAGCATGAAGAGGCCATCGCGCCCTACTCCTCAACCGAATGAAGGATGATCTAAGAGAATGCCCAGACCAGGAATGACTTCCTAACCAAAGCCAGGAGTGGCTTCCAAAATAACACTCATCAATAAAGATTCAACAAATAACATCATCATGTGATCCCTCCCCCAATGAGGACAACAAAAGATAAAAAAAAACAACAGAAAAAGGCAAGCTTCATACATGTTGAAAAAAAAGCCGAAGCATTTATAAAAATAGCAGAAAAAGGCAAGTTTCAAACATGAAAGAGCTGAAGCTAAACAAAAATGAACTTCAAAAAAAAAAATCTACCACAAGCAGCGCTTGGAGAGGCGTCACAAAACTCACGTGGTAGGGGCAACATTGGAGTCCCTGCCAGCCATCCACTTCTCTGCCCACCAACACAGGGGCACAACAAACATCTCCTGCCCATCCACTTAGGGGCAGTCTTTCATTCCACAACAATCAGTCATCAATGAATCAAAAGGACTCAGCATTGCGCCTGGAGAGGCATCACAATACTCACATGGCAGGGGCAACACCAGAATCTTTGTCAACCATCTACTCCTTTGCCCACCAACACAAGGGCACCACTTATCAACAATCCTCGTCAAGGGGCAATCACATCATCAACTCCAGCAGACGGCCTGGAGAGGCTATGAAAATACTACGGCCTGGAGAGGCTATGAAAATACTACGGCCTGGAGAGGCTATGAAAATACTACGGCCTGAAGAGGCTACGAAAATACTACGGCCTGAAGAGGCTACGAAAATACTACGGCCTGGAGAGGCTACGAAAATACTACGGCCTGAAGAGGCTACGAAAATACTACGGCCTGAAGAGGCTACGAAAATACTACCACAACAACGAGGGTACCGCCGAGTTCCTCGAAATTGAAATCGGGATGCCGCCGAGCTCCCACCATAGGTTGGTTGAAGCCTTAAAATCAGCCAAGCTTGATCGAGAGCCGCCGTTGAGCCTCTCAAATCAGTGAACGACAACGAGGGTACCGCCGAGTTCCTTGAAGTCAAAATCGGGACCGCTGTCGAGCTCCCACCTGTGGGCCGGCTGAAGCGATGGAGGACCATCCTTGGTACTTCACTTCATGTGAGACCCATCACATGGTTCATGGCTATGGCCAATTTGATTAGTATAGGATTATTTTATTTTCCAATTTTACCCTTGTATTTTGGGGTATTTTAGTCATAGGATTTATTTTTTGTATTTCCCATTTTACCCTTGTATTATGGGGTGCTTTAGATGATTAGGGTTTTAATTTTGGGCTAGGGTGTTTTAGTGAGGAGGTGACACATTTTTGGTGAGTCTTGGACATATTTTTGGTGTTAGAAAGGCTTAGGCCCAAGTGGAGGGCAAAGGTTGCATGGACTTATCATGCACCTAGTTGTAGCCAATCTAACCCCTTAGATTCCATCCTTGGCCACCAAGTAGCATCTAGGGTTCATTTGGCATTGCATTTGGAGTGCATTTGCCTTGTGAATTTCGGCCATGCATTGCTCCAAATGCAACCCTAGATGCCTCCCCTCCTATAAATACCCAACACCCCACCACTTGTAAATACTTTGGATGTATATGAATTTGAGTGAGCATTCTTATGCCTCAAGTCCCTATCCTTAGTCCCTATCTAAATTCGGCTAGCCTACCTTCATTCTCCACCCTTGGAGAGTGAGACCTAGAGTGGCCTCCACCTACCTTGGAGTGAGCCAACCTAAATCACCAAACACCATCACCTAAATAGCTTCCGCCAAACACCTCCCTTCTCACGCCAACTTCCTTTCCTTCACCAAGTACCTACCTTTTGTCTACCTTGTTGAACCTAGATCAAGGGCCAAGGCTTCCTCTATATATTCCCTACGTCAAGCATGGAGGAGGAACCCATCAAGTGGTATCAAGAGCCAAGGTTCTTCAAGGGTAACATCTAGTACTTTTGTGTCTTCTTTGAGTCTTCTTCTTGTTTTTTTTTTGCTTTCGGTCATTTTCTTTCTCCTTGCTTTCTTTGTGTGGCCGAATAGCTTTAGGGTTCACACTTTGTCCTTGTGAGCCTTCCTTGCCATTTTAGGTTTCCATGTTTTTTTAGGGTTGCCATGCTTTTCATTTTTCTTGAGTCTCATATGAACATGAAGAACATGCTTTTTGATTTTTGAATCCACCTAAAGTTTTGTCATTTCTTTTGTTTCCTATATTTTGTCAACATAAATTCCATGTATGTGCCAAACACTTTGCATGAAACACATGAACAAAATATGCCATATTGCATGATAGTGGGCGTGACATTTAGAAGTTCTTTAGAGGTCATTCATGCATGCTAAATAGTCCTAGCATGTTCCTTGTAATTTTGAGTTTCCATGTGTGAAATGCTTCCTTGCACATGCATATAACTTGCTGCCCACTTTTCCCTTGCATTCCACTTGTTTTGGTTAATTTTGTATGCTTAAAGGAACCCTAAAAGAATCTAAGAGGTGGCTGAAAAAGAAATTGTGCCAACAACTTGTACCAACTAGTACAAACCTTTTCCACTAAAAAGATTCCTTAAGGAACCACTAAGAAACGCCACTTGTCATCCTCTTTTCTCCTAAATTTTTAACCTAATTTTTGACCAACCACAAGTGCAAAACCTAAGCAACATTTGGGCTTAATTTTAAAAAAAAAATTCGGACCCAATATATATTAAAAACAAGATTGCCGTGAGCAACAAAGAACAACATCAAAGAACAAAAAAAAAAATTCTTGGACCAAAAAGGACTTGTTGCTAGACTTGTGGACTTGGACAAATACCTATGCATTTGGGAGTTGGACTTATGACAATTTGACCTTATTTTGGGACTTTCCTTTGGCTGGACCGAAACACAAAAAGAACTTAATCAAGTGGACTAAACACTAACCTAATTCTAGTGCCTTTCTAGGATTATTCTTTGTGTGCTTCCTTTCTTTGATTGAGTCTTAATTTTTTTGCTTGTCTTTCTTGGCCTCTTTTGTTTTGTCATCTTAAATTCTCTTTGAGTTTAGCCTTTCTTAATTGTGCTTTTCAGTTTTTATTTCTTGGACTCTTGTTTTGGGTTGGTTTTAATTTCATTGTAGGTCAAAACCCACTCTAGTCAATTTTCACACCTTTGGTGGATTTGAGTGGAGGGGTGAACCGAATCCAAGCCTAGCCTTTGGAGGGACTTACACCACACATAAAGGAGTGAACAAACACTTGGAGAGGTCTAACACGTTTGTTCATTGTGAAGGAACCCCATTGGAGGAGTTTGAAGACTTAAATTCTTGTTTTTGTCTAATTTTTTTGCTTACTTTTCTCTCTCGGCCTCTTTGTTGTTTTTGGCCTTAGTTTCATTCTTTTGGTTTGTAATTTGGCCATTTCTAAACCTCTTCAACTTGGTTTTAGTTCGTGTAGTTGAAGGTGATTTGAAAACCTTCACCTAGGACCTCGACTAGAACATGTTTTAAGTGCTTTCCTTTTGCATGTTTTAAAGCTTTTAGTAGTATAATTGCTTAGGACTTTATCTTTGTGCAATTACGTTTAGAAGGCTTGTTTTGCCTACTAGGGGTAACGTGCACACACTCACCTTTGATTGTGCCAATTCGTTTTTGTAAGAAAAAGTATAAAAGGCTTAGTGATTTTTACTTGATAGGGCTTGGTTATTAAGTGATTCCTTGTAGTCCACCTCCCCTTGAAAGTTCACTTTGTGCACTTAGGCCTTTCCTACCTATCTTGCACCTTGAAAACCTTTTTGTGAAAACCTTTTATCACTCACTCTTTGTGAAAACCATTTTCAATCCCTTTTTGAAAACAATTTGTGAAAACCTTTTCTTGATCAAAGATGAGTGATCATTCTAGTGTCCATGGTCATAATTCTCGTAGTACTAGGTCTAGTGTTAGGGATGAACTTAGGGAATTGAAAGAGTACCTAAGAAAAAAAGAAGAGGACAATATAAAAAGAGAGGAAGAGTTGAGAAGAAAAGAAAAAGAGTTTGAAAAAAATAATGAAGAAATTAAAAGATTGCTTGCTAGGCTAGTTGTGGGAGGAGAGGCTAGTGGTTCAAGACCAAGAGTCACTTCTCCTCAACCCTCAAGAGGAAAGGGGCATATGCATGCAAGTGTTCATGAGGAGGAAGGGCATCATACCCAACCTCCAAGTGATATCTTCTTTAGTAGTCATCACAATGATGATTACTATCAAAGACCCCCAAGGCATCATAGACATAGGGAGTCTTCCAATAAGGAACCTAACATCACTCTTCCCCCATTTCATGGCAAAGATAATGTTGAAAATTATCTAGATTGGGAAATGAAAGTGGAGCAACTTTTCTCTTGCCATGGAGTGAGTGAAGATAGGAAGGTTTTTTTAGCAACCCTTAGCTTCCAAGGGTATGCTATGTATTGGTGGACCTCCTTAGAAAAAGAAAGAAGAATAAACCATGAGCCTCCAATTCAATATTGGAATGAGCTCCGTAGTGCCTTAAGAAGGAGGCATATTCCTCCATACTATGACCGAGAGCTTATGGACAAGCTACAAAGATTGAAACAAGGGTCCTCTAGTGTGGAAGAATATAGGCAATCTATGGAGTTGTTAATGATGAGGGCTGGGATTAGGGAGGAAGAGAGGACCACAATCTCTAGATTTCAAAGTGGTCTTAATCTTGAGATAAGAGACAAAGTTGAACTTCTACCTTATAGGGATTTGAATGAACTTGTTCAACTTTGTTCAAGAGTGGAGCATCAACTTACAAGAAAACCTTTTCGAAAAGACTCCACTCCCTCTTATTCCAAGAGTTTTAAGAAGGAGGGCCACTCTTCCCTACCTTATCCCAAGGAAGAAAAAGAAAAAGAAAAACCATCTTTTAAGGCATCTTCCAAAGACACTAAAACAAGTGACATCAAGTGTTTCAAGTGTCTTGGCCGTGGGCACATTGCTTCACAATGTCCCACCAAAAAAACCATGCTTTTAAAGGGCCAAGATCACTATAGTAGCCTTGATGAAGCTACTTCCTCATCTTCAAGTGATGAAGAAGAAGTTTTAGCATCCGAGGAAGAAATCTTACCTTGCGAAGGAGACCTATTGTTGGTTAGAAGGCTCCTTAACAATCAATCTAGTGAAATTGACCAATCACAACGAGAGAACTGATGTTGTGTATTTTACTCGTATTTTAGCACTTTAATTCACAAGAATTCATAGCATAATCATGCATATCTTTCATGTTTTTAATAAATTTTTATATCATTTTCCTATTTTATGTTTTTCTTGGTATGTGTTGTGTTTTCTCTGAGCAGGATCAAGATTTAAGAATTAAAGAGGAAATGCTGAGCTACAAGGAAAATCACGGCCGTGATTCTAAATCACGCCCGTGATTCACCAGAGAAAATCACGGCCGTGACTCCCAATCACACCCGTGAACGCCACTGACCCTTCATAGATGTGCTCCAGAGAAGATCACGGTCGTGATTCTCAGTCACGGCCGTGATTCACTTCGCGTCCCAGCTTTTTAAGTTTTATGTTTTATTTTTATTTTTGTAATTTTTATCTTGGTAGTTTTACCTTTTTACCCTTTTAGGTTATAAATTAGATGAGGTTAGCCTAGAACAGCACTTTTGGTTTTCGGAGACAGTTTTATTTAGTTTTTGACACTTGGAGAAGGTTGGGCGCCTGTGCCATCGACTCTAAGGTTTGTTTTTCTTTTATTCTTCTTTTCTTGGAGAACTACTATGAACTCCTGTGAGTAGTTTCCCTTTTTCTGGGATCAGGGCTTAGCCTCTGAGAACCTCTTTATTAATGCATTATTCAGTTTCTTAATTTTATTCCAATTCTTGATTTGTTCTTTTATATTTTATATATGAACTTTAACATTATAGTTTTCATAATAACATTAATTAAGGATGAACTGAGAGGAGAACTTGATTATAATTATGATAAACAATTAATCTTAATTTTCATAATCATAGATAATTAGGGATGAACTGAGAGGAGAACCTAATTATCGGAACCTAAAGGAACAGACTTGAGTGTTAAATCACGAGAGTTGATTTAAGCTTTCGAGGAGCAATAGATTAACAAAGATCTTAATGGGTTTAATTGAACGTAATTACCACGAGAGTAGGGATTAATTTTAATTAAACACGTCCTCGTAGCCTGAGAAGGTGCAAGGATTAAATTAGGTTAAGACTACCTTCAAGATGGAATAGAATTAATTAATGAAAATAATAATTCAATATTGTTGGAACTCTTTGTGCGAACCCTAGATTCCCGGAAATCTCCTTATCTTATCTTAAAGTTTTATCTTATTCATTAATTGCATTACTATCTCTTTTACCAGCGAATCTGATCTTATCATCTCAAAACAAACATTCTATCTGTTTTAAAATTCAAATTAAAATACTAGTAATTCTAGGTCAAACACGTAGTCCCTGTGATTCGATATTTATTACTTGACGACAACCGTACACTTGCGGTTTTCCATACATCAAGAACTTGTTTCAAACAAAATGCAAGATCTTAGAAAGTACTTGTTCTCTCATTGTCGATAATGGGTCTACTTCTAATTGTTGTAGTACTAGATTGGTTGATAAGCTAGCCTTAACTACAAAACCTCATCCTAAACCTTACAAAATGCAATGGATCAATGAGGAAAGAGGTGTTGTAGTCAACCAACAAGCAAGCATACCAATCTCTATTGGCAAATATCAAGAAGAAGTTTTGTGTGACATAGTGCCATTAGAGGTTAGTCATGTCTTGCTTGGGAGGCCATGGCAATTTGACAAGCACATAATCCATGATGGCCTCACCAATAAAATAAGTTTCCAACACCTAGGTAAGAAGTTTGTGTGGTGTCCTCTATCACCCTCTCAAGTGAATAAGGACCAACTCAAACTCAAGGCTAAGAAAGATGATGAAGAGAAAAGCAAAAACAAAAACCAAAAGAAAAGAAAAGAAAAAAAGAAGTTTTCCTTTGAAGACAAAGGGCTAGGATCAAAAGAACCTTAACCCTTGTGCCATCCTCCTTCTTTTGGTGCCAAAGAAAGATGGCAATGGAGGATGAGCACGTTTTTAAAAGCCATCATTGCATAAAAGGCACCCAATCCCTAAGATAGATGATTTGGTGAATGAATTGCATGGGGCCAATAATTTAAATGGTGATGCCTCTTTGGCTCTCTCCTTTCCCTAGCACTTTCATTCAACAAATTGTGTACTTAAGGATTGCATCGCTAAAGTTTTAGTATTTTTTTACTTCCCTAATTGTGGTTTCACATTTTTTTTGAAGGATCAATGGAATGGAAGAGCTTAAAGATTTGAGGTCAAATCCTTCTCAAGAAGGAGGGTATGATGGAGGACCATCCTTGGTACTTCACTTCATGTGAGACCCATCACATGGTTCATGGCTATGGCCAATTTGATTAGTATAGGGTTATTTTATTTTCCAATTTTACCCTTGTATTTTGGGGTATTTTAGTCATAGGATTTATTTTTTGTATTTCTCATTTTACCCTTGTATTATGGGGTGCTTTAGATGATTAGGGTTTTAATTTTTGGGCTAGGGTGTTTTAGTGAGGAGGTGACGCATTTTTGGTGAGTCTTGGACATATTTTTGGTGTTAGAAAGGCTTAGGCCCAAGTGGAGGGCAAAGGTTGCATGGACTTATCATGCACCTAGTTGTAGCCAATCTAACCCCTTAGATTCCATCCTTGGCCACCAAGTAGCATCTAGGGTTCATTTGGCATTGCATTTGGAGTGCATTTGCCTTGTGAATTTCGGCCATGCATTGCTCCAAATGCAACCCTAGATGCCTCCCCTCCTATAAATACCCAACACCCCACCACTTGTAAATACTTTGGATGTATATGAATTTGAGTGAGCATTCTTATGCCTCAAGTCCCTATCCTTAGTCCCTAGCTAAATTCGGCTAGCCTACCTTCATTCTCCACCCTTGGAGAGTGAGACCTAGAGTGGCCTCCACCTACCTTGGAGTGAGCCAACCTAAATCACCAAACACCATCACCTAAATAGCTTCCGCCAAACACCTCCCTTCTCACGCCAACTTCCTTTCCTTCACCAAGTACCTACCTTTTGTCTACCTTGTTGAACCTAGATCAAGGGCCAAGGCTTCCTCTCTATATTCCCTACGTCAAGCATGGAGGAGGAACCCATCATGAAGCCCTAAATATCAGTCCAGCTTGGAGAGGCTGAGCTCAGAATATACTCCCTCGTTAACAAGCCACAAATAAAGAGATATACTACCATGAGACAAGCAGAAGCGTAGAAGCATCAACATAGAGATGAGAAGAAGACCCGGACGAAATGTCTACGTCTTTACTTGCCTTTGGGAAAACAACACAGCTATTCCAAAAGACAAGTAAAGAGGGGCAGCTGTAGACACCCAATTTCGTTCAGGAGGCAAACAAACAGCAAGATAGGACATCAGAGGGCCCAAAGGCCCAAACCAATTTTTTGTGTCCCGGAATGGACCGTTCCAAAATCGGAACGGGCCGTTCCCAAGTCCGGAACGGGCCGTTCTCAATCAGAACGGGCCGTTCTAGGTTTCTAAAATGCCTAAAAAGATATAGGTTGGAACGGGCCATTCTAGACCAGAACAGGCCGTTCTGAACCAATCAAATGGCCTAAAATGTGTATCCCAGAATGGGCCGTTCTGAAATCAGAACGGGCCGTTCTGGTTCCCCGGAACGGGCCGTTCTGATTTCAGAACCGGAACGGGCCGTTCTGATTTCAGAACGGGCCGTTCTAGGGTACGAAAATACTACATAACGGCCATAGCCAGAACGGGCCGTTCCAGTTTCGGAACGGGCCATTCTGGACCCTGTCTGAAGCCTATAAATAGAGAGCTTGGGCACATTTCTGGAGGATCTCAAAAATTTTGTCCAAAGCTTCATAGAGCTCGAAATTTCTCCCTTTTTTCTCTCTCTCTCTCCTATTGTACTTCTTGAGATTTTGTGAGGCATTGTAGTGTGAAAAGTTGCCATAAAGCACCTAAAATTCTCCATAGTTGAAGATCTAATAAAACTTGTTACGAGGTATTATTCATCAATCCCTTGTTCTATTTTTCTCTTCTTTTATTTTAATTATTGCTAGCATAAACGCAATCATGTAGATTTTTTAGGGTTCAACCGTGTAATTTAATTTTCATGTAAATAATCATTAATAAAGGGGATTAAATATTTTAATTATTATTATGTTATCTTCATCATAGGGTACCGATTTAGGGCGTTGTAGGGGTGCTTAATACCTTCCCTACACGTAACCGACCTCCGAACCCAATTCTGGTTATCAAGACCATTATTGGACTTTTAAAAACCTTTTCTTTTTCCAATGTTTTGAGTAAAACTTTGGTGGCGACTCCATAAACCTATTTTCAAAACCATTAATTAAGGATTAGTCTGGTGTCCGGGCATTCCTTAATTGATGAGACTTTTAAAAGGATGTCTAAACCATAGGTCGCAAGATCGGAAATTTTCGGGTTGCGACAAGACTAACCTTGTTCTTAATTTTGAGAAATGTCATTTCATGGTTGAGCAGGGTATAGTTTTGGGGCATATCATTTCTAGTCGAGGCATTGAGGTTGACCCTGCCAAGATATATGTTATTTCACAGTTGCCTTACCCCTCTTGCGTGCGAGAGGTTCGATCTTTTCTTGGCCATGCAGGTTTCTACAGGCGCTTTGTCAAAGAATTCAGCAAGAAGGCCCTTCCACTGTCCAATCTACTACAAAAAGAGGTTGATTTTGTTTTTTATGACAGGTGTAAACAGGCTTTTGACTGCCTCAAGGAAGCACTCACCACCACACCAATCATTCAGGCACCTGATTGGACAGTCCTATTCGAGCTGATGTGTGATGCATCCAATTATGCATTGGGAGCTGTCCTGGCACAGAGAGTTGACAAGTTGCCCAGAGTGATATATTATGCTTCGCGGACTTTGGATGCTGCCCAAGAAAATTACAATACCACTGAGAAAGAGCTTCTTGCCATTGTTTTTGCTCTTGATAAATTTAGATCTTATTTGCTTGGTTCTCGTGTTATTGTCTATACTGACCATGCAGCTCTGAAGTACCTACTGAAAAAGGCTGAGTCAAAGCCCAAATTGATCAGGTGGATGCTCTGGCTCCAAGAGTTTTATCTGGATATACGGGACAGGAGTGGAGCTCAGAACTTAGTGGCAGACCATCTCAGTAGAATTGAAAGAGCTGAGGATAGTGCTGACGTCTTGCCCATCCAGGATAACTTTCCTTATGAAAATCTTTTGATTGTTTCTTCTGTTTCTGTTTCTTCTACCACCCCTTGGTTTGCAAATATTGTTAATTTTTTAGTTGCCTCTGTTTTTCCTCCCTTAGCATCACGAGCTCAAAGTGATAAAATTAAGAGTGATGCTAAGCATTATATTTGGGATGACCCCTATTTGTGGAAGTTGTGCAGTGACCAGGTGATTAGGAGATGCATACCAGATCATGAGATTAATTCGGTCCTGCAGTTTTGTCACTCTTCCGCACCAGGTGGCCATCTAGGCATTCAGAGGACAGCTCGCAAGGTGCTCGATTGTGGTTTCTACTGGCCCACCATCTTTAGAGATGCGTGGAAGATTTGTAGCACTTGTGAGCAGTGTCAGCAAGCAGGAGGATCCCTTACATGGAGACAGTAGATGCCTCAACAGCCCATGCTATTCTGTGAGGTGTTTGATGTTTGGGGTATTGATTTCATGGGTCCCTTTCCTGTTTCTTTTGGTTTTTCCTATATTCTTTTAGCCGTTGATTATGTTTCAAAATGGGTGGAAGCCAAACCCATCAGAACTAATGATGCTCGGGTTGTTGTGGATTTTGTTAGATCTCACCTATTCTGCAGGTTTGGAGTACCCAGAGCCATTGTTAGTGATCAAGGCACCCATTTTTGTAACAGATCTATGTAGGCTTTGCTCAAGAAGTATGGGGTAGTGCACAAAATTTCTACACCCTACCACCCCCAAACCAATGGGCAAGCTGAAATTTCAAACAAGGAGATCAAGAGAATCTTAGAGAAGATTGTCCAGCCCAACAGAAAAGATTGGAGTAACAGGTTGGAGGATGCTCTTTGGGCGTATAGGACTGCCTACAAAGCACCCATAGGAATGTCTCCTTATCAGTTTGTCTTTGGCAAGGCATGTCATTTACCTGTTGAGATTGAGCATCGGGCCTACTGGGCTGTGAAGACCTGCAACTTCTCCATTGATCAGGCTGGTGAGGAAAGGAGGTTGCAACTAAATGAGCTTGATGAGATCCGCTTAGAAGCCTATGAGAATTCAAAATTCTACAAGGAGAAAACCAAGAACTTCCATGACAGATTGATAGCTAGGAAGGACTTCGTGGTTGGCCAGAAAGTTCTGTTGTACAATTCTCGGCTCGGACTCATGGGTGGTAAGTTACGATCAAAATGGATTGGACCTTTTGTTGTTACTAATGTTTTTCCTTATGGTACAGTTGAGATCAAAAGTGAATCCACAGACAAGAGCTTCAAAGTTAATGGGCACCGTTTGAAGCCTTTCCTCAGCAATCCTTCCATGTTGAATGTAGTGGTAGAGGAGATGTCTCTGCTTGACCCTGCTTCTCTCCCACCATGATTTAGGGAGTTTTATTTCCCCTTCTCCTTCTTTACTTTTATTGCACTTGTCCAGATTTATTGATTGTTCTTATTACTCTGATCTTCTGTTTGGGCCACATTGGGACAATGTGTGATTTAAGTGTGGGGGAGAACTGTTTTGGTTACATACTTTTAGGGTTTATTTGTTATTTTAGGTTTTATGTTTAGTTGTTATGTACAGTTTTGCATGTTTCTCTTTGATTCCTGGGTTTTGATTGTTTGTAGGCACTCACTTCATTCTTGGATAGGAGTTTCTTGATACTATATGGTTTGAAATCCCTGTTTTTCTCTGCTTGGAAAGATGATTTTGAGGTTTGAGAGGTTGTTTTAATTGTGACAGATTTACCCTGTGTGAGGATTTGAGCCACTCTCTGTTCTTACTTGTGTGTTATGCCTCTTGATTACTTGCACAGTTGCCTTGTCTTGACTCTGTTTGATACTTCTTGATTCACATGCATGTTTGGATATGATTAAGGCATTTTGATTCTCATAAGCCTCTAGCCAAATAAGCTTACCTTGAATTAACTCCTCTGATAACCCCTGTTGATCCTATTTCCCCTTCTTTGTTTGAAGCTCATTACAAGCCTTAAGCGAAAAACCATGATTACCTTAACCTTAGGGAGTTTTGGAGCTTTGGAATTGTTTTGGGAATAAGTTTTTGAATAAGTGTGGGGGTGTGTGTATGTTTCATTGGATGATGTATATTGCCTAGTTGATTCCTTATGCTGTACACTTTACTTCTCTGCATGTTATCTTATCTCATTTCAAATTTTCGTGTGTACTGTTCACACGTACTGTTCATTCAAAAAAAAATCCAAAAAAAAAATGAAAAAAAAAAGTTTTTTGAGGCAAGAGAAAGAGGATTGATCATCATAGAGGTCATTAGAGGTTTCTGGGTTTGTTTCTTGTGCGTATTCTTGACTTATTCCCCATTGCTCCTCTGGTTCCTCTGGTTTGTAGTTACTTATCCCATATATTATCCTCTACCCTATCCTTGGCCTCATTACAACCCTAAAAAGACCTTTCGATCCTTATGTGCATGTTTATTAGGTGTTGATTTTAGAGGCTTGCCAAGTCTATCTGTTGCTTGTTTTTCATGAGTGCTTTGAGAGTATACAGTTGCCTAGACACTTGACAGATACAGTGATACAGTGCACCTTGTGAGGTTCTGTTGCTTTTGATTCACCTCTTGAGCTGATTGATTGTCTTGCCATGTTTTGAAATGCTTGGATGATTTCCATAAGTATCTGGTTTCTCTGACTCTTTGCATGTTGGATGTTGTCTACTCCTTTTCATTTCCCATGATTCATTGAGGATTGTGAAAATATGTTTGTTTTCTTGTGTGTATTATTGTTTCTGTTTCTTCATGTTGTGTCACTCTCTTTGCTGTCTTTGGAATTGTTCCTTGCTCTGCTTTTGATTTTGCTCAGGAGTGCAAAAGGCTAAGTGTGGGGGAATTTGATGAGTCATTATTTTCCCTTATTTTCTTACCTTTCTGTACTTATTTTAATCTCTGATTTGTGCTTAATTGTTTATATTCTGCATTGTTTTCTATTTGGGCTTTAATTAGACCGATAATTCATATTTTAACTAATTTGAATTTTCTAAATCTAATTATTCCAAATTTTATTTTCAGGGCAGTTTAATAATTATCTGGGCTTGGAATTAATTTCTGGACTTCAAGTGGAGCTGCCACGTCATCGTCCATGTCACTGCTACACCATTTTCTACCTCAGCATTCATTTTTAGTTTTTAGTCTATTTTATTATAGTTGGGTCACACTTGTAATTGTTGGGGGGCCCAATTTCGTTTCTAGGTCATAGGTGCCTAGGGTAGGGCTGACTTGGCAGCCACTAGCATAAGGAATAATCTGATGTGACTACGTGAGGGGGCTGCCTCCTTCTTTGTTCCTGAACGTTTTGGCTTCCCTGTTGTTCTTTCTTCCTTTTTACGTTTTTCTTCTTCTTTGTTCTGGTTGTAATGGGAGACTCCATTTTCATTTGAAATACAGATTACTCATTTCGTTTTCTCTTCTCTGCCTTGCATTTTCGTTTTCCTTCTCTTCTCTACCTTGCATTTTCGTTTGTGTTTTTGAGCTGTTTTAATGGAAGGCTAAAAACCCCTGGGTTGGCTTCTTGTTGCGGATTGTAATCTCTGTTTGAGGTTCGGTTATGGTTGTATATCTCTGTTTTGCTTTGTCTTCTTCATTTAACCTCTGTATCACTGTTGCTTAATCTGTGAAGACGTTGATGTTGTATACGTTTGCTTAATTCGTGTAGGGAAATCTTGAGTTAATCTTCGCTTAGTTGGTTAACTTGGATGGAACAAGGATTAAGTGGTTAATAGAGTAATCTTTTGAGAACCAGGGATAAAAGAGTTGGAATCTGAACAAGGAGCTAATCTATTTTACTTTCTGTGTTATCTGCGTTTATTGTGTTACAAACTGAAAATTCTGAACCAAACCCCCCCCCCTCCGTGTGTTTAAGCCTTTAACAGTAAAAGACGGTCCTTGGGAGACGACCTAGGAGTCACTTCCTAGTACTACATTTAATTGCATTTATTTGACCGGATACGGCTTCAATCAATGAGCAAAAGTTTGCTCAAGCTATGGAACTAATTGCTGCCGCTATTGAACAACAAAATACTTTGTTGGCTCAGATGGAATTGACCCATCTCGATGAACCATTCATTAGGAATTGACCCATCTCGATGACCGCTTTTGGTAACTCTTCTAATATGAAGAACTCTATTAGTCTCATCATTCCATATGTGCTCAGAGACATGAATTGATTGCATAGTCAGCAAAGAATCATTAACGGTCCCGGATTAACTCTTTGACGAGCCATTCTAAAATTTTACAAAATCAAGAAATGCACGCGTAAAATTGAAATAATAAATATTTAAGCCCATAAATAAGGCATAATCAATTAAACCCTAAACAAAATATTATTATACCTTAAACAAAATATTATTATACCCTAAACAAAATAATCTCACACTACTACATCAAAATTAATATTAATAATAAACATTACATTTAAACATTAAAACATTTTCACCCTAACCAAATAAATCTTATACTATTGCATCACAATTATAAATTTAAAACCATATCAATTTAAATTTTATTACTTCATCCTAAACCTTAAAATAAAATTATTTTAACATCTACAAAATTTCTTTATTTAGTGTAACATTTATTTATTACATTCACAATTATGTAATAGAGGTGAGTCCATTTTAGTTTCACGCACCTGTAGGTCCAAGGCAAAAAATACTAATAGATACCATATTAAAAAAATTATAATTAAACATATAAATTTCAACCCTAACCAGGACAGAAACTACTAATAGTTCACATATACTAAATTTTAATCATCAACATATTTTTCGCATGTAAATATTTATAACTTAAAAATTACTAAATATACATATTGATAACAAAATATAATTCTTTTAAAACATTAAAAAAAGACTTACATTTTTCAAATTTATTTCAATTAACAAAAAATTTAACGTCATATAAATTAAAACCCTAATTATATATTTAAAAAACATATAAATTTTATTCATCAACAATATTAACAAATATTTCACATAAACAAATCTATAACATAAAAATATAAATGCAAACAACAAATTATTATTAAAAAAATTACATTTAAACATAAAAAAATTTAACCCTAACCAAATAAATCTTATACTACTACATCACAATATATTTACAAATCATATAAATTTAAATTTTATTATTTCACCCTAAACCCTAAAATAAAAATTATTTTGACATCTACTAAATTTTAATAAAAAAATTTCTCACTAATATTTTTTTTTAAACTTAAAATAAACTTAAACACAAACATACTATAATTATTTTAAAATATTAAATAATTTAAAATTTTGAAACTTATCTCATGTTCTCTTTTCTCCTCCTTTCTTCTTTTTCTTTTTCCCGGTATTCACTCACGTTGTGAGTCTCTCCCTTGGCACCTTCTCTTCTTCGTTCTTTTTTTCTTTCTCTTCCCTCTCTTCTCTTATTTCTTTTTCTGTAAGATATTATGTCTCATGTGGAAAATATGTGATATATAAAGGGACTAATAAATAAATAATTAAATAATTAAAGACTAAATCATAAATGGGTTTAATGGAGCATCTATGAATCTTTAGGGGTTATAAATATCCACTATTGTGAGACAAGGTCCACACACCTGACTGAAAGTATTCTCTCAAACCCTAGCCATCACGAAAGATAGAGAGAGTAGAAAGAAAAGTCAAAGGGAGTGAAATCTTGGTTCTCTTCTCCAGAAGATCATTCTAAGGATCAACATCTTGGTTCTTTTCTCCAGAAGATCAAAGCACTCTAAGGGTCAACAGAGATTTCCATTATAGAGAAAGGTACACACTTTCTTATTATTATGTGAGTATCATAAATTCAAAGATCCTTTAATTTTCTATAATTGATGTATTAGAAAATTATAGAACTTACATGTGGTATCAGAGCATGGTTTTGAAATTGAATGATTCTCCGTGAATGATATGTGTTGTAAGATTGTATAATTCTCCATGAATGTTATGTATATACATATATATAACGATTTTGCAATGATCCAGAAGACATTGTCAAATTAAGAAATTTTAAGCATTTTTTTTGTCACTAGAAGTGAGATAATTGTATAACAATGAAAAATAAAAGAATATTTTCTCACCAGAAGTGAGATAATTGTGCAACAATGAAAATAAAAGAATATTTTTTCACCAGAAGTGAGATAATTGTATGATAATGAAAATAAAAGAATATTTTCCTTATCGGAAGTGGGAAAATAATATGAAAAGTGAAAAGAAAAAGGATAAATAAAGAAACAAATATGATATAAATATTATATTTGATCCTTTGAGTACCACCGAAAGTGGAATAATTTTATCAAGGTCATTGTTGCAATGTTTAATGATGTTTGGGACAATTATATACATATAAATCCCAATTCATATGAACCCTAATTTTATAAATTAGGAATTATGATTCAATTTTCCGTTGCATGTTGTTTGTTTGGATCATGAATGAAATTCTTAATTTTGAATTATGATCAATATATTAAATTTCACATTATCGAAATCCTAATGGCAATCGCAAAAGAATTATTTTCATGAAATCGAGTGATTGAAAGAAAGTTTCCTTTTTTGAAATGCATGAATTTGTATTTTAAATTGGAAAGAATTGATTTTTTCCTTTTAGTCAAATTTTGGAATTCGTGACTGCACATTCTACCCTTATGTATTTCAACGTAGAAATTAGTATTTCAAATTGGAAATAATTGATTTTTCCTTTTAATCAAATTTTGGAATTTGTGACTGTGCATGTTACCTTCATGTATTTCAACATAGAACTTCAATGGTCTCAATTTTCTCAAGTATGAAGTTTTATTTTATTTTCTTTTATGAAATTCATGAATGACTTTAAATTGGGACTAGTAAAGTTTTTATTTACTTGGAATTAATTGTATGATGAATTTGTTAGTCACCAAAGAGGCCAGATTTTATATTTATTTAATTTCAAATTAATGGTGATTTAATTCAATTACCCATAGAATAATGGATGCTAAATAAAATAATTGTTTGTTTATGGGTATATTGAAATTCATTATTATAAGACATTTATGTATCGCCCAAAGGTTGATTAGTTGTTCTCATAATTAATGAATATAATTGTGTGTGACTTATGTGTGCTATTAAATTATTTATATACCCAAAGGTATTTGATAATTTTAATTGGTGCATGTTTAGTTGCAAAATAATGATTAAATTTATTAGCATCATTATGTTTGTATGTTGTGTGTTGATGTATCACCCAAAGGAGAGCATCAATATACTATTGATTGATGTTTGTATATATTATATGTGTAGCATGTGCTTTATGTCTCAAAACACTCATGTGAAATTTTATTATAAAGTATTTGTTCCTAATTCACTGAATTCTCTTGTAGCGTCTGTTCCAATTTTAATAGGCTTAACTTCTTTGAATGGAATGAGCAAGTCTAATTTCACCTCGGTGTATTGGATTTAGACCTTTCTATATTGGAAGAGAAACGTGTTGCTATTATTGATTCTAGTAGCGATGAAGAGAAAGCCTATTATAAAGCTTGGGAAAAGTCTAACATATTTTGCCTAAATGTTCATGAGAATGATTGTTGCTGAAAGTATTAAGACAACTCTTCCCAAAACTGAAAGTGCTAAAGATTTATGGGATTTATGGGAGAGTGCTCTCAAACAACTGATAAGTCTTTTGCTGAGACACTAATGAGTACATTAACCACCATGAAGTTTGATGGTTCACGTACTATGTATTAGCATGTCATTGAGATGACAAATATTACAGCAAGACTTAAGTCTTTTAGAATGGCTATGAATGAGAACTTCCTTGGGAATGTTCTGCTTTCTTGTGGCATAAACGTTTAGGTCACATTTCTAGAGAAAGAATGGAAAGATTAATTAAAAAAAATCTTCCAAATCTATATTTGATGGATCTAAATATTTGTGTGGATTGTATTAAAAGAAAACAAACAAAACATACAAAGAAATGAGCTACAAGAAGCACTCAGCTTCTTGAAATTATGCATACCGATATATGTGGTCCTTTTGATGTCAATTCTATTATAAAAAAAATACTTCATTACCTTTATGGATGACTATTCACGTTATGGTTATGTCTATCTGTTGCATGAGAAATCTCAAGCAATCGATGCCCTAAAAATTTACTTCAATGAAGTAGAAAGGCAATTAGACAAAAAAGTGAAAGTTGTAAGATCTGATAGAGTCATAGAGGTGGTGGGTATTATGGAAGATATAATGAAACTAGACAACACCTAGGTCCATTTGCTAAACTTCTTCAGAAACGTGGCATTTGTGCTCAATATACAATGTCAGGTACACCAAAACAAAATAGTGTATCAGAAAGGCGTAATAGAACATTAATGGATATGGTTAGGAGTATGTTAAGCAATTCAACTTTACCCATATATTTGTGGATGTATGCCTTGAAAACTGCCATGTATTTGTTAAACAGGGTTCCTAGTAAGGCAGTTTCAACGACACCTTTTGAACTGTGAACTGGTAGGACACCTAGTTTAAGGCACCTACATATTTGGGTTGTCAGACAGAAATAAGGATTTATAATCCACAAGAAAAGAAATTGGATGCAAGAACAATCAGTGGATATTTCATTGGTTATCCAGAAAAATCAAAGGGGTATATGTTTTATTGTCCTAATCATAGTATAAGAATTGTTGAAACTGGAAATGCAAGGTTCATTGAAAATGGTGAAGTCAGTGGGAGTACAATTTCACAGAAAGTGGAAGTCAAAGAAGTTAGAATGCAAGTTCTTTTGACTTATGCCTCTGGCAATAAAGTAAGTGTTCCTCTAACTGTTGTGTCAAACAACAATGAAGTAGAGCAACACAATAATGAACCCATGATTCATAATGAACCTATTGTAGAACAACCACAAGAAATAGCATTAAGAAGGTCACAAAGAGAAAAAAGACCAGCTATTTCAAATGACTATATGGTATATCTACATGAGTTAGAAACTGACTCAAGTATTAATGAGAATGATCCAGTTTCGTTTTCACAAGCTGTAAGTTGTGATAATTCTGAAAAATGGTTAAATGCCATGAAAGAAGAATTAAAATCCATGGAACAAAATGATGTTTGGGACCTTGTAGAATTGTCAGAAGGTTGCAAGAGAGTTGGTTGTAAGTGGGTCTTTAAGACTAAACGTGACTATGATGGCAACCTCTGAAAGGTACAAGGCTAGACTTGTTGCTAAGGGTTTTACTCAAAACGATGGCATTGATTACAAAGAGACTTTTTCACCCGTCTCACGAAAAGATTCCTTTAGAATTATCATGGCATTAGTAGCCCATTATGACTTGGAGCTACATCAAATAGATGTGAAACCACCTTTCTAAATGGAAATTTGGAGGAGAATGTTTACATGGACCAACCAATGGGGTTCTCGGTTGAAGGAAAGGAACACATGGCGTGCAAATTAAAGAAATCAATATATGGACTTCAAGCTTCCCGCCAATGGTATTTAAAGTTTAATGATACCATTGTTTCCTTTGGATTTAAAGAAAACATTGTTGATCGATGCATATATTTGAAGGTCAGTGGGAGTAAAGTTATATTTTTAATTTTGTATGTTGATGACATCTTGCTTGCAACTAATGATCTTGGTCTTCTTCATGAGACTAAGAAGTTTCTCTCTAGTAACTTTGAAATGAAAGATATGGGCGAGGCAAGCTATGTGATAGGAATAGAAATATTCCGAGATAGATCACAAGGATTGTTAGGCTTGTCTCAGAAAGCATATATCAATAAAGTACTAGAGAATTCAGGATGGAAAAGTGCTCATCATCGCCTGTTCCAATTTAGAAAGGAGATAATTTTAGTCTCACTCAATGTCCTAAAAATGACTTGGAACGAAAACAAATGGAAGCAATTTTGTATGCATCAGTTGTTGGGAGTATCATGTATGCTCAGATCTGTACTTGACCTGTCAACCAGATATAAGTTTAATTTACAGCTGGAATGTTAGGAAGATACCAAAGTAATCCAGGAATGGAACATTAGAAAGTTGCAAAGAAAGTTCTGAGATACTTATAGGGAACAAAGTGTTACATGCTTACATATAGGAGGCCTAATCACCTTAAGGTGATTGGATATTCAGACTTTGATTTTGCTAGATGTGTGGATTAAAAAAAATCCACTATTAGCTATGTATTTCTTTTAGCTAGAGGAGCAATATCATGGAAAAATGTAAAACAAATAGTTGTTGCTTCATCGATTATCGAAGCTGAATTTGTAGCATGTTTTGAGGCTACAATTCAGACTAATTGGTTGTAGAACTTTATTTCAGGGCTTGGAATTGTCGACAGTATTGCCAAACTGCTAAAAATGTAATTTGATAATTCTACAGCAGTATTTTTTTTAAGAATGACAAATACTCTAAGGGTGCTAAGCATATGAAATTAAATTACTTTGTCGTGAGGGAAAAAGTTCAGAAACAAATAATGTCAATAGAACATATTAGCACAAACCTTATGATAGTTAGCCCTTTAACAAAAGGATTATTGCCCAAAACATTTATTTAGCATGTTAAAAATATGGGCATTATTGTTACTAATGATTGTTGGGTATTATGTTTATTTGATATTAAGTGATTGACATTTTGAGCTCATTAATGATATGTTTCTGAGTACCTATTTTCTATGGTTTTATGCATATTTGTGTTAGAGTAATGTAAACAGGTGTTATCTTGAATAAAGATATAATATTGGACCAATTATGTGCTCCTTATTAACGATCATATTAAGAAGAAGACTTGTTTGTAGTACATGGAAGGGACTATGTCGATTAAACTGATGTACAACCACCATGACTCAAATTAGTTCATATTTTTAAATATGAAATTATGATGAACCCAATGTATAAAATGATTTAGCCATTTTAATGTGCATTATGTTAATTTAATTTATTTATTTATTTGTCTGTTGTGAGAAATGTCACATGAGTCAAGTGGGAGAATGTAAGATATTATGTCTCATGTGGAAAATATGTGATATATAAAGGGGCTAATAAATAAATAATTAAATAATTAAAGACTAAATCATAAATGGGTTTAATGGAGCATTTATGAGAATAATTATTATTTGATCGAAATAACAATCTTTAGGGGTTATAAATATCCACTAATGTGAGACAAGGTCCACACCCCTGACAGAAAGTATTCTCTCAAACCCTAGCCATCAAGAAAGATAGAGAGAGTAGAAAGAAAAGTCAAAGGGAGTGAAATCTTGGTTCTCTTCTCCAGAAGATCATTCTAAGGATCAACATCTTGGTTCTCTTCTCTAGAAGACCAAAGCACTCTAAGGGTCAACAGAGGTTTCCATTATAGAGAAAAGTACACACTTTCTTATTATTATGTGAATATCATGAATTTCAAAGATCCTTTAATTTTCTATAATTGATGTATTAGAAAATTATAGAACTTACATTTTCTTCTTTCAAAACACTACTCACACGTCCTTTGTTGTAATATTCATTTTTCTAAAGGGGGTATTTTTGTAATTTCTATTAATGGCATTTTCGCAAATTTTATTAAAATTTGAGGGGTAAATGGGTAACTTGGAACGGGCTGTTCCAAAATTGGAACGGGCCGTTCCAAGCAATAAAAAGACACTAAATTTTAAGTTGGGAACGGGTCCAGAACGGGTCGTTCCAACTGGGAGAACGGGCCGTTCTGATTTTGGAACGGGCCATTCTGGAGGGAGAACGGGCCGTTCCGGAAGGAGAACGGGCCGTTCTGGATGAGTATCGGAACGGGCCGTTCCGATTTTAGAACGGGTCGTTCTGCTTTTTGGGAACGGGCCGTTCCGATTTTGGAACGGGCCGCTCCAGTTTAAAAATTTGCGTACATTTGAAAGATTCGGAACAGGCCGTTCCGAATTCAATACGAGCTGTTCCGGGTGACTCTGGTTGCCTATAAATAAGAGGCAGGGGGTGAAAAAAATATAACTGGAGAGAAGAGAATCCTAGAGAGAGAAAGAGGAGAGAGAGAGAAAGAAAGAGAGGGGAGGAGAAAAGAAAAGAGGAGAGAGAAAGAGGAATCCAGTAGAGGAGGTTCTGCCAGGGGAGAGAAAAGATGAGGGAGAGGAGGAGATTCTGCCCGAGTTTCGATCCTTGTTTAAGGAGAGAGGTGGAGATTCTGCCCGAGTTTTGGTTCTTGTTTAAGCAAGAAAGAGGAGAAGGTTCTGCCCGAGTTTCAGTTCAGGTTTATCCAAGTAAGGGTAGTGCTTATAAAATTAATCTAGTGTGTATGAGCATGATAGGAATAGTATAATTTTAATATGCTATTTTATGTGGAGATTTTCATTTCACATAATATAATTTGGATCAATTGATGGTTGTTTTGGATATTTAATTATTTATATTATTATTATATTGACAAATTGGCATGGTTATGGTTATGTTTAATTATGGAATATGCTATGTGTATGTAGTTTGGAAAAGTAAATAGGACTTAAAGTAGTAAGGTTATGGTATGGATAGATCTCTTGGTGAGATCAGGATATAATCTTTGGAAAAATATGAAATTTGGGAATCCCATGGTGAGGATTCCAATGTGGAACTTTTCCAAAGATTATATGATAAACCACTTCAGATGTTAGGTGGATTCTGAAGTACTCCTCTAAGTATTCTATTTGCTACCGGTATGGGTCTAGGCCGAGTCATACCGATGGATGAGGTGGCCCCACCAGGGTTACGTGACGACGTAATCCAACTGTATATTTTCCATGAGAGGTTAGGCGTGGGACATGGGTTGCTGACATGTTTCACCGTATCAACACTTGGTTTGGATGGTGTTGAGGCCAACATTTGGTTTGGATGTGTTGGTTACATCATGGATTATACAGTGGTGTGACTTTGTTTTGGATGTGGAATATGTATACATATGCTATGGAATGTATACATTGGTTATGGATTATTTTATTATCATAAAATATGTATACATTGGCATGGACGTGTATACATTATATTTTGGGTTGGTCTATATTTAGCTTGAAAATGACTTGTTGGTCTGGATAAATACTGTGGATAAATATTTGTTTAATGATATTTTATTATGATGTACTATGATTGGTTTTATATGTGCTAACCCTTATATTTCCATAATGTGGACTGTGATGATCTCACTATGTGGGGGAGCAGATCAGGTATGAGGCTTTGGGATAGCAAGGAGTCTTTTGGATAGCAGCTTTGAGAAGTGGCTAGGTTTAGAGCTTGACCAACACCTAAGGTGTCTTATTTTGATGTTTTCATGACGTTGTAATTATATTATCTTTTTGGATTACTGTATAACTTTACTGAGGATGATGACTCTGTTATAAAAGATTATATTATATATTTTGGAAACAATTTATATGTTATTGTATATTTACACTCTAGCGTAGCTGGCTTTTGCTCTATTTTCTTTATTTTATTTTATTTTGGTTGGTTATTGATGTGACGGCCTAGGGTGTGTCGTTACAATTTTGGTATCAGAGTTGGTCGAGTCTCTTTAGGGTTTGTGGGAAATGGTCTTATTATGTTTCTGTTGAGTGGAAATAGATTTTTTTTTTAAAGGAATTTCTTATGTGTTTTAGTGTAAACTCATGGGTTCCTTGATCTTTTATCTTTATTAGGATGGTTGGTAGGGGAAACCATTCTCATCCTTCTTCAGGTGTAGATGAGCGGCAGATTGCTCAGGCTATGGAGCTAATTGCTGCTGCTATTGGACAACAGAATACTTTGTTGGCTCAGATGGAGACCAACCGGGCTGCAGCTGAAGCAGCTAGGACTGAAGTACTTGATGAATATAGGGGCTTGTCAGAGTTCAGAAAAGGGAATCCTCCTCAATTTACAGGTGTTGATGGACCTGAAATTGCTGATCAATGGATTGAAGAGATGGAGAAAATCTTCATGGTGATGCAATGCCCCGAGGAGAGGAAGCTAGTTTATGTTGTTTATATGTTGGTGGGTGAGGCTAGTTTCTGGTGGAAAGGTGCTCAAGCTATGATGGAAGCTAGAGGGAAGGCGATAAATTGGGAAAATTCCAAAAAGGTATTCCTAGAGAAATATTTTCTAGATAGCGCCAGATATGCTAAGGACGCTGAATTTTTGAGACTGCAACAAGGAAACATGTCAGTACAAGAGTATGTGGTCAAGTTTGAACACTTGGCTAGGTATTATTCTCAAGCTATCACTGAAGCCTAGAGATGCAGGAAGTTTAGTGAGGGTCTAAGATTTGAGCTGAAAAAGACTATTGTCCCTATGGAAATTATGGAGTTCCCAATTCTAGTTGAAAAGGCAAAAACAGTTGAGAGATTTGAAGGAGGAAATAGAGTGGCAAAGGGTCTAGAGGGATCATCTGGATTTGGGAGGGGGAAACATCCTCAAAAGAGACCATCTCAGTTTCAAATTGGAAATACTAATAAGAAACCGATGGGGACTACTACCACAAGAGATGTTCAGAGTATTAGATGTTATATCTGTGGAGGCCCACATATGATGAAGGACTGTCCTACAAAGAACTATACGTGTTTTAAATGTGGCAAGATGGGTCACATGGCTAAAGATTGCAATGTCAAAAATATTCCAGCTAGAGAGAACCAGAAAGTGGATCGGCCTACTGCAGCAGGTCGTGTTTTTGCTTTGACAGGTGCTGAAGCTGAAACGTAATCCGAGCTGGTAAAGGGAAAGGGCAGAGCTGATGGTAATGATATTTCTATTTTATTTGATTCTGGTGCTTCACATTCTTTTATTTCTTATGAGTGCGTGGCAAGGTTAAATTTGGTTGTGAATTCTTTGTGTGTGGATCTAGTTGTTTCTACCCCAGCTTCAGGGTCTGTTTTGACTTCTGAGGTTTGTTTGAAATGTCCAGTGGAGGTGGAAGGGCGTTGTTATAAAGTGAATTTGTTTTGTTTATCTCTATCTGAGTTGGATGTGATTTTAGGGATGGATTGGCTTTCTGCCAATAGGATTTTGATAGATTGTTCAGAAAAGAGATTAATCTTTCCTACTGTTGAACAGGAGAGATTTATTTCTAGTGGACAAGTGGATGGGTTGTTAAAGGGTGGAGCTCTTGGGTTTATGATCTTATCTTTTATTAGTATAGAGAATGAAAATTTGTTGAATAGTATTGATGTTGTTAGAGAATTTCCAGAGGTTTTTCCGGATGATGTTCCGGGATTACCACCAAAGCGAGAGTTGGAATTTAGTATTGATCTTATACCAGGGGCGGGACCAGTGTCTATTTCTCCTTATAGAATGGCACCAGCGGAGCTATCTGAATTGAAGAAGCAGGTTGAAGAACTTTTGGAGAAACAGATGATCAGACCTAGTGTCTCTCCGTGGGGAGCACCCGTGTTATTGGTAAAGAAGAAGGATGGTGGCGTGAGGTTATGTGTGGATTACAGACAGTTAAATAAATTGACAATCAAGAATAAATATCCATTGCCAAGAATAGATGATTTGATGGATCAGTTAAGGGGAGCTACTGTTTTCTCCAAGATTGATTTGAGATCTGGGTATCACCAGATTCGGGTAAAGGAGGAGGACATACCAAAGACTTCTTTCAGGACTCGGTATGGCCATTATGAGTATGTTGTCATGCCTTTTGGAGTGACGAATGCTCCAGCTATTTTCATGGATTATATGAACAGGATTTTCAGACCCTTTCTGGATAAGTTTGTGGTGGTGTTTATTGATGATATTCTGGTTTATTCTAGATCTATGGAGGAACATAGAGAACATCTGAGGATAGTTTTGCAAGTATTGAAGGAGAAACAATTATTTGCAAAGTTGTCAAAATGTGAGTTTTGTTTATACCACAAGGAATTGCAGTTGATCCTACTAAGGTGGAAGCGGTTTTGAGGTGTGAGCGTCCGAAATCAGTTACTGAAGTTAGAGGTTTTGTGGGATTGGCTGGCTATTATAGAAGATTTATAGAAAGATTTTCTAAAATGGTTATGCCTTTGACACAGCTGACTAGGAAGGATCATCCTTTTATATGGACGAAGAAGTGTGAAAAAAGTTTTCAAGAATTAAAAGAAAAGTTGACGTCGTCTCCAGTATTGATTCTGCCAGATCCTAATAAATCTTTTGAGGTTTATTCTGATGCATCTCATCAAGGTTTAGGATGTGTCCTTATGCAAGATAGACAGGTTGTGGCCTATGCATCTAGGCAGTTAAAGACTCATGAATGGAATTATCCTACGCATGATCTAGAGTTGGCTGCGGTGGTTTTTGCTTTAAAGATTTGGAGGCATTATCTCTATGGAGAAAAATTTGATGTGTTCAGTGACCATAAGAGTCTAAAATATTTGTTTGATCAGAAAGAGTTAAATATGAGGCAAAGGAGGTGGATTGAGTTTTTGAAAGATTATGACTTTCAGTTAATGTACCATCCAGGTAAAGAAAATGTGGTAGCAGATGCTTTGAGTAGAAAGTCTCTTCATATGTCTTATATGATGGTTAGAGAGATGGAGTTGGTAGAGAAATTCAGGGATATGAATCTTAATGTTGTGATTGCCCCAGATTTTATTAGTTGTGGTATGACTACCATAACTAGTGATTTCTTGGAGATGGTGAAACAAAAACAAGTTCAGGATACGAGATTGAATAAGGTTAGAGAGTTGTTGGGTTCTGAGAAAGCTGAAGGATTTGAATAAGATATGGATGGAATCTTGAGGTACAAGGGTAGAATTTTTATTCCACAAGATAAAGAGTTGAAAAAGTTGATACTTAAGGAAGGTCATAAAAGTAAGTTGAGTGTACATCCGGGTATGACAAAAATGTATCAAGATTTGAAGAAAATGTTCTGGTGGAATGGTATGAAGAGGGAGATAGTCGAGTATGTTGCATCTTGCATTGTGTGTCAGAAAGCTAAAGTAGAACATCAAAAACCAGGAGGTTTGTTACAAATGATGGAAGTGCCAGAATGGAAATGGGATAGTATAACCATGGATTTTGTTGTTGGATTACCAAGATCTGCTAAGAATTGTGATTCTATTTGGGTGATCGTGGATAGATTAACTAAGTGTGCTCATTTCCTTCCAGTGAATATAAAGTGGTCCTTGGAAAAGTTAACTCAATTGTATATTAAGGAGATTGTTAGATTACATGGTGTGCCCTCCAGTATCATATCTGATAGGGATCCTCGTTTTACTTCTCGATTTTGGCAAAGTTTGCATCAGGCGTTAGGGACTAAGTTAAGACTCAGTTCTTCTTATCATCCACAGACTGATGGGCAGTCTGAGAGGACTATCCAATCTTTGGAAGACTTGTTGAGGGCTTGTATTTTGGATCATCTCGGGAATTGGGAAGAGATGTTGCCTTTGGTTGAGTTCACTTATAATAACAGTTTCCACGCAAGTATAGGAATGGCACCTTTTTAGGCTCTGTATGGGAGAAAATGTCGAACACCTTTGTGTTGGTTTAAAGAGGGAGAATCAGTGATGGTGGGACCAGAGATCATCTTACAGACTACTGAAAAGGTGAAACAAATTCAGAAAAGAATGAAAGCTGCTCAGAGTCGGCAAAAGTCTTATGCAGACAAGAGGAGGAAACCTTTGGAGTTTTCAGAGGGAGAACATGTATTTTTGAAGGTAACTCCTACCACAGGTGTGGGAAGAGCTATCAAAGCTAAGAAGTTGAACCCTAAGTTTATGGGGCCGTATCAAATTCTCAAGAGGATTGGACCAGTGGCATATCAGATTGCATTACCTCCATTCCTTTCTAATCTGCATGATGTGTTCCATGTTTCACAACTGAGGAAGTATATTCACGATCCGAGTCATGTCTTGGAATCAGAGGCAGTGCAAATTAAAGAGAATCTAACTTTTGAGAAACAGCCAGTTTCAGCGGCAGATAAGAAAGTTAAACAATTGCGAGGTAAAACTATCAATTTGGTGAAGGTTATTTGGGATGAGTTTACTAATGAAGCCACTTGGGAATTGGAAGACAAGATGAAAGATCAATACCCATATCTATTTTTAAGTAAGTGAATTTTCGAGGACGAAAATTTTTGTTGTTGGGGAGAATTGTAATATTCATTTTTCTAAAGGGAGTATTTTTGTAATTTCTATTAATGGCATTTTCGCAAATTTTATTAAAATTTGAGGGGTAAATGGGTAACTTGGAACGGGCTGTTCCAAAATTGGAACGGGCCGTTCCAAGCAATAAAAAGACACTAAATTTTAAGTTGGGAACGGGTCCAGAACAGGCCGTTCCAACTGGGAGAACGGGCCGTTCTGATTTTGGAACGGGCCATTCTGGAGGGAGAACGGGCCGTTCCGGAAGGAGAACGGGCCGTTCTGGATGAGTATCGGAACGGGCCGTTCCGATTTTAGAACGGGTCGTTCTGCTTTTTGGGAACGGGCCGTTCCGATTTTGGAACGGGCCATTCCAGTTTAAAAATTTGCGTACATTTGAAAGATTCGGAACGGGCCGTTCCGAATTCAATACGAGCTGTTCCGGGTGACTCTGGTTGCCTATAAATAAGAGGCAGGGGTGAAAAAAATATAACTGGAGAGAAGAGAATCCTAGAGAGAGAAAGAGGAGAGAGAGAGAAAGAAAGAGAGGGGAGGAGAAAAGAAAAGAGGAGAGAGAAAGAGGAATCCAGTAGAGGAGGTTCTGCCAGGGGAGAGAAAAGAGGAGGGAGAGGAGGAGATTCTGCCCGTGTTTCGATCCTTGTTTAAGGAGAGAGGTGGAGATTCTGCCCGAGTTTCGGTTCTTGTTTAAGCAAGAAAGAGGAGAAGGTTCTGCCCGAGTTTCAGTTCAGGTTTATCCAAGTAAGGGTAGTGCTTATAAAATTAATCTAGTGTGTATGAGCATCATAGGAATAGTATAATTTTAATATGTTATTTTATGTGGAGATTTTCATTTCACATAATATAATTTGGATCAATTGATGGTTGTTTTGGATATTTAATTATTTATATTATTATTATATTGACAAATTGGCATGGTTATGGTTATGTTTAATTATGGAATATGCTATGTGTATGTGGTTTGGAAAAGTAAATAGGACTTAAAGGAGTAAGGTTATGGTATGGATAGATCTCTAGGTGAGATCAGGATATAATCTTTGGAAAAATATGAAATTTGGGAATCCCATGGTGAGGATTCCAATGTGGAACTTTTCCAAAGATTATATGATAAACCACTTCAGATGTTAGGTGGATTCTGAAGTACTCCTCTAAGTATTCTATTTGCTACCGGTATGGGTCTAGGCCGAGTCATACCGATGGATGAGGTGGCCCCACCAGGGTTACGTGACGACGTAATCCAACTGTATATTTTCCATGAGAGGTTAGGCGTGGGACATGGGTTGCTGACATGTTTCACCGTATCAACACTTGGTTTGGATGGTGTTGAGGCCAACATTTGGTTTGGATGTGTTGGTTACATCATGGATTATACAGTGGTGTGACTTTGTTTTGGATGTGGAATATGTATACATATGGTATGGATTGTATACATTGGTTATGGATTATTTTATTATCATAAAATATGTATACATTGGCATGGACGTGTATACATTATATTTTGGGTTGGTCTATATTTAGCTTGAAAATGACTTGTTGGTCTGGATAAATATTGTGGAAAAATATCTGTTTAATGATATTTTATTATGATGTACTATGATTGGTTTTATATGTGCTAACCCTTATATTTCCATGATGTGGACTGTGATGATCTCACTATGTGGGGGAGCAGATCAGGTATGAGGCTTTGGGATAGCAAGGAGTCTTTTGGATAGCTGCTTTGAGAAGTGGCTAGGTTTAGAGCTTGACCAGCACCTAAGGTGTCTTATTTTGATGTTTTCATGACGTTGTAATTATATTATCTTTTTGGATTACTGTATAACTTTACTGAGGATGATGACTCTGTTATAAAAGATTATATTATATATTTTGGAAACAATTTATATGTTATTGTATATTTACACTCTAGCGTAGCTGGCTTTTGCTCTATTTTCTTTATTTTATTTTATTTTGGTTGGTTATTGATGTGACGGCCTAGGGTGGGTCGTTACATTTGTTACCCTCTCCCTCGGCCTCACCATCTTATTTAAAGGGAAGAAGTAAGAATCTTCCCCTTCCTGGTGTCTTAGAGTGGCATGCATAGCAACAAAGAACAGACTCGTGCATGGCATGGTCAGGGAGGATTTATACAAAAAACGTCACCTGCCTTAACGTTTTCTACGTACCTATGCATGTGGCCTCTAACGCGTGTGGCAGGGAACAAATTGGGGGAGCAGGGAACGAATTGGGGGCAGAACGAAATGGGAAGAAACTCGTCTCAAGGGTGACGTTTTCACCTTGCATGGGAGACGTCTCAAGGACTGTCATCTTTCCTCTGTACCTCCTGCATGATTCCCCTGCAAGATTCTCCTGAGTTCGTTGAATCGGTCAAAAAGGTAACCTGTCTTCTACGTTCCTGCATGCATGCATGGTTGAATGTAAGTAAAGCGTCAATGTTCTTGACGTTTTCCATAATTCGTCACCGAAACCAACATTTTCTACTCTCCCTTCATTTCCTACGTGACCAAAACTATTTAGTTTGATAAATAGTTTTTTATTAATTTATTTTAATAAATTTTTTTTAATTTATTATGACGAAAAAGCCAGAAAATACATTGAATCTGTTCTTACCAGAAATCTACTGTAGAGATGATCCTCCGAGTAAGATTGGTGAGCCTCCTTCGCTGGTACGCTTGATGCTCCAAGATGGGGGTGGCACCTGCAAAAGAGACTCTGATGCTAAAGTTAGTGTTTGTGGGAGTATAAATCTCGTATAAGTAATGCACGTACCTTAGTGTGAATTAGGGTTGCTTTGGGCCTTGGGCCTGAGATAAGATATGATAGGATTAAATGGTGGATCCCGTCCGAAGCGAGATCCCTCGAGATCGGTTATGATCTGCTTAAATGCCGAGCTGACGTCGCGTAGCGCGTGCCCGACCTCATTTTGTGCTGTGATGCCGAGCTTGACAAGGGGTCGTGACTTTTCGCATACGCCTATTTGTCATGACGCCATGTGTCATAACCGTCACCTCGTTCCCAGAACGCGTGGGCAGCGCGGTGACAAGATTGTATTTTTATTTGTTTGATGACGTGGCCTCTTTGGGCCGATGTGGTGTTCCGATGTCCATGTTTCATGGTCGGGCTGAGGAGCTCGGCAATAATGAGCTTACTTCTTGGTTAGGCTGGTAAACCTTTGACCGAGTCAGCAGATTGGTGAGGGACAAGTCGGCAACTCGGCTGGCCAGTACACTAGCCCCCCAAGCACCGAGTGATGTAAGAGCAAAGGGGCTTCTGAGGAGTTCCCAAATTTGTTGTTTGAAGGTTCAAATTCGACCTTGTTAAGTAGATGTGATCTCAAGGTTCAGACTCGACCTTGGCATATCAAGGTTCGAACTCGACCTTGGTTAAGAAAATGATCTCAAGGTTCGGACTCGACCTTGGCATATCAAGGTTCGAACCCGACCTTGGTTAAGAAAATGTGATCTCAAGGTTCGGACTCGACCTTGGCATATCAAGGTTCGAACCCGACCTTGGTTAAGAAAATGTGATCTCAAGGTTCGGACTCGACCTTGGCATATCAAGGTTCGAACTCGACCTTGGTTAAGAAAATGTGATCTCAAGGTTCGGACTCGACCTTGGCATATCAAGGTTCAGACTCGACCTTGGCATATCAAGGTTCGAACTCGACCTTGGTTAAGAAAATGTGATCTCAAGGTTCAAACTCGACCTTGGCATCAAGGTTCGGATTCGACCTTGGCATATCAAGGTTCGAACTTGACCTTGGTTAAGAAAATGTGATCTCAAGGTTCGGACTCGACCTTGGCATATCAAGGTTCAGACTCGACCTTGGCATATCAAGGTTCGAACTCGACCTTGGTTAAGAAAATGTGATCTCAAGGTTCGAACTCGACCTTGGCATCAAGGTTCAAATTCGACCTTGGCATATCAAGGTTCGAACTCGACCTTGGTTAAGAAAATGTGATCTCAAGGTTCGGACTCGACCTTGGCATATCAAGGTTCGAACTCGACCTTGGTTAAGAAAATGTGATCTCAAGGTTCGGACTCGACCTTGGCATATCAAGGTTCGAACTCGACCTTGGTTAAGAAAATGTGATCTCAAGGTTCGGACTCGACCTTGGTTAAGAAAATGTGATTTCAAGGTTCGGACTCGACCTTGGCATATCAAGGTTCGAACTCGACCTTGGTTAAGAAAATGTGATCTCAAGGTTCGAACTCGACCTTGGCATCAAGGTTCGGATTCGACCTTGGCATATCAAGGTTCGAACTCGACCTTGGTTAGTCGTCATGGTTAATGTGCCAATACTGAAAATGTAGGGGAATGGAGTTGCTTTGTTGATTTATTTCTGAGGGGTGCCTCATTAAAACCTTCCTTGGCCCAAAAACCCTTTTCTTTAGTGGGAAAAAAGGCTGAGGAGGAAAAAGAGTACATCCCCTGAATTTACAAGTTAAGAGAAATAAAATTTGAGGTGGGTGGAATTCCAAGTTCCAAATTTTCCTTTGGAGGGGTCTATTCTTGCTTCTCCCCATAATCGCCAAACAAGGTCGCCAACTTTAAATGTTCGTGGCCTGACCTTGGTCTTGCTTTCCTTGTGGTTTGTCGCGAATTGCCTTGCGGAACTCGGCATGCTCCTCCATTTGGATGTACCCAGCAGCGCGAGCTCGGAGCTCGTCCATGTCGGGAGGAGGTCATCGGCAAAGGCTGTCGACGAAAGGTCCTGGCTTCAACGCCATGAGCATGGAGTGCAGTGCGACCTCGGGGTTTAAGTTGCGGATTTTGACGGAGATGCCAGCGAAGCGCTCCATGAATGTCCTTAATGGTTCGTCGTCGCCCTGTCTGAGGATGGCCAAGGCGGCGGATGTGATGTGATGAGGTCGGCTTGTTGCGTATTGCGCCGTGAACCGTCTGACCAGGGTGCCGAAGCTGTCAATTGACTCGGCAGGTAGCTGGGTGTACCAGTTGAGCGCGGCCCCTTTGAGCGAGGTCGAAAAAACCCTACACAGAATAGCATCGTTATTGGTGTAGAGGTTTACCTGTGTGGTGTACATGTTAATGTGCTCGTCTGGGTCTGTCGTGCCGTCGTACCGATCGAGGTGGAGAGGCTTCCATCCGAGAGGGAGTGGCGTCTCCATAATGCCATCCAAAAAAGGATGACGGCGGAAGGTTGGTTGATCCCCCGCGACATGAGTAGGAGCATTGCTGACCTCATGGGCCAATTTGTGTGTCGATGCATGAGATCGATGCGTGGCAGGCTTTGGAGTCGGTGTCCTATGCGCTATTGGCGGTTGAGAAACCGAGTGCCCCTCTTCCTCGTTTAGGTGACTCGGTTGAGGGGGTTGATCAGAGATGCGCCGTGGTAGCTGAGTGTGGATACGCTCATTCTCGGCGCGCAGCGCCGCTAGGTCTGCTTCATTGGCGGTTCGCATCGCGGCTAGGTCAGTTTTGTGCTTGGCACGCATGTTTTGCAGATTGGCGGTGTGTTGCTGCCGCATCTGCTCGACCTGCTCGATCAGCCTTCTCAATGCTGCTTCGTTGTCCATGGTAGTTGTGTGATCTACGTCTTCTGTTGCGCGTCTGCTATGGCTTCTGGTAGAAACCATAAGAGTGGCCGATAAGAGCTGTCTTGATCGGCCCCACGGTGGGCACCAAATGTTCTTACCGGAAATTTGCTGTAGAGATGATCCTCCGAGTAAGATTGGTGAGCCTCCTTCGCTGGTACGCTTGATGCTCCAAGATGGGGGTGGCACCTGCAAAAGAGACTCCGATGCTAAAGTTAGTGTTTGTGAGAGTATGAATCTCGTATAAGTAATACACGTACCTTAATGTAAATTAGGGTTGTTTTGGGCCTTGGGCCTGAGATAAGATATGAAGGATTAAATGGTGGATCCCGTCCGAAGCGAGATCCCTCGAGATCGGTTATGATCTGCTTAAATGCCGAGCTGACGTCGCGTAGCGCGTGCCCGACCTCATTTTGTGCTGTGATGCCGAGCTTGACAAGGGGTCGTGACTTTTCGCGTACGCCTATTTGTCTTGACGCCATGTGTCATAACCGTCACCTCGTTCCCATAACGCGTGGGCAACGCGGTGACAAGATTGTATTTTTGTTTGTTTGATGACGTGGCCTCTTTGAGCCGATGTGGTGTTCTGATGTCCATGTTTCATGGTCGGGCAGAGGAGCTCGGCAATAATGAACTTACTGCTTGGTTAGGCTGGTAAACCTTTAACCGAGTCAGCAGATTGGTGAGGGACAAGTCGGCAACTCGGCTGGCTAGTACAGAATCTAATATTGATAAAATAAACCATATATTAACCAAACAGGGGTGAAAGACACCCGTATTCTCTTGGAATTTTTTTCTGAAATAATATTTTTTTTTAAAAAAATTACAAGAATGATCACTGTGCAGGATTATTTACCAAGATAGAACCATTTACTGTTCAAGCTCAGAATTCGGTTCCCCGGGAACCGAATTCTGAGCATCAAAATGTAATTTTTTTTGTTTTTTCAACTCAGAATTCGGTTCCCGGGGAACCGAATTCTGAGTTGGTTTTAAATTTTTTTTTTTTTTCGTGTATGGGGCAAATGTGGGCTGATCTGGGAAGCGGAACGGCCCGTTCCAAAATCAGAACGGGCCGTTCTGCTTAAAGAAACAGAGTGCAAATTCTTTAAGTAGAACGGGTCGTTCTGCTTTTGGAACGGGCCGTTTCACATTCAGAATTTGCACTCTGTTTTTTTAAGCAGAACGGCCCGTTCTGATTTTGGAACGGGCCGTTCCGCTTCCCAGATCAGCCCACATTTGCCCCCATACACGAAAAAAAAAAAATTTAAAACCAACTCAGAATTCGGTTCCCGGGGAACCGAATTCTGAGTTGAAAAAACAAAAAAAATTACATTTTGATGCTCAGAATTCGGTTCCCGGGGAACCGAATTCTGAGCTTGAACAGTAAATGGTTCTATCTTGGTAAATAATCCTGCACAGTGATCATTCTCGTAATTTTTTAAAAAAAAAAATATTATTCCAGTAAAAAATTCATTCTCTTGTGTAGATGACAATCAAATTTTTGTTTGCAAAATCGTGAAAAAGTGAAAATGGCAGTTTTAGAAGTCAAACGTTGGAGTCACGCAAGCGCCCGAAGGCGAGTAGGAAAAGACAGCCATGGTAGGGAAGAGGAGTGAACAGATTTTCTCTTTAGCCCTCTTTCCATCTAATTTCTCAAGTCTTCCATTCCGACCTCAAGTCAAGTCAACTAGCGTAGTAGACACACAACACAACACAACACAACACAACACAAAACAGTGCTTAAACTAACGGTACTAAAGACGAGACAATGAAACTAGAGAACAAGTTTTTTGGCTCCCTAATTCTGAATGGCTTCCCACTCCATTTGGGGCTTCCATTTTCTACTCTCTTGTTTCATGCTTCTTGTCTTGGCTTCTGTTCACCCGGTTTTGGTAGACCCCCAACAATGCCCCCAAGAGCCTGAGCCCTGTGGATTTCTCGGGAACATCTCCTTCCCCTTTACAACTTCTGACAACTCAGATTGTGGCTTCCAAATAAGAGGCTGTGACCTCGAAGATCAAGTTAAGGAAATCCAATTGACAGATCAGGAATGGTATAAAATTGATAGCATATTGAACAGCTACGGGTACAGTTATATTATAATCCATTACCCCGATTTTGACGCTTTGTCCGCTCCATGGACGCTTAAAAAGCCTTTTCAAATCGATAACAATATTACCTTCTCCAAATGCATTTCCAACCCCACTGAGAGCACAATCCATAAGCCTGACATGTCCTTATATAGAAAATGTCCTTACTTCGATATCTACTTCAGTTCTTCCTCTAAAAATGGTGATCCTCTTCCCATGTCGCCCTTCCCCTTGCCCATGCCCAGCCTTCCCTTCGCATGTTTACTTTTTCAGTTTCTTCCACTTGGACAAGTAACCATTCCCACTTGCCCTTCATGTACATTCCTATTTTCTCTTCTCCAAATTAAACTAGACTTGCCCAAATCTTGTATTCACTGTCATCCACCATATTTTCATCCACCATCACCTGGACCAGAGCCAAAGAGCAAGGAGTCTAAGAAAACAGGTACTGTGTTATGGTTATGGCCTAAAACAAACTACCCCATCACCCCAAATAAAAATCTTGTTCATGGATTCATTTTTTGACGCTAACACCATAGCGCTTTCTTTTCCCTCAGGTGTTTCTTCTGCAGGTTTATCTATTGGAATACCAAGCGCGGTTGCATTTCTTGCCCTGGTGGTTATTCTTTGGCTGTACAAAGGAAGAAACAGATATAAAGGCCTCAAAAACCAGCCAAGAAGCGCTTATTCTGCTTCCTTAAGAAACACAACGATCCGAGAAAGTGGGGCTCTCTACTTTGGGATCCCTGTCTTCTCCTATGAGGAGCTCCAACAGGCAACCAACAATTTCGATCAAGCTAGGGAACTTGGAGAAGGAGGCTTTGGAACTGTTTACTACGGTAAGAGACTCTCCACATTCTCACACTCTTGTTTCATAGAACAAATATTAGAAGGGCCAAAATTCATGCGGTTTGAAAAGCAAGTGCACAGGATATGAATCAGAGGTTGATCTAAAATCATATTTCGAAATCTTGTAATCCATAGTAGTCATGCTGCTACATAAAGAGACACATAAGATGAATTTATGTCATGTTGAATAACCTACCCTTTGATTCTTAACAACCAGGAAAGCTTCAAGACGGGCGTGAAGTTGCAGTGAAGCGTCTGTTCGAGCGCAACTACAGGCCAGTGGAGTCATTCATCAATGAAATTCAGATCCTCACACGTCTTCGCCACCAGAACCTCGTGACCCTCTATGGCTGCACTTCGCGTCACAGCCGTGAGTTACTCCTAGTATATGAATACATCCCAAATGGCACTGTAAGTTCCCATCTCCATGATGATCAAGCAAAGCCATGCCAATTGACTTGGCCTGTGAGAATGAAAATTGCCATAGAGACTGCAAGTGCATTGGCTTATCTCCATGCTTCAGACATCATTCACCGTGATGTGAAAACCAGCAACATTCTCCTTGACAGTGACTTCAGCGTTAAGGTTGCGGATTTTGGTCTCTCAAGACTGTTCCCTGATGATGTCACACATGTCTCCACAGCTCCAAGGGGAACTCCGGGTTATGTTGACCCGGATTATCGCCTGTGCTACCAGCTTACAACCAAGAGTGATGTGTACAGCTTCGGTGTTGTGCTTGTTGAGTTAATATCATCTCTCAAAGCAGTTGATATTAACAGGAGCAGGGATGATATTAAGCTGGCGAATCTTGCCATAAGGAAGATTCAAAAGGGGGCGTTTTGTGAGTTGGTTGATCCTTCCCTTGGATTTCAGTCAAATGAGAAATTGAAAAGGATGGTAATTTCGGTGGCGGAATTGGCTTTTCGGTGTTTGCAAGGGGACAAGGAATTGAGGCCCTCTATGGTTGAAGTGTTGGAGGTGCTGCAGATGATTCAAAGTGGGAGAGATGAGCCAGGGAATCTTGAGGGAATTGAAGTTCATGGTACTGCTAGAGCTACACAAAGCTATGCTCATCCACCTCTGATGCGGCCACACCAGCGCCTTCACCAAACCCAATGATGAAGGGGATACTTCGTATTTGTGGCTATCCGGTTAGAATCTGTTTGGACATAAGTTTAGAAGAATGTTAGAGAGTATTTTATACTAAAAATAAAGGTTTTTTTTTTTTTTAAGTTCTCAAAACTACTTCTAGATTGTATTCAAAGCTCTTAGTCTTTGATTTCTAATGACTGATACCGGATATTTGTTTATTATCCTCGTTGTACTATGTAGACAAGAATGATGATATTTTGATAGTGTCCTTATTTATGTTATAAAGCTTAACCATACAACTCAGAGGAGGAAAGTATGAGCAATTACGTTGTTAACAACTTTAAGTCTGCAAGCAATGCATAGTTGCATACTAATTATATTTTAGATCAGTTCGGCCTCCGTTATTCATGCCCAATTGCAAATGGTTTTATACCAAACTTAATTTGGTCCTTCTTCCATCATGTTGTCCCAAATTCAATATGGCTTCATCCCAAGCACAGTTTGGCCCTTCCATCTCCAAATGCAGCATGGTTCAATAAGAGATGCAATTTGGTTCTGTATCTGGTGTGCGCCCTTACAGTGACGCTTTTATTACATTCAATTGCAACAGGTAAAAGCTAAGAATATATGGAAAAACACAAACTAGTAACTTGATTATATTGTAATTTTTTTTTTTAATTTATCTCTTACCATTAGTTTCCTTATTTTCTAATAATTCAAAGATAGTGTTTTATGTGTTATCATCACACTGGCATTGTAACACATCACGATAGAGAAACAACGTGGTGCATACACATAATTTCAACGTTGGTTTTCATCTTCGTATGTCTTGAAACATTAACCTTCATAAAAAGAACTAAATGTTGAGAGTCAATCAGTCAAAGTGCTCTCACAGTTCCACAACAGGGGTAGGTAAGGTACAGAACAAGTGCATACGTTTGGCAGTCTTGGTAAACGGAATTCCCAAGGTTGGAAAGTGGACACGCTGTGCTTCTCAACCCTTCCAAGTCGTTTTTCCTTAGTCAACACGCGTTTAGCCGTTAACTACAACACAACAATAAATTTGTTTTGTGAAATAAAATAGAAAGTTATGACGACACAAACAATACAAGGAACATTGTTTTCTACTTCCACTCCATTCACTTTGACTCTCCAAGATGGTTCAATACTCTTTCTTGCGTTTCCTTGTTCTCAGTTTCTCTCTGCTTCCTCTCTTGGCTGAAGATGAAAAGAAATACCAAGGGAAGTGCCCAACATCTTTTCAATGCGGTGAGTTTGGGGAACTCCAGTTTCCATTCACCAACACAACAAACCTGGGCTGTGGTTTGCCCATAAAGCGTTGTGATGATGAAAATACATTTAAAGTAGTCCATTCACCAAAAACATTGTATAAACTAGAATCCATCGATGGGAGCAATTCAATCTCTGTCACAGACCACCACCTTCGGAAACTCTTGAACAACAGAAGCTGCAATGCCTTCACTTACGATCTTAAAGAAACCCTTCCTCAGAACTCCTCCATGCTGCATTTTCAGATCGAAATGAAACACAATATAACCTTGTTAAGATGCAGACACGCCCTTGATAATAGCACTAAATACATACATCACATAAGCTGTAACGACTCCGAAATCTACTACCCTTCTCAAAATTTTGGAACGGATAACAATGACATGCTTGAAAATGCATGTTCAACCCTCCAGCTTCCAATTAATTCATCGCTTCCTGTGGACAATTCCACAGACTTGTACACTTCCGTACATGCTGGATTCCGACTGCTGATATCGGTATCAGAGAATTGTCGCGAGTGTCAAGAAAATGAAGCTCAATGTCAAGTTCACAACTTTCGTTGTACCGGTACCAAAGGTATGCAACTCCAAAATTCTGAAATCACTTTGATAATAAGGCATGTTTGACATGCAATGCAACTAAGGTTGACCAAATAATCATACTCAGATAATTCAGGGTGAACTTTATTATTTCATTTTCTGAAATTTAATTCGTTATTGACCACCTTCATGATATTTAATAGGAGCAGCAGAACCCTCCAAGCGTAAACAAGCAGTTGACATTATTCTAAAATCAGGTATTTATTTATATGTTCTGAAAAATTGGAAGGTATAAATATTGTTTACTTTATATATTTTTAGCCTGCACTTCTGACTGATTTCCAAGGTAATGCATGTTTGAGGGCGGTGGTGGGTTCAGCCAAAAACATGTTCATTCCCAGGTCGAAAGCAATACAACAGAGTTTCTTCCATTTTTGACACCATGATTTTGGTAGGAGTAATGGATTCTAAATGTTTTCCAAACACACTAGTAGTAGATCACTAGAGTACTAGACTGCCTTATCATAGTTTTCACATTTTTTATCTCCTATGGATACCTCTGTTCAGTTGAAAACAGTATACTTTGCTAGTGGCATATACATGCATTGTGGAGATAATACTGTAACAATATCAATTATAGCAAATCAAAACAATTGAGATAGAACAAAATTGAGGAGATTTTGTTGATATGATTGTATTTTTACTGTAAATAGATTTTTTCGCATATATAAAAATAAGATAGAAAACGTTTTTTCTGCAGTCAAATTATACTACTTGCCTTCATAATACTAGGGAAGTTGGAACTGCTGCGAGTTTTAAGAGTTAACAACTCTTGCTTGCAGCAGTAGCCTAAATATCTTAAGAAAAATCCAAAATATACTGAACTAGGGTTAAATTTTATGGCTTTTACAATTTAAAATTTAGGTGCTGTTTTTGTTTGTAATGAAAATATCATCTATAAGCTTCGTAAGGAAATTTGTAAGGAGCAAATTTTGAATTGTCAAACAGATTTCATGTTCTTGTATTTTCATTCATGCTACAATACACATGTGATCCACTAATTGGCATTTCAAAGCTTTTTTTTTTATATTATTTATACTACACTACAGGTTTAGTAGCTGTTGGTTTTGTAAGCGTGATCATATTAAGTTTGATAATTCTGCTTTTCCATAAACGGAGAAACAGACCTTCGGACGACCAAAGCCAATCAAGAAAAAATCATTGTAGTCCTACTCCTAACTCAAATTCAATCCCAGAGAGTGGCAGTAAGTTGTTTGGAATCCCTGTCTTCTCCTATACAGAGCTAGAGAAAGCAACAACAAATTTTGATGAAGCTAAAGAACTTGGAAGTGGAGGCTTTGGGACTGTTTACTACGGTCAGCTATTGGCACACTTCATAAACTAAAGGCTAAAAGGCTTAAATGCACTTTTTACCACTTATGTTACACGATTTCACGAATGCTGCCTAACTTTCTAAAAGGTTTAAATGCACTTTTTACCACTTATGTTACACGATTTCACGAATGCTGCCTAACTTTCTAAATTGCACATTTTTCCACCCCATTAAGTAACCATCTTTGTTAGTTGATAACTCATGTAGCATGTGTGACACATTATGTCACACATCAACAATCCATGATAAGAATTAACGTGATACATCATTGGTCAACATGTCATATCAGTGACAATAGTTAATATGTCATGTTAGTGATTAACAAATGGCACCACACGATAATCAACTACATAATGACAAAATATACAAAAATTTGAAGGTTGAGTGGCAAATGTGCAATTTTCAAAGTTAGGCGACGAAATTTGTGAAATCGTGAAACATGGGTGACAATAAGTGGAATTAAGCCTAGTTTCTATCTAAACATAAAATCAATCATATAGCTTTCCCTCCTTATGTGATTAGTTGTTTGATCTCTCAACAACCAGGAAAGCTCAATGATGGACGAGAAGTAGCTGTGAAGCGCCTATACGAGCACCACTACAGACGGATGGAACAGTTTATGAATGAAATAGAGATCCTGACACGTCTGCGACACAAAAATCTCGTGTCCCTTTATGGCTGCAGTTCACGGCAACACCGTGGACTACTGCTTGTGTATGAATATGTACCAAACGGCACTGTTGCATCTCATCTGCATGGTGATTCAGCCAAGGCTAGCTTCTTGCCGTGGCACATTCGAATGAGAATTGCCATAGAAACTGCGAGTGCATTGACTTATCTGCATGCTAGTAGCATCATTCACCGCGATGTGAAAACCAACAACATTTTACTTGACAACAATTTTTGTGTTAAGGTTGCAGATTTCGGGCTTTCGAGACTGTTCCCCAACAATGTGACACATGTTTCCACGGCTCCACAAGGAACACCGGGGTATGTTGACCCTGCATATCACCAATGCTACCAGCTAACGAACAAGAGTGATGTGTATAGCTTTGGGGTTGTGCTTGTTGAGTTGATATCATCTCTCAAAGCAGTTGATATAACAAGGAGTAGGGATGAGATCAACTTGTCAAATTTGGCCATAAAGAAGATAAAAAATGGTGCATTTAGTGAACTGGTGGATCCTTCCCTTGGCTTTGAATTGGATAAAGAAATTAAGAGGAAGACATTTTCAGTGGCGGCATTGGCTTTTCAATGTTTGCAAGAGGACAAGGATTTGAGACCTTCCATGGTGGAAGTTTTGGAGTCACTCAAGAAAATTGAAGGTGGGGGAGGATGAGCCAAGCATCAAGAGGAAGCACAAGTTCGAGGTGCTACAACCTCCCTGTGATGACAATACACAATTGACACCACAATGCCTTCTCAAAAGAACAGTCCGAGTTTTATTTTAACTGATAAGGGGATTGTAGTCTACTACACCAAATGTTAGTTATTAGCCACTTAGAGTATTTGATTGCTCGATATTTTTTCTATTCTAGTATTTTTTTTTTACGGAAATGGTTCATGTAATATCCTAAATCTAATAATAAAGATTAATTTACATGTATAATTTTTTGTTGTCAAACATTATTTTAATATATATAGAAATCGAACATGAGACGTAGGTGATTTTTTGTTGTCAAATAAATAGATTAATTTTTTGTTGTCAAATAAATAAATAAAATAAAAATTACATGAAATAAATTAAAAAAAAAATTAATTATTAAAGTAAGTGATTGTGGCATACAAAGCATAGAGAGAGGGCGTTTTGCAGATCACGCCTCCCCCATGCGTTTTTAGTTGGTGACATGGCAATGAACACAAAACGCCTCCCCACCATGTAGTGGGCGACGAGGCAACGAACAGAAAACGCCTCCACCCTATGCGCCTTGTTCAAAACTACACAAAGTCCCTCCCCCATGCGCCTTCTTGTGTTAGCTGTTTGTCATGAACTTTGCTTCTGCATAGATAATCTGCTTATGTTCAATTCAACATCATGAACAGGAGGCAACATCAGACTCTGCCAACGAAGCTGGATCAAATCATTATTTTTTATTCCATATTTGGTTAGATAAAAGATCATGCATGAATAAAAACGAAAGCAATTGCTCAAAAATTATTTAATGTACTTGGTGTATATAGATGGATGTTTCTTATTTATAAAAATGAAGATTATTTTTCATAGCTTGTTAACTACATGAAGGCGAAACACTATTTATAAAAATTTTATGAGTTTTTTGTAATAAGAGCTCACAATCAATTAAATGTCTAAGTATTTTATAGCAATTTTACTGTCTGAAGGTTAAGAAAATTGTAATATTAGAAGGGTCAATGAGCTCACAATCAAATAGGGGTGCGATTAAGTTAATAAAAATAAAGTTTACATTACATTGGGGTTAACTTTTTTGTATTAAATTAATCTACAAATAAAAAGTTTGCTGGGATCCTTGTAAAAAAGTAATTTTTTCCCAATAATTTGCACATCTAAACATGGACCTTAATAGACTGTTGTTTACCTTTCTTCCTCCTTATAGACCAATGATTGAATTATTCAAGTCTTAAAAAGTAAAATTGCTATTGATGCAAAATAAAAGTCAGAATTCATTGAATTACCTCATAACATATCCAGCCTACAGATACGATGACAGCTGCTGCCAAAGCATTAGTAAACTTCCGGTAAATATCCAAGATTGAAGAAGGCGCATGGGGGAAGGCGCCATCTGCAACACACCAAACCCCCCTTGCGCTTTCTGTTTTTCGCGTGTGCCGCCCCTGCCACATAATTAATTGAAGGTGTAAGGAGAGAGACGCCATCTGTAAAACGCCCTCCCCTACACTTTATATGCCACGTCAGCGCCCACGTGTCAAAAATCACATATTTTAACGATTAGTTTTTTTTTAATTTATTTTGCGTAATTTATATTTTTTTTTATTTATTTCAGCCAAAAAGCCGATATATTCTCTTTGGTGTGATTAGTTTAGGGTTACGTGTATACAAACCTTTAATAAATCTTCTATTCTAGAATTCATGCATAAAAGAGGTAATACAAAAATAAATAAAAAAAAATTAAAAAGCTATCACATATATATAAATGAAATGATCTCTTTCTTGTTTGGTGCCTAGATGAGTTTTACTTCCTCTGCCCGGTAACTTTTTCTTCTTCTGGTGAAGTACTAAATTTTCTTGGGTACATAAAAGTTACTCTCAAACTTTAACTTTCACTATCACTCTTATGTTAAAAGTGCCAGAATTTCCAATTTGACTATCGTTTTATTTTTCTACTTGAGGGGTAATAAACTAAAAATAATGTTTGGGCAAATTTTCTCCAAAAAAAAATACTTTGAGAGAATAAAATCGGAAGAACAAACAAAATAAATTTCTCCTTAAACATAAGCTATTTTGTAAAACATTTCTTTTATTAATTTTTTCAAAATCTTATTTTTAATTTATGTATAAGATAACTTTAACTTGTAAAAATACTTATTTTAATTTTTCTTTCCCAAAAATTCTTGTAAATAAACTTATCAAACACACTTAAAACTATTTCATACCAAACTTCGTTTGTTTTGTCTAGAAAAGAAAAAGCCTCCCACCATAAACGTGTTTATTTCTCTACAATCCAAAGTATCTTTATAAGATGTGACAATTAAGGTTGTGGCAAGCTAATAAGGCTGTCTTGGACACCGTCCAACTCTTAAATTCTTTAATATATATTTTTAAATAATTAATTTTAATTTAAATAGTTAAGTAATCTGTTTAATTATATTATTTAGAATTAATTTATTATTATATATACATTAATATTATTATAAGATTATTAATTTTAGAAATTCTATTATAATTTAAAAACATATATTACAATTGCTTTGTCTTTCAATATAAATACGATATTGAAATGAATATGAAGATTAAATTTCATAAAAAGAAAAAGGTATATTTATATTAAAAAATGATAGTAATAAGATCATAATTTCATAAGAACATCGCATTAAAAATTGATTCTTTTAATTCTTTTAAATATTTTTTTAGCTTTATTATTCTATACAAATATCAAATTATTTTATTTTATTTTATTCACAATTTATTTTAAACTATAAAGTTACTTTGAAATTTTTTATTTGAATATCTATAAATAATATTTTGAAAGAAATATACTACTAATGTTAAATTAGTGATCGTGACTTTTTTTTCTCTGAATTAAAATTAATAAAAAAAATATATTAACAAAAAAAATTAGTTTTTATTAAATTATATATTGAAATTTATTTTTTAAAATATATACAATATATGTTTATAGAATATTATAAATAATACTTGTAATTATTGTCATTATTATTTTTTAAAAGTAATGTTTTATATTTTATTTGAGTTTAAGTTGTTAAATAGTAATTGAATAAGTGAGAAATTGAAATTTCTTAATTAAAAATCTTATCATTTAAAAATTAAAAAAAAATATTAATTAATTATATAAAATTTAAATTTAAATAAATTGTTGCCTTATATATGTAAAAATTTGTTAGATACAATCCTATTGATAACTTTGGCCTACACTTAATTTTTAGCTTTCTTAGTTAACATATACTATATTCTACTGGTTAATATATGCAAGAATTTTACTATTGAAGAATATTATTTTCTCATAAACTTATTTCAGATAATAACTCATATTTTATATTAAATTTAAACAATTCAATCGTTAAATTAAAAGTTCTTAATACATAAATCAAATCTGTAAATTTTTTAAGAATTTAAAAATTTTAATATTTTATTTTATTAATTCAACCTATAAAATATTTTTATGATCATTTGTCAATTTGAATTAATAAAATAGAGTATCAAACAGTTTTTAAATTTTTTAAAAATTTACAGACTAGATTTATGGATTAAGAACTTTTAATTTAACAGTTGAATCATTAAAATCTAAAGTAGAGTATGAATAATTGACCGTAGCAAATCTATGTAGACTTATTCTTATACCTTGAAATTTTATACGTTAAACTTTAACATAAAACATGAGTTATTAAATGGAATAAGTCTAAATATACTTACTCTTAGTGTAAAATGATATCTCTTAGAATTTTTTACACAAATAATACTATTTTAAATTTTTTTACCCAAATAGCAACTGTGCAAATTTATTTTCCCAACTAGCATCATTTACTGTTCACGTTCAGAACGGGTCGTTCTGGATTAAAAAATAACACATGAAAAATGGCTCAGAACGGGCCGTTCCAAAATCAAAATTAGCACATAAAAAGTGAAACCAGAACAGCCCGTTCTGCATCCAGAACGGGCCGTTCTGGCCTATAAATAAAATATTTTTGGATTTGATTTTCACTTATCAAATACCAAAACTCAAAGACTACCATCAAGTGATTAAATTTATTGAATATTAACATTATAAATATAACTAAATAAATTTATTAAAATTTATTACAACAATAAAGATCAATGGTGGCGGAAACTGAATTCATGACCAATATTTGGATATGTCTTCCTAGGGTGACTAGGGGTGTGACAATAAGAACAATTTTTTACACGATTATGTTGTTCTCTAATGTCCATCTCTATTCTAATCCTGCTAGACTTTGGTCGATCCTTGAAAGTTCTCTTGAGTTCTGGATTTGGCCACAAAGTTGAAAGAAACGCAACATTCAAGAAAAGTTTGACCCGCTGAGAGATTTACAATAAGGTTAAATGAAATGTGGTATGATTGCGGCAAGTTCTAGAAAGGTATACGAAGGACAGTTTGGAGAGCTCCGACATGAAGATTATTGGCCTACTTACACTGGTTCAACTTTGTGGCCAAATCCAGAACTCAAGCGTCGACCCAAGTCCAGCAGGATTAAAACAGAAATGGAAATTAGAGAACAACATAGTCAGTTTCTGCCACCATTGATCTTTATTGTTGTATTGAATTTTAATAAATTTATTTAGATATATTTATAATGTTAATATTCAATAAATTTAATTATTTGATGTTAGTTTCTGAGTTTTGGTATTTGATAAGTAAAAATCGAAAAAAAAATTATTTGTAGGTCAAAACGGCCCGTTCTGGTTCCGCTTTTTATGTGTTAATTTTGATTTTGGAACGGCCCATTCTGATCCATTATGTGTTATTTTTTAATCCGAAACGGTCCGTTCTAATTTCAGAACGGCCCGTTCCGAACGTGAACAATTAATGATGTTAGTTGGAGAAATAAATTTGCACAGTTACTATTTGGATAAAAAAATTTTAAAATAGTATTATTTAAGTAAAAAAAACTCTATCTCTTACATATATAAATCTTTGTATAAATATCTCTTTTTTATGTTTTAGATTTTATGTCTTCATTTTGTAGTGGTTTTATACATCTAAGACTAAAACATAAAAAAAGTGTCATTCTTGTACCGGAGAGACCGTATCGGTCACGTGGGCCAACACGTGCCATTTCGTCAGACACTCATGCATAGTAAGCCACGTACAAGCATCACCATCAACGTCGGCTCGGCATGAGGTCGAGAACCGACATCAGTCTGGTTAATGCCAATATGGACCATCATCACTCATCGAGTCGGCTCGGTCAAGTACCGTTCCGACATAGATCGTACCGGAAGTATACAAGCTGCCGTATACGGACTAGACGGCTCGGTCATTTGCCGTTCCGACTAGTATTGAATAGTCGGCTCGGCCTCTTGCCGAAGAGTTAAACAAGTCATAACGGTAATCACAATTAAGAAAGGTAAGTACATGATTAAAGCCTAACAACCAATTAGTACCGTATTACCTAATTTGGTAAATATCTGAGAGGGCCCATCACGCTCAGGCCCATGTCAGATGCTATAAATAGGTCACACATAACAAGGTATGTCACTGTTCATTAATTATCCTAGAATATCGTGCTTATCCTGACTTGAGCGTTGGAGTGCCTTTTGCAGGTACCTCCCCCCTCTGAAGAATCCGTTTGAAGTATCCGTTCGGCCCTTCTTACCAAGAAGACTACGAGTGTATCCTTTTGCAGGTACATTTTGGCGCCCACCGTGGGGCCGAACCGATAGCATTGAAGAAGCACTGAAAGTTTACGAGTAAAAGAATCATGGTAAAGACAAGGAATACTAATTTTGAAGGGCAACAGTCTGAAGACGAACATCAGTCCGGGGCCGAGACGGTTGAGGAGACAAACTTGACCGATATGGTGCGCCAGATGAAGGAAGAAATGATCGCCATGAAACAACAGCGAGAGAGAGATGCTGCCGAGATGGCTGCATTGAGAGAAGAGAATGCTGCGCTGAAAAATCAATACCGGGATCCCACATGGAAACCATCTGAGACAACTCACACACAGGGGTCGTTCCACTCGCAGGGCCCTCACTCTTCTCTTCCCCACACCTCCGTCGCCGCTCCAGCTGCGCATGCTTCGGTCGGCCGACCGATCCAGCCTTTGCCGGCCGGAGCACATCGGCATCCTTTTACCCCGAACATCATGCAGATGGCACTCCTTGACCATTGGAAGTCTTTGCCCTTAGACAAGTATGATGGCACTACCGATCTAGACGAACACGTGGATGTGTTCTTGACTCAAGTTACTCTAAGCACAAACGATGATGCTGCTCTATGCCGAATCTTCCCAACATCCTTAAAGGGACGAGCACTGAGTTGGTTTACTCGGCTTCCGGCCAACTCGATCGATTCGTTCAGTACGTTGGCTTCCCAGTTCACAATTCAATTTGCTACCAGTCGGCCTCACCAATTGACCTCGTTGGCACTAATCAGCATTCGTCAGGAGAAGAAGGAATCTCTTCGGACATTCATGAGCCGATTCAACAAAGCGACGCTCGAAATTCGAGACTTAAACCCTGCTGTAGCTCTACACCACCTTACCACTGCCTTGAAGCCAGGGCCTTTTGCTAACAGCATTTGTAAGAAACCCCCTACAGACATGGATGATTTGCGTCGGCGAGCCGACAAGTACATGCAGATGGAGGAATTGGCCGAGTTCCGGAACCAAGCCCGAGTAGAAGTGTCAACAAAACCTGACAAGCTGGCCGAGCCGAGTTTTCGGAGTCGACCGAAAGAGTTGGTTCCCCGCGAGAAGCCTCCTCGGGGACCAAGGTACTCACAATACACGCCCCTCAATACTAGCCGGTCAGCAGTATTAGAACAAGCACTGGCCTCGGATATACTGGTCATCCCAAAACGAGCATCAACCCCTCCCCGGGCCGATACAACCAAGTCATGCAGATATCATCGCAACCGTGGGCATTCAACTGACGATTGTTTGGCTCTGAAGGATAAGATTGAAGACTTAGTCAAGCAGGGACAGCTGCAAGGTTTCGTTGAGCGTCCAAACCGATCGAGATACGAAGACCGGTCACGGAGACGCGACCAACTCGAACAAAGGACAGAAACACGTTCTCGTAGAGAACGTAGTCGGTCCAGAGATAGAAGAGAGGATGAGCCTTCGGCACAGCCTCGGCGAGTCATCAATACCATTGCCGGGGGATTCGCTGGAGGTGGCTCGTCTTCATCTGCACAAAAAAGACACCTGCGGGCTGTCCGGCATGTTCATGCCATCGAATCCGCTCGTCGCCGCCTTCCCACTATAACTTTCACAGAAGCTGATTTTAAAGGCATCGATCCGGACCAGGATGATCCAATGGTAATCAGCGTCGAAATTCACAATTGTATTGTACGCAAGACGCTGGTCGACCAAGGAAGTTCGGCCGACATCCTCTACTGGAATACGTTCAAGCAGTTGGGCATCCCGGAGTCCGAGCTAGTTCCGTATGATGAACCCTTGGTCGGGTTCTCCGGCGAACGGGTCAAGACCAAGGGATACATCAAGTTGTCGACTCGGTTCGGATTTGAAGGCGCCGAATACCGAGATGTTTCAGTTAAATATGTGGTGGTACACGCCAGCACATCTTACAACATTCTCCTTGGACGACCATCACTGAATCGGCTCGGAGCAGTCGTATCTACCCCTCATTTGGCCATGAAATTTCCGGCCGAGTCAGGACGAGTCGTCACGGTTCATGCCGACCAAAAGACGGCGCGGGAATGTTACTTCGCTAGTTTGCGACTGGCAAGAATAAAAGACGAGGTACCTAGGAGGCCGAGTGGGGTTCACTCGGTGTCCCATCATTCGACTGTGGACCTTGATCCCCGGATCGATCAGGACGAAAGAGTCGAACCTGTTGATGACAAGCAACCGATTCAAGTAGGGGTGTTGGAGTCACAAGTCACTTATATAGGAGCCAACCTGTCCGAGCGGGAACAATTGGCTGTCAGCCAAGTGATCCTCAAAAATAGTGACCTATTTGCTTGGCATCCCTCTGACATGCCCGGCATTGATCCTAGTTTCCTCTGTCACAAATTGTCCATAAGCAAAGAAGCAAGACCGATCGCTCAACGGCGTCGAAAGGCTGGGGAGGACAGGAAGGCGGCAATAGAGGCCGAAGTGAGTAAGTTGCTAGAAGCCAAGTTCATCCGGGAGGTACACTACTCAACTTGGCTAGCTAATGTAGTAATGGTCAAGAAACCGAATGGGAAATGGCGCATGTGTACTGGCTACACTAATTTGAACAAAGCCTGTCCGAAGGATGCCTATCCGCTACCAAACATTGATCGGCTCGTCGATGGGGCATCTGGCCACAAATTCCTGTCATTCCTGGACGCATATTCCGGATATAACCAAATCCGAATGCACCCTCAGGATGAAGAGAAAACGGCGTTCATCACCGAAACAGCCAATTACTGTTACCGAGTTATGCCCTTCGGCCTGAAAAATGCCGGAGCCACTTACCAACGGTTGATGAACAAAATTTTCAGTGACCACATTGGGCGATGTATGGAGGTGTACGTTGATGACATGGTAGTAAAGTCAAGTAGCGTATCTGTACACGCACAGGACTTGACTGATGTGTTTCACGCGCTTCGGCACCACCAAATGAGACTCAACCCCGACAAGTGCGTATTCGGGGTCTCAGGCGGCAAGATTTTAGGGTTTATGTTGTCCAGTCGCGGCATTGAAGCAAATCCTGACAAGTGCCAAGCCATTCTAAGCATGAAAAGCCCAAGTACCCTGAAAGAAGTTCAGAAGTTGGCAGGCCGGCTCACTTCGCTCTCCTGCTTTCTTCCTTGCCTAGCTGAGATAGCTAGACCCATCCTCCTCTTGCTCAAGAAGACCGAGCGATTCCAACGGACCCAGGAGTGTGAAACATCATTCCAACATTTCAAGGAGCGCCTTAGTACACCCCCAGTCCTTTCCAAACCAGTTGCCAACATTGACATGATCATATACTTAGCGGTTTTCGACAGCTCAATTAGCGCTGCGCTAATACAAGAAAACCGAGAAGAGCAACAACTAGTGTATTTCATCAGTCGGACTTTGCAGGAGGCCGAACGACGATACCAGTTAATTGAAAAGGTAGCCTTAGGACTCATCTACACTGCTCGTCGACTGAGACAATACTTTCATAGCCACAAGATAATTGTTCGGACCGATTGTCCAGTGGCAAAAGTATTAAGAAAACCAGAGATTGCCGGCCGAATGATGGCATGGTCGGTCGAGTTGTCAGAGTTCGATTTGTCCTTTGAGCCGAGAGGTCCAATCAAGTCGCAGCACTTGGCTGATTTTGTTAACGAGCTTACCCCTTCGGGGCGTTTTGAAGACGAATCATGGACCTTGCATGTCGATGGGTCTTCTAACGCCCAAGGCAGCGGAGCAGGAGTGATACTGGCTAGTCCCTCAGGCGTCACAATTGAGCAGTCCCTTCGGTTCGGTTTTCGTGCCTCCAATAACCAAGCGGAATACGAGGCCCTACTAGCTGGGATGCGGTTGGCAACCGAGATGGATGTGAAGCGAGTCATATGCTGGACCGACTCAAAGATAGTGGCCGAGCAGGTCAATGATAATTTCCAAGTTAAAGATGCGAACTTATTACAATACTATCATCTATTCCAAAAATTGAAGGATGAATTCAGCGAGGTTCAGGTTCGCCATGTTTTGCGTAGCAATAATGAACGAGCTGATCAGTTAGCTCGGCTCGCCAGCAGCCGGAAGCCGGGACAGCTGCGCACCACTATTCATCTTGAAGTTCCCTCCCCAAGCGTAACAACCGAGTGCATGGCAATAGATGAATCACCCTCATGGATCACACCCATTCGGAACTATATCACTAACGGCGCAGTACCGGCCGACCCGTTGGAAGCTAAGAAGTTGCGAACACAGGCGGCTCGGTACTCCATGATAGCCGAGGACCTCTACAGACGGGGGTTCTCCACCCCGCTGCTCAAATGCATAGATAGTCACCAAGCAGATTACGTGATGAGGGAAGTCCATGAGGGTATTTGTGGCTCCCATTCCGGAGGACGAACCTTAGCAGCTAAAGTCTTGCGGGCCGGTTATTATTGGCCAACTCTGAAGGGGGACTGCGCCAACTTTGTCAAGAAATGTGTTCAGTGCCAAAAATACGGGAACCTCATCCATGCTTCAGCTGCTGAACTGCATAGCATCAGCTCTCCATGGCTGTTTACTTTATGGGGCATTGATGTACTCGGCCCATTTCTGGTGGCGAAGGGACAAGTTAGGTTTCTCCTCGTAGCTGTCGATTACTTCACAAAGTGGATTGAGGCCGAGCCGCTTGCCTGCATCTCCGCCGCTAATGTCCAGAAATTTGTCTGGAAGAACATAGTTACCCGTTTCGGCATTCCATATGCCATCATCTCGGATAACGGCCTACAATTCACGGACAAAAAGTTCAACTCTTTCCTTGAAAACCTTGGCATCCGGCATAGGTTTACATCAGTTGAACACCCCCAGTCGAACGGCCAGGCCGAAGCGGCCAATAAGGTTATCCTCACCGAATTAAAGAAACGGCTCGGTTCGGCAAAAGGGGCATGGGCCGAAGAGTTGCTAGAGGTCCTTTGGGCGTATCGATGTACACCACAATCAACAACAAAAGAGACACCCTTTCGCCTGACTTACGGCGCAGACGCCATGATCCCGGTTGAAGTCGGAGAGCCATCATTCCGAAGACAGCACTTCCATGAGGAGTCTAACAATGCTTCGCTCCGAGCCGAGCTTGATGTCCTCGATGAAGCACGGGAAAAAGCACAGATTGTGGCCGAGGCATGTAAACAACGCATGACACGCCGTTTCAATTCAAGTGTTAAGCCGAGAACATTTCACGAAGGTAATCTTGTATGGAGAGCAACCGGGTCAGCCAGACGCAACTCTTCAGAAGGGAAGCTATCAGCCAACTGGGACGGCCCTTTCCGGATACGGCATGTCCTCAACAATGGAGCGTACAAGTTAGAAGAGCTGTCCGGCAAGGTCGTTCCTCGGACATGGAATTCTACTCATTTGAAGACATATTACAGTTGAATCAACATCATGTATTTACATTTCAACTATGTATAATGATGCACTCTTTTCCTTGAACCGGTCTTTTCTCCTCTTAAAAAATCGTGAAAAGAGGTTTTGGCCGGCAAGGTTTTTAATGAGGCATCCAATTAATAAAAACACAGTTCAATTATCTTTGACTTACTATACATTTTTAACATTAAAGTTTTTACAAGTCTTCCCTCCCGAGATGTCTCTCGGCTAAGGATGTGACTTTCAATCCTACAAGTCTTCCCTCCCGAGATGTCTCTCGGCCAAGGATGTGACTTTCAATCCTACAAGTCTTCCCTCCCGAGATGTCTCTCGGCTAAGGATGTGACTTTCAATCCTACAAGTCTTCCCTCCCGAGATGTCTCTCGGCCAAGGATGTGACTTTCAATCCTACAAGTCTTCCCTCCCGAGATGTCTCTCGGCCAAGGATGTGACTTTCAATCCTACAAGTCTTCCCTCCCGAGATGTCTCTCGGCCAAGGATGTGACTTTCAATCCTACAAGTCTTCCCTCCCGAGATGTCTCTCGGCCAAGGATGTGACTTTTAATCCTACGTCTTCCCTCCCGAGATGCCTCTCGGCCAAGGATGCGGCTTTAGTTTTAGATCTTCTAACCCGAGATGACTCTCGGCCAATGAGAAAAACATTGCGAAAAGAATTCAAAGCAGTATACGAAGAGAAAAATCGAATTTATTAAAAGGCACTATCGGCCTAGCAACAAAAAAAAATGGGCACTATTGGCCCGGAATTACAACGCAAAAAACCTAAGAAACTACCTCCACCTCGCCAGGAATCGGACCAGCCTCAGGCGCTTCTTCCTCCTGAATTGTAACATCCTCATTTGGCTCGTTCGCCCGAGCCGGAGCTTCCTCGTCGGCTTGTTCATCAGGAGGAATAGAAGTGAGGTCCACCAGCTTCCCTTGAAAGAAATCTTTCGTCATGTCAAGATGGAAGTCTGGCGGAAAGTCGCCGAAATGACAGGCTTGCCGAGCCGCTTGGGCAAAGCCGGCCTGATGCTGGCTAAGGACCTTGGCACGCGCTTTCTCCTTATAGGCCTCGAAAGCGGTCTTCTCAGCATCCAACCCCTTCCCTAGAGCAGTAACCTTGTCGGTCTCGGTCTTCAAAGCAAGTTCGAGACGCTGAACCTTCAAGGCCAAGTCGTCGGCAACCCGCCCTCTACGATCCATTTCAGCCTGGTACTTGCTGTTGGATGTTTGAGCGTCTGTTAAAGCCGCCAGCGTCTCTTGAAGAGACTTCTCCTGCTCAGCAAGCTGCCGGCGCAGCCCATCAGCCTCGCCGTTCGGCTGCATAACTATGCTTTGGGCCATTGCCACGGCCCGCACTTGGAACTCGCAGAAGAAGCTCCATTTTTGAGCCGAGCTCATGTGACTCAGCATCCCTTGGCCGGCTTCAGAAGTTAAGTCTTGACTCAGGAAATCCTGAGCGTTGACGTTCCCGGCCAAAAAACTTGGCGAAGATAGACCTTCTGGAACAGGGGGGCTAGCCACTCGGCGTTGTTTGGCCCGGCGACTTTCTTCCTCGGCCCTTGCATCCGGCCTTCTTTTTTCAGGTTGGGGCCGAGTGGGTTTCTTTTTCCGAGCCGAAGACCCTACCCCACCAGCTTGGACGGTAGCTTGATTCCCACCCATCGGGGCTGAAGTCTTGTTTCCAATAGTCGCCGCCAATTGATTCCGGATCAGGTTACGGATGTCTAGATCGTCATCTCCATGGGCAGCCATTATACCTGCACATTATTAGTCAAAATCAATGATAACACACAAATTTAATTAAATAAGAAAAGTACTATACCAATTAGTTCCTCGACTACATCGGCCAATTCAAACAACCGGATTAGAGGACGACATGGTAGAGGCCGAGGTAGTTTGTCTAAAAAACTTAGACTCATTCTCTCCTCCGGGGACATGCGTGATTTGGAAACCGTGTCGTACTTGCGCGGCTTCCGGGTCCAATACAAGGGAAATAGGGGATTCCCTTCGGCATCAAAGAAATACTTTTTTCCTGGTTCTGGCCGAATCATCACCTTCATAAATCCCACTTTAAATTTTTTGTACGAGGTGGTAAAAGGTTGCAGCAAGCAATCATTGTGACGAATCAACGACAGCCACTTAGCCTTTCTCATAAACTTATTTCAGATAATAACTCATATTTTATATTAAATTTAAACAATTCAATCGTTAAATTAAAAGTTCTTAATACATAAATCAAATCTGTAAATTTTTTAAGAATTTAAAAATTTTAATATTTTATTTTATTAATTCAACCTATAAAATATTTTTATGATCATTTGTCAATTTGAATTAATAAAATAGAGTATCAAACAGTTTTTAAATTTTTTAAAAATTTACAGACTAGATTTATGGATTAAGAACTTTTAATTTAACAGTTGAATCATTGAAATCTAAAGTAGAGTATGAATAATTGACCGTAGCAAATCTATGTAGACTTATTCTTATACCTTGAAATTTTATACGTTAAACTTTAACATAAAACATGAGTTATTAAATGGAATAAGTCTAAATATACTTATTCTTAGTGTAAAATGATATCTCTTAGAATTTTTTACACAAATAATACTATTTTAAATTTTTTTTACCCAAATAGCAACTGTGCAAATTTATTTTCCCAACTAGCACCATTTACTGTTCACGTTCAGAACGGACCGTTTTGATTTCAAAACGGGCTGTTCTGAAATCAGAACGGGTCGTTCTGGATTAAAAAATAACACATGAAAAATGGCTCAGAACGGGCCGTTCCAAAATCAAAATTAGCACATAAAAAGTGAAACCAGAACAGCCCGTTCTGCATCCAGAACGGGCCGTTCTGGCCTATAAATAAAATATTTTTGGATTTGATTTTCACTTATCAAATACCAAAACTCAAAGACTACCATCAAGTGATTAAATTTATTGAATATTAACATTATAAATATAACTAAATAAATTTATTAAAATTTATTACAACAATAAAGATCAATGGTGGCAGAAACTGAATTCATGACCAATATTTGGATATGTCTTCCTAGGGTGACTAGGGGTGTGACAATAAGAACAATTTTTTACACGATTATGTTGTTCTCTAATGTCCATCTCTATTCTAATCCTGCTAGACTTTGGTCGATCCTTGAAAGTTCTCTTGAGTTCTGGATTTGGCCACAAAGTTGAAAGAAACGCAACATTCAAGAAAAGTTTGACCCGCTGAGAGATTTACAATAAGGTTAAATGAAATGTGGTATGATTGCGGCAAGTTCTAGAAAGGTATACGAAGGACAGTTTGGAGAGCTCGGACATGAAGATTATTGGCCTACTTACACTGGTTCAACTTTGTGGCCAAATCCAGAACTCAAGCGTCGACCCAAGTCCAGCAGGATTAAAACAGAAATGGAAATTAGAGAACAACATAGTCAGTTTCTGCCACCATTGATCTTTATTGTTGTATTGAATTTTAATAAATTTATTTAGATATATTTATAATGTTAATATTCAATAAATTTAATTATTTGATGTTAGTTTCTGAGTTTTGGTATTTGATAAGTAAAAATCGAAAAAAAAAATTATTTGTAGGTCAAAACGGCCCGTTCTGGTTCCACTTTTTATGTGTTAATTTTGATTTTGGAACGGCCCATTCTGATCCATTTTCCATGTGTTATTTTTTAATCCGAAACGGTCCGTTCTAATTTCAGAACGGCCCGTTCCGAACGTGAACAATTAATGATGTTAGTTGGAGAAATAAATTTGCACAGTTACTATTTGGATAAAAAAAATTTAAAATAGTATTATTTAAGTAAAAAAAACTCTATCTCTTACATATATAAATCTTTGTATAAATATCTCTTTTTTATGTTTTAGATTTTATGTCTTCATTTTGTAGTGGTTTTATACATCTAAGACTAAAACATAAAAAAAGTGTCATTCTAAAATCCAAAAATTTTAAATATAAAAATTAAAATAAAAAGTTGACATAAATATAAAGACCAAATATTTAATTAAACTATTAAATATTATATTTTCTCTTTTATAAATAACTACAACAAAAAGTCGTCTAATTTTTTTAAAAGGTGTATAATTCCATTCGTGAAAGGAGATTCTTTTAATATTAAAAGACAAACACACTAAAGGAAAGTGGTACACCCTTCTGACAGTGAATGGAAACTTTAGCAATGGTACCACAAGGTTTAATAGCCTGTCCGAAGTGATCGATCAATAAATCTCAATTCTAAGCAAACTTCTTGACCCCACAAATATACACCATTTTTTTCATACATAAAAGTAAATGGAACATCCATCGATTTTTAGCATTTTTCCAGGTTAAATAATATCCAGGTGTTGCACATGATGCTTTAAATTTCAGATTGGTCCAATATGCAAATGAGGAAAACTAATTGAAATGTGCATGTAGGATTAGAAGCACCTAGAACAAATTAACATAAACTGCACCTTCAATACTACCAGAGAATGGGAAAAACAGGAAGAGCAAGAGGGAGGGTTCTACAAAATCAACCAGTTTATAAGTGTAGCTAGTTATCCTACGTGACCTTCTCTCTCAATTTAAGGTAAAAATGAATCTTATCCTTCTAATTAAAGAATTTAATTTCCATGAAGTAAAGATTTTTACGCTATGTCAACCAATTTACAATAAAATAAGAAATCCTATCATACTATGAGAAATTTAATTATCTGTACCGGTAAGACCATTCGGGCACTCGGTTCGGCCATTCGGCCGCCTCATGACCAACGCCTGTTCAGCACCTAAAACGGCCGAATCAGGTTGCCGATTGCCATTCGGCCACTAGGAGTTTCATAAGACTTAGACTTACCCTAATAAGAGGAAGAAATTAACTCATAGTCAGGGATTAAGGACTAACCACATCAACAAGACAATTACAGGCGTATTACCTAATCTGGTAATCCTGTTGCAGGGCCCATGAGAATCCGGGCCCATAAATGTCAGTATAAATAGCGCGTGTCACGAGGTAAAGTCACTGTTCATTAATTACTCTAGATATTCGTGCTTGTCCTGACTTGAGCGTCGGAGTGCCTTTTGCAGGTACCTGACCCCTCCTCATATCGGATCGGAGCGCTCGTTCAGCCATCCCCAGACTACGAGAAGATTACTGGTGTACCCTTCAGACAGGTACATTTGGCGCCCACCGTGGGGCCGAACGAAGATAGTTGGAAGACTAATCGAGCTAAGACATGCCGATAACTAGGAGAACAAACACTCAGGATTACCAACAGGAGGAAGAACATGTGGAAGTGGTAGATGAAACTGATCTCTCCGAAACCGTTCGCCTGTTGAAACAAGAGATGGCAGTAATGAAACAGCAAAGAGAGAACGACGCAAAGGAGCTTTCGGCCCTAAGAGCTGAGAACGAGGCATTGAAAAACCCAGATCCGTCGTGGAAGCCTACTCAAACAACCAACATGCAGACGCAAGGATCTTATCATTCCCATGAAATTCACACTTCGGCACCACACACTTCGGTCCAACCCCCCGTTGGCCGTCCTTCAGACTTGTCAACCCGTGGGACGCATCGCCACCCCCTTCACCCCTACAATTATGCAACTCCCATTGATGGATAACTGGAAATCTTTACCGATTGATAAATATGATGGTACCACAGATCCGGATGAACATCTCGATGTTTTCTTGACGCAGGTGACGTTAAGCACAACGGACGATACGGCATTATGTCGGATTTTTCCCACATCGCTCAAAGGCAGGGCCTTAAGCTGGTTTACACGGCTACCTCCCAACTCCATCGATTCCTTCAACACTTTGTCATCCCAGTTCACCGTTCAGTTTGCAACAAGTCGTCCGCACAGCTTGACGTCTTTGTCGCTGGTCGGCCTTAGGCAGGATAAAAAAGAGTCGCTTAGAACTTTCATGGATCGGTTCAATAAGGCTGCCTTAGAAATTCGAGACCTTAACCCAGCCGTAGCGCTCCACCACCTTACAACAGCGCTAAAACCCGGACCATTTGTCAATAGCATCTGCAAAAAACCTCCTTCGGATATGAATGACTTACGAAGGAGAGCTGACAAGTACATGCAGATGGAAGAGCTGGCTGAGTTCTGTCATCAGGCCCGAACCGAAACAGGAAACAAACCCGAGAAGCAGGCAGAGCAACCATACAGGGGGCGAGGCAAAGAGATAACTCTGCGGGACCGACATGCGCGAGGCCCGAAGTATTCTCATTACACTCCCCTCAACGCAAGTCGAGCCGCAGTGCTCGAACAAGCTTTAGCATCAGAAGTCTTGGCGACCCCCAAGCGAGCCTCCACTCCTCCCCGTGCTGACATTAACAAATCTTGCAAATATCACCGCAATCGCGGACATTCTACTGAAGAATGCGCGGCATTGAGGGATAAAATTGAAGATTTGATTAAGCAAGGGCAACTCAACAATTTTATTGATCGGCCACACACGACTCGGCATCAGCCTACATATCAAGCTCGACAGCACGACAGGCATGAACATTCAGATAGGCACCGCCGTGAGCGTAGTCGTTCAAGGGATCGAAAGGAAGAACCTCATACCACGCACCGGCGGGTAATCAACACGATCGCTGGAGGCTTCGCCGGGGGCGGATCGACCTCATCGGCTCAGAAGAGACACCTACGAGCCGTCAGATCGGTTAACATTGTTGAGCAGCGATCCACTCGGTGGCTACCCACTATTACGTTCACTGACGAGGACTTTCAAGGCATCGATCCAATTCAAGATGATCCTATGGTCATCAGTGTTGAAATACGTAATTGTATTGTGAGAAAAACGCTCATAGATCAAGGTAGTTCGGCCGATATTTTATATTGGAACACGTTCAAGCAGCTTGGCATCTCTGAAGAAGAGTTGACACCATACACCGAACCATTGGTTGGCTTTGCAGGTGAAAGAGTCAACACCAAGGGATTTATCAAACTCTCTACCCGTTTTTGTGTTGATGAGAAACAGCACCGAGACATCCAGCTGAAGTATATCGTGGTCCATGCCAACACATCTTACAACATTTTGCTAGGACGGCCATCATTGAATACCTTGGGGGCAATAGTGTCAACACCTCATTTGGCTATGAAGTTCCCGTCGGATAAAGGAAACATTCTAACAATACATGCCGATCAGAAGGCAGCTCGGGAATGTTACTATGCGAGCTTACGTGTGCAACCTATTCAAGAGAAACAAGCAAAACCAAGCAGAGTCCATGCAGTCACTCCCTCGTCGGATTTGGCTTCGCAATACGACCTTGACCCCAGGATGAACGAGGACAGGGCCGAACCGATAGAAGAAAAGGTCCCGATACAAATCGGATCACAGTCGTCCCAAATCACCTACATTGGGGTCGGTCTGTCGGATGATGAAAAGCAATAACTGAGCAAGGTAATTGTGTCAAACAAAGATATGTTTGCATGGACACCGTCAGACATGCCAGGTATCGACCCAAACTTTATGTGTCATAGGTTGTCTATCTGCCCGACGGCAAAACCAATTGCTCAACGGAAGAGAAAGATGGGAACAGAGAGAAAAATTGCCGTTGAATCGGAAGTGGCTAAGCTCTTGCAAGCACGCTTCATTCGGGAAATCCACTATACCACTTGGCTAGCAAATGTCGTTATGGTCAAGAAACCCAATGGCAGGTGGCGAATGTGTACAGACTACACCAATCTCAACAAGGCTTGTCCTAAGGATGCCTACCCACTACCCAACATTGACCGGCTAGTTGATGGAGCGGCAGGGCATCGTTTGTTGACTTTCTTGGATGCTTACTCGGGCTATAATCAAATTCGCATGCACCCGCATGATGAAGATAAAACAGCTTTTATCACCGACTCGGCGAATTACTGCTATCGCGTAATGCCGTTCGGTCTAAAGAATGCAGGGGCGACATACCAACGACTTATGGACAAAGTTTTCAAGAATCAGATCGGCAAAAACCTCGAAGTTTATGTCGATGATATGGTCGTCAAGTCGGACGACCTTCGCACTCACAAAAATGACCTTGCCGAAGTATTCACACAACTCCGAAAGCATAATATGCGGCTGAATCCTGAAAAATGTATCTTTGGTATAGCTGGAGGAAAGTTTCTCGGATTCATGTTATCTGCCAGAGGTATTGAAGCCAATCCTGATAAGTGTCAGTCGGTGATTGGCATGCGAAGCCCACAAAATATCAAAGAAGTCCAAGTGTTGTCCGGGCGTCTCACCTCTCTTTCTCGGTTCCTCCCTTGTCTCGCAGAGACAACAAAACCTATCATTGGATTATTGAAGAAAGTCAAGAAGTTTTTCTGGACGACAGAGTGTGAAGTGTCTTTTACCTCCCTCAAACAACGCCTCGGCACACCTCCAGTTCTCTCAAAGCCCGATCCAAAACTAGATATGATAGTGTATTTGTGCGTCTCTAACGAGGCAATCAGCGCGGTCCTAGTACAAGAAACAGATTCCCAAAAACCAATTTATTTTGTGAGCCGAATGCTACAAGATGCCGAAAGAAGGTACCAGCTACTCGAGAAAATGGCACTTAGCTTGGTCCACACAGCACGACGCCTTCGGCAGTATTTTCACAGCCACAAGGTTATCGTCCGAACCGATTGTCCAACTGCCAAAGTTCTACGCAAACCCGAGTTAGCAGGACGAATGATGGCTTGGTCCGTGGAATTGTCTGAATTCGACATAGCGTTTGAACCAAGAGGACCAATCAAGTCCCAGTGCTTGGTGGATTTCGTTAATGAGTTACAACCGATGGGTCATTTCGAAAACGATCAGTGGATACTTCGGGTCGACGGGTCATCTAACAGCCAAGGTAGTGGAGCGGGAATAATTCTTGAAGGACCAACAGGCATGGCACTAGAGCAATCTCTCCGTTTCGCTTTCAAAGCCTCAAACAATCAAGCCGAATACGAGGCGTTATTGGCGGGATTGAGGTTGGCTCGAGAGGTTGGAGTTCGGAATTTGCTATGTTGGACTGATTCAAAGGTTGTCTCGGAACAGGTCAACGAGAATTTTCAGGTTAAGGACGCCCAGCTATTGAAGTATTTTCATGCTTTTCAAAACATGTGCCAACATTTCGACCAAGTAGCAGTGAAGCACACTCCCCGCGAAAACAATGACAGAGCAGATCAATTAGCTAGACTGGCGACAAGCCATCGGAAACCGGGACAGCTTCGAACCACCCTCCACTTGGAACTCTCAACTCCAAGTACTGAGATAGCAGAATGCTTCGCACTCTCGGAGCAATCGGCAACATGGATGACCGACATACTACGGTTCATCACCGATGGTGTCCAACCGACATGCCCTTCGGCAGCCAGAAAGTTGAGAGCTCAAGCTGCGAGATATTCTGTTATAGGAGGGCAACTCTTTCGAAGGGGCTTCTCGTCTCCTTTACTCAAGTGTTTAAATGATGAAGAGGCCAATTATGTGCTGCGGGAAGTGCATGAGGGAATCTGCGGTTCTCACTCAGGAGGAAGAACATTGGCAACGAAAGTTCTTCGGGCCGGCTATTATTGGCCGACACTCAAATCCGATTGCATGGAATTCGTCAAGAAATGCATCCAGTGCCAAAAGCACGGCAATTTGATACATGCATCGGCCGAGCAACTACACAGCATCGCTTCCCCATGGTCGTTCGCCATATGGGGCATGGATATATTAGGACCATTTCCAATCGCTAGAGGCCAATGCAAGTTTCTGCTTGTCGCGGTAGATTATTTTACCAAGTGGATTGAGGCTGAACCTCTCGCAACAATCACGGCAAACAACGTGCAGAAGTTCCTTTGGAAAAGCGTCGTCACACGGTTCGGCATTCCTTATGCCATTATCACTGACAATGGACTTCAATTCGTAGATCAAAAATTCAACAAGTTTCTTCAAGACTTGGGGATCAGACATAGATTCACGTCGGTCGAACATCCACAGTCCAACGGCCAGGCTGAGGCAGCTAACAAAGTTATCTTATCGGAACTCAAGAAGCGCTTGGGAACAGCCAAGGGTACATGGGCCGAAGAGCTTCCAGAAATTTTGTGGGCGTATCGCTGCACCCCTCAATCCACAACGAAAGAAACACCCTTCCGATTAACCTATGGTACAGACGCAATGATTCCCGTCGAAGTCGGCGAACCCTCCTTCCGCCGAACACACTTCAGTGAAAACTCCAACGCAACATCCTTACAGGCGGAGCTCGACTTAGTGGACGAAGTGCGTACTCAAGCTCAGATAGTAGCAGAAGCATGCAAGCAGCGAATGTCTCGAAGATTCAATTCCAATCTCACCAAGAGAAGCTTCAAGGAGGGAGACCTAGTCTGGAGAGTTCTTGGACCAGCACGACGTAATCCGCAAGAAGGCAAGTTGGCACCTAATTGGGATGGCCCGTTTCGGGTTCGGCACAACCTCCATAATGGCGCATACAAACTGGAAGAGCTTTCAGGCAAGGTCATCCCAAGGACATGGAACGCATCGCACTTGAAGACATACTATAGTTAGTGATAGTCTTTGTAACATCACAGCAATGTAATCAAAACGTGTACTCTTTTCCTTGATCGGTTTTTTCTCCCCTTATAAAAAAGTGAAAAGGGGTTTTGGCCGACAAGGTTTTTAATGAGGCACGCATCAATGAAATACAATCCATTTCATGATCATTCTTACTATCCTACTTTGTTAAAAATCGTTAAAGGTTTCCCTCCCGAGTTAGTCAACTCGACCAAGGACGCACCTTCGAAAAATAGTTAAAGGTTTCCCGCCCGAGTTAGTCAACTCGGCCAAGGACGCACCTTCAAAAAATGGTTAAAGGTTTCCCTCCCGAGTTAGTCAACTCGGCCAAGGACGCACCTTCAAAAAATGGTTAAAGGTTTCCCTCCCGAGTTAGTCAACTCGGCCAAGGACGCACCTTCAAAAAATGGTTAAAGGTTTCCCCTCCCGAGTTAGTCAACTCGGCCAAGGACGCACCTTCAAAAAATAGTTAAAGGTTTCCCTCCCGAGTTCGTCAGCTCGGCCAGGACGTACCTTCGAAAAATAGCTAAAGGTTTCCCTCCCGAGTTAGTCAACTCGGCCAAGGACGCACCTTCAAAAAATGGTTAAAGGTTTCCCTCCCGAGTTAGTCAACTCGGCCAAGGACGCACCTTCAAAAAATGGTTAAAGGTTTCCCTCCCGAGTTAGTTAACTCGGCCAGGACGCACCTTCAAAAAATAATTAAAAGTTTCCCTCCCGAGATAGTCAACTCGGCCAAGGACGCAAATTTCCGAATGACCCCCATTCGGGTTTGCTTGAAAAGCAAAGCATTTCCGAATGACCCCCATTCGGTTTTGCTTGAAAGGCAAAGCATTTCCGAATGACCCCCATTCGGTTTTGCTTGAAAGGCAAAGCATTTCCGAATGACCACCATTCGGTTTTGCTAGGAAAGCAAGCATTTCCGAATGACCACCATTCGGTTTTGCTAGGAAAGCAAGCATTTCCGAATGACCACCATTCGGTTTTGCTAGGAAAGCAAGCATTTCCGAATGACCACCATTCGGTTTTGCTAGGAAAGCAAGCATTTCCGAATGACCCCCATTCGGTTTTGCTAGGAAAGCAAGCATTTCCGAATGACCCCCATTCGGTTTTGCTTGAAAAGCAAAGCATTTCCGAATGACCCCCATTCAGTTTTGACTTTAGGCACTACCAAGCATAATAGTTTTGCTTAATTATTTCTTGTTAGCAGCAGATACGTGAAGTTAGCAATCATAAGGACGATCCAAATCACCATTCATTCAACAAAAAAGCATCATTTCATTAACATAATGGAGGCTCTACCGGCCCCTTGTCTACATTCGTACTTAAACCTATGCAAACACCTAAGTAGAATCTATACAACAACAACCTACACCTATTCATCAGGATTAACTTGGTTATCTTGCACGTCCGCCTCGGGGTCGTCATGTTCGGTAACAGGATTGTCATCTTCTTCACCCTCCTCCTCGGTTGACGCACGAGAATCCTCCTCAACTCGGGGGTTGGCACTCGGTTCTGCGTCGTCAGGACCCGCTCCCTCGGGCATCTCCGCAAACGGCATGTATGACCCTTGGTAAAAATCGCATGCCATGTCAAATTCGAAGTCCTTCGGAAATTGACCGAAGTGCTTCGCCTGCCGAACGGCATGTTTAAACCCAGCTTCGTGCTGAGCAACAATTTTCTCCTTGGCCTTCTCCTTCAGCTGGTCATACTCAGATCGTGCCTCCTCCAGTCGGCGACGTTCTTCGTTAGCGGCTTTCTGAAGCTCCAAACGAAGCGTATCGTTGTCGCGCCTAACCAGGTCCAATTCGGCAGCTAGATCTCGGTTCCTGGCTGTCACCTGTTCGTTCACAGAAACAGCCTCGGCAATGGCCCTCTCGGACTCGGCAAGACTTTGTTTCAGAGTCACCAACTCGTTGGTCGGCTCCATTGCTAGATGGTGAGCCAAGGCTAAAGCGCGTGTTTGCAGTTCACAAAAATCTTTCCACTTGGTTTTAGCATCAAAACCAGCCAAAAACTCCTGCCCGAAAGGTGACACAGCATCGGACCGAACCAGAAAATCAGCTGTTACATTATCGTCCAAAAAACCCCGAGACATTAATTGAGGCGGCACGACAATGATAGTCCGATTGGGCGAGGCTTCAGCCGTTGCCTTAGCTTTCTTGGAATTGTCCTGTCGCTCTTCAGAACCTTTCCTCTTCGAGCGTTCCCGGTCGGCACCCTTCCCTTTTTTTCCTTTCTTTTTCTTGCGTTCGGGAAGTGGAGGCACTCGATCATCCCGGTTTGGCTGAGGGGTGGCTGCAACAGTAGATGTCCCTACTCCCCCAGCCTGTTTCACCTGCTTCACTCGTGCAGCAAGCAAGCTCCGAATGTCCAACTCGTCGGCACCACTAGCAACCATGATTCCTGCAAAGAATCCAAGTAAACATCAATAGGAATTAAATTTACAGGCAGGATGGGACAGATCACGTACCTATCAGGTCGTTCCACCATCGTGGAGACTCAACTATGTTAATTAAATACCTAATCGGCAGACACCGAGGAAGCCGAAGCAACAACTTCAAATCCTTCTTCTCTTCGGCCGACAGCATGCTCTTCGGTACCACATCGTAAGGCCGAGGGGCGCGAGTCCAGTACAATGGAAATAAACTCCCCTTCTCGTCAAAAAAGAAGCGACGTCCGTTCGGCCGGATAGTGACTCGGAAAAAGCCAGCCTTGAAGTTCTTGTAGGAGGAAGTGAAACTATCCAACAGTAGGTGAGTGCTCACTCGGCTTAAAGAGAGCCACTTGGCCAATATAGTGGGTTTCGAGGAGTAAAAGTACAGAAAAAGAAGGGGAGAGAGCTTAATATTAAGACACCTACACAAATGCTTGAACCCTTGCAGTTGTGCCCAGCTGTTCGGATGCAATTGAGTCGGCGCAACATTTAACACCCTCAATACCCCCATAGTAAACTCGTCAAACGGCAGTTTCACCTTAAGATCCCGAACCAGACAGTCGTACATGTAGAACGACTCCATCCTAGCGCCACTCTGATCCAAGCAAACCATATCGGGGTCCGGGAAAGCATCGTTTCGGCATGACCGAACCCCAATCGGGTACGGCTCCTCCTTGGTATCAAATGTTAAGCAGCTCGTATAATCCAATAGATTCGTGATCATGCTAGAGTCGCGGTAGCGCGAGAAATAAGAAGTTACTTCTCCATTCACCCACTCGTAACCAGGCACATTGGATGGACCATATCGCTGGCGATTTGACACTCGTCTGGTCTCCTCTTGAACCCTTGAACTCCCACTGGTAGAAGCCTCCCTTGAAGGCGAATTACTCCCACTCGGCCCTTCGGAACGAATGGGAGATTCAATTAAACTTGAATTGCTCGGGTTACTGGACGAAGACCCCTCGGACGACGATGGCCGAGAACTGCTAGCCGAAGAGTGTGCAGAAGAAGTGTTAGCCATATCAATAAAAACTTACCAATTTTCCTCAAGAATCGCACTGGTTCGGCGCGTCGGTCTCGAAAATCTGCAGTCCCCTAGTTCGGCGGAAAACGATAGGCGTGGGAGGCCCTACCACTCACCTATATATATAGCAAGACAAAAGGGCGGGAAAATTCAAAATGTAACCGTCAGATCATCAAGATCCAACGCTGGAGATCGTCCCAACCCTTTTACTTCCCACAACTTCATTTGGATTCAATACCCTTACGAAAAGGTACCCTCTCCGCAAGGCTAGGGGGCAAGTGTACCGGTAAGACCATTCGGGCACTCGGTTCGGCCATTCGGCCGCCTCATGACCAACGCCTGTTCAGCACCTAAAACGGCCGAATCAGGTTGCCGATTGCCATTCGGCCACTAGGAGTTTCATAAGACTTAGACTTACCCTAATAAGAGGAAGAAATTAACTCATAGTCAGGGATTAAGGACTAACCACATCAACAAGACAATTAGAGGCGTATTACCTAATCTGGTAATCCTGTTGCAGGGCCCATGAGAATCCGGGCCCATAAATGTCAGTATAAATAGCGCGTGTCACGAGGTAAAGTCACTGTTCATTAATTACTCTAGATATTCGTGCTTGTCCTGACTTGAGCGTCGGAGTGTCTTTTGCAGGTACCTGACCCCTCCTCATATCGGATCGGAGCGCTCGTTCGGCCATCCCCAGACTACGAGAAGATTACTGGTGTACCCTTCAGACAGGTACATTATCCATGGATTATTTTAATATTGTTATTAAGAAATTCTCTCGCTTTTTTAAGAATGTCGAAACTCATTCAATGATTGACTCAAAAAATAATTTTACTAAAATTCTTATATTTCTATGAATATCTTCATATTGGCTCGCAAATTTATTTATATAAATAAAAATTCATTTAAATTATTATGGGTACTTATCAGTTTCACTTCTAGTATATTCAGAATCAATTTCATTGTATCTAAAATGATTAGAATTATATTTATTGCATGTTTGACTATTAGTAAAATTGATTTTAAGATGTCCAAAATTATATCCACTTGAAAGTAATTATTAGTATTTTTCTATCAAACAAAATGTAATTAAACAAACTATTACAGGTATCTTCGGTTTCATTTATACTATATTCAGAATCAATTTCATTATATCCAAAATAATCAAAATAATCAGAATTACATTTGTTACATGTTTAACTGTTTAATAAAATTTTTACCAAAAAAAACTGTTTAATAAAATTAATTTTAAGATATTCAAAATCACATCCAAAATAACTATTAGTAGTTTTTTTTAACAAATAAAATTATATAATTTTGAAGTTTTATCTATTAAATTCATAATTATAAATTTAAAATCAATTTTAATAACAAATTTTTAAATAACATTTAATATTAACATCAAAATAAAGTTTATATTCTTTGTTATCTAAACAAAAAATCAATTTTACAAATTTACGATAACTCTAAATTAATTATATTAATGCATACTCACCCATTTCATGTAATGTAACTTATACGCCACCAATTGAAAGTTGAAGCAGTCCAACTCCGATGTAACTGCACCTTTTTTTTCCACTTGAGTGAGTGAGCCCCGCTTCTCTGATTCTGAATATATATAAAAAAGCACCAATCATTACCAACTTAATCAATGTGCAAGTGGCACCCAAAGGTGCAACCGTTCAATTTCAAACTCACTGAATCTCACACACACTTCGATAGATATATACTCCTAAATCAACACAAACAGAAGCGAAGAATCAGCCTTAAAAAAATGCATAAATTCAAGCACCTCGCGATCCAGTGCGGCGCAGCGCAGAGCCCCAAGAGGAGCCCCGTGGTGCGCCGGAAAACCACCCTGGGGATGCTGCTGAGCCGCCGCGGCCGCCGGCGAGAGTGTCTGCTGGAGAAGAGGGAGGGCGAGGATGAGGTGCGGCGCCACTCACTGAAGGACCTCTTTCAGTCTTCGCCACCTGGCGCTGATATTTCCGGGTCGCCCAAACACGCTTCGACCGGTTTTCGTTACAGGTCGTTACTGTCCAAGAAAGCTTGGCGCCTCATTCTACTCTCGGTTACCGAGTAATAATCAAAAAATAAATATATATATATATATATATATATATAATATATATAGAGAGGAAGGATTTGTTTATACCATAATTAACTTTATTTAAATTTATTTTATTTAATAATTTATATTTTATATTAAATTTTAATATCTAATTATTGAATTTAAAGTTTTGTAAAATTTTAAAAATAATTTAATATTTCGTTACATTAATTTAAATTGATAGATAATCATAAAAATATTTTATACATTGATTTAAATTGATGAAACGAAATAGAAAAAAATTTCAAATTTTTAAAAAATTATAAGATTGATTTACGTATTAAAAACTTTAAATTCAATAGTTATATCGTTAAAATTTGATGTAAAATACAAATTATTGAACGGATTAAGTCTAAATAGACTTATTCGTAAAAGAATCCTTCCTCATTCATATATATATGTGTGTGTGTGCGCGTGTGCGTGTGTGTGTGCGTGTGTGTGTGTGCGCGCGCGTGCGTGCGTGCGCGCGCGTGCGTGCGTGCGTGTGTCTTATTTGTGTTTTTATCTTGTGAAATTTTGATACTTAAGTTTCTAATTAAATAATTTTAGTTTTTAAGTGTTTTAATTGTGTAATTTTAGTTTTTAAATTTTAATTGAACAATTTTAGTTTTTTAAGTATCACAATTGTACAATTTTAATTCTTTAACTATTACAATCATACAACATTTTACCTTTCTAAATTACATGTACTATAATTTTCATTTATGTACGTATTAGATGACATATATTTATTATTATTAAAATTAATAATATATATATAACTTAAATAAGTAAAAAAATTATATAATTACAATATTTGAAAGGCGAAAATTATACAATTGTAATATTTGAGGGACTAAAGTTGATTAATTAAAATTTGAAGAAAAATTGCACAACTGTCATGCGGACTAAATTTCTTAATTAAAGTCCTCAAATTTCTCAATTAATATTTGGGAACTAAAATCACATAATTGGGATACTTAACAGACCAATAACATATTTAAGCATATATATAATTTTCAACATTTAGTATAAAATTAAATAATTTTCAGCAAACCTAGTTTCACTCTGTTATTTTTATTTTTCAAGTTTTAAGTGTGGTGTTATTATCAATATATAATCTTGTAATATAATGGTTGATGCTTGTAAAAAAACCAAACAATTTCAGTGTGGTTATCTGAAAAACGTTATCCGCATGTTTTGTAATTTGAGCTTGCATGCATGTGTCTGCGGTTGCATTTAAACATTGTTACATTACATGTATATATACTGATATTTTAGTTTAATTAAATTCATTTAATTAATGTAATTTGTAGTGGGTATCGCACACCAAAAGAATTATATTTGTTTCCATATTTGTACTTTTTTAATACATCATAAACTAAAAGAGAAATGAAAACGTAGCAAACTCTAAGGGAAAAAATAGCAACATTAACAAATACAAGGTTGTAAAGTTGTCGTGGACAAGTATAAAAAATTAAACATTCTTTATGAGAAGAGCTAAGTTTTGTCAATAAATATGCAACACTATTCTTTATAAAAAAGATGTAATAGAATATACTAAAGATCATTTTTTGACACTCAAAATTTTTATCATTTTCAATAAAGAAGCATACAAAAGTGACATTATATATGACTCAACAATATTTCATACTAGTATATATGACGGTATTTCATATTATGACATAATTGATGTGATCAAATACTAAGATGTTACAAGGCAACCTAACTAAACAAAAAAATAATTATATAACTAAAAAATTATATTATGTTTGATCATCACTAAAAATTTCTTAATGAAAATCCTCAAAGAATTTGATAGTTGACTTTATATTTATGGTGTCTTATCCTAATTTAAATATTTTATAACTATATATATATATATATATATATATATATATATATATATATAATTATTAAGTAATGATCATCTTATTGATAATTTTTAAGGATTTAGAATTTTTTTAGAGTGGATCATGCCCTTTATAAGTACATATATATAGAATAATAACAACAAAAAATAATGATTGAATTTTATCAACATCAAAACAATACTCATTTAAATACATAATTTTCACAATATTATTTGATATAACACCTCAAGATAGAATCAATATGAAATCACCTAATTATATGTTAACATCTCAATCATAGTCATTAGGAGATTAATATCAAATTAAGCTTTTATATTAATAACTTAATTAGTCTAATAACTATTGATATCACACATGATTTTTTAGGCGTCGCTATCACCAAAATACCTCAAGTTGTTAACAATCAACTCAAATTATAACTTATTCACAATTGTTCTCTCTTATGATTTTTCTTTCCTAAACATTGATATAGGTACCTAAAACCATTCATAAAATCAAACACTTAAAGGGTAAAGTCATTCACCATTACCATTCACAAACCACATTTCTATAACTAAATCTTCTATGACCATTTGTCGTAAAAACATGATAACTAGAGCTATATACATGCTATCAAGTTGATGTTAATTTTTTTTTACAGACTTAAGACAATTATCTACAATTTCTATGTTGAACTTGAGAGTTAATTCTGCCATCTACTATTTTTAAAAATTACAAGCCACAACATTTCAACCTAAATTTGACCGTTTGACCTTCACTCACTAAATTGATCATAACTTGAGTTCTAGATCTTATTTTTGAGTGATTCCAATGACATTGAAAAGTTAACATCCAAGACCACAATTCATTTAAAGACCACAAAATCTGATTCCAACATTATCACACCTAACACGACATTTTTTTGCACTAGCACGAAGAAGACAAAACTCTCTATCGCACCTGTGCCGAGTGTGATTGATGTCATGAAGAACCTACATCGTGATTGATGCAAAACTAGTGTCCATTTGTTGTTTTGTCATGATACTACTAATCATCAATTTTAAACCTTTATTTTTTAATTTTGTAAAGAATTTGCTTCATAGAAATATTAATTATGTAAATACCATAGTTTTAAAAACCGGACCGGTCATCGAATCGGTTAAGGTACTGGGTCAGTGGGTCAAAGGTTGAACCGGTGGGTCACTAGTTGAACCGCATGACTCGATTTTTATTTATTTTTATTAAAAAATATTCATATTAAATATATTTTATACTTATAAATTTTAATAAATTCATATCTTATTTTAAATTTTAATTTTTCTATCTTATTTAAAATTATTTTTATTTTTATTTTGTAAAAAAATACATAAAAAAATTACATGTTAAACAGTATATTAATACAAATTAAAAATATAAACAATATGTACATATATAATATGCTTGCAATTAATATCACAAAATAATATATGTAATATTTACATAGATATTGCATTATTAAATATATAATTTAAAATTAATAATATACTATAAAAGTTATTTAAGTTGTATATATTACAAACAAATATATTAGAACAAGTAGTCATTGTTATATTTAATAAGACTCCTTGTTTTTTCATTAAGAGATTCAATTTTCATTATTATTTTTGTGATTTATGGTCCCTTAAAAAATTAAAAAAAAATATAAAAAAAAAGTGGTTGAACCGGTTTGACCCACCGGTTCACCGGTTGAACCGGAAAATTGACCGGTTCAATCCGGTTTGAAACGGGTCGACTGCATAACCGATCCAACTTCAGATTCGAACCGGCTGGACCACCGGTTCCCGGTCCAACCGGTCCGACCGGCCGGTCGGTTCGGGTTTTAAAACACTGGTAAATACAATGTAATTATTACATTGAATATTCATCTATTACTTGCACTGTATCTTAAGAATGTTGTTTTTTTTTTCTTTTCTTAGAGTAAATCATGGTTTACTTTCATTATTATATTTCATTATTATATTTTGGATTATATTGTTCTTATTTTATTTACTATTATTATGAATTATTAATGGTTATTAATGTTTCACTATACATTATAGATTGTTAGAAAATGGACACATACTTCAAGAAAACATAGAAGAGATGAAGAAAAGGAAAAAGAAAACTTGAACAAGCAATATTCATTATTTTTAGTGTTGTTACTTTGCCTTTGGGTGTAATGGCTTGGTATCATGGCAAGTACTTTGTAAAGGAACCAACACAAAATTGGAAATTAGAAAGGTGCAGTTTCCTCAATTGTATATATAGGGGATCAGAAAAGGATTGCATTGAACAACTATAAGGGTCAGTAAAAGGAATTTTTTTTAAGCTTTATACAATTTTACTAGAGAAAGGACAATTAGTAAGAACAGGAAATGTCCTTACAATTGAAGTTGTGGCAATGTTTTAGCATATTCCTGCTCACAACCCTAAGCATAGAGTTATGCACTTTAGTTATTGTAGGTCCAAAGAAATAATAAGTAGGCAATTTAATAATGTCTTACGAGCTATAATGAAAGTAAGTAAAGAATATTTGAAGTTTCATGACTGTAATGTAGTGGGATCAGAGGAAAATAAATGGAGATGGTTTGAGGTAATTTTGATATTTTTAGTTATTGTAATGCACTTTTAGTTATTCTAACTTATTTATGATTTTAAAATGTCTAGAATTCAATTGGAACACTTGACGGGACACATATTTCGACAATTGTAATCACAAAAGATAAGCCTAGATATCATAATAGAAAAGATGATATCTCTACAAATGTATTAGGAGCTTGTGGTCTAGATTTGAGGTTTATATATGTGTTACTTTGATGAGAGGAGTCATCTAGTGATTCTCGAGTACTATGGATGCTTTACATCGTCAAAATCATCTCCAAATTCAAATGGTAATATCATCAAAATGAAGATACTTTTTAATATATAAAAGATAATTGTATAATTTATATGTTTATTTTTTGGAATACCATTACATGTAAATATTTCTTGTGGATGCGGGATATACAAATGGTCCTGGATTCTTAGCACCTTATCGAAGGACTAGATATCATCTTAATGAGTGGATTGAAGACACCCCTAAAAACTACAAGGAGTTGTTTAACCTTCACCATGCAAGTGCAAGAAATGTAATTAAAAGATCATTTGAAATATTAAAAAAAAAGATGAAGTATATTAAAAACTCTTTCTTCTTTTTTTTTTTTTTTATATAAAAACACAAATAAGAATTATTAAGGTATGTCCAATGCTACATAATTTCATAAGAGGTGAGTAACAATGTAGCCCACGACTTGAATTTTTTTATCAATCATTAATCATGAGTTAATCAATCAACAAATGAAAAGAGTTAAAAGTAATAATGCAAATGAAGTTACAATTATTCAAGCAACTGAGGAACGGACAATATTTCGGGATACTTTAACAATGAATATGTTGCTAGTTATCAAGTAAGAAGAAACTTTGATTAGAGATTGCATTTTTAGTAGACTTTTGATTTTAGTTCCTTTTATGTATGTGTGATACTTTGGAACTCAATGGACAAGATGTCATAAAACACTCACAAATTTTGATATTAAAAATATTTATTTGATTTTTTAAAGCCTCAAGATTGAAATTAAGATTTATTGTAAATAATATCAAGAGGTTTGTTCATATTAGTAAAAATTAGTTAGTAATAATGTTAAAATTCTTTTTCACGTTAAGTAAAAAAATTAAAAAATAAATATTTTATTTAAATAATATAACTTATAAATGAATTTTTATTTATTTTGAATAAAATATTTTATAAATAAAAAATTTAAATATTTTATTCAAATATAAAGTTTTAAAAGTAAAGAATTTAGTTATTTAGTTAAAATAAAAAAATTTAAGAAATTAAGAAATCTAATTGCCATATCCAAACATGAAAATTTCAAAATGAAGAATTTTAATTTCATTACCCAAACACAATAATTTAAGAATGAAGAAATTTTAATTGAAGCAGTTAAAATTCTTGAAATTTAAAACTCCCTAAAATTCAAAAATCCCCTGTCTAAACACGAACTCATGATTCACAAGATTAGTTTGATACATTAAATGCACATACATGTTAATAATATCAAATAGAGCATTGAATAGATGGAAGGCAGAAACACAAAATAACACGCAACTTATAATTTTTTCTTTTATACGACGAATACCATAGAAAAGAGATTAGGAGTCAAGACTACCCACTCCCCTCCTTACCTCGAACAAGGTGCAAATTTTTGAGGTGATCTCCAACCATCACTGATTATCCTAATTCTTCATAGCAAGAGGCATATAGGAGAAGACAAGAATGAGAAACGTAAATGTAAAAACTAACATAAACCCTCTTAAAACTTTCCAACTCACATTTAACGATTAGTAAAACAATTAAGCCATAATTACCTTTCCCTTCTTTAAAATATTTAAAACTTACAAATAATATATAAAATAAACACATTTTTCGCAACACAATTATAAATAAAATAAAATGCATAGAATATATTTTTTAAAATATATTTAATTATATAATTAATTAAAACGCATATTTCACTAATAAATATTATACAAAATAATTTTACAAATATTTGTTATTTAATTAAAAATACTCATTATTAAAAACCTAAAATATATTTTATAAAACTCTTTTTATTAATTAAAACATCTTTTTAATAATTTTAGAAAATTTGAGATATTATAACTGATATTACAATGTAGTTTGGTGTCACTTTTGGCCTTCAAATTAATGTGTGGAAGTCTAGGGCGTTTACCTCCCATGAGGTGACGCAATCTAGGAAGAATGATCTCAATCGCATTTCATCCATTGCTTTTACTACTGATTTGGGTTCTTATTTGGTTTTAAACTATCCCATGGTAGAGTTACAGTCAGTCATTTTAATCATATTATTGACAAGGTTCAAGATCATTTGTCTTCGTTGAAGGGCCAACTCTTGAATAAGGCAGCTAGGTAACACTTTTAGTTTTGTTCTCCATTCCTACTTAAACCATGCAGGTGCAGTGGCTTCCAAAAGGGGTTTGTGATGCTGTGGACAAGTTCACTTGCCAATTTGTTTGGAGTGAGTGCAGTGATCGTTGGTTACATCTTGTCAAGTGGGAAAAGATCTATCTACCTAGGAGGTGTGGGGGCCTTGGTGTGCACCAAGCTCGAACTCAAAATGTTGCTCTCCTCAGGAAGATAGTGTGGGAATTATTGCATGATCAGGACAAAATCTGGGTTAGGCTTGTGTGGGAAGAATATGGGGCACCATTAGTAGCTGCAAGTTTGGAGATGAATGGGTCCTTCTTTTGGTCTTCAATTCATAATGCATATCTAGTCCTCAAAGATGGGTTCCAGTTTCAACTAGGGAAAGGTCACACCAACTTATGGTTTTCCTCGTGGCTGGATGACTCAGCTTTTTGTTCGAAGGTGCCTTACATTCATATTTCTAATTCTGATCTTTGAGTGTGTGACGTTTTTTACCAGGGGTGTGGACATCTAGAAGTGTTACACACTCCTATTCCAGAGAACATCCATTTGAAGATTGAAACATCAATTCTTCATTTGCACCATTCTCTCCCAAATGTTTTTACGTGGTCTAGCTGCATCTCGGACATATATTTGGTGATGAACCCTGTTCAGTGGGATTGGATCTGGTAGGTTAAGTTATTGGAAAGCATAAAACACTTCTTGTGTCAAATTTGTTGTAATGCTCTTCTTTTCTTCTTTCCTCTCTTTTTCTCTTTGTTTTTAACATCATGATTCTACTCTCCAATTACAATGTATAAATTCAATAAAAAGATGTTATTTTTATTATACATTTTTATTACTTTTTCTCTATTCCTCCAGCATATTACATATTTCATTCCATTTTTTTCATTAATATCTTCTTTTATATATGTAAAAAAAAAAAAGATGAAATGGATGTAGCATTTCTCATAAATAAGTTATATTGTTAATGTATTATTCCAACGCGATTTATCAAATAATGGTCGGAGAAAGATACATTGTGAATTTAGTTTTTGTTCATAAATTTTGGGAGATGGTTGTAGAAAAGAAATATTAAGATTTAAAAATAAGTAACTTTATTGGATGACTTTTTATATTTATTACAGAGAGTCGGTAGTTTTAACAATTATGAAGTGTGTAATATGAAACTAATTTAATTGTTATTTGTTTAACTAAATATATAAATTAATTTTTTTTCCATCACTTAAAAGTCACATTCAACTTTATAAACATGCAATATTACTAGTTCACAAATAACTTGCTTTTATGTGTATTATATAAGTTAATCTTTTTTATATTTACATAAAGAATTAAAATGTCATTTGTATTATTTTGTTTCTATTAAACTACAATATTATTATTCTTATATTCACCAAGAGCAACTCCAGGGCAGTTGCTTAGTTGACATCCAATGGAGTACATGATGTGACTTTTCTTATAAGAACGAATTGCTTTTATAAGCAACTATGTAGTTGGTTGCTAGCTATTTTTTACTGATAAAATGATAAGTTGAGATAGAGAAAAAAAAAATAGGAAGAGTTCTTAAGTATGATTTTGTAAGACCCACAAAAAAATCATTTAAGCAACTCTATGAGTATAACATTGGATATGCTCTAAATAGCCCAAAAAGAGCAAGAGTTCCTAAGTATGCTGTTGTAAGACCCACAAAAAGAAAAAATCATTTAAGCAACTGAGTATAACGTTGGATATGCTCTAAATAGGCCAAAAAGAAAGGGCGATTATCTTCTGACACCAAGGGCAAATCAATAAAATTGGCAAAAACTGCTGTGGATTTTCACCTCATCAGGGACAACTGAGAGACAGACGCTAGTGTAATAATTTAGCCAAGTCTTTTACGATTCATACTTGATACGATGGAGGAATTCCCAATAATAGTTTAACATGTGATCAGTAGGTTTCACTCTATCCCACATTCCTGTAATAAATATAGCATATGCATCGGCTGCATACCTGATTTAGAGAGAATCAACATGAATAGAGGGAATAAAGTTGATATATAGCACTACTACCTAAATAATCAACAATAGAGTACACAAAGAATGTAACGTACTTGCCAACACCATGCAGTTGAGTTACATGAGTCCAACTTTCATCCAAGTATTCCTCAGAGAAGCGCTGTAACATTGCCGCCCTTTTGTGTTGAAGGCCTAAACTTTGTATGGTCTTTTCTATTTCCTCTCTGGCAACTTGGGTACAAGATTTTGCATCTGGACATAACTTGAAAAGGTCTGACACAATCTTTTTTGCCTGCATTATGCAAAATAATCCAATCTCAAAACAGTGCACATGTCCGTCTATAATTTCAATTCTACACCCACACCTAATGGTCCATCTTAATTTATAGGAAAACTCAAGTGCAGAAGGTATGTTTTAACAAAAAGCAGAAGTACCTGACTCATAAGTTACACTTATTCTCAAACCATGCACCTACCTAATCACATTACTCACTGTAAATCATAAATGAATTGATGGACCTTAAATCCAAATTCAACAACCAATACGAATAAGACTTGGAAGAAAAATACAGAGAAACCCAATAAAACATCAAAATTAGTAGCAGAGGTAACCCCATTAAAATTCAAGTGTGCCTATCGAACACACCCCAGATGATGGCATAAAGTGTAGACTGCAATTGAATCACAGCATACACCAAGTAGCCAATAGTCTGCACAAGACTTGCACATGACATATAAATCAGGATAAAGAGTAAAACAAGAATTATGAACCACGTATTGATCTTCTCAATTAAAATAGGCCTTATGAGATGCAACTTGCCAAGCACATGACTGGATGGAGATTCAACAGCTTGAAAGTCATTGACTGAGGTCCCCAGAAAAGAGTAGATGTTGCCCAAAATTAAAAGTTGGCTAAACTGAGTCTTTAAACTCAAATCAGAATATAAATATGGAATGTAGCTAACTTTGACCACAAACCAAAGAGGCAAAGACATCGTATATGATGATTGAGATCAAGAATAAAACATTGGCCTAGAATAGAGCTAAAATGCAAAATAGATGATGCAAACAATTAAAGACTCTAGATACTAATAAATTATCAGGTGAATAATTGAATATACCTGTCTACCAGTAGTCCGATTGAGAAGCATACAAATAACCAACACCCTCCAAGGGTCGTGAATGTGATCCTCTTGAATGAGACCAGTTGCAGACCGTGGAGGCTTCCATGTATTATCAGGAGTTCTTCTTTTGTAAGCCTCATCCCATATCTCTAACGCAGAAAGCTTTCTTTTAATTTCAATTGATTCTTCACTGCAACTAGACGTATTTACCTCCAGTTGATCCTCCGCGGAGTTTTCAAAGGCATGTAAATCAATGGATTCAGATTTGCTGTGCTTAACCAAAGGTTTGACATTAATCTTCTTACCATTGTCATTATGAAAATAAGGGGAAACATATCTAATACCATGGGCAACATTTTTCTGAACTATAGGTTTTGTCTTCTTGGATTTAATTTTACTAGTTGTGGCCTCATTTCCATTCTCTCGCAGTTTATTTGAAATGGCTCTCTTCTTGAAATTAATCTTTCCATTTTCCAATACATTTCCATCCTCTAGCAGCTTATGTTCAAGGAGCCTACCACCAGTACTAGGTAAAGCATGCGATCCAATCTCACTGTCAAGACAACGTGATTCAGCACCATCCTTCTTCACAATGTAACTTTGAAAGGAAGGAGAAACCTTTCGAATTTGAGCATGCTCAGCTGTCTCATCCTTTGTAGATGCTCGCTTGCCTTCATATTTAAAATTTTCAATTGGAATTTTATCTCCAAAAGTACAAGTACGCATTAAAGCAATAGAATCAAGGTCACTTTCAAGATCATGTTCTTTTACATTAACTGTCTTCACATCGTCATTCTGAAAGTAAGGAGAAACCTTCCGAACCTTGGGATGCTCCTCAGCTGTTTTCCTACTATTGGATTTTCTCTCCTTTGAATTACCTTTGATGGTTTCAATTTCATTTCTACTTTTCTCAGATAAGTCTCCAGAAGCAACTGTTAACACAATAGAATCAGCATTAGCTTCAAGTACCTGTTGTTTAACATTCTTCCCTCCATTATTTTCCACCAGTTTATCCTCAATGAAATTTCCAAAGGTAGGTAAAACAATGGATTCAGTCTTGCTTTCCTTATTCAATGGTTGAACGTTAAACTTCATCCCACTGCCATTATGAAAATAAGGGGAAACATATCTAACACCAACTTGGACTATATTTTTCTGAACCACAGATTTAGTCTTCTTGGGTTTAACATTACAAGTTTCAGCATCATTTCCATTCTCATGCAGCTTATTTGCAACGACTTTCTTCTTTCTCAAATTATTCATTCCATTTTCAATTGCAATTGTATCTCCATACTTACCCACTGAAGCAACAGAATCAAAATCATTTTTATGATCAATTGCTTCCAAATTAACTGTTTTCTCATTGTCATTCTGAAAGTAAGGAGAAACCTTTCGAACCTTGTCACGCTCCTCTGCAGTTTTTTGATTATTGGATTTTGTCTTCTTGGATTTAACTTTAATGGTTTCAATTTCTTTTCCTTTTTCTTGCTGTTCCTCAAAGTCTCTAGAAGCAACATTAAACACAACAGAATCAATATGACTATCAAGTCCCTGTTGTTTAATCTTCTCCCCACTATTATTTCCCTCCAGTTTATTCTCAATGGAATTTCCAAAGGTGGGTAAAGCAATGGATCCAGATGTGCTATCCATATTCAATGGTTTATCTTTAATCATCTCCACACTATCATTATGATAAAAAGGGGAAATGTATCTAACACCAACTTTAGCTATATTTTTCTGAACCACAGATTTCATCTTCATGGGTTTAACATTACAGGTTTCAGCATTTTTTCTTTTCTCTTGAAGCTTATTTGCAACGGTTTTGTTCTTCTTGAATTTATATGTTCCATTTTCCATTTCATTTCCATCCTCCAGCAGCTTACCTCCAGGGAAGCAACTACCAATACCTGATGAAGCAACAGATCCAATCTCACAACATGAATCAGCATCAACCATTTTCTCATTGTCACGTTGAAAGAAAGGAGAAAGTTGAATTAGATCATGTTCAACAGACTCAAGCTTCTTGTATGTTCTCTTGCCTTTGAATTTAATCTTTTCAATTGCAATTTTATCTCCATTATCTTCCTCCCTGTCTTGCATCCTGTATCCACAAGTATCCATTAATGCAACAGAATCAAAGTCATTTTCATGATCAATTGTTTCTACTACAACAGTCTTCTTCACATTGTCAATCTGAAAGTACGGAGAGACATTTCTAATCCTGGCACTCTCTTCAGCAGTTTTCTGGCTATTAGATTTTCTCTTCTTGGATTTCATGCTAACAGATTCAAATCCATTTCCTTTTTCTTTCAGCTCATCCTCAAAGAAGTCTCTGCAAGCAGAAGTCATAACAGAATCAACATTACATTCAAGTCCCTGTTGATTAACCTGCATCCTGCTACAACCGTTCTCCAGTTTATCCCCCATCAAGTCTCCAAAGGTAGGTAATGCAAAGGGTTCAGATTTGCTTTCCTTAACCAATGGTTTGCCATTAATCTTCTTTGCAGTGTCATTACGAAAATAAGGTGAAACATATCTAACACCAACCTGAACTATATTTTTATGAACTTCAGGTCCCATTTTCTTGAAATTGAATTTACTGGTTTCAGCATCATCATCATTCTCCTGCAGCTCATCCTCAACTGCTATCTTCTTCTTTTTCTTCTTTTCCATGGATTTAATCTTTCCATCTTCCAGCAGCTTTTCTTCAACAAATCCAATGTCACAGCCATAACAACACAATTCAGGATCAATCTTCTCGTTGTTACCACTTAGAGGCTCATGCTTGAGTATGAATTTACTGGTTTCAGCTTCACCACAATGCACCCACAGCTTATCCTCAATCACTTTCTTCTTCATCTTCTTCTTTTCCTTGGATTTATTCTTTCCATCTGCCAGAAGCTTTTCTTCAACAAATCCAACATTACAGCCATAAATACATGATTCAGGATCATTCTTCTCCTTGTCACCTTGAAGCTCATGCTTTTTGAGAATGAATTTATTAGTTTCAGCATCATCACCATTCTTCTGCAGCTCATCTTCAACAACTTTCTTCTTCTTCTCCTTGAATTTAATCTTTCGATCTGCCAGAAGCTTATCTTCTACAAATCCAATGTCACAGCCACAAAAACACAGTTCAGGAGGCATCTTACAGCCATAACAACACGATTCAGGATCATTTTTCTCCTTATTGTTTCCTTGAGGTTCACGCTTTTTGAGTATGAATTTACTTATTTCAGCATCATCGTCATTCTCCCACAGCTCATCATCAACCAATTTCTTCTTCTTCTTTTCCTTGGATTTAATCATTCCATCCGCCAGCAGCTTATCTTCTACAAATCCAATGTCACAGCCATAACAACACAATTCAGGATCAATCTTCTCATTGTTGCCACATAGAGGCTCATGCTTGAGTATGAATTTACTGGTTTCAGCTTCACCACCATGGCCCCACAGCTTATCCTCAACCACTTTCTTCTTCATCTTCTTCTTTTCCTTGGATTTATTCTTTCCATCTGCCAGAAGCTTTTCTTCAACAAATCCAACATTACAGCCATAAATACATGATTCAGAATCATTCTTCTCCTTGTCACCTTGAAGCTCATGCTTTTTGAGCATGAATTTATTAGTTTCAGCATCATCACCATTCTTCTGCAGCTCATCTTCAACAACTTTCTTCTTCTTCTCCTCGAATTTAATCTTTTGATCTGCCAGAAGCTTATCTTCTACAACTCCAATGTCACAGCCACAACAACACAGTTCAGGAGGCATGTTACAGCCATAACAACACGATTCAGGATCATTTTTCTCCTTATTGTTTCCTTGAGGTTCACGCTTTTTGAGTATGAATTTACTTATTTCAGCATCATCGTCATTCTCCCACAGCTCATCGTCAACCAATTTCTTCTTCTTCTTTTCCTTGGATTTAATCTTTCCATCCGCCAGCAGCTTATCTTCTACAAATCCAATGTCACAGCCATAACAACACAATTCAGGATCAATCTTCTCATTGTTGCCACCTAGAGGCTCATGCTTGAGTATGAATTTACTGGTTTCAGCTTCACCACCATGCCCCCACAGCTTATCCTCGACCACTTTCTTCTTCATCTTTTTCTTTTCCTTGGATTTATTCTTTCCATCTGCCAGAAGCTTTTCTTCAACAAATCCAACGTTACAGCCATAAATACATGATTCAGGATCATTCTTCTCCTTGTCACCTTGAAGCTCATGCTTTTTGAGTATGAATTTATTAGTTTCAGCATCATCACCATTCTTCTGCAGCTCATCTTCAACAACTTTCTTCTTCTTCTCCTCGAATTTAATCTTTTGATCTGCCAGAAGCTTATCTTCTACAACTCCAATGTCACAGCCACAACAACACAGTTCAGGAGGCATGTTACAGCCATAACAACACGATTCAGGATCATTTTTCTCCTTATTGTTTCCTTGAGGTTCACGCTTTTTGAGTATGAATTTACTTATTTCAGCATCATCGTCATTCTCCCACAGCTCATCGTCAACCAATTTCTTCTTCTTCTTTTCCTTGGATTTAATCTTTCCATCCGCCAGCAGCTTATCTTCTACAAATCCAATGTCACAGCCATAACAACACAATTCAGGATCAATCTTCTCATTGTTGCCACCTAGAGGCTCATGCTTGAGTATGAATTTACTGGTTTCAGCTTCACCACCATGCCCCCACAGCTTATCCTCAACCACTTTCTTCTTCATCTTTTTCTTTTCCTTGGATTTATTCTTTCCATCTGCCAGAAGCTTTTCTTCAACAAATCCAACGTTACAGCCATAAATACATGATTCAGGATCATTCTTCTCCTTGTCACCTTGAAGCTCATGCTTTTTGAGTATGAATTTATTAGTTTCAGCATCATCACCATTCTTCTGCGGATCATCTTCAACAACTTTCTTCTTCTTCTCCTTGAATTTAATCTTTCGATCTGCCAGAAGCTTATCTTCTACAAATCCAATGTCACAGCCACAACAACACAGTTCAGGAGGCATGTTACAGCCATAACAACACGATTCAGGATCATTTTTCTCCTTATTGTTTCCTTGAGGTTCACGCTTTTTGAGTATGAATTTACTTATTTCAGCATCATCGTCATTCTCCCACAGCTCATCGTCAACCAATTTCTTCTTCTTTTCCTTGGATTTAATCTTTCCATCTGCCAGCAGCTTATCTTCTACAAATCCAATGTCACAGCCATAACAACACAATTCAGGATCAATCTTCTCGTTGTTGCCACCTAGAGGCTCATGCTTGAGTATGAATTTACTGGTTTCAGCTTCACCACCATGCCCCCACAGCTTATCCTCAACCACTCTCTTCTTCATCTTTTTCTTTTCCTTGGATTTATTCTTTCCATCTGCCAGAGGCTTTTCTTCAACAAATCCAACGTTACAGCCATAAATACATGATTCAGGATCATTCTTCTCCTTGTCACCTTGAAGCTCATGCTTTTTGAGTATGAATTTATTAGTTTCAGCATCATCACCATTCTTCTGCAGATCATCTTCAACAACTTTCTTCTTCTTCTCCTTGAATTTAATCTTTCGATCTGCCAGAAGCTTATCTTCTACAAATCCAATGTCACAGCCACAACAACACAGTTCAGGAGGCATGTTACAGCCATAACAACACGATTCAGGATCATTTTTCTCCTTATTGTTTCCTTGAGGTTCACGCTTTTTGAGTATGAATTTACTTATTTCAGCATCGTCGTCATGCTCCCACAGCTCATCGTCAACCAATTTCTTCTTCTTCTTTTCCTTGGATTTAATCTTTCCATCCGCCAGCATCTTATCTTCTACAAATCCAATGTCACAGCCATAACAACACAATTCAGGATCAATCTTCTCCTTAATGTCACCTTGAGGTTCATGCTTATTGCGTATGAATTTACTGAATTCAGCTTCACCACCATGCTCCCGCAGCTTATCCTCAACCGCTTTCTTCTTCTTCATCTCCTTCTTCTTGTCCTTGGATTTAATTTTTCCATCTGCCAGCAGCTTTTCTTCAACAAATGCAATGTTACAGCCAAAACAACATGACTCAGGATCATTCTTCTCCTTACTGTCACCCTGAGGCTCATGCTTCTTGAGTATGAATTTACTTATTTCATTATCATCACCATGCTCCCGCAGCTTATCCTCAACCAATTTCTTCTTCTTCTTCTTTTCCTTGGATTTAACCTTTCCATCTGCCAGCAACTTATCTTCGACAAATCCAATGTCACAGCCATAACAACACAACTCAGGATCAATCTTCTCCTTGTTGTCACTTTGAGGCTCATGCTTCTTGAGTATGAATTTACTTGTTTCAGCTTCACCACCATGCTCCCGCAGCTTATCCTCAACCGCTTTCTTCTTCTTCTTCTTGTCCTTGGATTTAATTTTTCCATCTTCCAGCAGCTTTTCTTCAGAAAATCCAATTTTACAGCCATAACAACACGATTCACGGTCATTCTTCTCCTTATTGTCACCCAGAGGCTCACTCATTTTGAGTATGAATTTATTTGTTTCAGCATCATCACCATTCTTCCGCAGCTCATCCTCAACCACTTTCCTCCTCTTCTTTTCCTTGGATTTAATCTTTCCATCTGCCAGCAGCTTATCTTCTACAAATCCAATGTCACAGCCATAATAACACGATTCATGAGGAATCTTCTCTCCGATGTCACCTTGCGGTTCATGTGACCGTCTCTTCCTTTTCGATTTGATCTTTTCAATTGCAATTTCATCTCCATTCCCTTTACTACCATAACAACATGATTCAGCATCAACCTTCTTCTCGTAGTCACCTTGAGGACCATGCTTCTTCAACCTTCTCTTCCTTTTGGATTTCATCTTTTCAATTGCAATTTCATCTCTATTGTCTTCCCCATTAACCTGCATGAATTTTCCACAAGCAGTCATGAAAGTAACAAATGAAGAAAAAGAAAACCATTTTTCCTATTTCGGTCTAGCTTATTCTAAAGGGAAAAAAAATCACTTTTTTCTCTAGTTTCCTGGTAGCTATCTTCAAATAGACAAGAATTGTTTCTTCATATGTATGCATTACCAAACATGCTATTAAGGCCACTTACTCCCTTCTCCTCAAAGCCATTCCGGAAGTATGGAGAAACCTTTGGAACTTTCTCAAGCTTTTTAGATGTTCTCTTTCCATAATTGGTTTTGGTGTTTCCAATTCCAATTTCATTCCCATTCCTTTCCAAATCATGTTCAATCACCCTCTTTCTTTTCTTATCAACTTCTTTATTATTCCTCTCCGGCTTCTTTACCTCTTTCTGGGCAGGCACCGCTAATATGCACTCCATTCTCCTACAAATATATAACAAAAAAATATATGCTTGAAAATGCAAATAATTGTCAGAAATAAAAATATAACTCAAGACCCTTATCTGTCACACTCTTTATTTTAATTTTTTTACTATTCATAAAAAATTAGGATGAGATGGTGTCTCAGTCCAAACCAAAGAAAGCCTTGAGACTCAAAAAGCTCTTTAACACACTCTTTATAATATGAGTATGGCTAATTAAATAAACAGTGAGACCACACAACTTAGTGAGAGAGAGATAGAAATACAATATAGAAAGACACAAAGAATATAAATAATGTGAAAAAGGTCACCATAGAATCTCTATCTTCCAGATTTTTCTCCACCTATGCTATTCGCACCAGTAATCAATTGTTAAAGGGGTTTTAGGTTTGAAATGAAGCGTGAAAGGAGAGAACAAAACGAAAAAAAAAAAAAAAAAAAAAGACAAAAGAAATAATGAAACGGGACATAGGAGTGTGTCAATTACCAGTTACCGCGATGCTGTGAAGTGAGGGGTAAGGCAAGCAAAGAGACGGTGAAAAATAGTGAACAGAACACCAAATTCGTGGGCAAAAAATTAGCGATACGAAGGTATTATACTAAGTAAAAGGACGGCGTGATTGGGGAAATATGAAACGACTTTCTTTTACTGTTTTATTTTTTTTTTTCTAGATAAAAATCGATTTTTTGTTGACTATTTTAAACTTTTTAGGCCAAGTTGATGTAATCCAATGTTATGTTAAGTAAATTTTTTGTCCGTGAATCCTGCTTAAATTTATCATGATTTCGATAGGATATATTTAATTTAATTATGCATAAATATAAATATAAATATGATTAATACTTGATTTATTCATGGTATGAAAATGGAAATGGATATATATTTATACAATTTGTATTGTTCGTGTTTTAAATTTTTAAAGATTTAATTTATTTTTTTAGATTTTTTTTGATATTTATATAATTCTTATTTTATTTTAAATTTATCTCAAATAAAATTTAATTAATGTAATTTTGTAGTTTATTTTTTATGTTAAAATTATTGTTTTTTTTATATATTTTTTAGTAAAAAAAAGTATTTAATTATTTTATAAGCATATATAAAATAGGTGGAATATGAAATTTGATTATCTTACTTTAGTTCTTGAAAAAAGTTTTTGTCATTTAGATATTGTCATGATAGGCACTCATGTAATGTATGGATTATTTTGATAATTCATATAATAAAATATCTAACTTTTTTCTTGTCATAATATTTTATATATATAATAATTTAAAAGTTAATTTTATTTCATAAACACAAATTAACCTCATTATTTTTTATAAACAAAACAATTATTGTATTTTTCAAATAAAAGTAATGTAATTAATTCAATATTTATTTTAATTTATTTTAATTTTTCGTATACTATGCTTATTCAATTTGTTAATTAAATATTTTGGTAACTTTGTCTTAAAGTGATTATAACACTTGTTAGCATATACACTAAAAAAACATTTGATAGTGTAATATCATCATATTACTTTCTTCTTTTATCTTAGCACTCATACTCCTTTTGATTTGAGCGAGAAAGTTTTATTGAAAAGCTTCTTATGAATTAATCACATGAAAAATAATGTAAATACTACAACATCTACGATTACCGTTATTAATAATAATGATACAAAATTATCACATTTGTTGTAATTTTATGAAAATATTAAGCATAATAATGAAACATCGCGGTTTAAAACTTTAAAATATTGTTAATAACTAATTTCATTGTAAGCATTAAAAAATAAACATTTGATAAATCAAATATTCATATTCATGTCAGAAAATTTTTAATAAGTAAAACAATTGAATTTTCAATTTAATAATTGATATTGTAACACTATATTTTAGGTGTTTTATTTGATTGAATGAAATATATGATAAATTGTTATTATTATTTTGTCTTAGAACTCTAGGAGTCAAGGGGTCCTTGAGAATTAAGTTGTCTCTAAGATAGTTTCAATTAGAGTTAAGTTGATTCAATTTAAGAAAATATATATAAGGTTTTTCTTAAAACACGAATCTCATAAGTTCGTGTTTTAAAAAAAAAAAGTTGAGAGAAACTAGAGTGGAGGTCTCTAGAGAGAGTCAAAAAGATTTATTCTTCCTCTATCTCCACTTATCTCTTCTACTCTTTCCCTTCAACTGATCTAAGGTGATTGAATTGGAGATTCAAGCTCCCAGAGTTAGGAATATGTAAGATCAAAAAGAAAGTCAGTAGAATCAAAAGATGATCTTGACCCTTAGAGTAGCTATGAGTTTTTATGATAACAAACAAATTTTTCAAGAGACCATCTCAGACGAAGCAAGTGTCATAATTTGTCTATAAGACGAAGTGTACCAAACGAAGTGCATCATGTATTAATGTCACATTTATATATCATTAGAATAACAAAATAATCTTTAAGGAGCATTAATTATTTGTTCCTTAATAGATAACAAAAGCTTTTCAAAAAGGAAATGTCAAATCATTGTATCAAGAAAGAAAGAGAAAATCATGAATTACATGGAAAAAAACACTACAAAGATTGCTCTACATCGACACTACACTTCGCACTCAAAATAAAAGGAAATGATGATATGTAATTGTCTGGATCAAATAAGAGATACATGCATCACTAATAAGCATTTAATGTTCACATTTAATGCGTCAACGTTAATATCTAGAATCAATAAAGAAGACAGACGAAGCAACTTATGAAGAAATCTAAATGTTTAAACCCAACATTGTTACAACGATAATTTTTGTAGAATTTTATAGAACTTCTTAGAATTTTGTAGAATTATTTAAATATCTTAATGATTAAGCTTCCAAACCATTTTATATGTTCATTTTGTAGAATTTTATAGAAATTTCTAGAATTTTATAGAATTATTAAAGTATCTTACAAATTAATTATAATTTTAAAAAACTAATATTATCATTAGAATATTCACCATCAAAATATAATATCATTCCCAATCATCTCTTAATCATGTTAATTAATATTAATTTAATTAATTAGAATTTGCTTACATGTCATAATTTGATTGGTTAAAATTTATATTTTACTTTTTCTTAGTTAGATAATTTTTATTAATTATTCTAAAATACTACAATTAAGATAAAATTCTATATATCATATTGAACATTTTTTCTATAATTTTCTTAACTTAATATTTTAGCAAAATAAATTTTCTAACTTAAATCTTAATTTGTTTTTTGTAAATTCTATTTTTGAGTTTTTCTCTCATTATTGTGTTTATTTTTAATCTACTCTTAATAAACTATCCTTTAGATTACAAATTTTCTTAAATCTAATTATTCAAATTTTTACAGCATATTCACAGCATTGTCTCGAAAATAGTCAAATTTGACAATAAAATGCACATCACTGAATAAAATTTTGTTGAATAACACTAAATAAATTTTAGTTATAATAAATTTATAATATTTATTACAATAAAACATATAATAGTTTATAGAAAATTATACAAATAGGTAACTAAAAATAAGGGTATTACAAATCTCATTCTTAATCTAAACTTCCCTCTAACTTAAGCGTCGAAATGTCTTTGCAGGTGTCATATTGGAGCAACTAAGACATTGTCCCCATTGTTGGAGCACTTGCAGATTTTGGTAAAAATATTTGGTACCCAATATGGGCCAAACTAACAATATTCTTCGGCCACACATGGTTTCAACCCAAAACCAAATAATGAGAAATAATGTAGCAATAACCTCCATTGGACCGGTCTCGACGCTTGGGATGCTGCTTTTGGTACTCGTGGCACCATTCACCACCACCATTGTGCCACTTGTTGCACCATCCATCATTGAACTTCTACAGTACATGGAGGCCAGGTAGAAGCACAATGAAAAAGTCTTGGCGACCCTCTGCTAGCAACATGAGGCCAATCAATGTAATATCTAATCTTCCCCATTTAATTTATTGTTGAAGAGATATTATTTATCCTTTATGCTCTTTTTTCTTTAGATTGTTACACAAAAGTCACTCATTAATTCATTTAAATAACACTGGTCTTATGTTTTCAAAGAAAATTACTAGAAATAACACACATACTATAACACCCCGATTTCCATACCTTATAATAATAATATTTTAGAAATTATTTTAATATTTTTAAGTGTGTTTATTAAAGGATTTTTATATTATTTAATTACTTATATGAACACTATTTTATTATAAAACATGATTTGTAATTATTATTTCGATTGGTAATATATCGATAACTTTTATGAATTGTATTTTATTAATAATTATACTTATGTTATTTGATTAAAGAGAAGAAGTGTATTTTCATTATATTATATTATATTGTATTAATTATTTTATGAGAAGGGAAGGAAGGATGTAGTGATCTTTTGCTAAATATTATTATTATTATTACTATTATTATTTTCATTTCACGCTTCTGACTTCTCATTTCTCTCTCACGTTTCTGATGAACAAGGAGAGTTCCAAGAAGAGGAACAACCCAACTCTGTCCGTGCTTCATCTTTGGCTCATCAAGGTAAGAGGGAGTGAGAAACCTCACTTGGGCGTATGGGAATATCTGTTGGGTAGCAAGATTGACTCCAATCCATTATCTGATGTATGCCTATAGGAATAGACACTTTATGAAAGTTTTCTATTTTGCTTTTTGATTATTCTATTGCATTCCTTGTGTGATTCTTGTTGAGATTCATGGGGTAATGAATCAACACAAATCTGGATTCTGAGAGTTTTGATGATAACAAAGGAGTTGAAGCTGACCAAGGACACAAACCAGTAAAGAAAGGAAGATATGAATATCATGATGTGTAATAGGAGTAACTCATGAGTTCTTAAGTGTTGTATTGCTTTGATTAGTTTATTTTGCAAGTGTATGCTTTGTGCATGAGTTAATCTTAATCTAAATTGACTAAGAGTGAGTGTGATGATGATTTAAAACACTTGGAAAGATTTTTGAAGTATAAAATCGAGTTTTTGAAAGCTAACTCAAAATAATTGATTATCATTAAATGTAATTGATTATTCCAACAACAAGTGAAAAGAGCCTTGCTGAAATACTCAATTATCTGTGAAATAATCAATTATTCCAGGAAGTACTCTCTGGAATAATCGATTATCATGCAAAATAATCGACTATTCTGTTCTTGAGTGGTTTCCAGAAATCATGAAGAACAAAACAAATCGATTATCCTTTAAAATAATCGATTATCTGGATCTGAAAAAGTTTATAAATAGCTTTCACACTTTGAAACTTCATAAGTGAGATGAACTGAAAACAAAAGAGAGAAAAAAAGATATTGTAAAGTCTTTGTGACCTTCTTGGAGTGTTTTCTTTGTGAAACCAAGAAGAGAAACATTTTGTGAAATGCTTTGAAAGAGATCATCATCATCACTACATTCTTGGGAGAGAAAGATTAAGATTTGTTTGAAATTCACAATCTGATTTGTTCAACTTCCAGGTGAATTCGTTCCTTTAATTATTTGTGTAATGTGTAAGAAAATGTTGAGTAGGTTTCTCAAGTGGTAAGGAATTCTTGTAGTGGGTTTCTACAAGAAGTGCTTTCTTGGGGCCAAGAAAGTGGTTATCTTGAATGTAGGAGTGTATGCATGTGTGGTATGCTTGTAAAACTTCTTCATTAAGATAGTGGAACAAATCTTGATCAGGTTATGATTGAGGACTTGTCGCCACCGGCCCAAACGGGCTTTCGGCATTCGCGAAGGATGGTTGGACTCGTTTAATTATTTAAAAATATGGATTGCTAGAATGACGTATTCTCAAACTGAGACCTTGTCAAACGAGCAATTTTATTAAATGATTCACCAATCCATATTAATCCCAAGCGGGACCCTCCATGGATTAGTGGTTTTCGCAAAAGGAAGGTTCGTGGAGTCGCCACCAATGTTTTACTCAAAACATTGGAAAAAGGGATAAGGCAATTGATTTTATAAATCAACTTTGGCCATTACAACCAGAGTCGGGTAAGGGAGTCGGTTACGCGTGGGGAAGGTGTTAGCACCCCACAGCGCCCCTTTTGGGTTCCCTATGACAGATTATTTTCTAAAATAACAGCGTAAAATTACTAAATTACCCCTATTTATTATAAGCGATTATAAATTAATTATCTACATGATGACAGTTTAAATATGCACACAGAAAGCAGTAAAAGGAAGGATTTAAGAAGAAACCTCTTGAAGCGTGCTTTTATATATTGAGTAAAACTGGGAAAGCTTTTTGGCGTTCCCTCGCTCTACAAGCTCGCTCGCTCCTTCCTAAAAACTTTTAACTATGGAAATCCGGAGGATTTCCCTTCGACTAGGTTTGATCCTCAAGCAAAATGGCTCGGGGCTCAAAAACTTTGTCGGATCAACTCTCCGAGTGATTTCTAGGGCAGAACACTGCTCAAAAACCCCAGAATACTCAAGGAGAGGGTTAAAACTATCTCCAAAAGTGTGGAATGACGTCCAATTGACGTCATATTTATAGGGAATAGGCGCAATACGGCCTACAGGAGCAATACGGCCGTATTGAAATTTTTGAACTTCAATACGGCCGTATTGAGTTCAATACGGCCGTATTGAAATTCAGAAATTTCAATACGGCCGTATTGAGTTCAATACGGCTGTATTGAAGCTTCAATACGGCCGTATTGATTTCAGTACGGCCGTATTGAAGTTTCAGAAACTTCAATACGCCGTATTGAGTTCACTGCGGCCGTATTGAAGCTTCAATACGGCCGTATTAAGTTCAGTACGGCCGTATTGGGCTTCATTCCCTCCACTTCCTTATTTTGAGCTATTCTAAGACCTCTAGACCTACAGAGAACCCTCCTAGGGCCTTCCAGGAGTCCTTCTGGCTGATCTTCCTTCAGTCTTCGAGAGTCTTCAAGCTTTATTTCCGACCCGGACAATTTTAGGGGTCTACAGCTGCCCCCCCTTTACTTAGTCAAACGGTCTTTTGGTGTACCGACTGACAAGTAAAGGAGTTGACCCAATTGTCCGGGTGATGCGCCGACCTTCTGACTTGTAGCGTCTTCCGGTGGAAAATTGTTGAGTAACCTCTCCAGGTTGTTGCATACCTCGGCGCTCCTGACAACCTCGGTAGCTAAGTTTACCCTCTTCAGGTCCTGCCTCTTAACATTCAGCAGTGTGAGTTTACCCTCTCCAGGTCCTGCCTCTTAACATTCAGCAGTGTGAGTTTACCCTCTCCAGGTCCTGCCTCTTAACATTCAGCAGTGTGAGTTTACCCTCTCCAGGTCCTGCCTCTTAACATTCAGCAGTGTGAGTTTACCCTCTCCAGGTCCTGCCTCTTAACATTCAGCAGCGTGAGTTTACCCTCTCCAGGTCCTGCCTCTTAACATTCAGCAGCGTGAGTTTACCCTCTCCAGGTCCTGCCTCTTAACATTCAGCAGTGTGAGTTTATCCTCTCCAGGTCCTGCCTCTTAACATTCAGCAGTTGAGTTTACCCTCTCCAGGTCCTGCCTCTTAACATTCAGCAGTGTGAGTTTACCCTCTCCAGGTCCTGCCTCTTAATATTCAGCAGTGTGAGTTTACCCTCTCCAGGTCCTGCCTCTTAACATTCAGCAGTTGAGTTTACCCTCTCCAGGTCCTGCCTCTTAACATTCAGCAGTTGAGTATTGCCTCTCCAGGCCTGCTTCCGTGTCTTCTGATCACTTCGGCAATGATTTGATATGATTTTTGTCTCCACAGTCCACGATGCTGCTTCGACGGTTTTTCTGATTTTGTGCCGCTGAGGGCTGGATAACGCAGGGATCCGTCTAGGGGATGTGCAGTCATTCATAGGTTCTTGTGCCCCAACTTGCATTGCATTGTTGGTACCCATGGGGAATTTTTGACTCCTTGGGGTGTAGACACAGATGCTCTCTCTCTGAGTTGAGCGATGCCTTATGTTTGGCTGACGTCCTTTTGACGTGGGTGGAGTATCCCGGTTGTCCTTATTCGGGTATCTCTTTTGGATTTTCTGATTTTTGTAGCCTCTGTGTAGGCTGTTTATCCGCTGGGGATTTTGTCATTCATTTCTTGACTGGCCTCTTCTGTTAGGCAAATGATCTTGATGTTTGGTGCTTGGCTGGATGCCACATTCCGTTTGGGGAATATTTATTGATATATTTTTTTCCTTTTTTGGAAGAGTGCCTCTGAGTAGGCGAATTATCTTGATGTTCAGTGTTCGGCTGAGTGCCGGATTCCTCTTGGGGAATGGTTATTGATCTTTTTGTGATTTTTTTTGAAGGGGTGCCTCTGAGTAGGCGACTGGGGATTTAGGGATCTTATGTATCCCAGAGTATTATTTAGGAAGCCTCTGCAGGCTTAGCCTCACTCAACGCTTGAGCTGGAGAGCTATCTTCACTGAGGAAGTTTAAGTCCTTTGACTTGGATATTCTGCTTGGGAGATCGTACTTCCATTGGGGATTTTGACGATCTTGCTTTGATAGCTCTCGCTGGGAAATTTGGCCCGTGAGCTTGAGTTGAGGTTTCTCTGGGGAGTATTATTTCTGCGAGCCTCTCCAGGCTCAGTTATTCTGCATACTGTGGAGGATGTGGAGTATTATTTTGGTAAGCCTCTCCAGGCTTAGTTATTCGGTTCAAACTGTTTGTTGGATTTTCTATATCCTTGCCTTTTTTCATTTTCGGCTTTTTCTGTATTTTGCCTTTTCTTCTGATTTGGCTTTTTCTGTATTTTGCCTTTTTTTATGTTTTTGGCTTTTGCTGTACAGAAATTAAAAGTGCTAAAGAAATTAAATTCAGTTATTATGAGAGAGTATTATTTCGGCAAGCCTCTCCAGGCTCAGTTATTTTGCAGGAGTATTATTTCGGCAAGCCTCTCCAGGCTCAATTATTCTGAAGGAGTATTATTTCGACAAGCCTCTCCAGGCTCAATTATTCTGAAGGAGTATTATTTCGACAAGCCTCTCCAGGCTCAATTATTCTGTATGATGCTGTTGATTTTCTGAATCTTTGTATTTTGCTTGCTGCTGTCATACACAAGCAATTTTCTATTTTTCTATTTTATGTAATTGCCTCATGATAAGGTCTTTGAATGTGCAACTAATGTGTGTGATGCAGGCGATGCAAGTTTTTATTTTTGTTCTTTTATTTAGAAAAGTGAATGACTCTCCCTATCCTCTTCTTTTTTGGAGGAGTTTCTGTCATAGACGCGAGGGAGGATTTTTGTGAGCCTTTTATGCAGGAGATTATGGATTTTACAGGAACCCCTCCAATTTTCTTTATTGACCAATTATTAAGGAATCTCATACAATTTTTAGAAATACCAATTTAAAGGCATAATCACATGGTCAAGAGAGAAAAGAAATGAATGGATATTTTATTAATATTCACAAATGTTTTTACAGAAAGATGTACAGAAGGAATTTCCGAAGAATGGCTGGCCAGGGTAGGCTATATACATTTTAGCTTTAAACAATTATATCTGTAATTGTCGCCCTTCCCGTTCCCCTAATTGCTTCGGGTGAGATGCCTGAGCCAGGAGTGTAGATACTGCAAGACGCTTGCTTCTAGAAGATTATCACTTGTACCGCCTTTCGGTTTTCGATTCAAGTGATCGTTGCTTGCTTTGTTTTTACATCTTATTCTTTTGCCCCTAATTTTTGCCTAGGACGTATCCTAGCGGGGATAATTTTGCCTTTGTTTTGCCTAGTACCCTTGTACTGGCGGGCTTTTTGTTTTGCCCTAATTTTTGCCTAGGATGCCCTTTTTGGGTTTTCATCCTAGCGGGCTTGTGCAAGCAACGTCTTCAAGCATAATACTTCTTTACCACGTCAGCGTTGACTGGGTATTGAAGTTCTTCTCCGTCCATGTTTGTGAGGATCAGTGCTCCTCCGGAGAAGGCTCGCTTTACTACGTACGGTCCTTCGTAATTCGGGGCCCACTTTCCGATTTTGTCCTTTTGAGCTGGTAGCAATTTCTTCATCACTAGCTCTCCCTCATGGTAGACTCGAGGGTGGACTTTCTTGTCAAAAGCCTTTTTGATCTTCCTTTGATAGGCTTGACCATGGCATATGGCGTTCAGCCGTTTCTCTTCAATGAGGTTCAACTGGTCATACCGGCTTTGAACCCATTCTGCCTCAGAAAGTTTTGCTTCCATGATTACTCTCAGAGAAGGTATTTCGACTTCAACAGGCAGAACTGCCTCCATTCCATAAACAAGGGAAAATGGAGTAGCTCCTGTGGATGTGCGTACTGAAGTCCTGTATCCATGGAGAGCAAAGGGTAACATATCATGCCAGTCTTTGAATGAGACAACCATCTTTTGTACTATTTTCTTGATATTCTTATTGGCTGCCTCGACTGCCCCATTCATCTTTGGTCGGTATGGGGAAGAGTTGTGGTGTTGGATCTTGAACTCCTGGCACAATCCTTCCACCATCTTGTTATTTAGATTGGATCCATTATCAGTGATGATCTTATCGGGAATACCGTATCTGCATATGATGTTTTTCCTTGTGAAGGATGTTACCACCTTTCGGGTCACATGAGCATATGATGCCGCTTCTACCCATTTGGTGAAATAGTCAATGGCCACTAGGATGAATCTGTGTCCATTGGATGCCTTTGGTTCGATGGGTCCAATAACATCCATGCCCCACATTGCAAATGGCCAAGGTGAAGCCAACACATTGAGTGGCGTTGGTGGGACATGAATATTGTCGGCATATGCTTGACATTTGTGGCATTTCCGAACGTATTGGTAACAATCCCTTTCCATGGTCGACCAATAGTACCCTGCCCTAAGGATTTTCTTAGCCATTGCAGGTCCGGGAATGTGGGTACCGAAAACCCCCTCATGTATTTCTTTGATCACATTTTGAGCTTCGACTTGGTCTATACACCTCAACAAGACCGAGTCATAATTCTTTTTGTAGAGGGTTTCTCCTATTAGCAGAAATCCCATGGCCCTTCTTCGGATATGCTTTTTGTCATTATCGTTGGCCATGTCAGGATATTTCCCTTTTTTCAGATATTGTTTGATATCGTGGAACCATGGACAATCGTCGATATCTTCATCTATCAGAAGGCAGAACGCTTGCTTATTATGCCGCCGGATATTAATGACAGGCATTTCATGTTCACTATCCAAGGCGAACATTGATGAGAGCGTAGCAAGGGCGTCAGCAAACTGATTCTCCTCCCTTGGAATGTATTCAAAGATGACACTTTGGAAGAATTGTGTCAAATCTTTGATATGCTCAACATATGGTATCAGTTTAGGATTTCGGACTTCCCAGTCACCTCGTAGCTGATGGATGACTAAAGCCGAATCTCCAAATACTTTGAGTTTGAGGATACCATTGTTGATAGCCGCTTGGATTCCTAACGCGCAAGCCTCGTATTCGGCCATATTATTTGTACAGTCGAAATTGAGTCTTGCTGTTAGAGGGATATGCTTTCCTTGTGGGGAGATTAACACTGTCCCAATCCCCTGTCCAAGCATGTTGGAGGCTCCATCAAAATACATGGTCCACGCATCATCTTTTGGTTCTTCATGTTGTATACTCATTATATGCTCATCGGGGAAATCATCCTGAAGGGATTGGTAATCATTGGTCGGCCCGTGTGCTAGGTAATCAGCTAGGGTACTACCCTTGATGGCTTTTTGTGTGACATGTATGATGTCAAATTCTGATAATTGTACTTGCCATCGGGCGATCTTCCCAGTGATTATTGGCTTGTCGAACACATACTTAATTGGATCCATTTTGGAAACCAACCAAGTAGTATGCCTTATCATATACTGCCTGAGCCTTTGTGTTGCCCACGCTAACGCACAGCAAGTCTTTTCTAATGGCGTGTAGCGGGTTTCATAATCTAGAAATTTCTTGCTCAAGTAGTAGATGGCTCGTTCTTTCTTTCCAGTTTCGTCCTGTTGCCCTAGCACGGCTCCCATGGACTCATCAAGCACTGTTAGATAGAGGATTAATGGCCTTCCCTCGACAGGTGGCACCAATACTGGTGGATTGGCCAAGCACTGTTTGACCTTGTCAAAAGCTCGTTGACAATTCTCATCCCAAGTTTCGGAATGATTCTTGCGCAATAGCTTGAATATTGGCTTGCACGTGTCAGTCAACTGTGCGATGAACCTTGCAATGTAGTTCACCCTGCCAAGGAATCCTCTTATCTCCTTCTCGGTTTTAGGAGGAGGCATTTCCATTATTGCCTTTACTTTATCGGGGTCCACCTCTATGCCTTTTTCACTAACGATGAACCCGAGAAGCTTACCCGACCGAACTCCGAAAGTACACTTAGCCGGATTTAGCTTAAGCTGATACTTGCGAAGCCGATTGAATAATTTTCTCAAATATTGAATATGGTTCATCTCGTCTTTCGACTTTGCGATCATGTCATCCACGTATACTTCAATTTCCTTGTGGATCATGTCGTGGAATAGTGTCACCATCGCTCGTTGGTAGGTGGCGCCCGCATTTTTAAGTCCAAAAGGCATTACCCTATAGCAAAAAGTGCCCCAGGGTGTGATGAAAGAAGTTTTCTCGCGGTCTTCCATATTCATTTTGATTTGGTTATACCCCGAGTATCCATCCATAAAGGAATAGAGCGTGTTCGTGGCTGTGTGATCCACGAGTGTATCAATATGTGGCAAGGGAAAATCGTCCTTTGGACTGGCACGATTCAGATCCCTATAGTCAACACACACTCTAACCTTTCCATTCTTTTTGATAACTGGCACAATGTTAGCCAGCCATTCGGGATATTGGGATACAACCAAGAATCCCGCGTCTAATTGTTTTTCCACCTCCTCCTTGATCTTTAAAGACCATTCGGGCTTGATTCGTCGAAGCTTTTGTTTAACGGGTCGAAACCCTTCTTTCAATGGCAACTTGTGCTCGACGATTTTAGAGTCCAAACCGGGCATATCACGGTACGACCATGCAAATACATCCTTGTATTCCCTTAATAATTGGATCAATTGTGATTTTATTTCATCACTGATATGGGTCCCAATGTTGACCTCTTGTATTTCTTGACCCTGCCCCAAATTTACGGTCTCCAATTCTTCTTGATACGGTTGGAGTAGACGAGCTTCTTGATCTAGCAGTCTTTGCAGATCCGGAGAGATGGTCTCCTCATCACTGTCCGACTCAACCCATTCATCCTCGGCTTTTGGATCCCGGTCAGAGCGAACAATTACAGACATAATTATTTTATTGGTTCTGTTTAGGTTTAGAATTATTAATGTTAATGAGAGAGAGAGAAAAGAACGAAATGAGAGAATAATATGTGAAAAATGCCTTTTTATTGATATATGTATGTAAAACTGTACAAAACCCTTATTTACATGAAAAAGGTCCTCATGATCTCGGGTACTGATCATGAGTCCCAAAAAGAAAAATGTGGAGGGGCCCTATCGTGGCTTGCCATACTCTACTCCTGCTTTGGTAGAGGATTCTTGCTCACATCGGGCGCTGTCGAATCGAAAGTGACCCACCCAACATCAATAAGGCCTTGGACCTTGTGTTTGAGAGCTAGACAGTTCTCTGTTGAATGCCCTGGTGCTCCCGAATGGTATAGACATTTGTCTTGAGGCTTGTACCAATCGGGGTAAGGTGGGTCGATCTTTCTTGGTGGAATATAGGCTAGAAGTTGGGCTTCTACTAGCTTCGGCAGGAGATCGCTATAAGTGGTCGGAAGTTTGTCAAACTTCTTCACAGAGTTGTATTGCGATTTGCCTGACTTCGAAGTGGAAGAAGATGGAGAAATGGTTACAGCGTTGACTCCTCCTTCTTTCTTCTTCCCGAAGGCCTTCTTAGCTTCATATGGTTGGGAAGGCTTAGCCAGCTTCCCACTTTTAAGTCCTTGTTCCACCCTTTCTCCAATGGTGATGATGTCCGAGAAGAGTGTCGTTGTGTTCCCTATCATTTTATCGTAATAGGGACCAGTCAACGAGTTGATGAATAAGGACACCGTCTCCTTATCCGACAGCGGGGGCTCTATCTGTGCCGCCAACTCCCTCCAACGTTGGGCGTACGCCTTGAAGGATTCATCATTCTTTTTACTCAAGGCTTGAAGATCTGACCTATCGGGTGTTAGGTCGATGTTATACTTATAGCGCTTGAGAAAGGCGTCGGCCAACTGTCTCCACGTGCACACTTGATTTCCATCCAGCTGCATATACCAATTGAGTGCAGTTTCGGCTAAGCTCTCTTGAAAGCAGTGGATCAAGAGCTTTTCATTTGTGGCATATGCAGCCATCTTGCGACAGTACATGGTGAGATGACTTTTGGGGCAAGTCGATCCCACGTACTTTGGGAAATCCGGCACTTTAAATTTAGGAGGGAATTGGATGTCCCTCACTAAGCACATGTCAGCGGCATCTTTGATGTCAAAATCATGCCCCTCCATAGCCCTCAACCGATCTTCTAGGGCGTGGAATTGTTCTTTTGAAACCTCGGGCTCTTTAATCATAATTCCAGCCCCAAGGGGTACAGTGTGTGGAGGATCTTTTTCATGCTCTTCCTCCTCTCCCTCATGATGGGACCCATGTTCACTGTGATGAGATCCATGGACGTTGTGGTGACGCATGAGTTCCATCATTTGCGCCATTTGCTCTTTAAGCTGTGAAAGCTCGGTTGTGAGCTTCTTGTTTTGCTCCTCCAATGCCTCCATTTTCTTGATTCTCTGTGCGCGCGTAAGGACAGAGAGATGACCAGCCACTTTCTAAAATGAATGTTTAGTTAGTTTATTTTATGGAATGAATACACTCTTTAACATGAGCTTGATAAACCTCCATCTTTAAGGCGCTGCCTTTTTAAGACGGAAGTTTACCACCCTTCTTTATCTATGATCTCTCCCCAACGGAGAATCTCTATAGTCATGGGTCTCTTTCACTCATGTCAAGAGGTATTGGTGACCCTAAAATGTATGTTTTTATGAGGATGCATGGTCTCTTATTGGTAATGATGCACATGCCCCTTACTTTTATATTTTCACACATTGGTTTTTCCTCTCATGTCATGACATTTTCATGCATGGGGATTTATTCTTAGACCTTATTACGAGGTTATTTATTAATGCACAAACAATTGCACATAAGCATTTACACAAACAATTCACTCATCCACGAACAGTCACGAACGAATCACGAGGTAGGGGTCTCCTGCAGAAAAGTGCATATTCAAGGAGGATCTAACTGTTCTCACTTGGTCAAAGGCCCCCAAGGTGCCCCCATTATAGGGACCCAATTCCTCTCGTCGTAAGTCGATGGAAAGTTCCAACGCACTGTCGGACTCAAGTTCATGGTTATCACCTTGAGTGATGTTTTTCCGACAACGGTCTCGTAGGCTCCTATAGACCCATTCAACCGGCCGTACTAACATCCACTCCCTATGGATTACCACTCATGCCCCCGGGTATAGAGGGAACTGTTGTGTGCAAAGGTTTGTGTACAGTTTGTATTTCAAACAATTGCGAAATTTAAACATACAACAGTTATTTAAAGCCATATAATAAATTATGTTATCATACAAGCAAGGGGTAACGAAGTAATTTTTACTATTATTTGTTAAAAACAATCTGTCACTAAATGGGACTGACTCTCGAAGCTTCCCCAGTGGAGTCGCCATCTGTCGCCACCGGCCCAAACGGGCTTTCGGCATTCGCGAAGGATGGTTGGACTCGTTTAATTATTTAAAAATATGGATTGCTAGAATGACGTATTCTCAAACTGAGACCTTGTCAAACGAGCAATTTTATTAAATGATTCACCAATCCATATTAATCCCAAGCGGGACCCTCCATGGATTAGTGGTTTTCGCAAAAGGAGGGTTCGTGGAGTCGCCACCAATGTTTTACTCAAAACATTGGAAAAAGGGATAAGGCAATTGATTTTATAAATCAACTTTGGCCATTACAACCAGAGTCGGGTAAGGGAGTCGGTTACGCGTGGGGAAGGTGTTAGCACCCCACAGCGCCCCTTTCGGGTTCCCTATGACAGATTATTTTCTAAAATAACAGCGTAAAATTACTAAATTACCCCTATTTATTATAAGCGATTATAAATTAATTATCTACATGATGACAGTTTAAATATGCACACAGAAAGCAGTAAAAGGAAGGATTTAAGAAGAAACCTCTTGAAGCGTGCTTTTATATATTGAGTAAAACTGGGAAAGCTTTTTGGCGTTCCCTCGCTCTACAAGCTCGCTCGCTCCTTCCTAAAAACTTTTAACTATGGAAATCCGGAGGATTTCCCTTCGACTAGGTTTGATCCTCAAGCAAAATGGCTCGGGGCTCAAAAACTTTGTCGGATCAACTCTCCGAGTGATTTCTAGGGCAGAACACTGCTCAAAAACCCCAGAATACTCAAGGAGAGGGTTAAAACTATCTCCAAAAGTGTGGAATGACGTCCAATTGACGTCATATTTATAGGGAATAGGCGCAATACGGCCTACAGGAGCAATACGGCCGTATTGAAATTTTTGAACTTCAATACGGCCGTATTGAGTTCAATACGGCCGTATTGAAATTCAGAAATTTCAATACGGCCGTATTGAGTTCAATACGGCTGTATTGAAGCTTCAATACGGCCGTATTGATTTCAGTACGGCCGTATTGAAGTTTCAGAAACTTCAATACGCCGTATTGAGTTCACTGCGGCCGTATTGAAGCTTCAATACGGCCGTATTAAGTTCAGTACGGCCGTATTGGGCTTCATTCCCTCCACTTCCTTATTTTGAGCTATTCTAAGACCTCTAGACCTACAGAGAACCCTCCTAGGGCCTTCCAGGAGTCCTTCTGGCTGATCTTCCTTCAGTCTTCGAGAGTCTTCAAGCTTTATTTCCGACCCGGACAATTTTAGGGGTCTACAGGACTAGATGTAGGTCACATGTGGAGTGGCTGAACTAGGATAAAATACTTGTGCATTCTTCTCTCACCCTTATCTTTTACATTGAGCAAAATCTTAATTGAGTGATAAAATTGCTGATCTTGATTAATATGTTTGTATGCTTAACATTTCTTTAAACTGAATCAAAACATTGCATATTAATTGTTCTTAAAACTGAACTTAATCAATATTAATCAAGAAAGTATATAGGACTTGTTCTTACTAGGAATTTGTCGTAGAGATGATCCTCCAAGTAAGATTGGTGAGCCTCCTTCACTAGTACGCTGGTGCTCTAAGATGGGGGTGATACCTGCAAAAGAGACTCTGATGCTAAAGTTAGGGTTTGTATGAGTGTATGTCTCGTATAAGTAATGCACGTACCTTAGTGTGAATTAGGGTTGCGTTGGGCCTTGGGCCCGAGATCACTTATGATCTGATTAGGTAACAGATCTCGTCTGGACCGAGATCTCCTGAGATCAGATATGATCTGGTTGGATTGCGGACCTTGTCTAGGCCGAGATCTCCAAATGCGTGTTCCGAGGTCATTCTATGCTGTGATGCCGAGCTCGAGCTCGGCATGGCAGTATGGATAGTACACTAGCCCCCCGAGCTCCGAAGACCGTAGGTCGAGGAGTTAAGACCAAGCTCGTCAAGTGGCTGTGGCGCCTTGCGTACGCCTGCCTGTTGAGATGCCATGTGTCATAACTGGTCATTTCTGAAAACGTGCGAGTGGCGCGTTAATGGGAGTGACGGTTATGTAATGATGGTTTGCCTTTGTCATAATGGTTTTCAATTAATGTGTCGTCAGATGTGCCCCTTGGCCGACACGTGGCGTGGCCGTTTTGAATTTGGGAAAAGCCCTTTTCTCTCCCTCGCGCCTCTTCCCTTTTCACTTTACTCATTCTTCGCTCTTTCAACTTCTTGCGCATGCTGTTTCTCTCGTTTTTCTGCTCATCCTTGTAGACCCCTAAAATTGTCCGGGTCGGAAATAAGACTCGAAGACTCTCGAAGATCAAAGGAAAGTCAGCCAAAGGGACTCTTAGAAGACCGTGGGATGACAATCTGTAGGTTTAGAGGTCTTAGAGTAGCAAAAAATAAGAAAGTGGAGGGAATGAAGCCCAATACGGCCTCCCAAAAGTTCAGTACGGCCGTATTGAACATTTTAAACTACAATACGGACGCACTGAACTCAATACGGCCGTATTGAAGTTTCTGAACTTCAATACGGCTGCACTGAACTCAATACGGCTGCACTAAACTTCAATACAGCTGCACTGAACTCAATACGGCCGTATTGAGGTTTTTTGAACTTCAATACGGCCGTACTGAATTCAATACGGCCGTATTGTAGTTCAAAACTTCAATACGGACCGTATTGACCCCCAGAGGCCGTATTGCGCCTCATCCCTATAAATATGACGTCAATTGGACGTCATTCTACACTTTTACACTGAGTTTTAACCCTCTTCTTGAGTATTCTGGGTTTTTTTGAGCAGTGCTCTGCCTAGAAATCACTTGGAGAGTTGATCCGACAAAGTTCTCGAGTTCTGAGCTTTTTGCTTGAGTCTCGAACTGAGTCGAAGGGAAATCCTCCGGATTTCCATAGTTAAAATTTTCTAGGAGGGAGCGAGCGGGCTTGTAGAGCGAGGGAATGCCAAAAAGCTTCCCAGTTTTACTTGAATATAAAAGCACGCTTCAAAGGTTTCTTCTTAAGACCTTCCTTTTACTGCTTTCTGTGTCTATATTTAACTGTCATCATGTAGATAGTTAAGTTATAATTGTTTAGAATAAATAGGGGTAATTTAGTAATTTTGCACTATTATTTTTAGAAATAATCTGTCATAGGGAACCCGAAAGGGGCGCTGTGGGGTGCTAACACCTTCCCCACGCGTAACCGACTCCCTTACCCGACTCTGGTTGTCATGGCCGAAGTCGATTTTTGAATCGATTGCCTTAAACTTCTTTTTCCAATGTTTTGAGTAAAACATTGGTGGCGACTCCATGAACCCTTCCTTTTTATGAAAACCGCTAATCCATGGAGGGCCCCGCTTGGGATTAACATGGATTGGTGAGCCTTTTAATAAAATTGCTCGTTTGACAAGGTCTCAGTTTGAGAATAAGTCATTCTAGCAATCCATATTTTTAAACAAATAAAAGAGTCCAACCATCCTTCGCGAATGCCGAAAGCCCGTTTCGGGCCGGTGGCGACAGATGGCGACTCCACTGGGGAAGCCTCGAGAGTCAGTCCCATTTAGTGACAGATTATTTTTAACAAATAATAGTTAAAATTACTTTATTACCCCTTGTTTGTATGATAACATGCTTTATTTATATGGCTTTAATAACTGTTGTATGTTTAATTTTACGCAATTGTTTGAAATAAAAACTGCACACAACAGTTCCCTCTATACCCGGGGGCATGAGTGGTAAGCCATAGGGAGTGGATGTTAGTACGGCCGGTTGTCGAATGGGTCTATAGGTGCCCGTAGACCGTTGTCGGAAAGCATCACTCAAGGTGATAACCATGAACTCAAGTCCGACAGTGCGTTGGAACTTTCCATCGACTTACGACGAGAGGAATTGGGTCCCTATAATGGGGGCACCTTGGGGGCCTCAGACCAGTGAGAACAGTTAGAACCTCCTTGAATATGCACTTTTCTGCAGGATACCCCTACCTCGTGATTCGCTCGTGACTGTTCGTGGATGAGTGAATTGTTTGTGCATTGATTATGTGAAATTGTTTGAGCATACATTGCATTTCTTTAAACATACAACATTCCTATTCTTTTAAAAATAAGAATAAATAGGAATAAGAATCTTCCATTATACGGTGTTAACATCTACCTTCATCACATTCATATAGGTAGTTTCCCTTTTCACCCAAAAATACAAAAAAAAAAAAATATAATAAATAAAAATACCCAAAAAAGAAAAAAAGGTTATTTATCCAAACCAAGCAATATCATGCATCATCTTAGGAACATCCCGAAAACATGATAATGCTTAGTTGAATAAACACAATGCATGCATATTCAACGTCATCATCTCATGTCATGCATTCTTATCAAAGATCATGGAGGGATCTAGGTTTGCATTTCATACATCCCTCCCAATAAATCATTAATAAACATTAATAAAAAGAAAGAAATAATCGATGCGTATGTTCAAGATGGATCGCACGCCATTTGTTATTAAGTGTAAGCCAACAACCGCGCCAAGCGAGCGCACATCAACTCCGTTGTTGGTAATCAAGACGAATAAAGGGGAAGGTCCAACACCATTAAGGATCACTACTCCAAGACCTTTCCCCTACGAATCAAATAAGGCTGTGCCGTGGATATACGACATCCATTCTTCTGCCTACAGCGATATCTCTAACATCGCTGGACTTGGGGGCATGACTAGGAGTGGCAGGATCTACACTCCCGATGATCTTCATGATAAAGCTCCCAAGAATAAAGAAAAGGAAAAAGAAAAAGAAAAAAACCGAGGAAAATAAAGAATCCGAGGAGGAGACTGATGAGCTATTAAAATATATCCGACAGAGCGAGTACTCCATTGTGGATCAACTTCATAGGACGCCAGCAAAGATTACGCTGTTGTCGTTGATCCTAAGCTCCGAACCGCATCGGCAAGCTCTGTTGAAAGTTTTGAACGAGGCATATGTGTCGCATACCATCTCTCAAGACAAGTTTGAGGGGCTTGTTAGTCACATCACGGCTAATGATCACCTCACTTTCACCGATGAAGAGATCCCCGCCAAGGGACCTAATCACAACAAGCCCTTGCACATCTCCGTAAAGTGCAAGGAGTATCACATCGCAAAAGTCTTGGTAGATAATGGATCTTCCTTGAACGTAATGCCAAAAAGAACGCTCGAGCAAGTGGCAATCAAGGGAATCCAAATGCGCCCGAGCAACATGATCGTCCGAGCTTTCGACGGTTCTAAAAGAGAAGTGGTGGGAGAAGTCAATCTTCCAATCCAAATTGGACCCACCATCTTCAACGTCGAATTTCAAGTGATGGACATTTCTCCCGCATATAGCTGTCTCCTCGGCTGACCTTGGATTCATGATGCGAAAGCTGTTCCCTCTACGCTCCACCAGAAAGTCAAATTTATAGTGGATGACAAACTGGTGACCGTACAAGCTGAAGATGACATACTCATCAGCAAGCCATCCACCATACCTTACGTGGATGCAGCAGAGGAAGCTTTAGAAACCGCCTTCCAAGCATTGGAGATCGCCAATGTTGAGACATTTCCCCGAGAAATGAAGAAGGTAGCCCATATGCTCACCAAGAATGGATACTTTCCAGGACAAGGACTTGGCAAGGATTCCCAAGGAATTCCCGAGCTACCTATTATCAAGGATAATCCGGGGAAACAAGGGTTAGGATACAACCCTAATAAAGATCAAAGGACGAAGAAGAACCAAGATCCTTCTCGACGTTCTTTAAGCCAGATCTTTAGGAAGGCCGGTTCACAAGCGTCAAGGCCGGTCGTCATCATCAAGTGCTCTTCTCCTTCCGATAGGGATGTATAGACCTGATGACTATTAGAGATTACTCCTCGGGGACAGCCCGACCCCCGAGCCTCGATAGGGCACATGTTTCCATTATGATTATAATAAAATCATTCTTTATTATTTCTTATTGCTTCTTTTCTTGCTTGCAATAAATCTCTAAACCACATTATTTTTAACCCTGTTTGAATAAGCATGAATGAGGTTAAAATTGTCTTAATAACAATAAACCCACATCATTTTTATGTGGAAGTGTGCGTGACAACTTAGAGCACCTTTCCTTGGCCTCGACAAGTGCCATCATGGATAAAAAGAAATCTTTTAAAATAAAAGAAAGCTCGGCAGGAAACCCAAAAAGGGGGCTGCGCAAAAATAAGAGCAAAAGACCCGCTAGGAATCCCACGAAAGGGTGACCTAGGCAAAAGTTAGGGTTGCAAAAATGAACAAAAATCAAAAGTCCGCTAAAACGCCGCAAAGAGGTGTTTTAGGCAAAAATAAGGACAATCAAAAAACGAAAGAAATCCATGATGGTACCATGAACCGAATTCAAAAAGAAAGGTTCAAGGGAAGTTATCTAAGTTGTCAAATCACAACGTCAATAACAAGATTTGATTAACTTCATGAATGTTTAAACAAACAAACCTAAACACAATAAGCCTACCTTGGCCAAACATTCTTACAAAAACCATTTTTGAAAAATAAATCCCCTCTAAAACACAAACTTCAGAATAAAAATATCTTTCCCTTCTTTTCTCTCTTGTCCCAAAAGATTTTAGAATAATCTAGTGGAAGCATGGAGAAATAAATCATCACTGATAATGGATCTAATCTGAACAACAAAATGGTGGAAGAACTGTGCCAAGAATTCAAGATCCAACACCATAACTCTTCCCCATATCGGCCGAAGATGAATGGGGCAGTCGAGGCAACCAATAAGAACATCAAGAAAATAGTGCAAAAGATGGTTGTCTCATTTAAAGACTGGCACGAGATGTTACCCTTCGCTCCTCATGGCTATAGGACTTCAGTACATACATCTACAGGAGCTACTCCATTCTCCCTCGTTTATGGGATGGAGGCAGTTCTACCCATCGAAGTCGAGATACCTTCTCTAAGGGTAATCATGGAAACAAAACTTTCCGAGGTAGAATGGGTTCAAAGCCGATACGACCAGTTGAACCTTATCAAAAAGAAACGGCTGAACGCCATATGCCATGGTCAAGCCTATCAGAGGAAGATCAAAAAAGGCTTTTGACAAGAAAGTCCACCCTCGAGTCTACCATGAGGGAGAGTTGGTAATGAAGAAATTGCTACCAACTCAAAAGGACAAAATCGGAAAGTATGCCCCAAATCACGGAGGACCATACGTGGAAAAACGAGTCTTCTCAGGAGGAGCATTGATCCTCACAGACATGGATGGAAAAGAACTTCGATACCCAGTCAACGCTGACGAGGTAAAGAAGTACTATGCTTGAAGACGTTGCTTGCATAAGCCCGCTAGGATGAAAACCCGAAAAAGGGCATCCTAGGCAAAAGTTAGGGCAAAACAAAAAGCCCGCCAGTACAAGGGTACTAGGCAAAACAAAGCAAAATTATCCCCGCTAGGATACGTCCTAGGCAAAAGTTAGGGGCAAAAGAATAAGATGTAAAAGCAAAGCAAGCAACGGGCACTTGAATCGAAAACCGAAAGGCGGTTCAAGTGATTATCTTCTAGAAGCAAGCGTCTTGCAGCATCTACGCTCCTAGCTCAGGCATCTCACCCGAAGCAACTAGAGGAATGTAAAGAGCAACAATTACAGATATAATTGTTAAGCCCAATGTATATAGCCTACCCTGGCTAGCCATTCTTCAGAAATTCCTTCTGTATATCTTTCTGTAAAAACACTTGTGAATATCAATAAAATATCTATTCATTTTCTCTTCTCTCTTGACCATGTGATTATGCCTCTAAAATTGGTATTTCATAAAAATTGTACGAAACTCTGTTAATAATCGGTCAAATAAAGAAAGTTGGAGGGGTTCCTATAAAATCCATAATCTCCTGCATAAAAGGCTCACAAAAATATTCCCTCACGTCGATGACAGAAATTCCTCCAAGAAAAGGAGGATAGGGAAAGCCATTCATTTTTCTAAAAACATTAAATAATAAAACTTGCATTTGTGCATCACACACATTAGTTGCACATTCAAAGACCTTATCATGAGGCAATTGCATAAAATAGAAAATAGGAAAAATTGCTTGTGTATGGCAGCGGTCAACAGAAAAGGCCGCAAATCAACAGAAAAGGCAAAAATACAGAAAAAGCCAAAAAATGACAAAAAAGGCAAAAAATACAGAAAAAGCCAAAAACGACAAAAAAGAGGCAAAAGATTTAGAAAATCAATCGCCTCGTGCGGAATAACTGAGCCTGGAGAGGCTTGCCGAAACAATACTCCCACAGAATAATTGAGCTTGGAGAGGCTTGCCGAAATAATACTCATACAAAATAACTGAGCCTGGAGAGGCTTGCCGAAACAATACTCCCACAGAATAATTGAGCCTGGAGAGGCTCGCCGAAATAATACTCCCCAGAGATATCTCAGCTTCCACTCATGGGCCAAATTCCCCAGTGAAAGCTATCAAACCAAGATCAGCAAGATTCCCCAAGGAGGGCTTGATCATCTAAACAGAATATCCAAGTCGAAAGGACTATGACCTCCTCAGTGGAGGATAGCTTTCCAACTCAAGCGATGAGTGAAGCTAAGCCTGAAGAGGCTTTCTAAATAATACTCTGGGATATATAAACTTCAAATCCCCAGTCGCCTATTAAGAGGCATCCCTACAAAAAAGAGAAAAATCAAAAGATCAATAATCATTCCCCAAGTGGAATCCGGCTCTTAGCCAAACATCAAGCGTCAAGATGATCGGCCTAACAGAAGAGTCTAATCACAATCAATGACAAAATCCCCCAGCGGATAATAGCCTACACAGAGGCAACAAAATCAGAAAATCAAAAGAGTCACCCGAATAAGGATAACCGGGATACTCCACCAACGTCAAAAGGACGTCAGCCAATCATAAGGCATCGCTCACATCAGAAAGAGCATCTTCGTGTCTACACCCCAAGGAAACAGAAATTCCTCAATGGGTACCAACTATGCAAAGGAAAGTTGGGACACAAGAACCTATGAATGACTGCACATCCCCTAGACGGATCCCTGCGTTATCCAGCCCTTAGTGGCACAAAATCAGAAAAAACGTCGAAGCAGCATAGTGGACTGTGGAGACAAAATCATCTCAAAGCCTAAGAGGCAATACTCAGCTACCCAGTTGTCGAGAGCACCGAGGTATGCACAAGCCTGGAGAGGCGGTACTCAGCTACCCAGTTGTCGAGAGCACCGAGGTATGCACAAGCCTGGAGAGGCGCTACTCAGCTACCCAGTTGTCGAGAGCACCGAGGTATGCACAAGCCTGGAGAGGCGGTACTCAGCTACCCAGTTGTCGAGAGCACCGAGGTATGCACAAGCCTGGAGAGGCGGTACTCAGCTACCCAGTTGTCGAGAGCACCGAGGTATGCACAAGCCTGGAGAGGCGGTACTCAGCTACCCAGTTGTCGAGAGCACCGAGGTATGCACAAGCCTGGAGAGGCGGTACTCAGCTACCCAGTTGTCGAGAGCACCGAGGTATGCACAAGCCTGGAGAGGCAGTACTCAGCTACCCAGTTGTCGAGAGCACCGAGGTATGCACAAGCCTGGAGAGGCGGTACTCAGCTACCCAGTTGTCGAGAGCACCGAGGTATGCACAAGCCTGGAGAGGCGGTACTCAGCTACCCAGTTGTCGAGAGCACCGAGGTATGCACAAGCCTGGAGAGGCGGTACTCAGCTACCCAGTTGTCGAGAGCACCGAGGTATGCACAAGCCTGGAGAGGCGGTACTCAGCTACCCAGTTGTCGAGAGCACCGAGGTATGCACAAGCCTGGAGAGGCGGAACTCAGCTACCCCGAGGTTGTCAGGAACACGGAGGTATGCAACTACCCCGAGGTTGTCAAGAACACGGAGGTATAGCCTGGAGAGGCGGTACTCAGCTACCCCGAGGTTGTCAGGAACACGGAGGTATCCAACTACCCCGAGGTTGTCAAGAACACGGAGGTAAAGCCTGGAGAGGCGGTACTCACAACTTCCAGCTCGGGCGTCGAGTGAAGTTGAGCCTGAAGAGGCGGTACTCACAGCTTCCAGCTTGGGCGGCAAGCGAAGCTAACCCTGGAGAGGGCAAACTCAACTGCCTAGGATGTCAGAAGCACCGAAGCAGAGCCTGGAGAGGCGGTACTCACAGCTTCCAGCTTGGGCGGCAAGCGAAGCTAAGCCTGGAGAGGCGGTACTCACAACTTCCAGCTCGGGCGTCGAGTGAAGTTGAGCCTGGAGAGGCGGTACTCACGCTACCAGAGTGTTCAGAAGCACGGAGGTATGCAGCTTCCGGCTCGGGCGACGAGCGAAGCAAAACCTGGAGAGGCTACTCAGCAATTTTCCACCGGAAGACACTACAAGTCGGAAGGATGGCCTTATTCCCCGGACAATTGGGTCAACTCCTTTACTTATCAACCGGTACACTAAAAGGCCGTTTGACTAAGTAAAGGGGGGGCAGCTGTAGACCCCTAAAATTGTCCGGGTCGGAAATAAGACTCGAAGACTCTCGAAGATCAAAGGAAAGTCAGCCAAAGGGACTCTTAGAAGACCGTGGGATGACAATCTGTAGGTTTAGAGGTCTTAGAGTAGCAAAAAATAAGAAAGTGGAGGGAATGAAGCCCAATACGGCCTCCCAAAAGTTCAGTACGGCCGTATTGAACATTTTAAACTACAATACGGCCGCACTGAACTCAATACGGCCGTATTGAAGTTTCTGAACTTCAATACGGCTGCACTGAACTCAATACGACTGCACTGAACTTCAATACGGCTGCACTGAACTCAATACGGCCGTATTGAGGTTTTTTGAACTTCAATACGGCCGTACTGAATTCAATACGGCCGTATTGTAGTTCAAAACTTCAATACGGACCGTATTGACCCCCAGAGGCCGTATTGCGCCTCATCCCTATAAATATGACGTCAATTGGACGTCATTCTACACTTTTACACTGAGTTTTAACCCTCTTCTTGAGTATTCTGGGTTTTTTTGAGCAGTGCTCTGCCTAGAAATCACTCGGAGAGTTGATCCGACAAAGTTCTCGAGTTCTGAGCTTTTTGCTTGAGTCTCGAACTGAGTCAAAGGGAAATCCTCCGGATTTCCATAGTTAAAATTTTCTAGGAGGGAGCGAGCGGGCTTGTAGAGCGAGGGAACGCCAAAAAGCTTCCCAGTTTTACTTGAATATAAAAGCACGCTTCAAAGGTTTCTTCTTAAGACCTTCCTTTTACTGCTTTCTGTGTGTATATTTAACTGTCATCATGTAGATAGTTAAGTTATAATTGTTTAGAATAAATAGGGGTAATTTAGTAATTTCGCACTATTATTTTTAGAAATAATCTGTCATAGGGAACCCGAAAGGGGCGCTGTGGGGTGCTAACACCTTCCCCACGCGTAACCGACTCCCTTACCCGACTCTGGTTGTCATGGCCGAAGTCGATTTTTGAATCGATTGCCTTAAACTTCTTTTTCCAATGTTTTGAGTAAAACATTGGTGGCGACTCCATGAACCCTTCCTTTTTATGAAAACCGCTAATCCATGGAGGGCCCCGCTTGGGATTAACATGGATTGGTGAGCCTTTTAATAAAATTGCTCGTTTGACAAGGTCTCAGTTTGAGAATAAGTCATTCTAGCAATCCATATTTTTAAACAAATAAAAGAGTCCAACCATCCTTCGCGAATGCCGAAAGCCCGTTTCGGGCCGGTGGCGACAGATGGCGACTCCACTGGGGAAGCCTCGAGAGTCAGTCCCATTTAGTGACAGATTATTTTTAACAAATAATAGTTAAAATTACTTTATTACCCCTTGTTTGTATGATAACATGCTTTATTTATATGGCTTTAATAACTGTTGTATGTTTAATTTTACGCAATTGTTTGAAATAAAAACTGCACACAACAGTTCCCTCTATACCCGGGGGCATGAGTGGTAAGCCATAGGGAGTGGATGTTAGTACGGCCGGTTGTCGAATGGGTCTATAGGTGCCCGTAGACCGTTGTCGGAAAGCATCACTCAAGGTGATAACCATGAACTCAAGTCCGACAGTGCGTTGGAACTTTCCATCGACTTACGACGAGAGGAATTGGGTCCCTATAATGGGGGCACCTTGGGGGCCTCAGACCAGTGAGAACAGTTAGAACCTCCTTGAATATGCACTTTTCTGCAGGATACCCCTACCTCGTGATTCGCTCGTGACTGTTCGTGGATGAGTGAATTGTTTGTGCATTGATTATGTGAAATTGTTTGAGCATACATTGCATTTCTTTAAACATACAACATTCCTATTCTTTTAAAAATAAGAATAAATAGGAATAAGAATCTTCCATTATACGGTGTTAACATCTACCTTCATCACATTCATATAGGTAGTTTCCCTTTTCACCCAAAAATACAAAAAAAAAAATATAATAAATAAAAATACCCAAAAAAGAAAAAAGGGTTATTTATCCAAACCAAGCAATATCATGCATCATCTTAGGAACATCCCGAAAACATGATAATGCTTAGTTGAATAAACACAATGCATGCATATTCAACGTCATCATCTCATGTCATGCATTCTTATCAAAGATCATGGAGGGATCTAGGTTTGCATTTCATACATCCCTCCCAATAAATCATTAATAAACATTAATAAAAAGAAAGAAATAATTGATGCGTAAGTTCAAGATGGATCGCACGCCATTTGTTATTAAGTGTAAGCCAACAACCGCGCCAAGCGAGCGCACATCAACTCCGTTGTTGGTAATCAAGACGAATAAAGGGGAAGGTCCAACACCATTAAGGATCACTGCTCCAAGACCTTTCCCCTACGAATCAAATAAGGCTGTGCCGTGGATATACGACATCCATTCTTCTGCCTACAGCGATATCTCTAACATCGCTGGACTTGGGGGCATGACTAGGAGTGGCAGGATCTACACTCCCGATGATCTTCATGATAAAGCTCCCAAGAATAAAGAAAAGGAAAAAGAAAAAGAAAAAAACCGAGGAAAATAAAGAATCCGAGGAGGAGACTGATGAGCTATTAAAATATATCCGACAGAGCGAGTACTCCATTGTGGATCAACTTCATAGGACGCCAGCAAAGATTACGCTGTTGTCGTTGATCCTAAGCTCCGAACCGCATCGACAAGCTCTATTGAAAGTTTTGAATGAGGCATATGTGTCGCATACCATCTCCCAAGACAAGTTTGAGGGGCTTGTTAGTCACATCACGGCTAATGATCACCTCACTTTCACCGATGAAGAGATCCCCGCCAAGGGACCTAATCACAACAAGCCCTTGCACATCTCCGTAAAGTGCAAGGAGTATCACATCGCAAAAGTCTTGGTAGATAATGGATCTTCCTTGGCTGGAGGGAGTGGTGCTGGTTCCTCCATGTCTGCCAAGGGTAAGGGCAAGGCGCGGGGCAAGGCGGCGGCTATCGGAATGGCCGCCGCCAGGAAAAAGAAGGAGGTGGCGCCGCCGGCGGACCTCGTTCCAGGCATTCCTGGGTACGATTGGGTTCGGCGCGAGATGGCGGAGGCCCAAAGCTTTTTCCGGTCCTTTCTTGAAGTTAATGCGATTCAAAAATCGCATAGAATTTGTGATTCCTCCATCTCCCGAATGATCCAGCTTGAGCCCTGTCAGGCTGGTGAGGGCGTGTACATGGGGAAGTCTACTGACCCTCCCCATTTCTGTTTACCAATGCTTCTTCAGGGATTTGGGCGTTTGCCTTCCCTTCACACAGTTCGAGTGTGACTTCTTGAATTTTGTCAACTCGGCTCCTTGCCAGTTGCACCCCAACAGTTGGGGTTTTTTGAGGGATTTTCAAGTCTTGTGTTCAGTCCTAGGAATAGAGGTATCTCTTCCTGTCTTTCTTCATTTTTATCAACTCAAAATAGGCGTTCCGCCTTATGGCGTGCTGTCCCTGAGTGGGAGTAGGGATGGGGGTCTATTTACTCTCTACTCCCAGTCATACAAAAATTATAAGCAAGAGTTCTTTCGGGTTGCTCTTATGGATGTCGATCCTTTAGAGGATGAGGCGTTTTACTTCGATGGGTTGCCAAAATTCCCTTTCTATTGGTGCCCCAAACCGTCTAGGTTTCATGGGGTGGGCCAATTGAAATTGACAGCTTCGGAGGCGGCCGCCGTTGAGAACCTCGCCTCGCTCCCTCGTCCGCTGGATTGCAAGCTCGTTCTGTCGCTTGCAAACTCAGCATACAAGGAGAGGGGCCTGGAGAGTGAGTATCTCGTCTTCTTTAAAGTGTTAGGGTTTGCAAAACCTTCTTTTGCTGATGTTTTTTGCTTTTTGTGTTTGCAGGCATAATGGGCAAGAATAAGTAGCATGAGCTGAAGCATCGCTACAATATTGCCGAGCTTGAGGTTCCTGAGAGGAGGAGATGTCCCCCCTGAAGGTTAACCGAAAAAGAATGAGGGGCGAGAAAGAGGTCGGGGGGACCTCTACCCCTCACGGAATGGAGGAGGTAACCTCCAAGGATGCATATGCTGATGCAGTCGATCTCACTAGGAGTTCTCCGCCTGGGGAGGCTCCCCAAACGGCCTCTGGGGCGACTATTGAGTAAGTTGCTCCTTTTGCCGAGGTAAGTGTCTTGTCTCCTTGGACTTTTCTTCTATGCTGGTTTTGCTTTTGTTTATTGAGGCGCTATCGCTCTTTGCAGGCAGGGATAGATGTTGAAGTGGAGGCCTCGGATGCTGAGCAGGTCGCCCATGCCACCATGGTGAGTGCCTCGCTCTTCGTTTTTTCCTCTGTCTTGTATGTCGTTCTTTTTCTTTTTTGACATGGCATTGGTTTTTTGCAGGCAAGGGACGCTGCCGAGGTCCAGGTGCCTCTGAGGTCAGAGGTGCCAGACGTAGACCCCTTGTTGCTGAGTAGGAGACGCCCGCTTCCGCTTCTGTTGAGGCTCGCAGCAAGGGGCCAAGTTCTGAGGTCCCTACGGCTACGCCCGCAGCCTCTGCGCCCTCGTCGGGTCCGTCACAGGGGGCTTCCCGGAGCCGATATATTGCTCACTGCTTCAGGAAGGACCGCTCTGATGTGCACCTGGACCATGTGAGCGCCTCGGCCGACATGAACTCGCTGTGGAGCGCTGGGGTGACCGCCGAGAGATTCTTCCCCAAGGGCACGCTGAGCTCGGAGGATCAGGAGATGATCGAAGAGGTCAGACTTGTGGAAGGCTTTGACGCTGCTCAGGTTTTCCTTCAAAGGACTATGGCCATTGTGGACCACCGGAAGCATAAGTGCTCCAAGCAGCAGGAGGACCTGGCCAGACTGAGGGGCCGAGTTCAGCCCTTGAAGGAAGAAGCCAAGGCCCTAAGGGAGGAGAGCAAAGCTTTGAAGGATGAGAATCGGGCCTTGGCGGGTGCTCTCGGGGAGGCAAAGTTGCGAAACGAGGCTGAGCTTCAAGCTGCCCAGAGGGAGGTGGAGAGGCTCCGGAAGTCTCTGGAGATTGCCCTGCGGTCAAACGAGACTTATGCTGCTCAGGTTCGCGACTTGCAGGAGCTCTCCAGTTCCTCCCGAGCTTGTGTGCGTGCCTTGGAGGATGAGGTCATTGCGTAGAAGGCCGAGCTGGTGGCGGTGGCCGAGAAGCGTCTCTACGACGAGGTGCTTCTTGGCGGCCAAGTGGAGGAGAATGTCACTTTGAGGGTGGACCTCGCGAAGTTGGAGGAGGCTAAAGCGGGGCTGGAGAGGAAACTCGAGGAGACCGAGCGCTCTATTGTGGTAGAGCATAAGAGGGGTTTCCTCAAGGCCACTCGCCAGGCCAGGCTCCTTGCGCCGGGGTTTGACTTCTCCGCTATTTATGTGGAGAAAGTCGTCCGCTTCGGGAAGCAGGTAAGGGAGGATGATGTGGAGGATAGCTCCAGTGAGAATGCCTCTGCGTAGGCCAATTTTGTCATAGACTAGTTAAAGTTTTTTCTGCTTTATTTTTCTGTGTTGAATTCAAGTGTAGAACTCTAGAAATATTGCTTGCATATGTATATTTTTCTTTGTGTATTTGCCTTTTGGCTTGATTTTTGCTGTTTGCGCGTTTTGAGACACACGTTCGATGTCTGTTGTATACTTTTATACTTGGTGATACTTTACCTTGAGTTGATCATGCCGAGGTTCGAATTCGACCTCAGTTTTTCGTTAAGTAATGTTTGTGAAGGTTCGAATTCGACCTCAAATTAGTCATACCGAGGTTCGGACTCGACGTCAGATTTTCATTAGGTGATCATGCCGAGGTTCGAACTCGACCTCATTTTTTCGTTAAGTAATGTTTGTGAAGGTTCGAATTCGACCTCGAATTAGTCATACCGAGGTTCGGACTCGACCTCGAATTTTCATTAGGTGATCATGCCGAGGTTCGAACTCGACCTCAGTTTTTCGTTAAGTAATGTTTGTGAAGGTTCGAATTCGACCTCAAATTAGTCATATCGAGGTTCGGACTCGACCTCAGATTTTCATTAGGTGATCATGCCGAGGTTCGAACTCGACCTCAATCATACCGAGGTTCGAATTCGACCTCAGTCATACCGAGGTTCGAATTTGACCTCAGTCATACCGAGGTTCGAACTCGACCTCAGTCATACCGAGGTTCGGACTCGACCTCGGAGTAAAGCAGAGTGAATTGTACGAAGGTTCAAATTCGACCTTGTATTTTTGTTAAGTAACACGTTGTGAAGGTCGAACTCGACCTTAAGTGGGGGCGAAATAAGTTGGTTCGAACTCGACCTCTATTTAACGTAAAACATAAAATAATGCGAAAAGGATGTGAATTGAACAGAATGAGTCATTTCATTGATTATGTAAATGTGCCTCGTTAAAAACCCTCTCAGCCAAAACCCATTTTTCTATTTTTTGGGACAAAAGACTGAGGCGGGAAAAGAGTGCACAGCTCATTCATACAAAATTCAGCTGAAATAAAACTTGAGATGCGTAGCATTCCAAGTTCACGGTATAGGTTTCCCGCTGAGTTCTTCCAGTGTATACGCTCCATTTTCCAGGTCTTCTATAACTCGGAAGGGGCCACCCCAAGTGGGTGCAAGCTTCCCATCTGACATGTCTTTCCGTGCTTCGCCTAGCAATCACCACACCAAGTCACCAACTCGGAAAGAGCGAGGTCGTACTCGTGTGTTGTACCTTCGGGAAGCTCGGAGCTTGCAGGCTTCTTCGTGGATTTGAGCTTCGTCTCTGAGCTCGTCAACCAAGTCGAGGTCAGCTGCCAACTCTTGAGCATTCTGCTTGCTATCAAAAACTTGACCTCGGTGGGATGTTTCTCCGACTTCCACTAGGATCATTGCGTCAGCTCCGTAAGTTAGCCTGTAAGGCGTTTCTTGCATGGTTGACTGGGGAGTGCAATGATACGCCCAAAGGATGCTGGAAAGTTCGTCGGGCCACTGTCCTTTGGCGTTCCCCAGCCGCTTCTTGAGTTCCCGGAGGATGACTTTGTTGGCTGCTTCGGCTTGGCCATTGGTTTGGGGGTGTTCTACCGAGGTCGGAAGATGCTTGATACCGAGCTCGCGGAGGAAGTCTTCGAATCCCTGTGCAATGAATTGTCAGCCGTTGTCAGTGACGAGGGTGTGAGGCATTCCGAATCTGCAAACGATATTCCTCCAGGTGAATCTTTGCACGTTCTTAGTGGTGATTTTGGCGAGTGGGCATGCCTCAATCCACTTGGTGAAGTAATCGATCGCCACTAGGAGGAACTTCAGTTGACCTTTCGCAGGGGGGAATGGCCTGAGGATGTCCATTCCCCACTGGGAGAAAGGCCATGCCGACATCATGTGGTGGAGAGCTTCGGGTGGTTGCCGATGTGTGTTGCCGAACTGCTGGCACTCTTTGCATTTTTGGATGTAGTCTTGGCAATCCGACTTCAGTGTGGGCCAGTAGTACCCAACTCGGAGTACTCTGGTCGCTATTGAACGTGCTCCAGAATGCATGCCACATATGCCTCGGTGAATTTCCTCGATGACGTAGGCTGCCTGAGGCGTAGTCAAGCACTTGAGCAGTGGAGTGGAAATGACACGTTTGAATAGCTCATCCCCGACAATGAAGAATTTGGTTGATCTCATCCTCATTTTTCGAGCTTCGTTCTTATCTTCGGGCAAGGTCCCTTCTTTCAAGTAACTCCAGATGCCTGTCATCCACCCCAGGTCTTCGTTGTCACTGACATTGACGACTTTTTCGTCCAAGCTGGGTGAGTGCAAGGTCTCCTAGATGATAGTTCGATGCTGTCCAGGCCTTTTGGTGCTAGCGAGCTTCGATAGGAGGTCAGCTCGGGTGTTTTGTTCTCGAGGCACATGTGTCGCCACCCGCCGAAACGGACCTTGGCAATCGCGACGATGGTTGGACTCTTTTTAAAGTTTTGAAAAGTGGTGGATTGATAGAACGACTTATTCTCAAACTGAGACCTTGTCGAGCTACCAATTTTATTAAATGATTCACCAATCCATATTAATCCCAAGCGGGACCCTCTATGGATTAGTGGTTTTCGCAAAAATTAGGGTTCTTGGAGTCGCCACCAATATTTTACTCAAAACATTGGAAAAAGATTTAAGGCAATTGATTTTATAAATCAACTTTGGCCATTACAACCAGAGTTGGGTAAGGGAGTCGGTTACGTGTGGGGAAGGTGTTAGCACCCCCACAGCGCCCCATTAGGGTTCCCTATGACGGATTATTTATTAAATAATAGCACAAAATTACTAAATTACCCCTATTTATTATAAGCGATTGTAAATTAAATATCTACATGATGATAAATTTAAATATGCAACAATCAGAAAGCGGTAAAAGAAGGGATTTTTAGAAAAGAAACCTCTTGAAGCGTGCTTTTTATATATCAATGAAGTCTAGGAGGCTTTTTGGCACTCCCTCCCTCTACAAGCTCGCTCGCTCCTTCCTAAAAATAATTTTTGACTATGGAAATCCAAAAGATTTCGACTAAGTTCGAATCTCCAAGCTAAATGCTCGGAATTCCAGAACTTCGTCGGATCGACTCCCAGAGAGATTTCTAGGGCAGAACACTGCTTAAAAACCCCAGAATACTCAAGGAGGGAGTCAAAACTGTGTGGAAAAGTGTGGAATGACGTCCAAATGACGTCCTATTTATAGGGATGAGGCGCAGTACGGCCCCTGGGTTCAATACGGCCCGTATTGAGTTTTTGTACTTCAATACGGCCGTATTGAATTCAGTACGGCCGTATTGAAATACAGAAACTTCAATACGGCCGTATTGGTTTCAGTACGGCCGTATTGTAGTACAAAATGTGCAGTACGGCCGTACTGAACTCCAAGGAGGCCGTATTGAGCTCCAAACCTCCCACTTTCTTATTTTTGGCTACTCTAAGACCTCTAAACCTACAGATAGTCATCCTATGGTCTTCTGGGAGTCCTTCTGGCTGACTTTCCTTTGATCTTTGAGAGTCTTCGAGTCTTATTTCCGACCCGGACAATTTTAGGGGTCTACAGCTGCCCCCCCTTTACTTAGTCGGACGGCCTTTTGGTGTACCGGCTGACAAGTAAAGGAGTTGACCCAATTGTCCGGGTGATGTGCCATCCTTCTGACTTGTAGCGTCTTCTGGTGGAAAATTGTTGAGTAGCCTCTCCAGGTTGAGTATTAGTCGTCGCCTCTCCAGGCTCATGCATACCTCAGTGTTTCTGACAACCTCGGTAGCTGAGTACCGCCTCTCCAGGCCCTGCCTCTCAACATGAGTCAGTTGAGTATCGCCTCTCCAGGCCCTGCCTCTCAACATGAGGCAGTTGAGTATTGTAATACCCATTTTTTTTATTATTAATTATCAATGGCATTTTCGTAAATTTTATAAAGGTATAGGGGTATTCTTGTAATTTTATTACTGATGGCATTTTCGCAATTTTAAAAAAATTTAAGGGGTGTTTTGGTAACTTGGAACGGGCCGTTCCAAAAGCAAAACGGGCCGTTCCAAGCTTAAAAATTATACTAAATTTTTTATAGTGAGAACGGGCCCAGAACGGGCCGTTCCAACTGGGAGTACGGGCCGTTCTGGAGGGAGAACGGGCCGTTCCGGAAGGAGAACGGGCCGTTCTGGATGAGTCTCGGAACGGGCCGTTCTGATTTTAGAACGGACCGTTCTGCTTTTTGGGAACGGCCGTTCCGATTTTGGAACGGGCCGTTCCAGTTTAAAAATTTGCGTACATTTGAAAGATTCAGAACGGGCCGTTCCGAATTCAATACGGGCCGTTCCGGGTGACTCTGGTTGCCTATAAATAAGGGCCAGGGGGGTGAAAAAAAAATATACTGAGAAAAGAGAATCCTAGAGAGAGAAAGAGAAGGGAGAGAGAGAGAGAAAGAAAAGAAAAGAGGAGAGAGAAAGAGGAATCCAGTAGAGGAGGTTCTGCCAGGGGAGAGAAAAGAGGAGGGAGAAGAGGAGATTCTGCCCGAGTTTCGGTTCTTGTTTAAGGAGAGAGGAGGAGATTCTGCCCGAGTTTCAGTTCAGGTTTATCCAAGTAAGGGTAGTGCTTATAAAATTAATCTAGTATATATGAGCATGATAGGAATAGTATAATTTTAATATGCTATTTTATGTGGAGATTTTCATTTCATATAGTATAATTTGGATCAATTGATGGTTGTTTTGGATATTTATATTATTATTATATTGACAAATTGGCATGGTTATGGTTATGTTTAATTATGGAATATGCTATGTGTATGTGGTTTGGAAAAGTAAATAGGACTTAAAGGAGTAAGGTTATGGTATGGATTAGATCTCTTGGTGAGATCAGGATATAATCTTTGGAAAAATATGAAATTTGGGAATCCCATGGTGAGGATTCCAATGTGGAACTTTTCCAAAGGTTATATGATAAACCACTTCAGATGTTAGGTGGATTCTGAAGTACTTCTTTAAGTATTCTATTTGCTACCGGTATGGGGGCAAGGCCGAGTCATACCGATGGATGAAGTGGCCATGATCACCAGGGTTACGTGACGACGCAATCCAACTGTATATTTTCCATGAGAGGTTAGGCGTGGGACATGGGTTGCTGACATGTTTCACCGTATCAACATTTGGTTTGGATGGTGTTGAGGCCAACATTTGGTTTGGATGTGTTGGTTACATCATGGATTATACAGTGGTGTGACTTTGTTTTGGATATGGAATATGTATACATATGGTATGGATTGTATACATTGGTTATGGATTATTTTATTATCATAAAATATGTATATTGGCATGGACGTGTATACATTATATTTTGGGTTGGTCTATATTTAGAATGGAAAATGACTTGTTGGTCTGGATAAATACTGTGGATAAATATTTGTTTAATGATATTTTATTATGATATACTATGGTTGATTTTATATGTGCTAACCCTTATGTTTCCATGTGGTTTGGACTGTGATGATCTCACTATGTGGGGGAGCAGATCAGGTGTGAGGCCTTGGGATAGCAAGGAGTCTTTTGGGGTAGCTGCTTTGAGAAGTGGCTAGACGTAGAGCTTGACCAGCACCTAGGGTGTCTAACTTATATTTCATGATGTTACTATTGGATTACTGTATAATTTTACCAAGAATGACTCTGATATAATTATGTTTGATATTATGAAATAATTTTTTCACTCTATCGTAGCTGGCTTTTGCTCTATTTTCTTTATTTTATATTATTTTATTTTGGCTGGTTATTAATGTGACGACCTAGGGTGGGTCGTTACAAGTATCGCCTCTCCAGGCCCTGCCTCTCAACATGAGGCAGTTGAGTATCGCCTCTCCAGGCCCTGCCTCTCAACATGAGGCAGTGGAGTTTGCCCTCTCCAGGGTTTTGCCTCTCAACATGGGCAGCTGAGTTTGCCCTCTCCAGGGTTTTGCCTCTCAACATGGGCAGCTGAGTTTGCCCTCTCCAGGGTTTTGCCTCTCAACATGGGCAGCTGAGTTTGCCCTCTCCAGGGTTTTGCCTCTCAACATGGGCAGCTGAGTTTGCCCTCTACAGGGTTTTGCCTCTCAATATGGGCAGCTGAGTTTGCCCTCTCCAGGGTTTTGCCTCTCAACATGGGCAGCTGAGTTTGCCCTGATGGGTTCCTTCTCCATGAAATGACGTAGAGATGATGGAGAGGAAGCCTTGCCCTTGATCTAGGTTCAACAAGGTGGACAAAAGGAGGAGATATGGTGAAGGAAAGGAGGTTGGCGTGAAATGATGGGGTTTGGGCGGAAGCACTTAGGGTGGAGGTGTTTGGGTGCTCAAAGTTGGCTCACTCCAAGGTAGGTGGAGGCCACTCTAGGTTTCACTCTCCAAGGGTGGAGAATGAAGGAAGGCTAGCCGAAGCAACCCTAGGGACTAAGGATAAGGACTTGAGGCATAAAAGCTCACTCAAATTCTATATAATCCAAAGTGTTTACAAGTGGTGGGGTGTGGGGTTTTTATAGGAGGAGTTGCATTTAGGGTTGCATGGCCGAAAATGCCAAGGCCAAATGCACTCCAAATGCAATGCCAAATTAACCCTAGATGCAACTTGGTGGCCAAGTTTGGAATCTATGGGTTTAGATTGGCTATAACAAGGTGCATGATAAGACCATGCAACCTTTGCCCTCCACTTGGGCCTAAGCCTTTCTAACACCAAAAATAGGTCCAAACTTTGCCAAAAATTGCGTCACCTCCTCTAAAACACCCTAGCCCAAAATTTGAAAACCCTAATTATCTAAAGCACCCCATAATACAAGGGTAAAATAGGAAATACAAAGAAAATAAATCCTATGACTAAAATACCCCAAAATACAAGGGTAAAATTGGAATAAACCAAATAAATCCTACACTACTCAAAATTAGTCATAGCATTGGACCATGTGATGGGTTTCACATGAAGTACCATGGATGGTCCTCCATCATACCCTCCTTCTTGAGAAGGATTTGACCACAAATCTTCAAGTTCTTCCATTCCATTGATCCTTCAAAAGAAGTGAAACCACAATTAGGGGAGTAAAATATTAAAACTTAACTATGCAATCCTTAAGTACATAATTTGTTGAATGAAGGTATTTAGGGCAAAAGGGAAGAGCCAAAGAGGCATCACCATTTAAAATTTATTGACCCATGCAATTCATTCACCAAATCATCTAACTTAGGATTGGGTGCCTTTTATTCAATGATGGCTTTTAAAAAGGTGCTCATCCTCCATTGTCATCTTTCTTTGGCACCAAAAGAAGGAGGATGGCACAAGGGTTAAGGTTCTTTTGAACCTAGCCCTTTGTCTTCAAAGGAAAAATTCTTTTTTTCTTTTCTTTTCTTTTTGTTTTTGTTTTTGCTTTTCTCTTCATCATCTTTCTTAGCCTTTAGTTTGAGTTGGTCCTCATTCACTTGAGAGGGTGATAGAGGACACCACACAAACTTCTTACCTAAGTGTTGGAAACTTATTTTATTGGTGAGGCCATCATGGATTATGTGCTTGTCAAATTGCCATGGCCTTCCAAGCAAGACATGACTAACCTCTAATGGCACTATGTCACACAAAACTTCTTCTTGATATTTGCCAATAGAGATTGGTATGCTTGCTTGTTGGTTGACTACAACACCTCTTTCCTCATTGATCCATTGCATTTTGTAAGGTTTAGGATGAGGTTTTGTAGTTAAGGCTAGCTTATCAACCAATCTAGTACTACAACAATTAGAAGTAGACCCACTATCGACAATGAGAGAACAAGTACTTTCTAAGACCTTGCATTTTGTTTGAAACAAGTTCTCTCGTTGTGATTGGTCAATTTCACTAGATTGATTGTTAAGGAGCCTTCTAACCAACAATAGGTCTCCTTCACAAGGTAAGATTTCTTCCTCGGAATCTATGGCTTCTTCTTCACTACTAGAGGAAGAAGAAGTAGCTTCATCAAGGCTACTATAGTGGTCTTGGGCTTTTAAAACCATAGTTTTCTTTGTAGGACATTGGGAAGCAATATGTCCTCTTCCAAGACACTTAAAGCACTTGATTTCACTTGACTTAGACTCTTTGGAAGGTGCTTTAAAAGATTTTTCTTTTTCTTTTTCTTTTTCTTTTTCTTCTTTGGGATAAGGTAGGGAAGAGTGGCCCTCCTTCTTAAAACTCTTGAAATAAGAGGGAGTGGAGTCTTTTCGAAAAGGTTTTCTTGTAAGTTGATGCTCCACTCTTGAGCAAAGTTGAACAAGTTCATTCAAATCCCTATAAGGTAGAAGTTCAACTTTGTCTCTTATCTCAAGATTAAGACCACTTTGAAATCTAGAGATTGTGGTCCTCTCTTCCTCCCTAATCCCAGCCCTCATCATTAGCAACTCCATAGATTGCCTATATTCTTCCACACTAGAGGACCCTTGTTTCAATCTTTGAAGCTTATCTATAAGCTCTCGGTCATAGTATGGAGGAATATGCCTCCTTCTTAAGGCACTACGGAGCTCATTCCAATATTGGATTGGGGGCTCATGATTTATTCTCCTTTCTTTTTCTAAGGAGGTCCACCAATACATAGCATGCCCTTGGAAGCTAAGGGTTGCTAAAGAAACCTTCCTATCTTCACTTATTCCATGGCAAGAGAAAAGTTGCTCAACTTTCATTTCCCAATCTAAATAATTTTCAACATTATCCTTGCCATGAAATGGGGGAAGATTGATGTTAGGTTCCCTATTGGAGGACTCCCTATTTCTATGATGTCTTGGGGGCCTTTGATAGTAATCATCATTGTGATGACTACTAAAGAAGAGATCACTTGGAGGTTGGGTATGATGCCCTTCCTCCTCATGAGCACTTGCATACATATGCCCCTTTCCTCTTGAGGGTTGAGGAGAAGTGACTTTTGGTCTTGAACCACTAGCCTCTCCTCCCACAACTAATCTTTCAAGTAATCTTTTTATTTCCTCATTGTTTCTTTCAAACTCTTTTTCTTTCCTTTTCAATTCTTCTTCTCTTTTTATATTTTTCTCTTCTTTTTTTCTTAGGTACTCTTTCAATTCCCTAAGTTCATCCCTAACACTAGACCTAGTGCTACGAGAATTATGACCATGGACACTAGAATGATCACTCATCTTTGATCAAGAAAAAGGTTTTCACAAATTGTTTTTCAAAAAGGGATTGAAAATGGTTTTCACAAAGAGTGAGTGATAAAAGGTTTTCACAAAAAGGTTTTCAAGGTGTAAGATAGGTAGGAAAGGCTTAAGTGCACAAAGTGAACTTTCAAGGGGAGGTGGACTACAAGGAATCACTTAATAACCAAGCCCTATCAAGTAAAAATCACTAAGCCTTTTCTACTTTCTCTTACAAAAACGAATTGGCACAATCAAAGGTGAGTGTGTGCACGTTACCCCTAGTAGGCAAAACAAGCCTTCTAAACGTAATTGCACAAAGATAAAGTCCTAAGCAATTATACTACTAAAAACTTTAAAACATGCAAAAGGAAAGCACTTAAAACATGTTCTAGTCGAGGTCCTAGGTGAAGGTTTTCAAATCACCTTCAACTACACGAACTAAAACCAAGTAGAAGAGGTTTAATAATGGCCAAATTACAAACCAAAATAAGAAGCTAAGGCCAAAAAAAACACAAAGAGGCCGAGAGAGAAAAATTAAGCAAAAATCAAGTAAAACAAAGATTCAAGTCTTCAAACTGCTCCAAATGGGTTCCTTCACAATGAACAAACGTGTTAGACCTCTCCAAGTGTTTGCTCACTCCTTTATGTGTGGTGTAAGTCCCTCCAAAGGCTAGGCTTGGATTCGGTTCACCCCTCCACTCAAATCCACCAAAGGTGTGAAAAATGACTAGAGTGGGTTTTGACCTACAATGAAATTAAAACCAACCCAAAGCAAGAGTCCAAGAAATAAAAACTGAAAAGCACAATTAAGAAAGGCTAAACTCAAAGAGAATTTAAGATGACAAAACAAAAGAGGCCAAGAAAGACAAGCAAAAAATTAAAACTCAATCAAAGAAAGGAAGCACACAAAGAGTAATCCTAGAAAGGCACTAGAATTAGGTTAGTGTTTAGTCCACTTGATTAAGTTCTTTTTGTTTTTCGGTCCAGCCAAAGGAAAGTCCCACAAATAAGGTCAAATTGTCATAAGTCCAACTCCCAAATGCATAGGTATTTGTCCAAGTCCACAAGTCTAGCAACAAGTCCTTTTTGGTCCAAGAATTTTTTTTTGTTCTAGTCTTTTTCTTTCTTTTCACGGCAATTTTTCTTTTATATGTCTTGGGTCCGAAATTTTTTTTGTTAAATTAAGCCCAAATGTTGCTTAGGTTTTGCACTTGTGGATGGTCAAAATTAGGTTAAACTTTAGGAGAAGAGAGGATGACAAGTGGCGTTTCTTAGTGGTTCCTTAAGGAATCTTTTTAGTGGAAAAGGTTTGTACTAGTTGGTACAAGTTGTTGGCACAATTTTTTTTTTTTTTTTATATAGCCACCTCCTAGATTCTTTTAGGGTTCCTTTAAGCATACAAAATTAACCAAAACAAGTGGAATGCAAGGGAAAGAGTGGGCAACAAGTTATATGTATGTGCAAGGAATCATTTCACACATGGAAACTCAAAATTACAAGGAACATGCTAGGACTATTTAGCATGCATGAATGACCTCTAAAAAGCTTCTAAATGTCACGCCCACTATCATGCAATATGGCATATATTTTCATGTGTTTCATGCAAAGTGTTTGGCACATACATGGAATTTATGTAGACAAAATATAGGAAACAATAATGACAAAACTTAGGTGGATTCAAAAATCAAAAAGCATGTTTATGGCATTTTCATATGAGACTCAAGAAAAATGAAAAACATGGCAACCCTAAAAACATGGAAACCTAAAATGACATGGAAGGCTCACAAGGACAAGGTGTGAACCCTAAAGCTATTCGGCCACACAAAGAAGGCAAGGAGAAAGAAAATGACCGAAAGCAAAAAAAAACAAGAAGAAGACTCAAAGAAGACACAAAAGTACTAGATGTTACCCTTGAAGAACCTTGGCTCTGATACCACTTGATGGGTTCCTTCTCCATGAAATGACGTAGAGATGATGGAGAGGAAGCCTTGCCCTTGATCTAGGTTCAACAAGGTGGACAAAAGGAGGAGATATGGTGAAGGAAAGGAGGTTGGCGTGAAATGATGGGGTTTGGGCGGAAGCACTTAGGGTGGAGGTGTTTGGGTGCTCAAAGTTGGCTCACTCCAAGGTAGGTGGAGGCCACTCTAGGTTTCACTCTCCAAGGGTGGAGAATGAAGGAAGGCTAGCCGAAGCAACCCTAGGGACTAAGGATAAGGACTTGAGGCATAAAAGCTCACTCAAATTCTATATAATCCAAAGTGTTTACAAGTGGTGGGGTGTGGGGTTTTTATAAGAGGAGTTGCATTTAGGGTTGCATTTAGGGTTGCATGGCCGAAAATGCCAAGGCCAAATGCACTCCAAATGCAATGCCAAATTAACCCTAGATGCAACTTGGTGGCCAAGTTTGGAATCTATGGGTTTAGATTGGCTATAACAAGGTGCATGATAAGACCATGCAACCTTTGCCCTCCACTTGGGCCTAAGCCTTTCTAACACCAAAAATAGGTCCAAACTTTGCCAAAAATTGCGTCACCTCCTCTAAAACACCCTAGCCCAAAATTTGAAAACCCTAATTATCTAAAGCACCCCATAATACAAGGGTAAAATAGGAAATACAAAGAAAATAAATCCTATGACTAAAATACCCCAAAATACAAGGGAAAAATTGGAATAAACCAAATAAATCCTACACTACTCAACTTTGCCTCTCCAGGGTTTTGCCTCTCAACATGGGCAGCTGAGTTTGCCCTCTCCAGGGTTTTGAGATAAGTTTGTCTCCACAGTCCACAATGCTGCTTCGACGGTTTGTTTTTCTGATTTTGTGCCGCTGAGGGCTGGATAACGCAGGGATCCGTCTAGGGGATGTGCAGTCATTCATAGGTTTTTGTGCCCCAACTTGCATTGCTTAGTTGGTACCCATGGGGAATTTCTGACTCCTTGGGGTGTAGACACAGATGCTCTCTCTCTGAGTTGAGCGATGCCTTATGTTTGGCTGACGTCCTTTTGACGTAAGTGGAGTATCCCGGTTGTCCTTATTTGGGTGTCTCTTTTGATTTTCTGATTTTTGTAGCCTCTGTGTAGGCTGTTATCCGCTGGGGGATTCTGTCGTTCAATTCTTGACTGGCCTCTTCTGTTAGGCAAATCATCTTGATGTTCGGTGTTTGGCTGGATGCCGAATTCCGCTTGGGGAATATTTATTGATATTTTTTATTTTTCTCCTTTTGTAGGGGTGCCTCTTGAGTAGGCGACTGGGGATTTGGGGATCTTATGTATCCCAGAGTATTATTTAGGAAGCCTCTGCAGGCTTAGCCTCACTCAGCGCTTGAGTCAGAGAGCTATCTTCCACTGAGGAAGTTTCAAGTCCTTTGACTGAATATTTTGCTTGGATGATCGCGCTTCCATTGGGGATTTTGACGATCTTGCTTTGATAGCTCTCGCTGGGGATTTGTTCCATGAGCTTAAGCTGAGGTTTCTCTGGAGAGTATTATTTCTGCGAGCCTCTCCAGGCTCAGTTATTCTGAGAGAGTATTATTTCGGCGAGCCTCTCCAGGCTCAATTATTCTAAGAGGGAGTATTGTTTCGGCAAGCCTCTCCAGGCTCAATTATTCTGAGAGAGTATTATTTCGGCGAGCCTCTCCAGGCTCAGTTATTCTGAGAGAGTATTATTTCAGCAAGCCTCTCCAGGCTCAGTTATTCTGTGGGAGTATTATTTCGGCAAGCCTCTCCAGGCTCAGTTATTCTGAGAGAGTATTATTTCGGCAAGCCTCTCCAGGCTCAGTTATTCTGTGAGAGTATTATTTCGGCAAGCCTCTCCAGGCTCAGTTATTCTGTACAATTTGTTGGGTTTTCTGTATTTTGCCTTTTTTTGTTGATTTTTGGCTTTTTCTGTATTTTTGCCTTTTTTGTCGATTTTTTGGCTTTTTCTGTATTTTTGCCTTTTTGTCGTTTTTCTGGCCTTTTCTGTTGACTGTTGTCATACACAAGCAATTTTTCTATTTTTCTATTTTATGCAATTGCCTCATGATAAGGTCTTTGAATGTGCAACTAATGTGTGTGTGATGCACAAATGCAAGTTTGATTATTTTATTAATGCTTTTTTTTTTTTTTTTTTTTTTTTTTTTAAATGAATGGCTCTCCCTATCCTCCTTTTCTTGGAGGAATTTCTGTCGTCGACGTGAGGGAATATCTTTGTGAGCCTTTTTCACAAGAGATTACGGATTTTATAGGAACCCCTCCAATTTTCTTTATTGACTGATTATTAAAGGAATTTCGTACAATTTTTATGAAATACCAATTTTAGAGGCATAATCACATGGTCAAGAGAGAAGAGAAAATGAATAGATATTTTATTGATATTCACAAGTGTTTTTACAGAAAGATATACAGAAGGAATTTCTGAAGAATGGCTGGCCAGGGTAGGCTATATACATTGGGCTTAACAATTATATCTGTAATTGTTGCTCTTTACATTCCCCTAGTTGCTTTGGGTGAGATGCCTGAGCCAGGAGTGTAGATGCTGCAAGACGCTTGCTTCTAGAAGATAATCACTTGAGCCGCCTTTCGGTTTTCGATTCAAGTGATCGTTGCTTGCTTTGTTTTTGTATCTTATTCTTTTGCCCCTAATTTTTGCCTAGGACATATCCTAGCGGGGATAAATTCGCCTTTGTTTTGCCTAGTACCCTTGTACTGGCGGGCTTTTTATTTTGCCCTAACTTTTGCCTAGGACGCCCTTTTTGGGTTTTCATCCTAGCGGGCCTATGCAAGCAACGTCTTCAAGCATAGTACTTCTTTACCACGTCAGCGTTGACTGGGTATCGAAGTTTTTTTCCATCCATGTCTGTGAGGATCAATGCTCCTCCTGAGAAGGCTCGTTTTTCCACGTATGGTCCTCCGTGATTTGGGGCACACTTTCCGATTTTGTCCTTTTGAGTTGGTAGAAATTTCTTCATTACCAACTCTCCCTCATGGTAGACTCGAGGGTGGACTTTCTTGTCAAAAGCCTTTTTGATCTTCCTCTGATAGGCTTGACCATGGCATATGGCGTTCAGCCGTTTCTTTTTGATAAGGTTCAACTGGTCGTATCAACTTTGAACCCCTTCTACCTCGGAAAGTTTTGTTTCCATGATTACCCTTAGAGAAGGTATCTCGACTTCGACGGGTAGAACTGCCTCCATCCCATAAACGAGGGAGAATGGAGTAGCTCCTGTAGATGTACGTACTGAAGTCCTATAGCCATGAGGAGCGAAGGGTAACATCTCGTGCCAGTCTTTAAATGAGACAACCATCTTTTGCACTATTTTCTTGATGTTCTTATTGGTTGCCTCGACTGCCCCATTCATCTTTGGCCGATATGGGGAAGAGTTATGGTGTTGGATCTTGAATTCTTGGCACAGTTCTTCCACCATTTTGTTGTTCAGATTAGATCCATTATCAGTGATGATTTATTTCTCCATGCTTCCACTAGATTATTCTAAAATTATTTGGGACAAGAGAGAAAAGAAGGGAAAGATACTTTTATTCTGAAGTTTGTGTTTTAGAGGGGATTTATTTTTCAAAAATGGTTTTTGTAAGAATGGTTGGCCAAGGTAGGCTTATGTGTTTAGGCTTGTTTGATTAAACACTTATGAAGTTAAGAAAATCTTTGTTTATTGACGTTGTGATTTGACAACTTAGATAGCTTCCCTTGAACCTTTCTTGAATTCGGCTCGTGGTACCATCATGGATTTCTCTTTTTTTTTTATTGTCCTTATTTTTGCCTAAAACACCCTTTTGTGGCGTTTTAGAGGACTTTTGTTTTCGTTTATTTTGCAACCCTAATTTTTGCCTAGGTCACCCTTTTGTGGGATTCCTAGCGGGTCTTTTGCTCTTATTTTTGCGCAGCCCCCTTTTTGGGTTTCCTGCCGAGCTTTTTTTTTTATTTTAAAGGATTTCTTTTTATCCATGATGGCACTTGTCGAGGCCAAGGGAAGGTGCTCCAAGTTGTCACACACACTTCCACATAAAGATGATGTGGGTTTATTATTATTAAGATGATTTTAACCTCATTCATGTTTATTCAAACAGGGTTAAAAATAATGTGGTTTAGAATTTTATTATAAGCAAGAAAAGAAGCAAAAAGAATGATTTCATTATAATCATAGCGGAAACATATGTCCTTATTTCATCACTGATATGGGTCCCAATGTTGACCTCTTTTATCTCTCGGCCCTGCCCCAAATTCACAGTCTCCAATTTCTCTTGATATGGTTGGAGTAGACGAGCTTCTTGATTTAGCAGTCTTTGCAGATCCGGAGAGATGACCTCCTCATCACTGTCCAACTCAACCCATTCATCCTCAACTTTCGGATCCCGGTCAGAGCGAACAATTACAGACATAATTATTTTATTGGTTCTGTTTAGGTTTAGAATTATTAATGTTAATAAGAGAGAGAGAGAAAAGAACTAAATGAGAGAATAATGTGTGAAAAATGCCTCTTTATTGATATATGTAAAATGTACAAAACCCTTATTTATATGAAAGGTCCTCATGATCTCGGGTACTGATCATGAGTCCCAAAAAGAAAAAGAAAATTAAGGAGGGGCCCTATCGTGGCTTGCCCTTCTCTCTACTCCTGCTTTGGCAGAGGGTTCTTGCTCACGTCGGGCGCTGTCGAATCGAAAGTGACCCACCCAGCATCAATAAGGCTTTGGACCTTGTGTTTGAGAGCTAGGCAGTTCTCTGTTGAATGCCCTGGTGCCCCCGAATGGTATAAACATTTGTCTTGTGGCTTGTACCAATCGGGGTAAGGTGGGTCGATCTTCCTTGGTGGAACATAAGCTAGAAGTTTGGCTTCTACTAGCTTCGGCAGGAGATCGCTATAAGTGGTCGGAAGTTTATCAAACTTCTTCATAGGAGTGAATTGCGATCTACCCGACTTCGAAGTGGAAGTAGCCGAGGGTATGGTTATAGCATTGACTCCTCCCTCTTTCTTCTTCCCGAAGGCCTTCTTAGCTTCATATGATTGGGAAGGCTTAGCCAGCTTCCCACTTTTAAGTCCTTGTTCCACTCTCTCCCCAATGGTGATGATGTCCGAGAAGAGTGTCGTTGTGTTCCCTATCATTTTATCGTAATAGGGACCAGTCAACGAGTTGATGAATAAGGACACCGTCTCCTTATCCGACAGCGGGGGCTCTATCTGTGCCGCCAACTCCCTCCATCGTTGGGCGTACGCCTTGAAAGATTCATCATTTTTCTTACTCAAGGCTTGAAGATCTGACCTATCGGGTGTTAGGTCGATGTTGTATTTATAGCGCTTGAGAAAGGCATCGGCCAACTGCCTCCATGTATGTACTAGATTTCCATCTAGCTGCATATACCAATTGAGCGCAGTATCGGCTAAGCTCTCTTGGAAGCAATGGATCAAGAGCTTTTCATTTGTGGCATATGCAGCCATTTTGCGACAGTACATGGTGAGATGACTCTTAGGGCAAGTCGATCCCACGTACTTTGGGAAATCCGGCACTTTAAATTTAGGAGGGAATTGGATGTCCCTCACTAAACACATGTCGGCGGCATCTTTAATATCGAAGTCATGCCCCTCCATAGCCCTTAGCCGATCCTCTAGGGCGTGGAATTGTTCCTTTGAAACCTCGGGCTCTTTAATCATGATCCCCGCCCCAAGGGGTACAGCTCGTGGAGGTTCTTCCTCGTGCTCCTCCTCCTCATGATGATGGGACTCATGGTCACTGTGGTGAGACCCATGTACATTATGATGACGCATGAGCTCCATCATTTGCGCCATTTGTTCTTTGAGCTGCGAGAGCTCGGCTGTAAGCTTCTTATTTTGGTCCTCCAGCGCTTCCATCTTCTTGATTTTCTGCGCGCGTGTGAGGACAGAGAGATGACCAGCCACTTTCTAAAATGAATGTTTAATTAGTTTATTTATGGGATGAATACGCTCTTGACATGAGCTTGATAACCCTCCATTTTTAAGGCGCTGCCTTTTTAAAACGGAGTGTTACCACCCTCCTTGACTTATGATCCCTCCCCAACGGAGAATCTCGATAATTATGGGTCTCTTTTACTCATGTCAAGAGGTATTGGTGAACCTAAAATGCATGGTTTATGAGGATGCATGATGTCTTATTGGTAATGATGTACATGCTCCTCACTTTTATTATATTTTCACACATGGTCTTTCCTCTCATGTCATGGTATTTTCATGCATGGGGATTATTCTTTAGACCTTATCACGAGGTTTATTATTAATGCACAAACAATATCACATAAACCTATACACAAACAATTCACTCATCCACGAACAGTCACGAGCGAATCACGAGGTAGGGGTATCCTGCAGAAAAGTGCATATTCAAGGTGGATCTAACTGTTCTCACCGGTCTGAGGCCCCCAAGGTGCCCCCATTATAGGGACCCAATTCCTCTCGTCGTAAGTCGATGGAAAGCTCCAACGCACTGTCGGACTTGAGTTCATGGTTATCACCTTGAGTGATGCTTTCCGACAACGGTCTACGGGCACCTATAGACCCATTCGACAACCGGTCGTACTAACATCCACTCCCTATGGCTTTCCACTCATGCCCCCGGGTATAGAGGGAACTGTTGTGTGCAAAGGTTCGTGTACAGTTTGTATTCCAAACAATTGCGAGAATTTAAACATACAACAGTTATTTAAAGCCAAATAGATAAAACATATTATCATACAAGCGAGGGGTAATGAAGTAATTTTAAACTATTATTTTAGAAATAATCCATCACTAAATGGGACTGACTCTCGAGGCTTCCCCAGCAGAGTCGCCATCTGTCGCCACCCGCCGAAACGGACCTTGGCAATCGCGACGATGGTTGGACTCTTTTTAAAGTTTTGAAAAGTGGTGGATTGATAGAACGACTTATTCTCAAACTGAGACCTTGTCGAGCTACCAATTTTATTAAATGATTCACCAATCCATATTAATCCCAAGCGGGACCCTCTATGGATTAGTGGTTTTCGCAAAAATTAGGGTTCTTGGAGTCGCCACCAATATTTTACTCAAAACATTGGAAAAAGATTTAAGGCAATTGATTTTATAAATCAACTTTGGCCATTACAACCAGAGTTGGGTAAGGGAGTCGGTTACGTGTGGGGAAGGTGTTAGCACCCCCACAGCGCCCCATTAGGGTTCCCTATGACGGATTATTTATTAAATAATAGCGCAAAATTACTAAATTACCCCTATTTATTATAAGCGATTGTAAATTAAATATCTACATGATGATAAATTTAAATATGCAACAATCAGAAAGCGGTAAAAGAAGGGATTTTTAGAAAAGAAACCTCTTGAAGCGTGCTTTTTATATATCAATGAAGTCTAGGAGGCTTTTTGGCACTCCCTCCCTCTACAAGCTCGCTCGCTCCTTCCTAAAAATAATTTTTGACTATGGAAATCCAAAAGATTTCGACTAAGTTCGAATCTCCAAGCTAAATGCTCGGAATTCCAGAACTTCGTCGGATCGACTCCCAGAGAGATTTCTAGGGCAGAACACTGCTCAAAAACCCCAGAATACTCAAGGAGGGAGTCAAAACTGTGTGGAAAAGTGTGGAATGACGTCCAAATGACGTCCTATTTATAGGGATGAGGCGCAGTACGGCCCCTGGGTTCAATACGGCCCGTATTGAGTTTTTGTACTTCAATACGGCCGTATTGAATTCAGTACGGCCGTATTGAAATACAGAAACTTCAATACGGCCGTATTGGTTTCAGTACGGCCGTATTGTAGTACAAAATGTGCAGTACGGCCGTACTGAACTCCAAGGAGGCCATATTGAGCTCCAAACCTCCCACTTTCTTATTTTTGGCTACTCTAAGACCTCTAAACCTACAGATAGTCATCCTATGGTCTTCTGGGAGTCCTTCTGGCTGACTTTCCTTTGATCTTTGAGAGTCTTCGAGTCTTATTTCCGACCCGGACAATTTTAGGGGTCTACAACATGTTGTATGGTGAACTCGTCAAAGGACGAGATCTGGTGGGATGCGACGCGGAAATACCGCTGTGGAAGAGTGTCCTTTGCCTGGTCGGTCCCACTGAGTTGCTCCACCATGAGCTTCGAGTCGCTGTTGCAACTCACTCTTCGAGCTCCGAGATCGTGGGCTAGCCTTAGTCCTGCGAGGAGTGCCTCATACTCCGCCTGGTTGTTGGTCACCTTGAAGCTAAACTTGAGGGATTGCTCCAAGGTGACTTGGTTTGATCTTTCCAATATGATACTTGTAGCACCACCCTTAGAGTTGGAGGACCCGTCAACGTGTAAAGTCCATACCTGGGGTTCCTCGGCAGTAGTAGGCGTGAGCTCGGCTACGAAGTCGGCCAGACATTGGGCTTTCAGGGGTCTGCGACTTTCGTATTGGATGCCGAACTCGAACAATTCTACGGACCATGCAATCATCCGTTCGGCGAGCTCGGGCTTTCGCAGAATTTGCTTGATGGGGTAGTTAGTTTTGAATACCACTTGGTGACTCTGGAAGTAGGGTCGGAGTCGCCAAGCTGCGGTGACAAGTGCTAGTGCCAGCTTCTCGATCATTTGGTACCGCTTCTCCGCGTCTTGGAGGACTCGGCTGATGAAGTAGATCGGTGTCTGCACTTTTTGGTGCTCTTGTACTATGACTGCGCTGATAGCGCTTTCTGCCACAGCCAAGTAGAGGAAGAGGTCGGTTTTGTGATCCGGCCACTGTAGGATCAGCGGAGTCGTGAGGAAGGTTTTGAAGCTTCAGAAAGCTTCTTCGCACTGATCCGTCCACTGAAAGTCTTTCGGCTTTCGTAGTAGAGTGAAGATCGACCCTGCCTTCTCCGCAAGTCTGGGGATGAAACGGGACAGTGAGACTAACCGTCCGGCTAGGCGTTGGACCTTTTTCACCGTTTGCAGACTTTGCATCTGGATGATTGCTTTACACTTCTCGAGATTGGCCTCAATTCCTCTGCTGGTGATCATAAAACCGAGGAACTTGCCTCCCTGGACGCCGAAGACGCACTTCTCCGGGTTGAGGCGCATGTTATGCCTCTTGATCTGGGCGAACACCTCAGCAAGGTTGGTAGCATGATCTGTTGCCGAGGTGGTCTTAACTAACATGTCGTCGACGTAGACCTCCATGTTCCTCCCAATCTGCTGGTTGAAAACCTTATCCATCAGCCGCTGATAGGTTGCCCCTGCGTTTTTGAGACCGAAGGGCATCACCCGATAGGAAAAGTTGGCATGGTCGGTGATGAAGGACGTATGCACCTCGTCGGGTGGGTACATCATTATCTGGTTGTACCCGGAGTAGGCGTCGAGGAAACTGAGGAGGGCGTGCCTGGACACTCCATCGACCAGCCTGTCAATGCTCGGCAAAGGGGTATGAGTCCTTAGGGCATGCTTTGTTCAAGTCGGTGTAGTCGACACACATGCGCCACTTCCCCGAGCTCTTCTTCACCAGGACCACATTTGCCAGCCATGTGGTGTATCTGACCTCACGGATGAAGCCAGCGTTCAACAATTTCTGTGTCTCGGTGATGATGGCCTCCCGCCTTTCACCGTCGACCTTCCTCTTCCTCTGGGCCACTGGCCTTGCCACCTTGTGTATCGCTAACCTGTGACAGATGAAGTCAGCGTCTATACCTGGCATGTCGGCGCTGGACTAGGCGAAGAGGTCGGCGTTCTGGAGAATCTCAGCTTCGAGCCGTTGCCGCAATTCCAGGCTCAGCTACCTGCTGATTTTTGTGCATTGCCCGAGACGTTTCCCGATCTGGAGGTCATCCAGCTCTTCAATGGGGCTCGGCCGCTCATCATGGGAGTCGGACCTCGGGTCGAGATCGGTGATTTCCACGTGGGTGATGTGAGCCACGATGGGAGGATCCTTCTTGCTTGGCTCGCTGGACGAGGAGATCTTCAAACTCTCGGCGTAGCACTGCCGAGCTGTCTTCTGATTTGCTTTGACGGAGATGATTTTACCGTCACTTCCCGGGAATTTCATAGTGAGGTGTGGAGTGGACACCACTGCTCCAAGATGATTCAACGCGGGTCTCCCAATGATGATGTTATAGGAGGTGCTGGCCTCCCCAAGGAGGTATCGGACCATGATTCTCCTTATGTCCGGAGATGTTCCAAAGGTGGTCAGTAGGTCCACGTATCCCCGAGTGTGCACTCGCTATCCTGCAAAACCGACTAGGGGCTTTGTGTAAGGTTGGATGAGAGAGTGGGGGATGTCTAACCTGAGGAAGGTCGGCCAATACAGGACATCTGCCGAGCTCCCCTGGTCTATCAGTGTCTTATGCACGTCCCAATTGGCTACCTCCACGACTATGACCATGGGATCATCCTGGTTGGGACTGACGCTGGCATAGTCATTGTCGGTGAAGGTGATCAGTGGTGAAATTTGGTGCGAAGCCGAGGTAACAGAATGGACAATGTTGATATTGCACATGTGTCTCTTCCGGGCCGAGCTAGTGGCACCTCCCCCTACAAAACCACCTGCAATTGTATGGATAACTCCCCGTAGGGGAGCTGATCCTGTTTCTTGGCTTACCTCGGCTTGCACTGCTCCGCCGGCATTCTGCTGAGAGCCAGAGGGCTGGTCCGTGCGAGCTCCTGAACCACGGCCTCTACCTCGTCCTCGTCCACCATAGCCTCCTTGGTGACCCTGTTATCGCTGGACATATTGGCCGAGTCCCCCTGCAAAACCACCTGCAATTGTATGGATAACTCCCCGTAGGGGAGTTGATCCTGTTTCTTGGCTTACCTCGGCTTGCACTGCTCTGCCGGCATTCTGCTGAGAGCCAGAGGGCTGGTCCGTGCGAGCTCCTGAACCACGGCCTCTACCTCGTCCTCGTCCACCATAGCCTCCTTGGTGACCCTGTTGTCGCTGGACATATTGGCCGAGGTGGCCTGCCTGGATGAGTTCTTCAATACGGTCCCGGAGTGAGCGACACTCCTTAGTGGTGTGACCATGATTCCTATGGTATCGACAGTGCTTGGATTTGTCGGCGCTATTGGGGGTGTGACCTGGCGGTGGCAGGGTGAGTAGATTGCTGTTACTGGCCTCCTCTAGGATATGCACCCTAGGTGTGTTTAGGGGAGTATAGAAGTCATATCTCCCCCCTCTATTTGCGCTAGCCGATCTCTTGAACTGGCTGTCATTGTTGACTTTGACCTTGTCCTTGTGACCCTATTCTGGATTCATAGGTCCCTTTCCACGAACCTGGTCACGGAATGCGGAGTGTTCCTCCATCTGGATGTAGCCCGCAGCACGGGCGCGAAGCTCGTCCATGTCGCGAGGAGCCTCACGGCACAAGTTGCCGACAAACGGTCCGGGCCTGAGGGCCATGAGCATGGCATGCAGGGCGACCTCAGGGTTTAGGTTTCTAATCTTGACCGAGGTGGCTGCAAATCGCTCCATGAACGCCCGAAGTGGCTCGTCATTGTTCTGTCTAAGACTGGCCAGGGCAGCTGAAGTAATGTGGTGAGGCCGACTCGTTGCATACTGCGCCGTGAATCGCCTGACCAGTGTGCTGAAACTATTGATTGACTCAGCGGGAAGCTGGGTGTACCAGTTGAGCGCGACCCCCTTCAGTGAGGTTGGAAAAACCCTGCACAGTATAGCATCCTCATTAGTATAGAGGTTTACCTGTGTGGTGTACAGGTCGATGTGCTCATCCGGGTCGGTCGTGCCGTCGTAACGGTTAATGCGGAGGGGCTTCCACCCAAACAGGAGAGGTGTCTCCATAATGCCATCCACGAATGGATGACGACGGAAGGCCGCCTGATGTCCCGTGCCGTGGGCGGGGACGTTGCTGACATCCTGCGCTGACCTGTGCGTCGGTACATGAGATCGATGTGAAGCAGGTTTGGGGGTTGGAACCCTAGTCGCGGCTGGTGGTTGAGAAACCGAGTTGCCTTCCTCCTCATGTAGATGACTCGGTTGAGAGGGTTGATCAGAGGGACGCCGAGGGAGTTGAGCGTGAATACGCTCGTTCTCGGCGCGCAACACCGCTAGGTTAGCTTCATTAGCGGTCCGAATCGCCGCTAGGTCGGTTTCGTGCTTGGCACGCATGTTGCGCAGATCGGCATCATGTTGTTGCCGCATTTGTTCGACCTGGTCGATCAGTCTCCTCAATGTGGCTTCGTTATCCATGGTAGTTGAGTGATTTGCGTCGTCTGTTGCGCGTCTACTATGGCTTCTAGTGAATACCATAAGCGTGGCCAATAAGAGCTGTCTCGATCGGCCCCACGGTGGGCGCCAAATGTTCTTACTAGGAATTTGTCGTAGAGATGATCCTCCAAGTAAGATTGGTGAGCCTCCTTCACTGGTACGCTAGTGCTCCAAGATGGGGGTGGTACCTGCAAGAGAGACTTTGATGCTAAAGTTAGGGTTTATATGAGTGTATGTCTCGTATAAGTAATGCACGTACCTTAGTGAGAATTAGGGTTGCGTTGAGCCTTGGGCCCGAGATTAGTTATGATCTGATTAGGTAACGGATCTCGTCTGGACCGAGATCTCCTAAGATCAGATATGATCTGGTTGGATTACGGACCTCGTCTAGGCCGAGATCTCCAAATGCGTGTTCCGAGGTCATCCTATGTTGTGATGCCGAGCTCGAGCTCGGCATGGCAGTACGGATAGTACAGGACTCATTCCCATTGGAAAGTCTTTCAAGAAACTTCTTTGAGAATTCATATTAGAAAAGGTTAAGTTGAAATAAAGATCCTTAAAACTCTGATAAATTTTTGAAGTGTCATAGAATCCAATTCATCCCCCTCTTGGATTGAGCCATTCTTTTCCATCAATTGGTATCTAGAGCAAGGTTCTTGAGTGTTATTAAAAAATTCAAAAATGGCCAACATCAACCTACCTTATGGTGAGGGTGTTTCAATTCATAGACCTCCTATTTTCAATGGTGAAAACTATGTCTATTGGAAAATTAGGATGAGGATTTTCATTGAAGCAATTGATATTACTGTATGGGATGCAATTGAAAATGGACCCTATATCCCTATGACCAAAGATGGTGATGGAAAGAGAGAAAAACATTGGAGTGAGTGGAGTGATGATGAGAAAAAGAGAGCTCAATATGACTATAGAGCAAAGAACATAATAACATATGCATTGTCTATTGATGAGTTTTTTTAGAATTTCTCAATGCAAGTCATCTAAAGAAATGTGGGATACACTACAAGTTACTCATGAAGGAACAAGATGTAAAAAGATCTAGAAAGCATACTCTTATAAGAGAATATGAATTGATGAGAATGAATGATGTTGTGTATTTTACTCGTATTTTAGCACTTTAATTCACAAGAATTCATAGCATAATCATGCATATCTTTCATGTTTTTAATAAATTTTTATATCATTTTCCTATTTTATGCTTTTCTTGGTATGTGTTGTGTTTTCTCTGAGCAGGATCAAGATTTAAGAATTAAAGAGGAAATGCTGAGCTACAGGGAAAATCACGGCCGTGATTCTAAATCACGCCCGTGATTCACCAGAGAAAATCACGGCCGTGACTCCCAATCACACCCGTGAACGCCACTGACCCTTCATAGATGTGCTCCAGAGAAGATCACGGTCGTGATTCTCAGTCACGGCCGTGATTCACTTCGCGTCGATTTGGTGAATGAATGTGCTCCAGAGAAGATCACGGTCGTGATTCTCAGTCACGGCCGTGATTCACTTCGCGTCCCAGCTTTTTAAGTTTTATGTTTTATTTTTATTTTTGTAATTTTTATCTTGGTAGTTTTACCTTTTTACCCTTTTAGGTTATAAATTAGATGAGGTTAGCCTAGAACATGACTTTTTGGTTTTCGGAGACAGTTTTATTTAGTTTTTGACACTTGGAGAAGGTTGGGCGCCTGTGCCATCGACTCTAAGGTTTGCTTTTCTTTTATTCTTCTTTTCTTGGAGAACTACTATGAACTCCTGTGAGTAGTTTCCCTTTTTCTGGGATCAGGGCTTAGCCTCTGAGAACCTCTTTATTAATGCATTATTCAGTTTCTTAATTTTATTCCAATTCTTGATTTGTTCTTTTATATTTTATATATGAACTTTAACATTATTGTTTTCATAATAACATTAATTAAGGATGAACTGAGAGGAGAACTTGATTATAATTATGATAAACAATTAATCTTAATTTTCATAATCATAGATAATTAGGGATGAACTGAGAGGAGAACCTAATTATCGGAACCTAAAGGAACAGACTTGAGTGTTAAATCACGAGAGTTGATTTAAGCTTTCGAGGAGCAATAGATTAACAAAGATCTTAATGGGTTTAATTGAACGTAATTACCACGAGAGTAGGGATTAATTTTAATTAAACACGTCCTCGTAGCCTGAGAAGGTGCAAGGATTAAATTAGGTTAAGACTACCTTCAAGATGGAATAGAATTAATTAATGAAAATAATAATTCAATATTGTTGGAACTCTTTGTGCGAACCCTAGATTCCCGGAAATCTCCTTATCTTATCTTAAAGTTTTATCTTATTCATTAATTGCATTACTATCTCTTTTACCAGCGAATCTGATCTTATCATCTCAAAACAAACATTCTATCTGTTTTAAAATTCAAATTAAAATACTAGTAATTCTAGGTCAAACACGTAGTCCCTGTGATTCGATATTTATTACTTGACGACAACCGTACACTTGCGGTTTTTCTATACATCAAGTTTTTGGCGCCGTTGCCGGGGACTACGTCTCTTGATTTAAATTACAATTATTTTAATTCGAATTTTTAAAAAAAAAAAAAAAAAAATTAAATAAATAAATATTTTTTTTTTAGTGTTTAATTCTCCAATTCAGATTTCACGGGTCACTTTCTTTTTTTTTTTGCAGTGCCTTAGGGTTAATGCAAAAGAGATCTCTACGTCTTGGGAAACCAACACCACTTGATCCTGAGATTGAAAGAACTCTCCTGAGAAGGAAAAGAAACCTTTTTAGAGAATTTGACATGGCTGCACAACGAGATAATTTACCGCTTCGGGATTACTCTGCACCCGTAGCTCGTGGGATACCTGGAGGGGAGATGCAAACTGGAGCTACTGTACCAGCTTCTCTGGTGAATATGCTCAAACAGAACACCTTTGGAGGACTACCATCAGAAGATCCTAATGACCACTTAGAGGGGTTCTTGGAAATCTGTGAGACCCAGCAATTTGATGATGAAGTTTCTGATGGAATGCGACTCCGCTTATTCTCACTCACCTTGAGAGATAAGGCAAAGGTGTGGCTAAGAACAGTGCCTAGAGAAAAGATAGCAACTTGGGAATTATGTGAAAGAGCTTTTCTAGAGAAATTCTTTCCTCCTTCTAAAACTAAAGAATTGAGGAAGAAAATCACTAATTTCCAACAAGGCACTGGAGAGACTATTTATGAAGCATGGGAGCGGTTCAAAGGATATCTTCAAGCATGCCCACAACATGGCTTCAACCGTTGGCTTACCATCCAATTTTTCTTTGAAGGATTGGACCAACAAAGCACCATGATATTAGACTCAGCAGCTGGAGGATCTTTCATGGGGAAACCTATTAATGACTGCATGATTATTTTGGAAAATGTAGCCTCAAATCACAGCCAATACAGTGAAAGAGAAGTCACAGCAAGGAAAGGAACTCCGGGGCGATATGAAGTGAACAATATTGAGTTACTCTTAGCAAAATTTGATACTCTTAATCAAAGATTAGACAAGATGGAAAAAGCTAAGGTTAATTCAGTGGCTACAAATCAAGTATGTGACCTTTGTAGGGAACAAGGGCACACTGCAGTAGATTGTACCTCAATTTTTACTGGAGAAAAAGAAGATACTACTGAACAAGTGGCAGCTTCTCATAATTTCTATGACACTCCTCGAAGAGAGAAGAGTAATCCATATTCCAACACATACAACCCTGGTTGGAAGAATCATCCTAACTTTTCTTGGAAGAATAACCCAGTTCAAGGAACTAGCAATCAGCAACCTAATTTCCGTCCGTCCAATCACTTCATTAATGGGGAAGGAAATCCAGTACAGACACCCTCAATTCAACAAAGTGTTTCAAGATTAGAAAACCTTATGGAGAATTTTGTCACTAATCAAAAACAGACCAATGATTCAATGGCAAATTCTATTCAAAACCTTGCTGTCAAGGTTGAGAATATTACTCTCCACAACAAGATGCTGGAAAATCAAATTGCACAGTTGATGCCTAGTTCAAACAATTCTCCAGGTAAGTTCCCAGGTAAAACAGTTGCAAACCCAGCTGAAAATGTTAATGCTGTTACTTTAAGGAGTGGGAAGAAATTAGACGGACCTGTGTCTAATCAAAATGATAATATTGAGATTGATGAAGACGCTTCTCCTATGGTTGAAAAACCTGAAAAAGAGAGATTAGAAAAAGAAAAAGTATCTTCATCAAAGCCTCAAACTGTTTATCACCCTCCAATTCCTTTTCCTCAAAGGTTAGCAAGGACTAAACTTGATAGACAATTTGAAAAATTTTTAAATATGATCAAACAAGTGTATGTAAACATTCCATTTGTAGAAGCTCTACAACAGATGCCTACATATGCTAAATTTCTTAAGGATCTTTTAGCTAACCGAAGGAAATTGGATGATAGAGAGACTGTTACATTGATCCATCATAATTTGCCCAAAAAACTTAAGGATCCTGGTAGTTTCTCTATACCTTGTCTCATTGGAAATCTAAGGTTTGAAAAAGCCTTATGTGACCTTGGGGCAAGTATCAGTTTAATGCCTTTATCAATTTGCAAGAAATTAGATATGGGAGAATTAAAGCCTACAGCAATGTCAATCCAGTTAGCAGATAGATCTATAAAATATCCCATAGGAATTTTAGAAGATGTTCCAGTTAAGATAGGTAAATTTTTAATTCCGGGAGATTTTGTTGTTTTAGAAATGGAAGAGGACAAACAAATACCAATCATATTAGGTAGACCATTTTTGGCTACAGCAGGCGTGATAGTAGATGTCAAACATGGAAAATTGTCCTTATCCATTAATGATGAAACAATGGAATTTAATATTGCTAAATCTGTTAGACAACCTTCTCTTGAAAATATTTGCTGCAGGGTTGATATATTGCCTAAAGACATGGAGGAAGAAGTCATGAGATCTATTTTGAGGGATCCCTTGGAGAATTTTCTAGTTGGAGGAAAGCACATAGATCTTGAGGGGATTCAACCTAATTATGCTTGCTTGATCGATTCAAGTCCCCCGTGTAAAGAAAAAGATCCTCTAGTAGAAAGTCTTCTTGAGTCTTCAACAGATTGGCAAGAAGAAAACTCTCCAAAGTTAGAACTTAAACCACTTCCTTCATCTTTAAGGTATGAGTTTTTGGGGGCTAATTCCACTTATCCAGTCATAGTAAATTCAGCTTTAAATGAAAAAGAAACTGAAAAACTTCTCAATGAGTTGAGAAAATTTAGAAAAGTTATTGGATATACTATGGCTGATATAAAGGGAATTAGTTCTTCATTTTGTATGCATCGCATCTTCTTGGAGGAAGGATCCAAACCTTCTGTTGAAGCTCAAAGAAGACTAAATCCCAAGATGAAAGAAGAGGTAAAGAAAGAAATTTTGAAATTATTGGATGCTAAGGTAATTTATGCTATATCTGATAGTCCTTGGGTAAGTCCAGTTCATGTGGTTCCTAAGAAAGGTGGGATGACAGTAGTTAAAAATGATAATAATGAATTAATTCCCACAAGAACTGTGACTGGGTGGCGTATGTGTGTTGATTATAGAAAATTAAATAATGCCACTAGAAAGGATCACTTTCCCTTACCTTTTATTGATCAAATGCTTGAAAGGTTAGCAATGCATTCATACTTTTGTTATTTGGACGGATACTCCGGTTTTCATCAAATCCCTATTCATCCATTAGACCAAGAGAAAACTACTTTTACATGTCCCTATGGTACTTTTGCTTATAGGAGAATGCCTTTTGGCCTATGTAATGCACCTGCTACCTTTCAAAGATGTATGACTGCAATCTTTAGTGATTTATTAGAAAAAGAGATGGAAGTTTTCATGGATGACTTTTCAGTTTATGGTATTTCCTTTGATGACTGTCTATTAAATCTAACTAAAGTATTGCAGCGTTGCTCTGAAGTGAATTTAGTCTTAAATTGGGAAAAATGTCATTTTATGGTACAAGAAGGAATTGTCTTAGGACACCTAATATCTGGGAGAGGAATTGAGGTAGATAGAGCAAAAATAGAAGTAATTGATAAATTGCCTCTTCCAATTGATGTTAAAGGTGTTAGAAGTTTCTTAGGGCATGTCGGTTTCTACCAAAGGTTTATTAAAGATTTTTCAAAAATCTCTAAACCATTATCTAATCTACTTGTGAAAGAGGTACCTTTTAACTTTGATGTTTCTTGTAAGAATGCATTCTACAGGTTGAAAGAAGCTCTCACTACAGCTCCTATTCTGCAAACTCCTGACTGGAGCCTTCCTTTTGAAATCATGTGTGATGCAAGTGACTATGCTATAGGAGCTGTATTGGGACAAAGAAAGGACAAGAAGGTTCATGCTATATACTATGCCAGCAAGACTCTTGATGAAGCCCAAGCCAATTATGCAACAACAGAAAAAGAATTGTTAGCAGTCGTCTATGCTTTTGAAAAGTTCAGATCTTATCTTGTCGGGTCTAAGGTTATTGTTTACACAGATCACTCTGCCCTAAAGTATCTTTTTAATAAAAAGGATGCTAAACCTAGGCTCCTCAGATGGATTCTCCTTTTACAAGAATTTGATTTAGAGATTGTGGACAGAAAGGGAGTAGAAAATGTAGTAGCTGATCATCTCTCTCGACTTCCACAAGACCAAGCAACAAAGGAGGAACTCCCTATTAATGACAGCTTCCCAGACGAAAAGCTTTTAGCAGTTGTTGTGAAAAACAGTCCCTGGTATGCAGATTATGCGAATTACTTAGCATGTGGAGTCCTTCCTGAAGACTTTAATTATCAACAAAAGAAGAAATTCTTTAGTGACCTTAACAGCTTTATTTGGGATGAACCTTACCTATATAAGAGGTGTAGAGATGGTATCTACAGAAGGTGTATCTCAGAAGAAGCAGCTCCTCACATCATTCACTCATGTCATTCTTCCGCATATGGAGGGCATGCTAGTACGTCAAAAACTGCAGCTAAAATTCTACAATCTGGTTTTTACTGGCCAAACTTATTTAAGGATACTTGGAAGATGGTAAATTCTTGTGACCAATGCCAAAGATCAGGGAATATATCCAGGAAACATGAAATGCCATTAAATGGGATTTTAGAAGTAGAAATTTTTGATGTATGGGGAGTAGATTACATGGGACCATTCCCAAGTTCTAAAGGTTACAAGTTCATATTAGTTGCAGTTGATTATGTGTCCAAGTGGGTAGAAGCGATTCCCGCTCAAACGAGTGATTCAAATACTGTCATTAAACTCTTCAAAAGAATTATATTTCCAAGATTTGGGGTCCCAAGAGCTGTGATCAGTGATGGAGGCTCACATTTTATTGAAAGAAAGTTTGAATCTCTCTTAAAAAAGTATGGAGTCACTCACAAGGTTGGTACACCTTATCACCCTCAAACAAGTGGACAGGTAGAAATATCCAACAGAGAAATCAAAAAGATTCTTGAGAAGACTGTATCTACAACAAGAAAGGACTGGTCTTTAAGATTAGATGAAGCTCTTTGGGCCTACAGGACTGCTTACAAAACACCTATTGGCATGTCTCCATTTAGGCTGATTTATGGCAAATCTTGCCATCTTCCTGTAGAGCTAGAACACAAGGCTTTGTGGGCAATAAAATACTTCAACTATGACCTAAAGGATGCTGGAGAAAAAAGGAAATTGGAACTCAATGAGCTTGATGAAATCAGATTAGACTCATATGAAAATGCTAAGATTTACAAAGAAAGAACAAAGAGGTGGCATGACAAGCATATACATAGAAGAGAATTCAAGCAAGGGGACTCGGTGCTATTATTTAATTCCAGACTCAGATTGTTTCCTGGAAAATTGAAGTCAAGATGGTCAGGGCCTTTTACAGTTCAAAAAGTATATCCCTATGGAGCTGTAGAAATCAGAAACGATAAAGGCGACATATTCAAGGTCAATGCACAGAGATTGAAGTTATATTTCCATGGGGAACACTTAGAAAAATTATACTCTATGGTTCTTCAGGAACCTACTCAAGTTTCTTAAAAAAAAAAAAAAAATAAAATAAAATAAAATAAAAAAATAATAATAATAATAATAATAAAATAAAATTTCAGAGTTCCAGAGAGAATCACGACCGTGATTCTAAATCACGGGCGTGACCTTCTCTGGAAAATTTTTTGGAAAACTCCAGAGAGAATCACGACCGTGACTCTAAATCACGGGCGTGATCTTCTCTGGAAAATTTTTTTGGAAAACTCCAGAGAGAATCACGGCCGTGATTTCCAATCACGCCCGTGATTCCCTGCTGACGCTCAACAGATACAACCCGTGATTTTTTTGAAATTCCCTTTTTTTTTTCCCTTATATATTTTTCCCCCTCCTTTTACATTCTCACTTCTCTCAAACTTACGAACTCTGCCCATTCTCTCTTTTCTTCTCTCCCAAACCCTAGCTTCTCACTTCTTCTTTCTCTTCTTCCCTCTTCCTCCCACATTCACTCCTTCCGTTCATCCATGGCTCCCAAGCGCACCCGTACCGTTGGTTCGTCCTCCACCGCTTCCGATACCCACAGTTACGAGGAAGAAGCAAGTGAAATTCCGCACCTTCCTCCGAGGTTCTATCGGAACGATGAACAGCGTGAGCGGAACGAGGTATTACGCTTCCGCACTATCCATCCTACCAGGTATCTCGACTTCCCATTTATTCGTAAGTTGGGTTTACGTGCTGATATCAATTTCATGTTAACTAACATTGGGTGGACAACCTTTGCTACCATGCATAATGATGTTGTTTATCCTCGACTAGTTCTTGAGTTCTTGAGCTCTCTCCACACGGAAATATTATCTGGGCCAAATTGTTCTGAAGGTTTGATTTCTTTCCGTATGTTTAACCAAGAACACGAATTAACCCTGGCTCAGTTCAATAATATTTTTGGATTTCCCACTGGAGGGAGCACGAGAACCCCAAGTTCTTTCAACCCTGGTTCTTTTTGGTATAGTTTGACAGGTACAAGTAATTGGGTCGCTGGAAAATGTAATTCCTCTGCTTTCCGCCATCCCGCCATCCGTATTATGCACCGCTTTATTGCCTCTACTGTTTTGGCCCGAGGTGATTCTGAAGGAAAGGTTCGTTTGAGCGACCTTTTACTTTTATGGGGTATGATGGAAAACAGAGAGGAGCCTATTGATTCTGGCAGTCATTTGGCACGACAGTTCCAGAGTATTTCCAATACCAGCCACGGTGCGATTGTGAATGGCGGCCTCATTACCACTATAGCCAAACACCTTGGCTATCACGCTTGGCTGGACTAGTTAGAACCACTCCCTGGAAGCCGTACTATTAATTTTGCTACCTGCTCTTCTATGAACTGCATTGCGAAAGATGAAGATGATAAATACTACTTTGTAGTAACCCAGTCGGGAGTGCACCACCAGTTACCAAATCCAACATACACCGTGAAGAACCGGGCTACACGGCAGTTTCCACTGGAGCCATTAGAGGACCTACCTCCAGCAGCTGAGGAAGCGGCTCCTGCAGATGAGGAAGCAGCTCCTGAACAACCCCCTCTACATCCTGGACCTGAGGTGGACAATGCTGCTATCCTGGCAGCTATTCAATCAATGGATAACCGGCTGAAACAAATGGATGAACGCCAACAACATTATAATTACATGGTTGATCAAATGTATCAATGGCACATTCAACGGTATCCAGATGATTTTCCACCACAGTGAGATCTTTCTTATTCCTTATTTTACTCTGATGCTTAGGGACAAGCATTCCTTTCTGTTGTGGGTTGGTTGCATATTCATGCATTTTATAATTTTGTCAAAATAATCTATCATGCATTCATTAGCTCTTTGCTTCGGGACAAGCAAATCTTTAAGTTTGGGGTTAGGAGGATGTACGCATTTCATTCATTCATGCAAAGTAAAAAAATAAAAAATAAAAAATAAAAAAATAAAAAAAATAAAAAAAAAAATCATGCATATATACATATTCAGTTAATCCCAGCTTGAATTTGTGTTTGAAAAGTAAATATTTTTAATGAAATTGTTCGTCTTTGAAAACACTGAATGTGATGAATTGAATCTTGAAGTCTCAGAACAAAAGGTTGAAAAATTAGCTGGTTTTGTGGCTAGCACTTGGTTCTTAGTATTGAGACTTGAAATGATCGAGAATTATAAAAATAGTCTCTTGAAGATAAATTCTTTTTAATTCGTGCTTAAAAGCTTTTGGGGGGTAATAAAAAAAAAAAAAAAAAAAAAAAATCACCTAGCACCCCTTTGAGGTCATAGGTTAGAGGGAGAATATTCTTAACCTTAGAAAACTAAGGGAACTAATTAGCTACTGGGGAATTGTTTAGTAAAATAGCTAGACCCCCTTTGAGGCTACGTGTTCTTGAAATTATCATCCTCTCTACACTGATTGGCTACTGGGGAAATGTTTTAGGTGAGACAAAAACAAAAATAAAAATATTACCCCTATTTGTGTCACAAGCATTGAAAAATTATTTCTGTTAAATTATCTTCGTTTGACTAATGAGCTTTACAAGATTTGACATCATGAAACTCTTAGAAACTAAGAGTTGGCGCTAGTAATGAAAGACTAAGATTCTAATTGGACCTTGTGAGACTAAGAGTGAAGATTTTAAATGCTCAGTTAATTCTTGATGATTCTTTTTTTTCAAAGTGCTAATTATTGTTTGAGGACAAACAAAAGTTCAAGTTTGGGGTTATTTGATGTTGTGTATTTTACTCGTATTTTAACACTTTAATTCACAAGAATTCATAGCATAATCATGCATATCTTTCATGTTTTTAATAAATTTTTATATCATTTTCCTATTTTATGCTTTTCTTGGTATGTGTTGTGTTTTCTCTGAGCAGGATCAAGATTTAAGAATTAAAGAGGAAATGCTGAGCTACAGGGAAAATCACGGCCGTGATTCTAAATCACGCCCGTGATTCACCAGAGAAAATCACGGCCGTGACTCCCAATCACACCCGTGAACGCCACTGACCCTTCATAGATGTGCTCCAGAGAAGATCACGGTCGTGATTCTCAGTCACGGCCGTGATTCACTTCGCGTCGATTTGGTGAATGAATGTGCTCCAGAGAAGATCACGGTCGTGATTCTCAGTCACGGCCGTGATTCACTTCGCGTCCCAGCTTTTTAAGTTTTATGTTTTATTTTTATTTTTGTAATTTTTATCTTGGTAGTTTTACCTTTTTACCCTTTTAGGTTATAAATTAGATGAGGTTAGCCTAGAACATGACTTTTTGGTTTTCGGAGACAGTTTTATTTAGTTTTTGACACTTGGAGAAGGTTGGGCGCCTGTGCCATCGACTCTAAGGTTTGCTTTTCTTTTATTCTTCTTTTCTTGGAGAACTACTATGAACTCCTGTGAGTAGTTTCCCTTTTTCTGGGATCAGGGCTTAGCCTCTGAGAACCTTTTTATTAATGCATTATTCAGTTTCTTAATTTTATTCCAATTCTTGATTTGTTCTTTTATATTTTATATATGAACTTTAACATTATTGTTTTCATAATAACATTAATTAAGGATGAACTGAGAGGAGAACTTGATTATAATTATGATAAACAATTAATTTTAATTTTCATAATCATAGATAATTAGGGATGAACTGAGAGGAGAACCTAATTATCGGAACCTAAAGGAACAGACTTGAGTGTTAAATCACGAGAGTTGATTTAAGCTTTCGAGGAGCAATAGATTAACAAAGATCTTAATGGGTTTAATTGAACGTAATTACCACGAGAGTAGGGATTAATTTTAATTAAACACGTCCTCGTAGCCTGAGAAGGTGCAAGGATTAAATTAGGTTAAGACTACCTTCAAGATGGAATAGAATTAATTAATGAAAATAATAATTCAATATTGTTGGAACTCTTTGTGCGAACCCTAGATTCCCGGAAATCTCCTTATCTTATCTTAAAGTTTTATCTTATTCATTAATTGCATTACTATCTCTTTTACCAGCGAATCTGATCTTATCATCTCAAAACAAACATTCTATCTGTTTTAAAATTCAAATTAAAATACTAGTAATTCTAGGTCAAACACGTAGTCCCTGTGATTCGATATTTATTACTTGACGACAACCGTACACTTGCGGTTTTTCTATACATCAATGAATCATGGTGAATCAATTTCTGATTTTCAAAAAAGGTTTACACACTTGATAAATCACCTTGTTGATCTTGGCAGGAAATTTGAAGAAAAAGAACTAAATTTGAAGGTTCTACAATGCTTGGATAGATCTTGGCAAGCAAAGGTTACTGCAATAGAAGAATCAAAAGACTTAACTTCATTAACCCTTGCAACTCTCTTTGGAAAGCTAAGAGAGCATGAGCAAAAGTTGCACATTTTTGAAGAAAATGAATAGCAAGATAAAAAGGGAAAAGAAGTGTCTCTAAAAGCCTTAAAATCAGTTAAAGGCAAAGAAATATGTGAGGACTCGAGCTCTGAAAATTTGGATTCAGAGAACTTCAACTTGCTGGTCAAAAAGTTCAGAAAATTCCTAAGAAAGAAATAGAGATCCCCCTACAAGTTCAACAAGAAGGAAAATAAGAAAGATGAATGGAGCACATCTTCTTACAATTGTTTTGAATATGGAAAACCAGGCCATATAAAATCTGAATGCCCCAACCTTCTAAAGAAGCAACAAGAGGAAAAGAAAGGGAAGGGAAACAACAAAGGAAAAAGAGCCTACATAGCTTGGGAAGACAATGACTCAAGCACAACAAGTGATGAATCTGAATTTGAAGAAAACAACTTATGTTTGATGGCTGGAGCTGATCAAGATACAATAGTAAGTGATTTTGATCTTGAATCTAATCCTGATTATGATCAACTTCAAGAAGCTTTCATTCAAATTCACAAAGAAGCTGTGAAATTAGATGCTTTAAATTCTAAGCTTAAAAGCAAATTGTCATGGTATGAAAATGCTTTAATTAGTGCTAAACAAGAGCTTGAAAATTTGAAAAATGAACATGAAAACTTACAAATAATTTTGAATTTCAATGAAGCTTATTGTGAAACCTCCCTTTCTTCAAAAGTTGATTGTGAAAGTTGCAAGGTTTTGGAAAAAGAAAATGCTGATTAGAAAAACTTTCTTGCAAAATTCACAAATGGAAATTCAAATTTAAATATCATTTTGGGAAAGCAAAGACATACTTTTGATAGAAGTGGACTTAGTTTTAATCAAAGCATGAACATGCCATCAAAATCAAAGGAAAGAGTTTTCAAAAGGAACCAATCTTTTAGAAAATTGAAAGGCAATTTCATAAGACAAACTACTTGCTTTTATTGTTGTAAGAAAGGACATACAATAAGAAATTGTTATTCCAAGAAATATGGTGTTCCAAATGGTGAAATGATTTGGATCAAAAAGGGCCAAAGGCCGAGAACTAACCATCAAGGACCCTTCACATGGGTACCTAAATCAATTTTCTGACTTTGTTGTAGGAATGCTTGAGAGCCTACTGCTCAAGACATATGACTGGAGATCCTTCAAAGTTTTCAAGTCTGAAATTAAAGAAAGAGGGATTTGTTACATATGGTGACAACAACAAAGGGAAGATTCTTGGTTGTGGAAATATTGGTAACTTTTCTTCCTCAACATTGATTAAAAATGTATTGCTTGTTGAAGGGCTGAAACATAACTTGCTTAGTATAAGCCAACTTAGTGATAAAGGATTTAAAATTGAATTTGATAATACTTGTTGTTTGATCTGTGATAAATTGACAAAATAAATTAGATTCATTGGAAAAAGAATTGATAACATTTACATGCTAAACTTAGAACATTCAATTACAATTTCTAACACCAAGTGTTTGATCACTAAGGAAGATAATATTTGGCTTTGGCATAGAAGAGTAGCACATATACACAAGGATCATTTAAACAAATTAAGTAAAAAAGAATTAGTAATTGGATTACCTAAACTCAAGTTCAGCAAGGACAAACTATGTGATGCTTGTCAAAAAGGCAAGCAAGTGAAGGCTAGCTTTAAAAGCCAAAATCTGATTTCAACTTCTAGACCTTTACAATTAATTCACATGGATTTGTTTGGTCTTTCAAGAACCATGAGTCTAGGAGGGAATTACTATGGGTTAGTTATGGTAGATGATTATTCAAGGTTTACTTGGGTTATGTTTCTTGCAAATAAGAGTGAAGCCTTTAATGCTTTTAATAAATTTGCTAAGCTTGTTCAAAATGAGAAAACCACAAATATTACCTCAATTAGAAGTGATCATGGAGGAGAATTCCAAAATGTTTTGTTCCAAAAATTCTGTGAGGAACATGACATTGATCACAATTTTTCAGCACCTAGGACACCTCAACAAAATGGGGTTGTGGAAAGGAAAAATAGGTCTCTTGAGGAGTTAGCTATAATTATGTTGAATGAGACAAAACTACCTAAATACTTTTGGGCTGATGCAATTAACACAACATGTCATGTATTAAATAAGGTTCTAATTATACATATTCTAAAAAGAACACCTTATGAGATTTATAAAGGAAGGAAGCCTAATATATCATACTTTAGAGTATTTGGTTGTAAATGTTTTGTGCTGAACAATGGTAAGGAACAACTTGGTAAATTTGATGCTAAAGATGATGAAGAAATTTTCTTGGGTTACTCTACAAATAGCAAAGCCTATAGAGTATATAATAAGAGAACTTTAGTAGTTGAAGAATCAGTACATGTTGTGTTTGATGAAACCAATAAGCAAGAAGTAAAGCAAACTGAAATAGAGGACTTAACTGATTTGCTTGATCAACCTCCCTTAGAAAATGAACAAAGTGAAATGCCTAAAGAGAGTGAATCAAATGAAACCATTGAAAAGACAAGTGAACTGAACAATTGCCTAAGGAATGGAAAACTTCAAAGGATTTATCAATTGAAAATATAATTGGAAACATTGGTAAAGGAGTGACAACTAGAAGATCCATCAAGAATATTTGTAACACTATGGCTTTTGTTTCACAAGTTGAACCTAAAACAATAGATGAAGCACTGCTTGATGAACATTGGTTAATGGCTATGCAAGAGGAACTAAACCAATTTGAAAGGAAAGAAGTTTGGGATTTAGTGCCATTACCAAGTGATTATCCAATAATTGGAACTAAATGGGTATTTAGGAATAAGCTTGATGAATCTGGAATCATTATAAGAAATAATGCAAGGTTAGTGGCTAAGGGGTATAATCAAGAAGAGGGAATTGATTATGATGAGACTTTTGCCCCTGTAGCAAGGATAGAAGCTATTAGATTACTACATGCTTATGCTTCAATAATAAACTTCAAGCTATACCAAATGGATGTAAAGAGTGTTTTTCTCAATGGTTTCATACAAGAAGTTTACGTGGAGCATGAAGTTAGTGGAAAACACATAGAAGGGGGGGTTGAATATGTGCGTGTGTGAACAAAGGAATTTTAAAAAAAGTTTTCGCAATAGTATTGCTCTTCGTCCACTGCATTTTTGGATATCAAACGATTAACCAGAGTTTGCTTAACCTACTATCAATGCGTCTGAAGGATTTATCGTACACTAGGGAAAATGTTCTGTAAAGATATTGATTGAAGTTCTTACATTTTCCTTTTTAGAATAGTTTCGTTTGAGTATAAGTGGCAGATGAAACTTTCAGTGTAATAAGTCTGTCAAGCAAAGTTAGTGTCTTCGTCTAAAAGTTGTTTTAAAGATATATATAAATGTTGGACAAAGTCTTTCACAAAAGTTTCATCAATAAGGAAAATTTGCATCTAAGTAAGTAAAGGAATGCAATTATTTTATACTGGTTCGCTCATCTGAGCTACGTCGAGTCTCCTTTAACTAAAGGGTTCCACTATATTTGAAATGAGGTGTATAAGTATTGTTGACCACTTCTGGCCCGTTGACTTCATTCATCAACGCTAGTATCTTCTTCTCAGCCTCTTCAGGCTAGCAGTGAGTATTATGAACCACCCAGGTTAGAACCACTCCTGGTCCAAGTATTCTCGACCACTCTTGGCCCACCAGCTTCACTCACCAGCGCTAGTATTCTTACACCACTTCTGGTCCAAGTTTTCTCGAACACTTCTGGCCCATTGGCTTCACTCACCAACGCTAGTATTCTTAAACCACTTCTGGTTCCCCAAGTATTCTCGACCACTCCTGTCCCGTCGGCTTTACTCACCAATGCTAGTATTTTCTTATCAGCCACTTCTAGCTAGCAGTGAGTATTCTTTGACAAGCCCCTCCGGGCTTTACAAGTTTTCTTTCCCTAGCCTCTTTAGGCTTTACTACATTAGTTGAGTAGTTTAGGTTTGAGTGTTTACATAACTCTCACAGAGAGGATTGGGAATTTCTACACTCACTAAGGTTTGCTACCTCAGTTTTACAGAGACTCGTGTTTGAGTGTTTGGATTATCTCATGGAAAGGATACATAGGTGTACAACACTCACTAAGGTTTTGTTCATAACTAACATTTTGAACACCTTAGTTTACAGAGATAAAACTACAATATTATATTGTACATACGACTATAAGTGCTCATCTCTGGTCTCTCTGTTGCTTGGGCTTGATATCATTATTTCTTGATCAGGAAAAGCCAACCATTTAAGGTTTGAGGTAGTGATATATATAGACTCTTGTAAAATCTGCCCGTTGCATATGTCCGTTGAAGCAGATATAGTCGTTTATGACTAGTTTAATCTTCTCATTTAATGCTCTGATCCTTGCATTAAATGTTGCTTCCCGTTTATAGACAATGCGTGAAGTTTTCCTGCTCAGTTGTTAGCTATATCTGTGTGTAGCAGAGTCTTAGGAAACTTTTGTCCTTTTTCTGATCCTATAACTGTGGAACTTTTGTCCTTGCCTGAAAAAGTGATGTGCTTTTTCTCACATATGCATGATTTATCGTTTGAGCATACTCTTCTTCTCTCTTCTTTTCTTCTAATAATACAAATGTCTTCGTGTGTTCTTCTGTGAGTGCAGACGATGTTCAGGATTTCTTTTGAACCATGATTACTCAGATGATTGTGTGTCGTTCTTCATCTGCGTCTGATAGTCGACATGTAGTATAATGCCTTGACCTTCGTCTGATCATTGTTTTGACTTTTCTTCTGTCTTGGTCAACCTCGTATATGATCAGGCTTTCCATTGTCTTCCATCTCAGTTTTTATGTGCTTGTGTTGCCTTTCCGTCTTGTACCATTTGATGCTTACGACTTGCTATCATTTTACCTGTACTCACATCTTTCTGAAACACTAGCTCACTTGTTAGAGATAATAACACATTATATTTGTCTCACTCAAAACCTCTTTGGGAATGTCTTCGTCTGACTTAACAAAGCAACCACCTGGTTTTGTTGATTCTAAATATCCAAATCATGTGTATAAACTTAAAAACACACTCTGTGGTTTGAAACAAGCTCCAAGATCATGGTATTATAGGTTGAGCAAATTTTTGATTGAGAATGATTATGTTAGAGGTAAAGTAGATAATACATTGTTTGTGAAGAAATTTAAGAATGATACAATGTATGTTCAAATCTATGTGGATGACATTGTCTTTGGATCTACTAATCTCTCTATGTAAAGAATTTTCTAAGACCATGCAAGGTGAATTTGAGATGTCCATGATGGGAGAGCTTACATTTTTCTTGGGATTACAAATTAAGCAAATGAGTGATGGAATCTTTATAAGTCAAGGCAAGTATTGCAATGAACTATTGAAAAAGTTTGGTATGGAAGGGTGTAAGGAAGCTTCAACACCAATATCAAATTCATGCAATCTTGACTTGGATGAGAAAGGGATAGTTGTTGATAACTCAAAATACAGAGGTATTATTGGATCACTTTTATATTTGACAGCTAGTAGACCTGATATAATGTTTGTTGTGTGCTTGTGTGCAAGATTTCAGGAAAATCCAAAAGAGTCTCATATGAAATCTGTTAAAAAAATTCTTAAATATTTAAGAGGAACAACAAATGTAGGACTATGGTATCCAAAAGGAGTCTCACTAAGTCTGATAGGATATTCAGATTCAGACTATGTTGGGTGTAGACTTGATAGGAAGAACACAAGTGGTACTTGTCACCTACTTGGAAGTGCATTTGTCTCATGGCATAGCAAAAAGCAAGCATGTGTTGCTTTAAGTATAGCTGAGGATGAATACATAGCCGTTGGCAGCTGTTGTGGAAAAATCCTCTGGATGAAACAACAACTAAAAGATTATGGTACTGAATTAAACAAAATTCCTTTAAGATGTGATAACACAAGTGCAATCAATCTCACAAAAAATCCAATCTTACATTCTAGGACAAAGCATATAGAAATAAGACATCATTTTTTAAGAGATCATGTCCAAAAGAATGATTGTGTAGTAGAGTTTGTTGAAACAAATAAACAATTAGCTGATATATTTACAAAACCTCTACCAAAAGAAAGATTTAATCAATTGAGAATTGAACTTGGAATTATCAATGAGTCTTGTTTGAATTGATTGTGAATGTGCACTTAAGTGTGATTGTTTGAATGAAACTTGATTGATGTGTGTATAAAACATTGAAATGTGGTTTATAAAAGAGTGTTTTTAAGAGTTGAAATGGGTGAGGAAAGTTTTATAAGGTTTAAAGTAGTGAAACAAAACTTTTATGAAATAGTCGATTATTGTAAAATTTAATCGATTATTTAAGTAAGACTAGGCAAATAATCGATTATTATGCAAATAATCGAATATCTGGGAAGAATTTGAATTCTAGAAGTCTCTGGAATAAGAAATTATTTGGAAAATAATTGATTATCTAGGAAGGTTAGAAAAAGTCAGTCTCGGGAATAATCGATTATTCTAGAAATAATCGATTATCTAGGAGCAAAAATGAGACATGAGTCTCTGGAATAATCGATTATTCTAAAAATAATTGATTATTTTGTGTAGACAGGGTTTTCAAACTGATTTTACTGATACAAATAATCAATTATTTGTATTGATAATCGATTATTTATGCAACCCTTGGTTTTCCAGACAGTTTTTGAACGTTTTATTCGTGCCAACTCCCAACCTCCCACCGTCCTTCACAAATGGCACCTCTCTACTACCCAATCCGTGTCTAGGGCTTTAAAATCACTTAACCCTCTTAGTTTCTATAAAACCTATTCATTCTCTCGAGTTAAACACACAAATCCTAACCCTAAGCATTCATCTTTATCTTCTTTTCTTCTTCAAACCAAGAACCCATCTTTAATCACAAAATGGCCTCATCTTCCAAGAGAACCAAGAAGCTTGAAGTTAGGGGGAGCAAAAGACTTCTAGCCACAGGAGCTGAGCAACTGATTACCAAATGGTTTGCTAACAAAGAAACCCAAGACTACTACTTTGAGTTGTATGCGGGAAGGAGAATCATTCCTCCAAAGACTTTGAAGTTGGAGTGGTTCAAGAGTGAGGGTTTCAGTTTTCCTCCACTCTTGGAGCATCAAGAGCTTAGGAAGTTCTTGGAGCTGGAAGGTCCATATTACCCAGAGCTTATTAGGCTATTTTTGTGCTTCGCCTCGAGCAATGGAGGACTAATGCAATCATTGGTGAAAGGAAAACTCATAAAGCTTGATGGACCAACTTTGAAAGAAGTGGCTGGGATGAGTGGATTAGGAAGTATGAACCCCCAACCTTTCAATTTTGGTGACTTTGAAGAGTTGACAACCTTTAGGGATTGTCAAAGAAATCCGAAGACCACAAATTACAATTTTTGGCTGGAGGTATGAAGAAAAACTCTAGGTTTATTTCTTTTATAATTGCATGGATGCTTAAACCTAGGCTTCATAATCATGCTCAGATGTCTAGAGATTATATTTTGTTAATGCATGTAATTAAGAAAAAGGAAAAGATAGACTGGGTTTCAGTTGTGAATGATTGTATCTGGAAGGCTAGGAGAAAGGAGGATGGTCCTATACCCTATGCTTTATTACTGTCAAGAATATTTGAGAAGGCATGAGTAGATCTTCAAGGGGAGAAAAAGATAATTCTCCATGCCTCAAACAAGATTGAGAAATCTTCTTTTCATCATATGGGGATGCTGAAACAAGAAGATAAATAGGTATTCAAGGGTGATGTTCCTCCAACACCAAAACCGAAAATGGACGAGGATGGAGTTCCATCTCATGATGAAGAATTTCCACCTCAAGTGGAGCTTGAACCAGAACAAGAGCAAGAATCAGAGCCTAAGGCATTTTCTCCGTTTGAGAAAATTATGATAAACAAGTTTGATGTTGTCATGGAAATGACAAGGAAGCATGAGTCACAATATTCTGGCATTCTTGATCGGTTTGATAACCTTGATCATGAGATTGCGAGGATTAAGGCTCAACTTGGGATTCAAGATGATTCGAAGTGAAGTGTTTAGTGTTGTTTTTAGGAGTTCTAGTTCGAATTTTAGTTTTAAAATTTCTAGTTCAAAATTTCAATTTGGTTGTAATGATTTTAATCTCTGAACATTTGAATTTGGTTTCAATTTGGCTGATTGTTGAACATTTTAATTCTGGTGCAATTTGAATTTGGTTGTGTTTTGATATTGGTTTATTTTGAGCATTGGTATGCATTTATGATTCAAATTGATGCATATTTGTTTGCTAGTGAATTTGAGATAATACTTATGAGAATGTGGCTGATGCATTGTGTATGAAATACATGTGTTAATGATTAAATTCTCTGATATGAAATCTGGTATTAATTTGCATATATTGGAACAATGCCTATGAAAATAATGCTTGACTGATTTCTTGTATTCAATTTAGTCTTGTGGTATTGTTGGTATTGTTGAGAAAGTAACTCTTGTGCATATATCTATACATGCGCAATTTGCAAAAAATATTTCCCTGCCTCTGGACTTATATATATACCTGTATGTTTTTGATGTTGTCCAAAGGGGGAGAAAGGTTTGAGTTGTTTTGCAGGTTTGAATATTAACAAGGCATAATAAGCTACTTATATCAAACAATGTGGAATGCTGGTTTGCAAAACATATTGGTTTGTCATCATCAAAAAGGGGGAGATTGTTGAGATTCTTGGGGTAATGAATCAACTCAGACCTGAATTCTGAGAGTTTTGATGATAACAAAGGAGTTGAAGCTGACCAAGGACACAAACTAGTCAAGAAAGGAAGATATGAATATCATGATGTGTAATAGGAGTAACTCATGAGTTCTTAAGTGTTGTATTGCTTTGATTAGTTTATTTTGCATGTGTATGCTTTGTGCATGAGTTAATCTTAATCTAAATTGACTGAAGTGAGTGTGATGATGATTTAAAACACTTGGAAAGATTTTTGAAGTATAAAATCGAGTTTTTGAAAGCTAACTCAAAATAATCGATTATCATTAAATGTAATCGATTATTCCAACAACAGGTGGAAAGAGCCTTGCTGAAATAATCGATTATCTGTGAAATAATTGATTATTCCATGAAGTACTCTTTGGAATAATCGATTCTCCTGCAAAATAATCAATTATTCTGTTCTTAAGTGGTTTCCAGAAATCATGAAGAACAAAACAATCGATTATCCTTTAAAATAATCGATTATCTGGATCTGAAAAAGTTTATAAATAGTTTTCACACTTTGAAACTTCAGAAGTGAGATGAACTGAAAACAAAAGAGAGAAAAACTGATATTGTGAAGTCTTTGTGACCTTCTTGGAGTGTTTTCGTTGTGAAACCAAGAAGAGAAACATTTTGTGAAATGCTTTGAAAGAGATCGTCATCATCACTACATTCTTGGGAGAGAAAGATTAAGATTTGTTTGAAACTCACAATCTGATTTGTTCAGCTTCCAGGTGAATTCCTTCCTTTAATTATTTGTGTAATGTGTAAGAAAATGTTGAGTAGGTTTCTCAAGTGGTAAGGAATTATTGTAGTGGGTTTCTACAAGAAGTGCTCTCTTGGGGGCAAGAAAGTGGTTATCTTGAATGTAAGAGTGTATGCATGTGTGGTATGCTTGTAAAACTTCTTCATTAAGATATTGGAACAAATCTTGATCAGGTTATGATTGAGGACTGGATGTAGGTCACATGTGGAGTGGCTGAACTAGGATAAAATACTTTTGCATTCTTCTCTCACCCTTATCTCTTACATTGAGCAAAATCTTAATTGAGTGATAAAATGGCTGATCTTGATTAATATGTTTGTATGCTTAACATTGCTTTAAACTGAATCAAAACACTGCATATTAGTTGTTCTTAAAACTAAACTTAATCAAGATTAATCAAGAAAGTATATTGGACTCATTCTCATTGGCAAGTCTTTCAAGAAACTTCTTTGAGAATTTTAATTAGAAAAGTTTAAGTTGAAATAAAGATCCTTAAAACTCTGATAAATTTTTTAAGTGTCATAGAATCCAATTCACCCCCCTCTTGGATTGAGCCATTCTTTTCTATCAATTATGAGTGTGGATATGTATTCAATTTTAATAATGGATATGTTTAGTAGCGAAATTGGCCCTAATCCCTTGCATGATGTATGCTCTTAGGAAACAGACAAATTTTGAATGTTTTCTATTTTAGCTTGAGTTTTTTTATTGTTTTCCCTTATGATTACTGAGCATGAATGTATGTTTAATTTTGAGTTTGAATATGTTTTGATATGGATTAGAGTGCTCTATGGGTTCCTACAGGAAACCTTATGAGAAATAGGCAAAATATGAATGTTTTCTTTTTTGATGTTTGAGTTTACTATTGTGTTCCTTGATGTTTGCTGAGTGTGAATATGTGTTTAATTTCAAAAAAAGAAGTTTTGATATGAATTAGCGTGCTTTGTGAGTTCTTGTGGGAAACCGTATGAGGAACAAATAATTTCATAAATAGATAAGTTTTAAGCAATGTTTGAAGGTGCTAATGGTGTTAGAATTGTCTTATTATGGTGTTGATGCAAATGGTGTATTTTTATAAGCATGATGAGGATGAGAATCTCTTATATGTGACCTTGTTATGTGATGAGATATGTGACTGGCTCCACATGCATGCATTTATGAGTCAAGTCCATGGCATCATTGCATGATAAGTGATTGTGCATGTGTTAGTATTTTATGTATGGCTTGGATGTGTGCCTTGTTTGTGATTGCTTTGTGTGTGTGCTATCTGATAGTTATTTTTGCACCTGAACCCGATTAAGATGTTTCTCACTCTCCTGTTTGTTTGTGTGTGTTTAAAATTGTATTGAAGGTGATCATTAGTAGGATGATGTTGGTGATGAAGCTTAGGCTTCTGTATTGGGCATGCTCTGATTAAGACATGTGATACTAGAGGATAGAATATGATGTCTTTTATTACTTTATAATTTGGATTACTTATGTTATTTCATTCATTAATTATAATTAAGTTGTCTATTTACTTAGGTTATTTTGATAATTGAGTTACTTCATTATGCAAGTGTTTAAGATGTGAATGTGAGCCTTCTGCCCTTATGTTATCTGAGATGTTGTTCTAATTATGAAAATTTCTATTTACTTTTATTATTTTATATAAATGTATATTTATGTGTGGGGTAGAGGGTGTCACACATGCCTACACAAACACAAGACCAAGCTTCCTTGTTTGCCATCAAGTCACAAGCTTCCAAGTTCATTCGTGATTTTTGAGCAAATGAGATCTTGCATCCGACTTTATGCATGATTCACAAGCAAATGAGTTTTCATGTTCAAATTCACACTCAATTTTGGAGCGAATGAACTCTTACATCCCACTTCATGCACAATTTCTTAGTGAACTAACTCTCACATTTGAGTTTATATGCGATTTTCGAGCGAACGAGGTCTTGTATTTGATTTTACACACAATTTCTAAGTGAATGAGCTCTCGCATCCGACTTCATGTGCAATTTTTTAGCGAATGAGCTCTCATGCACTTGCAATTTTTGAGCGAAAGAGTTATCGTGTCTAACTCCATGCGTGATTTTTGAGCAAATAATCTCTCACGTTTGACTTCATGCATGATTTTTGTGTAAACAAGTTCTTGCATCCTACTTCATGTGCAATGTTTAAGCGAACGAGCTCTCACGTCGGAGTTCACACACAATTTTTAAGCAACAAGGTCTTGCGTCCAACTTCATGTGCGATTTTGGAGCGAATAAGCTCTCGCACACATGCGATGTCTAGTAAACAAGTTGTTGTGTCTAACCTCACGTGTGATTTTTGAGCAAACGAGCTATCGCATTTGACTTCACACACCATTTATGAGAAAACAAGCTCTCGTACCCAACTTCACACACGATTTTCATGTGAATGAGCTCTTCCATCCAACTTCACCCATGCTTTTCATGCGAATGAGCTCTTACGTTTGAGTTTATGCACGATTTTACGAATGAATGAGCTCTCGCATCTAAGTTCGTGCATGATTTTTGAGCAAAACAAGCTCTTGGGTTTGAGTTCACATGTGATTTCCTAGCAAACAAGCTATTGTGTTCCTCTACAAGGTGTTTGTACAATTTTTGAGCAAACGAGCCCTCGCGCACACGCTATTTCTAAGCAAATGAGCTCGCGCATTCCTCTACAACATTCCTATGTGATTTCCTAGCAAATGAGATCTAGCACACACGTGATTTTTGAGCAAATGAGCTTTTGTGTTCCTCTACAATGTTCCTATGTGATTTCTAAGTGAACAAACTCTTGCTTCTTGAAAATTACGATCTTCGAGACCTATATTGATTACACTCTAATCAACTCTAAGAACACTTTAGGTGTAGCAAATTTAACTTTCCACAATGAATCTAGTCAATGCTTGATCTAACCTTTGCACCTCGCCCTCGCTAGCAAAACTCAACATCCCCTTTGTAGAAGGACGACTCCACTCATAACTCCTTTGCTCTAAAGAGCTTCGAGCTTGGGGGTCTTATGTACCGACCAATTCGATTAGGTCGATCTGACCTTCTCCTACTCGTCCACATTGGGCCTCCAACTCATCATCATAAAGTGAAACTCTAGGCAATTAACTCCTAATGGCTAGCAGGATATCTTGACATGAATATCTTCTAGAATATCGTAATCAAGCACATTATATTCATCTAACAAAATATCCTCACTTATCAGGAATAATATCTACACTAATCAATAACAATATCTCAACACAATTACTAGAATATAGTATCAAGATATCATACAACATTATCTTTAAACCTAGAGACAAAATCAATCACCTATATATTAGACATGAGGTATCACTATACTTAAATCGCATTCTTAACCTAAACTTTCCTCTAACTTGAGTGTTGGGGTGTCTTTATAGGTATCCATCCCTATCATAGTTATAAGAGAAACTAGGACATCATCTCTATTATTAGAGAACTTGCAGATTTTAGTTAGAACATAATTATTTTAAGAGATTCAATTATGAAAAAAATATTTTTTATGGATTCAAAAGGAGGAAAACATTTGAATAAAAAAAAGGTATTATAAAAATTAAAAGAAAATATTACTATATTTTTAAATATTAACAAATTAAAGTCATCAAATCATGTCACAAATGAATATACATATCTTTTCTTGAATAATAGCGGAAAAGACATTAAAAGGAATTCTTTCAGTTTTATTTCTTTTTCTTTCTTTTTCAAAATTTTGAACTAATTAAAAGAAAAGAAGTGATTAAGGGCTTATTTAATTATGTACTTTTTATTTTAAAATTAACTTTATAAAACAAATTTTAAAACCTAATTTCTAAACATTAGGAGTTGGGGAAGAAAATGTGAAAGTGTAAGAAAAAATAGTAATAAAAAACTAAAAGTAAAAAAATTAAACAATTTTAAGCTATTTTAGTTTTTTTGTTTCTAGAAACTGAAAAAGATATTGAAAAAAAAAACAATTTTAAAAAGCAGGAAACGAACATGTCATAAAAATCTTTCCCCTCTTTTATATTGGAACTGAAATTATTCTCCCATTTTTCTAATACTACATATATAAAATAAAGCTTATATTACAATCAGTTGTAATAAACACAATTTACTTATTGGGGTATTTTTATTTAACATTGTAATAAAGCGTTTTACACTTTTACTCCTCTGTCATTCATAAAAGAGAAAGATCTTAATTTGGCTGAATTTGTCATTTCTTCTTGTTCCTGTAGGAAACACTTTAATCTACTCCTCCTTCCCTGAGCAACCTTAATCTTCAATCTTGAGGTAATAACTTCCCAAATCCTCCTCTAGGATGGTGGGGGGAGGGGTACCTGCAAAAGCACTCCGACGATCAAGTGAGTATTCGGTTCAAAGAAATAAATGCTATAGTATTGAATGATCATACGTGTCTTCCCTATCCTATCAAATATGTATTTGTGGTGATGTATTTGGGGCTGATGGGCTTTTTGGATTAATGGATTAGTAATTTGAATTTTGTGGAAGAATATATGTACAAGATTTTGATGATGTCAAAGAAATTGTAGAAAACAAAAGGTCAAGATAAAGCAAGTTGATCAAGAAGCAAAAATTTCAAGAAATATCTAGATAAGTCTTGACTACTTAGTTTAATATGTAAAATGAACTTTTAAAGTATTGCAAATTTTTACTTGGCCATTAAAATTAGAATTACAAGAAAACCTAAACTTAATCTTTTTGAATTTAAGAATAAGTTGTTTGAAAAGAAAACAAAAAGAGTGTTCAAAAAGATTTTACAAAAATATTTTTGACTGAAAATTAGAAGTTTCCTATAATCAAAAGTTTATGTAACAATTATATGAATATTTTTCTGGTAATCGATTACCAGAGCAAGGAAACATCAAAGTTCAAAATTTGAATACAAAATATGTTCTAGTAATCGATTACCAGTTATTGTAATCGATTACCAGAAGATGAATCTTCAAAAATTTGAATTTAAAAGATACAACGTTCCAAACTTTTTGAACTTAAGCCGTTGTAATCGATTACCAAGTCTTGTAATCGATTACCAGAGCCTCTTTTATGAAAAAAATTATAGAGTTACAACTCTTTATGAAAAGACATAACCTAAGAAACAATTGTCTATAAATACCTATAATTTTTCAGAGAAAGGTTCGAACTCTATTGTGAAAAAGTCATTTACAAATACTTCTTGGCCAATTTCATTTGCATTATTCTAAGAGTTCATTAAGATCTTTAAAGGTGTAATATCTACTCTTAAAAGAGAGTTTTTCTGAAATTCCATATTGATCATTGGATCTGTGAAGGAGAAACGGTTGTTCTCCTTGTTGTTTTTGAATCTCAACACTAGGAAAAGGTATTCCAAGGTGTTGGACGATTCGAGTCTTGTAAGTACTACAAGAATAGTGGAAATCTCAAGATGGAGACTTAAGGACTGGCTGTAGGCAAGTTTGGCCAAACCAGTATAAAAATCAAGTTTGCAATTCTTCTTCCCTACACTTTTACTTACTTCTTATTTAATTGTGGTTGAGTAATTTTTATATCATTACATACATTTTGCTTAAATAAGTAAATTTTTAGAAGGCATCTTTATAAATTTAAAAAGAGAAGAAAAATTAAGATAACTTAATTCACCCTCCCCTCTCTTAAGTTATACGAGGCTTATTGACTAACAAATTTTGTATCTTAATCTAAGATGACATGGCTTATTATCCTTTAATCATGATTGAAGCAAGGTGATCCCTATGATAGGGGGTTCGGCCTTTTTCATGGTTGAATACCCATTCGGTTTATGCCATGGTTGAATAGGTGTTCGATTAGCATGGTGGCCGATGGGTACTTCACAAGGTGAAACAAGAATAATTGTACTTGAGTGATCGAGCAGGTGGTCGACTTATGTGGTGGCCAAAGGGTCCCTAGGAAGTGCCTGGTCGTCTAGGGGTATCTGACCTATGTAGTTGTCTTCCCTAGTACACTTCCCCCCAAGCCCGAGGAGGCACGACGAAGGGGTTTGAAGAGCCTTTTGCCGAAGGGGTACACCTTTCCAAGAAGGTGTTGCGTGGGGCCATTGTGCCCGAAGGGGTAGGCCTGTTTGATGGTCGTCATGTTTCAGAAGGGTTGTCTGAGCCTTATCTAGTCGAAAGGGTTTACCTCATGATGTTCACCTAATCTGCCTTGTGTAAAGATTTCTCTATTAGTGCCTCGGGGTGCAGAATGAGATATCCTTTGTGATGGTGTTCACATCTCTTGGGATTTGTGCAATGATTTGGAACCGAATCAAATTCACCTGTTGGATTTAGGCTAATAAATAATCACTTTAAATGAGGTGTCTTTTCCTCTTCCCCTCACGTCTATATATAGGAGTTGTTACAAGAACTTCATTGGGCTTCTTATCTACACCAAGATATTCTTCCCTTCGTTTGTTCTCCCTTCCGAATACTTTTCTAAGTACGTTTGTATGAGTTGTGTTAAGTTAGATTTCTCAGGGTTATGGTTGTAGTAGAAGAGTGTCGTAACCCAAAAAATTTTGATCTTACGACCAAATGGTTTGGACCACCTTTTGAAAAATCTCATCAATTAAGGAATGCTCGGAGACCAAACTAATTCTTAAATAATGGTTTTGAAAGATGGTTCATGGAGTTGTAGACCCCTAAAATTGTCCGGGTCGGAAATAAAGCTTGAAGACTCTCGAAGACTGAAGGAAGATCAGCCAGAAGGACTCCTGGAAGGCCCTTGGAGGGTTCTCTGTAGGTCTAGAGGTCTTAGAATAGCTCAAAATAAGGAAGTGGAGGGAATGAAGCCCAATACGGCCGTACTGAACTTAATACGGCCGTATTGAAGCTTCAATACGGCCGCAGTGAACTCAATACGGCGTATTGAAGTTTCTGAAACTTCAATACGGCCGTACTGAAATCAATACGGCCGTATTGAAGCTTCAATACAGCCGCAGTGAACTCAATACGGGCGCATTGAAATTTCTGAATTTCAATACGGCCGTATTGAACTCAATACGACCGTATTGAACTCAATACGACCGTATTGAAGTTCAAAAATTTCAATACGGCCGTATTGCTCCTGTAGGCCGTATTGCGCCTATTCCCTATAAATATGACGTCAATTGGACGTCATTCCACACTTGGAGACTCAGTTTTGACTCCCTCCTTGAGTATTCTGGGGTTTTTGAGCAGTGTTCTGCCCTAGAAATCTCTCTGGGAGTCGATCCGACGAAGTTCTGGAATTCCGAGCACTTAGCTTGGAGATTCGAACCTAGTCGAAGGGAAATCCTCCGGATTTCCATAGTCAAAATTTTATAGGAGAGAGCGAGCGAGCTTGTAGAGCGAGGGAACGCCAAAAAGCTTCCCAGTTTTACTCAATATATAAAAGCACGCTTCAAGAGGTTTCTTCTTAAATCCTTCCTTTTACTGCTTTCTGTGTGCATATTTAAACTGTCATCATGTAGATAGTTAATTTATAATCGCTTATAATAAATAGGGGTAATTTAGTAATTTTACGCTATTATTTTAGAAATAATCTGTCATAGGGAACCCGAAAGGGGCGCTGTGGGGTGCTAACACCTTCCCCACGCGTAACCGACTCCCTTACCCAACTCTGGTTGTAATGGCCGAAGTTGATTTATAAAATCAATTGCCTTATCCCTTTTTCCAATGTTTTGAGTAAAACATTGGTGGCGACTCCATGAACCCTTCATTTTTACGAAAACCACTAATCCATGGAGGGTCCCGCTTGGGATTAATATGGATTGGTGAATCATTTTAATAAAATTGCTCGTTTGACGAGGTCTCAGTTTGAGAATAAGTCATTCTAGCAAACCATATTTTTTAAACAAATAAACGAGTCCAACCATCATTCGCGAATGCCGAAAGCCCGTTTGGGCCGGTGGCGACAGATGGCGACTCCACTGGGGAAGCCTCGAGAGTCAGTCCCATTTAGTGACAGATTATTTTTAACAAATAATAGTTAAAATTACTTCATTACCCCTTGCTTGTATGATAACATGATTTATTATATGGCTTTAAATAACTGTTGAATGTTTAAATTCCGCAATTGTTTGAAATAAAATTGCACACAAACCTTTGCACACAACAGTTCCCTCTATACCCGGGGGCATGAGTGGTAATCCATAGGGAGTGGATGTTAGTACGGCCGGTTGAATGGGTCTATAGGAGCCTACGAGACCGTTGTCGGAAAAACATCACTCAAGGTGATAACCATGAACTTGAGTCCGACAGTGCGTTGGAACTTTCCATCGACTTACGACGAGAGGAATTGGGTCCCTATAATGGGGGCACCTTGGGGGCCTTTGACCAAGTGAGAACAGTTAGATCCTCCTTGAATATGCACTTTTCTGCAGGAGACCCCTACCTCGTGATTCGCTCGTGACTGTTCGTGGATGAGTGAATTGTTTGTGTAAATGCTTATGTGCAATTGTTTGTGCATTAATAAATAACCTCGTGATAAGGTCTAAAGAATAATCCCCATGCATGAAAAAACCATGACATGAGAGGAAAGACCATGTGTAAAAATATAATAAAAGTGAGGAGCATGTGCATCATTACCAATAAAGATATCATGCATCCTCATAAACCATGCATTTTAGGTTCACCAATACCTCTTGACATGAGTAAAAGTGACCCATAATTATCGAGATTCTCCGTTGAGGAGAGATCATAAGTCAAGGAGGGTGGTAACACTCTGTTTTAAAAAGGCAGCGCCTTAAAAATGGAGGGTTATCAAGCTCATGTCAAGAGCGTATTCATTCCATAAATTAATTAGATTAAATATTCATTTTTAGAAAGTGGCTGGTCATCTCTCTGTCCTCACACGCGCAAAGAAGATCAAGAAAATGGAAGCATTGGAAGAGCAAAACAAAAAGCTCACAACCGAGCTTTCACAACTTAAAGACCAAATGGCGCAAATGATGGAACTCATGCGTCATCACAACATCCATGGATCTCATCACAGTGATCATGGGTCCCATCATGAGGGAGAGGAGGAAGAGCATGAAAAAGATCCTCCACACGCTGTACCCCTTGGGGCTGGAATTATGATTAAAGAGCCCGAAGTATCAAAGGAACAATTCCACGCCCTCGAGGATCGGCTAAGGGCTATGGAGGGGCATGATTTTGACATCAAGGATGCCGCCGATATGTGTTTAGTGAGGGACATCCAATTCCCTCCTAAATTTAAAGTGCCGGATTTCCCAAAGTACGTGGGATCGACTTGCCCCAAAAGTCATCTCACCATGTACTGTCGCAAGATGGCCGCATATGCCACAAATGAAAAGCTCTTGATCCACTGCTTTCAAGAGAGCTTAGCTGAAACTGCACTCAACTGGTATATGCAGCTAGATGGAAATCTAGTACATACATGGAGGCAGTTGGCCGACGCCTTTCTCAAGCGCTATAAATACAACATCGACCTAACACCCGATAGGTCTGATCTTCAAGCCTTGAGTAAAAAGAACGATGAATCCTTCAAGGCGTACGCCCAACGTTGGAGGGAGTTGGCGGCACAGATAGAGCCCCCGCTGTCGGATAAGGAGACGGTGTCCTTATTCATCAACTCGTTGACTGGTCCCTATTACGATAAAATGATAGGGAACACAACAACACTCTTCTCGGACATCATCACCATTGGAGAAAGGGTGGAACAAGGACTTAAAAGTGGGAAGCTGGTTAAGCCTTCCCAACCATATGAAGTTAAGAAGGCTTTCGGGAAGAAGAAAGAAGGAGGAGTCAACGCTGTAACCATTTCTCCGTCTTCTTCCGCTTCGAAGTCAGGCAAATCGCAAAACAACTCTGTGAAGAAGTTTGATAAACTTCCGACCACTTATAGCGATCTCCTGCCGAAGCTAGTGGAGGCGCGTCTTATAGCTTACATTCCACCGAAGAAAGTGAATCCACCTTACCCCGATTGGTACAATCCACAAGACAAATGTCTATACCATTCGGGGGCACCGGGGCATTCAACGGAGAATTGCCGAGCTCTCAAGTATAAGGTCCAAGACCTTATCGATGCTGGGTGGGTCACTTTCGATTTGACGGCGCCCGACGTGAGCAAGAATCCTCTACCGCAGCAGGAGTAGAGAGAAGGGCAAGCCATGATAGGGCCCCTCCACATTTTTTCTTTTCTTTTAGGGACTCATGATCAGTACCCGAGATCATGAGGACCTTTTCATGTAAATAAAGGGTTTTGTACAGTTTTACATACATATATCAATAAAGAGGCATTTTTCACACATTATTTTGTTCTATTCTCTCTCTCTCATTAATATTAATAAACTCTAAACCTAAACAGAACCAATAAATAATTATGTCTGTGATTGCTCGCTCTGACCGGGATCCGAAAGCCGAGGGTGAATGGGTTGAGTTGGACAGTGATGAGGAGACCATCTCTCCGGATCTGCAAAGACTGCTAGATCAAGAAGCTCGTCTACTCCAACCGAATCAAGAAGAATTGGAGACCGTTAATTTGGGGCAGGGTCAAGAATTGAAAGAGGTCAACATTGGGACCCGTATCAGTGATGGAATAAAAATGCAATTGATTCAATTGTTGAGGGAATACAAGGACGTATTTGCATGGTCGTACCATGATATGCCCGGTTTGGACTCCAACATCGTCGAACACAAGTTGCCCTTAAAAGAGGGGTTTCGACCCATTAAGCAAAAGCTTCGACGAATCAAGCCCGAATGGTCCTTAAAGATTAAGGAGGAGGTAGAAAAACAATTGGACGCGGGATTCTTGGTTGTATCCCAGTATCCCGAATGGCTGGCTAACATTGTGCCAGTCATCAAAAAGAATGGGAAGGTTAGAGTGTGTGTTGATTATAGGGATTTGAATCGTGCCAGTCCAAAGGACGATTTTCCCTTGCCCCACATCGATACACTTGTGGATCACACCGCCACAAACACACTCTATTCCTTTATGGATGGATACTCGGGGTATAATCAAATCAAGATGAATATAGAAGACCGCGAGAAAACTTCTTTCATTACACCCTGGGGAACTTTCTGCTACAGGGTGATGCCTTTTGGACTTAAAAATGCGGGTGCCACCTACCAACGAGCGATGGTGACGCTATTCCACGATATGATCCACAAAGAAATTGAAGTATACGTGGATGACATGATCGCAAAGTCAAAAGACGAGATGGACCACATCCAATATTTGAGAAAATTATTCAATCGGCTTCGTAAGTATCAGCTTAAGCTAAACCCGGCTAAGTGTACTTTCGGAGTTCGGTCGGGTAAGCTTCTCGGGTTCATCGTCAGTGAAAAAGGCATAGAGGTGGACCCCGATAAAGTAAAGGCAATAATGGAAATGCCTCCTCCTAAAACTGAGAAAGAAATTAGAGGATTCCTCGGCAGGGTGAACTACGTCGCAAGGTTCATCGCACAGTTAACTGACACGTGCAAACCAATATTCAAGCTGTTGCGCAAAAATCATTCCGAAGTTTGGAATGAGAATTGTCAACAAGCTTTCGATAAGATCAAACAGTGCTTGGCCAATCCACCAGTGTTGGTGCCACCTGTCAAGGGAAGACCATTAATCCTCTATCTAACGGTGCTTGATGAGTCCATGGGAGCTGTGCTAGGACAACAAGATGAAACAAAGAAGAAAGAACAAGCCATCTACTACCTGAGCAAAAAGTTCCTTGATTATGAAACCCGCTACACGCCACTAGAAAAGACGTGCTGTGCGTTAGCATGGGCAACACAACGGCTCAGGCAGTATATGATTAGGCATACCACTTGGTTGGTTTCCAAAATGGACCCAATTAAGTACGTGTTCGACAAACCGATAATCACTGGGAAGATTGCCCGATGGCAAGTGCAATTATCAGAATTTGACATCATACATGTCACACAAAAGGCCATCAAGGGTAGCACCCTAGCTGATTACCTAGCACACGGGCCGACCAATGACTATCAATCCCTTCAGGATGATTTCCCCGATGAGGATATAATGTATTTACAACATGAAGATCCTAAGGATGATACATGGACCATGTATTTCGATGGAGCCTCCAACATGCTTGGACAGGGGATTGGAACAGTATTAATCTCCCCGCAAGGAAAGCATATCCCCTTAACGGCAAGACTCAACTTCGACTGTACAAATAACATGGCCGAATACGAGGCTTGCGCGTTAGGAATCCAAGCAGCAATCAACAATGGTATCCTAAAGCTCAAAGTATTTGGAGATTCGGCTTTAGTCATCCACCAACTGCGAGGTGAATGGGAAGTCCGAAATCCTAAGCTGATACCATATGTTGAGCATATCAAAGACCTGATACAATTCTTTCAAACTGTCGTCTTTGAATATATCCCAAGGGAGGAAAATCAGTTCGCTGACGCCCTTGCTACACTATCATCGATGTTCGCCTTGGATAAGGAGCATGAAATGCCCATCATCAATATCCGGCGGCACGATAAGCAAGCGTTCTGCCTACTGATAGATGAAGCTGTTGACGATCATCCATGGTTCCATGACATCAAACAATATCTGTCAAAAGGGGAATATCCTGATATGGCTAGCGATAATGATAAAAAGCATATCCGAAGAAGGGCCATGGGATTTCTGTTGATTGGAGAAACCCTCTACAAAAAGAATTATGACTCGGTCTTGTTGAGGTGCATAGACCAAGTCGAAGCTCAAAATGTAATCAAAGAAATACATGAGGGGGTTTTCGGTACCCATATTCCCGGGCCTGCAATGGCTAAGAAAATCCTCAGAGCAGGATATTATTGGTCGACCATTGAAAGGGATTGTTACCAATACGTCCGGAAATGCCACAAGTGTCAAGCATACGCCGACAACATTCATATCCCACCAACGCCACTCAATGTGTTGGCTTCACCATGGCCATTTGCAATGTGGGGCATGGATGTTATTGGACCCATCGAGCCAAAGGCATCTAATGGACATAGGTTCATTCTTGTAGCCATTGATTATTTCACCAAATGGGTAGAAGCGGCATCGTATGCTCATGTGACCCGAAAGGTGGTAACATCCTTCATCAGAAAGAATATCATATGCAGATACGGTATTCCCGACAAAATCATCACTGATAATGGATCCAATTTGAATAATAAGATGGTGGAAGAACTGTGCAAAGAGTTCAAAATTCAGCACCACAACTCTTCCCCATATCGACCAAAGATGAATGGGGCAGTCGAGGCAGCCAATAAGAATATCAAGAAGATAGTACAAAAGATGGTTGTCTCATTCAAAGACTGGCATGAGATGCTACCCTTCGCTCTCCATGGTTATAGGACTTCAGTACGTACATCCACAGGAGCTACTCCATTCTCCCTTGTTTATGGAATGGAGGCAGTTCTGCCGGTTGAAGTCGAGATACCTTCTCTGAGAGTAATCATGGAAGCAAAACTTTCCGAGGCAGAATGGGTTCAAAGTCGATACGACCAATTGAACCTTATCGAAGAAAAACGACTGAACGCCATATGCCATGGTCAAGCCTACCAAAGGAAGATCAAAAAGGCTTTTGACAAGAAAGTCCATCCTCGAATCTACCATGAGGGAGAGCTGGTGATGAAGAAATTGCTACCAGCTCAAAAGGACAAAATCGGAAAGTGGGCCCCAAATTACGAAGGACCATACGTAGTGAAGCGAGCCTTCTCCGGAGGAGCTTTGATTCTCACAGACATGGACGGAGAAGAACTTCGATACCCAGTCAACGCTGACGTGGTAAAGAAGTATTATGCTTGAAGACGTTGCTTGCATCAGCCCGCTAGGATGAAAACCCAAAAAGGGCATCCTAGGCAAAAGTTAGGGCAAAACGAAAAGCCCGCCAGTACAAGGGTACTAGGCAAAACAAAGGCAAAATTATCCCCGCTAGGACATGTCCTAGGCAAAAATTAGGGGCAAAAGAATAAGATGCAAAAAGTAAAGCAAGCAACGATCACTTGAATCGAAAACTGAAGGGCGGTTCAAGTGATAATCTTCTAGAAGCAAGCGTCTTGCAGCATCTACACTCCTGGCTCAGGCATCTCACCCGAAACAACTAGGGAAACGGGAAGGGCAGCAATCACAGATATAATTGTTTAAGCCAAAAATGTATAGCCCACCTCGGCCAGCCATTCTTCAGAAATTCCCTTTGTAAACCTTTCTGTACAAACATTTGTGAATATCAATAAAGTATCCATTTGTTTCTTTTCTCTCTTGACCATGTGATTATGCCTCTGAATTGGTTTTTCATAAAAATTGTACGAAATTCCATTAATAATCGGTCAATAAAAGAAAATTGGAGGGGTTCCTGTAAAATCCATAATCTCCTGCATAAAGGCTCACAAAATACTCCCTCGCGTCAATGACAGAAAGTCCTCCAAGAAGAAGAGGATAGGGAGAGCCACTCACTTTTCCAAATAAATGAACAAAAATAAAAAATTTTGTATTGCATTTGTGCATCACACACACATTAGTTGCACATTCAAAGACCTTATCATGAGGCAACCGCATAAAATAGAAAAATAGAAAATTGCTTGTGTATGACAGCAGCAAGCAAAATGCAAAGATTCAGAAAATCAACAGCATCATACAGAATAATTAAGCCTGGAGAGGCTTGCCGAAAGAATACTCTCAGAATAACTGAGCCTGGAGAGGCTTGCCGAAAGAATACTCTCAGAATAACTGAGCCTGGAGAGGCTTGCCGAAAGAATACTCTCAGAATAACTGAGCCTGGAGAGGCTTGCCGAAAGAATACTCTCAGAATAATTGAGCCTAGGAGAGGCTTGCCGAAATAATACTCCTACAAAATAACTGAGCCTGGAGAGGCTTGTCGAAATAATACTCTCTCATAATAACTGAATTTAATTTCTTTAGCACTTTTAATTTCTGTACAGCAAAAGCCAAAAACATAAAAAAGGCAAAATACAGAAAAAGCCAAATCAGAAGAAAAGGCAAAATACAGAAAAAGCCGAAAATGAAAAAGGCAAGGATATAGAAAATCCAACAAACAGTTTGTACAGAATAACTGAGCCTGGAGAGGCTTGCCGAAACAATACTCCTCAGTAAACAGAATAATTGAGCCTGGAGAGGCTCGCAGAAATAATACTCCCCAGAAGGAACCTCAACTCATGCTCTTGGATTCAAAATCCCCAGCAAGAACTATCAAGCAAGATCGTCAAAATCTCCAATGGAAGTACGATCTCCCAAGCAGAATATCCAAGTCAAAGGACTTAAACTTCCTCAGTGAAGATAGCTCTCCAACTCAAGTGTTGAGTGAGGCTAAGCCTGTAGAGGCTTCCTAAATAATACTCTGGGATACATAAGATCCCTCATTCCCCAATCGCCTACTCAGAGGCATCCCTGCAAAAAGAGAAAAATCAAAAAAATATCAATAAATATTCCCCAAGCGGAATCCGGCACTCAGCCGAACACTGAACTCCAAATCCCCAGTCGCCTACACAAGAGGCACTCCTTCAAAAGGAAAAATCATAAAAAGATCAATAATCATTCCCCAAGTGGAATATGGCTCTCAGCCAATCATTGAACATCAAGGTGATATGCCTAACAGAAGAGGCTAATCAAAATCAACGACAAAATCCCCCAGTGGATAACAGCCTACACAGAGGCAGCAAAATCAGAAAACCAAAAGAGACACCCGAATAAGGATAACCGGGATACTCCACCAAACGTCGAAAGGACGTCAGCCAATCATAAGGCACCGCTCACATCAGAAAGAGCATCTTTGTGTCTGCACCCCAAAGGAATCAGAAATTCCCCAGTGGGCACCAACTACGCAATGGAAAGTTGGGACACAAGAACCTATGAGTAACTGCACATCCCCTAGACGGATCCCTGCGTTATCCAGCCCTCAGTGGCACAAAAATCGAAAAACAACCGTCGAAGCAGCATTGTGGACTGTGGAGACAAAATCATCACAAATCCCTGGAAAGGAGATATTCACGCTACCCCGTCGTCACAAACACGGAGGTATGCAGCTTCCGGCTCGAGCAATGAGCGAAGCTATCTCTGGAAAGGAGGTACTCACTGCTTACCGTTGTCACAAGGGTACTTAGCTTCCGGCTCGAACAAAGAGTGAAGCTAAGCCTGGAGAGGCGGTACTCACAGCTTCCAGCTTGGGCAGCAAGCAAAGCAAAGCCTGGAGAGGCGAAACTCACACTGCTCACCGTCGTCACAAAGGTGCTTAGTTTCCGGCTCGAACAAAGAGCGAGACTAAGCCTGGAGAGGCGAAACTCACACTGCTCACCGTCGTCACAAAGGTGCTTAGTTTCCGGCTCGAACAAAGAGCGAGACTAAGCCTGGAGAGGCAAAACTCACACTGCTACCGTTGTCACAAGGGTACTTAGCTTCCGGCTCGAACAAAAGAGTGAAGCTAAGCCTGGAGAGGCGGTACTCACAGCTTCCAGCTTGGGCAGCAAGCAAAGCAAAACCTGGAGAGGCTACTCGACAATTTTCCACCGGAAGACGCTACAAGTCAGAAGGTCGACGCATCACCCGGACAATTGGGTCAACTCCTTTACTTGTCAGCCGGTACACCAAAAGGCCGTCCGACTAAGTAAAGGGGGGGCAGCTGTAGACCCCTAAAATTGTCCGGGTCGGAAATAAAGCTTGAAGACTCTCGAAGACTGAAGGAAGATCAGCCAGAAGGACTCCTGGAAGGCCCTTGGAGGGTTCTCTGTAGGTCTAGAGGTCTTAGAATAGCTCAAAATAAGGAAGTGGAGGGAATGAAGCCCAATACGGCCGTACTGAACTTAATACGGCCGTATTGAAGCTTCAATACGGCCGCAGTGAACTCAATACGGCGTATTGAAGTTTCTGAAACTTCAATACGGCCGTACTGAAATCAATACGGCCGTATTGAAGCTTCAATACAGCCGCAGTGAACTCAATACGGGCGCATTGAAATTTCTGAATTTCAATACGGCCGTATTGAACTCAATACGACCGTATTGAAGTTCAAAAATTTCAATACGGCCGTATTGCTCCTGTAGGCCGTATTGCGCCTATTCCCTATAAATATGACGTCAATTGGACGTCATTCCACACTTGGAGACTCAGTTTTGACTCCCTCCTTGAGTATTCTGGGGTTTTTGAGCAGTGTTCTGCCCTAGAAATCTCTCTGGGAGTCGATCCGACGAAGTTCTGGAATTCCGAGCACTTAGCTTGGAGATTCGAACCTAGTCGAAGGGAAATCCTCCGGATTTCCATAGTCAAAATTTTATAGGAGAGAGCGAGCGAGCTTGTAGAGCGAGGGAACGCCAAAAAGCTTCCCAGTTTTACTCAATATATAAAAGCACGCTTCAAGAGGTTTCTTCTTAAATCCTTCCTTTTACTGCTTTCTGTGTGCATATTTAAACTGTCATCATGTAGATAGTTAATTTATAATCGCTTATAATAAATAGGGGTAATTTAGTAATTTTACGCTATTATTTTAGAAATAATCTGTCATAGGGAACCCGAAAGGGGCGCTGTGGGGTGCTAACACCTTTCCCACGCGTAACCGACTCCCTTACCCAACTCTGGTTGTAATGGCCGAAGTTGATTTATAAAATCAATTGCCTTATCCCTTTTTCCAATGTTTTGAGTAAAACATTGGTGGCGACTCCATGAACCCTTCATTTTTACGAAAACCACTAATCCATGGAGGGTCCCGCTTGGGATTAATATGGATTGGTGAATCATTTTAATAAAATTGCTCGTTTGACGAGGTCTCAGTTTGAGAATAAGTCATTCTAGCAAACCATATTTTTTAGACAAATAAACGAGTCCAACCATCATTCGCGAATGCCGAAAGCCCGTTTGGGCCGGTGGCGACAGGAGTCACCACCAATGTTTTGCTCAAAACATTGGAAAAATAAAAGGTTTTCAAAAGTCCAATAATTGTCTTAACAACCAAAATTGGGTTCGAGGGTCGGTTACGTGTAGGGAAGGTATTAAGCACCCCAAGGCACCTTAAATTGGTACCCTTATGATGAAATTAATACGATAAGAATTAATAAATTAAATACTAAATCCCTTTTTATTAACAGTTATTTACATACTTGAAATTTAAATTACACGGTTACTTTCGAAACGTCTACATGATGATTGTTGGTTTATGATAGTGTTTATCAAAGTGAGGTAGATAAGGGAGAGAAAATAATATTAATTGAAATACCTCATAATTGAGCTCTTATTAGATCTTCAAACTTGGGGCTCGAAAGTTGCTTTTCGGCTACCTTTCACACTACAAGATTCCTCACAAGATCTCAAGAAATACATAAAAAAGAGGGGAGGAGAGAAATTTTGAGTTATATGGAGTCCTATATGAATTTTTCTGACCCTTGGAGCAGTGCCTAAGTCTACTATTTATAGACTTCAGAACTGACCAGAACGGCTCATTCTGAATTTGAAACAGCCCATTCTGGTTCATTTCGTTATGAGTTAAATTTGAACCTGGAATGGCTCGTTCTGATGACAAAATGCCCGTTCCAGATTTGAACTTGTCTTATAACAAATTGCCATGGAACGAGCCATTTTTACCCGTTCTCAACTACGACTTTTAGTTATTTAGTAGTTTAGAATGGCCTGTTCTAGTTTAGGAACGGTCCGTTCCGGCTTGGGAATGACCCGTTCTAGTTTTAGAATATCTCGTTCTGGGCTACTAAGCCAAATTTGTTGGGCTTCAAGCCCTTTTGTTGTCATAGGGTGTTGTTTCCATGCTTTGGGAGCTCCTTCCTTTCATGATAGAAGTACATTTCCTTGTTTACGGGCTTAGACAAAATTAGGTGTCTACAAAGAGTTGGATTTGTCCTCTGAGTATTCGCCCAGTAGTGGGGGTTCGACCAATTTTGCTAAGGTCAAGATGTCCAAAGATTAATCACGACGTCTTTCTGTGGGCAATGTTACAGACACATCGGGTAGTGCATTAGGGCCATGTAAGGTTCCTGTTTATGAGTAGGTTGACGGTGAAGTGGCGGTCTATTACTCGCATTTTTAGGAGAGGGCCATTGTGGAGTGTTTGTTGGAGACATGTCAATTGGCTCATTGGGAGAATACTAATCCTTATCTAATAGTCCTCTGTCATTATAAGGCTAAGGGTCCCAACAAGGCTAATTGGGTCTTTCTCCAGAAGCAAGGAGACCAAGGGTATTTCTTCTACATGTATGAGTGCCTTTTTAAGGACCTCGAAGTGTCTCTACCCTTTGAAGATTTTCAAATGGGTGTGTTTCTAGTTCTCAACGTGGCTCCAACTTAGTTGCACCAAAATGGATGGGCGGCCATGCAAGCATTCCGGGTGCTTTGTAAATGTCATTATATTGGGCCAAGTGTCGGGCTATTCTTACACTTATTTTATGCATGGCCTTCCAATAAGATGGTGAAATGGATGTCATTAATAAGGCATGTTGAGCAACCTATTTTTAAGTCGTTTACATCTTCCTTTAAAGGGTTTAAGGCTGGATTTGTAAAAGTGATGATATATCTGATGGTTAGATGTAATCAGTTTTATGATAACAAAGGGAGTCCATTCTTCCCTTTTTATTGGACCCGGGTGCCTAGAAAGTATGACGAGTTTTCGGTAGAGATGCTGAGTAAGCAAGAAGTTTTATCGTTGTCCTTTTTAAAGACTCTACCCCAAGAGATTTTGACTATTTTTTTGGTTCTGTTACCAAAATCTACTCGGCCTCGATTTGATTTAGAGGGTATGTGTTTGTGCTATTTTATTTTGGATTTCCTGTTAATTGATTTGTCACTATGCTTTCTTTTCAAGCTGGATGGTGCAAAGAGAATTAGGTCTCTCCTATCGACAAACAGTTCGCAATTGGGCACCCCCAATACCTTCACTGAAGATCATCAGAGCGTGGCAGTAGAGAGTACTCTTGTTGCTGAGGCACACGTTCCCTGATAAGACTCCATCCTTCCCGACCCTTATGGTAAAAAGAAGAAGAGGGATAAGGGCAAGAAGAAGGTGGATGCTAGTGCGTTGGATGGTTCTCGTTCAAAACATAGGCAGATTGAAAGTTCACGCATAGATTTGGCCATCCCTTCAGCGATCGTGGCTCAGGACTTCTTGGTCACGGAGATTTGGCCTTCAAAGATGTTAGCTCCAGACCTGCTATCTTCCTAGGGCCATCGCATGTTGGAGTCCACCTCCCCTTCAACTCAATGGGCCATGGCGTGCGAACTTCAAGTTCATGCGACGATGATTCTTCACAAACTCCCCCTAGAGCCGATCGTCAATTCCAATAGTTTGAAGAACTCACTGGAGGAGACTAGGACTACCCTCCAGCATTTTCTCCAGGTGCACGAGACCACCTCCAATGAGAAGCTACAACTCAAGGCAGAGGTGGCTTGATTGAAAGAGACTCTTAACAATATGGAAGGTGAGACCATTACTGCCGAGGATGTTGAGAAAATGCGGCTAGCCCAGCTAACGGAGGCTTTGGAGCGGGAGGCCAAGGCGAAGGCCGACATAGATTTCACTATGCAAGATCTTCGCATTGAGTGCGAAACAAAATCATCCATGAGCAAGAGGCCGGCTTCAATCACGCCGTTCGTCAGGCTACCTACTTTTGTAGTGTCCCTCCCACCTTCACCTTTGAGGTGAATCAGGATTTTTATCAGGGAGTTTACATGGAGTACAACGATATGCCTGACAACATCGAGTTGAACAAAGTGGGCCCCTCCCGTGCTGCGACACCCGAGGACCCTAGAACTACCATTTAGGATGATGAAGATACCCAAGGAGATCAGGAAGAGCAGACCAGGGGTGAGGACTAGGTTCTCGAGGTGGTTGATGTTTTTTTCTTTAGTAAATGAAGGGGTTGGGCACTTTTTGTAGTTAAGTTGGGGATACACTTTTGTATTTGTCCAAGGCCCTTCTATTTTAGATGTACTTGTACTTGGGGTCGATAATGCTCATTTTTTATTGGTTCTTAATACAACTTATAAGGTTCTTTTCTCGACATCTGATACTGGCTGTCTCTTTTCAATAGTCTTTTGTTTTTGAATCAATCTTGCAACATATGGTCTGTTGCATTCATTTTGGTGAACTTTGATGCGACCTAAGCCGAATGTGGTCACTTTGGAGGGAATTATTCATCCTTGACCATATGGGTATACTTGGGAGTTAAATCTACCTTGGGAGGGAAGTTAATGTTCATCCTTGACCGAGTGTGTAATACTCGGGAGGGAAATGATTCAACCTTGGCCAAGTCTAGGAACTTGGGAGGGAAGTTAATGTTCATCCTTGATCGAGTGGGTAGTACTCGGGAGGGAAATGATTCAACCTTGGCCAAGTGTGGGAACTTGGGAGGGAAGGTAATGTTCATCCTTGACCAAGTGTGTAGTACTTAAGAGGGAAATGATTCAACCTTGGCCAAGTATGGGAACCTGGGAGGGAAGTTAATGTTCATCCTTGACTAAGTATCTAATACTCGGGGGGGAAATGATTCAACCTTGGCAAAGTGTGGGAACTTGGGAGGGAAGTTAATTTAATCAGATTAATATGGATGTAAAGGAGATCTTTGAACTGAAACATGACTTTCAATAATTTGGTGCCTCATTAAAAGCCTCTCCAGTAAAACCTCTTTTACATTTTCTTTTAAGAGGATAAAACCCGGGGTAGGAAAAGAGTGCACTTATGTATACAAAAAATTTCATCTATAATAGTGTTTTAAATGGGAGGCATTCCATGTTTATGGGATAATTTTTCCCAAGAGTTCTTCAAGGTTGTACACCCCATTCTTTAAATTGTGCAACACCCGAAATGGATCGTCCCAATTGGGAGCTAGCTTGCCTTGTGCTCGATTCTTTCTTGCTTCTCCTATGACTCTCCAAACTAAGTCCCCTGGTTGGAATTCTCGTTGTTTAACCTTAGTCATGAAATGTCGAGCTAGCCTTGTTCGGCATGCTTACATGTTGATTAGGGCTTTGTCCTTTACTTCATCCACGAGGTTGAGTTCTACACTCAACGCTTATTCATTGTTGTCTTTATTGAATTGTTGTCGTCTTAGTGAAGGTTCACCAATTTTGACCGGTATCATGGCGTATGTTTCATATGTTAGTCAAAAAGGGGTTTCTTTGGTGGCAGATTAGGGGGTACACCTATATGCCCACAATATTTCTGGAAAGTGCTTTGACCAATCTCCTTTAGCCTGTTCTAGCCTTCTTCTTAGTTCTTTCAATATGACCTTGTTTGCCGATTTGGCTTTCCTATTACTTTGGGCATGCTCGACGGATGTCATTTTGTGTTTGATGTGTAACCTATCCAGGAATTCATTGAAACGCTGATATGTAAACTACAAGCCATTATATGTAATCAGAGCATAGGAAATGCCTAATTGAGTGACAATGTTCTTCCATACGAACTTCTGGATGTTGTTGGCTGAGATGGTGGCCAATGGCTCTGCTTTGATCCATTTGGTGAAGTGGTCTACTGGTATAAGAAGGAACTTCACTTGTCCTTTGGCGAAGGGAAACGGTTCTAAGATGTTCATTCCCCATATGGTGAATGGCCATGGTGTTGTAATGAAGTGTAACTCCTCTACCGACTGATGTATCAATGGTCCATGCAATTGACATGGCTAGCATCTTTGTATGAAATCGGCCTATTCTGTGGCAACTGTAGGCCAATAATACCCAGCTCTTAGAACCTTCGCTGCCATAGTTCATCCTTCAGCATGTGTACCACATATACCCTCATGAATTTCCCTAAGGACGTATTGAGCTTGTTTAGGGGCAAGACATTTGAGCAAAGGGATTGAGACACCTTTTTTGTATACTTTGCTAGATATTAGGGTGTACCTAACTTCCTTAACACATACCTTTTTTGCCTCCATTGAGTTTTTTAGTAAGCTTCTTGTAGTGAGGTAGGTTATGATGTCAATTGTCCAATTTTTTGGAGCTTTTTCTGCTTATAGACAGTCATGGTTTGCGATGCTTGGCACCATTATTTCTTATTCAATTACACTACGCAACTAACTTGTCATTTTGCTGTAAGCCAATTTAGCCAATTAGTCAACTCTTGCGTTTAGTTCTCAGGGGGGTGTGATGCACTGGTACTTTTTCAAAACTTGCCTTTATCTTTTTAAAAGCATGATAATATTGGAGTAAGATGTGATCTTTGACTTGAAAGGTATCATTAACCTGTTTAGTCACGATTTGTGAGTCACTCCAACAAACGATTTTAGTGATCCCGAGTTCCCTAGCTAAGCAAAATCTGGCCAACAAAGCATCATATTTGGCTTGATTATTGGAGGTCTTGAAACCAAACCTTACTGATTATTCTACGATAGTCTTCTTGAGGCCTTCGAGGATGATCCCTGCCCCACTGCCCTACTAGTTGGAGGAACCATCAACATGCATCGTCCGAGTGGGAACTAGTGGTAGCTCTTCTGTGTGAAATTCATTAATGAAATATGCGATGCTCTAAGCTTTGCTTGGTCCTCTTGCTTCAAAGCAAATGTCGAATTGGGACAATTATATTGACCAGGCAACCATCCTCCCCATGAGTTTGGGTTTTTGTAGAATTTTGGCTATCGAATTGTTCGTTCTTACCACCACTCTATGGCTTTGGAAGTAATGACAGAGTCGATAGGCCGTTTACACGAGGGCTAGTGTTGTCTTCTCAAGGAGCTGGTATCGCATTTCGACCTCTTGGAGAAGTTAGCTAACAAAGTATATTGGTCGTTGTTCTTCTTTTTCCTGTACTAGTGCGACATTGACAGCTTTGTCTGAGATGGAAAGGTAGATGATCAGATCCAAGCTAGGGTCTAGTTTCGCCAGAAGTGGTGGCGTAGTGAGCATGGTCTGGAATTCTAGGAATGCTGATTCACATTCTTTGATCGACTGGAATTTGTGGCCTTTTTTTATTAGTTGTATGATGGGTCATGATTTGTCATCCATACGAGGTAGAAAGCGTGACAACAATGCTACTGCCCTGTCAATCGCTGTACTTCCTTTACGTTGCAAGGGCTTCTCATGTCAATGATGGTTTGGAACTTGTCAGGGTTGGCTTGTATCCCGCTTTTGGAAAGCATGAAGCCTAGAAATTTGCCTTCAGTGACTCCGAAGGTGCATTTGTGATGGAATCACACTAAGGCCAAGAATACCAAGAGGTGATATTTGGAAAGAGGCAAGAGGAATGTGTTAGTTTTGACAACCCTAAGAGGAGTGGGCCTACTTTTGGGCCTTAGCTCTTACGTTTTTATTAGCATAAAATTTATTCCTATTTTTCCCTTATCTTTAAATTTCCCATTTTCACCCTTGTATTTTGTGATGGAGACCTCCCTTCCATGGATGATTTTGTCTCCTTGAAGAAGGTCACCTTGCCCAAGGATCTAGGCTCACCAAAGGTCAAGAAATGGGACGTTTAAGGTGGAGAAGGGAATTTGGGCGTGAGAGAGTAAAAGTGGGCGGAAGTGTATGGTTGCTCAAGATAGGTTGGCTCACTCCAAGATGAAGATGGAGACCACTCTAGGGTTTCACTCTCCAAGGGTGGAGAATGAAGTAGGTTAGCCGAATTAACCTAGTGACTAAGGATGGGATTTTGAGGCATAAAATGCTCAGTCAATATCATATAATCCAAAGTACTTACAAAGTATGGTGCCTTGGGTATTTATAGGAGTGGGAGGCATCTAGGGTTGCATTTAGGGTGCCTTGGCCGAAATTCACCTTGCCAAATGCACACCAAATGAAACCTAAATTAACCCTAGATGCAACTTGGTGGCCAAGGATAGAATCTTTGGGTTTAGTTAGGCTACATTTAGGTGCATGATAAGACCATGCAACCTTTGCCCTCCACTTGGGCTTAAGCCTTTCTAAGTCCAAAAATAGGTCCAAAGCTACCAAAAAAAATGAGTCACCCTCCTAATTAAAACCCTAGCCCAAAAATTAAAATCCAATTATCTAAAGCACCCCATAATATAAGGGTAAAATGAGAAATACAAAAGAAAATAAGTCTTATGACTAAGATACCCCAAAATACAAGGGTAAAATTGGAAATACAAATAAAATAAATTCTATGACTAAAATACCCCAAAGTACGAGGGTAAAATAGGAATAAAACAATAAAATCCTACACTACTCACAATGGGCCTAGGAGATGGATCAATACTCCATATTTATGATGATTATAGCTCATGGCATGCTATTTCCTTCATCTTCCTCCATTCTCCTAGCTATGGACCATTTGATGGGTCCCACATGAAGTTCCAAGGATGGTCCTCCATCATCTCCTCCTTCTTGAGAAGGATTTGACCTCAAATCGTTAAGCTCTTATATTCCATTGGTCCTTCAAAAGATGTGAGACCACAATTAGGAAAGTAAAATACTAAAACTTAGCTATGCAATCCTTAAGTACACAATTTGTTGAATGAAAGTGCTAGGGGGATTGAGGGAGCCAAAGAGGCATCACCAACCAAGCAAATTTTGATAAAGTTATTGACCCATGCAATTCATTCACCAAATCATCTATCTTAGGGATTGGGTGCCTTTTATTCAATGATGGCTTTTATAAAAGGTGCTCATCCTCCATTGCCATCTTTATTTGGCACCAAAAGAATGAGGATGACACAAGGGTTAAGGTTTTCTTGTACCTAGCCCTTCTTTCTCTCCAAAGGGAGAATTCTTTTCTTTTCTTTTCTTTTTGTTTTTTTTTTATTTTCTCTTCTTCATCTTTCTTGGCTTTCAATTTGAGTTGGTCCTCATTCACTTGAGAAAGTGATAGAGGACACCACACAAATTTCTTAACCAAGTGTTGGAAACTTATTTTATTGGTGAGGCCATCATGGATTGTTTTTTTGTCAAATTGCCATGGCCTCCCAAGCAAGACATGACTAACCTCCAATGGCACTATGTCACACAAAACTTCTTTTTTATATTTGCCAATGGAGATTGGTATGCTTGCTTGTTGGTTAACTACAGTACCTCTTTCCTCATTGATCCATTGCATTCTATAAGGTTTAGGATGAGGTTTTGTAGTCAAGGCTAACTTATCAACCAATTTAGTACTACAATAATTTGAAGTAGACCCACCATCTACAATGAGAGAACAAGTGTTTTCTAGAACCTTGCATTTTGTTTGAAACAAGTTCTCTCTTTGAGATTGGTCAAGGTCACTAGGTTGATTGTTAAGAAGCCTTCTAACCAATAGTAAGTCTCCTTCACAAGGTAAAATTTCTTCCTCGGAATCTATGGCTTCTTCTTCACTACTAGAGGAAGATGAAGTAGCTTCATCAAGGCTACTATAGTGGTCTTGGGCTTTTAAAACCATATTTTTCTTTGTAGGACATTGGGAAGCAATATGTCCTCTTCCAAGACACTTGAATCACTTGATTTCACTTGACTTAGACTCTTTGGAAGGTGCTTTAAAAGATGATTTTTCTTTTTCTTTTTCTTCTTTGGGATAAGGTAGGGAAGAGCGGCCCTCCTTCTTAAAACTCTTGGAATAAGAGGGAGTAAATTCCTTTCGAAAAGATTTTCTCTTAAGTTGATTCTCCACTCTTGAACAAAGTTGAACTAGTTCATTTAAATCCCTATAAGGCAAAAGTTCAACTTTGTTTCTTATCTCAAGATTAAGACCACTTTGAAATCTAGAGATTGTGGTCCTCTCTTCCTCCCTAATCCCAGCCCTCATCATTAGAAACTCCATAGATTTCCTATATTCTTCCACACTAGATGACCCTTGTTTCAATCTTTGTAGCTTGTCCATAAGCTCACGATCATAGTATGGAGGAATATGCCTCCTTCTCAAGGCACTACGGAGCTCATTCCAATATTGAATTGGGGGCTCATGGTTTATTCTTCTTTCCTTTTCTAAGGAGGTCCACCAATACATGGCATGCCTTTGGAAGCTAAGGGTTGCCAAAGAAACCTTTATCTCTTCACTCACTCCATGGAAAGAAAATAATTGTTCTACGTTCTTCTCCCAATCCAAATAATTTTCAACATTGCCTTTGCCATGGAATGGGGGAAGAGTGATGTTTGGTTCTTTATTGGAAGACTCCCTATGTCTTGGGGGCCTTTGATAGTAATCATCATTGTGATGACTACTATAGAAGATATCACTTGGAGGTTGGGTATGATGCCCTTCCTCCTCATGAACACTTGAGGGTATTCTAACCCCTTTGCCTTTTGATGATTTAGGGGAAGAGACTCTTGGTCTTGAGCCACTAGCCTCTCCTCCCACAAATAACCTAGTAAACAACCTTTTTATTTCTTCATTATTTTTCTCATTTTATTTTTCTATTTTTCTTAACTCTTCCTCTCTCTTTATATTTTTTCCTCTTTTTTTCTCAAGTATTCTTTTAATTGTCTAAGTTCATCCCTAACACTAGACCTAGTACTACAAGATTTATGACCATGTACACTAGAATGATCACTCATCTTTGATCAAGAAAAGATTTTCATAAATTAAGTTCAAAAGATTGGCACAAAAAGGTTTTCACAAAGAGTGAGCGATAAAAAGGTTTTTCCCAAAAAAGGTTTTCAAGGCGCAAGATTGGTATGAAAAGGCCTAAGTGCACAAAGTGAACTATCAAGGGAGGTGGACTACTAAGAATCACTTAAAAACCAAGCCTTTTCAAGTATAAATCACTAAGCCTTTTTAAACTTTTCTCACAAAAACAATTTTCACAAGACTAAGGTGTGTGTGTGCACGGACCCTTAGTAGGCAAATGTAGCCTTCTAACGCAATAAATAGGTAAAAATAAAGTCCTAAGCAATTATACTACTAAAGCTATAAAACATGCAAAGGAAAGCACTTAAAGCATATGCTAGTCGGTTTTCCTAAGTGAAGGTTTTCAAATCACCTTCAACTAAACGAACTAACACAAAAAATGAAGAGGTTTAAAAAATGGCCAATTACAAACCAAAATAAAGAAACAAGGCCCAAATACAATGGCCCAAAAGAAATCAAGAAAAAATTAAGAAGAAAAGAAAATTAGGTCTTCAACTCCTCCAAGTGGGTTCCTTCACAATGAACAAACATAGGTTACACCTCTCCAAGTGTTTAAGCACTCCTTTTGGTAGTGGAAATCCCTCCAAAGGACTAGGTATAGGTTCGTTTCACTTCTCCACTCAAATCCACCAAAGGTTTGCTAGTTGGCTAGATAGGTTCTTTACCTACATTCAAAATTAAACCAACCCAAGAGCAAGAGTCCAAGAAATAAAAAATGAAAATGCACAATTAGGAAAGGCTAAACTCAGAGAGAATAGATGGAGACAAACAAAAGAGGCCAAAGAAATGAAAAACTAAAATTAAGACACAATTAAAAAGGAAGCACACAAAAGAATAGTCTTAGAATGGATCTAGAATATATTAGTGTTTAGTCCACTTTGATTAAGTCATTTATGAATTCGGTCCAGCCACTCCTAAGGTCTCAAAATAGGTTAAAAAATGTGACAAGTCCAACTCCAAAAGCATAGGTATTGGTCCAAGTCCACAAGTCTAGCAACAAGTCCTTTTTGGTCCAATTTTTTTTTCTTTTTTTTTTTTCACATCAACTTTGTTTTAAAGTTCAGGCCTTTTTTTTGTTGCTTGGGTTTTGCACTTGTGGGTTGAGAAGAAATTAGGTTAAACTTAGGAGAAGGAGATGAGAACAAGTGGCGTGTTCTTAGTGGTCTTTTTAGGGAATCTTTTGGGTGGAACTGGTTTTGTACTTTTAGCACAAGTTGTTATGCATCAAATTTTCAGCACACCTCTTAGATTCTTTTAGGGTTTTTCAATCAACAAAAATTAGACTAAATCAAGTGGAAATGCAAGGAAGTGGGGCGGCAATGCATGTGCAAGGAAGCATTTTACACATGGATAGTCAAAAATACATGGAACATGCTAGGACTAAATAGCATGCATGAATGACTCCTAGATGGCTTCTATATGTCACACCCACTTTGTATTATGCAACATGGTATTTTTGGTTCATGTATTCATGCAAGTTGTTTGGCATACATACATGGAATTTTGTAGACAAAATATAGGAAACAAGACTTGACAAAACTTAAAAAGATTCAAAAAAAAAAAAAAAACATGTTCATCATGTTCTTATGAGACTCAAACCTAAAAATGGAAAAGCATGGATATCACCTAATCAAGGAAACCTAAAAATGTTCAAGGAAGGTTCACAAGATACAAAATATGAACCCTAAAATATTCAGCCACACAAAGAAAGACAAGAAGAAGACAATGACCGAATAGAGAAAAAAGAAAACAAGACTAGATGTTACCCTTGATGAACCTTGGCTCTAGATACCACATGATGGAGACCTCCCTTCCATGGATGATTTTGGCTCCTTGAAGAAGGTCACCTTGCCCAAAGATCTAGGCTCACCAAAGGTCAAGAAATGGGACGTTTAAGGTGGAGAAGGGAATTTGGGCGTGAAAGAGTAAAAGTGGGCGGAAGTGTATGGTTTCTCAAGATAGGTTGGCTCACTCCAAGGTGAAGATGGAGGCCACTCTAGGGTTTCACTCTCCAAGGGTGGAGAATGAAGTAGGTTAGCCGAATTAACCTAGTGACTAAGGATGGGATTTTGAGGCATAAAATGCTCAGTCAATATCATATAGTCCAAAGTACTTACAAGGTGTGGTGCCTTGGGTATTTATAGGAGTGGGAGGCATCTAGGGTTGCATTTAGGTTGCCTTGGCCGAAATTCACCTTGCCAAATGCACACCAAATGAAACCTAAATTAACCCTAGATGCAACTTGGTGGCCAAGGATGGAATCTTTAGGTTTAGTTAGGCTACATCTAGGTGCATAATAAGACCATGCAACCTTTTCCCTCCACTTGGGCCTAAGCCTTTCTAAGTCCAAAAATAGGTCCAAAGCTACCAAAAAAATACGTCACCCTCCTAATTAAAACCCTAGCCCAAAAATTAAAACCCTATTATCTAAAGCACCCCATAATACAAGGGTAAAATAGGAAATACAAAAGAAAATAAGTCTTATGACTAAGATACCCCAAAATACAAGGGTAAAATTGGAAATACAAATAAAATAAATTTTATGACTAAAATACCCCAAAGTACAAGGGTAAAATAGGAATAAAACAATAAAATCCTACACTACTCACAATAGGCCTAAGAGATGGATCAATACTCCATATTTATGATGAGTATAGCTCTTGGCATGCTATCTCCTTCATCTTCCTCCATTCTCCTAGCTATGGACCATTTGATGGGTCCCACATGAAGTTCCAAGGATGGTCCTCCATCATTTTGGGTATCTTAGACATAGTATTTATTTTACTTGTATTTCCCATTTTACCCTTGTATTTTAGGGTATCTTAGTCATAGGATTTATTTTCTTTTGTATTTCCCATTTTACCCTTGTATTATGGGGTGCTTTAGATCATAAGTTTTTAATTTTGGGCTAAGGTATTTAATTAGGGAGCTAGACGCATTTTTGGTGGTGTTTGGACCTATTTTTGGACTTAGAAAGGCTTAGGCCCAAGTGGAGGGCAAAGATTGCATGGTCTTATCATGCACCTAGATGTAGCCTAACTAAACCCAAAGATTTCATCCTTGGCCACCAAGTTGCATCTAGGGTTAATTTGGGTTTCATTTGGTGTGCATTTGGCATTGTAAATTTTGGCCAATGCAACCCTAAATGCAACCTTAGATGTCTCCCGCTCCTATAAATACCCTAGGCACCACACCTTGTAAATACTTTGGATGCTAAATATAAAGAGAGCCTTTAAGCCTTTATATCATTCCTTAGTCACCCTTGGCTAATTCGGCCACCACCCTCCCATCTCCACCTTGAGAGAAACAACCCTAGAAGTGGCCTTCATCATCATGAAGTGAGCCAACCCTAGAGTACTCTCCTCAAGCATTTCCTCAAACACCTTCTACCCAACCTCCAAAGACTTCCATTTCTGCCCCATTCCTCCATTAAAACACCCCTTGAGGAACTTTGATCCAAGGAGTTCAAGCATCCCTTGCCATTGTTCAAAATTCCTTCTTCAATGGAAGCAAGGATGCCATCAATTTGGCCAGACTCAACCACATGAGATGCTTCTTAATCTCTCTAAATATTTCTTTAAGGTTGTCAACATGTGTGACAACAAACCCTGATTTTATCACCATGTCATCGACATATACCTCGAGACAAGTTCCAATTTGGTTTTTAAAAATTTTATCTCAGTCGTTGATAAGTGGCCCCGACATTTTGTAGGCCAAAGGGCATGACTTTGTAACAAAAATTGGCTGATTCTGTCATGAAGGCAATTTTAGCCTCATCTAGGGGGTACATAAGGATCTGATTATATCTTGAATAAGCATCTAGGAAGCTAAGAATTCAGTACCTCGTGACTCCGTCTACCAGTGCATCAATGTGTGGCAGGGGTAGGCATCTTTTGGACAAGCTTTGTTCAAATTTGTATAATCTGTGCACATCTGCCATTTACCATTTGCCTTCTTTACCATAACCACGTTGGCCAACCATGTGGTGTAGCGGACTTCCCTGATGGATCCTACATTTAGTAGTTTTGTTGTTTCTTTTTTTATGGTTTAGGCTCGTCCCCCCTATTTTCCTTTTATTTTGGGCGATGGGTTTGGTATCTCGACATGTGGAGAGTCGATGGCAATGAAAGTGTGGATCGATGCCGGGAATATCCATCGCGGTCCATGCAAAAAGGTCAGCGTTCTGAATTAAAACCTTCTTGATGGTATCACTTTTAGATTTTGTTAATTGGGAACCCAAGTAAGTGACTTGCTCTTTGTCCTTTTTAAGCTGAAAGGGGATGGTTATTTCAACTGGTTCGACTCTATGATCATCGTCTAATTAGGGATCGAGTTCTAGATCCTTGACTTTGTTCACTTGACGATGTGTACCAATGACATTGGCATCATTGGAGTGTATGGGTAATGGATGCAACCTTAGGCTTGCAAAATAACATTCCAGAGTTGTCTTCTAGTCAGCGCGTATCCCTCCAGATTTCGATGGGAATTTCATGGCCAAGTGCAGGGTTAATATAATTGCACGCAACCTATTCAATGAAGACCTCCCGAGGAGGATGTTATAAGAGATACTAGCATGCATTACCACGTATCGCACCTTGATGAGTCGCCCTTCTTGTCCCAACCCAAAATAGGTATAGAGGCCAATGGTTCCTCTTGTATCAACCCTCTCCCTTGAGAATTCGACAAGGGGTTCGTGGTATGGCATTAGCTCCTCTTCAGAATACCAAGTTGTTCAAATGTTTTGCAGTACAAAATATCTGTCAAGCTCCCCTGATTGATCAAGGTTTTTCTAACTAGGCAATTATTGATTTCAAAACTGATCACCACAAGGTCATATTGCACTGGGTCGATCCCGTAGAAGTCCCTATTGGTAAACATGATGGGCGGTATAGGAACCAAATCTGTTCGGGAGATCATGTTCACCGATTTGATGACCCGTAGATGTCTCTTATGGGTCGAGGAGGTTCCTCCCCCTACAAATCCCCCTGCAATTGTGTTGATTATCCTTCACGATGGGTCATTATGTCGGTGACCATCCGGTCGTTCTTGAGACCTGCTTCGTTGCTTCTGCTTGAACGTCGCTGGTTCTCTATCTTATCTTTCTCAGGACAAAACTTTAGGGCCTGGTTGATGGTCCTTCCTATTTATGCCATGGGTTTGCACAAGGTTCTGGAGGTGTCCTATTTTCACTGTCCTCAATACGATCCTGGAGAGATGTGCATTCTTCAGTATTATGGCCTCTATTTTTGTGAAACTAACAAGTTTTTGTCTTGTCTGCCTTTAGTGGTGTCATTGCGCGATGTGGTATCGATATAATCTCCGTGGCTAGGGCTTGTTCTAACACCCGAGCTCGACTAGCATTAAGTAGAGTAGACTACGCGTATTTGGGTCCTTGGGCTACCCTTTCTCGATCTGCGATGTCATTCAAGCGAGATCTACTCGGTGTTCTATTTCCACCTCCCTTTTGCCTAGTGCTAGTTCGACCCATGTCTAGTTTTGAAACTTGGCCAGTTCCTCCATCTGCATGTATTTGGTGGCTCTTTAGCGCATGTCATCCAAATCAATTGGTGGCTTTTTGCATATACTGTTCACGAAAGGCCCCGGCCCCAATGTCGTGGTGACGTGGTGCATTGCAATAGCAAGATCTAGGTCTTTAATGGCTAGTGTTGTTTTCCTGAATCGCTCCATAAAGGCTCTCAAGGATTCTTTCTTCTCTTGGCAAATGTTAACTAAGGCTATAGAAGTGAGCCTATGAGGTCGACTTGTAGCAAATTGAATGTCGAAATGGGTTGATAAGGTTAAGAAGGAGTCGATCGACCCTAGAGAGAGTTTGGTGAACCAGCTCAAGACGGGTCATTTCAAGGATGTAGGGAATACTTTACACAGGATGATGTCCTCTTCGGTGTATAAGTTAACTTGGGTGACAAAGGTGTCAATGTGCTCATCCAGGTCGGTTGTCCCATCATACTGATCTAATGTCAAGTTTTTCCAATTATCTGGTAAGCGGGTGCTTATTATTTCTTGGGTGAATGGTGTTTTCCCATAATGCTTTTGTTGGTCAAGCGTAGCTGTCATAGCTACGATGGGTTGGTTGGAGAGTTTAGGCTCCTTATACCACCCCGAAGACTCCCCCTAGTCATGGGAAGCATGAGTGGGGGGAATGCTCTATGAGGGCCGCCACGAGCAATTGTCACTTCTATGTTCAACATCCTCTTTTCTTAGGATGGATAGCTCATGGGCATCCTTTTCCCAAAACCTTCTGAGTTCCATCATCTCCGCTTTTAATTGTTCTATTATTGAAGATGAGTTAGCCGGCTGAGATCTGTCTTCATAGGATTCTTCCATTCCTTCCCCTTTTGTCTGAGCCCTTGGTTGTCTTGGTTCTCATGGCATCCCTAGGTTGGGGAAGGTCATATTCTCCTGTTGACTTCTCACCGCTACCATCTTGACTCAAAGGGTCAAAAAATTGTTTAGGCTTTGGCCCCACGGTGGCACCAAAATGTTCCTGCAGGAAACACTTTAATCTACTCCTCCGTCCCTGAGCAACCTTAATCTTCAATCTTGAGGTAATAACTACCCGAATCCTCCTCTAGGATGGTGGAAGGGGTACCTACAAAAGCACTCCGAAGATCAAGTGAGTATTTGGTTAAGAGAAACAAATGTAGTATTGAATGACCATACCTGTCTCCCCTGTCCCATCAACTCTATATTTATGGTGATGTATTTGGGCCTGATGGGCTTTTTGGATTAAGGGATTAGTAATTTGAATTTTGTATCTTAATCTAAGCTGACATGGCTTATTATCCTTTAATCATGATTAAAGCAAGGTGATCCCTATGATAGGGGGTTCAACCTTTTTCATGGTTGAATATCCCTTCAGTTTGTGCCATGGCCAAATAGGTGTTCGGTTAGCGTGGTGGTTGAGGGGTACTTCACAAGGTGAATCAAGAATAGTTGTACTTGAGTGACCGAGCAGGTGGTCAACTTATGTGGTGGCCAAAGGATCCTTACGAAGTGCCCAGTCATCTAGGGGTATCCAGCCCATAAAGTTGTCTTCCTCAGTACACTTATACTACGCACAATTTATTATTTTCTTTTAAAAAAATTTATACACCATTTACTTTTAAACTTCCATATAATAGCACAAGGACATTTTTTTCCAATTACTAATATCTAAACTACCTAGAATATTATTCAAATAGGGCATAAAATATCATTGTAAGAATAAGTGTTAATCTTATAATAATTTCAATAAGTGTTGATCCTATAATAATTTGGATTAGTTTGTCTGTTACATGGTTTATTTTTATTATTATTATCGAGGACCATTTTCCATTGAGCAGACGGATAATTTTGTTTGAAAGTTTGACAAATACTAAATAGTGAACATTCCTTTCCAACTTAAATTTTCTACATTCGTAAGAATCAAATCAGATTAAATTCCTATATCTAAATAAATTAAAATGTATTGATTATCCTTTTGATATAATTAAAAATATTATATTATAATTTTTATACATATCATTTTGTTTTCTTTTAACCTTAATCATTTATTGTTATAAAAATCAAAAGATAAAATTTATAAAATCATTAAGACTAAAAATAAATAAAAAAACATGTATATATAAAATTAAAATAAAGTATTTTTAATTATAAAAAGTCAAAACGTAAAATTTATCAAACTATAAAAACTTTATAAAAAAAAGTAATTAAACCATTAAAAAAATATTGCAAGCATAGCTTAAAAATGGCACAATCTCTCCTCTCTTGAGTATTTAAATGCAAAATGACAAATACAGGTACACCTGACACCTCTTATAAATGCTTAAAATAGTATTGGCAAGATGGTCTAATTGTATTCAATAATACCCCAAGTCTTGGGATTTAAAATCTGAACAAACAGATAAGGTATGGTCCCAAGAGCAGTAAAAGAGCACGCACTTTCTATGCTAACATATATGGGCTACAGCTTTTAATTCAACAGCCACTCATAACAAATTTAGATGATGCAGGAATGTGAGGACGTGTGATTGTAGACCCCTAAAATTGTCCGGGTCGGAAATAAGACTCGAAGACTCTCGAAGATCAAAGGAAAGTCAACCGGAAGGACTCCTGGAAGACCCTGGAAGACCCTAGGATGACAATCTGTAGGTTTAGAGGTCTTAGAGTAGCAAAAAATAAGAAAGTGGAGGGAATGAAGCCCAATACGGCCTCCCAAAAGTTCAGTACGGCCGTATTGAACATTTTAAACTACAATACGGCCGCACTGAACTCAATACGGCCGTATTGAAGTTTCTGAACTTCAATACGGCTGCATTGAATTCAATACGGCTGCACTGAACTTCAATACGGCTGCACTGAACTTCAATACGGCCGTATTGAGGTTTTTTGAACTTCAATACGGCCGTATTGAATTCAATACGGCCGTATTGTAGTTCAAAACTTCAATACGGACCGTATTGACCCCCAGAGGCCGTATTGCGCCTCATCCCTATAAATATGACGTCAATTGGACGTCATTCTACACTTTTACACTGAGTTTTAACCCTCTTCTTGAGTATTCTGGGTTTTTTTGAGCAGTGCTCTGCCTAGAAATCACTCGGAGAGTTGATCCGACGAAGTTCTTGAGTCACGAGCCATTTGCTTGAGTCTCGAACCTAGTCGAAGGGAAATCCTCCGGATTTCCATAGTTAAAATTTTATAGGAGGGAGCGAGCGGTCTTGTAGAGGGAGGGAACGCCAAAACGCTTCCCAATTTCTGTCAAGATATATAAGAAAGCACGCTTCAAAGGTTTATCTCTTTAAAGTCCCTTCTTTTACCGCTTTCTGTGTGTACATATTTAAATTGTCATCATGTAGATAGTTAATTTATAATTGCTTAGAATAAATAGGGGTAATTTAGTAATTTCGCACTATTATTTTTAAATAATCTGTCATAGGGAACCCGAAAAGGGCGCTGTGGGGTGCTAACACCTTCCCCACGCGTAACCGACTCCCTTACCCGACTCTGGTTGTAATGGCCGAAGTCGATTTTTGAATCGATTGCCTTAAACTTCTTTTTCCAATGTTTTGAGTAAAACATTGGTGGCGACTCCATGAACCCTTCCTTTTTATGAAAACCGCTAATCCATGGAGGGTCCCGCTTGGGATTAACATGGATTGGTGAGCCTTTTAATAAAATTTCTCGTTTGACAAGGTCTCAGTTTGAGAATAAGTCATTCTAGCAATCCATATTTTTAAACAAATAAAAGAGTCCAACCATCCTTCGCGAATGCCGAAAGCCCGTTTCGGGCCGGTGGCGACAGATGGCGACTCCACTGGGGAAGCCTCGAGAGTCAGTCCCATTTAGTGACAGATTATTTTTAACAAAAAATAGTTAAAATTACTTTATTACCCCTTGTTTGTATGATAATATGTTTTATCTATATGGCTTTAATAACTGTTGTATGTTTAAATTTTCGCAAATGTTTGAAATAAAAACTGCACACAAACCTTTGCACACAACAATTCCCTCTATACCCGGGGGCATGAGTGGTAAGCCATAGGGAGTGGATGTTAGTACGGCCGGTTGTCGAATGGGTCTATAGGTGCCCGTAGACCGTTGTCGGAAAGCATCACTCAAGGTGATAACCATGAACTTGAGTCCGACAGTGCGTTGGAGCTTTCCATCGACTTACGACGAGAGGAATTGGGTCCCTATAATGGGGGCACCTTGGGGGCCTCAGACCGGTGAGAACAGTTAGAACCACCTTGAATATGCACCTTTCTGCAGGAAACCCCTACCTCGTGATTCGCTCGTGACTGTTCGTGGATGAGTGAATTGTTTGTGTAAATGCTTATGTGCAATTGTTTGTGCATTAATAAATAACCTCGTGATAAGGTCTAAGAATAAATCCCCATGCATGAAAAAAAAAAACATGACATGAGAGGAAAGACCATGTGCGAAAATATAATAAAAGTGAGGAGCATGTGCATCATTACCAATAAGACATCATGCATCCTCATAAACCATGCATTTTAGGTTCACCAAATACCTCTTGACACGAGTAAAAGAGACCCATAATTATCGAGATTCTCCGTTGGGGAGGGATCATAAGTCAAGGAGGGTGGTAACACTCCGTTTTAAAAAGGCAGCGCCTTAAAAATGGAGGGTTATCAAGCTCATGTCAAGAGCGTATTCATTCCATAAATTAATTAGATTAAATATTCATTTTTAGAAAGTGGCTGGTCATCTCTCTGTCCTCACACGCGCGCAGAAAATCAAGAAGATGGAAGCGCTGGAGGACCAAAATAAGAAGCTTACAGCCGAGCTCTCACAGCTCAAAGAACAAATGGCGCAAATGATGGAACTCATGCGTCATCATAATGTACATGGGGCTCACCACAGTGACCATGAGTCCCATCATCATGAGGAGGAACATGAGGAAGAACCTCCACGAGCTGTACCCCTTGGGGCGGGGATCATGATTAAAGAGCCCGAGGTTTCAAAGGAACAATTCCATGCTCTTGAGGATCGGCTAAGGGCTATGGAGGGGCATGATTTTGACATCAAAGATGCCGCCGACATGTGCTTGGTGAGGGACATCCAATTCCCTCCCAAATTTAAAGTGCCAGATTTCCCAAAATACGTGGGATCGACTTGCCCTAAGAGTCATCTCACCATGTACTGTCGCAAAATGGCTGCATATGCCACAAATGAAAAGCTCTTGATCCATTGCTTCCAAGAGAGCTTAGCCGATACTGCGCTCAATTGGTATATGCAGCTAGATGGAAATCTAGTACACACATGGAGGCAGTTGGCCGACGCCTTTCTCAAGCGCTATAAATATAACATCGACCTAACACCCGATAGGTCAGATCTTCAAGCCTTGAGTAAAAAGAACGATGAATCCTTCAAGGCGTATGCCCAACGATGGAGGGAGTTGGCGGCACAAATAGAGCCCCCGCTGTCGGATAAGGAGACGGTGTCCTTATTCATCAACTCGTTAACTGGTCCCTATTACGATAAAATGATAGGGAACACAACGACACTCTTCTCGGACATCATCACCATTGGGGAGAGAGTGGAACAAGGACTTAAAAGTGGGAAGCTGGCTAAACCTTCCCAATCATATGAAGCTAAGAAGGCCTTCGGGAAGAAGAAAGAGGGAGGAGTCAATGCTATAACCATACCCTCGGCTACTTCCACTTCGAAGTCGGGAAAGTCGCAATACAACCCTGTGAGGAAGTTTGATAAACTTCCGACCACATATAGCGACCTCCTGCCGAAGCTAGTAGAAGCGCGTCTTCTAGCTTATGTTCCACCGAGGAAATTTGATCCACCATACCCCGATTGGTACAAACCACAAGACAAATGTCTATACCATTCGGGGGCATCAGGGCATTCAACGGAGAACTGTAAAGTTCTCAAATATAAGGTCCAAGACCTTATTGATGTTGGGTGGGTCACCTTCGATTCGACAGCGCCCGACGTGAGCAAGAATCCTCTACCAAAGCAGGAGTAGAGAATGGCAAGCCACGATAGGGCCCCTTCATATTTTTCTTTTCTTTTCTTTTAGGGACTCATGATCAGTACCCGAGATCATGAGAACCTTTTCATGTAAATAAGGGTCTTTGTACAAATTTTAATACATATCAATAAAGAGGCATTTTTCACACATCACTCTCTCTTTTGTTCTTTTCTCTCTTCCCTCATTAACATTAATAATTCTAAACCTAAACAGAACCAATAAAATAATTATGTCTGTAATTGTTCGCTCTGACCGGGATCCGAAGGTGAATGGGTTGAGTTGGACAGTGATGAGGAGACCATCTCTCTGGATCTGCAAAGACTGCTAGAACGAGAAGCTCGCCTACTCCAACTCGTCAAGAGAAATTGGAGACTGTGAATTTGGGGCATGGCCGAGAGATATAAGAGGTCAACATTGGGACCCATATCAGTGATGAAATAAGGACACATGTTTCCGCTATGATTATAATAAAATCATTCTTCATTGCTTCTTTTCTTGCTTATAATAAAATTCTAAACCACATTATTTTTAACCCTGTTTGAATAAACATGAATGAGGTTAAAATCATCTTAATAATAATAAACCCACATCATTTTTATGTGGAGGTGTGTGTGACAACTTGGAGCACTTTCCCTTGGCCTTGACAAGTGCCATCATGGGTAAAAAGAAATCTTTCAAAATAAAAGAAGCTCGGCAGGAAACTCAAAAAGGGGACTGCGCAAAAATAAGAGCAAAAGACCCGCTAGGAATCCCACGAAAGGGTGACCTAGGCAAAAGTTAGGGTTACAAAAATAAACAAAAACAAAGGTCCGCTAAAACGCCACAAAAGGGTGTTTTAGGCAAAAATAAGGACAATCAAAAAACAAAAGAAATCCATGATGGTACCATGAACCGAATTCAAAAAGAAAGGTTCAAGGGAAGCTATCCAAGTTGTCGAATCACAACACGACTTTTTAACTTCATAAGTGTTTAATCAAACAAGCCTAAACACATAAGCCTACCTTGGCCATCCATTCTTATAAAAACCATTTTTGAAAAATAAATCCCCTCTAAAACACAAACTTCAGAATAAAAATATCTTTCTTTTCTTTTCTCTCTTGTCCCAAAAGATTTTAGGATAATCTAGTGGAAGCATGGAGAAATAAATCATCACTGATAATGGATCTAATCTGAACAACAAAATGGTGGAAGAACTGTGCCAAGAATTCAAGATCCAACACCATAACTCTTCCCCATATCGGCCAAAGATGAATGGGGCAGTCGAGACAACCAATAAGAACATCAAGAAAATAGTGCAAAAGATGGTTGTCTCATTTAAAGACTGGCACGAGATGTTACCCTTCGCTTTCCATGGTTATAGGACTTCTGTACGCACATCTACAAGAGCTACTCCATTCTCCCTCGTCTTTGGGATGGAGGCAGTGCTACCCGTCGAAGTCGAAATACCTTCCCTAAGGGTAATCATGGAAGCAAAACTTTCCGAAGCAGAATGGGTTCAAAGCCGGTATGACCAGTTGAACCTCATTAAAGAAAAACGGCTGAACGCCATATGCCACGGTCAAGCCTATCAGAGGAAGATCAAAAAGGCTTTTGACAAGAAAGTCCACCCTCGAGTCTACCATGAGGGAGAGTTGGTAATGAAGAAATTGCTACCAACTCGAAAGGACAAAACCGGAAAGTGGGCCCCAAATCACGGAGGACCATACGTGGTAAAACGAGCCTTCTCAGGAGGAGCATTGATCCTCACAGACATGGATGGAAAAGAACTTCGATACCCAGTCAACGCTGACGTGGTAAAGAAGTACTATGCTTGAAGACGTTGCTTGCATAGGCCCGCTAGGATGAAAACCCAAAAAGGGCGTCCTAGGCAAAAGTTAGGGCAAAACAAAAAGCCCGCCAGTACAAGGGTACTAGGCAAAACAAAGGCAAAATTATCCCCGCTAGGATACGTCCTAGGCAAAAGTTAGGGGCAAAAGAATAAGATGTAAAAGCAAAGCAAGCAACGGTCACTTGAATCGAAAACCGAAAGGCGGTTCAAGTGATTATCTTCTAGAAGCAAGCGTCTTGCAGCATCTACGCTCCTGGCTCAGGCATCTCACCCGAAGCAACTAGGGGAATGTAAAGAGCAACAATTACAGATATAATTGTTAAGCCCAATGTATATAGCCTACCCTGGCCAGCCATTCTTCAGAAAATCCTTCTGTATATCTTTCTGTAAAAACACTTGTGAATATCAATAAAATATCTATTCATTTTCTCTTCTCTCTTGACCATGTGATTATGCCTCTAAAATTGGTATTTCTAAAAAAATTGTATGAAATTCCTTAATAATCGGTCAATAAAGAAAATTGGAGGGGTTCCTATAAAATCCATAATCTCCTGCATAAAAGGCTCACAAAAATATTCCCTCACGTCGATGACAGAAATTCCTCCAAGAAAAGGAGGATAGGGAGAGCCATTCATTTTTCTAAAAACATTAAATAATAAAACTTGCATTTGTGCATCACACACATTAGTTGCACATTCAAAGACATTATCATGAGGCAATTGCATAAAATAGAAAATAGGAAAAATTGCTTGTGTATGGCAGCGGTCAACAGAAAAAGCCGCAAATCAACAGAAAAGGCAAAAATACAGAAAAAGCCAAAAAAATGACAAAAAAAAGGCAAAAAATACAGAAAAAGCCAAAAACGACAAAAAAGGCAAAAGATTTAGAAAATCGATCGCCTCGTACAGAATAACTGAGCCTGGAGAGGCTTGCCGAAACAATACTCATGCAGAATAATTGAGCCTGGAGAGGCTTGCCGAAATAATACTCTCTCAGAATAATTGAGCCTGGAGAGGCTTGCCGAAATAATACTCTCGCAGAATAACTGAGCCTGGAGAGGCTTGCCGAAATAATACTCTCATCAGAATAATTGAGCCTGGAGAGGCTCGCAGAAATAATACTCCCCAGAGAAACCCCAACTCAAGCTCACGGAACAAATCCCCAGCGAGAGCTATCAAAGCAAGATCGACAAAATTCCCAATGGAAGCACGATCACCCAAGCAGTATATCTAGTCAAAGGACTTAAAACTTCCTCAGTGGAAGATAGCTCTCCAACTCAGGCGTTGAGTGAGTCTAAGCCTGTAGAGGCTTCCTAAATAATACTCTGGGATACATAAGATCCCCAAATCCCCAGTCGCCTACTCAAGAGGCATTCCTACAAAAAGAAAAAAAAATCAAAAGATCAATAATCATTCCCCAAATGGAATCCGGCTCTTGGCCAAACATCAAGCGTCAAGATGATCTGCCTAACAGAAGAGGCTAATCACAATCAATGACAAAATCCCCCAGCGGATAACAGCCTACACAGAGGCGACAAAACCAGAAAAACAAAAAGAGAGACACCCGAATAAGGATAACCGGGATACTCCACCAACGTCGAAAGGACGTCAGCCAATCATAAGGCACCGCTCATCTCAGAAAGAGCATCTTCGTGTCTACACCCCAGGGAAACAGAAATTCCTCAATGGGCACCAACTATGCAAAGGAAAGTTGGGACACAAGAACCTATGAGTAACTGCACATCCCCTAGACGGATCCCTGCGTTATCCAGCCCTCAGTGGCATCAAAATCAAAAACAACTGTCGAAGCAGCATCGTGGACTGTGAAGACAAAATCATCTCAAAGCCTGGAGAGGCAATACTCAGCTACCCAGTTGTCGAGAGCACCGAGGTATGCACAAGCCTGGAGAGGCAATACTCAGCTACCCAGTTGTCGAGAGCACCGAGGTATGCACAAGCCTGGAGAGGCGGTACTCAGCTACCCAGTTGTCGAGAGCACCGAGGTATGCACAAGCCTAAGAGGCAATACTCAGCTACCCAGTTGTCGAGAGCACCGAGGTATGCACAAGCCTGGAGAGGCAATACTCAGCTACCCAGTTGTCGAGAGCACCGAGGTATGCACAAGCCTGGAGAGGCGGTACTCAGCTACCCAGTTGTCAAGAGCACCGAGGTATGCACAAGCCTAAGAGGCAATACTCAGCTACCCAGTTGTCGAGAGCACCGAGGTATGCACAAGCCTAAGAGGCAATACTTAGCTACCCAGTTGTCGAGAGCACCGAGGTATGCACAAGCCTGGAGAGGCGGTACTCAGCTACCCAGTTGTCGAGAGCACCGAGGTATGCACAAGCCTGGAGAGGCGGTACTCAGCTACCCAGTTGTCGAGAGCACCGAGGTATGCACAAGCCTAAGAGGCAATACTCAGCTACCCAGTTGTCGAGAGCACCGAGGTATGCACAAGCCTAAGAGGCAATACTTAGCTACCCAGTTGTCGAGAGCACCGAGGTATGCACAAGCCTAAGAGGCAATACTCAGCTACCCAGTTGTCGAGAGCACCGAGGTATGCACAAGCCTGGAGAGGCGGTACTCAGCTACCCAGTTGTCGAGAGCACCGAGGTATGCAATGAGCCTGGAGAGGCGACGACTAATACTCACCCTGGAGAGGGCAAACTCAACCTGGAGAGGCTACTCAACAATTTTCCCACCTGAAGACACTACAAGTCGGAAGAATGGCCTTATTCCCCGGACAATTGGGTCAACTCCTTTACTTATCAACCGGTACACTAAAAGGCCGTTTGACTAAGTAAAGGGGGGGCAGCTGTAGACCCCTAAAATTGTCCGGGTCGGAAATAAGACTCGAAGACTCTCGAAGATCAAAGGAAAGTCAGCTGGAAGGACTCCTGGAAGACCCTAGAAGACCCTAGGATGACAATCTGTAGGTTTAGAGGTCTTAGAGTAGCAAAAAATAAGAAAGTGGAGGGAATGAAGCCCAATACGGCCTCCCAAAAGTTCAGTACGGCCGTATTGAACATTTTAAACTACAATACGGCCGCACTGAACTCAATACGGCCGTATTGAAGTTTCTGAACTTCAATACGGCTGCATTGAATTCAATACGGCTGCACTGAACTTCAATACGGCTGCACTGAACTTCAATACGGCCGTATTGAGGTTTTTTGAACTTCAATACGGCCGTATTGAATTCAATACGGCCGTATTGTAGTTCAAAACTTCAATACGGACCGTATTGACCCCCAGAGGCCGTATTGCGCCTCATCCCTATAAATATGACGTCAATTGGACGTCATTCTACACTTTTACACTGAGTTTTAACCCTCTTCTTGAGTATTCTGGGTTTTTTTGAGCAGTGCTCTGCCTAGAAATCACTCGGAGAGTTGATCCGACGAAGTTCTTGAGTCACGAGCCATTTGCTTGAGTCTCGAACCTAGTCGAAGGGAAATCCTCCGGATTTCCATAGTTAAAATTTTATAGGAGGGAGCGAGCGGTCTTGTAGAGGGAGGGAACGCCAAAACGCTTCCCAATTTCTGTCAAGATATATAAGAAAGCACGCTTCAAAGGTTTATCTCTTTAAAGTCCCTTCTTTTACCGCTTTCTGTGTGTACATATTTAAACTGTCATCATGTAGATAGTTAATTTATAATTGCTTAGAATAAATAGGGGTAATTTAGTAATTTCGCACTATTATTTTTAAATAATCTGTCATAGGGAACCCGAAAGGGGCGCTGTGGGGTGCTAACACCTTCCCCACGCGTAACCGACTCCCTTACCCGACTCTGGTTGTAATGGCCGAAGTCGATTTTTGAATCGATTGCCTTAAACTTCTTTTTCCAATGTTTTGAGTAAAACATTGGTGGCGACTCCATGAACCCTTCCTTTTTACGAAAACCGCTAATCCATGGAGGGTCCCGCTTGGGATTAACATGGATTGGTGAGCCTTTTAATAAAATTGCTCGTTTGACAAGGTCTCAGTTTGAGAATAAGTCATTCTAGCAATCCATATTTTTAAACAAATAAAAGAGTCCAACCATCCTTCGCGAATGCCGAAAGCCCGTTTCGGGCCGGTGGCGACAGTGATAACCAAATATCAAAAGTTATTGATTTACACAAGATTTTGAAAAACAAAAACCTTAAATACACAAGCAAGATTAAGTCTCAAAGCCAAATGGAAGTTCCACATTTTTTTGCTCCATTTTATTATGCTTGAGAAGATGACCTTATTCTTATTCACTTTTTTTCACCTTTATTTCTTTGCTACACTATAAACATAATGCAGAATTCTGGTAAAATTGAGCAATTTCCATGCCCAAAAACTAAAAAGAAAATCAGATCCACTAAGTTATAAATTAAATGTAGGGAAAAAAAAAAACATAAATGGAAATCAATGTCTTGTTAGGTGCTCTTTGTTTCCGGGAGGAATTGATGAAGATTTTGTGTTAGACTGAGATGGTGGTTTCCCTCTATCAGTGCCACTGGCTTCTGGGGTGGGGCTTGTTAAGTTCATTGGATTTAGAACGGCCTTGAGGATACCCCTTGTCCCGAGGCATAGTTTGCTCCAAAAACCTGTGTATCATCTCATAACTAGTGAATGTAATAACAGCAGATGGTGTTGTTCTTAATAGATTGGTAGCACAACCACGATAAAAGCCTGCAATGCCTTCTTTTTGAAACACCTTTTTAGTACAGTCGATAACCCCTGCATATTGTACACCAATATTTTTTGCCTGCCCTTGTTCTTGCAACCGAGATCGTATCACCTGAAAATACGAAATTTAATACTAAGTTGTTGCTCAGAGAGATCCTGCAGTTGCACCAGTAGTAATTTAGTCATGCATACCTCATGTGGATAGGTCATTACAGAGGCAAATACTTTTGAAATTGATGATGCAATGGCAACACTCCCAGGAGTTAGCTTGTCAACAGTTGTGTTATCTGAAATTTTGGAAATTTTCATTTGATGAGCAACACATGAAGAAACAGAAAAATCTACTTACGTCAAGGACTTAAATAAATACATAATTTACCGTTAGCATTCATACCTTTTTCTGCCATGTAAGACTTGATCTTCTCGTATGCTGGAAACTGAATTGCAACATGACTTACGCCAGCCAATGAAGGAACAATGCCACTGGTTTGTGTTAACAAAATACAGTCAGTGTCACAACTAAATAAACAGAAACAGACTGAAGATTTCATGCTTTCAGTTCACTTCTGATATTTTCCCTTGAAATTTTGGTTTCATTCTGTGCAGCAGTTATGATATGAAGGCTTGTGACATCCATATATAAACATGGGTGCGGAACAGAAAAACCCACTATTCAAATATTGAAAAATTCAACCAAAAATATATGAAAGTGATCCAGTGATTGATAATTTTGTTTTTCTAGAAAAGTATATAGGTACTACCGTACTATAATTATTATGTCATCGTGATTTATCTCACTTTAACTTATTAACATATTATTCCCAAGACTTAGCTTGCAGTCTTGCCAAATGTAGTTCTTTGTACGATGACAGATCTCAGTTAAGCAAATAGTTGGTAAAATTAAATTTTTTTTTTCTTTTCAAATTTCAAAAGCTAAATTGATAGTGGTATATGCAAAAATATTAAATGGAACTTGGGAATTTTTCCAAAATAGAGATATAATCCGGTGATGTTATGCACACAAATTGACAGGCTGCCTGTGATATTTTAATAGAGAATACATTTTCCTCAATCTAAAGAGAGAAAGTTAACAATGATTTAATAGTCCTGCCAAAAAAAAGGACAAAAGAAATTCTATCTCTTCTATTTAATATTTTTTTTCATCATTTGTTGGTACAATTAACAAGTTATCAGTTGGGCATTAATCAATGACAAAGATATAATGCAAATAAAATCAATTACAAACACAGTAAAAAAGTGCTGTATTATATATAACAACCTGCGGAGATTCCATAATGTATTAGCCAAAATCATCAACCTTAAAATTGGAACAAAGAAACTGACCTATAAAGGCCTCGTATGCCTTCCTCGTGTGTAATCCTTGTCAAAGCACTAAGAACGCTCTTGTATGGAACAACACCAGGCCTCATTCCTTGCGTCTAATGGGTATTGGGAAAAAATGAATTAGTGTCCAACATAGCAAAAGCAAGCATGTTTCAAATCCATGAATAGATGAAATAATAACTGATATTTTATGTGTACTTTACTAAGATTACAGATATGAGAAGCACTAAGCCACTAACATACTTGAAGTCTTGTCTTGACAACCCACAATGGATTTGTAGAAATCGCTGTTGCTGCCCCAGCACCAGCAGCAGCTATAATATTTCCAATTGTCGTGAGTTCATTGCAACCATCTACAGTACACCAATAAAGAACATCATCAAAAATATAGTTAATCCAACAAATTCCAATTGCAGATCTGAAGAACCCAATATTGTAAGTTTGAGAAATATAGTATTATATGGACGACGCCTTAAGAGAAACACAGATCCATGTAAGAATTAAAATGTACTCAACATTGAGATGATATTTACCACGTGAACGAAGCAGGGCCTTTAGTTGCTCATAACTTGTGAAGTAAACCTACAATCGGAATAGACTTTATGTTATTTGAAAAGATATGAACTATGAAGAGAAACTCTTACAAACATGATTAAACTATAAAAGAAAGATTATCCATCTTCTAAATAAAATATATGATAAATCAATGCTCTGAAAAATGATCTTCATGGACAAAGTAGATGCAACTGGTCCAGGAGATTAACTTTTAATCATCTTTTCATACTAATACAAAGGTATATTGATAGGCAACGACACTGCCTATCATATATGTTGCTTTACACTGCTAGGGGGAACAGGATTAAATATTCCTCCAGCCAGAAGGCAAAGAGGCAGTCATTTTTTATTATTGTTGCATGCTACAGAGTTACCTCTTCCAACTTCAAAATTTCTTAACTTAGTAAGAGTATCATAAAAGTACTCCAAGAGTGCAAATACGAAGCCATGTATGGTCAACAATAATTAAAAGCAAAGATTTATTTCAAACAAGTAGACATGAATATGACCATACAAATTGCACTAAACAATTTTCTCTTGAAAGGGATGCAAAAACTTGTATATCTCTAGACCTAAACAGAAGTGGAGACCCAACATACCACTAGATTATAATATAAAATGAAGCAAACAAAGAAAGTAAAAACATTTGTAAGGAGACCAAGAATATTGCGAATTAGTGACGTTGATTAATGAACAATATATTAGCAAGTACCTTGGTGTGAAGACTGTAACCTAGAGAGGATTATATGACAAATAAGAATTCATATAAAGATTATCATCAGTTATATTTCAAAAGAGATGCAATAACTTGTTTATCTCTAGACCTAAACATAAGTGGAGACGGAAATCATACTAGATTCTATTATAGAATGGAGCAAACAAAGAAAGTGAAAAACATGTTAGAAAACCAAGAACTTTGCGAACTAGTGGTAGTGAACAGTATATGAGCAAGTATATTGGTGAAGACTGCATCGAGAGAGGATTTTATAACAAATAAGTATTGATATGAAGCTTTATCATCAGTTATACATAAAATCCATGCAACTCCAAATTTTGGGCTTATCAATTATGTCTCGTCTATTTTTACTAATATTTTGTGTATGATTTGAAGCTGGAAGGCAAATGAATTTTGAAACAACACAGAACAGAAGTACATCCAAGGCCCTGCTTCACAGAGCCTTGCATCTTTAGCAGCAACAGCCATTGACCAATTTAGTTAGAGAGGCAACAGAAAAAGAAACTCACTGCCCAGTTTGGAAGTAGTGCAAGTATTGTTGGTGATAGGCCACGGTACATTCCCCTAAATCCTTCATTCCTTACTATATTTTTCAAGCCCGTGACAATAACACTACCTAAGAGAACAGCAAATATTAGGCTCAAGAAACAATCACTCAACAAATGTAGGACAGAATTCATTCATACAACAATAGATGATTGACACTTTGAATTGAACTAGCATCAACCAGTTTCAACTACATGTTGATGACACAGTCCCAAACACTGAACATTCAAAGGAGAAGCACTTCTAAGAAAACTTAAAGCAAATTCTTCTCAAGGAAGCTTCAAACTAATAAACTTATATCAATTATCAATATCATCAAAAACTCCTTAACCCTTGCACAAATTCAAGTAATCAACAACAACCACAGCATTGCAATGATTTATTAACCATTTAACTGTGTTTGGTTATGCCTCATACCCACGTTTTCTAATGAATTTGCATCAAATTAAGTGCATGTTTGGGTTTCAATGGAAACGTGAATTTTCACATTTAGTTGAAGCAAAAAATTTTTGCTTCCACGTAAAATCCATCTTCAACGTGGAGAGAGAGTGTAAAATCAAGATATGCACTAAGTCAATATTGTAGCTTCTGACTGACACGCATCTGATAGCATACAACGTGGAACCAGATATGCACTAAGTCAATATTTTAAAGAGCATTCCCCATCATGAGACATGGTTTCAACATCTAAATTGCACCCTCATTGAGCCATGACCCCGAACAGCATGTCTCACATGAGACCGCAACACAACCATGGCTACAATGCAACCACAATCTAAGAACCTACATTCAGCAATCAACAAAAAGGGTACCTTTTTGCCCATGAGGAAGACCATGAACTTGTAGCCTAGTCTTGATCACATCCAATGGGCACACAAATGTAGCCGCTATTGCCCCTGCACAGTACAATCATGTTAATCCAGCAATAGTGAATGTCACACTTCTCGAAATACTATATAATCAACAGAGAAGAGACCAAAACAGCAACTGGAAATCAAAAGTTACAAAATTGAGAGATACCCATCAAAACTGAACCCAAAATAGTAAAAGGGTCGAAGCCAACAAATTAAAAAAAAAAAAAAAAAAAAAAAAGTAATTACCAGCAGCAGCACCAGAAGCAGCGTTGGAAATTAAAGCCCTAATGTTGTGACTAGCACCAGAAGTTTGGTCATTGCCACTCATATTAGAATCTTACAATGCAATTTATCAGAATTGAAGGCAAGTAATTCCTTAGTTTGCAGAAGAAGGGAAGGGAATTGTTCTCATGGCAGATCTTTATGAACTTGTTTCTTTATATACAATTCCAATGTCCAATAGTTCAGGGGGGAAAAGGGGGGGTAATGATTTGGGGGTTAACTTGAGAAAAGGGTTTTGTTTATGCGGCGAATTGGTCTAACGAAGGGGCCGCAACGTGCAGCGTGCAACGTGCTCTTCGGGAATGGAGAAAATGCGAAATCAACGACCGATACCAGGAGTTTGAAGTTGAAAGAGCGTGTGAATTTGTTGGGTTATTTCTACTCTTTTTCTTTCTCGTGAGTTGAGTTGTTTCCTCTACTCTTTCTTTGGTCTTTGGGATTGAACAGGAGGACTAGATGCCAAAAAGGTGGGGAATTTTGAGTTGGGTTGCTCCTAACACTTGAAGTCTTGAAGAAGCTCTGACCCCTTGACCCCTTAGACAAGGGAAAGGTTTTAAATCTTTCTTCTCTAAAATAATAAAATCATACTAAGAGGTTTAAGATTTTAATCAATTTTAAAAGAGTTTTTTATTTGTAGTATTTAATTAAAAAATTTTAATATAAAATTATAATATTTAATTAAGATATCATAATTTCTTTATGAGTACATGAAAATTTGTTAATATTTAATTAAAATAATTATGATTTTTTTATAAGTTCGTCAAAACCTTTTAATATTCAATTAATATTTTTTATTTTAAAAAAGTTAGTTAGTATTTAAAGACATAGAGATTTTAATGGATTATTTTAAATAATTGATTATGCGAGACTTTTTAATAGAATATATATGTAATTCACTTATTTAACAATCTCACAAATTTTTTTGAGATTTTACATAACCTTTTTTCCTGAATCTTTTCTCTTTCTTTATTTTTTCTCTCTCTCTTGAATCTTCTCTCTAGACTTTCTTGTTTCTCTCTCTGTATCTCCCCCTTCCTTATCTCATTTTCTTTTTCTCTCTCTCTTTCTTTCTCGCCTTTTTTTATTTCCATCTCTCCTCTTCTCTTCCCTATCTTAGCTTCTCTTCTCTCTCTCTCTCTTTTCTTTTTTTCTCTATCTCATTTTCTCTTTCTCTTTTTATTTATCTCTTTCATTTATCATCCCAAGATTTTTGCAGGTCATGATAATTATGGAGAAAAGAGAGACACTAAAAGGGGGGGTTGAGTAGTGTCACTCAAAAACTCATACTTTCCTTGAAACAATGAAGTAATAATATTGTAGAAATGAATGCAAATGAAAAAGTAAACAGTAAGAACACATAGTGTATTATATGCTTATTATTTACTCAGACATACAAAAAGTAGTCATCAGTTATTATAAATAATAAGCATATAAAACTTTATATAGACAACTGTATGTTTCGTCTGATGACACATTATCTGTCTAACAAATTGTGTCTTATGTTTTATCTGATTAGTATTCCTCAAAAACATTTTCTCTTTGAAAAATGTTTTGTTTGTTATTATTAAAAATTTGAAAGCTTAAAGGATCCAAGATCATCTATTAACTTAACAATTTCACCCTTTTCGATGGTAATAGACACATTTTTTTAAAATTAAGGTTTTTCTTTACTTATAAAATATTTTTGTTGATTAAGACAAAATATTTTAATGAAAAGATATTAATAAGAGAAAATCATTTTTATCCAAAATGTGGTTTTCTTTAAGACGAGGAAGTGTTATAATTTTATCAGTAATATAAAAGCACATTTCTCAAACGTTGTGTTAAGATCATACAAATTGTTTGATTTTATGAATACATTCGTTTAAGACATGTATATCAATGTATTCTCTTGATCTTATTAATCGTATTAGAGCATTATTTATATTTGAGCAAATATGAGTATTAGCATACTTGTTCATTTCAAAACCTATCAAAGTGAACATATCAAATTATTTTTTTTCATATTAAAGCATATGGTGCTTATTAGAGCATTTGTTATCTATCATGCATATTAGATCCTATGTTATCTATCATGCACAACAGAGCCTATTATATTTATAAGAGCATATACTTATACATAACATACATATCAAAGCATATATAAGTATGAGATGAAATGCATAGGGGACTCCTCCTGAAAACATGCATGATAAAAACATTTGTTATATCAGCGCATACTATTATGAGTCAGATCAAGGCAAAAAACTATAATTAGAGCAAAAAAAAAAAAGAAAACTATAATCATAGTAAAAACATTGTTCAAAAAACACAATTTCTATTCCTCATTTTGGCACTAGCAAAAACTAATCTTCCTCCTTATAATGTCTACTCCCCCTAAGATTAGCCTTCCTCTTAATCAAAGCTCAACTCAATGTTCAAACGGCTAAGCAACTTGTGGAATTTTCTTTCATAGTAGGCTTGCCTCTAGTAAGCATATCGAAGAACCTTAAAGAAACCAACAAGGAGGTTGTTCCTGTCTTCTTCAATTATAATGGGAGGAGTCTAGGGTAGGGCAAATGGACCTAGTTGATTAGTAGAAGACAAACGAACATGTTTTTTATATAGAAAAATAATATTAGAAGGGAGAAAAATATAAAATGAAACATTAAAAGGGGAGTAATAACGGTAAATCTTGCAATAAGTAGAGAAAGTGTTGAAGATGGAAGGCATAGTTCTAGAGGGGATTGGGTAGATGTGAATAATTCTTCCAATAGCAAAGGTTAGGCATTCAATCTTGTCTATACTAGAGGTACTAAATTGATGGCGCTGAGCATATCTCATATAGTGAACATCATCCAAGTATGGTTTTAGTTTCTCCATACCTTTGTAGACATAGTTGAAAAAGACCTTAGGATGAGTTTCTATGATGAAGATGTTGAGATTCATAGATGGTGAATCAAAATCTGACAAAGGAGAAGATTGAAGATCATGAATGTATTTGAAAGTGAAAAGTGTAATAAGAATAGTTTATGTGTAGAGTAGTTTATGAGTAGTTGTTGCTTAAGTTGTTTGATTATGTTATCCTATACATGTTCATGTTAGTGTTATGCTTTTTGCATGAGTCAAATCCTAATCCTAATTTTCTAAGAGTGAGTATGATGATGATTGAGAACAACTCGGAAAGTTTCTGGATGTGTGAAATCAAATTTTGATAACTAATTAAAAATAATTGATTATTACTAAACATAATCGATTATTTCTATTATGTTTTTCAATGGATGAGAAACCTTGCTTTAATAATCGATTATTTGTGAAATAATCGATTATCCCAAAATGTAATATATGAAATAATCGATTATCTTGTAAAATAATCGATTATTTTGTTCTTGAGTGATTTTCAAAATTACCAAGAATAAAATAATCGATTATCCTTAAAAATAATCGATTATCTGAGCCTAAAAACTTTATAAAAATAGTTTTCTCATTCAGAAATGCATGCAAGTGATTTTGAGTGAAAACTTTGTGAGCTATTTTGATCTGTGTGATCTTCTTGGATAGATTTCTTTATGAATCAAAGAAATAAACATCTTTAAATGAAGTGTTTTGAAAGATTATCATCATCATCACCAACATTGTTGAAAAGGGATAAAGACTTAATAGAGAATTCATCTTTTTGAGTTTGGAGTTACAGGTGAATTCGTTCCTTAATCTTTTTGTGTTGTGTGGTAAGATACTTGAGTAGCTTTCTCAAGTGTAGGAGTTCTTGTAGTGGGTTACTATAATGAGTACTTTCTTGGGTGTAAGAAAAGTTCTATCTTGTATGTTGGAGTCTTTCACATGTGTGATGTGATTGTAAAACTTCTTCATTGAGATAGTGGAACAAATCTTGATTAGGTTATGATTGAGGAATAGATGTCGTCACATGTGGAGTGGCTGAACCAGGATAAATACTCTTGCGCTTATCTCTCATCCTTACTCTTTTAGTTTGTGCAATCTTTAAGTTGAAAAATTAACTTGCTTCACATATGTTCACATTTCATTAATATTCTTGTGTATTTAGAGGTTTAATTGAGGTATAATTAGTGCATGTTAACATGGTTGTGGATTGAATCCTTAAAGAAGTGTTATAAAAGTAAATAGGAATATATCTCATATACCAAGGTTTCAATAAACTTCTTTGGAAATTATTTTTAGAAAAGTTTTTTTTTAATAAAGATCCATAACTCTAATAAATTTTTTAAAGTGTTGATTGATCCAATTCACCCCCCTCTTGAATCAAGTCATTTTTTTCTTCTTCTAACAGTTGGTATCTAGAGCAAGGTTCTTGAAAGTTAATCAAGATTTTAAAAATGGCTAATAATAACTTGCCTTATGGTGAGGGAGTTTCTATTCATAGACCTCCTATTTTCAATGGAGAGAATTATGTCTATTGAAAAATTAGAATGGGAATCTTCATTGAAGCAATTGATATTGCTATATGGGATGCAATAGAAAATGGACCCTATATTCCTATGACTGAGGAGAGTGATGGAATAACACTAAGGCCAAGAAGACCAAGAGGTGATATATTGAAGGAGGCAATAGGAATGGATTAGTATTGAAAAACCATAGGAGGAGTAAGCCTACTTTTGGGCCTTAGCTCCTAAGTTTTTATAGCATTTATTTTTATTCCTATTTTTGCCCTTATCTTTAATTTCCTATTTTACCCTTGTATTTTGGGGTATCTTAGTCATATGATTTATTTTCTTTTGTATTTCCCATTTTACCCTTGTCATATGGGGTGCTTTAGATCATAGGTTTTTAATTTTGGGCTAAGGTATTTAATTAGGGAGCTAGACGCATTTTTGGTGGTGTTTGGACATGTTTTTGGACTTAGAAAGGCTTAGGCCCAAGTGGAGGGCAAAGGTTGCATGATCTTATCATGCACTTAGATGTAGCCTAACTAAACCCAAAGATTTCATCCTTGGCCACCAAGTTGCATCTAGGGTTAATTTAGGTTTCATTTGGTGTGCATTTGGTACCCTAAATGCAACCCTAGATGCCTCTCACTCCTATAAATACCCTAGGCACCACACCTTGTAAATACTTTGGAAATTGAATATAAAGAGAGCATTTTTGCCTTTATATCATCCTTAGTCACCCTTGGCTAAATCCGGCCACCACCCATCCTATCTCCACCTTGAGAGAAAAACCCTAGAAGTGGCCTTCATCTACCTTGAAGTGAGCCAAACCCTAGAGTGCCCTCTCAAACCTTTCATCAAACACTTCACCCAGACTCTCCATTTTTATCCATTCCACCATATTCCTTCTCTAAACAAGACGCCACCTTTGAAGAACTTGATCCAAGGAGTCAAGGTGTCCTCACATTGATCAATCAATCCATCAATGCTAGCAAGGATGCCATCAGAGAGTGATGGGAAGAGAAAAAAATATTGGAGTGAGTGGAGTGATGATGGGAAAAAGAAAGCTCAATATGACTATAGAGCAAAAAATATAATAACTGCTACATTATCACACGATGAGTTTTTTAGAATTTCACAATGAAAAACCTCAAAAGAAATATAGGACACCTTACAAGTCACACATGAAGGAACAAATGATATGAAAAGATCTAGAAAACATACACTTGTAAGAGAATATGAATTATTGAGAATGAATCAAGGTGAATCAATTTCTGACTTTCAAAAACATTTTACACATTTGATAAATCACCTTATTAATCTTGGTAGGAAGTTCAAGAAAGAAGAATTGAACTTGAAGGTTCTACAATGCTTGGATAGGTCTTGATAATCAAAAGTAACAACATTTGAAGAATCAAAGGAACTTACATCATTAACACTTGCAACCCTCTTTGGAAAGCTAAGAGAGCATGAACAAAAGTTGCAAATATTTGATGCAAATGAGTTGCAAGATAAGAAGGGAAGAGGAGTATCTCTAAAAGCCTAGAATTCAGCCAAAGGTAAAGAGAAATGTGAAGAAACAAGCTCTGAAGATTCTGATTCAGAGAATTTTAATTTGCTAGTGAAGAAGTTCAGCAAATTTCTAAGGAAGAAAAAGAGATCTCCCTATAATTTCAACAAAAGGGCAACTAAGAAAAATGAAGGGAGCACATCTTCTTATAATTGTTTTGAATATGGAAAATCTAGCCATATAAAAGTTGAATGCCCCAACATTTTAAAGAAGCAACAAGAGAAGAAGAAAGGAAAGAAAATCAACAAGGGAAAGAGAGCCTACATAGCTTGGGAAGATAATGAATTGAGTTCAACAAGTAGTGAATCTGAATTTGAGGAGGCTAACCTATGTTTGATGGCTGGAGTTGATCAAGAAAATATTATAATTGATTCTGATCTTGAGTCTAATCCTGATTATGATCAACTTCAAGAGGTATTTACTCAATTACACATTGAAGCTTTAAAATTAGATTCTTTAAATACAAAGCTTAAAAGCAAATTGACTTGGTATGAAAATACTTTAATTAGAGCTTGACAAGAACTTGAAAATCTGAAAATTGAATATGACAATTTGCAAACAATCTTCAATTTCAATGAAGCTCATTGTGAAACATCCTTTTCTATAAAACCTGGATGTGAAAGTTGCAATTTTTTACAAAAAGAAAATTCTGTTTTGAAGAACTCACTTGCAAAATTCACTAATGGAAAAGAAAACTTGAACATTATTTTAGGAAATCAAAGACATGTTTTTGATAAAACTGGACTTGGTTATAATCAAAGAAAGAATATGTTATCAAAGGGGAAGAATAATGTTTTTAAAAGGAATAAAAAAATACAGCCTTTTAGAAAAATTAAAGACAATTATACGAAACAAATCACATGCTTTTATTATTGTAAAAGGGATATACAATAAGAAATTGTTATTCCAAAAAATATGGTGTTCCTAATGGTGATTTGATTTGGATAATTAAAGGCCAAATGCTGAGAACTAAGAATCAAGGACCCTTCACATGGGTACCTAAATCTTTTATCTTTTGACTTTGTTGTAGGAGTGCTTGAAAGCCAAGAGTTTTTTGTGGTATCTTGATAGTGGCTGCTTTAGACACATGACTGGAGATCCTTCAAAATTTACAAGTCTAAAATTAAAACAAGAAGGATTTGTAACCTATGGTGACAATAACAAAGGAAGAATTTTTGGATGTGGTAATATTGGTAATTCATCTTCCTCAACATTGATTGAAAATGTATTACTTGTTGAAGGGATAAAACATAACTTATTAAGCATAAGCCAATTAAGTGATAAAGGTTTCAAGATTGAATTTGATAAAAATTATTGTTTGATTAGTGACAAATTGACTAATAAAATCATATTCATTGGAAAGAGAATTGATAATATCTACATGTTAGACTTAAAGCATTTAATCACAAATGTTAACACAAAATGTTTAATAACTAAAGAAGACAATATTTGGTTATGGCATAGGAGAGCTACACATATTCACATAATCATCTAAACAAATTAATTAGAAAAGAGTTAGTAGTTGGACTCCCTAAACTTAAGTTCACCAAGGATAAATTATGTGGTGTTTGTCAAAAGGATAAGCAAGTAAAGGCTAGTTTCAAAAGCAAAAATCTGATTTTTACCTCTAGGCCTTTGCAACTAATTCACATGGATTTATTTGGTCCTTCAAGAACCATGAGTCTAAGAGGAAACTATTATGGGTTGGCTATAGTAGATGATTATTCTAGGTTTACATGGATAATGTTTCTTGCTACTAAGAGTAAAACCTTTAATGCTTTTAGGAAATTTGATAAGTTAGTTCAAAATGAAAAGAACACTAATATCACCTCAATAAGTAGTAATCATGGAGGAGAATTCCAAAATGATTTATCACAAAAATTTTGTGAGGAACATGGCATAGATCATAATTTTTCAGCACCTAGGACTCCTCAAACAAATGGTGTTGTGGAAAGGAAAAATAGGTCTGTAGAGGAATTGGCTAGGACAATGTTAAATGAGACTAATCTACCAAAATACTTTTGGGCTGATGCAATAAATAAAACATGCCATGTATTAAATAAAGTTTTAATTAGGCATATTCTTAAGAGAACACCTTATGAAATCTACAAGGGTAAGAAGCCTAATATCTCATACTTCAAAGTATTTGGCTGTAAATGCTTTGTGTTGAATGATGGTAAAGAACAACTGGGTAAATTTGATGTTAAAGCAGATGAAGCAATTTTCCTAGGTTACTCTTCAAATAGCAAACCTATAGAGTATTTAATAAGAGAACCTTAGTAGTTGAAGAATCTATACATGTAGTCTTTGATGAATCTAACCAACAAGAGACAAATAGTATTTAATAAGCCTATAGAGTATTTAATAAGAGAAACTTAGTAGTTGAAGAATATATACAGGTAGTCTTTGATGAATCTAACCAACAAGAGACAAAGCAAACTAAAGTGGATGATTTAATTGAATTGCTTGATCAACCTCTCTTAGAGAATGAAAAAAGTAAAATGCCTAAAATGAGTGGATTAAAAGAAGCCCTAGAAAAGACAAGTGAACAATTGTCTAAAGAATGGAGAACTTGTAAAGACTTATCAATTGACAACATAATTGGAGAAATTGGTAAAGGAGTATCTACTAGAAGATCTATGAAAAACATATGTAATACAATGGCTTTTGTTTCACAAATTGAACCCAAAATAGTAGAAGAAGCATTACATGATGAACATTGGCTAATGGCTATGCAAGAGGAACTAAACCAGTTCATAAGGAATGAATTTTGGGATTTAGTGCCATTACCTTGTGATCATCCTGTAATTGGAACTAAATCAGTGTATAGGAACAAGCTTGATGAATCTGGAATCATTATAAGAAATAAACCAAGGTTGGTTGCTAAGGGATATAATCACGAATAAGGAATTGATTATGATGAGACATTTGCACCTGTAGCTAGGATAGAAGCTATAAGACTATTACTTGCCTAAGCTTCAATAACGAACTTCAAGTTGTACCAAATGGATGTAAAAGGTGCTTTTCTAAATGAATTCATACAAGAAGAAGTGTATGTTGAACAAACACCTGGGTTTTTTGACTACAAGTATCTCAATCATGTGTATAAGCTTAAAAAGACACTCTATGTTTGTAACATCCCGAATTTTCTACTAGTATAATAATTATTTATTATTTATTTTATATTTATGGAGATTATTTTCTTATAACTACTTTAATGGGTTTTATAGAACGTTTTAAAGGTTTTTAATAATTATGACTTTTTTTAACAATAAATATTTATGAAAATTATTTTGTAATATTTTGATTTTTAGTAGCCCAGAATGGGCCGTTCTCAAATTAGAACGGGCCGTTCCAAACTACTAAAATGGCCTAGAAATATTAGGTTGGAATGGGCCGTTCCAACACATGATTCACTGAGTGAACTTTGAAACCAGAACGGGCTGTTCCAAATGTGGCTGTTGTGAGTAGAAACTCATACGCAGAACGGGCCGTTCTGATTCTGGAACGGGTCGTTCCAAATGTAAATTTGGACATGAAATATGAGTCCAGAACGGGCCGTTCCGGATTTGAAACGGGCCGTTCTGGCCACTCCTGATGCCTATAAATAGAACGCTCCAGTACTCCCAAAAGCATATTTTTCACTTTTGACCTCTTTTTTCTTCTACACTCTCTAAAGACCAAGGGAGAACCCAGAGGAGGGGACTAGCAAGATCTAGCTTTAGTTTCAGCTCCTACTTATCCAGGTAAAGAGGGAGTGAGAAACCTCGCTTTGGGTGTGGGAATATCTGTTGGGTAGTGGGATTGGCCCCAATCTTGTGTTTGTTGTAATTTTTTGTATGATCATGTATGAGGGGTTTTCCCCCAACTATATTTGTTTCGCCTATTGTTTTCTTATATGTAATTAATTGTATGAGTTAATTGTATTGTTTTAAATGTTTATTGTATGAATTAGAGTGCTCTGTGGGTTCCTGTGGAAACCCTATGAGAAACCACCCTATGAGAAACAAGCAAAATATGAATGTTTTCTATTTTGCTTTCTGATTGTTCTGATGTATTACTTGTTGAATGAGATGATGGAGTAGTTCCTTCCATGGAATATGACAATGGTTGAAAGGAGACTCCTTGCCCTTGATCTAGGTTCACCAAGGGGTAGACAAAGGAAGGTTTTTGTGGGACAAAAGGAAGATGGGCGTGAAAGAAGGTGTTGGGCGGAAGCATATGGTGAAAGGTGTTTGGTGCTCACAAGGTTAGCTCACTCCAAGTGAAGGTGGAGGCCACTCTAGGTTTCCTACTCTCCAAGGGTGGAGATAGGAGGGGGTTAGACGAATCCAACCTAGTGACTAAGGAAGAGATGTTGAGGCATAAAATGCTCACTCAAAATCTATATATTCCAAAGTATTTACAAGTGGTGGGGTGTTGGTTATTTATAGGAGGGGAGGCATCTAGGGTTGCATTTGGAGTAGGCAAATGCATTCCAAATGAAATGCAAATGAACCCTAGATGCAACTTGGTGGCCAAGGATGGAATCTATGGGTTTAGATTGGCTATATCTAGGTGCATGTTAAGACCATGCAACCTTTTCCCTCCACTTGGGCCTAAGCCTTTCTAACACCAAAAATAGGTCCAAGGTCACCAAAAAAAATGCGTCACCTCCTAATGTTAAACCCTATCCCAAAATTAAAACCCTAATCATCTAGAACACCCCATAATACAAGGGTAAAATGGGAAATACAAAAGAAAATAAATTCTAAGTCCTAAACACCCCAAAATACAAGGGTAAAATTGGAAATACAAGAAAATAAATTCTATGACTAAAATACCCCAAAATACAAGGGTAAAATAGAAAATAAAATAAATGCTAAAAAAAACTTAGGAGCTAAGGTCCAAAAATGGCCTCACTATCCCATTCCTCTTGCCTCCTTTAGTATATCACCTCTTGGTCTTCTCGGCCTTAGTGTTATTCCATCATGAGATGAATGAATATGTGTTTAATTTCGCAAATAGATGAGTTTTAATATGGATTAAAGTGCTCTGTGAGAATTGTGCATATAATGTGATAATGTTATAATGTGAATATGATGATGGAATATGATGATGAAATGTGATGATAATAATGTGATATGAGAATGCATAGAGTCTTGATTGACATGCATCATGTGCATAAATGTTTTTAAGGGTACGATATGGAATACACCGCCAGAGAAGGCCCCCTAGTGTAAAAGCTTTGGGGATTAGTCCTTGGGGATAGCTCGGTTTGGAAGTCCCAGTCTCATCCAATGTGTGCATGGGATGTATCTTACGAGGCTTAGCTATCCCGACGAGACTTTGGTAGTATGTCCTTCTAGTGAGAGTGCGCAGAGGATGTGACCCGGCATGTACTCCTAGACTACTCTTCATGTATTACTAGCGGCAATATGCCATGTGATGTTTTACTGGCGCCACATGCATGATAATATGTAGTCTGTGTCCATACTTATGCATTTTTAATGGCATATGATAAAGTGATGGTTTATGTCTTGGATGAGTGAGATGTGGTGTTATTATTAATTTATCTATGTTATACCTGTTTTGTTCGTGTTTGGCTATCCAGCGTATATTTCTACACTGTGAGCCAGAGTGAGATGTTTCTCACTCCCTTTTCTCGTGTTGTTTTTCTTTGACTGTTATACAGGTGATCATCAGTGTGAGGCTGAGGATGTTGGTGATGAATCTTAGGCTTCTATGTTGGGTTTTTCTCTGATAGGACATGTGACATCGGGGCATAGATAGGATTAGTTTAAGATGTTCTTATTAAATTATTTTGGAAAACTCAATTTTATTTCTTTGTAATTTTACCGGCATGTTATTTGGATTAAGTTTATGAATGTGAACTCTTTACCCTTACGTGGTTGGAAATTTGGTTTTTAATGATGAAATTTTTTTTTTTATAATTACTGTATATGTATGTTGGGGTAGAGGGTGTCACATTAAGTGGTATCAGAGCAGGTCGATCCAATCGGTCGTGAGTTATGTACTTATCATGATTCTGTTGTTTACTCTGATAGTGTTTTGTTTGTTGTATACTTTGATGATGCTTTGCTTTGATAATGATGATGATGTTCTCTTTATGCTGATATTGTTGAGTTTTATACTGTTAAAGTATATTGTAATTAGAGGAATGATAGATAATGTTTGCTAATATCTTTATGACTACTTTTCTTCATTCTTATGAGTGCTAAATTGTTTGATACTTCTTGCTTCTTGCTTACGTAAGAAGTAGTGGATGAGTGATATCGCTTGTGTTGCAAGCATATGTGCGAGTAGTAGTAGACGAAATATTGTGCTAATTAACTAGAAACTATTGGAACCTTGGATGTGGGTGAGAAATTGATTTGTCGAGTGTATTGAGAGTTTATGTTTGATGGAGTTTCTGAGACCTATAGTTGTAGCGATTGAATCTTAAGAGGATATATGTTGAGAATTGGAGTTGAGTGTTCTTAATGAAAGGTTGAAATGTCGGTGATTTCCTTGAGTATTGTTGTTTGGATGTTAACCTTTTATGGTTTAGGTAGCATGTGAGTTTTATTTTCTAAGTCTTTTGTACTGAATATGTGAGTTTTTTTGGTTTAGGATTGTAGTGAGAAGCTTGGATATGAGTTTGAGGTGGAAAGGAGTGGATTTGGAAGGGTTGAGGTATTTTCATGGCCTTAGATGTTGATACACTATTGCTGTTTGGTGTAGAGGATATTTTTGTTGCAATTTTGTTGTGCCAGTATGAGTACCGTATTGACAGATTTAGATTTTATGATCTTCACAAAAGTTGTAGTCTTGGACGTCATCTTTCCAATGGAACTAGAATCAAGTAAAACGGAGGTCTAGAACTCTAGTTATAGCTACTTTAGTGATCAAAGGTCTAGTTGTAAGTGCTAAATATATCTGTGGTGGTTTTTGAATTTTTAGCTAAGAAGATGATCTTTTTAGAATCTCATGTTTTCATAAGAGTGTAGCTTATTCTCTTAGCTTTCTTTTGAGATAGGTTTGAGATCATTTGGATGAGTATTTGATGGAAGAGCATGGCCTACTCTTTCTATCAGTATTACTCTCTAGGTATCATTTTCTTTGATAGTTGTTGAAGGAATATGTATGGTATCATGATATTTTTGTGTTGTTAGGCAATGCAAGGATAAAAACTGATTTTGTCATGATGTTCTGAGATGACATGTGGATTGAGAGGTTGTTTAAGGTTGTATGATTTTATGTGGTAAAATTGGTTCATGTACATGCTATATGGAGTAAATGGTGATTGATTCGTACATGCTTAGGGATGGTATATATGAAGGTTTAAAGTAGGTATCCTAATATGATTTGATATGCATGTATGTTGATATGAGGATAGATGACCTTAGGGATCAATTAGTGAGGTTAGGATTTCCTTGGGTTAGCTCATAATTATTAAAGATTTATTTGGTAAATTTCTAAGATAGCATTACTTTTGACTAGGTCGACTAGGGAGAGTGTTGTCTTTGTGTTGGATAGTAAGTGTGAGAGTAGTTTCCAAACTCTTAAGGAAAGATTGATTAGTGTTAATACTACTAGATTTAGTAAGTCTTTTGTGGTTTATATTTGTGCTTCTAAGATGGGTTTGGGTGGATTGTTGATGCAAGAAGGAAAGGTAGTAGTTTATGTTTCTAGGCAATGGAAAATTCATGAGAGGAATTACCTTACCCATGACCTTGAGTTAGTAGTTATGATATTTACACTAAGATTTGGAGACACTACCTGTACGGTTCTAAGCTTGAGGTATTTAGTGATCATAAGAGCCTTAAATATCTTTTGACCAAAGGAGTTGAATATGAGACAAAAGAGATAATTGGAATTTCTTAAGGACTAGGATTTTAATCTTAGTTGTTATCCAGGAAAAGCCAATGTGGTGATCGATGCCTTGAGAAGGATGACCATTCACCTACCATCTTTGATGATTTAAGGGTTGGATTTGATTGAAGAGTTAGAAACTTAAGCGTGATGTGTGAGCTTACCCTTAGAAGCATTGAATTGAGTATGTGGAAAGTTACTAGTGAATTAATGGATGAGATTAGAGAAGCCTAGGAGTTAGATCCTTTCTTTGTGAACCAAGTGGAGAGGATTGGTAGGGGTATAGATAACCCTTTATGAGTGGAAGTTGATGGTGTTTTGGGGTTCAATGATAGGATCTATGTGCCTAGTAATCTTTAATTTAAGAAGATGATCTTAAAGGGAGGACATAAAAGTATTCTTAACATTCATTTAGGAGCTATTAAGATGTATCAGAGTGGCGCAGCGGAAGCGTGGTGGACTAAGATGAAAAAGAGGAGTAGAGGAATTTATGTACTCATGCGTAGTATGCCAGAAGTCTAAGATGGAACACTAGAAGTCTTTAAGATTTTTATAGCCTTTAGATGTCCTAGTTTGGAAGTGAGATTTTATGTCTATGGACTTAGTTGTAGTTTTGCTTGACATGCTTAAGAAATTTGATCTTATTTGGTTAGTGGATGGACTCACCAAGGTGGCTCACCTTACCCTTATTGATATTAGATATTCTTTCGAGAGATTGATAGGGATGTACTTCAGTGAGGTAGTAAGGTTACACGAGTTTTTTTTTTACTAGTATAGTTTTTGATGGAAAATATTTAGGAAAGTGCTGCATGAGAATTAGAAAGCAAGATGCAAGGAGTCTGCCTATTTCTGTTATAGGTAAATTTCGGGGACGAAATTTCAAAAAGGATGGGAGAATTGTAACATCTCGAATTTTCTACTAGTATAATGATTATTTATTATTTATTTTATATTTATGGAGATTATTTTCTTATAGCTATTTTAATGGGCTTTATAGAATGTTTTAAAGGTTTTTAATAATTATGACTTTTTTTAACAATAAATATTTATGAAAATTATTTTGTAATATTTTGATTTTTAGTAGCCTAGAATGAGCCGTTCTCAAATTGGAACGGGCCGTTCCAGACTACTAAAATGGCCTAGAAAGATTAGGTTGGAACGGGCCGTTCCAACACATGATTCACTGAGTAAACTTTGAAACCAGAACGGGCCGTTCCGATTTGGGAACGGGTCGTTCCAAATGTGGCCATTGTGAGTAGAAACTCATATGCAAAACGGGTCGTTCTGATTCTAGAACGGGTCGTTCTGATTCTAGATCGGGCCGTTCCAAATCTGAATTTTGGACATGAAATATGAGTCCATAACGGGCCGTTCTGGATTTGAAATGGGTCGTTCTGACCACTCCTGATGCCTATAAATAGAACGCTCCGGCACTCCCAAAAGCACATTTTTCACTTCTGGCCTCTTTTTTCTTCTACACTCTCTAAAGACCAAGGGAGAACCTAGAGGAGGGGACTAGCAAGATCTAGCTTTAGTTTCAGCTCCTGCTAATCCAGGTAAGGGGGGTGTGAGAAACCTCGCTTTGGGTGTGGGAATATCTGTTAGGTAGTGGGATGGCCCCAATCCTGTGTTTGTTGTAATTTTTTGTATGCTCATGTATGAGGGGTTTTCCCCTATTATATCTATTTTGCCTATTGTTTTCTTATATGTAATTAATTGTATGAGTTAATTGTATTGTTTTAAATGTTTATTGTATGAATTAGAGTGCTCTGTGGGTTCCTGTGGGAACCCTATGAGAAACCACCCTATGAGAAACAAGCAAAATATGAATGTTTTCTGTTTTGCTTTCTGATTGTTCTTATGTATTCCTTGTTGAATGAGATGAATGAATATGTGTTTAATTTCGCAAATAGATGAGTTTTAATATGGATTAAAGTGCTCTGTGAGAATTGTGCATATAATGTGATAATGTGATAATGTGATAATGTGAATATGAGGATGGAATATGATGATGAAATGTGATGATGAAATGTGATGATGAAATGTGATGATGAAATGTGATGATAATAATGTGATATGAGAATGCATAGAGTCTTGATTGACATGCATAAATGTTTTTAAGGGTACAATATGGAATACACCGCCAGAGAAGGCCCCCTAGTGTAAAAGCTTTGGGGATTAATCCTTGGGGATAGCTTGGTTTGGAAGTCCCAGTCTCGCCCATTGTGTGCATGGGACGTATCTTGCGCGACTTAGCTTGGTTTGCCTAGGGTACCCTTTTTGTTTGTGGGTCTCCTAGCGGACCTTACCCTAATCTTTGCGTTGCCCTCTCAATGGGTTTCTTGCAGGGCTTTTTTCTTTGCAGCATTTGTGATCATCTTTCATTCCTTCATTAAAGGGGGATGCCCTTGCACTGATTTCGTTTGGTCTTTTATCCACTAGTCATGCCGAATTTGATTGATCTTTATGTGTTCCTTATCGCGTATTAAGCCATTATTTCTAATGACGTCCCTATTTCAAATGTGCTTGTTCATTTAAGGTTCGTTGACGAGGCTTAGAGTAGATAAAAGGAAGAAGATAAATGAAGTAGAAAAATGTATGGCATTAAAATAAAATTTTCAATTTACACGTGCCCATTTAATGTAGCTCGAGGGCCCGAGCATACCTTGAGTTCGTGATTCATACGCAGAGAAGTAGAAGGAGGTTGTCCCTTAGAGAGGCCTAGGTGATCTGACTATAGAGCTAGTCCTCCACTTGCTTGGATGTGGCGCTTCAGAAGATCTCGTGTAGAGGGAGGTCCTTTGGCTTCTTCTCTCATGAAGGTGTTGTCAACCCATATCCTGAGCCATTCCTAAGAAGTAGGAATGGGTAGAAGCGATGATAGAGCTTTCCATGGAGTCTTACTTCTCAAGAGGAACATTCAAGCTTTCTCTCGATTTTCAGCTCGAACAAACATTGCTTTTTTTTCTTTTTTTTTTCCTAGAATGCCCTTTGCGGGTTTTCATTCTAGTAGCTTATTAACAAGCAATGCTTCTCTCTTGTTGAAATCATCTTTCAAGAAAGCTCTATTCACTTTGCCTTAGTGTTTGAGGGATTCATCCTCCTTAGGTTCTCTTTATTAGCTTCCAACTCATTAGGAGTGTGGATTCTTCCATTCCTAGTCATTTTTCCTATTCCGCTTGGATTTCGCGGTTGCACGACAAGGCTTTGTCCTCTTGGGGCAAGAGTTGGCGTCTTGATGATTGTGGAGTTCTTTACCCTAAACTATTTATGCATGGCTTACTTTCCATTACTACTAACTAACGCACATAGGTTAATTTTCCTTTTTTATTCTTCATTTATTCTTTTACAAGGAAGGATATGTTCTAAATGAATGTAATGCAGAATGTAGAGAAAGTTGATAATGATAAATATCAGTCTCATTGATTTGTTTATCTGTGAATGCTTAAATAAATTTTGACAGTATTAGGCGAGAATCTACATTAGATTCTAAGAAGACTTACTTCAACAAACATATCAAAGCAAGGGCCCAACCATAGTATTTTTTAGAAATAAATTTGGGCTTTTTCTTTAAAGCGTAGATACTGTCATATATTAGAGCATTCACTTTTATTAACTTTTTATAGGTACCGCAACCTAATCCTCCTTAGCTAATAAAATAAAATGAATGAAATTAATGAGTTAATCTAGAATGCATGTCATTTTTTTTTCCTAATCTTTATCATGTTTCTATTATCTACAGGGGAATGATGCATGGTAAAGATGACATTTCTTTTATTCATTTAAAAAAAAAACTACCTATATGATGTTAATGGAATGATGACCTAAGAATGTACAAATGGGTATAAATTTTTTATTATTATTTACTTTTATTTCTTTATTATCTGTCTGTTTATTTTAAAATTTCAATCCATCTTATTAAAACAAAATAATACAAACAAAGGCACACACATATGCTCAATCAACGTACACCCACGAACGATCATGTTCAAATCCTTGGTTTGTGGTCCTTGTAAGAAAAATGTGTTGTATAGGATAGTTCTAATCTCACTAGTCTTAAGGCCCCCAAGGTGCCCCCATTATAGGAACCCAGTATCTCTGTCGCCATTACCTGGCAAACTCTAAGGTCTGTCACAATATTTTAGGCTAGAGTAACCAGTTATCACCTTGAGTGTGATTTCTGACAAGGCTCGCAGGCTCCAAGGCCAAACTTGGGTCAGTCGTACATCAACCACTCCCTATGTTTAATACCCTCATGCCCCCGGGTGTAGGGGGAACTGTTGTGTGCAAAGGTTTGTGTACAATTTTTATTCAAACAGGTGTAAAATTTAAACAAGCAAACAAATATTAAAGCCAAACAAATAAAACAAACAAAGTAAAGGGGAAAAATATTTAAATTATTATTCTTATTTTATTAACTTCATCATTTATATGGGCCTGACCCTGTCGCCACCCGCCGAAACGGACCTTGGCATTCGCGACGATGGTCGGACTCGTTTTAATGTTTTGAAAAGTGGTGGATTGTTAGAACGACTTATTCTCAAACTGAGACCTTGTCGAACTAACAATTTTATTAAAATGGTTCACCAATCCATGTTAACCCCAAGCGGGACCCTCCATGGATTAGTGGTTTTCGCAAAAGGTAGGGTTCTTGGAGTCGCCACCAATGTTTTACTCAAAACATTGGAAAAAGGGATAAGGCAATTGATTTCATAAATCAACCTTGGTCATTACAACCAGAGTCGGGTAAGGGAGTCGGTTACGTGCGGGGAAGGTGTTAGCACCCCACAACGCCCCTTTCGGGTTCCCTATGACGGATTATTTCATAAATAACAGTGCAAAATTACTAAATTACCCCTATTTATTATAAACGATTATAAATTAAATATCTACATGATGACAAAATTAAATATGCGACAATCAGAAAGCAATAAAAGAAGGGATTTTAAGGAAAACCTCTTGAAGCGTGCTTTTATATATCTAAACAGATGTTAGGAGGCTTTTTGGCGCTCCCTCCCACTACACGCTCGCTTGCTCCTTCCCTAAAAATTAATCTTTACTATGGAAATCAAAAAGATTTCCCTTCGACTAGTTCGAATTCTCAAGCTAAATGCTCAGAACTCAAGAACTTCGTCGGATCGGCTCTCGGAGAGATTCCTAGGGCAGAACACTGCTCAAAAACCCCAGAATACTCAAGGAGAGAGTCCAAGAAGTGTGGAAAAGTGTCAAATGACGTCCAAATGACGTCTTATTTATAGGGGTGAGGCGCAGTACGGCCCCTGGTGTCAATACGGCCCGTATTGAAGTTTTGAACTTCAATACGGCCGTATTGGTTTCAGTACGGCCGTATTGCAGTTCAAAAATGCAATACGGGCCGTACTGAACTCCAAAGAGGCCGTATTGAGCTCCACTCCTCTCACTTTCTTATTTTTAGCTACTCTAAGACCTCTAAACCTACAGATAGTCATCCTATGGTCTTCTGGGAGTCCTTTTGGCTGACTTTCCATTGATCTTTGAGAGTCTTCGAGTCTTATTTCCGACCCGGACAATTTTAGGGGTCTACAGACCCTCTTTAAACTTCCCCAGTGGAGTCGCCATCTGTTGCAACCCGAAAATTTTTTATCTTACGACTAATGGTTTAGACATCCTTTTAAAAATCTCATCAATTAAGGAATGCCTGGACACCAGACTAATCCTTAATTAATGGTTTTGAAAAATTAGTTCATGGAGTCGCCACCAATGTTTTACTCAAAATATTGGAAAAAAGAAAAGGTTTTTAAAAATCCAATAATGGCCTTGATAACCAGAAATGGGTTCAGGGGTCGGTTACGTGTAGGGAAGATATTAAGCACCCCTACAAAGCCCTCAATCGGTACCCTATGATGAAGTTAACGTGACAAGAATTAATAAATTAAATATTAGATCCCCTTTATTAATATTTATTTACATGCTATAAATTTAAATTAAGCGATTGACCCTAAAATGTCTACATATTTGCTTTTATTATAACAATATTTAAAATAAAAGAAGTGAAAGATGGAGCAAGAGATTGATGAGAAATACCTCGTAGCAAGCTTTATTAGATCTTCAATAATGGAGACTTGTAAGCGCTTTTTGGCTACCTTTCACACTACAATATGCTTCACAACTCAAGAAATACAATAGGAGGGAGGAAGAGAGAAATTTTGAGCTCTAAGGAGTCCTAGACAAAATTTTTTGGCCCTAAGAACTATGACCGAGTCTTCTATTTATAGACATCAAAAAGTTGCCATAACGACCTGTTCCAGACTTAGAACGGCCCATTCTGGATCTGTACGTTATGTGTTAATTTTGTATCCTGGAACGCCCCGTTCTAAAACCAAAACGGCCCGTTCCAGAGTTGAGTTTAACACATAACTTCCTTTGTTGGAATGGCCCATTCCAAACTAGGGTTTTAGGCCTTTTTTGTAACTTGGAACGACCTGTTCTAGTTTGGGAACGACTCGTTCTAACTTGGGAACGGGCGTTCCAGTTTTGGAACAGCCCATTCCAGGCTACTAAAACTAGCTTATTTGGGCTTTAGGCCTTCTAATGTCATGTCATGTTGTTTCCATGCTTTAGGAGCTCCTTTCCTTGATAATAGACGTCCATTTCATTGCTTTTGTGGGTCCAGAAAAAATTGGGTGTCTACAAAGTGTAAGACACATATCATTTATAAGATGTTGTAAACCAGACGAAATACAATATGTCTCATATACATTAAATATTTATCATTTATTGAGACTAACAACAAAGTTTGCTTTGAATATTTCATTCCTTAACAGATTGAACCAAAAAGCCATCTTGGAGCTCACAAATTTGTTAAAGAGAAGAATCATGTTTTCCATCAAAACCAAAATCTTGAAATCACGGAGAAAAGCATTTAAAGTCACTGTTATAGCTACTCTACACTAACATTGCTTCTACAAGCTATGATGGAAATCTAATCCCCAATGATCCCTTTGGAAGAGGTAAGACCAAGAAGGGTGAAGGGTGATCCAAGGATGCTCACACTTGAAGACCATTGGGCCTTTAACTAGGTCCATGGTTAGGAGGCTAGAGGAGGCTTCTAGAGAGGAGATGCTTCTTAGACCTATGCTCTATATGAGTATTGAGTATGATTCCTCTTGTTAGTCTCATAGTCTCTATTGTAAATACATTGTATAGTTTGATTTCTTGTACCTTGTATATAGTAGATACTTGTATAGGTGTATTTTTGCCTTTGTATTTGTGAGGCACTTTATTTCCTTTTTAGTAGCTATTGTATATTGTTTCTAGGGTAGGTTACTTGGGCACTTTGACTCCATTTAACCTAACCTAGAAATACATTCTTTTCTTAGTTTTCTAGTAGTAGGATTGGGAGTGGCATTAGCAAGCTAGAGAGTGCCATTAGCAAGCTAGAGAGTGTTACTAGCAATTTAGCCAAAAGGTGGTCCTAGGCTAAAATTTACATATTGGACTCATTTTACTCCTAATTTTTCATAGATTTGATTTAGCTAGGTTCCATTCACATTGGATGAACCTAACTAAACCAAATTATCAATTTCAAAACCGGTTGGAGTAAATTAAGTCCAAAGAGCCGCCCACCTAGATGTGTTCACACTTGTGTTCACACTTGGCCAAATAGCTTGGTTCTTCTCAAGCTTGGAAGCTTGAAGCACAAGCTTCTCCTTAGCTAGCTTACCAAGCAAGCTAAGTGAGGAGCTTTCTCTCCAAGCCTCTAGACCATGGGTGGTTAGCTAGACCTTACCATGGTTCCTAGTGAACCATGGTTAATACTAGCTTACTCTCCAAGCTTCCTACTCCTATATTTTCGTTTTTCCCTCTTTGTAAAACACTTTTGGATGTATTGAGATTTCATTTATGAAATATTGTTCAGATTTCTCTCTTCTAAAAGTCCCTAAAACCTCTTTGATATTCATCCAATTCTCTTATCCCTTCACTAGAAGAGTGTGGTGAGAATTGCAGAGGCTTATCTCTTCATCAAGGAGTGACGCCTCTTGGGAGAGTTCTCCACCAAACCTTGGTGGTTCTAAGGCCTCCTCTTCCATAGGAGACCTTAGCGAAGCTTAGGAAGGATCAAGGAGCCGAAGATCTATGGAGGAACTTGAAGAGGATTCACATCAATCCGGATTCTCCAAACAAGTTTCCATCATTTGGGATGGAAAGTTGATAAGTAACCTCTTTAATCAGATAAAAAGGTACCATTTGGTGAAATGCATTTAATGATTGCATTAAATTATCCAAATAGTCACCTACCACCACAAGGAAAGACGATGAAAACAAACAAAGCATACTTATGAGTTAGACTCAAAGTGTTGCAACAGTCATCTTCTCCAAGCTACTATATAAGAAGATTTAAAGCTCAAAAAAGAAATATAGATAAAATTTACACAAGAGATACAATATATACATTTTTATAGAAACACTCTATAAATTTATTATTTCCTATAAACACTTATTGCTTTGTATTGGTTGTATAATGTATAAGTGAGACAAACATACATTTGTGTAACCTTCATAACCATTATTATAAGGTTGAGTTTGGAGAGACTTGTTTGAAAAAGAATACTTGTTTTGATCTTGGAGAGACTTGATTGTAAAAGAATACTTGGTTGTTAAGCTTGGAGAGACTTGTTGTTAAAAGAATAGTTGAGTAGTTGCTTGAAGAGGCAAGTCAAAGAATACTTAGGGTTGAGCCAAAAGTGGCTTATTGAAAAAATACTTGTATCTTTGTTTAAAGATAATAGAATTCAATCTAGTTGAATTGGGAATTGGACGTAATCTCGGTAGTTGAGACGAACCAGTATAAAAATATGTAGTGTTCCATCTGACTCTTCACGCTTCATCTAATTAACATTACTACTTCACTGCAAAAAATGTGTGAGTTTTTGATACACATTATTCAACCCCCTTCTAATCTTTATCTTTTCTCCACAACCTCATCTAAGTTGTGCTGCTCAAACTCAACTTCTAGAGCTTTGCCTTCATCCCTCTTTTTACTAGTTTCACCAATCCTTAGAGGAATATAATCATTAGCTTTTAAATGATCCCTGTTATTCAGATGGACTTCATGAACCCTTAAGGTTTCCAGGAGTTCATCTAGTGTGTTTAAGGTCTCAAGCTTCTAATATGGCAATGAACTTTGTTCCAAGACCTTTGGAAGACTATCTAATATCTTGAGATTGTTTTGAGCTTTTGAGAACTTTGTTCCCAGGGATTTTAGCCCATTGAAAATGGTTTGGAATCTTCTGAACATCTCATTAATGGTTTTGTTCTTTTTCATAGATAACAACTCATAGTGTCTCTAAAAAGTGACAACTCGTTTGAGTTTACATTTACTTCCCATGTGTCTCTATAGAGTCATACCCCTTCAATTGTCGAGAGAATTTTAAACTACACCTATCCTAATAGATATTTTTATTTTTCCCTTTTATATAAAGTTCTCTTACGCCACATCCTCCCAATTTCTCTGGTATTTCTCCCAATTTTTCTATCATATCTTAATATATATAAATCGAATAAATTCTCCAATCAATACATGCAACAAAAGTAAATTGTACTAATAAACATTATTTAGTGATTGTCATTTATAACACTAAATACTATGGAACAAGACTATACACATTTGATTCTTCAAAAGTGAATAATTTCTCCAATAAATGTAACACCCCAATTTTTATACTCTTATTGAGAGTAATTTAGTAACTTTTAGGGGGTGATTTAGTAGCCCAGAACGGGTCATTCCTAAATTGGAATGGGTCGTTCCAAACTACTAAAAAGACCTATTTTTGGTAGCCCAGAACGGGCCGTTCCCAAACTGGAACGGGTCGTTCTAAACTACCAAAATGGCCTATAACCCTAGATTGGAACGGGACGTTCCAAAGATGAGAACAGATCGTTCTAGAGATGAGAACGGGTCATTCCAAATATGGTCGTTATGAGTTTAATTGCAACCCCAGAACGAGTCGTTCTAGTTTGAGAATGGGTCGTTCTGGATGTGAATTTTTCACATGATGTGAGATTTCAGAACGGGCCATTCCGGATTTGAAACGGGCCGTTCCGCGAATCCTGATGCCTATAAATTGAGTGTTCTGGCACTCCCAAAATCATATTTTTTAGTTTTGACTTCTTTCAGTTCTGACTTCTTTCTTCTACATTCTCTTCTTTCCCTTCTACACTCTCTGAAGACCGAGGCGCACTTAGAGGAGGAGACCAAGGAGATCTCTGTTTTACTTTCAATTGTTGTTTATCCAGGTACGGGAGAAAAGAGGATTATTTATATGTAGAGTTACATGAGGGAATTGGGTAGAGGAAGAGCCCCTTAGGATTATGAGTAATTTTATAATTATTTCTGTTTGGAGAATTATTGGTCTTATGTGATTCTCTATGTATTTAGGACTACAAATATATGATTAATTTGTAAAAATGATGCTCTGGGAGAGATAACGAAATTATAGAAAAGTGCATGTAAGTTAGGTTTTGGAAAAATTGGATTATTTCTATTTGAGGAATTAATGATCCCATTAGATTCTGTATGTGTTGAGGATTATAAATATATATTTAATTTGTAAGAATGATGATCTAGGAGAGAGAACAAAATTGTAGAAAAGTGCTTGTAAGTTAGGTTTTGGAACAATTGGGGGTTTTACTGTTTATGTTAAGATTATATTAAATGTGTAATTCCATTGATTATTATATTAATTGATAACATGATGTTGCGAATGGTATGTGTAGACCCCTAAAATTGTCCGGGTCGGAAATAAGACTCGAAGACTCTCAAAGATCAAAGGAAAGTCAGCCAAAGGGACTCTTAGAAGACCGTGGGATGACAATCTGTAGGTTTAGAGGTCTTAGAGTAGCAAAAAATAAGAAAGTGGAAGGAGTGGAGCTCAATACGGCCTCTTTGGAGCTCAGTACGGCCCGTATTGCATTTTTGAACTGCAATACGGCCGTACTGAAACCAATACGGCCGTATTGAAGCTTTTGAACCTCAACACGGCCGTATTGAATTCAATACGGCCGTATTGAAGTTCAAAACTTCAATACGGGCCGTATTGACCCCAGGGACCGTACCGCGCCTCACCCCTATAAATAAGACGTCATTTGGACGTCATTTGGCACTTTTCCACACAGTTTGGACTCTCTCCTTGAGTATTCTGGGGTTTTTGAGCAGTGTTCTGCCCTAGAAATCGCTCTGAGAGTCAATCCGACGAAGTTCTTGAGTCAAGAGCCATTTGCTTGAGTCTCGAACTTAGTCGAAGGGAAATCTTTTGGATTTCCATAGTCAAAAATTATTTTTTAGGAAGGAGCGAGCGAGCTTGTAGAGAGAGGGAGCGCCAAAAAGCCTCCTAGATTTCATTGATATAAAAGCACGCTTCAAAGGTTTCCTTTCCAAATCCTTTCTCTTATCGCTTTCCTTTATTGCTTTCTGATTGCTGCATTACATGTTTAAAGTTTTCATAATGTAGATATCTCGTTTATAATCGTTTACAATAAATAGGGGTAATTTAGTAATTTTACACTGTTATTTATGAAATAATCCGTCATAGGGAACCCGAAAGGGGCGCTGTGGGGTGCTAACACCTTCCCCGCACGTAACCGACTCCCTTACCCAACTCTGGTTGTAATGGCCAAGGTTGATTTATAAAATCAATTGCCTTAAATCTTTTTCCAATGTTTTGAGTAAAATATTGGTGGCGACTCCAAGAACCCTACCTTTTGCGAAAACCACTAATCTATGGAGGGTCCCGCTTGGGATTAACATGGATTAGTGAATCATTTAATAAAATTGTTAGTTCGATAAGGTCTCAGTTTGAGAATAAGTCGTTCTAACAATCCATCACTTTTCAAAACATTAATAAGAGTCCGACCATCGTCGCGAATGCCAAGGTCCGTTTCGGCGGGTGGCGACAGTATGTTATGACTTAACTGCCCAATTAATTATGATGTGAGTATGTGAACATGAGATGAGATGTTGTGTGGAATGTGAATGTGATGTGATTGTGGTTCTTCACACTTATGATCAGGGGTGAGCACGGTCCTGGATTGTTACATGGGTATCGTGACCTTGGATAACATGTTAGGGGTGAGCACGACCCTAGGTTAGGGGTAACGTGACCTTGGCACAGTGTTATATCAGGGTGAGCACGACTCTGGATTGTTATGTGGGTATCGTGAGCTTGGATAACATGTCAGGGGTGAGCACGACCCTGGGCTAGATATGCTACATGGGAAACGTGACCTTGGCACAGTGTTATATTAGGGGTGAGCACAACCTTGGATTGTTACGTGGGTATTGTGACCTTGGATAACATGTCGGAGGTGAGCACGACCTGGGACTAGATATGCTACAGGGGAAACGTGACCTTGCACAGTGTTATATCAAGGGTGAGCATGACCTTGGATTGTTAAATGGGTAACGTGACCTTGGCATAGTGTGAAGTGCAAGATTTGTGATGATTGGTGTGATTGCGAATTATGACGTGATAATGATGCATGATTGATCGAGTTATGATATTTTGAAATGTTTATGAATATTTTATTAAGTATATAGTTATAATGAGACGATATGTTGCGTTTTCCTTATGTGCTTTATATATAGATGCTTTCTTTTCTCACCGTACAATTTGTGGATGTTTTAGGTGAGGAAGATCCGGCTTTGAGTGGCATCTAGGATGCCAACAGTTGAATTGTGGATGTGCTTTGATATTGTGACTTCGGGGCAGAAAATTCTAGGATATGGAATTTTTATATGGACTTGGAGTTGTATTTATTATTTTTAAAAATAATTTGTAGACTCTTATGTTTTATTTTCCGATGTTCATTTTTCAATCATTTTGGATATTGAAGAACATTTGTGAAGGTTTTTATGTGAACCCTTTTACCAACTTTGAAAGTTTATTTTCCTTAGTTTAATTACATTATTACGATATATGTGTTGGGGTAGTAAGGGTGTCACATTTAGTGGTATCAGAGCAGGTCGATCCAATCGGCCGTGAGTTATGAGTCTACTATGCTTGTTTGGTAGATGAATGATGGAATGCATTGATTGTGAAGCTTATAAGTGTGATAGTGTGATGATTAATTTTGTTTGTTGTTTATTTAAATTATGTGTATTGTTTTCTTAGAATTTGATTGATAGACATGATATAGCTTAGAGGATGCTATTTATGATTGTTTTTCTTCATTTTCATGATTCCTTATTTATTTTGATACTTCTTGGTTATGTAAGAATTAGTGGTTGGGTGGTATCGCTCGTGTTGTGAGCATAGGTGCAAGTAGTAGTGGACGAAGTATCGTCCTAATAAATTAGAAAATATTGGAACCTTGGATGTGGGTGAGATATTGAATTGTCGAGTGTACTGAGTGTTTAGGGTTGATAGAGTTTCTGAAATCTATAGTTTTAGTGATTAAATCCAAGAGGTTGTATGTTGAGAATTAGTGTTTTGAGTGTTCTTGATGAGAGGCTGAAGTATTGGTGATTTCTTTGAGTTTGATGCATGCAGATTAACCTTTTATGGTTTAGGTAGCATATGAGTTTTATTTTCTAAGTCTTTTGTGATGAATATGTGAGTTGTTTTGGTTTAGGATTGTAGTGGTAAACTTGGATATTAGTTGTGGTGGAAAGGAGTGGGTTTGGAAGGATCAAGATATTTTCGTGGGCTTAGGTGTTGATACACTATTGCTGTCTAGTGTAGGGGATGTTAGCACTACAGTTTTGTTGTGCCAGTACAAGTGTTATATTGACAGAATTAAATTTTGTGGTCTTCATAAAAGTTGTAGCCTTGGACGTTATCTTTCTAATGGCACCGGAATCAGGTAAAACGAAGGTTTAAAACTACAATTATAGTTGCTTTGGTGATTAGAAGTCTAGTTGTTAGCGCTGAATATATTTGTTGTGGTTTTTGAATTTTTAGCCAAGAAGATAATCTTTTTAGAATCTCATGTCTTCATAAGGGTTGTAGCTTATTCTCTTAGCTTTCTTTTAAGATAAGTTTGAGATCATTTGGATGAGTATAACTCTCTAGGTATCATTCTCTTTGGCAATTGTTGAAGGCATACGTATGGTGTCATGATGTTTTGAGTTGTTAGGCAATGCAAGGATAAAAACTGATTTGGTTATGATGTTCTGAGGTGTTTTCATGTAGATTAAGAGGTTGTTTAAGATAGTATGATGCTATGTGGTAAAGTTGGTTCATGTACATGCTATATGGAGTAAATGGTGATTGATTCATATATGCTTAGGAATGGTATATATGAATGTTTAAATAGGTATTCTAATATGATTCGATATGCATGTGTGTTGATATGAGGATAAATGACTTTATGGATCGATTAGTGAATGTTTGTGTGTTTAGTAAGATTGACTTTAGGATGTGATATCATCAAATTAGAGTTGAGGATGAGGATATATACCAGACAGTTTTATGCTAGTTATCTAAAGTGTGATTTTGATTGTATGAGGTGAATGTTCTAGGTCCTGTAATTTCTAGAGGAGATATAACGTAGTTCTACCTAAGGTAGAAGTTGTGATTAAATGAGAGATACCAAAAGTTAATTAGTGAGGATAAGAGTTTTCTTATATTAGCTTATTATTATAGGAGAGTTATTGAGAAAATTTCTAGGATATCATTACCTTTGACTAGATTGACTAAGAAGAGTGTTGTCTTTGTGTGGGATAGTGTGAGATAGTTTCCAAACTCTAAGGGAAAGATTGGATAGTGTTACCGAATTTTAGTAAGTCTTATGTGGTATATAGTAGTGCTTCTAAGATAGGTTTGGGTGGAGTGTTGATGCAAGAAGGAACGGTAGTAGCTTATGCTTCTAGGAAATTGAAAATTCATGAGAGGAATTACCTTACCCATGACATTGAGTGAGCGGTTGTGATATTTATACTAAGATTTGGAGACATTACCTATATGATTCTAAGCTTGAGGTATTTAGTAATCGTAAGAGCCTTAAATATTGTTTGACCCGAAGGAGTTGAATATGAGACAAAGGAAATAGTTGGAATTTCTTAAGGAATAAGATTTGGATCTTATTTGTTCTTTGAGCAAAGCCAATATGGTGACCAGTATTCTGAGTAGGAAACTTTATATTTATCTTCCCTTATAATTAGATAGATGGATCTTTTGGCTCAAATTAGGAATTTAAGTTTGACATGTGAGATTACTCCTAGTAGTGTGAAACTAGGTATGACTCGAGTAACGAGTGGATCGTTGAAAGAAATTGGAGAAGCATACTTAGTTGATTCATTTTGGTGACAAGATATGAGGCTATAGGACAAGGTAATGGATAAAAGTATGCTTTAGGTGTAGATGAAGTAGTAAAACTTTGAGACCGAGTATGTGTACCTAGTGAACTTATGTTTAGGTGTTTGATCTTTAGAGAGGGTCATAGAAGTAAAGCTAATATTGTGATAGATGCCTTGAGTAGGATGATCATTCATCTATCGTTTTTGATGATTTAAGTGTTGGATTTGATTGAGGAGGTTAGAAACTTAAGTGGATGTGTAAGCTCACCCTTAAGAGCATTGGATTAAGTATGTCAAAAGCGACTAGTGAATTAATGAATGAGATTAGAGAAGCCTATGAGTTAGATCTTTTCTTAGTGAACCAAGTGGGGAGGAATGGTAGGGGTACAGATAGCCCTTACAAGTGGTGGTTGATGGTGTTTTAGGGGTTCAAGGATAGAATCCATGTGCCTAGTAATCCTGAATTAAGGAAGATGGTCGTAGAGGAAGGACATAAGAGTACTCTTAGCATTCATTTAGGAGCTACTAAGATGTATTAGAGTGGTGCAACGGAAGCGTGGAGGTCTAAGGTGAAGAGAGACGTAGAGTAATTTATGTACTCGTGTTTAGTACACTAGAAGTCTTTAGAATTTTACAGCCTTTGGACGTCCCATTTTAGAAGTAAGATAGTGTGTGAATAGACCTTGGTTGTAGTTTTGCCTGATTTGCTTAAGAAATTCAATACTATTTGGGTTATAGTGGATAGACTCACCGAGTTTACATGTCTTACCTTTATTTGATTTCTTGGAGAAATTGTTAGAGTTGTACATCAATAAGGTAGTGAGGTTGCATGGGAATTAGAAAACAAGATGTGAGGAGTTTTCCCATTGTTGTTTTCAGGAAAATTTCGAGGAAAAAATTTCATAAAGGAGGGGAGAATTGTAACACCCCAATTTTTATACTTTTATTGAGAGTACTTTAGTAATTTTTAGGGGGTGATTTAGTAGCCCAGAACAGGTCGTTCCTAAATTGGAACAGGTCGTTCCAAACTACTAAAAAGACCTATTTTTGGTAGCCCAGAATGGGCCATTCCCAAACTGGAACGGGCCGTTCTAAACCACCAAAATGACCTATAACCCTAGATTGGAACGGGGCGTTCCAAAGATGAGAACAGGCCGTTCCAGAGATGAGAACGGCCCATTCCAAATATGACCGTTATGGGTTTAATTGTAACCCCAGAACGGGCCGTTCTGGTTTGAGAACGGGTCATTATGGATGTGAATTTTACACATGACGTGAGATTTCAGAACGAGCCATTCCGAATTTGAAACGGGCCGTTCAGCAAATCCTGATGCCTATAAATTAAGTGTTCTGGCACTCCCAAAATCATATTTTTCAATTCTGACTTCTTTCTTCTACATTCTCTTCTTTCCCTTCTACACTCTCTGAAGACCGAGGGGCACTTAGAGGAGGAGACCAAGGAAATCTCTGTTTTAGTTTCAATTGCTATTTATCTAGGTACAGGAGAAAAGGGGATTATTTATATGTAGAGTTACATGAGGGAATTGGGTAGAGTAAGAGTCCCTTAGGATTATGAGTAATTCTATAATTATTTCTGTTTGGAGAATTATTGGTCTTATGTGATTCTATATGTATTTAGAACTACGAATATATGATTAATTTGTAAAAATGATGTTATGGGAGAGAGAACGAAATTATAAAAAAGTGCCTATAAGTTAGGTTTTGGAAAAATTGGATTATTTCTATTTGAGGAATTAATGATCCCATTAGATTCTGTATGTGTTGAGGATTAGAAATATATATTTAATTTGTAAGAATGATGATCTAGGAGAGAGAACAAAATTGTAGAAAAGTGCCTGTGAGTTAGGTTTTGGAACAATTGAGGGTTTTACTGTTTATGTTAAGATTATATTAAATGTGTAATTCCATTGATTATTATATTAATTGATAACATGATGTTGCGAATGGTATGTTATGATTTAACTGCCCAATTAATTATGATGTGAGTATGTGAACATGAGATGAAATGTTGTGTGGAATGTGAATGTGATGTGATTGTGGTTCTTCACACTTATGACCAGGGATGAGCACAGTCCTGGATTGTTACATGGGTATCGTGACCTTGGATAACATGTCAGGGGTGAGCACGACCCTAGGTTAGGAGTAACGTGACCTTGGCACAGTGTTATATCAGGGGTGAGCACGGCTCTAGATTGTTATGTGGGTATCATGAGCTTGGATAACATGTCAGGGGTGAGCACGACCCTGGGCTAGATATGCTACAGGGGAAACGTGACCTTGGCACAGTGTTATATCAGGGGTGAGCACGGCCTTGGATTGTTATGTGGGTATCGTGACCTTGGATAACATGTCGGGGGTGAGCACAACCCTGGACTAGATATGCTACAGGGGAAACGTGACCTTGGCACAGTGTTATATCAAGGGTGAGCACGACCTTGGATTGTTAAATGGGTAACGTGACCTTGGCATAGTGTGAAGTGCAAGATTTGTGATGATTGGTGTGATTGTGAATTATGACGTGATGATGATGCATGATTGATCGAGTTATGATATGTTGAAATGTTTATGAATATTTTATTAAGTATAGAGTTATAATGAGACGATATGTCGCGTTTTCCTTATGTGCTTTATATATAAATGCTTTCTTTTCTTACCGTACAATTTGTGGATGTTTTAGGTGATGATGATCCGACTTTGAGTGGCATCTAGGATGCCAATAGTTGAATTATGGGTGTGCTCTGATATTGTGACATTGGGGCAGAAAATTCTATGATATGGAATTTTCATATGGATTTGAAGTTGTATTTATTATTTTTAAAAATAATTTGTAAACTCTTATGTTTTATTTTCCAATGTTCATTTTTCAATCATTTTGGATATTGAAGAACATTTGTGAAGATTTTATGTGAACCCTTTTACCAACTTTGAAAGTTTATTTTCCTTAGTTTAATTACATTATTACGATATATGTGTTGGGGTAGTAAGGGTCTCACAATAAATACATGTAGAAAAAAACTCTACTAATAAACATACACCAATGACTCATTTAAAACACTAGATACTAATGAACAATTCCCAAAGATCATGATTATACACATTTCATTCTCATGGAGTTATTCTCATCATATAATTTTAACCTATATGAACATCCTTCAATCATCATATTTTTACCATTATATCTCTTTTCATTCTCAAGTAGTTTATTTGATGTTGAATTTGAGAAGCATTTCTAATATATTTTGGTGTTTTTTATTTTCTTTTTTCATTGCATATATATATATTGGTCTTCCATTTTATTCGTGTTAATATCGAAAGGTTATGAATACACGATATGTTTTGCATATTATCTGTTTGGTTGTTATTTGTTATTTCATTTGAAAACCATTTCTAATACATTTTGTATTTTTTTCGTTTTGATTTTGTGTTCAATTTGAAATACATATTATGTTTTACAAATGAAAAACTTGAGTCATAATCATGATCATATTTTGGAGGATAATAAGGAATGTATAAATGATTTGAAGAGAATGACATTTAATTGGGAGATCATTATTGGTTATGTAAGTAAAACTAAAACTAATTATAGATGATCAAAATTATTTTGAAAAACTTATTAGGTTACCTCTGGTTTCATAAACTATTTTTATGTTTTATGAAATATCTATATTAAGGAAAATGTTTAAATTTTGATTCGTTATGTTTATTATTATCATTTCATTTGATTTATAAATTTTATAAAATATATGTTAGATTCTAACATATTATTGATTTTTTTTTTCTAATGATATGCATTTAACAACATATGTCTTTCGATTTTTTATGAGATTGGTATGTTAAGATTTTAAAATCCTATTTGATTAATGGATGAAAAAAATAATGTGATATACCTTATTATTGACTAATTTATGAATGTGAAAAATATTGCATATCAAACAACTTAAAAAGAAGGATTTTATATCATGTTTGAAGTGATACAAGTCAATAATTACATTTACTTAATATTATTTAGTACTATTTTAAGTAGTAAAATTTAAGTTATCACTACAAGAAAAATGTAAATTTTCAACGAAAAATTTCTGACGGATATAGATTTGTCAAAAATTATATATTTTTTGACGGATAATTCTGTCAGAAATTTCTGACAGATTTATATTTCCGTCGGAAATTTCTGACGAAATTTTCCGTCATAAATTTCCACAGAAATATAAATCTGTTGAAAATTTCCGACGAAAAATTTTTGACGGAAAAATAAATCCGTCAGAAATTTCTGACGAAAAATTTTCAATGGAATATTCCGTCCGAAATTTCTTATTTTTAATTCTTATTTTTAATTTCTTATTTTAATTTCTTATTTTAATTTCTTATTTTTAATTTCTTATTTTTAATTCTTATTTTTAATTCTTATTTTAATTCTTATTTTCATTTTCTAGAATTGGAATTTTTATTTTTAATTCTTATTTTTTATATAATCATTTTTAACTACTTTTTATTTTTTTAAAAAAAGATAAATAATTATCTTAGGTGTCACCTACAACAACTACGTACTATTATCGTATTGATATTTAACACCTCTAATTTTTTTTAGTTTTTAAAAATAAATATTATTTATCTACCTTAAAGTAATCAAACTAGTGAATTTATATTTTAGAGGGATAAAAATTAAAGAAAAATATTTTGTTCATTTTACAAATACGAAAAAATCTTTATAAATCTTACAAGGATGAAAAATAAAGAAAAAAATTTACAAAGACCAAAATCAAAATCATCCATCTTATAGGGACTAAAATATATTTAAACCTTCTAAAATTAATATTTTGAAATTAACAATTATTTTAAATAAATAATATTTATTTTTAAATATTTATAAACTACTTAGAGATGTTAGTATATTGTCTTTAAAATTATAGTAAGCAAGTTCAAGTGTGAATATTTTCATATTTGTGTGTTTCATGAGTTTTCTATTAAATAATTAGTGCATATATTAGTTTATTTAACATAAATAGTAGTTTTATATTTTAGAAGAAAAAAATAATTTTTTTATTTTCTAGAAGTAATATGCTTTAAAATTACATATATATATATATATATATATATATATATATATAATATAATATAGGGGGTTATAATTATACTGATGTAACTTTTACTAAGTATTACGCCGCTCAATAACTTTATATTAAATGTGAATTTTGTAAAATCCAACCGTTAAATTGAAAGTTCATATCACTTTATACGTGTATATCAAATTTTGTTAAAATTGAACACTGGAAAGTAATCAAAGTGTTCATATTTTAGTGTATTTTGAAATGAATATATTACAATTTTGTTTTATAAAAATGAAGTATCAAATTATCTTAGATTAATATAAAATTTTGTATATATAATCTAAGAGATATGAACTTTCAATCTAATAGTTGGATTTACCAAATTCACATTTAATATAAAGTTATTGAGCGGTGTAATACTTAGTAAAAGTCACATTTAATATATATATATATATATATATATATATATATATATATATATATATGAGGCGAGTTATAATTACACTGGTGTAAATTTTACTAAGTGTTACACCACTCAATAACTATATTAAATGTGAATTTTGTAAATTCAACCGTTAAATTGAAAATTATTTACTCTTAAATCATATATACAAAATGTTATATTAATCGAAGATGATTTCTTATAGAACAAAATTAAATCTGTCGGAAAATTTATATTTTCGATGAGAAAAATTTTGTAGGAAAAGTTATATTATTGATGGAATATTTCAGACATTTATATTTGTCGAAAATGTAAGAACTGATTTTAAATTTGATATGAAAATATTATAATGATATAATTAGATAAGATTTTAAGTTAGTATTTTATTAATGGTTGATAATTAAAAAATAAAACAAGGATAAATAAATTTTTTGAATTTTATATGTTTGATTTAAGATAACTTACAAAATAACTCTTGGTAAAGTTATTCCGCTCAATAACTCATGGTGTGTGTTGAATTTCATCGATCTAATTAATTGTTAAATTCAAATTTATTAAATTTTACTAATAATTAATATAAAAAAATTAATTAGTTTTGGAATAAATTATTTGTTAATTAACAATATAATTGAAATATTAATTATTTTAAATTATTTAACTAAAATCTTATTGACAATTTATTATATGATCTTAATATTTTTGTATAACTAATGTCTGGTTTTAAATTTGATATAAGAATATTATGATATAATTAGATAAGATTTTAAGTTAGTATTTTATTAATGGTTGATAATTAGAAAATAAAACAAGCATAAATACATTTTTTGAATTTTATATGTTTGATTTAAGGTAAATAAATATATTAAATTAATTAATAATTTATTTAAAATGTTAAAATTTAATTTATAAGTATGTAATAGATAAATATTTATAATTTTATAAATTATATTATCATTATAAATTATAAAATTAAATAATTTAAATTATAATTTTAAATAGAAATAAGTAGATGTTAATTATAAAAGTAAGTATATATAAATAAATAATAATTAAATATATTATTATTATTATTATTATTATTGGTAATATAAAATTATTATATATTATTATTATAGTACAACTATGAGATTGTATATTTGAGGATGACTTAAATGAATTAATTTGTACAAGTTATACTGACAACATACATATACATTTCGGTAGCTTACTCATCAAAACTTCACAGTTAAGCGTACTTGACTTGAAGTAGTACAGTATCAGAAATTGCACAAGTAAGGATAAAACACGCTAAACAGTGAAATATCGTGAAATAGAATCATTGAGAGGCCAAATATGAGAATTGAAATATCGTGAAATTTCTGATGGAAATTTTCGACGGAAATTTCTGCCGAAAATTTTCGACGGAATTTTTTGTCAAAAATTTCTGACGGATTAAATTATTTTCGAAGAATTTTTTTTCTTCTAATGCCACCTTTTCTGACAGATTGAAATCCATCGGAATTCCATCGAAAAAAAAAATCCGTCAGAAATTTACCTGTTTCTGTCAAAAAATTTCGTCGAAAATTATTTTTCTTGTAGTGTATTCTTTGAAATTCACATGGTATAATATCTCAACTATGTAATTTTATGTGTTTTTTTCTTTCAATTTAAGTATATTAAATTTATAAAGCTTAACTAGTATTTTAACTTGTGTAATACACATACATGTTTATTATATATAATAAAATTAAAATTTATAATAAATTATATATAGAAAATATTATATTTGAATATATAAATTATATTTAAATTTAAACATATAAAATATATTTTAGATTTATTTAAATAATTGTATTGTAAAAAAATATTTTTATTAATGATACTTTATTTTAAATTATTAATAATTAATAAATAATTATGATAAATAAAAATTAAATTAAATAAGAGGTTATAAAAATCTCTACAACCTCTCCCGTCAAAGAAAAGTCCCAAAAAGCTACTAAATCAATGATAATTTCAACGAATATAAATTACTAACATTTTTAAGTCAAGAATGAGACAAAATCACAATTTTACATCTCCAATCAAGAAAAAACATTAAAAGATAATTAATCAAGAAAAAAAAATCAATTCTTTTATATCGAATCATCCCCACAACTTCATTTTTAAGTTAGGATCAAATTTTAATCCTTGACTAAGAAACATAAATCATGAACCATTTGAACAATTTTTTATATAAATACTACATAATCAACCTTTTCTATTATCATAAAATAAACATAATAACAATTTTAAAATATAAATAAAATATACTTTAAAACATAAAACTAATAAAATTATTTATTTTATTATATTATTATATAAAATATTTTAAATTAATAATCCGTACATCACACGAAAAATCATACTAATAATTAAATATAAATAAATGATTTACATTAATTTAACCATGCACACACCACATTTAATTCTATAAAAAAAATAATTTTTAATAATTTCAAAATTATATTGAATTCCTTAATTTTTATGGAAATTGTTTATGTCACTTATTTTTTATTTATTTATTTTTTTTCATTTCTAGCTCTTGGCGGTGTTAATTTTCTCACTCCACAATACTTTTTTTACTCATTAGAATTATTTAGGTTTTAGCTCCTGCACGGCTGCACTACGGGACTTTAGTGGCTTACTGAATTTTCTGTACGTTAAGATTTTTTTGAAAAGTAAAGAAATGAAAAAACTTAAATATATATTTAATGATATTTTAAAATAAATAAATAATATTTTTTTAACAAATTTAAGGATTTGTAAATAGTATTCTTTTTCTCTCACGATATGTAATTTTGATTTTTAATTTTAAAATAGAAATAATATTTAATTTATTTAATTTTAATAATACATAATTTTAATTTTCTTTTATTAAACTAACATTTGTTAATCAGTTTTAACATTTATATATTAAATAATTAATAACATCGCAGTTAAAAATTATAAAATTTAAAAATATAAATAAAATTTATTAATAAAATAAACATTAATCATTCATTAAAATATATAAATGTGAATATTTTATATGTTACTTTAAATTTTTATTTTTACAGTTATTAAACTTTACATTATTTAAATAGTGATAAATTGATAAATAAATAAAAAAACGTTAATATTTAATCAAAATTTCGTAACTTTAAAAATAAGAGACTAAATGTCTCTAAATATTTTAAAATAGAAAAATTAAAATTTTGAATCAAACATACTAAAATTATAATTTATATATTTTAAAAAAAATAATAAAAAAATAATTTTTAAACATAATTAAAATAAAAAAATTCACTCATTTAAAAACTAAAAATATATGTTAAAAAATAAATATAGTGTGGGCCGGTTTCCTCATGGATAAGGAAACACAGGGAAAGAAAAAAAGAGTTTAAAGTTTACAACTTTTACCTGAATCAGAATGTGGGTATCTTTCTGGAGGCAAAGCTGTTTAGTCAGCATTCAGCAAAAGCCACTTTCTTCCTTCAAAGTATGGAGGCAATTGCTCTACTGTTATTCCCTTTTATGGTTTAGTAAAGGAGGTTTTATGATTAATTTTTTTTTAAAAGTTCTGTTTGGTGGAAGAAACTGTTTGAAGCTGACATGGGTTGGCCCCATATTAAATTTTAAAGCCCTTTGTGTATTTTTAGTTTTTAGAGTTTAGTATAGAAATTGTTTTATATTTTATTGGAAGATTGTGGTTTTAGATTAATGGGTTTTACTTTTACAGTTCATACCCTGTTATCAATACGCGTTTTGTATCCAAGTTGATATCTTACCTTATTTTCTGCATGTTTGTTTGGTGTCACAGTCAGATCTGCATCTGGTTTCTCGTGGGGTGCACATCCAGACATTCTCTCTGGTAATTCAATTACTTTGTTTCTTTCCTGCTTGGAATTTATGTTCTTTCTGTACTTGGCTTCAAGTTTCTTCCTTTTTCTTTAAACTCTTTCTAAAAAAACTATTGAAGTTCATGGTTCACGGGGTTCACTAGGGGCTAAACTGGGTTATACAAATTGCATTGTACAAATAGCATAATGCTTTGTGAAAAGTTGGGATATTGCTCTTCTGAGTTATCTAGTTATTGTTGGGAGTTAAGGAAGTTGTTACTTGTTAGATCCTGGTTTAACAACTTTGTTGGTGATGAATGCAGATCAATTTGGGACAAAGGCGTTTTTCTTGTGTGCCAATTTGTGTTTAGTGTGCGGAAGGAGTGCTTCTGTGTTTATCTGGGTGCCTGTTACAGTGTTTCATCTTTGGACTTTTGAGTTCTGATGTCCTTGTGAGCAAGAGAGCTTTGTTATTTTGAGAAAGATTGGGTCTTAGATAAAGGAGGTAGGTGGGGCCAGATATGGCCTCTGGAGAAGGGAGGCGTCGTGGTCATGATCTTGTGCCTCTTGCCGCATTGCTCACCAGAGAGATGAAGAACGAGAAGATGGAGAAGCCCACTATGCGGTATGGATATGCTGCTCAATCTAAAAAAGGGGAGGATTACTTCCTAATCAAGACTGATTGTCGGCGAGTTCCTGGGAATTCTTCAGCATCATTTTCTGTATTCGCGGTATTTTCTACCTTTCCTATATTAGATTATATGAAGCACAAATACATCTACCAAACGCTGTGTTGACGTGTTTGACACATTTTGAGCACAACACTAGTCAAATAAATAAGCCTTGACACACGCTTCTGACGATTATCCACTGTATCACTATTAAAAAAATATTATTTTTATAGTTCGAACACCTCCCCCACACAGCTTTAACATCATTTTGACACGATTTGGATACTAGCTTAGAGAGTGAGTCAACATTTATTTTTAGCTTATAAAATAAATTAAAAAGTTAACTTATTTATACATATTGCAAGGCTAATAACATTTTTATCTGTCTTAAAGCTCATTTTTATAAGTAATACTGTTTGTTTTAGCTTTTAAGAGATATGATTCAACTTCTAAGAATCATTATCATATAAAAATGTAAAGCTTTTATATATATATATATATATATGTAAAGCATACATACATGTATATGTATGTATGCTGTGTTCTGGTGTCTACATTTTGGACATTAGTCGTGTGTCTGTGTCTGTGTTGTGTCCAGTGTTCGTGTCGTGTTCAGTGTTCGTGTTGGAGCCAGTGCTTCATATATAAGATTTTGTTTGTTCCTTTTGAGCTGCATGACACCAGTAACTGGCTGTTTGGAGATTGCTGTTTTGATTGATAATTTGCTTCATCTTCCAATAGCTTTGCTGATTGTAATCCTGGATTGTTTGATGAACTCAATGGTCTTTGGATAGAAAAGAACATGGTCCTCTGAGATAGTCACTTACTTTTTCAAGTTTTACAGATCTTTGATGGGCACAATGGAAATGCTGCAGCCATTTTTACTCGGGAGCATTTGTTAAATCATGTGTTGGGTGCTCTCCCTCGAGGGCTTGGAAGAGACGAGTGGCTACAAGCTTTACCTCGGGCATTGGTTGCGGGATTTGTGAAGACTGACAAGGAATTTCAGAGAAGAGGTCTGGAAATTAGTCATTATTCTATTTTGTTCTAGCTGAACAGAAATTTGTTCTTATGAAAAAAGATACAGAACAGGGGAATTGGGAATTTTTCCATTATTCTAATTGATATTGTGTTGTGATTTATCTGTTATCTCCAGGAGAAACTTCTGGAACCACGGCCACGTTTGTGATAGTGGATAGGTGGACTGTAACAGTTGCTTCTGTCGGAGATTCCCGTTGTATACTAGATGTGCAGGGTGGTGCTGTTACCAACTTAACTGTTGATCACAGACTTGAGGAGAATATTGAAGAGTAAGTTTTTGCATTTGAGGAAAGTTCGTTAATTTTCCCTATATGCATATGGTAACAAGTTTCTGTGTTACAGGAGGGAACGTGTTACTGCAAGTGGAGGGGAAGTTGGAAGACTTAGCATTGTTGGTGGTGTTGAGGTAAGCATATTAGGTTGCAATATCACCTGTCATCTTAAAATGGGAGAGAGGAATAGCTTTATTTGGTTTCTTCTTTTCCCTTTTCAACATGTGATCTAAGGGTATATGGTTTAGCCTATCCTTATTATTTTAGATGTATGTTGCTGAATCTATGCAGATTGGTCCACTTCGTTGCTGGCCTGGGGGTCTATGCCTTTCTAGGTCAATAGGAGACATGGATGTTGGGGAGTTTATAGTTCCAGTACCATATGTCAAACAAGTAAAGGTATATTTTCTTTGCACTTTTCAGATAATCTCTTCTAATAAACCATCAAGTTGGTCCCTGATGTATCACTGGCTCCCCTACTGAAATTATATAACTAGTCCCTAAATTATTAAAAATCTTGCTACATAGACCCTCAAGAATTGAAAAATTCTTTAAATTAGTCCCTCAATATATCAATACAGGGACTACATTAATGTATAATCAATACTTTAGGTACTTCTTATATAATTTTATTAGTTTAATGACTATTTAGGTGAAGGGCTGATACTTCAAGGACTAAATTGATGTTTTATTCTTTTTGATTTTACACCTATGGATACTGTTATTTTGTCTTCCGGATAAAACCTGACATTCTTTTATTGATATAGCTATCAAAGGCTGGTGGGAGACTTATAATTGCCTCTGATGGTATCTGGGATGCTCTATCATCTGAAATGGCAGCAAAATCTTGTCATGGTTTGCCTGCTGAACTGGCTGCGAAGCAGGTTGTAAAGGTAATATGCCTTACAGGTTACAGCTATCTGCTTATCATTTGACATTGAAAATATTTACATGTTTGAAATTTCTCTGCATAATTCTGTGTTATAAGATCCTACTGTTTTTCAGGAAGCACTTAGAACAAGAGGGTTAAAGGATGATACAACTTGTGTTGTAGTTGATATAATTCCACCTGATAATGAATTGCCACTGCCACTGCCTCCCCCCAAAAAGCGGAACAAGTTGAGTGCTCTTTTGTTTTGGAAGAGGTCTCGCAACTCGGCTGGTAAGCTGTCAAAAAAGCTTTCAGCTATAAATATAGTGGAGGAACTATTTGAAGAAGGATCAGCAATGCTCGCGGAAAGGTAATCTTATTATCTTTTATTGGAAAATCTTTTTTCATTTTACAAATTTTTAAAACTCTCATGACAGTGCCCCGCATAATGTTTTCTTTATCAGACCTCCATTTTTGTCTCCACAGGACTTCTGTCTTTAAAAGTTGTGGTTAAAGTTATTATTTAGTTTTTTTCTATGGCGATGTGTGCGTCTGAGGATGGTATTCAAATTCAATGATTTATTCTGTCAGCATTGGAGCTAATTTATATGTAATTTATTCAATGTTTGCCATAGCACTTTCTGAAAGATATAGGGATGTGGTTGTAGAAAGACACATTATATGATCCAATTTAAAATGCAAGGGTTTATATATACTTTGGAAATACATTTTTAAAACATTTTTGTTCATAAATGTTCAATACTTTGTATGTCTTGCAGATTAGGAAACGATGAAAACTCAGGTCAATCAACATCTGGCATTTTCGTCTGTGCCGTGTGCCAGGTTGACCTTGCTTCAAGCGAGGGCATTTCGGTCCACGCAGGTTCCATTTTCTCCACCAGCTCAAAGCCATGGCAAGGTCCTTTTCTGTGTGCTGATTGTCGCAACAAGAAGGATGCTATGGAAGGAAAACGCCCTAGTGGAGTTAAAGTGTCATAGCTTACAATTCATTGGTTTACTTCTATTCTTTATGCCTTCATTCTTTTTCCTCTTTCTTTTGTATAGTTGTGTTGCCTAATGTGCCACAAAATACCTTTACTCAATATTCCTGTAAATAGATTTCCATCACGTTTTCAACCATGGATAAAAATCATCAATCCTTTAATCTATTGGTGAAGAGGGTGAGGTCTCTTTCACTTAAAAAAGTCCATTAGTATTCAAAAACTGAGATTTTAATGAATTATTTTGAAGATGAATTTTGTGAGGCTTTTTATTAGAATTTATATACAATTCACTCATCTAACAATGATTTTACATGACATTTTTATTGTTCTATTTTTTTTTCTCCTTCATCTTTTATTCTTGTTTCTCTCTTCTCTTCATATATCTTATTTATCTCTTCTTTTTCTTTATTTTTTCTCATATCATCTTTCTATCTATCAATATTTATATAGGTTAAATTATATTTTTAATCCCTTTATTTAATTTTAGGATTCAATTTTTTCTCATTGTTTTTGAAAGGTTCAATTTGGTCCTTAAATTTTTAAAACATGTTTAATGTTACCTTTTCGTGTAAATTGACATTAATGAAATTAGGTGAAAATTAGAGGACTAAAATGAACATTTTGAAAATAGTGAGATCAAATTGAATACCGATTATTTTAAATAATTTAATTTGACCATCTAAAATTTTTAAACGATGTTCAATGTTATCATATCATTGAAATATTAATATTGTTAATGTCAATTTCAATGAAAGAATAATATTGAACATTTTTAAAAAATTAAAGGACCTAATTGAACTATTTAAAAATAGTGAGACCAAATTGAATCTTAAAAATAAATAGAGGGATCAAAGGCGTAATTTAGTCATTTATGTATATTTAATCAATTTTTGATTTTTTTAATTATTAAATATTCAAATAATTTTTAAATTGTTAATTATTATCTATTGTTAAAATTTTTGAATTATTTCTAATGTTTATTTTCAATTAAATTTCATATTAAAATTTCATATTTTTAAACATATGTTAAAAAAAATTATATATGGTGAAAATTAAGTATTCAAAATTTAAGAAATTTAAATTAAATTATCCAATCAAAATAATTAAATTTTTAAGCATATCAAATTTTAAATTTCCTCATTTTAAGAAATAAAAATTAGTATGTAAAATGTACCTTTGATAAAAAAAAAAACAAAACCAACCTTGAGTGTGAGTGATAGTGAGAGTCAAAATTTTACTATTTAAATTATATACAATATTAATTTTAATATAATTAAAATAGTATTTTAAATATTAAAATTATATTTATAAATAATTAGGATAAATAAAAATTAAATTAAATAAGAAGTTAAAACAATTATTAAAAATTCTAGTCGAAGAAAAATTTGTAAAAACGTTCCCAAAGTAAAAGTTGATTATAATTTATGATTATATATAAATATATAAGGATGGATCAGGGACGGATCCACATAGTAAAGAATGGGACACTTGCTCTCACTACTATTTGACACACATTTTTTATCTAAAAAATAAAAATTATATTATAATAAAAAAATATATATGTTTAAATTATTATATGTATAAAATATAGATTCGGAAAAGATGTTTATTTATTTGATGTCTGTCAAATTTTTAAAGGAGATTAATTCTTTTATGTGATAAAGAATACTCCTTAATAATGAATCAATTTTTTTTTAAAAGTTTAATTATTATATACACATACACACACACATACATACATATATATATATATATATATATATATATATATATATATATATATATATCTTAATACTTACATATATAATATAATATATTAAAAAATAATTTTTGATAAAATAAAATTTACAATATGCATGTTTATCTTTTGTATTTTCTATTTATTGTATACGTTGATTAAAAAAATTAAAATAATAAAATTGTATATGTTGATTAAAAAAATCAAAATAAAAAAAATCAGAAGATTTATGTTCTATTTAGAATTGTTATTATAAAATATATTTTAAAATAAATTATTATCTAAAAATATATATTAGATATTAAAAACATGTTTATATCAAATAAATTAAACTTGATTTTTATAAGATTTAACATATTTATTTTTATATAATGTTAAATTATTATAAAGTAAGTCTTTAGGACTATAATTTTAACCAAACATTTAAAAAATGTATATGATAGATAAATAAGTCATACTTAGGATATATATTTTTAAAGAAAGTTAGGTTCAAACTTACTAAATTATAACAAAATCTAGTCTAACTTAATTTATTTTTATCTTTAATTGTAATTGTAGATATAAAAGCTTATAAAAAATAATTATGATATATAGTTATGCTTTAAAAAGTTATATGTAAAATTTTTAATACTACAAATATATGAATAAGTATTGCCCTCATTATTTAAAATTTCTGGATCCGTCACTGGGATGAATGCATGTCTATGAGTGCCCCCACTAAAATTTTACTCTTATATATATATATATTTATTTATGGGGAATGCTAATGTACTCCCACCTATTTTTTAGTGGGAGTATGTTAGCAACCTACACCAATTTTTTAGGACAAAAAAATCACTCACTTCTTTTAATTTTGTTAATTCGTACAAAGGATATTATAGTAATTTAATTTAATTTTAAATGAAAATAAAATATTTTATCTCTCTTATTAATTTCATTCTTCAAATTATTTATTTTTTTATTAATTAATTTTTACTTGTTCAGAGAGAGAGGGGGAGACATCATGAGAGATGAGAGAGAAATGAGTTAAAGAAAGAATTTAATAGGAGAGAGATAAATAAGTTATAGAAGAAATTTAATAAGAGAGAGAAATGATTTGGAAAATAAAATTAATAAGAGAGAAAATATTTTATTTTTATTTAAAATTAAATTAAATTACTATAATATCCTTTGTACGAATTAACCAAATTAAAAGAAGTGAGTGGTTTTTTTGTCTTAAAAAATTGGTGTAGGTTGCTAACATACTCCCACTAAAAAATAAGTGGGAGTACATTAGCATTCCCCTTTATTTATTTATTATAATTATATATATAAATTATATTCTAATCTAATACAAAAAAAAAATTGTTAAGTAATTACACACATTTTATAGAGACATGATACTTCTGAAAACTATTTTTATATATATTATAGATACAATATATGTTGATATATTGTTAAAAGGTGTAAATATAAATTATAGTAACACTTTTGTATGTGATTATATGTAATATTTTTTGTAATGATTGTTTTTTATATCTAATATGTTAAAATATATTAATTTTTATTTATATTTTATTGTATAATATAATTTCTTTCACTTTATGATAAAATTGTCTTGATTTTTTTTATTAATATAATATATTTTATTTTTTGACTAAAAGATTTATTACTTCTTTATTTATTAAAGATGTCATAATTTAGTTTACAAATATATATTGTTTTTTAATTTTTATTTTAGTTTTTAATCCTTTTGATCTTGTATATGTACATTATGTATCCGAAAGAGAGGATCCAAATTAAGAGAAATGATAGTAATTGTCACACAAATTTTTTTATTATTATTTATACTTAAACATATTTTAAAAAATTACTCTTATAAAAAAATAGGCTTTATTCTCATAAAATATTATTATTTTGATTGAACATAACAATTTAGAAGAGATACAAAAGAAAACAAATAGTAATTATATTATCTTTATCTTAGTAACTTATACCATATTGTTTCTTTAAAATTAAACAAGTCATTAAAAATTACAACATCACACTTAAATATAATATCATCCAGAAAAGAAAAAGAAGAATTTGTCAATCTATTTACGAGAATATTTTAATTTATAAAAAAATAGGTATATTAAATTTTTTCATCACACAAATATACTTTTTTTAAAAAAATTATTATATTTTTAATAAAAAATATTATAAAATATTTTATTACCTTCACTTATCAAATTTTTTGGATCCGTCACTCTCTCTCTCTCTCTCTATATATATATATATATATATGTAGACACACACACAAATACTATGTTTGAATATATAAATCAATTCCTATATGTGAAACATGAATCTCTATCTTGTATGAAAGCGCTTTTAGGAGCTTTTCTTTGACGAGAGAGTTTTTAAAGATTTTTTTGTCTTCTCATAGATTAAGTGTGCAAATTTGATATTTTATTTCATTAATTCAAATTGACGGATAATCATAGAATCATTTTATACGTTAATTTGAATTAATGAAAATTTTTAATTTTTTTAAAATTTATAGATTTGATCTCTGCATTAAAAAATTTAAATTCAATTATTCGATTGTTAAAATGTAATATAGAACATGAGTTTTGAATGAAATAAGTTTAGATAAATTTATTCCTAAAATAAATAGATCATTCATATTATATATATATATATATATATATATATATATATATATATATATATATATATATATATATATAACTGTTTGTAATAAAAACAGTAACGCATTTAATGTGATTACTTTTATAACGAGTGAAAGAAACAATTCGTTGACAAAATAGTATTTTCAAGGTGATATGATCATTAAAAGTCATTTACATAATTCTAATTATATTCTAATTTTGATGATCAGTAATAAGATTTAAAGTTAATCACCTATATACTGCCAGTGTAAAGTTTTCTTACACTGACAACCACTTATATTTTTTAATTGTGTCATGTTACTATTAAAAATAAATGTGTTTATAGTGACATAATACAATTAAAAGATGAGTTAATCACCTATACACTGTTAGTGTAAAGTTTTTTTACACTAACAACTAATTATATCTTTTAGTTATGCCATGTCACTGTAAGCACATTTGCTTTTAACAGTGACATGACACAATTAAAAGATATAATTGGTTACCAGTGTAAAAAAACTTTATATTAACAATGTATATGTGATTAACTCTTAAAAAATATAATTAGTTGCCAGTGTAAAATAACTTTATACTGACAGTGTATAAGTGATTATCTCTAAAATTTAATGATTAAAATGTATTTTTCTCTCTCTAGAATTGTATTAAATATGCATTCATTGAACTATGAGACATCATATACAGTCTTATATTTGTAGGTGCAGATCTGATTAAATTGTTATGCTAAGTACATGATATTTACTATTTAGTTTCCATATTTGATCAGTAGAAGAATAGTTAATTAAAAGCGAATGGTTAAGGTCATCAAATACGTCGATGCATCAGGCAGCAGACAGTAGACGACCCCACTTTCCAACATATAAATAGTCTCAAATTTCTCAAACATTTGAGTTCCAATTTTTGCAATTCCTATATATCTTAACATTCTTTGGAGCTATTACTTTGGTTTCGGTTTTGAATTGAAATGGCAGTGCAACCTGAAGTTGAGCATCCCAGGAAGGCATATGGATGAGCAGCAAGGGATTCATCTGGTCTTTTCTTCCCTTTTTTTCTCTCCCCTTTTTTGTTCTCTAGAAGGTTCTTCATTACCCTCTCTCAGTATATTTTAAATTACAAAATTTAAGTACAGTTATTTAAATATAACAAAATTTAAATTTTATATCAATTATATGTGTAAATGTACATTAATGAGTCTCTTATTAAACGTAAGTGCATAATATCAAAATAAAAATTGAAACATGTTATTAGTATATGAGTTAATCACCTATATATTATCAGTGCAAAAGTTTTTTATACTAGCAACTAATTATATTTTTTAATTATGCAATGTCACTATAAATACATTTACTTTTAACAGTGACATGACACAATTAAAAGATATAATTAGTTGCATTATACTAACAGTGTATAAGTGATTAACTTTTAGTATATTAAATTTCGTAGATGATGGTGATGTTCAAATAACAGGGAAACAGGAGAGAAAGACGTGAGATTCAAAGTGTTGTACTGTAGAATATGCCACTCGGATCTGCACAAGTTGAAGAACGAATGGAGTGATTCCATCTATCCACTGGTCCCAGGGTATATATATAGTATGAGTATTTTGCAGTTTACAATAACATTAACATTGGTTTAAGATTAAATTAGAAGCATATCTGATTGAGTTGTTGGAACAAATATATATATCAGACGTGAGATTGTTGGAGAAGTGAGAGAAGTGGGAAGCAAAGTAGAAAAGTTAAAGGTTGGAGACAAGGTGGCTGTGGGGTGCTTGGTTGGGTGGTGCCACACGTGCGAAAACTGTGTGAAGAATCTTGAGAATTATTGCCAAAAGGCGATTCCCACGTATGGTGCAGAGTATGAAGATGGGAGCATGAGTTATGGGGGATTCTCTGACTTGATGGTTGCAGACCAGCACTTTGTTGTGGCCATTCCAAATGGGCTACCTCTTGATGCTGCTGCTCCTCTCCTCTGTGCAGGGATCACAGTCTATGGGCCTTTGAGATGTTTTGGGCTTCACAAGCCTGGCATGCATCTGGGTGTCGTGGGCCTTGGTGGATTGGGCCATCTTGCTGTCAAGTTTGCAAAAGCCCTTGGCTTGAAGGTCACTGTCATCAGCACCTCTGCTCTCATGCTAAAAAACAAGAAGCCATGCAACATCTTGGAGCACATTCCTTTGTTGTCAGTAGAGACAAAGACCAAATGCAGGTGCATATTGCTACTATTTATTAGGATAAACTTTTTTTTAGAAACATTTTCATAATGAAAAATTAGGAAGAAAAAATAAAATAAAATTATTTAAAAGTTAAAATTAATTTATAGAAATTCTATCATATAATTTCTTTAAAAAATTATTAATTAGTTTTAACTTATAGATCTTTTTTTCTTTTTATTTTTTCCTTTCATAAGTTTTTTTTTGGAGAAGTTTATCTAAAGAGATTTTTAATTGTTACCGTTAATAATTATTTTTCTCTAAGACAATTTTGTTATTTATATATTCTATTTTCGTCATTGGTTTTTATAAGATTTCCAACACATATGGCTCTCAAGCATGAAACTTGTAGAATTAAATATTTTATAAGTGGTTAATAATGAGTTATCCAATGGACCCAGCAATTATTAGGATATATAATTTTGATACTATCTTAAAATAAAAGTTTGAACTTAAATCAATTTTATGAAACATAATATTTTCTTACTCAAAACTTGCACTATTAACAAAGCCGTCTAAAAAAAAGATTTTACATGAAACAATCTATATCCCAAACATGCCTTCTACACAATGCACAGCTTATAATGTTGTTCTATAACTATATATATGTAGGCTGCAATGTGCACCTTGGATGGCATAATTGAAGGAGACACAAGAAATGATTGATATACTAATATCCATGTTGTCGTATCATATAATACCATGATGTTCATGTAACATATTGGAGGAAACTCTTAACTTGGAGCTTCAAATTAAGTTACACGCATTATGCCATAAGTTCTTCAAAATATTTAGTTATAAGTCTTTCAGATTTTAAATGTCATCGTTTTAATCCTCTAAAGATTTTATTATACATTAATAACTTAGAAGTTCAACTTGATACTAATTAAATTAATCTCTCAATGACAAAAAGATTTTTTTAAAGGGTAAATTTGATGACTCATCTTTTGAAAAACTTATTGATAACGTATGTTGCAAGAGTTATTGAAGTAAATAAATTATCCCGCTAAACTCCGGATAAAATAAATAAATTCGTTTGATGACGAGAAAATCAACTTGTTTATCCTCATAATATAAATAATTATTTAAAATTATTACTTTATCATTTAGAGTGAGTTGCTCAATTTAAAACATTGCAATTCATTAGTTAATTGTCAAAGCTCAGATGCTATATAGGTACACAACTAAGTCTGTGTCCTTACAAAGGAGCAACTTTACAATTGAGCCCAACACAAACAGCTGAAAAAAAATAAAAAAAAGAACGCGGACTCAAAAGTCATCATCTTTAAGATAAACAAACTAGTTCAATTTATTCAAACTTTAACTCTACAACTATAAAATTAAGAGTTATTCCACCTTCGCCTCCCAATCTAAATAATCTTCTACATTAGTTTTACCATGGGAGGGAGGAAGGTCAACTCTTAGTTCCTTAAGAGAGTGTGATTCATGCCTAGGCCTATATTGCCTAGAATCCATGTGAATTAATTGTAAAGGTCTAGTAGTTAAAATCTGATTTTTTTCTTTTAAAGCTAGCCTTCACTTGTTTGCCCTTTTGACAAGCATCACATAGTTTGTCCTTACTAAACTTGATTTTAGGTAATCCTATCACTAACTCCTTTCTACTAAGTTTGTTTAAGTGATCCATGTGAATATGTGCAACTCTTCTATGCCAAAGCCAAATATTGTCTTCTTTGGTTATTAAACACTTGGTGTTGGAAATTGCTATTGAGTGTTCTAAATCTAGCATGTATATGTTGTCAATTCTTTTTCCAATGAATCTAATTTCCTTTGTCTTTTTATCATAGATCAAGCAATAAGTGTTATCAAATTCAATTTTAAAACCTTTGTCACTAAGTTGACTTATACTAAGCAAGTTATGTTTCAGCCCTTCAACAAGCAATACATTCTCAATCAATGTTAAGGAGGAGGAGTTACCAATGTTTCCATGACCAAGAATCCTCCCTTTGTTGTTGTCACCATAGATAACAAACCCTTCATTCTTTAATTTCAGACTTGAGAATTTTGAAGGATCTCCAGTCATATGCCTTGAGTAACCACTATCAAGATACCATAATAAGCTTTTGGCTCTCAAGCATTCCTACAACAAATATCAGAAAATCGATTTAGGTACCTATGTGAAGGGTCCTTGATGGTTAGTTCTCAGTCTTTGGCTCTTTTTAATCCAAACCATTTCTCCATTTGGAACTCCATACTTCCTAGAGTAGCAATTCCTTATTGTATGACCTTTCTTACAACGATAATAGCAAGTTGTTTGTCTAATGAAATTGCCTTTGTATTTTCTGAAAATTTGGTTTTTCTTAAAAACTCTTTCCTTTGATTTTAATGGCATGTTCATGCTTTGATTAAAACCAAGTCCACTTCTATCAAAAGTATTTCTTTTCTTTCCTAAAATGATATTCAATTTTGCATTTCCATTTGTGAACTTTCCAAGAGTAATTTTCAAATCAGCATTTTCCTTTTCCAAAGTCTTGCAATTTTCACATACAACTTTTGAAGAAGGGGAGGTTTCATAAGGAGCTTCATTGAAGTTCAAAATAGTTTGAAGATTGTCATGCTCATTTTTCAAATCTTCAAGCTCTTGTTCAGCTTTAATTAAATCATTTTCATACCATGACAGCTTGTTTTTAAGCTTTGAATTTAAAGCATCTAGTTTCACAGTCTCTTTGTGAATTTGAATGAAAGCTTCTTGAAGTTGATCATAATCCGGATTAGATTCAAGGTCAGAATCACTTACTATTGTGTCTTGATCAGCTCCAGCCATCAAACATAAATTATTCTCTTCAAATTTAGATTCATCACTTGTTGTGCTTGAGTCATTGTCTTCCCAAGCAATGTAGGCTCTTTTTCCTTTGGCATTTTTCCTCACTTTCTTTTCCTCTTGTTGCTTCTTTAAGAAGTTTGGTCATCCAGCTTTTATGTGTCCTGGTTTTCCACACTCAAAACAATTGTAAGAGGATGTACTTGCTTCCTCTTTCTTGTTAGTCTTCTTGTTGAACTTGTAGGGGGAATTCCTCTTCTTTCTTAGGAATTTTCTGAACTTCTTCACCAGCAAGTTGAAGTTCTCTGTTTCAGAATCTTCGGAGCTTGATTCTTCACACAATTCTTTGCCTTTGACTGATTTCAAGGCTCTTAGTGACACTCCTTTGCCCTTTTTGTCTTGTTGTTCATTCTCCTCAAATATATGCAGCTTTTGCTCATGCTCTCTTAGCTTTCCAAAGAGAGTAGCAAGGGTCAATGAAGTCAAGTCCTTTGATTCTTCTATGGCAGTAACCTTTTCTTGCCATGATCTATCCAAGCATTGCAGTACTTTCAAATTTAATTCTTCTTCAAATTTCCTGTCAAGATCAACAAGGTGATTTATCAAGTGTGTAAACCTCTTTTGAAAATCAGAAATTGATTCACCATTGTTCATTCTCAACAATTCATATTCTCTTATGAGAGTATACTTTCTAGATCTCTTTACATCACTTGTTCCTTCATGAGTGACTTGCAAAGTGTCCCACATTTCTTTAGCAGATTTGCATTGAGAAATTCTAAAAAATTTATCAATAGACAATGCAGATGTAATGATGTTCTTTGCTCTATAGTCATATTGGGCTCTTTTTCTCTCATCATCACTCCAATCACTCCAATGCTTTTCTCTCTTCCCATCATCATCTTTGGTCATAGGGATATAGGGTCCATTTTCAATTGCATCCCACACAGCAATGTCAATTGCTTCAATGAAAATTCTCATCCTAATTTTCCAATAGACATAGTTTTCACCATTGAAAACAGGAGGTCTATGAATAGACACACCCTCACCATAAGGTAGGTTGCTGTTGGCCATTTTTTAAATCTTGAATAACACTCAAGAACCTTGCTCTAGATACCAATTGTTACAAAAGAATGGCTCAATCCAAGAGGGGGGGAGTGAATTGGATTCTATGACACTTAAAATTTTTTCAGAGTTCTTAGGATCTTTATTTCAATTCAAACTTTTCTAATATGAATTTTCAAAGAAGTTCCTTAAAAGACTTGTTAATGAAAATGAGTCCTATATGCTTTCTTGATTAATCTTTAATAAACTTCAAAGTTAAGATCAATCAATATGCAACACTTTGATTCAGTTAAAAACAATGTTGTGCATACAAACATGTTAATCAAGATTATTCTCTTTAACACATAACCAAGATATTACTCAAAGTAAAAGATAAGGGTAAGAGAAGATTGCACAAGTCTTTTATCCTGGTTCAGCCACTCCACATGTGACCTACATCCAGTCCTTGTCGCCACCGGCCCAAACGGGCCTCGGCATTCGCGAAGACGGTCGAGCTCGCTTTTTATTTTAGTTTTGAAAATGTATTGGATTATTAGAACGACTTGTTCTCAAACTGAGACCTTGTCGATCTTATCCAATTTATTTATTAAATGTCTCACCAATCCATATTAATCCCAAGCGGGACCCTCCATGGATTAGTGGTTTTCGTAAAAAGGAGGGGTTCGTGGAGTCGCCACCAATGTTTTACTCAAAACATTGGAAAAAGGGATAAGGCAATTGATTTTATAAATCAACTTTGGCCATTACAACCAGAGTTGGGTAAGGGAGTCGGTTACGCGTGGGGAAGGTGTTAGCACCCCACAGCGCCCCTTTCGGGTTCCCTATGACAGATTATTTCTAAAATAATAGCGTAAAATTACTAAATTACCCCTATTTATTATAAGCGATTATAAATTAACTATCTACATGATGATAGTTTAAATATGCACACAGAAAGCAGTAAAAGGAAGGATTTAAGAAGAAACCTCTTGAAGCGTGCTTTTATATATTGAGTAAAACTGGGAAGCTTTTTGGCGTTCCCTCGCTCTACAAGCTCGCTCGCTCCTTCCTAAAAACTTTTGACTATGGAAATCCGGAGGATTTCCCTTCGACTAGGTTCGAATCTCCAAGCTAAGTGCTCGGAATTCCAGAACTTCGTCGGATCGACTCCCAGAGAGGTTCCTAAGGCAGAGCACTGCTCAAAAACCCCAGAACACTCAATAAGAGAGTCAAGAAATGGTTGAAAAGTGTGTATTGACGTCAAATGACGCCATATTTATAGGAAATAGGAGCAATACGGGCGCTGGGGTCAATACGGCCCGTATTGAGAATTTGTTCTTCAATACGGCCGTATTGAACTCAATACGGCCGTATTGAAGTTCACAAATCTTCAATACGGCCGTATTGAGTCCAGTACGGCCGTATTGAAGTTCAAAACTTCAATACAGGCCGTACTGGTCCCCAAGCAGCCCGTATTGGTCCCAATTCCTCCTATTTTCTATTTTTAGCTATCCTAAGACCTCTTAGACCTATAGAGAACCCTCCTTGGGCCTTCTGGAAGTCCTTCTGGCTGATCCTTCTTCAGTCTTCGAGAGTCTTCAAGCTTTATTTCCGACCCGGACAATTTTAGGGGTCTACAGCTGCCCCCCCTTTACTTAGTCAAACGGTCTTTTGGTGTACCGGCTGACAAGTAAAGGAGTTGACCCAATTGTCCGGGTGATGTGCCATCCTTCCGACTTGTAGTGTCTTCAGGTGGGAAAATTGTTGAGTAGCCTCTCCAGGTTGGTGCATACCTCCGCGCTTCTAGTCACTTTGGTAGCGTGAGTCTTGCCCTCTCCAGGGTGAGTATTAATCGTCGCCTCGTGAGTCTTGCCCTCTCCAGGGTGAGTTTGCCCTCTCCAGGGTGAGTTTGCCCTCTCCGGGGTGAGTATTAATCGTCGCCTCTCCAGACTTGTGCGTGAGTCTTGCCCTCTCCAGGGTGAGTTTGCCCTCTCCAGGGTGAGTTTGCCCTCTCCGGGGTGAGTTTGCCCTCTCCGGGGTGAGTATTAGTCGTCGCCTCTCCAGACTTGTGCGTGAGTCTTGCCCTCTCCAGGGTGAGTTTGCCCTCTCCAGGGTGAGTATTAGTCGTCGCCTCTCCAGACTTGTGCGTGAGTCTTGCCCTCTCCAGGGTGAGTTTGCCCTCTCCAGGGTGAGTATTAGTCGTCGCCTCTCCAGACTTGTGCGTGAGTCTTGCCCTCTCCAGGGTGAGTTTGCCCTCTCCAGGGTGAGTATTAGTCGTCGCCTCTCCAGACTTGTGCGTGAGTCTTGCCCTCTCCAGGGTGAGTTTGCCCTCTCCAGGGTGAGTATTAGTCGTCGCCTCTCCAGACTTGTGCGTGAGTCTTGCCCTCTCCAGGGTGAGTTTGCCCTCTCCAGGGTCTGCCTCCGTGTTCTTGACGACATTGGCAATGTGAGTTTGCCCTCTCCAGGGATCTGTGATTGATTTGTCTCCACAGTCCACGATGCTGTTTCGACGGTTTGATTTTGATTTTGATGCCGCTGAGGGCTGGATAACGCAGGGATCCGTCTCGGGGATGTGCAATTACTCATAGGTTCTTGTGTCCCAACTTTGCATTGTATGGTTGGTGCCCATTGAGGAATTTCTGTTTCCTTGGGGTGTAGACACAAAGATGCTCTTTTTGAAATGAGCGATGCCTTATGTTTGGCTGACGTCCTGTCGACGTTGGTGGAGTATCCCGGTTATCCTTATTCGGGTGACTCTTTTTGACTTTTCTGGTTTTGTAGCCTCTGTGTAGGCTGTTATCCGCTAGGGATGTTGACATGTTGATTTTTTGACTGGCCTCTTCTGTTAGGCAGATAGTCTTGATGTTCGATGTTTTGGCGGGATGCCAAATTCCGCTTGGGGAATTTTATTAATCTTTTTGATTTTCTTCCCCTTTTGTGGGGATGCCTCTTGGATAGGCGATCATCCACTGGGGATTGATGTTGATTGGCCTCTTTTGTTAGGCAGATCATCTTGACGTTCATTTGTTAGGCTGAGAGCCAAATTCCACTTGGGGAATAGTTTATTGGTCTTCCTTTTGAAGAGATGCCTCTTTAGTAGGCGATTGGGGATTTGAAGTTTTTATTCATCCCAGAGTATTATTTAGAAAGCCTCTTCAGGCTTAGCTTCACTCATCGCTTTTGAGTTGGAAAGCTATCCTCCATTGGGGAAGTTTAAAGTCCTTAGACATTTTTCTTGGATGATCAGGCCTCCTTTGGGGATTTCGCTGATCGCATTCTGATAGCTTTCACTGGGGAATTTGGCCCGTGAGTGTAAGCTTGAGATATCTCTGGGGAATCGAGCCTTTCTAGGCTCAACTATTCTGAAGGAAGAGTATTGTTTCTGCGAGCCTCTCCAGGCTCAATTATTCTGAGGGAGTATTCTTTCTGCGAGCCTCTCCAGGCTCAGTTATTCTGAAGGGAGTATTCTTTCTACGAGCCTCTCCAGGCTCGATTATTCTGAAGGAGTATTATTTCTGCGAGCCTCTCCAGGCTCAATTATTCTGAAGGGAGTATTCTTTCTACGAGCCTCTCCAGGCTCGATTATTCTGAAGGAGTATTATTTCTGCGAGCCTCTCCAGGCTCAATTATTCTGTCTGATCGGGAGAGTATTATTTAGGAAGCCTCTACAGGCTTAGCCTCACTCAATGCCTGAGTCGGAGAGCTACTTTCCACTGAGGAAGTCTGAAGTTCTTTGACTTGGAGATATTACTTGGATGATCGTACTTCCTTTGGGAGATTTTGACGATCTTGCTTTGAAAGCTCTTGTTGGATATTGGCTTCATGAGCTGAGGTTCCCTTTGGGGAGTATTATTTCTGCGAGCCTCTCCAGGCTCAGTTATTCTGCATACTGTGGAGGATGTGGAGTATTATTTTGGTAAGCCTCTCCAGGCTTAGTTATTCGGTACAAATTGTTTGTTGGATTTTCTATATCCTTGCCTTTTTTATTTTCGGCTTTTTCTGTATTTTGCCTTTTCTTCTGATTTGGCTTTTTCTGTATTTTGCCTTTTTTATGTTTTTGGCTTTTGCTGTACAGAAATTAAAAGTGCTAAAGAAATTAAATTCAGTTATTATGAGAGAGTATTATTTCGGCAAGCCTCTCCAGGCTCAGTTATTTTGTAGGAGTATTATTTCGGCAAGCCTCTCCAGGCTCAATTATTCTGAAGGAGTATTATTTCGACAAGCCTCTCCAGGCTCAATTATTCTGTATGACGAGGGAGTATTATTTCGGCGAGCCTCTCCAGGCTCAGTTATTCTGAGAGTATTCTTTCGGCAAGCCTCTCCAGGCTCAGTTATTCTGAGAGAGTATTATTTCGACAAGCCTCTCCAGGCTCAGTTATTCTGTGGGAGTATTGTTTCGGCAAGCCTCTCCAGGCTCAGTTATTCTGAGAGTATTTTTTCGGCAAGCCTCTCCAGGCTCAGTTATTCTGTATGACGCTGTTGATTTTCTGAATCTTTGCATTTTGTTTGCTGCTGTCATACACAAGCAATTTTTCTATTTTTTCTTTTTTATGCAATTGCCTCATGACGAGGTCTTTGAAAATTTCTTTATGGCCAATACGGCCGCATCCATTTCAGTACGCCTGTATTGAGTTGAAATTTTGTTCATAACCCTGATTTTAGTACGGGTGTACTGAACATGGTACGGGCGCATTGTTTTTTCTGAAATTTATATTTTTTATTATTTATTATTTTTTTATTATTTATTATTTATTTTTTTTGTTTTTTCAATAAACAGAGAATAAGTGATCTTCCAGTACACCTATCATCTGTATGCATGTATGCAGTGTGATGCACCTAATTCTATTTGATTCTTTTTTTTTTTTTTTTTTTTTTTTTTTTTTTTTTTTCAAAAGAATTAACCGATGCGTTTTTGTGTTTGGATTTTGCCATTCCTCCAGACGGACTGTGCTCTGCCGATTTCTGTTACCGAGGAATGATGCATATTTGATTTTGGTGTCATCAACCAAATGATTCTTCCCTTTCTTTAGAAGATGTGTCAACCCTCCTATTGACCACTATATCTCCATGTTTCCACTAGATTATTCAAAAATCGTTGGGACAAGAGAGAAAAGAAGGAAAGGATATATTTTCAAAGGTTTGTGTTTTAGAGGGGATTATTTTATTTTTGAAAAATTGTTTTTTGTAAGAATGGCTGGCCATGGTAGGCTTATTGTGTTTAGGTTTGTTTGTTTAAACACTTATGAGTTTAAGCACATCTTTGTTATTAATGATTGTGTTTTGACAACTTGGATAGCTTTTCTTGAGCCCCTTGTTGAATTCGATTGATGGTACCATCATGGATTTATTTTGTTTTTCTTTTTTGATGGCCCTAACTTTTGCCTAAAACACCCATTTGTGATGTCTTAGCGGGCTTTTGTTTTTGTTCATTATTTTGTAACCCTAATTTTTGCCTAGGTCATCCTTTTGTGGGATTCCTAGCGGGTCTTTTGCTCTTATTTTTGTGCAGCCCCCTTTTTTGGGTTTCCTGCCGAGCTTTTTGTTTTTTTTTTTAGGATTTTTGTCCTGAATGGATTTCTTTTATCCATGACGGCACTTATTGAGGCCAAGAAAAGGTGCTCCAAGTTGACACACACACTTCCACATAAAAATGATGTGGGTTTATTATTATTAAGATGATTTTAACCTCATTCATGTTTATTCAAACAGGGTTAAAATAATGTGGTCTAGAATTTTTATTGCGAGCAAGAAAAGAAGCAATAAAGAAATAATGAAGAATGATTTTATTATAATCATAATGGAAACATGTGCCCTATCAAGGCTCGGGGGTCGGGCTGTCCCCGAGGAGTGATCTCTAATAGTCACTGAGTCTATACATCCCTATCGGAAGGAGAAAAACATTTTGACGACGACGACCGGCCTTGACGCTTGTGAACCGGCCTTCCTAGAGATCTGGCTTAAAGAACGTCGAGAAGGATCTTGATTCCTCTTCGTTCTTTGATCTTTGTTAGGGTTGTATCCTAACCCTTGTTTCCCCGGATTATCCTTGATAATGGGTAGCTCCGGGATTCCTTGGGAGTCCTTGCCTAATCCTTGTCCTGGCAAGTATCCGTTCTTGGTGAGCATATGAGCTACCTTCTTCATTTCTCGGGGAAACGTTTCAACATTGGCAATTTCCAATGCTTGGAAGGCGGTTTCTAAAGCTTCCTCTGCTGCATCCACATATGGTATATTGGATGGCTTGCTGATGAGTATGTCATCTTCAGCTTGTACAGTCACCAGTTTGTCACCCACTATGAACTTGACTTTCTGGTGGAGCGTAGAAGGAATAGCTTTTGCATCATGAATCCAAGGTCGGCCAAGGAGACAGCTGTATGTTGGAGTAATGTCCATCACTTGAAATTCGACGTTGAAGATAGTGGGTCCAACTTGGATTGGAAGATTGATTTCTCCCACTACTTCTCTTTTAGATCCGTCAAAAGCTCGAACGATCATGTTGCTCGGGCGCATTTGGACTCCCTTGATTGCCACTTGCTCGAGAGTTCTTTTTGGCATCACGTTCAAGGAAGATCCATTATCTACCAAGACTTTTAGCGATGTGATACTCCTTGCACTTTATAGAGATGTGCAAGGGCTTGTTGTGGTTTGATCCCTCGGTGGGGATTTCTTCATCGATGAAGGTGAGGTGATCATTAGCCGTGATATGACTAACAATCCCCTCAAACTTGTCTTGGGAGATAGTGTGCGACACGTATGCCTCGTTCAAGACTTTCAACAGAGCTTGCCGATGCGGTTCGGAGCATAGGATCAACGACAACAGAGTAATCTTTGCTGGCGTCTTATGAAGTTGATGATGGAATACTCGCTCTGTCGGATAAACTTTAACAGCTCGTCTGTCTCCTCCTCGGATTCTTTTTCCTCGGTTTTCTTTTCTTCTTTTTCTTTATTCTTGGGGGCTTTATCATGAAGATCTTCGGGAGTGTAGATCCTGCCACTCCTAGTCATGCCCCCAAGTCCAGCGGTGTTGGAGGTATCGCTGTCGGCAGAAGAGTGGATGTCGTATATCCACGGCACAGCCTTATTTGATTTGCAAGGGAAAGGCTTTGGAACTGTGATCCTTAATGGTGTCGGACCTTCCCCTTTATTCGTCTTGATTACCAACAACGGAGTTGATGTGCGCTCGCTTGGCGCGGTTGTTGGCTTACACTTGATAACGAACGGCGTGCGATCCATTCTTTGAACATACACATCGATTATTTCTTTCTTTTTATTAATTTTTATTACTGAATTACTAGGAGGGATGTATGAAATGAATGATTCCTAGATCCCTCCATGATCTATATGCATGATATGATGATGTTGAATATGCATGCATTGTGTTTATTGAACTAAGCATTATCATGTTTTTAGGATTTTCCTAAGATGATGCATGATATTGCTTGGTTTGGGTAAATACATATTTTTCTTTTGAATATTTTGTATCTTTTTATATTTTTTGGGTGAAAAGGGAAACTACCTATATGAATGCAATGAAGGTAGATGTTAACACCATGTACTAGAAGATCTTTATTTCTATTTATTCTTTTTATTTAAAAAAGAATGTTGTATGTTTAAAAGGTGCAAATGTATGCTCATACAATGTCACATAGTCAATGCACAAACAATTCACTCATCCACGAACAGTCACGAGCGAATCACGAGGTGGGGGTCTCCTGCAGAAAAGTGCATATTCAAGGAGGATCTAACTGTTCTCACCGGTCTGAGGCCCCCAAGGTGCCCCCATTATAGGGACCCAATTCCTCTTGTCGTAAGCCGATGGAAAGCTCCAACGCACTGTCGGACTCGAGTTCATGGTTATCACCTTGAGTGATGCTTTCCGACAACGGTCTCATAGGCTCCTATAAACCCATCAACCGGCCGTACTGACATCCACTCCCTATGGCTTACCACTCATGCCCCCGGGTATAGAGGGAACTGTTGTGTGCAAAGGTTTGTGTACAGTTTGTATTTCAAACAATTGCGTAAATTAAACAAACAACAGTTATTAAAGCCATATAATAAAACATGTTAACATACAAGTAAGGGGTAGTGAAGTAATTTTAGACTATTATTTTGAAAATAATCCATCACTAAATGGGATTGACTCTCAAGGCTTCCCCAGTGAAGTCGCCATCTGTCGCCACCGGCCCAAACGGGCCTCGGCATTCGCGAAGACGGTCGAGCTCGCTTTTTATTTTAGTTTTGAAAATGTATTGGATTATTAGAACGACTTGTTCTCAAACTGAGACCTTGTCGATCTTATCCAATTTATTTATTAAATGTCTCACCAATCCATATTAATCCCAAGCGGGACCCTCCATGGATTAGTGGTTTTCGTAAAAAGGAGGGGTTCGTGGAGTCGCCACCAATGTTTTACTCAAAACATTGGAAAAAGGGATAAGGCAATTGATTTTATAAATCAACTTTGGCCATTACAACCAGAGTTGGGTAAGGGAGTCGGTTACGCGTGGGGAAGGTGTTAGCACCCCACAGCGCCCCTTTCGGGTTCCCTATGACAGATTATTTCTAAAATAATAGCGTAAAATTACTAAATTACCCCTATTTATTATAAGCGATTATAAATTAACTATCTACATGATGATAGTTTAAATATGCACACAGAAAGCAGTAAAAGGAAGGATTTAAGAAGAAACCTCTTGAAGCGTGCTTTTATATATTGAGTAAAACTGGGAAGCTTTTTGGCGTTCCCTCGCTCTACAAGCTCGCTCGCTCCTTCCTAAAAACTTTTGACTATGGAAATCCGGAGGATTTCCCTTCGACTAGGTTCGAATCTCCAAGCTAAGTGCTCGGAATTCCAGAACTTCGTCGGATCGACTCCCAGAGAGGTTCCTAAGGCAGAGCACTGCTCAAAAACCCCAGAACACTCAATAAGAGAGTCAAGAAATGGTTGAAAAGTGTGTATTGACGTCAAATGACGCCATATTTATAGGAAATAGGAGCAATACGGGCGCTGGGGTCAATACGGCCCGTATTGAGAATTTGTTCTTCAATACGGCCGTATTGAACTCAATACGGCCGTATTGAAGTTCACAAATCTTCAATACGGCCGTATTGAGTCCAGTACGGCCGTATTGAAGTTCAAAACTTCAATACAGGCCGTACTGGTCCCCAAGCAGCCCGTATTGGTCCCAATTCCTCCTATTTTCTATTTTTAGCTATCCTAAGACCTCTTAGACCTATAGAGAACCCTCCTTGGGCCTTCTGGAAGTCCTTCTGGCTGATCCTTCTTCAGTCTTCGAGAGTCTTCAAGCTTTATTTCCGACCCGGACAATTTTAGGGGTCTACAGTCCTCAATCATAACCTGATCAAGATTTGATCTACTATCTCAATGAAGAAGTTTTACAAGCATACCACACATGCATACACTCCTACATTCAAGATAACCACTTTCTTGACCCCAAGAAAGCACCTCTTGTAGAAACCCACTACAAGAATTCCTTACCACTTGAGACACCTACTCAAGATTTACAATTATTCACAAAGAATTAAAGGAACGAATTAACCTGGAAGCTGAACAAATCAGATTGTGAATTCAGAAGCAAATCTCAATCTTTCTCTTTCAAGAATGTGATGATTATGATGATCTTTTCTCAAAGCATTTCAAAAAAGTTTTACTTCTTGGTTTCACAAAGAAAACACTCCAAGAAGGTCACAAAGACTTCACAATGACGTTTTTATCTTTTTCAATGTTAACTCATTCTCTGTTCTATCTTGTTCTGAAGTTTCAAAATGTGAAAACTATTTATAACATTATCAGAACCAGATAATCAATTATTTTAAAGGATAATCAATTATTTTGTTCTTCATGATTTCTGGAAATCAACCAAGAATAGATTAATCGATTATTTTGCAGGATAATCGATTATTCCAGAGAGTGATTCATGGGATAATCGATTATTTCACAAATAATTGATTATTACAACAAGGCATCCTTTTCACCTGTTGCTGGAATAATCGATTATATTTAATGATAATCAATTATTTTGAGTCAGTTTTCAAAAACTCTGTTTTATGTCTCAAAATAACTTTTCAAGTCTCTAACTCATCATCATACTCACTCTTAGTCAGATTAGATAAAGATTAACCCATGCACAAAGCACACACATGCAACATAAGCTCAACAAAATAATACAACATATGAGCTACTCCTATTACACATCATAATAGCCATATTTTCTTCTTGACTTTGGTTTTGACTTGTTGATGTCCTTGGTCAGCTTTGATTCTCAGAATCCACACTTTGTTATCATCAAAACCTTCATTCTCCAAGTTTGAGTTGATTCACCACTCCATGAATCTCAACACTATCAGGATCTTTAGCCTTTTTTTTTCTACCTAATGTAGACCCCTAAAATTGTCCGGGTCGGAAATAAAGCTTGAAGACTCTCGAAGACTGAAGGAAGATCAGCCAGAAGGACTCCTGGAAGGCCCTAGGAGGGTTCTCTGTAGGTCTAGAGGTCTTAGAATAGCTTAAAATAAGGAAGTGGAGGGAATGAAGCCCAATACGGCCGTACTAAACTTAATACGGCCGTATTGAAGCTTCAATATGGCCGCAGTGAACTCAATACGGCGTATTGAAGTTTCTGAAACTTCAATACGGCCGTACTGAAATCAATACGGCCGTATTGAAGCTTCAATACAGCCGCAGTGAACTCAATACGGCCATATTGAAATTTCTGAGCTTCAATACGGCCGTATTGAACTCAATACGGCCGTATTGAAGTTCAAAAATTTCAATACGGCCGTATTGATTCTGTAGCCCGTATTGGGCCTGTTCCCTATAAATATGACGTCAATTGGACGTCATTTGACACTTTTGAACATAGTTTCAACCCTCTCCTTGAGTATTCTGGGGTTTTTGAGCAGTGTTCTGCCCTAGAAATCACTTGGAGAGTTGATCCGACGAAGTTCTTGAGCCCCGAGCCATTTTGTTTGAGGATCGAACCTAGTCGAAGGGAAATCCTCCGGATTTCCGTAGTTAAAATTTTATAGGAGAGAGCGAGCGGGCTTGTAGAGCGAGGGAACGCCAAAAAGCTTCCCAGTTTTACGAAATATATAAAAAGCACGCTTCAAAGGTTTCTTCTTCAAAATCCTTCCTTTTACTGCTTTCTGTGTGCATATTTAACTGTCATCATGTAGATAGTTAATTTATAATTGCTTATAATAAATAGGGGTAATTTAGTAATTTTTGCGCTATTATTTTAGAAATAATCTGTCATAGGGAACCCGAAAGGGGCGCTGTGGGGTGCTAACACCTTCCCCACGCGTAACCGACTCCCTTACCCAACTCTGGTTGTAATGGCCGAAGTTGATTTATAAAATCAATTGCCTTATCCCTTTTTCCAATGTTTTGAGTAAAACATTGGTGGCGACTCCATGAACCCCTCCTTTTGCGAAAACCACTAATCCATGGAGGGTCCCGCTTGGGATTAATATGGATTGGTGAATCATTTTAATAAAATTGCTCGTTTGACGAGGTCTCAGTTTGAGAATAAGTCATTCTAGCAAACCATATTTTTTAAACAAATAAAAGAGTCCAACCATCCTTCGCGAATGCCGAAAGCCCGTTTCGGGCCGGTGGCGACAGATGGCGACTTCACTGGGGAAGCCTCGAGAGTCAGTCCCATTTAGTGACAGATTATTTTTAACAAATAATAGTTAAAATTACTTCATTACCCCTTGCTTGTATGATAACATGCTTTATATATTTGGCTTTAAATAACTGTTGTTTGTTTAAATTTCCGCAATTGTTTGAAATAAAAATTGCACACAAACCTTTGCACACAACAGTTCCCTCTATACCCGGGGGCATGAGTGGTAATCCATAGGGAGTGGATGTTAGTACGGCCGGTTGAATGGGTCTATAGGAGCCTACGAGACCGTTGTCGGAAAAACATCACTCAAGGTGATAACCATGAACTTGAGTCCGACAGTGCGTTGGAGCTTTCCATCGACTTACGACGAGAGGAATTGGGTCCCTATAATGGGGGCACCTTGGGGGCCTTTGACCAAGTGAGAACAGTTAGATCCTCCTTGAATATGCACTTTTCTGCAGGAGACCCCTACCTCGTGATTCGCTCGTGACTGTTCGTGGATGAGTGAATTGTTTGTGTAAATGCTTATGTGAAATTGTTTGTGCATTAATAAATAACCTCGTAATAAGGTCCAAGAATAAATCCCCATGCATGAAAATGTCATGACATGAGAGGAAAAACCAATGTGTGAAAATATAAAAGTAAGGGGCATAGGCATCATTATCAATAATACCTCATGCATCCTCACCATCATTTATAGGTTCACTAATACCCTCTCGATGTGAGTGAAAGAGACCCGTGACTATTGAGTTTCTCCGTTGTGGAGAGATCATAGGCTAGGGAGGGTGATAAACTTTCATCTTAAAAAGGCAGCGCCTTAAAGATGAAAGATTATCAAGCTCACATCAAGAGTGTATTCATATCATAAATAAGCTAATTAGAATAAACATTCATTTTAGAAAGTGGCTGGTCATTTCTCTGTCCTCACACGCGCACAGAAAATCAAGAAAATGGAAGCATTGGAGGAGCAAAATAAGAAGCTCACAACCGAGCTTTCACAGCTTAAAGAGCAAATGGCGCAAATGATGGAACTCATGCGTCAACATAACGTCCATGGATCAAGCCACAGTGACCATGGGTCCCATCATGGAGAGGAAGAGGAACACGAGGAAGAGCCTCCACATGCTATACCTATAGGGGCTGGAATTGTAATCAAAGAGCCCGAGGTTTCAAAAGAACAATTCCACGCCCTAGAGGATCGGTTAAGGGCTATGGAGGGGCATGATTTTGACCTCAAAGATGCCGCCGACATGTGTTTAGTGAGGGACATCCAATTCCCTCCTAAATTTAAAGTGCCGGATTTCCCAAAGTATGTGGGATCGACTTGTCCTAAGAGTCATCTCACCATGTACTGCCGAAAGATGGCTGCATATGCCACAAACGAAAAGCTCTTGATCCATTGCTTCCAAGAGAGCTTGGCTGATACCGCGCTCAACTGGTATATGCAGCTAGATGGAAATCTAGTACATACATGGAGGCAGTTGGCCGACGCCTTTCTCAAGCGCTATAAATACAACATCGACCTAACACCCGATAGGTCAGATCTTCAAGCCTTGAGTAAAAAGAACGATGAATCCTTCAAGGCGTACGCCCAACGTTGGAGGGAGTTGGCGGCACAGATAGAGCCCCCGCTGTCGGATAAGGAGACGGTGTCCTTATTCATCAACTCGTTGACTGGTCCCTATTACGATAAAATGATAGGGAGCACAACAACACTCTTCTCGGACATCATCACCATTGGAGAAAGGGTGGAACAGGGACTCAAAAGTGGAAAGCTGGCTAAGCTTTCCCAACCTTATGAAGCTAAGAAGGCCTACGGGAAGAAGAAAGAAGGAGGAGTCAATGCTGTAACCATTTCTCCATCTTCTTCCACTTCGAAGTCAGGCAGATCGCAATACAACTCTGTGAAGAAGTTTGACAAACTTCCGACCACTTATAGTGATCTCCTGCCGAAGCTAGTAGAGGCTCAACTTCTAGCTTACGTTCCACCGAGAAAGATCGACCCACCTTACCCCGATTGGTACAAACCACAAGACAAATGTCTATACCATTCGGGAGCGACGGGGCATTCAACGGAGAACTGTTTAGCTCTCAAGCACAAGGTCCAAAGCCTTATTGACGCTGGTTGGGTCACTTTCGATTCGACAGCGCCCGACGTGAGCAAGAATCCTCTACCAAAGCAGGAGTAGAGTATGGCAAGCCACGATAGGGCCCCTCCACATTTTTCTTTTTGGGACTCATGATCAGTACCCGAGATCATGAGGACCTTTTTCATGTAAATAAGGGTTTTGTACAGTCTTACATACATATATCAATAAAAAGGCATTTTTCACATATTATTCTCTCATTCTGTTCTTTTCTCTCTCTCTCATTAACATTAATAAATTCTAAACCTAAACAGAACCAATAAATAATTATGTCTGTGATTGTTCGCTCCGATCGGGATCCAAAAGCCGAGGATGAATGGGTTGAGTCGGACAGTGATGAGGAGACCATCTCTCCGGATCTGCAAAGACTGCTAGATCAAGAAGCTCGTCTACTCCAACCGTATCAAGAAGAATTGGAGACCGTAAATTTGGGGCAGGGTCAAGAAATACAAGAGGTCAACATTGGGACCCATATCAGTGATGAAATAAAATCACAATTGATCCAATTATTAAGGGAATACAAGGACGTATTTGCATGGTCGTACCGTGATATGCCCGGTTTGGACTCTAAAATCGTCGAGCACAAGTTGCCATTGAAAGAAGGGTTTCGACCCGTTAAACAAAAGCTTCGACGAATCAAGCCCGAATGGTCTTTAAAGATCAAGGAGGAGGTGGAAAAACAATTAGACGCGGGATTCTTGGTTGTATCCCAATATCCCGAATGGCTGGCTAACATTGTGCCAGTTATCAAAAAGAATGGAAAGGTTAGAGTGTGTGTTGACTATAGGGATCTGAATCGTGCCAGTCCAAAGGACGATTTTCCCTTGCCACATATTGATACACTCGTGGATCACACAGCCACGAACACGCTCTATTCCTTCATGGATGGATACTCGGGGTATAACCAAATTAAAATGAATATGGAAGACCGCGAGAAAACTTCTTTCATCACACCCTGGGGCACTTTTTGCTATAGGGTAATGCCTTTTGGACTTAAAAATGCGGGCGCCACCTACCAACGAGCGATGGTGACACTATTCCACGATATGATCCACAAGGAAATTGAAGTATACGTGGATGACATGATCGCAAAGTCGAAAGACGAGATGAACCATATTCAATATTTGAGAAAATTATTCAATCGGCTTCGCAAGTATCAGCTTAAGCTAAATCCGGCTAAGTGTACTTTCGGAGTCCGGTCGGGTAAGCTTCTCGGGTTCATCGTTAGTGAAAAAGGCATAGAGGTGGACCCCGATAAAGTAAAGGCAATAATGGAAATGCCTCCTCCTAAAACCGAGAAGGAGATAAGAGGATTCCTTGGCAGGGTGAACTACGTTGCAAGGTTCATCGCACAGTTGACTGACACGTGCAAGCCAATATTCAAGCTGTTGCGCAAGAATCATTCCGAAACTTGGGATGAGAATTGTCAACAAGCTTTTGACAAGGTCAAACAGTGCTTGGCCAATCCACCAGTATTGGTGCCACCTGTCGAGGGAAGGCCATTAATCCTCTATCTAACAGTGCTTGATGAGTCCATGGGAGCCGTGCTAGGGCAACAGGACGAAACTGGAAAGAAAGAACGAGCCATCTACTACTTGAGCAAGAAATTTCTAGATTATGAAACCCGCTACACGCCATTAGAAAAGACTTGCTGTGCGTTAGCGTGGGCAACACAAAGGCTCAGGCAGTATATGATAAGGCATACTACTTGGTTGGTTTCCAAAATGGATCCAATTAAGTATGTGTTCGACAAGCCAATAATCACTGGGAAGATCGCCCGATGGCAAGTACAATTATCAGAATTTGACATCATACATGTCACACAAAAAGCCATCAAAGGCAGTACCCTAGCTGATTACCTAGCACATGGGCCGGCCAATAATTATCAATCCCTTCAGGATGATTTCCCCGATGAGCATATAATGAGTATACAACATGAAGAACCAAAAGATGATGCGTGGACCATGTATTTTGATGGAGCCTCTAACATGCTTGGACAGGGGATTGGGACAGTGTTAATCTCCCCACAAGGAAAGCATATCCCTCTAACAGCAAGACTCAACTTCGACTGTACAAATAACATGGCCGAATACGAGGCTTGCGCGTTAGGAATCCAAGCGACTATCAACAATGGTATCCTCAAACTCAAAGTATTTGGAGATTCGGCTTTAGTCATCCATCAGCTACGAGGTGACTGGGAAGTCCGAAATCCTAAACTGATACCATATGTTGAGCATATCAAAGATTTGACACAATTCTTCCAAAGTGTCATCTTTGAATACATTCCAAGGGAGGAGAATCAGTTTGCTGACGCCCTTGCTACGCTCTCATCAATGTTCGCCTTGGATAGTGAACATGAAATGCCTGTCATTAATATCCGGCGACATAATAAGCAAGCGTTCTGCCTTCTGATAGATGAAGATATCGACGATTGTCCATGGTTCCACGATATCAAACAATATCTGAAAAAAGGGGAATATCCTGACATGGCCAACGATAATGACAAAAAGCATATCCGAAGAAGGGCCATGGGATTTCTGCTAATAGGAGAAACCCTCTACAAAAAGAATTATGACTCGGTCTTGTTGAGGTGTATAGACCAAGTCGAAGCTCAAAATGTGATCAAAGAAATACATGAGGGGGTTTTCGGTACCCACATTCCCGGACCTGCAATGGCTAAGAAAATCCTTAGGGCAGGGTACTATTGGTCGACCATGGAAAGGGATTGTTACCAATACGTTCGGAAATGCCACAAATGTCAAGCGTATGCCGACAATATTCATGTCCCACCAACGCCACTCAATGTGTTGGCTTCACCTTGGCCATTCGCAATGTGGGGCATGGATGTTATTGGACCCATCGAACCAAAGGCATCCAATGGACACAGATTCATCCTTGTGGCCATTGACTATTTCACCAAATGGGTAGAAGCGGCATCATATGCTCATGTGACCCGAAAGGTGGTAACATCCTTCATAAGGAAGAACATCATATGCAGATACGGTATTCCCGATAAGATCATCACTGATAATGGATCCAATCTAAATAACAAGATGGTGGAAGAACTGTGCCAAGAGTTCAAGATCCAACACCACAACTCTTCCCCATACCGACCAAAGATGAATGGGGCAGTCGAGGCAGCCAATAAGAATATCAAGAAAATAGTACAAAAGATGGTTGTCTCATTCAAAGACTGGCATGATATGTTACCCTTTGCTCTCCATGGATACAGGACTTCAGTACGCACATCCACAGGAGCTACTCCATTTTCCCTTGTTTATGGAATGGAGGCAGTTCTGCCTGTTGAAGTCGAAATACCTTCTCTGAGAGTAATCATGGAAGCAAAACTTTCCGAGGCAGAATGGGTTCAAAGCCGGTATGACCAGTTGAACCTCATTGAAGAGAAACGGCTGAACGCCATATGCCATGGTCAAGCCTATCAGAGGAAGATCAAAAAGGCTTTTGACAAGAAAGTCCACCCTCGAGTCTACCATGAGGGAGAGTTGGTGATGAAGAAATTGCTACCAGCTCAAAAGGACAAAATCGGAAAGTGGGCCCCGAATTACGAAGGACCGTACGTGGTAAAGCGAGCCTTCTCCGGAGGAGCACTGATCCTCACAAACATGGACGGAGAAGAACTTCAATACCCAGTCAACGCTGACGTGGTAAAGAAGTATTATGCTTGAAGACGTTGCTTGCACAAGCCCGCTAGGATGAAAACCCAAAAAGGGCATCCTAGGCAAAAATTAGGGCAAAACAAAAAGCCCGCCAGTACAAGGGTACTAGGCAAAACAAAGGCAAAATTATCCCCGCTAGGATACGTCCTAGGCAAAAATTAGGGGCAAAAGAATAAGATGTAAAAAACAAAGCAAGCAACGATCACTTGAATCGAAAACCGAAAGGCGGTCCAAGTGATAATCTTCTAGAAGCAAGCATATTGCAGCATCTACACTCCTGGCTCAGGCATCTCACCCGAAGCGATTGGGGGAACGGGAAGGGCGACAATTACAAACATAATTGTTTAAAGCTAAAAAATGTATATAACCTACCCTGGCCAGCCATTCTTCAGAAATTCCTTCTGTATATCTTTCTGTAAAAACACTTGTGAATATTAATAAAATATCTATTCTTTTCTCTCTTGACCATGTGATTATGCCTCTAAATTGGTATTTCTAAAAATTGTATGAGATTCCTTAATAATCGGTCAATAAAGAAAATTGGAGGGGTTCCTGTAAAATCCATAATCTCCTGCATAAAAGGCTCACAAAAATCCTCCCTCGCGTCTATGACAGAAACTCCTCCAAAGAAGAAGAGGATAGGGAGAGCCGTTCACTTTTCTAAATAAAAGAACAAAAATAAAAACTTGCATCGCGTGCATCACACACATTAGTTGCACATTCAAAGACCTTATCATGAGGCAATTACATAAAATAGGAAAAATAGAAAATTGCTTGTGTATGACAGCGGTCAACAGAAAAAGCCGCAAATCAACAGAAAAGGCAAAAATACAGAAAAAGCCAAAGTCGATAAAAGGCAAACATAGAAAAACCAACAAAATCGTACAGAATAACTGAGCCTGGAGAGGCTTGCCGAAACAATACTCCCTTTCAGAATAACTGAGCCTGGAGAGGCTTGCCGAAATAATACTCTCTCAGAATAAATGAGCCTGGAGAGGCTTGCCGAAATAATACTCTCTCAGAATAATTGAGCCTGGAGAGGCTTGCCGAAATAATACTCTCAAAATAAATGAGCCTGGAGAGGCTCGCAGAAATAATACTCCCCAGAGAAATCTCAGCTTCCACTCACGGGCCAAATTCCTCAGTGAAAGCTATCAAAGCGAGATCAACAAAATTCCCCAACGGAAGCATGATCCAAACAGTATATCTAGTCAAAGGACTTAAAACTTCCTCAGTGAAAGATAGCTCTCCAACTCAAACGAAGAGTGAAGCTAAGCCTGAAGAGGCTTCCTAAATAATACTCTGGGATACATAAGAACTTCAAATCCCCAGTCGCCTACTCAAGAGGCACCCCTACAAAAGGAGAAAAAATAAATAAATATTCCCCAAGCGGAATCTGGCTTTTCAGCCAAACATCAAGCGTCAAGATGATCTGCCTAACAAAAGAGGCCAGTCAAGAAATCAATGACAAAATCCCCAGCGGGTAACAGCCTACACAGAGGCAGCAAAAATCAGAAAATCCAAAAGAGATACCCGAATAAGGATAATCGGGATACTCCACCTACGTCAAAGGACGTCAGCCAAAAATAAGGCATCGCTCAACTCAGAGAGAGAGCATTTGTGTCTACACCCCAAGGAGTCAGAAATTCCCCATGGGTACCAACAATGCAATGCAAGTTGGGGCACAGGAACCTATGAATGACTGCACATCCCCTAGACGGATCCCTGCGTTATCCAGCCCTCAGCGGCACAAAATCAGAAAAACCGTCGAAGCAGCATCGTGGACTGTGGAGACAAAAATCATATCAAATCATTGCCGAAGTGATCAGAAGACACGGAAGCAGCCCCTGGAGAGGGTAAACTCACACTGCTGAATGTTAAGAGGCAGGACCTGGAGAGGGTAAACTCACACTGCTGAATGTTAAGAGGCAGGACCTGGAGAGGGTAAACTCACACTGCTGAATGTTAAGAGGCAGGACCTGGAGAGGGTAAACTCACACTGCTGAATGTTAAGAGGCAGGACCTGGAGAGGGCAAACTCACACTGCTGAATGTTAAGAGGCAGGACCTGGAGAGGATAAACTCACACTGCTGAATGTTAAGAGGCAGGACCTGGAGAGGGTAAACTCACACTGCTGAATGTTAAGAGGCAGGGCCTGGAGAGGCAATACTCAGCTACCTCATGTTGAGAGGTAAAGCCTGGAGAGGCAGTACTCAATCATCAGTGATGTTAACACTGGTGTCTAGCTTCCGGCTCGGGCGTCGAGTGAGGCTAGGTCTGGAGAGACAGTACTCAACCATCAGCGTCGTCAGAGGCACGTTGGTGTTCAACTTTCGGCTCGGGCGTCGAGTGAAGTTGACCCTGGAGAGGGTAAACTTAGCTACCGAGGTTGTCAGAAGCGCCGAGGTATGCAATAACCTGGAGAGGTTACTCAACAATTTTCCACCGGAAGACGCTACAAGTCAGAAGGTTGGCACATCACCCGGACAATTGGGTCAACTCCTTTACTTGTCAGCCGGTACACCAAAAGGCCGTCCGACTAAGTAAAGGGGGGGCAGCTGTAGACCCCTAAAATTGTCCGGGTCGGAAATAAAGCTTGAAGACTCTCGAAGACTGAAGGAAGATCAGCCAGAAGGACTCCTGGAAGGCCCTAGGAGGGTTCTCTGTAGGTCTAGAGGTCTTAGAATAGCTTAAAATAAGGAAGTGGAGGGAATGAAGCCCAATACGGCCGTACTAAACTTAATACGGCCGTATTGAAGCTTCAATATGGCCGCAGTGAACTCAATACGGCGTATTGAAGTTTCTGAAACTTCAATACGGCCGTACTGAAATCAATACGGCCGTATTGAAGCTTCAATACAGCCGCAGTGAACTCAATACGGCCATATTGAAATTTCTGAGCTTCAATACGGCCGTATTGAACTCAATACGGCCGTATTGAAGTTCAAAAATTTCAATACGGCCGTATTGATTCTGTAGCCCGTATTGGGCCTGTTCCCTATAAATATGACGTCAATTGGACGTCATTTGACACTTTTGAACATAGTTTCAACCCTCTCCTTGAGTATTCTGGGGTTTTTGAGCAGTGTTCTGCCCTAGAAATCACTTGGAGTGTTCTGCCCATTTTGCTTGAGGATCGAACCTAGTCGAAGGGAAATCCTCCGGATTTCCGTAGTTAAAATTTTATAGGAGGGAGCGAGCGGGCTTGTAGAGCGAGGGAACGCCAAAAAGCTTCCCAGTTTTACGAAATATATAAAAAGCACGCTTCAAAGGTTTCTTCTTCAAAATCCTTCCTTTTACTGCTTTCTGTGTGCATATTTAACTGTCATCATGTAGATAGTTAATTTATAATTGCTTATAATAAATAGGGGTAATTTAGTAATTTTTGCGCTATTATTTTAGAAATAATCTGTCATAGGGAACCCGAAAGGGGCGCTGTGGGGTGCTAACACCTTCCCCATGCGTAACCGACTCCCTTACCCAACTCTGGTTGTAATGGCCGAAGTTGATTTATAAAATCAATTGCCTTATCCCTTTTTCCAATGTTTTGAGTAAAACATTGGTGGCGACTCCATGAACCCCTCCTTTTGCGAAAACCACTAATCCATGGAGGGTCCCGCTTGGGATTAATATGGATTGGTGAATCATTTTAATAAAATTGCTCGTTTGACGAGGTCTCAGTTTGAGAATAAGTCATTCTAGCAAACCATATTTTTTAAACAAATAAAAGAGTCCAACCATCCTTCGCGAATGCCGAAAGCCCGTTTCGGGCCGGTGGCGACACCTAAGACCCTTGTCTTGGTAGGCTTTTTTTTACCCTAATTTTTTCCTAGAATGCCCTTTGTAGGTTTTCTTCCTAGTGGGCTTTTTGCAAGCAACACCTCCGAGCATAATGTTTCTTCTCCGTATTGGAATTGTCTTGGTGAGAAAGTGCTATTCATTCCGCTTTATGTAGTTGAGAAATTCATCCTCCTCCTCAATTTCCTTTCATTTCTTCTTTATCTTGCAACTCATTAGGAGTATGGATCTGTCCATTCCTAGTCATTCCTCCTATCTCGGTGATGTTGGATGAGTCCTCAGATGATGATGCTCGAATCTCGATGACCCGTGGTACAACTCTATCTTTGTCGTATGGGGGAAAGGCTCCTTGTCTTGATCGTTAACCGTTTCACCGTTCCTTGCCCTTTACCCACTTGGATTGCAACTAGTTTAACTTTTAAGCATGCCCTGCTCTAAATTGCAAGCTTGATTACCAGCGACTTAGTTTCCATGGTTAATGCATATAGGTTAATTTCCTTTTATGTTTTTATTTATTCATTTACAAGGAAAGATATGTTCTAACTAAATGCAATGTAGAGAAAGTTAAGAATTGATAAATATTAGTCTCATTGATTGGTTTATTGGTGAATGTTTAAATAGATTTTGACAGTATTGCAAAAGATTCTAAAGAGACCTCAAGGTGGTCGATGTCTATGCACAACATGCCTTATTAGTGCCTAAGTTTGCATTGCTTGTTTTTTTTTTTTATTTAAGATTTTTTTAGGTGAGCTCATAATTTTCCCCTACTTTTGCTTAGAATGCTTTTTGCATTTTCGTTCTAATGGACTTTTGTAAGCAGTGTAGATTAGATTCCAAGAAGGCTTGTTTCAACAGATATATTTTTTTTAATCAAGACGAAGGCCCAACCATAGTATTTTTCAAAATCGATTTGGGCCTTTCTTTAAAGCATAGATACTGTCTTATATTAAAACGTTCACCTTTTTTAATTGTCTATGTATGATGCTACCTAATCCTTCCATAATCTAAGGAAAATAAATGCATGGTGGAGTAATGAGCTAGCCTAAAAATATGACATTTTTTCCTATACTTCATCGTGTTTTTGTTATCTAAGGAGAGACGATGCATGGTAAAGATAAGGCCTTTTTATTCTTTTCTTTTTTTTTTTTTACTAAAAAAAGTACCTATATAATGTTAATGGAATGATGACCTAAGAATGCACAAAGGGGTATTAATTTCTTTATTTATTCTTATTTTATTATTATTATTTTAATATTTTTTATTATCTATTTGCTTGTTTTAAAATTCCAATCCACTCCTATTAAAAACAAGCAATGTAAACAAAGAAATGCAACACGCATATGCTCATACAACATACACCCACGAACGGTCATGTTCAAATCCATGGGTTCAGGTCCTTGCAAAGAAAGGTGCGTGGTATAAGGTGGTTCTAATTGTTCTCACCAGTCTTTAAAAGGCCCCCAAGGTGCCTTTATTATAGGGACCCAGTATCTTTGTCGCTGTTAACTAGCATACTCTATGGTCTGTCCAAAGTATTTGAACTAGAGTAACCGGTTATCACCTTGAGTGTGACTTCCGATAATGACTTGCAGGCTTAAGGTCATCCCTTTTGTTGTTCGTACATCAACCTCTCCCTATGGTTATCTCTCTTGCCCCCGGGTATAAAGGGAACTTGTAGTGTGCAAAGGTTTGTGTACAATTTATTTCAATCAAGTGCGGAATTTAAACAAACATGAAGATATTAAAGCCACCCTAAAAATATAGATATTTACAAACAAGAAAAAAAGGGTAAAAATTTAATTATTATTTTTATTATGCTAAATTCTTCATTAAATGGGTATGACCCTATTGGAACCCAAAAAATCCCGATCTAGCCCACAGATGGTTTGGACCTCTGTTTTGAAAATTTCATCGGTTAGCGAATGTCCGAAAACTAGACTAATCCCTAATCAATGATTTTTGAAAAGGTTCGAAGAAGTCGTCACTAATATTTTACTCAAAACATCTAAAAAAGAAAAAATATTTTGAAAAATCAACTATAGCCTTCATAACCAGAATTGGATTCGGAGGCTGTTAACGTGTAGGGAAGGTATTAGGTACCCTATAATGTAACGTAGTAGGTTATTTCAGAAGGCCCAAAAGCCCAGTATGGGTGATTCAGTAGCCTAGAACGGGCCGTTTCCAAACTGGAACGGGCCGTTCCAAACTACTAAATTGACCTATAAATCATAGTTGAGAACGGGCCGTTCTGGATGGAGAACGGGCCATTTTGGATGAGTCCCAGAATGAGTTGTTTTGGTTTCAGAACGGACAATTCTGCATGTGATTTTTGCACATGATGAAGGGGTGCAGAACGGGCCATTCTGGATTCGGAATGGGCCATTCTGGCAACTCCTGAACTTCTATAAATAGGGGTTGTGTGGCTGAGGAGAAAGTGAAGTTTTTAGAGAGAAGTTTTAGAGAGAAGGACTCTAGGTCTGTGAGCTCCTTTCTCTCCCAAATTTCTCTATATGAATCTTTTTCTCCTCTAGATCACTAATGTCTTCTGTCTTTTCTTGGAATTCATACTAGGAAGCTTGCTTTGGGAGGATTGAAGTTTCGGGTTGAGCTTAGGAAGCGAATTCTACTTCTTCTCAGTTATTGGCTATTTTGAGCCAATTTTCAGGTGAGGGAAGCTAGAATATTTGTTGTTTAGGTTGCATGTTAGTTTAAAAACTCAATTGATGCATGAAAGTCGAGGATCCATGACTGGATCGGAGAATTCACTCATTTTTTGGGGTTTTGGGGAAAATGGGGTTTTTGGTGAATTTGATGCATCGGATGAGTGCATGTAGATTTTGAGTTTGTTTTTGTGCTGTATGGAGCCTATGCATTGTGTTTTGGTATTTGCATGTGGCTGGATTTATTGGTTTGGATGAGAGTTTTTGAACTCTCTGACCGGGATTAGGCCATGCGCATGTTGAGTGCGCCAGGCGTGGAAGAGCTTAGAGCTCTTGGATTGGTGTTAGGCCAGGCGCGAGTTGATTGCGCCGAGCGTGAATATATTTATAAATAATTGATTTAAATTGATGCTTATGCATGTTTAAAGTTGAAGTTGTAGATCATGTATGTATGATATATGATGTATGGTGAGGGGTGATTCATATGTATGCTTTGTGATGATACGTATGAATGTTTGAATATGATATGACATGTGTATATGTTCATATGAGTATGTTTATTGATCATGATGGTGGGTAGACCATGTATGATGTATGATGCATTATTGCATGTGATGCTTTATGGCATGAGTATGTATGATTGTTGATCATGATGGTGGGCAGACCATGTATGATGTGTGATGCATAATTGCATGTGATGCCTTATGGCATGAGGCTAGCCTAGGACTTGCGGAGAGGAAAAATTTTTTCGAACTGGAAGAGCTCACACAAAGTATCTTGAGAGTGGTGCTTGGATAGGCCACTGATATATGAGAGTCGTGCTTAGGTAGGCCACTGGATTTGGGAGAGTGGTTGATGGAATCATGCCTAGGAAGGCAAGAGGTGACATATTAACGGAGCCAAGAGGAGTTGGCTAGACATGAAGGTTTGGGCCAATCAGGGCCCAATGGGCCTGATGGGCCTAAGAAGGCCCAAGTTGAACTTTTCATGGGCCATATTTTGTTATAGCTAATTTCATATGTTTTGTATACATCATGTTAGTATAGGTATCATATATTTTGGTCTTGTATTTTGGACCACATAGAATAGCATTTTAGGTTTTAGGCTAGTTGGGCCTAGTTTTGGGCTTCATGGGCCTTTGGGCTTTTGGTACCCAATATTGGGCTCATTTTCATTCTTGTAATTTTTCCTTTTCATTGTAATTGTTTGACCAATGTAATTAGGTCATTAGAATAGGAAAATACAAGGAATACTAAAGTATGCTAATTAGGTTAAACTAGGTTTAATTTGGAAGCCATTTAAGTTACATTTGAGTCACATGTTTTGCACCATTGGTGGCTGAACATGTGACACTCAAATTAACCCTAAATGACTCTCAAATCAGACCTAAATGCACCTTGGTACCTAAATTTTCGGACTTACACATGTGCACCAAAGTTTGAATTCAAATTTCAAATTTGAATTCAAACTTTAGGCGCCAATTTGTGTAGCTTTGGTTTAGGTGCCTATGTGCTTCATTTCCGTGCATACTTAAGTCCTCCCTTCACATTTTTGTATTCACTTTTGAGATAATGAAATTTGAGAGCTTATTCAGCCAAATTTTGTTCAAGAGTCACCATGAGAGAAAGCTTCACCTTAGGAACCCTACTAGGTTTTCCTCCTCTTTGAAGTGAGTTTTCCCTTGCACCTTAAGCTTGGATGCTTCCATCCAAGGCTTAAGCCTCTTCTATATCCGAGATTCTTCCTCCATCTAGTGTTCATCTTTGTGGTTTCCATCTCCTTGAAGAAGATCCGAGCAAAGGAGAAGCTAAGGAGAAGTCATCTACCACTCCTCCTAGTATTTTTCCATCATTTTTGGTATCAAGAGCAAGGTCTTCAAGGAGATAAGTTGCTTCCACTTTTGTGTCCGTCTTTTGTGCTGTTCTTGTGTGTTCTTGTGTCTTAATTTGAGTTTCATTTTCGGATCTATATGTTTTGAATCACATTTTGTTCCATAGATCCATTGGTTGATTGTTTATGAATTTTCTTCCACAATCAACATGTTTAGGACCTATTAGCTTGTGCTTGTTTTGATTTAATTTGAGTCTCTCCATTCTTGTATGTGTCCGTGATTGGACTTCATGCATTTGCATTAGATTTTGGTTTTTAATCTTGTTTTGTCTTAGAGTTTGTGTTTAGTCCTTCTATGTCACAAAATTCCTTGAATAACATGTTGACCTAATTTTTGTTTTAAGTGCATTGTTCATTATTTTGCTCTCGGTTTGTTTCTTTTTGTGCCTACCTATATGTGCTTTTTCTTTTACCTTATTGTGTTCATAATTTGCTTTTAGTCCTAGAAATTTTCTTTAGAGTTAGGTTTCCATTGTGTTCTTAAGTTTTCAAATCACTTTCCATTGAAAATCTTATAAAAATTTTTGACTCAAAATTTCAAGTGTAATCCTACTTCTAGTGCACTAATTTTGTGGATTCAAATTTAAAAAAAAAAAAGTGAGTAAGAGGCTGGAAAACAGAGTTTAAAACAGAGCCTAAGGACTTAAAGTTCAAAATAAAATAGTTCAAAAGGAATCCAAACACAAAACTTAAAGACTAGTGCACTAGTTTCTCATTTTCACTTGGATTTTGACCTAACTTGTAGTCTCGGTTTCTATAGCTTGGAATCATAGAAAAATTTGAAACAAAAGGCAAATACCTTCTCTGGAATCTTAATTTGAATTTAGAAAAAGAAATAATAAAAAAAAATTATATAAAGCAAATTAAAAGGAAAAAGCCGAGAGGTGTACAATCTGAAAAATCCACTTGATTCCTTGTTATTGTTTTGACTACTACTTGTGCTATACTTATCCAATTGTTCTCAAATTTTTTTTGTTTTGTTCATCTACTCTAGTACCTATCTAGGAACCTTCCTAACTGTGTGCTAGCTTTATTTGGAGTCTTAATTTTCAGTTTTACTTGTTGAACTTCTTTGAGTCTTGTCATATACACCTATTACTCTTCACTTTTGGTATAAGCTTTTCAAATTGTGCTTTTGTTGCTTGTCTTGTTTTCTTTCATTAAATTCTCTGTGCTGGAAGTGGCCTCAAATCCTTGCTTAAGGATCAAGCATTGCTCAACAAAGAGTAGGAAAAGTTTGGACACTAAGACTACAAAATTTTGACCTAATTTAGTGACCTAGCTTTTCCTAAACTTCCTTCACTTGAGTGACCATTCCTTTCACCTTGTGAGGAGCCTCCATTAACCACTTTTTTTGTGTTCATTGTGCAGGTCCAGGAGCATCTTATTTCAAGGTTTAGTGGCGGATTAAAACACTTGAACAAGTGTTAGAAAAGTTGATCAACCAATTCGTCACTAATTGGGTCACAAAAGCCGTCATTAATTGTTTTCTAGGCTAGTTTAAATTTTGCAATCTCTTTTGTATTTTTAAACCAATTTGTAAAGCTTGGATGGAGTATTAAGAAGCTGGTCAGGTATATCTAAACCTTGGTAGCTCACTCACGTGTAATACTAGTGGAAGTGGCTTGGAAATTTCATGTTTCAAGCTTCCACTTAGGGCAAACCGACTAGTTGCTTAATCTTGCTTCCTTTAAGTGTTTGATCTTTAATTTGTTTACTTTTGCTGCCTTGTTTCGACTAGCTTTGTGTAGCATTTAATTGTTCACGTTTTAGATAACTTCAAAAACAATTGTGAAAAACATACAACATAAAAATCTTTGTGAAAATTTTTGTGGAATTGAAAATACCACAAGGGAGTTTAGTGATTTCCACTTGAAAAGACTTGGTTATAAAGTGGCTCTTAGTAGCTCACCTCCCTTGATAGTGCAATTTGTACACTTAGACTTCCAAGTGCTATTTTTTTGTTCCTAGAAAATTACAAAAATATTTTCTTTTTGCATAGCATATAAAAACAAAATTCTTTTGTTTAATCATGAGAAAATATTCCTCAAGTGGTAGTGATTTAAGCTCTTCAAAAAGTTTTTCACATCCTACTCAAAGGCTTAAATTACTACCACCTTGGACAAAGCAAGAAGTGTTAAAAAGAGAAAAAGAAAAACTTGAAAGAAAAACACGACTCGCAATTTTAGAGGAAGAAATTCACATTCTTAAACAAAAGAAAGAAAAATTTTTAGCAAAAGAAAAATTGAGAAAAACAAGAGAAAAAGAAAGAAAAAAGGCATTGCTCTTAGGGAAGAGTAAGGAGGAAAATAATTCCTCTAAAGGACTTGTGAGTGAAGTGATGGAATCATGCTTTGGAATGCAAGAGGTGACATACTCAAAGATCCAAGAGGAGTTGGCTAGACATGAAGGTTTGGGCCAGCCAGGGCCCAATGGGCCTTCTGGGCCTGGGAAGGCCCAAGTTGAACTTTTCATGGGCCATAGTTTGTTATAGCTATTTTCATATGTTTTGTATACATCATGTTAGTATAGGTATCATATATTTTGTTCTTGTATTTTGGACCACATAGAGTAACATTTTAGGTTTTAGGCTTGTTGGGCCTAGTTTTGGGCTTCATGGGCCTTTGGGCGTTTGGTACCCAATATTGGGCTCATTTTCATTCTTGTAATTTTTCCTTTCCATTGTATTTGTTGGACCAATGTATTTAGGTCATTAGAATAGGAAAATACAAGGAATACTAAAGTAGGCTAATTAGGTTAAATTAGGTTTAATTTGGAAGCCATTTAAGTTACATTTGAGTCACATGTTTTGCACCTTTGGTGGCTGAACATGTGACCTCAAATTAACCCTAAATAACACTCCAAATTACACTTAGATGCACCTTAGGTACCTGAATTTTCGGAGTAGCACATGGGAGCCAAAATTTGAATTCAAATTTCAAATTTGAATTCAAATTTTGGGCGCCACATGTCATCTTTTGATTTAGGCGCCCAAAGAGTGCAAAACCGTGCTTACTTAAGTGTTCCTAACACATTTTGTATTCACTTTGAATGATTAATGAAATTTGTGAGCCATAGTGCCGAGTTTCCCTCTCAAAGTCTCCTTGAGTTCAACTTCAAAAACCTTAGGAATTCACCTAGAATCCTTTTCTTTGAAGTGTGCTCTCCATTGATGCTTGAGCTTGGATGCTTCCATCCAAGTCTAGACCTCATTCCACTCGTGTTCCTTCATCATTCCAGAGTTCTCCAACTTCGGATTCAAGCTCCTTGAAGAAGATCCAAGCCTAGGTGAAGAATAGGAGAAGAACAACATTCACTCCTCCTATCTTCTCCATCATTTTTGGTATCAAGAGCAAGGTTCTTCTTGGAGATAAGTTCTCTTGTGTTTTGTCCGATTGTTTTGCTGTTTGTGTACTCTTGTATGTCTTCTTTGAGTTTCTATTCGGATCTAAGTGTTTTAAATCAAATTTGTTCCATAGATCCATTGTTGATTGTTCTTGATTTTCTTCCACAATCAATGTTTTAGGAACTATTTGCTTGTGCTTATTTTGAGTTTATTTTGAGTCTCTACATTCCTTGTATGTGTCCGTGATTGGACCTCATGCATTGCATTTAGATTTTGGTTTTGAATCTATGTTTTGTCTTAGAAGTTTGTGTTTAGTCTTTATATGTTGCAAATTCCTTGAATAACATGTTTAACCTAGTTTTATTTTGAACTTTGTGTTTACATATTGCTCTCGGTTTTGTTTCTCTTTTGCCTACCTATATGTACTTTTTCTTTTACCTTATTGTGTTCATAATTTGCTATTAGTCCTAGCAAGTTTCTTTAGAGTTAGGTTTCCATTGTGTTCTTAAGTTTTCAAATCACTTTCCATTAAAAATCTTATAAAAATTTTTGACTCAAAATTTCAAGTGCTTAATTCTACTTCTAGTGCACTCTTTCTTGTGGATTCAATTTTAAAAAAATTAGAGGCTGAAAACAGAGATAAAACAGAGCCTAAAACAAAAGAAAAGACCTAGAGTTCAAAAGAAAAAGAGTTCAAAAGGAATCCAAACCAAAACCTAAAGACTAGTGCACTAGTTTCTCAAATTTACTTGAATTTTGACCTAATTTTGTGTCTAATTTGTAGTCACGGTTTCTATAGCTTGGAATCTTAGAAAAATTTGAAACAAAAGGAAAATATACTCTCTGGACTCTTAACTTGAAACTGGAAAAAGAAAGAATAAAAAAAAAATAGAGAAAGCAAATTAAAAGGAAAAAGTCGAGAGGTGTACATTGGTGAAAAACCTACTTGATTCCTTGTTATTGTTTTGACTACTATTTTTGCTATACTTATCCAATTGCTTTCAAAATTTTTTTTGTTTTGTTCATCTACTCTAGTACCTATCTAGGAACATTCCTAACTGAGTGCTAGCTTTATTTGGAGTCTTATTTTCCAGTTTTACTTGTTGAACCTCTTTGAGTCTTGTCATATATGCATATTACTCTTAACTTTTGGTATAAGCTTTTCAAATTGTGCTTCTATTGCTTGTCTAGTTTTCTTTCAATAATTTCCCTGTGCTGGAAGTGGCCTCAAATCCTTGCTCAAGGATCAAGCATTGCTCAACAAAGAGTAGGAAAAGTTTGGACATTAAGAACTTAAAAATTTGACCTAATTTAGTGACCAAAACTTCTCCTAAACTTCCTTCACTTGAGTGACCATTCCTTTCACCTTGTGAGGCAGCCACCATTAACCTCTTTTGTTGTGATTCTTTGCAGGTCCAGGAGCATCAAATTTGAAGGATTAGTGGCGGATTAAGACACTTAAACAAGTGTTAGAAAAGTTGAACACAAAACTGTCACTAATTGGTCACCAAAACCGCCATTTATTGCTTTCTAGGCTAGTTTAAATTTTGCAATCTCTCTTGTATTTTGAAATCAATTTGTAAAGCTTGGAGGGAGTATTAAGAAGCTGGTCAGGTATATCTAAATCCTTGTTAGCATCCTCACGTGTAGTGCTAGTGGAAGTGGCTTGGAAATTTCATATGTTTCAAGCTTCCACTTAGGGAACCCGACTAGTTACTTATCTTGATTCCTTTAAGTTCTTTGTCTTTTAATTGCTTTATTTTGCTGCCTTGAAACGTCTAGACTTGTGTAGATTTACTTGCTCACGTTTAGTTTAGTCTCAAAAACAAACGAATTGTGAAAAAGCATTCAAAATTTTTGTGAAAAGTTTTGGGGAGTTGGAAGTACCACAAAGGAGTTTAGTGATTTCCACTTGAAAAGGCTTGGTTATTAAGTGGCTCTTTGTAGCTCACCTCCCTTGATAGTGCAACTTGTACACTTAGACTTCCAAGTGCTATTTTCATTCCTAGAAAATCCCAAAAACATTTTATAACTTTTTGCATAGCATATAAAATCTTATTGCTTAATCATGAGTCAACATTCTCAAAGTAGTAGTGACTTTGAATCTCCTAAAAGTTTTAAAAGAATTGTCAAGGAGGTTGAGGCACTAAAACTTTGGAAGCATGATGAAATACTTCAAAAACAAAAAGAAAAACTTGAAAAGGAAGTACAAATCATGGCTTTAGAACAAGAGATTCAAAAGATTAAGCAACGAGAAGAAAAACTTTTGAAAAGATTAAATAAAAATAAAAGTCCAAAAGGTTCTTCTAGGAGTTCAACCAAGAGCTCCAATGATTCTCAAAGTCAAAATAATGATGGTAGTATACAAATGGATGCTTACTATCAACCCCCACCTAGGAGAGTCATTAAAGAACACAAAGTGAGGGAATCAAAGGTTGATCTCCCTTACTTTCATGGAAAAGAAGATGTGGATGACTACTTGGATTGGGAAATGAAAGTGGAGCAAATCTTCACTTGTCACCAAGTAGGTGAAGAAAGAAAAGTTCCCTTGGCCACCTTAGCTTTCCAAGGACAAGCTATGTATTGGTGGACATCCTTAGAGAGAGAGAGAAGACTTCACAATGACCTTCCAATCACTTATTGGAATGAGTTGAGGAGTGCTATGAGAAGAAGGCACATACCTTCTTATCATAGTAGAGAGCTTATGGATAAGCTCCAAAGACTCCAACAAAAGAATATGAGTGTCGAGGAGTATAGACAAAAGATGGAGTTGTATCTCATGAGGGCTGGCATAAGGGAAGAGGAAAGATTGACCATTGCTAGGTTTTTAAGTGGTCTAAATTTTGATATAAGAGATAGAGTTGAGTTACTCCCTTATAGGGACCTTGATGATTTGGTCCAACTTTGTATAAGGGTGGAACAACAAAATTTAAGAAAAAATTCTTTAAAAGGAAAAACTCAAGCTAACTTTTATATCAAGAATGACTACAAGAGGGAGGGTCAATATGACTCTTCTAAAAGCTCTAGTAAAGGTCAAGAAAAAGAAAATGAGAAAAATAAAAATATTGTCACTTCTAATAGTAAAACTAGTGATATCAAATGCTTTAAGTGTCTTGGGAGAGGCCATATAGCTTCTCAATGTCCAACTAAAAAGGTCATGATTTTGAGAGGACAAGACATTTATAGTAGTCTTGATGAATCTAGTTCTACCACTTCAAGTGGTAGTGAGACTAGTGGAAGATCCTAAAATTGAAAAGTTGTATCCTGTGGATGGTGATCTTCTTATGATCAAAAGGCTTCTTGGAAGCCAACCTTGTCCCACTTCACTATCTCAAAGAGAGAACATCTTTCACACAAGATGTTTAGTTTCTAAAAGAACTTGTTCTCTCATTGTTGATAGTGGATCATGTTCTAATTGTTGTAGTACAAGGTTGGTTAACAAGTTAGCCCTTACCACCATTCCTCACCCTCACCCTTATAAACTTCATTGGCTCAATGAAGGTGAGGAATTGGAGGTGAATCAACAAGTGAAGGTCAAGTTTTCTATAAGGGATTATAAAGACAAAGTTTTATGTGATGTAATCCCTATGGAAGCTTGTCATATTTTGCTTGGTAGGCCATGGCAATTTGATAAACAAACTATACATGATGGCCTTACTAACAAAATAACCTTCACTCATAAAAATAAGGAAATTGTTTTTAATCCTTTAACACCACCCCAAGTTTTTGAGGATCAAAAGCAAATGAAAAGAAAAAGAAATAAAGAAAGAAAAGAAGGAAAGAGTGTGGAAGAAGGGGATTCCACTAAAACCTTTGTGACCAAGGAGAGTTATTTTATGACCAAACAAGACTTGAAAAGAACTCTCTTTATTCATAAAAGTTTTGACTCTTGTCCTAATGCTGCCACTTATCTTAGAGTTGAGAATGAAAAACAAAATAAATTTCAAACCAAGAATTCTCAACTTAGAGATATAGTGAAGAAGGAGTGGACTATTCCTAGTGTTACTCCTTATACTACTTCCTTGATGGTGCACAAGGAAGGAAGTATTTCTTTAAATTTAATAAAACACCCAATTTTTGGTTTACATTGTTTAGTAGATACAACTTGTAATAATCTATATTCTATGTTTGATCTTATGGGAAGTTCTTATTTTTTTGAACTTAATATGTTTCCTTCCCTACAAGACAAAAATAGATTATATGACTATGAGTATCTAATAAACAATCAAATCCAAAATTGTTTAGGACGTTTTTTAGTAGTATTTTCTTTATATTTTAGGAAAAGCCTAGGATACCATTTAGGGTACTTTAGGCAAGATATTGTAGTGTTTAAAAATCAGTCTTTTCATTGTCTTAGTCATAGTGTTCTTACATTTTTAGGTTTTACTTTTAGGTTATGCTTAGAAGAGGAGCCTATTTCTAGAGAGTCTAATATTTTATCTTTTTTTAGGTTAGATACTAGGACTCCTCTTAGGATCCATGATCTTTTCTCTTACCATGTTACTTCTTATTCCTTGCATGTTTTATATGTAGGTGTTAATTTTTCTTCTTCCATTCATCCTCGAGACTTGAGGACAAATCCTTTTCAAGAGGGAGGGGATGATGGAATCATGCTTTGGAGTGCAAGAGGTGACATACTCAAAGATCCAAGAGGAGTTGGCTAGACATGAAGGTTTGGGCCAGCCAGGGCCCAATGGGCCTTCTGGGCCTGGGAAGACCCAAGTTGAACTTTTCATGGGTCATAGTTTGTTATAGCTATTTTCATATGTTTTGTATACATCATGTTAGTATAGGTATCATATATTTTGTTCTTGTATTTTGGACCACATAGAGTAGCATTTTAGGTTTTAGGCTTGTTGGGCCTAGTTTTGGGCTTCATGGGCCTTTGGGCTTTTGGTACCCAATATTGGGCTCATTTTCATTCTTGTAATTTTTCCTTTCCATTGTATTTGTTGGACCAATGTATTTAGGTCATTAGAATAGGAAAATACAAGGAATACTAAAGTAGGCTAATTAGGTTAAATTAGGTTTAATTTGGAAGCCATTTAAGTTACATTTGAGTCACATGTTTTGCACCTTTGGTGGCTGAACATGTGACCTCAAATTAACCCTAAATAACACTCCAAATTACACTTAGATGCACCTTAGGTACCTGAATTTTCGGAGTAGCACATGGGAGCCAAAATTTGAATTCAAATTTCAAATTTGAATTCAAATTTTGGGCGCCACATGTCATCTTTTGATTTAGGCGCCCAAAGAGTGCAAAACCGTGCTTACTTAAGTGTTCCTAACACATTTTGTATTCACTTTGAATGATTAATGAAATTTGTGAGCCATAGTGCCGAGTTTCCCTCTCAAAGTCTCCTTGAGTTCAACTTCAAAAACCTTAGGAATTCACCTAGAATCCTTTTCTTTGAAGTGTGCTCTCCATTGATGCTTGAGCTTGGATGCTTCCATCCAAGTCTAGACCTCATTCCACTCGTGTTCCTTCATCATTCCAGAGTTCTCCAACTTCGGATTCAAGCTCCTTGAAGAAGATCCAAGCCTAGGTGAAGAATAGGAGAAGAACAACATTCACTCCTCCTATCTTCTCCATCATGAAGAGAGTTGTTCTACCACTAAAAATCATTTACAAAATACTCTCTTCATAAATAAAGACCTCAACTCTTACCCTAATCTTATCACTAGTCATGAAGTAGAGATTCAAGAACAAATTATTCTAAAGAAAAATGAATCTCAACTTCAAGATGCAGTGAAGAAGGAGTGGACTACATTTAGTTCCACTTCTTGTGCTACTTCCTTGGAGGTGCCCAAGGAAGAAAGCCTTCCCCTCTTTAGGACTCCTTCTACCTTAGTTGTTCTAATAAAGCACCCAATTTTCGGTTTACATTGTTTAGTAGATACAACTTGTAATAATCTATATTCTATGTTTAATCTTATGGGAAGTTCTTACTCTTTTGAACTTAATACGTTTCCTTCCCTACAAGACAAATATAGCTTATATGATTGTGAGTATCTAGTAAACAATCAAATCCAAAATTGTTTAGGGCGTTTTCTAGTGGTATTTTCTTTATATTCTAGGAAAAGCCTAGGTTACCATTTAGGGTACTTTAGGCAAGATGTTGTAATTTTTAAGAAGCATTCTTTTCATTGTCTTAGTCATAGTGTCATTACATTTTTAGGATTTCATTCTAGGTTGTACTTAGAAGAGGATCCAATTTCTACTTTTAGGGAGTCTAATTTTGATGGTTTATTTTTTCTTAGGCTAGATATAAGGACTCCTCTTAGGATCCATAATCCATTTTCTCATCATAAACATGTCACCTCTTATACATGGTTTGTTGTGTATGTAGGTGATGATTCTTATTCCATGCATCCTCGTGATTTGAGGACAAATCCTTTTCAAGAGGGAGGGGATGATGGAATCATGCCTAGGAAGGCAAGAGGTGACATATTGAAGGAGCCAAGAGGAGTTGGCTAGACATGAAGGTTTGGGCCAGTCAGGGCCCAATGGGCCTGATGGGCCTGGGAAGGCCCAAGTTGAACTTTTCATGGGCCATATTTTGTTATAGCTAATTTCATATGTTTTGTATACATCATGTTAGTATAGGTATCATATATTTTGGTCTTGTATTTTGGACCACATAGAATAGCATTTTAGGTTTTAGGCTAGTTGGGCCTAGTTTTGGGCTTCATGGGCCTTTGGGCTTTTGGTACCCAATATTGGGCTCATTTTCATTCTTGTAATTTTTCCTTTCCATTGTAATTGTTTGACCAATGTAATTAGGTCATTAGAATAGGAAAATACAAGGAATACTAAAGTATGCTAATTAGGTTAAACTAGGTTTAATTTGGAAGCCATTTAAGTTACATTTGAGTCACATGTTTTGCACCATTGGTGGCTGAACATGTGACACTCAAATTAACCCTAAATGACTCTCAAATCAGACCTAAATGCACCTTGGTACCTAAATTTTCGGACTTACACATGTGCACCAAAGTTTGAATTCAAATTTCAAATTTGAATTCAAACTTTAGGCGCCAATTTGTGTAGCTTTGGTTTAGGTGCCTATGTGCTTCATTTCCGTGCATACTTAAGTCCTCCCTTCACATTTTTGTATTCACTTTTGAGAATAATGAAATTTGAGAGCTTATTCAGCCAAATTTTGTTCAAGAGTCACCATGAGAGAAAGGTTCACCTTAGGAACCTTACTAGGTTTTCCTCCTCTTTGAAGTGAGCTTTCCTTTGCACCTTAAGCTTGGATGCTTGCATCCAAGGCTTAAGCCTCTTCTATATCCGATATTCTTCCTCCATCTAGTGTTCATCTTTGTGGTTTCCATCTCCTTGAAGAAGATCCGAGTAAAGGAGAAGCTAAGGAGAAGTCATCTACCACTCCTCCTAGTATTTTTCCATCAGTGGTGCTCAGGTAGGCCACTGGGTTGGGTGAGTCTCCTCTAAGTCCTTAGCTAGTGTTGGAGCGGGGTATGAGGTCGAGGGTTATTCCCTTAACCAAGTACTCGGGAAGGTGCGTGGATCCTTGTGGATAGTCAGTGGGCAAACTCCACAATTGACTTGGTAATGTATGCCAAGGTTGTGGTAAGCCTGTACCCAGCTGTGCTATACCTGACGGTGGATCTGGACTTCCAATTGTGTAAGTGACATCATCCGAGTAAACTCAAGTGAGGATTATATCCTCTTTAGCTGTGACCGAGCGGGCGCATTAGGCGTGAAAACGGTTGGGGTGGTTTCGGTAGGATGGGATGTCACTTATACAGCTCTGTTGTTAGGGAGATCTCCTAGGTGTATGTGTGACGACGCATTAGATGTTTGATATGCATTGATATTTGTCATGAGATGCATTGATTGCATGATTGTTATAATATGATGAAGTGTGTGGTGTTTGGCTTCATGATTGGTGGATTGTATTTTATGCATGAGTAGTATTGGATAGAGTGTATGGTGTGAATCTATGAATATGATTGGTAGTTGGATGATTGTGTAGTATAGATTATTGTTCTATACTTGTATGATTGATTTTGAACTCTAGCTTACCCTTTTGTTTCCATGTGGATGGACTGTGATGATCATACCTTGTATGGGAGCAGGTCAGGGCTAGTTTGGAGTTGAGGTGACCGCTGCGAGACGGGGAGTTTGATCCTCGTGTTAGAGTTACCATTTTAGGTAACGGTTTTGTCTGTGCTTGACTGGCACTAAGGAATATTATTTTTTGGGATGACTGTACATATACGATGTTCTATTTTATAACCAGAAACTTAGTTATTTTCATTCTTATTTATACCTGTATGTATGAGTTATCCAGCTTAATATTTCTCTTAGTTTACTAGTAGTAGTGCGATTCCACTAAGTGTAGAGACCATGGCGGGTCGTTACATATAACACCCTAAATTGGTACCTTATGATGAAATAAGCATGATAAAGAATAATAATTTGAATATCTTATTCCCTTTTTTGTTATTTACATGTTACTTACTATCATTGTATGTGAAGATGGAGGATTTAAACCCCTAAAAGCTTAGAACAATATGTCTACATGATTGCTTTTCATTTATAATGATTATAATTTGAGCAAAGTAGTAGAGAAAAGGGAAGGAAATTAATAAAAGTACGTCCAAAGCAAGCTTTATAGAATGCCTTTCAAATGTGGGGTCCAGGTGCTTTTTGGTAACCTTTCACTCTACAATAATTCTCACAATAACTTAAGAAATACAAAAGAGATAAAAAAAGTGTTTCGGAACTAAAACTGGAAAACAAGTCAAAACTTGTCGCTTTTTCGGTTCAACCTCGGTCCCTTTACATTGTGCATGAGACACCTATTGATCGAAACCGTATCCGGTCAAATAAAACAATTAAATGCAGTACTAGGAAGTTTTCCTAGGTCGTCTCCCAAGGACCATTTTTCTCTGTTAAAGGCTTAAACACGAAGTGGGGGGGTTGGTTCAAATTTTTTTAGCTTAAAATACACTAAAACGCAGATAACACAGCAAGTAAAATAGATTGGCTCCTTGTTCGGATTGTAACTCTCTTATCCTTGGTTCACAATGAGATTACTCTCTCATCCCTCTCATTTTTCACAACAGTGAGGCCTGTCTTCTTGGGGACCACCTAGACCAGACTCACTCACTGACTATCTGATATAGGATAAATGATCCCAACTTGAAGAAGCTTGGTCACCTCCTTCTTCACTACATCCAAAATGACAGGGTTGAGTCGCCTCTGGGGTTGTCTGACTGGTTTAGCTCCATCCTCTAAGAGTATCCTATGCATGCAAGTGGATGGGCTGATACCAGGAATGTCCGCCAGGGTCTAACCGATGGCTTTCTTATGCCTTTTCAGAACGTGCAACAATTTCTCCTCTTGAACAACATCAAGGGAGGTGGAAATGATCACTGGAAACTTCTCATCATCCTCCAAGTAAGCATACTTGAGGTTTTCTAGTAGAGGCTTTAATTCTGGAATGGGTGCTGGCTGAACATTAGAAGGAACTAAGGGTTCCACAGCATGTACCTCAACCTGCAAGTCAGATTCATGTGTACTTCCTGAAACATGGTTAGTGCATTCTGACTCTAAAGAAATAATATCCAGAGTTACAACACCCAAAACATCAAATACAAAATCATATACAAAATCATATTTATTTTTGGAACAGGAATCAAAATCGGATACAGAAACAGATTCAAAATCAAACTCAGAAACAGATTCAGAAACATAATCAGATTCAGTGCATGCAAGAGAAGTATATAGATTAGATAGAAAACAATGTTTCTTATCATGCAAAGAATGAAAATCAGAAGCATACGCATCGACAACATCATCTAGTATCTCAGCACGAAAAACAGAATGGTCTTCAGATGGATGTCTCATGGCATCAAGAATATTAAAATAGACAATACTATCACCAAATTCTATGGACAATGTACCAGCATACACATCAATCTTAGTTCAGGCTATTTTCAAAAATGGTCTGCCTAAAATGATTGGGACAGATCCATGAGAGAGTCCCTCCTCCATATCAACCACATAGAAATCAACAGGAAAAACCAGTTCGCCGACCCGAACTAAGACATCCTCAATGAAACCTGTAGGGTGGGCGACACTTCTATTTTCCAACTGTATCACCACACCTGTAGGTTGCATAGGACCAAGAGACAAAGATTTAAAAATGGACAGAGGCATGACATTTATAGAAGCACCCAAATCAAGCATGGCATTTTCAAATTTGCTATTCCCAATAATACAAGGTATGCAGAAAGTACCTGGGTCCTTACATTTTTCAGGAATGTGCGGAATAGATTTACCTATCAAAGCAAACACATTTCTGCCCATGTTGATTCTCTCATTTCCTTTCATTTTCCTCTTATGAGTGCACAACTCTTTCAGGAATTTTGCATATCTGGGAATTTGCTTGATGGCATCTAGTAGAGGTATGTTCACCTCCACCTTCCTGAAGGTCTCCAATATCTCCTTATCCACCTCTTCCATCTTTTTGCTGGGAATTAATTTTGGTGGAAATGGAAGAGGGATAGGAGGTTGCAAGTCGCCACTGTATGCACTGGAAGAAGGTCCACCTGTATTTGAATTTCTACTACCACCTGCAGGAACCTCAAGTGTAGGCTCAATTACAGGTACAGGTACTGTTGCTAGTGCTGGTACTGGTATTGGTGCGTCAATCTGTTTGCCAGACCTCAAGGTGATGGCACTCACATTCTTTGGATTTTGCACAGTCTGTGAAGGCAACTTATCTGAATTTTGAGATTGTGCCTTATTGAGTTGAGTGGCCATCTGCCCCATCTAATTTATCAAACTATGAACGGAAGCTCTGGTCTCTTGCTGGAATTTCATGTTCTGAATGGTCATCTGCCTCACCAACTCCTCCAATGAAGGCTTAGAAGAAGTAGAAGGTTGAGCTGATGGAGGTGTAGCTGTAGGAGGAGGAGGTCTCTGTTGAGGGGGTTGGTATGAAGAACTTGAGGGATGGTTTTGGAAAAGTGCTTGATTTTGCTGTTGCTGAGAGTTTCCCCACCTCAAGTTGGGATGATTCCTCCAACAAGAATTATATCTATTGGAAGACAGGTCATAATTCTGTTGTTGCTGGTGTTGAGGTCTATTATTGTAAATGTTGGCAGCATATGCTTGGGGCGCCTCAAGACCTGTAGAAGAGTCTTGCAAGGAGGGACAAGCATCTGTTGGATGATTAATTGAAGTACAGATGCCACAGACCCTTGCTACAGATGCAGATTTTTGATTTGTAGCAAGTTGAGTCACCAGGTTGACCAATGCATCAAGTTTACTCTCCAGCTTTTTATCTGCATCAGTGGCCACATCATGAACTCCTCTAATGACAATTGCATTATCGTTTCTGGTACTAAATTGTTGAGGGTTGGAGGTCATTTTTTCTATCAAGTGTCTGGCTTCAGCTAGGGTCATGTCACCAAGTGCTCCACCACTTGCAACATCTATCATACTCCTCTCCATGTTATTCAACCCCTCATAGAAATATTGTAGTAACAACTGCTCATAAATTTGGTGGTGAGGACAGCTTGCACACAACTTCTTGAATCTCTCCCAGTACTCATACAAGCTCTCTCCACCAAGTTTCCTGATCCCTGATATATTTTTTCTAATTGTAGTGGTCCTTGAGGCAGGGAAGAATTTCTCCATAAACATTCTTTTCAGTTCATCCCAGCTAGTGATGGACCTGGGAGCCAAATAATACAACCAATCTTTAGCAACTCCCTCCAATGAATGTGGAAATGCCTTCAGGTAAATGTGGTCCTCTTGAACATCAGAAGGCTTCATGGTAGAACAAACAATATGGAACTTATTCAGATGTTTATGTGGATCCTCACCTGCATGACCATGAAACTTGGGCAACGAATGGATTAGTCCAATTTTAATCACAAAAGGAACATCCTCTTCAGGATATTGAATGCATAAACTCTCATATGTGAAATCAGGTTCAGCCATCTCCCTAAGAGTCCTCTCACGAAGTCCATTATAAGGTTGTTCACCCATGTTTTCTGGTTGACTTGAATCAATCTCAGATACAACACTTACACTATGACTAACACTATGACTATGAATATGACTATCACTATCTAAAGATGGAATGATATGCTCTCTAATTAGTCTATGGAATGTCCTAACAATCTCAGGATCAAATGAGTGCAAAAAATCAGGGTTGCTCCTAGTCATGCACTACATGAACTACTACATGAATAGTGACAGTGAACAGTAAAAGCTACCACAAAAATCATTAGAATTTTCATGAAAATTTGGAAACCATTAAAACTAATGCACCAATATCATCCTAAAACCATTAGAAACTACCACAAAAAATTTGAGAGCAAAATTCAAAGCCTAACTATATGAACTACCCATGAAAAGCTTTGAAAAATAAGGAAATAAAACTTCAAAAATAGAAAACAAATAGTAAACGACCTTTTTTTTTAAAATATAGCTAGGGCTAGATAGCATGGCTGTCTGGGTTTGATAGATCCTTTTTTTCTACACAAAATGAAAAAAAGGTTTGCCTAATTCTAATAACCAGAGCAAAAGTTATGGCCGTTTGAAGCTTTGCTGAAAACTATTTTAAAAAATTTTGGTATCTCCAAATCTTGACCAAACTAGGTGCCCCTGCTATTTTTTACACAAAATATAGGTTTAAAGAAGTTACCACACAAAATTTGAGGAAAAAATAACAAGTCTAGCTATCAAAACCAAAAATCACAATTAATTGGAAAATTTAGCTACTATTCAGCACTATTCACGCGCACCAAAATTGCACCAGATTTGCAACATTTTCACACCTCTTCCCACATTTTTGGCACCCGAACAGAGGACTAGTAGGGAGAGAAAATAGAGTATGCTACACCGAAATAGAGCATGCACCAAACACGTACCAAAACACACACCAAAATAGAGCACATGCACCAGAAATTGAGCCACAAAACGCACCAGAAATTGAGCCACAAAACGCACCAGAAATTGAACCAGCACACGCACCACTACTAACACACACGGAAATGATCCAACATCATACAAAACAATACAATACAATACAACATGAAACAAAAAAAAACATAACATAAAATAATATACACTACATTATAAAAGAACCTTTGACAAGAACCGATGGTCCTCGACAACGGCGCCAAATTTGATCGAAGCCGTATCCGGTCAAATAAAATAATTAAATGCAGTACTAGGAAGTTGTCCTAGGTCATCTCCCAAGGACTATTTTTCTCTGTCAAAGGCTTAAACACGAAGTGGGGGGGGGGTTCGGTTCAGATTTTTTTAGCTTAAAATACACTAAAACGCAGATAACACAGCAAGTAAAATAGATTGGCTCCTTGTTCGGATTGTAACTCTCTTATCCTTGATTCACAACGAGATTACTCTATCAGCCACTTAATCCTTGTTCCATCCAAGTTAACCAACTAAGCGAAGATTAACTCAAGATTTCCCTATACGAATTAAGCAAACGTATACAACATCAACCTCTTCACAGATTAAGCAACTGTGGCATTGAGGACAGCCCATTAAGCATGGACATATTGATACAGAGGTTAAATGAAAAATGACCAAGTAGAACAGAGATATACAAACATACCCAACCTCAAACAGAGATTACAATCCATAACAAGAAGCCAACCCCAGAGATTTTAGCCTTGCATTAAAACAGAAGCAGATACAGAAATGAAAATGCAAGGAGAGGAGAGCAAAACGAAAATGGATAATCTGTATTCTTCAATGCAAGGTGATAGACTATGGCCAAGGCCAAGGAATCCAAGAGGTGATATCTTAAAAGAACCAAGAGGAATGGGATGATATTAAAGACCTTTCATATGTTTGTACATATAGTAGTCTCTTTGTATAGACTTATTTTTTCCTTTGTATTTGTGAGGCACTTTACTTGCTTTTAACCAGTGATTGTATATTGATTTTAGGGTGGGTTACTTGGAGAGTTTAACTCCATTTAACCTCATTTGTTGATACATTCATTTTATATTTTTTCAGTAGGGAAAAAGGGGTGGCATTTAGCAATTTTGGTATCTAGAGCCTAGTGCTCTTGAGGTTATGTGTTCCTAATTTTTTTTTCATTGAATCCGTGTTGTTCCTTCCTTATCTTTGTCTAAATTTGTGTTTTCTGTATGGATCTAAGCCTAATACACATTTTGATGGATCCTATATGTCTCATATGAACTAATTGATTCATGTTTGCTTGTTCCTAATTCTTCTTGAATCAATTTTTGTATGTGCGCCTAGGTTCTTCTCTACTTGTGCGTTTTTTGTATTGTTTTTTAGTCTCTCCATTATATAACATGTGTCCGTGATTGGAAAACATTCATTGAGCATAGATTTTTTTTTGAATCACTTGTTTTGTCATAGAAGTCATGTGTAGTCCTTTTACATGTTGAAAATTCCTAGACTAGCTTGTTTGACCTAATTTTTTGTGTGTTGTTTGTGAAGCATTTTGTGGTGCGTTTTTGCTTATTAAATCTGAACCTTACTACATGTGCTTTTTCTTTACATGTTTGAGTTCTTAATTTGCTATTAGTCCTAGCAAATTTCCTAGAGTTAGGTTTCATTTATGTCTTGTTAAAAAGTTTGTCAAGAAAATGCTTCAAACATTCTCCTATTAGGTTCTCTTCAATTCTTTGGTGTGGCTGAAACTTTTATAATTCTTGTACTCATTAAAACAGAGGCAAACAGAGGTTTAAGTGTGTGAAAAGAATTAGAAAATCAAAAGAAAAAGTGCTTAAAAATTTGACATAAAAATAGCACAAAATTGTGAAGCACTAGTTTAATGATGCATGTGAAAACCTCTTGTTTTGTGTGAAAATTTTTGCAGCAGTTTTAATTCATCAAAAACGAGTTTCATATATGTTAAAAAGGCATTAAAACTCCTGGTTGTTAAAAGAAAAAGAAGTGAAATATATATTGCAAAAAGAAAAGAAAGAAAATAGCAAAAGAAAAAGCCGAAAGGAGTGAAAAACTAGTTTACTAGCTCTCGATTTTTGGTGTGTGTTTGTGCACAAATTTTCAGTCCAGCCACATGTTTTGTGTCTTATTTTCATTTCTAATCTTAGCTTCTATTTTGTAATCCATTCTAGTGCCTTTGTTAGGAATTCCTTTGTGTACTAGCTTTCAAATAGTGCTTTATTTGTTGCTTGTCTTTTCTTGGAATTCCTTCTAGTCTTGTCACATTGCTTTCCACCACTTGGTGTAGCTGTTCCTAATTGTGCATTTTCAGTTTTTAGACTTGTTATTCCATCACTTAAGGTGTGTTGAGTGCTCCTTGAAGGTGTTGAAGGCCAAGCTCAAAGGAAGTCAATATTGGAGGCTTTTTGGTGGCAACCTAGAAGAATTTCTTCTCCATTGGATTTTTGGCTTTGAGTTCTAAACACCTAGAAGTATCCATCATCAAGGATTCTTCTAAAAGTGGAGTGATACACTTGTGAGGGCAGCAATCTTGGTGGCTGGAATTGGAAGAAAAGGAACAACCAAATTTTAGTAAATTTTTTTGTGAAAACAAGAAATTAGTAACAAATTTAGTGATGGAAATTTTGATTTCAAAAATTTCTATTTCTAAATCCATCACTTAATTTGTCACTAATTAGTGGCTGAATTTTGTTTCTAAAAACTTTTGTTGCAGCCATTAATTTCATTTCAAGTGAATTTGCATTTCATTTGAATGTGAATTTACATTTCATTTAGTGTAAATTTGCATTTCATTTGGTGTAAATTTACATTTCATCTGTTGTAAATTTTTCAACTTCTCATTTTTTTGTACAAGGCCTTTATTAAGGAGTGTCTTGGAGTGCCTTTGGTGTATCTCCATCTCTCCTTAAGTGTTCTAATAGTAAAATCGTGTAGTACTTGTGAGAGGGTCCTTGAAGGTCTTTGGTGCCTTTTAAGCTGTCACATAGGTTTAATTACTTTCAACGCCTAGTTTATGTTTTGTTGTCTTTAAGATTTCATGAAATTTATGTTTTAAGCAATTTATGTTTTCAGCAATTTAAGTTTTCAAGCAATCTATGTTTTCTTGCCATTTATGTTTTCAAGTATTGATTAATTGTACACTTTAGGCACTTGTTTGTTATTTTTCTTTGAAAAATATCTTTGTGAAAATTGTTTTGTGCAAGACAAACGTACAAGGGGGTTTAGAGATTTTTACTTGAAGAGACTTGGTTATTAAGTGGCTCTTTAGTAGCTCACCTCCCTCCATAGTTCAATTTGTATTCTTAGACCTCTAAGTGTCATGTCTAAGCACTTCAAAACTATTATTTTCTTAAAATCTATTTTTGTGTGAAGAGAAAAATCTTGTTGTTTAAAATGTCTCAACAATCCAACTATAGTAGAAGTGATAGCTCTTCTAAAAGCATTTCTTACTTAACAAAAGAACTCAAATCACTTAAACTATGGAAGAAGCAAAAGGCCTTTCAAAAAGAGAAGGAGAAAATTGAAAGAGAGGCCAAACTTGCTATCCTAGATGAGAAGTTGAGAATTATTAAACAAGAAGAAGAAAAATTGAAAGAAGACATGATAAAACACAAAAGAAGAAGATAAATGAAAATCAAAAGAAAAAAAGAAATAGAAAAAAAGAAAGAACTTTGTGCTGGGAAGAGTAAAGAGGAAGAAATATCCTCTAAAGGATTTGTGACTAAAGAGAATTGTTTTAGTACTAAAAATCCTATGAAAAAAATTCTCTTTATTCATAAAGATCTTAACTCTTTCCCTCATTCTGCCACTAGTCTTGAGGTGGAGATTCATAAATCCATTATTTTTAAAGAAAAAGAGTCTCAACTTCAAGATTTGGTGAAGGAGAAGTGGACTTCACCTGGTTCTACTTCTCATGCTACTTCCTTGGTGGTGCCTAAGGTAGATAGCCTTCTTTTGTGTAGGACTTTTCCTACCTTAGTTGTGTCAATAATGCACCCAATTTATGGAATATATTATTTGTTGGATATAACATATGAACCTTCAAGGTTCCTTGTGACAAATTCTTTTCATAACTATCCAACAAATAATATAATCCAAAATTATTTAGGAAATTTCTTAGTAGTATTTTCCTTATTTTCTAGGAAATGCCTAGGTTACCCCATAGGGTACTTTAGGCAAGATGTTCTAGTTTTTAGGATTGAGTCTCTAGTGTGCTATAGTTTTAGTTTTAGCACATTTTTAGGATTTAGTAATATATCTAGTCTATGTTTAGGAGATGATCCTATTCATTATATTAGAAGGTCTAGTATTATTGATTTCTTTAGGTTCCATGAAAGGATTCCTTCTAGGATATACCTTTCACATTTATTTGTTGAAAATATCACCTCCAATGAATTGTATTATATATTTGTAGGTGTGGCCAATAATCATGAAGATTCTCGAGATTTGAGGTCAAATCATTTTCAAGAGGGAGGGGATGATAGACTATGACCAAGGCCAAGTAATCCAGGAGGTGATATCTTAAAAGAACCAAGAGGAATGGGATGATATTAAAGACCTTTCATATGTTTGTACATATAGTAGTCTCTTTGTATAGGGTTATTTTTGCCTTTGTATTTGTGAGGCACTTTACTTGCTTTTAACTAGTGATTGTATATTGATTTTAGGGTGGGTTACTTGGAGAGTTTAACTCCATTTAACTTCATTTGTTGATACATTCATTTTATATTTTTTCAGTAGGGAATAAGGGGTGGCATTTAGCAATGCTTGAGGGTGTGACTAGTAATTGGGCCAGAACTGGGCCTAGGCAAAATTTTGCATATTAGACTCATTTTGCTCCTAATTTTTCATAGATTTGATTTAGCTAGGTCTCATCATCATATGATGAGCCTAACTAAACCAAATCAAATATTTTTGAAATAAATCATGGAGAATTTTTTAGCCTTGGCCGCCTAGCTCATTCCTTTTGTTCTTGGCCAAAAATTCTAGCTTCTCTTACAAGCTTTGAAGCTTGCCTTCCAAGCTTCTAAACCTTAGTAGGTTTGGCTGACCTTACCATGGTTCTTAAGTGAACCATGGTCAAGGTTAGCTTCTCCTACAAGTTTTAGAAACCATGGATGGTTAGTTACACCTTACCATGGTTCCTAGTGAACCATGGTTAAGGTTAGCTTCCTCTACAAGCTACCTCTCCCTAGATATTTCTAAATTTCTCATTGTACTTCACTTTTTGAGATATGAAATCAGAATTTGACTCAAATTCTCTCCTCTTAAAGTCCTAAATTTCGTGGAGAAACTTTCTCTCTAAGTTTCTCTCAAAGGTTTCCAACCTTTTAGCTTGTTCAACAAGCTTCATCACTCTTTCATGGAGTAACCGAACCTCCTTGGTGATTCTTCTCCATTGAAGCTTCTTCAAAGGAGTTCCCCATCCAAATTCGTGGTCAACCTCAAGAGTTTAAAGGTCTTGGAATGGAGCACTTGAAGATTCATCAATCTTCTCCAAGTAGTTCCATCACAAGGGTTCAGATACAAAATGTAAACTGCATATAAGAGGAGAGGAGAGCAAAACGTAAACTGCAGATACAAGAACAAAGAGCAAAAAAAGAAAAATGTAAAAACCCAGAGAAGGAAGGTGTCCCCAACGTGGTCACATCAGATGGGGGTAGCATGGTGCCTACCGTAGGACCCTAAAAACCCTAGAAGAGTCAAAATGGGCCCCCAAGTCAGGTTTGACCCGAAAATACATAAAATAAACGAAAAATAAAATAAAACAATATGCTGATGTGGCGCTGATTAGGGATGGCAACGGGGCGGGGCGGGTACGGGTTTCATGATACCCGTCCCCGTCCCCGCAAGTTAAACTCATCCCCATCCCCGTCCCCATACCCGTCGGGTATAGATTTTCATCCCCATTCCCGTCCCCGTCGGGTATCGGGTATACCCGTACCCGTCAAATTTTTTTTTTTTTGTAAAAAAAAATAATATTTTTAAATTATTTTTTTTATTATATTATAATTATAATTAGGTTATTTCTTTATCTCATATTATAATAAATAATCACACATAAAAAATATTAATTTTTTTTAATATAATTAAATTGAAAGTGAATATTAAATTAAAAATGAGAACGGGGACGGGTACGGGTACGGGTACGGAGCGAGTAAGTACATACCCGTACCCGTACCCGTACCCAATTTAATATATCGGGTTTTACCCGTACCCGGTCAAACCGGGTATTCCTCGTCAAAGTCGGGACGGGTTTGGGTATTACCCGCGGGTACGGGTATATTTGCCATCCCTAGCGCTGATGTGGTGTTGACATGGAATTTATCTCTTGAAGTCCAAAAATAATATCCAAGCCCAAAAATGCTTCACAATTAACATGAAAATAATTAATAGACAAAAATTAGACCAAGTGAATTAGAATTAATTAAAATTCGAATTACTGGCCCAATGAAGCCCAAACAGTGAAACTGTGCAATTAATAAGCGATTAAGCCCAAATCAACAATTAAAATAAGTACAGAAAGATAAATAAATAGGGGAAAATAATGACTCATCACCTATTTATAGGCATTAGAACCAACTGGAACGACCGTTTTGGTCATCAAAACGGGCCGCTCCGGGTTGATTTGTTGTGAAAAAAATTTGAATTCGGAATAGGGCATTTCAAAATTAAAATGACCCATTCCAAAATGTTAGTTTGTTCACAACAACCGGGGTCAAAAATGGCCCGTTTTGGATTGGGAATGTCCCATTCTGAGCTCCTAACTTGGTGTTTTGGTCTTTTGGGCCTTCTAATGTTATTATGGTCCATTATAATGTCATGTTGGGCCTTCAAAGACCTCTTGCCTTGTTTTAGTAGTCTTTTTTGTCTTGTTTTTAGTATCATAGATGAAATTAGGTGTCTATAGACTCTCTTTAAGCTTCCCTAACTGAGTCGCCATCTGTCAGAACCCAAAACTTTCCAATCTTGCCCACAGATGGTTTTGACTTAGTTTTGAAATTTTCATCGGTTTAGGAATGCCCGAAGATCAGACTAATCATTTACCAATGATTTTTGAAAAAGGTTCTAAGGATTTACCACCAATATTTTGCTTAAAACATCAGAAAAAAGGAAAAAGGTTTTTGCAAGTTAATAATGGCCTTTATAGCCAGAATCAAGTTTAAGGGTCGGTTACATGTGAGGAAGGTATTAGGCACCCCACAATGCCTTAAATTGGTACCCTATGACGAGTTTAGCATAATAATAAACAATGGTTAAATATTTATCCCTTTTTTTATACTTAATGTCTACATGATTGCTAGTTGTTTCATGATAATAATACTATGAATAAAGCGATTAAATAAGTAAGAAGAGTGAACGACTTGATAAAAATACCTCTAAAGTAAGCTTTATAGAAGAAATCTCAATTTTTCGTACAAAGGCGTGTTTTGGCAGTCTTTCACTCTATAGAGACCTCACAATCACTCAAGAATGTATAAAAGAAGAGAAGGGAGAGTTTTTCTGCCAGGAATTTGTCAACTAAACAGTGTGTGTGGGAGACTAAGCCCTGGGCACGCTTATATAGGCACCCATAGGCATGGAACGATCGTTCCCAAGCTTGGAACGGGCGTTTTGGCCCTTAAAATTGTACTAAAATGGGCTTTTGGGAACAAGTTGTTCCAAATTAGGGTTATAGGCCAAATTTTCTTTTGGGAATTTCTGTTCTGGGTTTTGGTAGCTAGGGTCGTTCCCACCTAGGGTTTCCCATATTAAATTTGAATTGCGAACAGTTATTCCAAGTGTGTGAATGGTTGTTCCATGCCCTAAAACCTAGCTTGGAGCCTTTTGGGCCTCTTGGTGTTGTCTTGGTCCATTTTGGTGCTTTATTGGGCCCTCGAGGACCGCTCTTGTGGTCTTAGTGGCCTTTTGTCTTTGGTAAAGGTAACCCGGACGTAATCAGGTGTCTATATAGAGACCCTCCATTGGGATCCCCTTGGAAGAAAATCCGTCTTTAGCCTTCTTGCTCCTCCTTTTATTGCCTACATTCCGATTTCTTCGCTCCACCGAGCTCTCTTCTCCCTTTTCTAGGATGAATTTTTCCAATCTCCCTTCCTTAATTAAGCGCTCAATTTGTCTTCCCAAAACAAAGCAACTTTTAGTGGTGTGGCCATGACTTTTGTGCAACTCACACCATTCGATTTTGAAGGGCCTTGGTTGTCGATCAGTCACTGCCAAGAATTTGAAAAGTTCACTAGTACATAATACACATTTTACATCGGTCATTTTAGGGGTTTTTACGTCAAAAAAACTTCCGACGTAGAAGTGGGAGACGTTACGTCGGACCTTGGCATGTCCAACGTAAAAAATTTATAAAAATTAAAAAAAAAAACAGAAATTGAGTGCAAGCAGAACGGGTCGTTCTGCTTGATAGACCCAGGACTGGGTCTCCAAACCCAGACTTGGTCACTTCCTTCTCCAACTTCAAAAAATCGCGCGAAATGCAACACAAACATTATTACGAAAAAAACATCCCAGAAAACACAAACTTGATAGAAGATGCTACCTCATAGAAGAAAAACGCAACCCTCCGAAGAAGAAAAACATCATCACGCGATTTTGAGGAAGAGGAGGACAGCCACGATTTGAGGAGGAGGCGGAGGGATGAGGAAGTAAAACAGATAGAAGAAGGTGCACGACTTGAGGAGGAGGCGGGAGAAGGAAACCATGAAATTTTTGAACTAGCTAGTGCGCGCAATACACCTTCTTTTAAGCATCCTGTGGGTTATTTACGTCGGCCCTAATTGGGTCCGATGTAAATTTTAACATCTACATCGGACACAATGCATAGCCGACGTAGATGTTAAAATTTACGTCGGACCCTTGGAGGTCCGATGTAAATAATTTAACAAAATTACGAAACGTGCCACCGTGTTTTTATTACGTCGGGTCTTTGTATATCCGACGTAAAATGGGTGACGTAGTATCCTATTTTTCCACTAGTGGTGACACGTTATTAACATGACGCAATATTTGCCTCTGTGGAGCATTGAGTGGGGTGAATTTTTCTTATTCATTACTCCTCATCCAATCATCCCTACGTCATCTTCTATGATTTGATTGTCTGAAGTTTCCCTTTCTTGGATTGTAATGGTCTTTCCTTTTATTTTAATCTCTAACCTTGGGCGAAGGATTCTAGTCCCATCCTTGTTGCTCACAACCACTTCTCGGCTCTCCATGACTCTCTTGGTGATTTGTCCTTCCTCCGTCTTTATGTGACTTAGGGCGAAGGCTCTCACCTCAACCATTGTTTGACTGTTCATTTTCTCCAAGAAGACATTGAAATCACCTGACCTCAAGCCCTTTTAGAATGCTATAACAACCATTTTTTCATCCAATGACATTATCCTTAAAACCACTTCATTAAACCTTTGGAGAAAATATTTCAAAGGTTCTCCCAGTTGTTGCTTTAAATCAAATAGCTTTGACATGATCAGAGGTTTTCTCTTGTTCACAACGAATTGAGCCATGAATAATCGATTGAACACATCAAAGTTGGTAATCGATCTCACTGGAAAGCCACTAAACTAATCTGCAGTCTCCTTCCTCAAGGTTCCCATGAAAAGCTTGCACCATACTCCCATGCTCCCCCCACAAATTAACATTTGAGCTTTGAAATTCGTCAAGTGTTGATTGGGATCCCTCGTTCCGTCAAAAGGTTCAACTCGGGGTACCCTATGCTCTTGCAGAATGGCTTTGGATTCAATTGCCTCTCACAAGGGTCTAGAATCCCTTGGGACTTCCATCATTGCATCCTCCTCCATTAGCCTGAGATTGCCCATTATCGTTGCTTGCATCTCGTCTGCACGTAGTCGAATTTCTTCATTCTTTCTTCTTATGACGTCCTTTCTTTCCCTAGCCTGAGCATTTTCTTCTCTTAAGCCATTGATCAACGCCATCATTTCCTTCATGCTTGAGTGTTGTGTGTCATGATTTGACTTGACCCCTCTCACCATCTCTTTTAAAGATCTTGTAAACTTTTTTAAAATTTTGTTCCTTGGGGCGTAGGAGAAGTTTTTTCGTCGCCCCACAGTGGCTGCCAAAATGTTTCTGTCTGGAAGGACGTCTAGGGTGTTGTTCTAGGTGAAGTCCCCCCAAAGTCAGAGCATTCAAGAGTGTAATCTTCCTCCCTAGGTATAAGGTTTAGGAATTTATATTTACTTGTTCATGGGTCTTATGGGCCTCGAAAACATTGGGATCTTCTAAAGTGGTTTTTATTATTGTAATCTCTAGTTATTAAAAATAAGATTCTATCTTGGATACAATTCTTCGTATTAGACTTATTTCGATCCCCTTTTAGAGTGGTATCCCACATTAGAAGTTGGCCTCCCCCGATACTCGGGTAGCCCCCTTAGTTTGACCTTCAACATGCTCGACCGAAGATCTCCACCAAGGCCTCTCGACAGAACCATCTCAAATTTATCCACGATGGTACACTTGCCCTCCAATCCTAAGCCTAAAAGGCGTAAGGACTTGATTAGTAGTTGCAATGTTTGACTCCTCTCAACAAAACACTACTAGAAAAATTAAAATTAGAGAGGGAACAAAATTCGTCACTAAATATTATAAATCCGTCACAAAATAAATTAGTGACGAAATTTGTGACGAAACTAATTTCGTCACAAAAATTGGCGTAACAAAATATTTAGTGACGGATAATTTTAGTCCGTCACAATCTGTGACGGAATTAAGGCATCACAAATTCCGTCACTAATTTATAATATTAAATGTTCATAAATCAATAAATTTCCATCACAAATTGTGACAAATCTAGTGAGGGACTTTTTTCCGTCACAAATTTGTGACAGAATTTGTGACTTCGTCACAAATTTGTGACAGATTAACTCCGTCATAAATTTGTGACGGAATTTGTGCCTCTTATTAACACCACACGTTGATAGGGATGTTAGCCTCTCAAGAGGGGTCTATTTCACGGCATTTCACTTTTTATCGTGTTTTATCCTTGCTTGTACAATTTCTGGCAGACTTCCCAGAAAGTCACTCATCCCTATATTACTCCAAGTCAAAAACGCTTAACTGTGAAGTTCTTATGAGATAAGCTACCAAAATGTATATGCATGTTGTCAGTATAAGTTGTACAAATTAATTCATTTAAGTCATCCTCAACTATACAATCTCATACTTGTACTATAATAATAATACTATATAATAATTTTATATTACGAATAATAATAATATATTTAATTAATCTTTATTTATAGATACTTACGTTTTATAATTAACAATCTACTTATTTCTATTTAAAATTATAATTTAAATTATTTATTTTTATAATTTATAATGATAATATAACTTATAAAATTATAAGTATTTATTTATTACATACTTATAAATTAAAATTTAAAATTTTAAATAAATTATTAAATATTTTAATATATTTATTTATCTTAAATCAATGATATAAAATTCAAAAAATGTATTTATCCTTGTTTTATTTTCTAATTATCAACCATTAACAAAATACTAACTTAAAATCTTATCTAATTATATCATAATATTTTCACATCAAATTTAAAACCAGATATTAGTTATACAAAAATATTAAGATCATATAGTAAATTGTCAATAAGATTTTAGTTTAATAATTTAAAATAATTAATGTTTCAATTATATTGTTAATTAGCAAATAATTAATTCCCAAGCTAATTAATTTTTCTATATTAATTATTAGTAAAATTTAACAACTTTTAATTTAACAATTGGATCGATGAAATTCAACACACACCATGAGTTATTGAGCGAAATTACTTTATCAAGTATTTTTTCTTAAATTATTTGATTCCTCCACTCTCTCTCTTTCTCTCTCTATCTCTCTCTCTCTTAGAGAGAGAGAGGATGATTATACTAACACTGGTATAACTTTTACTAAGTATTACACACCGCTCAATAACTTTATATTAAATGTGAATTTTGTAAATCCAACAATTAGATTACTATAAAAGTATAAAAATATAATAATATATAATAATTATATTACGAATAATAATAATAATAATATATTTAATTAATCTTTATTTATATATACTTACTTTCATAATTAACAATCTACTTCATTCTATTTAAAATTATAATTTAAATTATTATTTTTATAATTTATAATGATAATATAATTTATAAAATTATAAATATTTATTTATTACATACTTTTAAATTAAATTTTAACATTTTAAATAAATTATTAAATAATTTAATATATTTATTTATCTTAAATCAAAGATATAAAATTCAAAAAATGTATTTATCCTTATTTTATTTTCTAATTATCAACCATTAATGTAATACTAACTTAAAATCTTATCTAGTTATATCATAATATTTTCACATCAAATTTAAAACCAGATATTAGTTATACAAAAATATTAAGATCATATAGTAAATTGTCAATAAGATTTTAGTTTAATAATTTAAAATAATTAATGTTTTAATTATATTGTTAATTAGCAAATAATTTATTCCAAAGCTAATTAATTTTTTTATATTAATTATTAGAAAAATTTAATAACTTTTAATTTAACAATTAGATCGATAAAATTTAACACACAGCATGAGTTATTGAGCAGAATAACTTTACCAAAGTTATTTTGTAAGTTATTTGATTCCTCCGCTCTCTCTCTCTATATATATATATATAGAGAGAGAGAGAGAGAGAGGAGGGTTATACTAATACCGGTGTAACTTTTACTAAGCATTACACATCGCTCAATAACTTTATATTAAATGTGAATTTTGTAAATCCAACCATTAGATTAAAAGTTCATATCACTTTATATGTTTATATCAAATTTTTTTAAATTTGAACAACAATGTGAAGGTAATCAAAATGTTCATATTTTAGTATATTTTGAAATGTATATATTATATTAATTTTGTTTTATAAGAATTAAGTATCAAATCATCTTAGATTAATATAAAATTTTGTACATATGATTTTAGAGTAAAGAATTTTCAATTTAACGGTTGGATTTACACAAATCTCATTTAATATAAAGTTATTGAGCGGTATAATACTTAGTAAAAGTTATACCAGTGTTATTATAACCCACATCATATATATATATATATATATATATATATATATATATATATATATATATATAATTTGATGGACCTTTATTTTTATATGATTGTCAATTTTCGTAAAAAAGTTTTTACATTTTTGACAAATATAAATTTGTCAGACATATTCCATCAGTAATATAACTTTTCTTACAATTTTTTTTCCATCAAAAGTATAAATTTTCTGATGGATTAATTTGTCATAATTTTTAAAAAAAATTTAACATATTCTTTAATTTTGCATAATTCTTACATATAAAAATTTCATAAATAAAATTTAATATTTTGAGAGAGATCAATAATTTCTCACAAATTTTATCATAAAAAATTTTAAGCTATTTGTGACAAAATTTGTGACAAAATACAAATGTTGACAAAAATTCTGTCACTAAATAAAAAAAATTAGTGACGGATTTTGTGATGGATTAAATTTTGTCTCTAAAAAATCCGTCACAAAATTCGTCATTAATTTTATTTTTTATTCAATGACGGATTTTGTGACGAATTAAATTTTGTCTTTAAAAATTCCATCACTAATTTTATTTTTTTATTTAGTGACGGATTTTTTAGAGACAAAATTTAATCCGTCACAAAATTCGTCACAAACTTCAATAAATGATAGTCCGTCACAAAAATTAAAATTCCCTCACAAAATTTGTCACTATTAGTGACGATACTTTTTCCGTCACAAAAATTCGTAACAAATATTAATTTTTCTAGTAGTGAAAACCATCTCAAAATTTATCTAGGATTATCAATTTTCATTGTTTTTTCATTTTCAAATTTGGCAATTTAAAAATATATATGTTTGGTTTAATTTATCGTTTTCTAATTTTAAAAAATAAAAATACTAAAAATATATTTGATTTATCTATTTTTAATTATAAATTTATAATATATATATATATATATATATATATATATCTTCAAATTAAAATTATTGTATTACTTATTTAAATAAAAAAAATATACATATAACTAGCATTGCATATAAAGTCTCAACAAAATAAATATAAATATAATTGATATCACTTGTCTTTAAAAAATAGCAATCATAATAATTTTTTTGTGCTTTATAATAATATTTTCACATCCTATTAAAATTTGTATATTTTATTTAACTTCAAATATGTCTTCTTCATAACCAAAAATATGTCTTCTTCTTCTACTTTAACTTTTAAAGACCAGGCCACTTAGAGGAAGTTTTTCACATGAATTTGGGTGGAGAAGATAAATATACCTGTTTGATTTAATCATTGAATAATCAAAGGTGGATAATCATTTTTTAATTGTTAAAATTAAAATTATTTTGTAAATTAGATAAGGTTGTTCAACGAAATAGAATGGGTCTCATGGACTGCGTGACATAAGCTTTTGTTGCTATTATGGTGGGCATGATGAATCACAAAACTGCATGTGCACCCACAAAGCAATTTTGTCTTCTAGGTTCTAGATGATGCCTGGGTGTAAATATGAAATATAATAATAAAATGTAGCCTTCTTTTTTATAAATTAAAATAATTTTTTTATGAAACTAATTATAAGTTATTTTATTATTTTCTCCATCTCCCGTAAAAGATACTTAAACTGGAAAATAATATGAAAAAGAAAAATTATTATGTTTTCTATATTTTAAACTAGAAAATAATATGAAAAAGACTGTTACATCTACGACTAATTTTGCAATTTTATATATAAATGTAAATTTTCTTTTCGATAATTTTTCACGAGTCGATTGATTGAAAGGGTCAAAACTCCAAAACCTAAATAAGTCTATTATTCTAGAAAACTAAACCACATTTTCTCTTTTGTTATGGAACTGAGTGATGGGCTATTGTGTCTTCTTCTTCCTTCCCTCCATCAATGGAATTGTATTTGAGGTCAAGCACGACGATCATCCATGGCAAGTGGTTCTTCTTCATTTTTTTCTATTTTTCACTTCTTCCAATTTTTATTTATTTTTAACTTAGTTTGCCAAACGGATTTCCAAATAACAAACGAAGGTATGAAGATTTGGTACTCGTGAATTGGTATGAAGGACTAGAGATAGGCGAATTTGATAACTAAAATACAGATCATTGTGTTTAAATAAATAAATGTATGGCTATTAAAAGTAACATTGAAGTTGATGTGGTGAAAAATTTTAAGATTTTACGTGCATTTTTAATTTAAGCTAGAAAATAACAATATTGATCACATCTCGTTTGATCCTCATAATAACCCTTTAATGTATGCCATATCCCAGCACGATGATTGACAAGATGATCATGTTCAACTTCTAAATAGCAAAGTTTCAATGAGTAACTCGGATTTATTTTTAATAATACGAAATGGCTCGTTAGATGCTTCGGATTGGGGATTATTTTCTTAAAGCTTCTGATTAGGGTTTTAATTTGTAGATGACGAATGAATTGTGTTATTAATGTTCATGCTCTGCCCCTAGATTTTGATGCTGGTTTATTTAATTATCTACCGTTAATTAGTATATTTGGGTAGAAAACAAGGGGAAAAAATCGCCGTAATGTTTCATCGTAAGGCTTGAATTGGAATGTTGTTAAGTTAATTTTTATTATTAGCAAAACGTTTTCTACCCATAGTTCCTTCCTATGTTCTAACGCCTTGATAAAATTTTGATTCTTAGTGTTTACAGTAATCTTCTATAAGAATTTAAACTCACACCTTGTAGAAAAAGTTCCTAGAAAATGAATTATTTATACATATACCACTCTGTTTGATATAATTTTAATGAGTAAAAAACATCATTTCACTCTTTAAAAGTGTATGTTACTAATACTATACTCTAAAGTATAAAAATTTAGAAAGAATTTTTGAAAGTGTAAAATGTTATTCATTTTAATCCAAAATATAAAATGTATGTAACTTAAACTATAATATTAATGTATATTTTAAGATTAAAATGATAACAAATGATTACTTTTAGAGACTTATATAAAATAATTAGAACTTTCAGAAATTTATTCATAATTTTCTTATTTTCACGAACTAAAGTGTTAACTACTTACATTTTCTGAGTCTCAAACGATGTTTTATCTTGATGTTAATTATGTTGATATTGTTAGAAGCATAAAGGTTTCAAGTGAAGTAAAAACAAAGAGAGTTCTATATTGTGGAAATCCTCATTTGTGGGATTTAGACTTGGACTCGCATTTTAAGAAAATCTTAAATGGATTGTAATGTATTATACAATTTTATTCTATCTTTAGATGTATGTCTTCGGAACTCTGTGCAGATTCATGTACTATGTGAATTGCAACATTTTAAATTTCAATATTGTGTACTATGCCAACGAGATATGTGACTAATTCAAAATGTCCATGTTTAGATTCATGTAAATGGATATTATCCAAATTTGTCTTATCTAGGGTGATTGTGCAAGTTGTTGGAGTTGTGGATCTTACAATTTTGGACTGGTTGAGGTCTCTATAAAGTGGAAAGTTCACCCAAAACAACCAGGTATGCTTGCTTTATGTGTTCTAATATTCATATTGCATTTGAAAATTCATTACTACTTGATAAATAAACATGCAAGTAGTGGCATGAGAGAATGATTGCTTTTAGAAATTGGGGCATGATTTTCAAATGGGTTCATGAACTGCTCCTCTTTTGTGTAGAATATGGTGATACCAAATGATCTTTGCATAAGGAAAAGTATTCAAGAGACTTTCATTCTTGTTACCTCGTAATTATGAGTTGTTAAAGTAGATAATTTATTCTGATTCGGTCTCGTATACTAAGATTAGGTAATAGGTGAACCAAACCAATTTAACTTATTTTTAGATGAGTTTTAAGAAAAATCAATCCAACTTACTTCACTATATGTTGATGGGTTAAATGAGTTAACTCGCTTAAATTATAAAAAATAAAAAGACTATTGAACTTTCAATAAGATATCTATTATGTTTTTATATTTTAGAATTATAACTATGTTAACAAATAGGACAAATAAAATGTAAAAAAAAAATATATTATTCACAACTAACTTAATCAACTTATAAAATTAAAGTTGTTGCATAAAATATTGACAAATAATATCAAATTGTTTACAATTAGTATGTACAAAATTTAGTTAATGATATAAATATATAATCATATAAATTAATATTTGAGAATCTAAAAAATAAAATATAAATATATATTAGATGAGTCAACTCAACTCACCATTAATTAACTTATCCTGAGTTAGGTTGTAAGTAAGTTGCATCAAAAAAAATTTATAACTGAAATAAATAAATAAAAAAATTGACTTAATTTGACTCAAACGGAGTGAGTTAATTCACAAATTTTAGCCCAGTTTTGACAAGTCTACAAAATTACATCAACAATGTCTGAAAAATGATAACATCATTCGTTTCTTAATTTGTTTGGCATTGCACCACGAGTTTGTATGTTTTCGGCTCATTATATATATGTTCAAAATGGATAAATACAAGTATTAGATATTTGAGCTCAAATACATAAGGTTCCAAGTACATAAAACTAAAATGCTCATAACAAAAATAATACATTTATAAATACGTCACCAAACAACTCATGCTTTCTTTTCTTTGCTATGTCACCCACTGCTTCTACTCTATAGTCTCCCAGTGTTAGGAAAGATGGTTTCAAAGGAAAAAAAGGAGATAAATTGGAAGACATTGAAAATGCTATAACATTGAATATAAAGTTTTTCACAAAATGATTACACAAGCCTTTATATTAGTAAGCTATTAGGCACAAACTACCTATTCCCTCTTTTCTCTATAAGTAAAAAAAAAAACATGTATTACTTATTCTTAAATATAAATAAATTTAACTATTTTATATTATTTAATAATATTTTCTTTTATATAACATAACATTTCATTTGCACTATTTCCTTTTCAAGTCACTATGGACAATGAACGAGAACTTGATGTGCATAATTTTCTTTACTTGTATCCTAGTGAGAATTCAGCTACATCTCTTATATCTCTTGTTCTCGATTCAACAAATTATCATTTATTGAGTAGATCATTTATTACGGTACTTAGTGCAAAGAATAAAGTCGAATTCATTGATGGTGGTGCTCCACCTCCTCTCAAGATAGATCTTCTTTACTTGGCATGGCGTCGCTGCAACAACATGGTCATGTCGTGGCTGGTGCATTCGGTTTCTCCTTCATTCGTCAAAGCATCCTCTAGATGGATCAGGTTGATGACATTTGGAAAGATCTCAAAACACATTACTCACAAGGTGATCTTCTACGTGTCTTTGATTTGCAACTTGAGGCTTCCTCTTTCAAACAAGGTGATTTATCTGTAACGAAATATTTCATGAAGCTTCATATCGTATGGGATGAGTTAGAAAACTTCAGACCTGATCCTACTTGTACCTGCACCATCAAATGTGCCTGTTCTGTTCTCACCAGTATTGCTTAGCGCAAACTCGAAGATTAGGCTATGCAATTTCTTCGTGGATTGAATGATCAATATAATAATGTGAAATCCCATGTTCTTCTAATGGACCCTCTACCACCCATCTCTATGATATTCTCTTATATGGTTCAGTAGGAACGCCAACTTCTTGGTCAGAACTTCATTGCTAATGTTCATCTTGATCGAACCTCCTCTGTTAATGTTGTTACACCATCCACCTACACTTACCACAAATAGACCAGACACACTGAGGCAATGTGCTTCCGTAAACATGGTTTTCCCTCTACAACCGATCGAAACAATAAAGGCTCCTCTAATTGGCCCCGACGCATTTGCACTCATTGTGGAAAAACTGGTCATACCATTGAAGTTTGTTATTAGAAACATGGTTTTCTCCTGGCTCTAAGCCTTTATTAGATAAAATTGCAAGTGTCAATCACACAGTGTGACTGGTGATTGAAAACTCACTAAGTGTACTCAATCCTTTGAACACCATGATGTTCGTTTCACCCCTCAACAGTATCAAGCATTGCTTGCTTTAATTTAACAATCCACTACTGGAACTCATTTTTTATACAAATCCTTGTGTCAACCAAATCGGGTCTATCTCTTCTTTTTATACAAAACCTTCTTCTTCTTTAGGTACTCATTTTCCTATTGTTTGCTTTGTCATCTCTAATCCCTCTTCCTCTTGGATTTTGGATTCTGGTGCTATAGATCATGTTTCTTCTTCTCTTTCCCATTTTTTTTTCACCTATTAATCCCATTGATGTTAAGCTTCCTATTGGGAAACATGTGTTAGCCACCCATTCTGGTATTGTTAAGTTCACTAACTCTTTCTATCTTGTTGATGTTTTATATATTCCAGATTTTACTTATAACCTCATTTCTATTTCTAAATAAGTTTCCTCTCTACCGTGTCAACTCATTTTTGATCATCATTCTTGCGTCATCTAGGAAGCGAACACCATGAAAAAGATTGGTACAGTTGATGTAAATGGAGGACTCTACAGTTTCACTACCAGCAACATTCATACTCCTTCCACCAATTCTGTTATTGGTCACCCTAAGTGTAGCATCCAACCCATCGACTTGTGGCATTTTCGCATGGGCCATTTATCCCAAGAACATTTACAATTGATGAAGCAATCTTTTCCTTTTTTGTTTGTTGATAAACCTTTTTCATGTAACATTTGTCATCATGCCAAACAAAAGAAACTCTCGTTTTCTTTAAGTAATTCACATGCATTGCAACCTTTTGATCTTTTACACATGGATATATGGGGGCCTTGTTCTGTTAATTCTATGCATGGACATAAATATTTCTTAACCATTGTCGACGATCACACTCGTTTACTTGGCTATTTCTTATGCAAAATAAATCAAAAACTTGATATCACATCATGAACTTCATTACTAAGGTTGAAACACAACTTGATAAGCGTGTTAAAGTGATACACACTAATAATGGTTTAGAATTTTCCATGACACAATATTTTTTCTCTAAGGGAATCATTCATCAAACCACTTGTTTTGAAACCCCTCAACAAAATGGCATCGTTGAAAGAAAACACCAACATCTTTTAAACATGACTCGATCTCTCCTTTTTCAAGCAAAATTACCTTCTATTTTTTGGTGTTTTGCTCTTATGCATGCTACTTCTCTTATCAACTACATTCCTACTCCTTTTCTGCATAATATTTCCCCTTTTGAAAAACTTTATGGCCACCCATGCAATATTTCCACACTCCGTGTGTTTGGATGTTTATGTTATAGCAGTACCGTTAGAAAATAATGGCTCAATCCAAGAAGGGGGTGAATTGGATTCTATGACACTAAAAAAATTTCAGAGTTCTAAGGATCTTTATTTCTTCAAATTTCCTGCCAAGATCAACAAGGTGATTTATCAAGTGTGTAAACCGTTTTTGAAAATCAGAAATTGATTCACCATGATTCATTCTCAACAATTCATATTCTCTTATAAGAGTATGCTTTCTAGATCTTTTTACATCACTTGTTCCTTCATGAGTAACTTGCAATGTATCCTACATTTCTTTAGATGACTTGCATTGAGAAATTCTAAAAAACTCATCAATGGACAATGCAGATGTTATTATGTTCTTTACTCTATAGTCATATTGAGCTCTCTTTTTCTCATCGTCGCTCCACTCACTCCAATGTTTTTCTCTCTTTCCATCACCATCTTTAGTCATAGGGATATAGGGTCCATTTTCAATTGCATCCCACACAGCAATGTCAATTGCTTCAATGAAAATTCTCATCCTAATTTTCCAATAGACATAGTTTTCACCATTGAAAACAGGAGGTCTATGAATAGAAACACCCTCACCATAAGGTAGGTTGCTATTGGCCATTTTTGAAATCTTGATTAACACTCAAGAACCTTGCTCTAGATACCAATCGTTAGAAAAGAATGGCTCAATCCAAGACGGGGGGGGGGGGGGTAAATTGGATTCTATGACACAAAATTTTTTTCAGAGTTATAAGGATCTTTATTTCAATTTTAAACTTTTCTAATATGAATTCTCAAAGAGGTTCCTTGAAAGACTTGCCAATGGAATGAGTCCTATATGCATTCTTGATTAATCTTGATTAAGTTAAATGTTAAGAACAACTAATATGCAATACTTTGATTCAGTTTAAAGCAATGTTATGCATACAAACATATTAATCAAGATCAACCACTTTAACACTCAATCAAGATTTTGCTGAATGTAAAAGATAAGGGTGAGAGAAGAATGCACAAGAGTATTTTATTCTGGTTCAGCCACTCCACATGTGACCTACATCCAGTCCTCAATCATAACCTGATCAAGATTTGTTCCACTATCTCAATGAAGAAGTTTTACAAGCATATCACACATGTATATACTACATTCAAGATAACCACTTCCTTGCCCCCAAGAAAGCAATTCTTGTAGAAACCCACTACAAGAATTCCTTACCACTTGAGACACCTACTCAAGATTTTCCTTACACTTTACACAAAGAATTAAAGGAACGAATTCACTTGGAAGCTGAACAAATCAGACTGTGAATTCCAAACAAATCTTAATCTTCCTCTCCCAAGAATGTAGTGATGATGATGATGTCTTTTAAAGCATTTCATAAAATGTTTTTCTTCTTGGTTTCACAAAGAAAACACTCCAAGAAGGTCACAAAAGACTTCACAATATCAATTTTTCTCTTTTTGATTCTCAGTTCATCTCACTTCTAAAGTTTCAAAGTGTGAAAGTTATTTATAAAGTTATCAGATCTAGATAATCAATTATTTTAAAGGATAATTGATTATTTTGTTCTTCATGATTTTCTAGAAGCCACTCAAGAACAGAATAATTGATTATTTCGCAAGATATTTGATTATTCCAGAGAGTACTTCCTGGAATAATTGATTATTTCACAGATAATCGATTATTACAACAAGGATCTTTTCACCTGTTGCTGGAATAATCGATTACACTTAATGATAATCGATTATTTTGAGTTAGCTTTCAAAAACTCAATTTTATACTTCAAAAATCTTTCCAAGTATTTTTGAATCATCATCATACTCACTCTCAGTCAATTAGATTAAGATTAATTAACTCATGCACAAAGCATACACATGTAGAATAAGCTAATCAAAACAATACAACACATAAGAACTTATAAGCTACTCCTATTACACATCATGATATTCATATCTTTTTCTTGACTGGTTTGTGTCCTTGGTCAGCTTCAACTCTCAGAATCCATCCTTTGTTATCATCAAAACTCTCATACTCCAGGGCCGAGTTGATTCACTACTCCATGAATCTCAACAAGTACCATTACCTCTCATAAAATCAAACTAGATCCCCGTGCTCATCCTTGCATCTTCCTTGGTTTTAAGCCTTACACTAAGGGTTATCTCCTTTTCAACCTTCACACTCACGGTCTTATAGTTTCACGCAATGTTATTTTTCATGAAGATCATTTTCCTTCTTTCACTGAGCCTTATTCTCCTTCTTCTTTTTCTTACCCTGTACCCATTCATTACACTTATGATGATTATTCCCCATTACCTTCTCCCACAACTACTGCATCCTCTAACTCCCCTATTCCTGAACAACATTCTTTTCCTCTTATTCTTCGCTGCTCTACACATCCTCACAGACCACCAATACATCTTAAGGACTTTCATGGTGACTTTACATCAACTGGTACCAATTCTTCCACAAGTATTTTTCATCCTCTTCATTTTGTTCTTTCTTATGGTCATCTTTCTCCTTCTTTTCATCACTATGTTTTATCCATTTCTTTTGTTACTGAGCCAAAGAATTTTGTTGAAGCTTCCAAAAGTGATTCTTGGTTTAAAGTAATGCATTAGGAGATTTTTGCATTAGAAGCGAATAATACTTGGGTTCTTACTACATTTCCTCCTAACAAGACAACAATCGGATGTTGTTGGGTCTATAAATTTAAACACAAGGCTGACGATTTCATAGATCGATACAAGGCACGTCTTGTTGCAAAGGGGTATACCCAAATGGAAGGTCTCAATTTCTTCAACACTTTTTCCCCTGTTGCTAAATTAACCACTGTTCAACTTCTTCTTTCTTTAGTAGCTATTCATAATTGGCACTTGAAGCAACTTGATGTTAATAATTCATTTTTACATGGTGATCTTAATGAAGAAGTCTACATGAAATTACCTCTAGGGTTTACACCATCTTTTCCTGGTCAAGTCTGTCATCTTTAGCACTCTCTTTATGGCCTTAAACAAGCCAGTAGACAATGGTATGCATGTCTTTCTTGTTTTCTCATTCAACATGGATATGTTCAATCCCCCTCTGATCACTCACTGTTTCTTAAGTGTTCTCCTACCACAACTATTGTTTTTCTGATATATGTCAATGACATAGTTCTTGCAAGAAATGATTTAACCTAGATTCATCATATTACATCTTTTCTTCATCATACTTTTCGAATCAAGGACCTTGGTAATTTAAAGTATTTTCTTGGCCTGGAGGTAGCTTGTAATCACACATGGATTCATCTATGTTAGAGAAAGTACACTCTTAATCTTCTCTCAGATACTAGTATGCTTGCTTCAGAGCTTGTTTCGACACCATGGATTATTCCATGCATCTATCTGCTTCATCTGGCACTCCCCTCACTGATGCTTCTGCTTATCATCGTCTTGTGGGCTGATTAATATACCTCACCAACACCAGACCTGACATCACATATGTTATCCAACAACTCAGTCAGTATGTTTCCAATCCCATAATAGCTCATGCCAAGCTTTATTTCAAATTCTTCGTTATCTAAAAGGAACTCCTGGCTCTGGGATTCCCCTATCAATAGTTCAATTTAGTTGAAAATTTTTAGCGATTCAGATTGGGCCAGTTTCACCATTATTCGTCGTTCTGTAATTGGTTTTTCTGTCTACCTTGGAGATTCTCTCATTTCTTGGAAATCAAAGAAACAACTCACTATCTCTTGTAGCTCTTCTAAAGCTAAGTATCGTGCCTTAGCCACGACCAATTGTGAACTTCAATGGCTATCCTATCTCTTGAAGGATTTTCATATTGATCCGATTAGCCCAGCTCTCTTGTCTTGTGATAATCAATCTGCCTTGCAGATTGCTTCCAATCAGGTCTTCCACGAACGAACGAAGCACATTGAGATTGATTGTCATATTGTGCATGACAAAGTTTCTACTGGTCTGCTTAAGCTTCTTTCGATGTCTTCTACTTTGCAACTAGTTGACATTCTTACGAAGTCTCTTTCGCCATGTGTATTTCGTAGTCACTGTTCCAAGCTGAGAATGATTAACATACATTCCCAACTTGAGGGGGGCTCTTAGCTCTCTTTTTCCTTTTTGTTTTGTGGGCTTTTATGGGCTATACTCCTTAGCTTTTTTTGGGCCACATATATTTATGTTTTTTTTTCTTTCTGTTACATATATGCGAATGTTGTGTTATTTTCTCTCTCCCTTCGTGTATATATGACACATTTTGTGATCAATAATAAACAAATGGGATGTTGAGTATTCTCTTGCAGTTATTTCATTTTTCTTCTTTCATATATTTTACTACATTTTCAATTCTTTAGTTTTGATCGTTAGGATGTTAACGTTGAAAAGTCTTCACTAACTTGTTATAGGTTTGTTTGCTTAAGTTCCAACACAATACTGCGCTGTTTCCATGTTCCTGTTAGAAGTGTGTAATATTTAATGGTTTGGTTTCATTTTTAACAAAACATTAACCCCTTCTGCAGTTGAGAGTTTTAAGAAAGCCTTATAAAATTATAAAGAAGGGACTGAAGAGAAAAACAAAAAAGATAGAGATAAAGGGATTCTTATCAATTCCAGTAAGTTCTCAAAGCCACCAACTCATGGCTTTCGCAGCCACTTGAGCATACATTTAAACCATACAAGGCACGGTTAATCTCTCTTCATCTATAACTATTACATATCTTTCAATCTCTCTCACACACACTTTCAAGTATCTAATACTTTCGATGATCATCTTTTATTTCATTGACCTTTTGTTGATAACGGTTTTTAGTGACAAATTATCCTATAATATATATATTTTTAAACTGTTCTTATTATAAATATTAAAAGAAATAGTGCAACGGAAAAAATGATATATTAAAAGAGATGTTTTGAAAATAGTATTATTAAATAAGAAAAAATAGTTAAAATTTATTTATATTTAAATTTTTTTTTCTTGTAATAGAAAACAAAAGAGAAACTTTCTAACACACTTTCAAGTATTTATCTAATATTTTGGGTCGGTATTAGTTTTGGTGATCTTTTATTCCACTTACCTTTTTGTTGACGAATGTAGTGACTATTTACAAATTTTGATTAGAAGATAAGCATGGTGCTGAATATGGTTCCATAAACGTATCCACTTTGGTACCTGTTGACAAGAAAACCATTAAACTTAGTTTTTTTTTTTTTTTTTTATAAAAAAAATGTTATATATGATAATATACAAAAAGTGTTCATTTATATATAATATATGTAAATATAAATTTATTTGACATATACTTACATACAATTTTAATATTAATTTTAAATATGATTTAATAATAAATATTATGATTATTATAATTTATACCTACATTTCTTATCAAATATGATAATATAATTATTATAAAAATAATTTTTAATAAGAAATATTATATCATTATTTGACTGTGTAATTTTGGCACAATCATTTTTTTATAGTTAAAATTCAAGTTTTTAATAACTCTTTTCAGGTTTGAAAAATGAAGGGGTCAAATAATCAACATACATCGAATTCTGGTTCAAAGCCTTTTCATCTCCAGCTTGCTCGTTTCCTAATCTATTTCCTCCTTTTAGCCTTTGGTGTAACCATTGGAATCATCATCAGTTTCTATCTTAAAAGCTGCAGCTTTAGTCTACAGTTCAATCAATTCTCACGCTCTTCATCAGAAAATGCGCCACCACCAATGCTCCCACTGCCAAATGAAAAACCAAAAGAAGTATCCGATTCTAACCTCACGAGTCAAGTGGGGTTGAAGGAGTATATTAAGCCTTCAAATGTTGTGCATGATATGAGTGATGAAGAACTGTTGTGGAGAGCTTCAATGACCCCTAAGATCCGTGAATACCCTTTTGATCGAGTCCCCAAGGTGGCTTTCATGTTCTTGGTGAGGGGTCCTGTGCCTTTGGCTCCCTTTTGGGAAATGTTCTTTGCAGGGCATGAAGGGTACTACTCCATCTACGTGCATTCGAATCCTTCTTATGATGGATCAGACCCTGAGAGTTCAGTGTTTCATGGCAGGAGAATTCCTAGTAAGGTCAGTTCTTTATTCTACAATTACTATTTCACCTTCAATTTTTTTCTTAATCTATCGTAATTATAATGATCACATTCGAATCTAAGATATCGTATATTCTATTTCAAGACCTATCACTAGACTACTAAACCCTAAATCTCCGGACCAAACCTAATTATAATGAAAATGAAGCTAAAATGTTCTCCTTTGAATGCAAAACTTGCATTCAATCAAGTAAATCCAATTAAGAGGGAGAATAAATTAAAACAGAACTAATTAAGCTGAGGGAAACATAATTTTTCAGACAGAACTTACATGTACTTTCTTAGATTCTTTTACAATCGCAATTATTTCAGTTCACAAATTCAAATGTTCAAATAATGAAGGTTAATATAGGGTGAAACTCCGATTGTTATTAAAAAAACAAAATACAAGTACCTTAAGTCTAGATCTGGCTAATATATAATTCATTCACAATACTTGGTAAGGGCATAAAATTATTTTTGACAATAACCATCTGTTATGCTAACAAGTCTCCGTGAAATTTTTGATAACGTAGATTCACTTTTAAATGTATTAATTATTGATGCATTTTTTATTTTTAATTTATTTTGAAATCTATTAACGAGAAATTTAATTATTTTTTTTCTTATAAAAGTGGATACATTCATCGTGTTTCAACCATATATAACATTTAATTAAGGTTTGAAAAAAAATATTTTCTAAATTACGAGCAACATAATTAAATAACCACTACTAAAAATACTTAGTTATATGGATATTTTTATAATGAATTTAAATTTATGAGAATATTAATTAAAATTAACTAATTTAACTACTTTATTAATTTTGACAAAATAGATTTTATTTTATTTTTCCTGAATATTTTTTTTATCAAAATGAAAAAAATCATCTATGTTGGTCTCAAATATAAGTAATCACAAAAATGTTTTCTTTACATAATGACACCGTCTTAAAATACCATTTCATTTAATTGAAATTTTATTTTTAATAATTTTTTTTTATTTTAATAAGTGAATGATAATTTAAGAAAATAAATTATTTTTTAAATGAAATTAGATGATGATAACAAAATTTTAGTTAACATAAATTATTATTTTTGTTTAATTATGTTTTAAAATGAAAATTAATTAAAAGAAATTAAAGTAGTGAATAAAAATTATATATCTTTTATAATATTAGTTAAATTGAAATACATCGTATCTCTATATTTTATTTAAAAAATTAAAAATAAAATAAAAATTAAGATTATTAAGTAATAAAAAAAATTGATTAATTAATAAAAATAATAGATAAATAATTATTAAAAGAGAATGATAGTTATTAAAAAATTATTAAACTTTTTTGACTTTTTTTATAGTAGCATTTTATTATATCTATAGCATATGTTAAATATTTATTATATATAACTAAAATTTATAATAATAAATTATATATCCAAATAAATATTATATCTGAATATATAAATTATATTTATAATTTATATAATATATAATTTATTGGCCTTTAAAAATAGATTGCATCAAACAATAGAAAATGCAATGAAACGAGGATCTAAAATTTAATTTTGTTAGATAGTTTAATTAGTAAATTAGTTTCTTAATTTACGTTTGATTACGGTATAGTTGTTTAAAATTTTAAATTTATAAAATGGGTTGTAGATTTATAATCCCATCTAATCGTTTCAATATATAAAGAAAATACCAAAACCACTTTTTTTTGAACATTTATTTCTCTAATCATATTTCAATATTTTGCAATCAATATATTTATTAAAGATAAAATAAAAAAAAAATGTTTACACGAAAAAAATTAACTGCTCATTTTATTAATAAATAAATCAATATTTTATTTATTAAAGATATAGGACACTACATGCCTTGAAGAAAATAATAATTTATTTTTTAACAATTATTTAATAAGCAGGTTTGTTTTAGTCATTTGCGGTTTTTTTGTTATGATAGTAAATTAAATGAAAGAATTGGAAAACAAAACCTTAACACCAAGGAGTAGTATTCCTTTTTGTTATTAGTAAGTGTCTCCATACATATTTTGTGTAGAAAAAAATAAATGACTTTGTACAGAAAAGTAGTGGTCTTTAATTAGTTAGTTATCGTAAAGTATAAAAAAAATGAAAATTAATTAAAAAAAATTAAAGTAGTGAATAAAAAGTATATATCTTTTATAATATTAGTTAAATTGAAATACTTCGTATTTCTATATTTTATTTAAAAAAATAAAAAAAATAAAAATTATGATTATTAAGTAATAAAAACAATTAACTAAGTAATAAAAATAATAGATAAATAATTATTAAAAGAGAATGATAGTTATTAAAAAATTATTAATTTTTTATTTTATTTTTAACAATAAAAAGTATAATAATATATAAATGTGAAGATAAAAGTTATTATCAAAAAAAAAATTTCCTTTACATATTAGGAAAAATATGACTCCTAGAAATGCAATATAAAATCCGGAAACAAATGCCTCCTTAGTATAGATATGTATATATAAATTAATTGGCCACTTAAAAGAAAGAAGAAAAAAAAAAAAAAAAAACTGCTCACTTATTTTATTTATATTTTTGAATAGAGATCTGGTGTAGCATTAATGTTGACGTGGGAAATGTAATGCAGATAGTGGAATGGGGGAAATTCAACATGATTGAGGCAGAGCGTCGGCTTCTGGGCAACGCGCTTCTTGATTTGTCAAACCAACGCTTTGTTCTCATATCAGAATCATGCATCCCTTTGTTCAACTTCTCAACAATCTACACTTATCTTATTCACTCCACCCAAAGCTATGTAATGGCTTATGACGAGGATACTCCTGTTGGACGTGGACGTTACAACGTCCACATGTCCCCAATGATCACTCTCGAACAATGGAGAAAAGGGTCTCAGTGGTTTGAAATGGACAGAGACCTTGCCCTAGAAGTTGTGTCAGACAAAACCTACTTCCCAGTGTTTCAAGAGTACTGCAAATTTTCATGTTATGCTGATGAACACTACTTGCCCACGTTTGTTAGCATCATGTTTTGGGAGAAGAATTCGAATAGAAGTTTGACTTGGGTTGACTGGTCAAAGGGAGGGCTACACCCAGCTAAGTATGTGAGACCAGAGGTTACTGTCGACTTCTTGGAGAATTTACGGAACCAAATGTGTGACTATAATGGAAATCAAAAAAATGTTTGTTTTCTTTTTGCGAGGAAATTCTTACCCACTTCCTTGACGAGGCTCATCAGGTTCGCTCCACGGGTCATGCACTTTTAATGTTACATCTTATTGCTATTTGCACCGAAGCAAAAAAATGTTGATGTCACTAAACTACTATTCAATTCGTTATTTTCATTTTGAAAGTGTTTTGGACTTTTCGGTATATATACACTCGTTCTTCTTCTCGGTCATGTGTTTTCTTGATGCATCTCACGGTATCTCTAATGGAATCAACTCATTTGAGTTACTTCATACATTGAAAAATGAGAAAAGTGGTTCTCAATGTGTCATGTCAGCATTAAGCAACTCAAACAGAAATTTACTCCAATGGTAAGAAACTTTCAGAAATTCAACTTTTAAAATATATTTTCAAATCATTTATGAACCAAATTAAAATTTTTATTAACGACTAATTCTTCGTCAACTGGATCAATTCTTCGTCGGTGTTGTCGTGTAGTTCCTCATCTATGAATTGATCCAAAAGATCATCTAAATTGATGTTTGAATCAGCTAAATTGTTGTTTCGATCCATCACGTATCAATCTAAAAATTGAAGAAGAATAGATGGGGATTTTGTGTGAGAATGAGTAGGATTGGATGACAAAGTCTACATATAAATAGTTTTACAACGGCTAGTTTTATAACAACTAGTTTTATAACGGCTAGTTTTACAACGACTAGTTTTATAAAGCTAGTTTTACAACGGCTAGTTTTACAACAGCTAATTTTATAATGGCTAGTTTTACAACGGCTAGTTTTACAACGGCTAATTTTATAACGACTAATTTCATAACAACAAAATTTGAATTACAATAATAAAAGAAATTAAAACTCAAATACTTCCCTAAACCCTAAAAGAAATTAAAACCCATATTGTTGTTTAAGATAGTTACAATACTTCTCATGAGCCTCACGTTGAGTCTCATTCATGTTGGAAGTAACCTTCATTATGGTTTCATATGCCAAACGTCTTTCTTGTGCCTCCTTCAACTCAATTAGTCTTGATGCATAGGCATTTTTCTCCTTTATTGCATTTTCTATGCCAGAAAAATCAATAGTATTAGTATTGAGTTTCTTTTCCTTTGGCCTTCCTTTTGGCTGCCTTTTGTCCTATCGGACAGGATGTTGGCGTTGGTATCTCATATTCATCAAGTTCAATAGGTGTCTCTGTGTTGGAAGACGAAGAGTAACCACCTGCAGACGTTACCTTCCCTCTTTTTGAATTGTGTTGCACGAAATCAGAGATTGCCATTTAGGTTCATCTCTCAAAATGACCCACGCATGCTCCATATCAAATTTTTTACCTGTATCTTGAGTGTAAATCTTATGTGCGAATGCCATGACATCTTTCTCCGAACTCCCACTTTTCTTTTGACTAATTGCTTATTTGTAGCAACCAATAAATTTTTGAACTGCAGGATGAATTCGATTCCAACGTGCTTTTAGTTGAGTCGATTCTCTCTCTGTGAACTCGCCACGGTCTTCATTGTTGTTGTATGCTTCTGTGATTCTCGACCAACATTGTCGTAACGTTTGATCAACTCCTATGATTGGATCCTTCGACGTAGTGACCCATGACCTCACGAGAATAATATCTTCTTGAACTGTGAATGGAACAGAAATTTTTTTGTTGACGAATTTTCTGCACTTCCATCTAGTTTAATTCCATCCAGACTAATTGGTGATTCAGGTTCACTATTAGGAGTGTCAATATTGTGTAGAGGAGAAGGCCTATAACATGCATTTGGGTTGGTGAGAGGTGGTGGTTGACTAAAAAATTGTGGTCCTTGAGAATTATCACCACTAGGTGGATGTGTTGGAAACATATAATATTGTGGTGCTGACCAATAAGGTAGTGGATTTTGAGAATTTTCACTAAAATAAGATAGTGGATACATAACATATTGCAGAGAAATTTGAGAATTTGCATTTGTCGTTGGTGGTTGGTTTTAGAAAGAATTTAAAATTTTTTGATGATTGTATTGGTTAGGATCCATTTTTGAGAGCAAAACAAGCAAGATAAAAGAAGTAGAAGAGAGTTAAAGAGGTCCAAATTTTTTAATTGAGTTGATGAATATTTATAGTGATATTTTTCTTTTTTTTCTTAAAAAAAATTGCCAATGGCTACTGTACCGTCTCGGCAAATCTCCGACTGATTTCCTTTGATGGAGTGTAGTCCCGGTCGAAGCACGACCTCACACCCTCCCTGGTGATAGGCCGACTATGATCCCGATTGATCCCCCTCTTGATGGGTCACTCGGTTAATGCCCGAGTATCACTTCGGCATGAATCAGTTCGGCCCCATCCCGACACCTCAAGCCGAGAAGACCCTCTCGGCCGACACCTCAAGCTAATAGGACCCCCTCGGCCATAATCCGACTAGAGTATCACTTCGGCATGAATCAACTCGGCCCCATCCAGACACCTCAAGCCGAGAGGACCCTCTCGGCCGACACCTCAAGCTAATAGGACCCCCTCGGCCATAATCCGACTAGCCCCTCGGCATGGAAATTCCGTTTAAGACTTTATCTACAATTCTCACGTTCGTCAAATATCTTCAAAAGGACGACGGTTAAGAAGATCCCACATTTCACGGGGCCCATGAAGCCCAGGAACAAGGAAGTATAAAATCTAAAACCCTAAGGCTAGGTAGGCAGATTACACTTTTTGAATGCTCTAGCTTTGAGGCAGGATCTAGGAAAAAACCCTAGTGCACCTTTTGGCCGGAACATTTTGGCGCCCACCTCAGATGTTGATTTGCGGAGGGAGCATGGAAGTCCGCTGCAAACTATTCATGGGCACACTCAAAAAGGCAACACTCGATTGGTTTAGTGGTCTCCCTGACTGATCAATCACCGACTTTGACGTTTTCAGTCGGCTTTTTATGGCACAGTTCGCTGCTAACAAGAAGAAACCGCCAATCACATCGAACCTGTTCGACCTCAAATAGCAGCGTGAGGAGTCCCTGAAGATTTCCTACAAAGGTTCAACGAGGTCGCCCTAAGGATAGCATCGTTGGATGAAAGGATGGCTGTCATCGTATTCCAGAAGGGCCTGAGGTCTGGAGCTTTCGACATCGCCCTGGAAAGAGAAAATTGCCAGACGATGTCGGAGGTGAGAGCCTTCGCGTTGAGTCACATTAAGACGGAGGAAGGGCAGATTAGCAAGAGAGCAGCGAAAAGCCAAGAAGCAGGAGGCAGCAATAAGGAGGGCAACAAGCATCTCCGACCACGATCGGATTGGAGTAAAAGACGTGATCATTACAACACGAGAGAGGGCAACTACCGGTAGGCCGATCATGTTGGTCGGCCAAGGGGCGAGTGGATACGCAACAAGGAAGAAGAGAAGTTTACTCCACTCGACGTTCCCAGGCGGCACATACTGCATGACGTCAACAGCGCGTCACTTTTCGAGTTCCCAGCGGCGACTGACCGTCAGTTGGGACCCTACAAAACCGACTGGGCCTTATCGAGGAGGGACGTTTGAAAAAGTTCATTGCAGGGAAGAAGGAGGAGGGCTCGTCCGACAGGCGACGTAGGCGTAAAGGAGAAGACACGAGAAGAGGAAGGCGTGAAGGGAGGTCTCCCTCGAGAGATCTTCCGGAAAAAAGTACAGAGACTCACCAGCAAGCTTTCCATGGAGACTTCAACACCATAGCGGGGGGATTCGCTGGAGGAGGCCCAACATCAGCAGCACGGAAGAGATACTCTCGGTCGGTGTTATCGGTCTCAAAGTGGGCGAGGCCCGCTCGGCCAGCCATCACGTTCTCGGACGCCGACTTTGAGGGTGTGTCCCCCCATGAGGACGACCCTATTGTCGTCTCGGCGATAGTCATGGGTTACAATGTGAAATGAGTGTTGGTGGATCAAGGCAGCTCGGCAGACATAATGTTTTGGGAGGCTTTTTTCGGGATGAAAATTCCGACTGATCGTCTTATGCCATATGTAGGTACATTAGTTGGTTTTGCGGGTGATCAGGTAACGGCCAGGGGTTACACCGACTTGGAGACAACCTTTGGCAAGGGAGACAACATGAAGACTATCACTGTCCGATACCTGGTGGTGAACGCCCAGTCGTCCTACAGCATATTAGTTGGCCGACCCACACTGAACAAGTTGGGAGCAGTCGTCTCCACACCTCACTTGAAGCTGAAGTATCCTTTGCCTAGCAGAAAGGTCGGGGTCCTCTGTGTCGATCAAGAAGTCGCGAGGAAATGCTATGAGGATAGTTTGAGGGCTAGGAGACACCTATATGTGACGTAGGTTGATCGAGGTGTTCAATCGATCGAGTTAGATCTGAGGATGATTCACTTCGATTCCCGACCAGCCCCGGTGGAGGATGTGAAGGAAGTTAGCCTGGCCGAAGGCAAAACGGTCAAGATTGGTATATCTTTGGCTAAAGAAGACGAGGAAGGGTTGCTCACTGTGTTGAAGAGCAACGTATCGGCTTTCGCATGGAGTGCCGACGACATGCCTGGTATTGATCCCGACTTCCTATGTCATCGTCTCATGGTCGACCCCAATGCGAAGCCGGTGATTCAAAAACGACGAAAGTTTGGAGAGGATAAGAAGAAAGCCATAGCTGAGGAGAAGAAGAAGTTGTTGGTGGCTGGTCACATTTGGGAAATCCAGTACCCGACGTGGCTAGCGAACGTGGTAATGGTACGAAAGAGCAATGGAAACTGGAGGATGTGCACGGATTTCACTGACCTAAACAAAGCTTGTCCAAAAGATTCATACCCGCTGCCCAACATAGATTGCCTAGTCGACAACGCATCAAGGTATGAATTATTGAGCTTCATGGATGCATACTCGGGGTACAATCAGATCAGGATGCACTCCGCCGATGAAGATAAAACAGCGTTCATAACCGACCAAGCTACCTACTATTACAAGGTCATGCCTTTCGGTTTGAAGAACGTGGGGGCGACATACCAGAGGCTTATGGACAAGGTGTTGGCCGATCAGATAGGAAGGAATGTGGAGGCATACGTCGACGACATGGTCGTCAAGTCGCCTAGCGTGTGTCAACATTTTTCCGACTTGCAAGAATCGTTTAACACTCTAGCACGCTACCAGCTCAAATTGAACCCCGCAAAGTGCTCTTTTAGCGTCCAAGCAGGAAAATTCCTCGGTTTCCTATTGACTCATCGTGGTATTGAGGCAAATCCTGATAAGTGCTCCGCGATAATCAACATGAGAAGTCCTGCAACTGTAAAAGAGGTCCAGCAGTTGACAGGGAGGATGACCTCCCTCTCTCGGTTTCTTTCAAAGGCAGCAGACAAGTCGTTGCCCTTGTTCCAATGCTTGAGGAAGAACAATCGGTTTGCATGGACAGACGAATGTGAAAGAGCATTCAGCGAACTCAAGCAGGCTCTCACTTCGCCGCCTATCCTTACCAAACCGCAAACCGATCTCCCTCTGCTGGTATATTTGTCGGCATCCGATAGCGCCGTCAGCACGGTCTTGGTGCAAGAAAAAGGTAACCCCCAACTCCCTATTTATTTTGTTAGCAGGGTGTTACAAGGGGCGGAGTCTCGTTATCAAAAGATCGAGAAGCTGGCACTTACCATAGTGATAACCGCGCGGAAGCTTAGACACTATTTTCAAAGCTACGAAACGGCAATCCGAACAGATTATCCTATCAGACAGGTGTTGCAAAAGCCCGACCTCGCTGGCAGAATGATGAAGTGGTCAATCGAGTTGTCTGAGTTTGCAATCAAGTACAAACCGAGAGGAGCCATCAAAGCTCAAGTGTTGGCCGACTTCTTGGTAGAACTGACCCCGCCAGCCGAGGATGACTCTTCTGGAGAAAGTGAGTGGATCCTATCCGTCGACGGAGCTTCAAACTTAGGTGGCAGCGGAGCAGGGATCGTCCTTGAGGGCCCAGGGGGTATACTCTTGGAACAGTCGCTACGCTTTGAGTTTCGAGCTAGCAACAATCAAGCAGAGTATGAGGCACTATTGGCAGAGATAGCTTTGGCGAAAGAAATGGGTGCAACAAGCCTGTCGGCCAGGAGCGACTCGCAACTTGTGACGGGGCAGGTAGCAGGAACTTTCCAGGCGAAGGATCCCCAACTTGCTCGCTACCTGGAAAAGGTGAAGGTTATGTCGGCTGGCTTTACCAAGTTTTTGCTAAATCATGTCCTCAGGGAGCAAAATTCACGAGCCGATCTCTTGTCTAAGCTAGCAAGCACAAAGAAGCCAAGGGCTACTCGGTCAGTCATCCAAGAGACATTAACACAGCCGAGTATAAATGAGGCACAAGCGAATGTCCTTTTCATCCAGGAAGAGCTTGATTCGTGGATGAGACCGTACATCGCATATTTGACTCGGGGGGAGCTACCGGAGGACAAAAGGGAGGCATCGTTGGTTCAGAGAGAGTCGACCAGGTTTGTGGTCATCAACGAAAGGTTGTATCGCAGAGGTTTCAGCTCTCCCCTTTTGAGGTGTTTGACCATGTCACAAGCGTAGAGAGTGATGGATGAAGTGCATAGCGGAATGTGTGGAAGTCACATTGGAGGCCGCGCTTTGGTGTACAAAGTTGCCCGGGCGGGGTACTTTTGGCCGTCCTTGAGGAACGACTGCGTCAATTGGGTCCAAAAGTGTGATGGATGCCAATGACACGCAACCCTACACCATTCCCCAGCTGAATGACTATATTCAATCCTGTCTCCCTGGCCTTTCCACAAGTGGGGGATTGACATTCTCGGTCCATTTCCGATCGCGGTAAGGCAGTTGAAATTTTTGGTAGTAGCTGTGGACTACTTCAGCAAGTGGATCGAGGTCGAGCCAGTGGCAACCATTTTGGCAGAGAAAGTAAGGGTGTTTTTGTGGAAAAATGTGGTGTGCAGGTACGGTGTTCCTCAAGTGCTTGTTTTCGACAATGGGACACAATTTGCAAGTAGTAGAGTTCGTGATTTCTGTAAAGAGGTCAGTATTCGAATGATTTTCACTTCCATCGAACACCCCCAGTCCAATGGCCAAGCAGAGTCGGCCAACAAAGTTATACTCTCGGGGCTGAAAAAGCGCGTCCAAGATTCAGGTGCTTCATGGGTGGAGGAGCTTCCCCGAGTGTTATGGTCATACCAAACAACAGTTCATTCGTCGACCCAGGACACTCCTTTCAATTTAGTGTATGGAACAGACGCCATGATCCCGATTGAAATTGCAGAGCTGTCAGTATGTACTACAGCCTTTTCTGAGGAGGAGTCCAACCAGGGAAGATGAGTGGATTTGGACTTGCTCGCGGAAACAAGAGAGAGAGAAAGGATAAATCAAGTAGCAGCCCAGAGAAAAGCAGCCTTCAAGTACAATACGAAAGTCATCCCAAGAGACTTCGTCGGAGACCTCGTGTTGAAGCGTGCTCAGCTGACTCAGATGAGGAACAAGTTGTCACCTAAGTGGGTCAGCCCTTATAGAATTGATGATGTGGTCGGCAAAGGGGCTTACCGACTGAGGACCTTGGATGGAGGGATGATTCCGAGAACTTGGAACGCGACCAACTTACGTTTCTATTACAGTTAGCTTATTCATTTGTAGAAGGTGCACTCTTTTCCTAACTCAGTATTTTTTCCCCGTAAAGAATGAGAGGGGATTTTGCTGAGAAGGTTTTTAACGAGGCACCAAAATCCAATAATTTGTCTATTTAATGAATATCATTATCCCTAATTTGATTCTTTGACATTTTTTACATAACAGAACAAACTCGTGATTGATCGGTAAAAATCCGACTAGGCGAGTATAAATAACTCGAAGACAAACTCGTGATTGATCGGTAAAAATCCGACTGGGCGAGTATAAATAACTCGAAGACAAACTCGTGATTGATCGGTAAAAATCTGACTGGGCGAGTATAAATAACTCGAAGACAAACTCATGATTGATCGGTAAAAATTCGACTGAGCGAGTATAAATAACTCGAAGACAAACTCGTGATTGATCGGTAAATTTGTGTTTTTCTCATTCATTATTGAGATCGGCATGGTGCCAAGGCGTCTGGCCGATCACCTCGTTCGTAGCGGAGATAAGCGAGCTGGCCGAGTACTGGGATCGCCCCAAAACTATAAGTTACATTCACATTCCTCTTTCACTTATTATTCAGGTCGGCAGTTGGATGACCATCCCAAGTCCAATATGAACATCTAACTCGAAATTATTTTAAAAGTAAGTATGGTCAACCTTTTCCCTACACGGCGACCAATTGGTCCAAGGGTTGGGGTGATCGGAATTTGCCCAATAGAAATCTCCTTTTAACCTGAATTTATCTTCCCTCATCCTAGATTAAGTTAGATATTGGACGACATGATGATCTATTTTTAACCTGGATTTATTATCCTTAGCTAAAGGGTTCAGCATTTGGGCGAATGCTTTGTTTAAATATTAGCTTACGGACGACTACTGGATTGGATTTAGATGATCTCACTGTTCACTAAGAGGGTTTTAACTTGGATTATCTTTCAGTTCTATCAATTAGCATTTGGACGAGTTAAGATCTTCATACAAAATTACAATATGACAAGTTCGTGGAATTTCAGCTTTAACTTAGACAAATGGTCACCTTTTTCCAGTCGGAATTTGGACGACAGACCTTATTCGATTTTACACTTAGAAAAGTTCAGATTACTTCGTTCCGATCGGTAATCAGGCAATTTGTTTCCCACAAGTGCTCGTTTCTTAACTTAGATTTGGCCTACAGCTCTCACTTCCCGATCAGAAACATTAAAACCGGTGACCAATTCTAACTCATAGTTTTATTCATATATCCTTAATTGGAATGAGGGTGCGTATCCCTGGGAATTTCACTTAAATTAGTTAACTTCACTCGCCACGCAATCAGAATATCAGCGAGTACGTAGTTAAGTTTCATGTAACTTAGGAAATTTCTTGTTCAGAATGGGACTCGGAATTTGGCCGAATATACCTAGTCGGGAAATGGGCGACTAGATGAAATGTTTTAGACTTGAAAATTTTTTCCGATATTACCTAGTCGGGAAATGGGCGACTAGATGAAGGGTTTTTAACTTGAAAAATTTTCCGATATTACCTAGTCGGGAAATGGGCGACTGGATGAAGTGTTTTTAACTTGAAAAATTTTCCCGATATTACCTAGTCGATTAATGGGTGACTAGATGAAGTGTTTTTAACTTGAAATTTTTTTCAATATTACCTAGTCGGGAAATGGGCGACTAGATGAAATGTTTTTAACATGAAAATTTTCCGATATTACCTATTCGGGAAATGGGCGAATTAACATGAAAAATGCTCATTCTAACTTAGAAAATTATGGTCATTGGCCACATTCGCAGTAATTAGCTAGAAGTACAAAAACAAATAACGCGACAAGGCACATAGACAACACTTAGAGAAAGAAGCAAATTCTTGAAACACCAATGTCAATTAGTTACATGTCTTAGTAAACGTAGAAAGTTAAAACTAGAAAACTAAACAAGTGCGGAAAGCAAAGAAGTTGCAAAATAGACTCAGTCGTCCTCGGGGGGATCTACGAGCTGTCCATCCACGATTTCTTTGAAATAGCCAATGCCTTCAAGGTCGACATTGGCGTGCAAAAACTTCACCTGGGCAGCGGCAGCATCGAAGCCTTGCGTAAACTTCTTCAGTGAGTCCATTTTGATAGCATGAATGTCAGCTTGCAACTTCTCAATCTCTGCCATCATGGTTGCCACATCATTCTCGAAAGTTTGAGCGGCATCGGCGTGTTTGTCCCGCGCTAGGCGAGCATCCTCCAGATCCTTCTCCATTGCAACTTTCTCCACCGCCCAGGCTTGTTTCTCGTCCTCAAAGACACGACGACCTTCCAGTAATTTGTCCCGCTCAGTGGACACCCACCTGAACTCAGCTTTACTCTTGTTCAAACTATCCTCCAAGGAAGTGATCTTCTTCCCCTGCAACTTAGTCTCCCTCACTAAGCCGCGAATTTTATCTTCATTGATCAACGAAAGAGCCGAGAGGCGATTGGTAAGTGATTCGACGCCCTTGGCGATGGTGAAAGCGCTCATTTTCTCCAAATCGCCTCGGTCCCCCTCCAGCAAGTCGGTGCCACGAATGTGAGCACTATGGTTAAACTTTTCATCCCAGAAAGAAGCCACATTGCTACGGTCGGCTCCGTGGTCCACCGGCTCCCAATTCTCGCCGAGACACACACTCAGGGTCCTCTCGGCAGATTGAACTTCTGTGTCGCCTTTCTCCATCTCAGTGGCCACGACCGTCTCCAAGTTAACCACCGATATGGACTTATCGGCCTCGCGACGACACTTCTGCGGGGTCTCGCCAACGGTTTTTGACTTCACCACTGGACTCCCGGTTTCCGCAGCCTTCTCGGTAGCTGACTCACCCACTACGGCAGCGTCGAAAACCTTCTGTTGTTTCCATAATTTCATCATCTCTCGGGTGCTCATACTAGCCATTCTCTCTGCAAAAATACATCAACAAATTAGCATAAGAAGAAGACATAAAAAAGGAAAGGAATTTCTTGATGTTCAAACAGTAGTACACCTATGTATATTTTCAATTCTTGCGGTCTATTCTCTAGGTCTAGGAGTTTCCCAATATTGAATAGGGTATTCAAATCTCCGATTTTCTTAACGTCAACCCGATCACTCTCGGAGAGCCTCTCGGAATCTAGCCCACCAAAGGCTATTGTATTCTGGTTCTAGTAGAAAGGAAACCCCTTTAACACATTTTCATGACCTGGTAGGCTACGAACTCGGAAAAATGATTTTTTGAAGTCCTTATAGGATGATTGAAACAACGACAATAAACCCCGACCCGAAACCCCACTAACGGACACCCAGCTACTACGCTTGCTAGCCCTACTCTCAAAGAAATAGAAAAACTTATCTACGGTTGGGGTTATGCCGAGCCCGGTGCACAAAATCTCAAAACCTCGCACAAAGGCCCAACTATTTGGGTGCAGTTGGGTCGGGGCAACACCCAAGGACCGAAGTACCCCCTTTTCACACTCGGTCAGGGGCCATCTCACCCTAATCTTATAAACAAGAGTGGTGTAACAAAAGGTAAATCTTTCAGTCGAGGGCGAACTAAGGCACACTGGCTCCCTATCGATGCAAGGTTCACACACAACTACTTCATCCCCGTTGCGGCAAACTACATAGTCTCTACAAAAGTTATCCATGGCCTCCCAAGAATTTATCAAAGATTCACATTTTAACGCATCGTCCTTAACCCATTTGTACAACTCCCTATAACCCGCGATGACCATTGAGAATATAACCTTAGATTAACCTAAGCTCAAAGGTTTGCAAAAGAAAAAAGTCACTAGGAGAATGGAATAAATACGTGTACCTAAGGGGCTCTCACACAACTTCACCCACTAAAAATAGGCACAAAACCACCGTGGACCGCCGTAACTCAGAACGGAGAAGAAGAGCCACCACCAGAGAGGAAAACGCGCGAAGAAGGAGATGCAAATGAGTTAAAAAAATGGGTAGCCCTCCCTATTTATGGAGGTGAAAGGCCGCGCGTGAGGGGGTGTACCCAACAGCCACAACGCGCGTGAGACGTTATGACCCCCAGCCAAAGGGGGCCCCACGTTACTAACCCTAGCAACAGGAGCCGCCACGTGGCACCATCATTACTCACATCCCTGCAGAGCCGTCTTTGTAATAAATACATGTCCCTTCCTGAGAAGGTGGAAGAGGCACGTCTTATCAACTTCCAGGAGGTCATGATGCTTGCGAAGCATCTCGGCGAAATCCCGACGCTCTCTCTCGGCCCATTGCTGGGGTAGTTCGAAGAGGGAAGTTGCTTTAGCCTCTTCGCCTCATAGGCTCGAGGCTGGAAGGTAAGTGTACCGTCTCGGCAAATCTCCGACACCCGCTCTCGGTCTATTGCCGATTCAAAGAGGGGAGTTGCTCTAGCCTTTTCGCCTCATAGGATCAAGGCTGGAAGGCAAGTGTACCGTCTCAGCAAATCTCCGACTGATTTCCTTTGATGAAGTGTAGTCTCGGCAAGTGTACCGTCTCACACCCTCCCTGCTGATAGGCCGACTATGATCCCGATTGATCCCCCTCTTGATGGGTCACTCGGTTAATGCCCGAGTATCACTTCGGCATGAATCAGTTCGGCCCCATCCAGACACCTCAAGCCGAGAGGACCCTCTCGGCCGACACCTCAAGCTAATAGGACCCCCTCGGCCATAATCCGACTAGAGTATCACTTCGGCGTGAATCAGCTCGGCCCCATCCCGACACCTCAAGCCGAGAAGACCCTCTCGGCCGACACCTCAAGCTAATAGGACCCCCTCGGCCATAATCCGACTAGCCCCTCGGCATGGAAATTCCGTTTAAGACTTTATCTACAATTCTCACGTTCGTCAAATATCTTCAAAAGGACGACGGTTAAGAAGATCCCACATTTCATGGGGCCCATGAAGCCCAGGAACAAGGAAGTATAAAATCTAAAACCCTAAGGCTAGGTAGGCAGATTACACTTTTTGAATGCTCTGGCTTTGAGGCAGGATTTAGGAAAAAACCCTAGTGCACCTTTTGGCCGGAACAGCTACTTTAACGGTACTTTTAGGATATTTTATTTATTTATTTTTAATTTTTTAATTTTTAATTTTTATTTCTTATTTCTTATTTTTAACCCGTCTCTTTTCTTCTTCAAAGTTTTTTTTTCCTTTTTCTTCACGCCCTCAACGATCCAACAAGCAAAGTCACTAAAAAAAAGAGAAAAAAAAACCCTTCACTGGCCTCACAAACTAGATCCAACAGCATCATCTCTCACAGATCATGAACTCCTTTCAAGAATTCGACCCCTCAGCAAACACAGACATGAAGGGCATCAACCTCACAGAAGGCACCACCTCCAATTTCCCTTCATCAGCACCACCTTCATCGCCACCATCTTCCTCCGCCACTCTGAGTTGCTACGAGAACTAGAAGTGGCAGGACTGGAACATGTTTGGATAGTACCTGAGGAACAACAGACCCCCTCTCTCGCTTTCACGCTGCAGAGGTGTGCACATGTTGGAATTCCTTCGGTACCTCGTCCACCCGCGTGCCTCTGCCATCCAACCGCGCACCTCTGTCGTCCAACCACCGCCTCAATACCGCTCCTCCTTCCGTTCACAAAGGTAAGGAACGGTTGCTTCACTAAGCAACCCTCTCTCTTCTGCAAGAAACTCTTGCTGCCATATCAGACCACTCCAAAGGTAAGAAACTGAGGTTGGAGTTGCTTGATGGGCCAAACAACTCCCATTAGAGTTACTCTCAATATACTTTATTTTTATCGTAGCTGTATGATAAGAAAGATACACATACTAAATGTACCAAAATAGATTTGGTGGTATTGGATGTTCAAGTTAAAGAAATAAATCCGAAAGATGTTGGCGGGTAAAAAAAAAAAGCAAATTGCATTTGGATGATTGTAAAGTAACATGTCATATCTAAATGAAAACACTTTTTTTTATTGAAACTTCGCCTTTCAAACTACGATTTAAATTAACTAAACCTACATATATCATGTTGTACTCTAGGTATTACTCGAAAACTTATTCTTATCACCACTAGAAAAGTGGTGTTTAACATCGCTATATCTACATCGGTTCTAGTAAAAATAATGTAAATCAAAAACACGATGGTAATCTTGTAAATAAATAGAAAATGCAAACATATTTACATCTGTTGTGTGGAGAAACAATGTAAATATGAAAAATTCTACATCGGTTTTATTATTGATCGATGTAGAAATGAAATCAGAAAGCTCTTCTACATTGGGTTTTCTTTTGACCAATGTAGAAGTCAAACCCAAATACTCTCCCCGTGCGCGAACACGCATGGAAAACAAACCCTTTCAACAACATTCCCAGCCCGTGAGCAACCACAGAAAGCAAAACCTCTTGACAAAGTTCTTAGCCCTCTTCTCTTCTCTTCTCCTCTTTTGCACACTCTTCTCAGCCTTTTTATCTCAGCATTTTGACACAAACTCTTGTTGACCATCGACTGACAACTATCCTTTTTATCTCAACCCTCTTCGATGAACAGTATTAGGTAAACTTAGCTCTTTTTTGTTGTTTATATTAGTTTTTTCTTCTTTGTTGTTGCCTTTCTCATGAGTGTACAAATGGGTGTTGGTGCTTCAAATTCATAGATGGTCTCGGAGGAGCTCTTTGAAACGTGGTGCTCCTCTTGCTCGAGTTTGTCGTCAAAGGCAGCATTTGCAACATCTACTTGGTTAGCACTGCTCACGTGTTTGTAAAGTTAGCGAAAAAACACATAGAAGGGGCGGCGGTTAAATATGTGTGTATGTACGAAGGAATTTTGAAGACATTTTTCACAAGAGTAATATACTTCATCCAATGCACTTTCGAATATTAGAAGGTTAGGCAAAATTTGGTTAACACAAGGTCATTGCGTTTGAAGGGTTTACCGACTATTAAGGAAAATGGTTTATAATAATAATTATTGAAGTTCTTAAATTTTCCTTTTCAAGATAGTTTTGTTTAAAGACTAGCAGTAGATAAAGTTTTTTAGTGTAATATATTTGTTAAACGAGATTGCGTCTTCGTTTGAAAAATGGTTTTAACGATATGTAAATTTTGGACGATGTCTTTCACAAAGATTTAATCAGTAAAGAAGATTTGTTCCTAGTTAGACAGGAAAAGCAATGCAATCATTTTATACTGGTTCACTCAACTGAGCTACGTCTAGTCTCCTTCAACTGAAGGGTTCCACTAGATATCAAACTGAAGAATATTTGAGTATTATCGTCCACTCTTGGACCTAAGTATTCTTGACCACTCCTGGCCCGCCATCTTCACTCACCAGTGCTAGTATTCTTAAACCACTTCTGGTTCTCCAAGTATTCTTGACCACTTTTGGCCCGTTGTCTTCACTCACCAACGTTAGTATTCTTAAACCACTTCTGGTTCTTCAAGTATTCTTGACCACTCCTGGTCTGTTGGCTTCACTCACCAACGCTAGTATTCTTAAACCACTTCTGGTTCTCCAAGTATTCTTTCCCTAGCCTCTTCAGGCTTTTCAAATGATAGATGTATAGTCAGGTTTAAGTGTTTTGGTTACTCTCACAAAGAGGATACATATATGATCTACACTCACTAAGGTTTTGTTTCTAAGATATACTCATTTAGGATTCCTTAGTTTATAGAGAGAATTACACTAAGGTACATTTGACTCTACATGCTCTGTTTTTGATTTCGTTACTTCATGGGCTGAATATCACTCTTCTTCATGCTTTCACCATTTTGGTCCAAACAACCAGCCTCTTAAGGTTTGATGTTGAGACCTATATATAGTCTTGTGAAATCTTCCCGTTGCAAGTGTCCTTTGAAGCAGACATAGTCATTAACAGCCTGTTTGATATTGTCATTTTATGCTCAGATTCTTGCATTAAATGTTGCTTCTTGTGATAGACCTTGCGTGAAGTGTTCTTTGTCTTGGTAGCAGCAGTGTGTAAGTTCAGCAGAGACCTAGTAACCTTTTTGTCCTTTTCTGGTCTCATAGCTGTGAAGTTTTGTCCTTGTTTGAAAAAGTAATGTACTTTTTCTAACACATGCATGCTTCTAGTTCTGCACTTGATTTTCTCATTTCCTTTTTTCTTCTTACAGTTTAGATGACTTCGTGTGTTCTCCTGTGAGTGTGGAAGATATTCAAATTGTCCTTTGAAGTTTGATTTCTCAGGTGATTGCGTGACAATTTTTGTCTACGTCTGATAGTCTATATGTAGCTCAAACTTTGACCTTTGTCTGAGCATTTGTCATTAACGTATTGACTTTTACTTTCGTCTAGTCAACCTTGTATCATTTGATGCATATGTTTGTCCTTCATCTTTCTTGTACTCATGTCCTTATAAAACACTAATATGCTTGTTAGAGATAACCACATGCATTATGTTTGTCATACTCAAAACCTTCTTGGAAATTTCTTCCTCTATCTTAACAATCTTGCCCTTTTGATGATGACAACTATAATTAATCAAATTGTTTCAGATAAGATTAATTGGTATTGTTCCGGTCACGGGAAGCGCTAGGGTTTTTCCTAGATCAAGCCGCAAAGCCAGAGCATTCAAAAAGTGTAATCTGCCTCCTCAACTCTAGGGTTTTGGGTTTTATGGTACCTCGTTCATGGGCCACTTGGGCCCCGAGGATCAAGGGATTTCCTTAGCTATTAATATTTGGAGAATATCTTGTCATTAAAGATGGGATTTTATCCCTGACATTGGATCAGTGTCTATGTGGGAGAGTTAGATTGGATTTTGGCCGAGTTACCCCTGCAGAGCAGACAAGTCAGATTCTGACCGAGTGCACCCATGTAAATGGATTGGATCGGATTCTGACCGGGACGGTACACTTGCCTTCCAGCCCTGAGCCTGAAAGGCGAAAGGGCTTAAGTAACCACTCCTACGAATCGTATCGGAGATAGGCCGAGACGGTACACTTGCCTTCCAGCCCTGAGCCTGAAAGGCGAAAGGGCTTAAGTAACCACTCCTACGAATCGTATCGGAGATAGGCCGAGACGGTACACTTGCCTTCCAACCCTGAGCCTGAAAGGCGAGAGGGCTCAAGCAACCACTCCTACGAATCATATTGAAATTAGGCCGAAACAGTACACGTGCCACGTGGCGGTGCCTGTTACTAAAGTTAATAACGGGGAATTGGTGGATCCTCCCGAGGACGATTAAAATTGTTGGCTGTTTGTAGTATTTTTTCTTTCTTGAACTATGTAGTACTGGCCACTTTTTGTTGTTACGAGCTATGCAAATTCGAGTTTCCAACTAATGATCATGCTCCTCCTTTTTTAGCGTTTTGGGCTTGTGTAAAAATCTTCTAAGTTAAATTATTCGTCCAAATGCCGAGTAAGAAAAATAATAAATTTATTCTAAGTTTGAAATGACATGTGAATCATGTCTTGCCCAAATTCCGAGTACCTAGAAGTGAATAAATAATTTTGTCGTTAAAAAATCTTGAATCAAGTGGTCAGCTAAATAACGACTAAAACATTGAGTCGAAACTTCTAAGTCATTGAATGAGATTTTAACAAAGTGAAATGCCCAACTTCCGATTCGAAACAGTGCGGGAAATCTCTCTGAATTTAGACAACCCTTAAACTAACGATCGACCAAATGTCGACCCAAGCCTTGAGTAACAAAAATTTTAAGTTAAAATTGAAATATTTGGAATCCAACCGGTAAAATTCCGATCCATATGAGGAACCAGAAGTTTTAGGTATCGAAACATTGGGGATCTAAGCGGTAAAAATCCGATCCGTAAGAGAAACTAGAAGTTTCTAATTTAAAATTAAATCATTTGAAACCAATCGGCACAATTCCGTCATCAGGGACATGGAAACAATTCCCAAAAGTTAGAATGAAATCGTGTAGAGGAGGCGTTCATGACATTCATAAAGAAAATGTGTTCGTAGAGTAATTGGTGACTTTTTGGTCGCCAGAATTCCGATCAATCAAGAGCTTGTCTTTGAGTTATTTATACTCGCCAGTCGGAATTTTACCGATTAGTGACAAGTTCTTCGATTTAGTTATACTTGCGCCAGTCGAATTTTTACCGATCAGTGACAAGTTCTTTGATTTTTTATACTTGCGCCAGTCGGATTTTTACCGATCAGTGACAAGTTCTTCGATTTTTTATACTTGCGCCAGTTGGATTTTTACCGATCAGTGACAAGTTCTTCGATTTTTTATACTTGCGCCAGTCGGATTTTTACCGATCAGTGACAAGTTCTTCGATTTTTTATACTTGCGCCAGTCGGATTTTTACCGATCAGTGACAAGTTCTTCGATTTTTTATACTTGCGCCAGTCGGAATTTTACCGATCAGTGACAAGTTCTTCGATTTTTTATACTTGCGCCAGTCGGATTTTTACCGATCAGTGACAAGTTCTTCGATTTTTTATACTTGCGCCAGTCGGATTTTTACCGATCAGTGACAAGTTCTTCGATTTTTTATACTTGCGCCAGTCGGAATTTTACCGATCAGTGACAAGTTCTTCGATTTTTTATACTTGCGCCAGTCGGATTTTTACTGATCAGTGACAAGTTCTTCGATTTTTTATACTTGCGCCAGTCGGATTTTTACCGATCAGTGACAAGTTCTTCGATTTTTTATACTTGCGCCAGTCGGATTTTTACCGATCAGTGACAAGTTCTTCGATTTTTTATACTTGCGCCAGTCGGATTTTTACCGATCAGTGACGAGTTTGCCTGCGAGTCAAAATCAATTCTAAAATAATCATTTTTGTTATTTGATGGTACCTCATTAAAAACCTTGACCACTCCTTCTCCTTTTTCAAGCCGTTGATCAATGCTCGCGCATGTCCTCCAACAGTTCCTCGTACTCCCACCGATATAGCTATAAGCATCTCCATCATTGTCAATTAGTTTTAATTAAGATTGGAGAACCCAGGAGTGCACGATCACAAGATAAAACATATAAAAATATTTATGACATACTACGGAATAAACTTAAGAAATAAACATAAGAAAGGTTAAGAAATAAACATAAGAAGGGTTCACACGTGAAATGGAACATGTATAAAATAGCTCCCATAATTGCAAACCAGTTCATAGCATTGACGTGGTCCTACCCGTGCGACAGGTTCATGCATCCTGTTGGATGGATATAATTCTTTCCAACCGTATGCTAATGCTGCGAATAATTAATAATGAAACGATGAAGAAATCACTTAAAAAAGTAATAATGTGTTAGTTCACTTTAATTTTATTTCCATTGAGAGATATGGAAATTGGCACATTTATTATTTAACATTGCCACTCCCTTAGATTCCGGTGCTTGAATCCTCTTCAAACCAAAGCTTCTCAAACACCCTGATTTAAACGCCGAATCCGTCACCTTCCACGAGGCACCGCCGCGCCTCCGCTTCATGTGCAGCTTCGGCGGCAAGATCATCCCCCGCCCCAGCGACAACCAGCTCCGCTACGTCGGCGGTGACACCTGAATCGTGGCCGTCCACCGCTCCATCTCCTTCCCCGCCTTCATTCTCAAACTCTACAAACTCTCAGGTACAAAACAAAACCTCTTCCTTCTTTTCTTCCTATTTGTTTATAATTGTACTGTCTCGGTTACAATCCGACTTTACCATCTATTCGGCCAAGGCAGGGTATCTCGGTGCGCACTTATCTCAGCCTCTTTGCCTCATGGGCTCGAGGCTGGAGGGCAACTGTACTGTCTCGGGTGATATCCGAGATGACCTACAACCCGATCATACCTTGTAACACCTCGGGGTCGGTGACGACTCGATAGAGCGTTTGAGGTGAGTCCCTTCGGTCGGAATCCGACTAGGCAATTTGAGTCCAGTTTAGAATCCTCTCACCTGTAAGGACTGAGGAGACCACTCGGCATTAACCCGACTGGGTCCTCGGTATGAACCTAGTCGGTCAGAACCCGACTACACTTGTTCCTTTCAACCCCGCACCATCAAGATAAGAGCGGTTAGGAAAATCCCTTCATTCTCGGGGCCCAAAAGGCCCATGAACGACGTGCCATAAAACCCAAAACCCTAGAGTTGAGAGGGCAGATTACACTTTTGAATGCTCTGGCTTTGCGGCTTGACCTAGGAAAAACCCTAGCGCACCCCGTGACCGGAACATTTTGGCGCCCACCGTGGGGCTACGGTAAAACTGCTCCTACGCCCCGAATCACAGAGAAGAACCAACGGACTACCATGGTGAGAGGCGGCAACCACAACAATGCACAACCTCCTACAATGGAGGAGATGATGGCCATGATCAACGGCTTAAGGGAAGAGAACGCGCGCTCCAGGGAGAGAGAGGAGGCTATTCAACGTGAGAATGAGGAGCTCAGGAGACGAGCGGATGGGATGGAGGCCAGGTTGGAAGCTAGTGTCAGGACGGTAGAGGAGGATGTCATGATGGAAGTCCCTAGGGATTTTCGACCTTTTTCGGAAGCCATAGAGGCCGAGATCATTCCCAGGGATCTTCGCACACCCCAAGTGGAGCCCTTCGACGGGACCCAGGACCCCGATCAGCATTTGATGGACTTCCGAGCTCAAATGCTGATCTGTGGAGGAAGCATGGAAGCGCGGTGCAAGTTATTCATGGGCACGCTCAAGAAGGCAGCGCTGGACTGGTTCAGCGGACTCCCGGACAGGTCAATCACCGACTTTGACGTGTTTAGTCGGCTCTTCATGGCGCAATTCGCCGCTAACAAGAAGAAGCCACCGATCACGTCGGACTTGTTCGACCTAAGGCAGCAACGCGAGGAGTCACTGAAGGATTTCCTGCGAAGGTTCAACGAGACCGCGCTGAGGGTGGCATCGTTGGACGAGAAGATGGCGGTCATTGCATTTCAGAAAGGTTTGAGATCGGGAGCTTTCGACATCGCGCTCGAAAGAGCGAACTGTCAAACGATGTCGGAGGTGAGGGCTTTCGCTCTGAGCCACATCAAAACGGAGGAGAATCAGATCATTAAAAGGGCGGCCGAGAACCGAGAAGCAGGGAGCAGCAATAAGGAGGGAAACAAGCATCTTCGACCGCGCTCAGACTGGAGTAAACGACATGACCAATACAGCAGGAAGGAAAGTAATTACAGGCAGACCGAACAGGGTAGTCGGGCAAGGGGCGAATGGAGGCGCAACAATGAGGAAGAAAAGTTCACTCCACTTACTGTTCCTAGGCGACAAATACTTCACGATGTCAACAATGCATCGTTTTTTGAGTTTCCAGAGGCGACGGAGCGTCAGCTGGGGCCCTCGAAAACCGATTGGTGTGAGTTCCATAGGGCTCACGGACATTCCACAGAAAACTGCTTCGTCTTAGGAAGACAGATCGAACGCCTGATCAAGGAGGGACGACTGAGGGAGTTTGTGGCGAGAAAACAAGAAGGAGGGTCGTCCGACAGGCGGTCTAAACGCACACATGACGACGCAAGGAGGGATAGACGTAGAGAGAGATCTCCTCCCAGAGATTCCACTGCAAAGGTCTCGGAAGCTCATCAGCAGCCCATTCATGGGGATTTCAACACCATAGCAGGAGGTTTTGCCGGGGGGGGTCTACTTCTGCTGCCCGAAAGAGGTACACTCGGTCGGTACTGACAGTTTCGGAATTCAGGCGACCGTCTCAGCCTGAGATTTCATTCTCGGATTCGGATTACGAAGGAGTAGCGCCTCATGAAGATGACCCCATCGTCGTGTCGGCGATCGTCATGGGGTACAATGTGAAGCGCGTGTTGATTGACCAGGGAAGTTCCGCGGATATTTTATTCTGGGAAACTTTTGAGGGAATGAAAATTCCTAACGACCGACTAATTCCTTATGCAGGGACTCTAGTGGGTTTTGCAGGGGACCAAGTCATCGCAAGGGGATACGCCGATTTGGAGACGACCTTCGGCCAAGGAGCTCAGATGAAGACGGTGGTTGTTCGGTACTTGGTTGTCGATGCTCAGTCGTCGTATAGTATACTGATCGGCAGGCCGACTTTGAACAAGCTGGGAGCGGTCGTGTCTACCCCCCATCTGAAGCTAAAGTACCCGTTGCCAAATGGTACTGTGGGGGTCCTCAGGGTGGACCAGGAGGTCGCTCGAAAATGCTATGGGGATAGTTTGAAGACACGAAGACGACTGTACACTAAGCAGGTACAGAGGGGGGTCCATTCCGTCGAGCTAGATCCCAGAATGGGTCAGTTTGACCACCGACCCGCCCCAGCAGAAGACGTCAAGGAAGTGGAGGTAATGGAAGGGAGAAACGTAAAGATAGGCACCTCTTTGACTCCAGAAGATGAGGAGAAATTAGTGAGGGTCTTGAAGGATAATGTCTTGGCATTCGCATGGCATTCCAGCGACATGCCTGGAATTGATCCAAACTTTTTGTGTCACAAGTTGGCCATAGACCCTAGTGCAAAGGCAGTAATTCAGAAGAGAAGGAAAGTCGGCGAGGAGAAGCGAAGGGCTATCGCGGAAGAGACGCAGAAACTACTGATGGCAGGACACATTCGGGAAATCCAATACCCGACCTGGTTGGCAAACGTAGTCATGGTGCGCAAGAGCAGTGGGAAATGGCGAATGTGTACGGACTTCACCGACCTTAATAAGGCCTGCCCAAAAGACTCGTACCCGCTGCCGAACATAGACTGCCTGGTGGATGGTGCGTCGGGATACGAGTTACTAAGCTTCATGGATGCATACTCGGGGTACAATCAGATCCGAATGCATCCCGCAGATGAGGACAAGACCGCCTTCATAGCGGATCAGGCCAATTTCTGCTACAGAGTCATGCCGTTCGGTCTGAAGAACGCAGGGGCGATTTATCAGCGACTGATGGACAAAATCCTTGTGAATCAGCTCGGTCGGAATGTGGAAGCTTATGTAGACGACATGGTGGTGAAGTCGGAAAGCGTCAGTCGGCACTTTGGCGACTTGCAGGAATTGTTCGATACCATCGGCAAGTTCCAGCTGAAACTGAACCCGGAGAAGTGCTCTTTCGGCGTCCAGGCGGGAAAGTTCCTCGGGTTCCTGTTAACTCACCGCGGCATTGAAGCGAACCCGGACAAGTGCTCGGCGATCATCGACATGAGAAGCCCTTCTACAGTAAAGGAGGTACAACAATTAACGGGGAGGATGGTCTCTCTTTCCCGATTTATATCAAGAGCGGCTGACAAAGCCCTGCCTCTTTTTCAATGTCTGAGGAAGAATGACCGGTTCGTTTGGACAACCGAGTGTGAAGAAGCCTTCTCCGAGCTCAAGAAGTCGTTAGCATCCCCGCCGATCTTAACAAAACCACGACTAGACATGCCCTTGTTGGTATACATCTCGGCGTCCGACCGTGCTGTCAGTTCAGTTCTGGTTCAAGAGCGTGAAGCTTCCCAAGTTCCTATTTACTTTGTAAGCAGGGTTTTGCAGGGAGCAGAGACAAGATATCAGAGAATCGAAAAACTAGCCCTCGCTATACTGGTCACTGCGAGGAAATTGAGGCATTACTTCCAGAGTTACGAGGTGATAATTCGTACTGATCATCCGATTCGACAAGTCTTGCAAAAACCCGACCTGGCCGGTAGAATGATGAAATGGTCAGTCGAGCTCTCTGAATTCTCCATCAAGTATGAGCCGAGAGGAGCAATCAAAGCCCAGGTATTGGCCGACTTCCTGATGGAGTTGACCCCTCCAGCCAAGGAAGACACGGTCGGTGAAACCCAATGGATTTTATCAGTTGACGGTGCGTCAAATATAGGAGGAAGCGGAGCTGGAATCGTCTTGGAGGGCCCGGGTGGAATCCTACTAGAACAGTCACTACGGTTTGAGTTCAGGGCAAGCAACAACCAAGCCGAGTACGAGGCGTTATTGGCAGGAATGAGTTTAGCCAAGGAGATGGGTGCGACGAGTTTGTCAGCCAGAAGTGATTCCCAATTGATCACCGGACAAGTGGCGGGAACCTTCCAAGCCAAGGATCCTCAACTGGCCAAGTACTTGGAGAGGGTAAAACTCTTATCGGAAAGTTTCCGAGCATTCACACTTAGCCACGTGCCGCGAGAGCAAAATTTGAGAGCAGACCTCCTATCCAAGTTAGCTAGCACGAAGAAGCCGGGAGCCACTCGATCGGTCATCCAAGAAACTTTAGCTCAGCCGAGTATAAATGAGCCACAGGGGAGTGTTCTTTTCATCCAGGAGGAACTCAACTCGTGGATGGCACCTTACATTGCGTACCTGACTCGGGGGGAATTGCCAGAAGATAAAAGGCAAGCATCGCTGATACAAAGAGAGTCGGCCAGGTTTGTGGTTATTAGTGAGAGACTTTACCGAAGAGGTTACAGCTCTCCCCTCCTAAGGTGTCTCACCATGCCACAAGCAAAGAGAGTGATGGATGAGATTCACAGTGGAATGTGCAGAAGCCATATCGGAGGCCGAGCTCTAGTGTATAAAGTCGCCCGAGCAGGATACTTCTGGCCATCCCTAAAAAACGACTGCGTCAACTGGGTCCAGAAGTGCGACGGATGCCAAAGACACGCCCCTTTGCTCCATTCCCCAGCTGAACGACTGCATTCAATTCTGTCCCCATGGCCCTTCCACAAGTGGGGGATTGATATCCTCGGGCCATTTCCGATTGCAATAAGGCAACTGAAATTCTTGATAGTGGCGGTCGACTACTTCAGTAAATGGATCGAGGCGGAACCAGTGGCGACCATCTCGGCAGAAAAAGTAAGAGCTTTCCTCTGGAAGAATGTGGTGTGTAGGTACGGAGTCCCTCAAATGCTTGTTTCCGATAATGGAACCCAGTTTGCAAGCACAAGGGTTCGTGATTTCTGCAAAGAGGTCGGTATCCGAATGGCGTTCACGTCGGTCGAACATCCACAATCCAATGGCCAGGCAGAGTCGGCCAATAAGGTAATCCTCTCGGGTCTGAAGAAACGTGTACAAGAGTCAGGCGCGTCATGGGTTGAGGAACTTCCCCGAGTACTATGGTCGTACCACACCACCGTCCACTCGACGACTCAAGATACTCCTTTCAATCTGGTATACGGAACCGACGCCATGATCCCAATTGAGATTGTAGAACCATCAGTCCGCACTACGGCTTTTTCGGCGGAGGAGTCTGACCAGGGCAGGCGAGTTGATTTGGATTTAATCCAAGAGGTTAGAGAAAAAGCAAGAATAAACCAAATAGCGGCCCAGAGAAGAGCAGCCTTCAAGTACAACACAAAGGTGAATCCGAGAGACTTCATCGTAGGCGACCTAGTGTTGAGGCGTGCCCAGCCAATGCAAATGAAGAACAAGCTGTCAGCAAAGTGGGTGGGTCCTTACAAAGTGGACGATGTGGTCGGCAAAGGCGCGTATAGGCTGAGGACCTTGGACGGAGGAATGATACCGAGAACATGGAACGCGGCGAGTTTGCGTTTTTATTATAGCTGATCTTTTGTATTAGGTGCACTCTTTTCCTAACTCAGTATTTTGTCCCCGTAAAAATTTGAGGGGTTTTTTGCTGAGAAGGTTTTTAACGAGGCATCACTCTTTCAATTTCAATAATACATGTCATGTCATTTTTTCGCTATTAATGGCTCCTTAACCTTTGTTATTTTGAAGAAGCAAAGACTCGTCACTGATCGGTAAAAATCCGACTGGCGCGAGTATAAAAAAGCAAAGACTCGTCACTGATCGGTAAAAATCCGACTGGCGCGAGTATAAAAAAGCAAAGACTCGTCACTGATCGGTAAAAATCCGACTGGCGCGAGTATAAAAAAGCAAAGACTCGTCACTGATCGGTAAAAATCCGACTGGCGCGAGTATAAAAAAGCAAAGACTCGTCACTGATCGGTAAAAATCCGACTGGCGCGAGTATAAAAAAGCAAAGACTCGTCACTGATCGGTAAAAATCCGACTGGCGCGAGTATAAAAAAGCAAAGACTCGTCACTGATCGGTAAAAATCCGACTGGCGCGAGTATAAAAAAGCAAAGACTCGTCACTGATCGGTAAAAATCCGACTGGCGCGAGTATAAAAAAGCAAAGACTCGTCACTGATCGGTAAAAATCCGACTGGCGCGAGTATAAAAAAGCAAAGACTCGTCACTGATCGGTAAAAATCCGACTGGCGCGAGTATAAAAAAGCAAAGACTCGTCACTGATCGGTAAAAATCCGACTGGCGCGAGTATAAAAAGCAAAGACTCGTCACTGATCGGTAAAAATCCGACTGGCGCGAGTATAAAAAAGCAAAGACTCGTCACTGATCGGTAAAAATCCGACTGGCGCGAGTATAAAAAAGCAAAGACTCGTCACTGATCGGTAAAAATCCGACAGGCGCGAGCGCTGGTGCGACTAGACGACGGCGCGGTTACCTATGCCTCATTTTACCTTTTAAAATTTCCTAGTTCGTCAGCTCACTTCGGAATTTGGTCGATTTCTTCACCAATAACTTTCAAGTTGTCTCCTTCGGTCGGCAATTAGACGACTCTTCCACCCATTTTGTTTTAACAGAAAGTACTCATATTATTTCAATCGGCAAAAAGGCGACATATTGGTCGTGATTTATGTTTTAAACTTAGAAAATTTTTTATTCATTTTAGGTCGGCAGCAAGGCGACATATTGGTCATCATTTACGTTTTTAACTTAGAAAAATTTGCAATCATTTTAGGTCGGCAGGAAGGCGACATATTGGTCGTGATTTATGTTTTAAACTTAGAAAATTTTTTATTCATTTTAGGTCGGCAGCAAGGCGACATATTGGTCATCATTTACGTTTTTAACTTAGAAAAATTTGCAATCATTTTAGGTCGGCAGGAAGGCGACATATTGGTCGTGATTTATGTTTTAAACTTAGAAAATTTTTTATTCATTTTAGGTCGGCAGCAAGGCGACATATTGGTCATCATTTACGTTTTTAACTTAGAAAAATTCGCAATCATTTTAGGTCGGCAGGAAGGCGACATATTGGTCGTGATTTATGTTTTAAACTTAGAAAATTTTTTATTCATTTTAGGTCGGCAGCAAGGCGGCATATTGGTCATCATTTATGTTTTTAACTTAGAAAAATTTGCAATTCCATTTGTTGAACCTGAAAGCTAAGTATGCTGGGAAAATATTCAGTTAACTTAGGAAGTTTTTTGTGCGTTTTGGAGTTCGAGATTCAACGAAGTATATAGGGGAGGTACTCATTCGCATTGCAAATTTCTGAACCTAGAAAGCTTTTTCTTATAACAAAAACATGAGCATGAGATGAACAATAAGGACCAAAAAGACAATACTCCATAAATGTTCTACAGTAGAGACAACAATCGATAGAAAAACAACAAGTCCAAAAGCCTTGAGGAGTGACGATTAATCATCCTCAGGGGGGTCCACAAGCTCCCCATTTACAATCTCCTTGAAATAGCCAAGCCCTCCGAGATCGATATCAGCATGGAGAAATTTCACTTGAGTGGTGGCAGCGTCAAAACCTTCAACAAACTTGTTCAGCGAGTCCATCTTGGCGGCCTGGAGATCAACCTGCAGCTTCTCGGTTTCCGACTTCGCGACGGCCAATCCGTTCTCAAAGACTTGGGCCGCGTCGGCATTCTTATCCCGCGCGAGTCGAAGCTCTTCCAACTCCTTTTCAAGGGCCGATTTCTCAGAAGCCCAAGTCTTCCTTTCATCATCAAAACCACGCCGGTTCACGAGTAGCTTGTCCCGCTCCGAGGTTACCCAGGCGAGATCTGCCTTACCTTTCTTCACGATCTCTTCAAGGGAACTGATCTTCTTCCCCTGCAGTTTGATTTCTCGTACCATCCCACGAACTTTGTCCTCATTGATGAGCGACAACGCGGACAAGCGGTTAACCAACGATTCGACCCCCTTTGCAATCGAAAAAGGGCTCATTTTTTCCAAGTCATCTTTGTCGCCCTCAAGCAAATCAGTGTGGCGAATATGTGAAGCGTGGTTGAATTTCTCGTCCCAGAAAGACGGAGCTTTGCCCAAGTCGGGGCCGTGATCTACGGGCTCCCAATTTTCCCCGATACACATACTCAGCGTCCGCTCAGCTGACTGAACCTCGACGTCTTTCTCCAGCTCCTCCCCCCCGATCTCGGTCTCGAGATTCACGAGGGTGATGGGATTCTCGGTCTCCCGGCGACGCTTAAGGGGACTCTCGGCGACGCTATCCTTCTTGGGAGGAACTCCCGCACCACTTGTCGCCACCTCGACGGCTTTAGAAGCTTCTTGCTGCTTCCATAATTTCCTCATCTCGCGATTGCTCAAGCTCGCCATTTTCTCTGCGTAAGAGATGAACACACGTTACTATTAAAAGAGGATGTAGAAATAAAATGAAAGAAATGACAGGGGTATCGGCGAGGAACCGACTACCTATATAGATTTTCAATTCACTGGGTCTATTTTCTAAGTCTAGAAGTCTAGTGGTGTTGAAAATCGTTTTGAGCTCCTCAAGTTTTCTAACATCCTTTCGGTCCCCCTCGGCAACTTGCTCCAATGACAAACCACCATAGGATACCGTTCGCCGGTTCCAATACAAAGGGTACCCGTCAAGCAGACTCTCATTACCAGGAGTACAACGAAGGCGAAAATACGATTTCTTAAAATCTTTGTAGGACGACTGGAACAACGTCAGGAGCCCTCGCCCATTGACACCACCAACAGACACCCAGCTAGTACGTTTGCTCACTCGGGTTTCAAAAAAATAGAAAAACTTATCTAAGGAAGGAGAAATACCAAGACCCATACACAAAATTTCAAACCCTCGAACAAACGCCCAACTGTTTGGGTGAAGTTGGGTAGGGGCCACATTCAGTGTCTGAAGCACCCCTTTTTCACATTCAGAAAGGGGCCACCTTACCCTAAGCTTTGAAATCAAGGTAGTATAGCAAAAGGTGAATCTCTCGGAGGGAGCCCCTTTCACGCACACAGGCTCCTCATCGACACAGGGTTCGCAAATAATCACACTATCCCCCCCCTCACACACCGCATGCTCACTACAGAAGCTATCAACCATGGCCCACGAGTTCATACAAGAATCACAACGCAAGACATCATCTTTAACCCACTCATACAGTTCCCTATAGTTTATGGAGGCCATTGCAGATGAATAGATTAACTTAAGCAACTACTAAGGATTTCTTTTCTCTTTCTGCGAACAAAAAAGACCAACAGGTTTAAATAGACGCGTACCTAGGGGCACCCAACAACTCTTCCTCACCCAACACCTTCACCGGAACGCCGCGAAACCACCGTGGACCACGGGAAATGAACCACCGCGAAGGAGATGCTAAGCCCTAAAAATGAAGGAAGTGAAAGCAAGGACCAAAGCAGCGAGGGACCTTAGTATATATAGACAAGGAAAGCGTACCAAGAAATTCACCTTTTGAAAACGCACCGTTTATCGAAGAGACGCGCGTTTAAGAGTCACGGCGCAAACCAGGAACGTTACAACTTTCAACAGTAAACCCCCCACACGTTTCAAGACACGTGGCACTAATATCATCGTTTCTCTAAAAAGCCACCCCGCAATAAATGCGCATCGCAGCGACGCAACATGAAGGGACGTCACTCGGACAGCTCGGCCAAGGCAGGGCATCTCGGTGCACTTATCTCAGCCTCTTTGCCTCATGGGCTCGAGGCTGGAGGGCAAGTGTACTGTCTCGGTTACAATCCGACTTTACCATCTATTCGGCCAAGGCAGGGTATCTCGGTGCGCACTTATCTCAGCCTCTTTGCCTCATGGGCTCGAGGCTGGAGGGCAACTGTACTGTCTCGGGTGATATCCGAGATGACCTACAACCCGATCATACCTTGTAACACCTCGGGGTCGGTGACGACTCGATAGAGCGTTTGAGGTGAGTCCCTTCGGTCGGAATCCGACTAGGCAATTTGAGTCCAGTTTAGAATCCTCTCACCTGTAAGGACTGAGGAGACCACTCGGCATTAACCCGACTGGGTCCTCGGTATGAACCTAGTCGGTCAGAACCCGACTACACTTGTTCCTTTCAACCCCGCACCATCAAGATAAGAGCGGTTAGGAAAATCCCTTCATTCTCGGGGCCCAAAAGGCCCATGAACGACGTGCCATAAAACCCAAAACCCTAGAGTTGAGAGGGCAGATTACACTTTTGAATGCTCTGACTTTGCGGCTTGACCTAGGAAAAACCCTAGCGCACCCCGTGACCGGAACAATAATAATTTCACTAATTTGTCGGGTGCAGGCATGACCAACATAACCGCCAAGTACCAATGTATCACTAAAACCGATGTTCAGAAATCAACGAAATAATAAAAAATAATAAATAAAATAAAATAAAATAAAATAACCTGGCTACAATCGGTAATGTTCGGAACCACATTTATCACCGCAAAGACCACACTTGACCTCCTTTTGCCTAATTAAATCGCCATAAACATCAGAATATGAAGCCAGCGGTGGCAACTTGAGCGAAACCCCACTCGCCCTCTCTCCACTCTTGGCGGCGCCGCGCGCCCCCGCCATCGACTTCAGTGAGAAACGAGGTCTGGAGCGAGGCGAGTTCCACAAGGACCTCGATGGCCCTGACGCAGGCGGCGCGGCCCTGCTGCACCTGCTGGCTGCCGTGGTCGAGGCCGGTGAGGTCGCTTCTGGCGGCGTCGGCGTCGGCAACATAGTCGAACTTGGGGAGCTCAACGCCGGCGACGTTCTCTTTGGCGGGAGCGGACGCGGAACGAGGCCTCGCGCACGTTCTCGAGGACCACGTGCTTGATGCGGTCGCCGGCCACGTACTTAGCCTCTGTGAGCGCGAACGTCGACATTCCATTATGTCGCCCATTGACTCCTTTGTGGACACGATTTTCTTCAAGATCTGATGGAACTGCATTGTCAGTGCGTCGCTCCTCTTCTTTAGGAGCGCGTGGCCGCGCGTGGCGCCGACCAAACACGCCTTCACCACTCCCAGCTTCGTCACCATGGGGACCACGTTCAGACGCTACGATTGCCCCGACATCGTGTCTTGGCGACGGAGATCGAGAGCAGAGAGAGTGAATCTCGGTGAGTTGGATGCGCCGCCCCTTCTCATAGTAGGGCGTAGGTCTTTTTCATTTCTTGGGGCGTAGGGAAAGTTTTACCGTAGTCCCACGGTGGGCGCCAAAATGTTCCGGTCACGGGATGCGCTAGGGTTTTTCCTAGATCAAGCCGCAAAGCCAGAGCATTCAAAAAGTGTAATCTGCCTCCTCAACTCTAGGATTTTGGGTTTTATGGTACCTCGTTCATGGGCCACTTGGGCCCCGAGGATCAAGGGATTTCCTTAGCTGTTAATATTTGGAGAATATCTTGTCATTAAAGATGGGATTTTATCCCTGACATTGGATCAGTGTCTATGTGGGAGAGTTAGATTGGATTTTGGCCGAGTTACCCCTGCAGAGCAGACAAGTCAGATTCTGACCGAGTGCACCCATGTAAATGGATTGGATCGGATTCTGACCGGGACGGTACAGGTATAAATTAAAGTAATTAGAGCAGATTGTATTGTACGTTAGTGCAAGTTGAATATTAACAATGTATTTCAACTGTCCCCCTTAGTGTATGCTCTCCCGCTTACACAATTATTGTTGAGATTCATAGAGTAGTGAATCAACTAAGCTCTGAAGTATGAGAGAACATGAGAGTTTTGATTATAACAAAGGGTGGATTCTGAGAATTGAAGCTGACCAAGGACACAAACTAGTCAAGAAGAAGATATGACTATCATGATGTGTAATAGGAGTAGTTTATAAGTTCTTATGAGATGTATTGTTTTGATTAGCTTATTTTGCATGTGTGTGCTTTGTGCATGAGTTAATCTTAATCTAAATTGACTCTAAGAGTGAGTATGATGATGATTTAAAATACTTGGAAAGATTTTTGAAGTATAAAATTGAGTTTTTGAAAACTAACTCAAAATAATCGATTATCATTAAGTGTAATCGATTATTCCAGCAACAGGTGAAAAAAGTCTTGCTATAATAATCGATTATCTGTGAAATAATCGATTATTCTAGGAAGCACTCTCTAGAATAATCGATTATCTTGCAAAATAATCGATTATTCTGTTCTTGAGTGATTTCCAGAAATCATGAAGAGAAAAATAATCGATTATCCTTTAAAATAATCGATTATCTGGTTCTGAAATTTTTATAAATAGCTTTCACACTTTGAAACTTCAAAGAGAGAAAAACTATATTGTGAAGTCTTTGTGACCTTCTTGGAGTGTTTTCTTTGTGAAACCAAGAAGAAAAACATTTTGTGAAATGTTTTGAAACAGATTATCATCATCACTATATTCTTGGGAGAGGAAGATTAAAATTTGCTTTTGGAATTCACAGTCTGATTTGTTCGGCTTCCAGGTGAATTCGTTCCTTTAATTCTTTGTGTAAAGTGTTAGGGAAATCTTGAGTAGGTGTCTCAAGTGGTAAGGAGTTCTTGTAGTGGGTTTCTACAAGAAGTGCTTTCTTGGGGCAAGAAAGTGGTTATCTTGAATGTAGGAGTATATGCATGTGTGGTATGCTTGTAAAACTTCTTCATTGAGATAGTGGAACAAATCTTGATCAGGTTATGATTGAGGACTGGATGTAGGTAACATGTGGAGTGGCTGAACCAGGATAAAATACTTGTGCATTCTTCTCTCCCACTTTTATCTTTTACATTGAGCAAAATCTTGGTTGAGTATTAAAATGGATGATCTTGATTAATATTTTTGTATGCATAACATTACTTTAAACTGAACCAAAGTGTTGCATATTAAGTGTTCTTAACATTGAACTTAATCAAGATTAATCAAGAAATCATATAGGACTCATTCCCATTGGCAAGTCTTTCAAGGAACTTCTTTGAGAATTCATATTAGAAAATTTTAAGTTGAAATAAAGATCCTTAGAAGTCTAAAAAAAATTTAAGTGTCATAGAATCCAATTCACCCCCCTCTTGGATTGAGCCATTCTTTTCTAACAATTATCCTTTAGGAGTGTTTTTGATTCTTTAATACGTATTGGATTACATATTAGATATTGATACATATTAGATTTTGATGCATATTTGATTAATTTCTTTTCTATTTCTCCCCCTTTGTAATCATCAAAACAAAATTGGAAGCAGATGAAAATACCAATTTAACAGTATAAATAGTAGGATACTTAAAAAAATGAGGTGTGAAAAAGGGATGTGTATTGAATAACATCAAGTGTGTACAAAAGGAATGTTCAAAAAGAAATACAAATTGTTTTTCTTTTCCTAACATGACTAATCCTGCACGAGTTGTTCTATCTTCCCTGAATATGATCATCAAGACGGAGGTGGATCTTTGGAAAGCTTGGATGCAATTAGATTAAACAAGTTGTTAAACTTGTTATCTAAGTCTGTTCTGAACTTGTTGAATTCTTCAACTGAGACATATTTCTGGCTCGGTTCAGAGGCAGATGGAAGAACCTCCAGAGGGGCAGACGCAGATATTGGTTTAGTAGGGATAGGCTCAGATTTTTGTGATCCAAACGGTGCCATTCTAGAAAGAATATCCAAAGGCATAGGCATACCTGGTTTCCATGAGGGAATGTGTTTGCACCAGTCGTAGACATGGGCTTTGAACCATGAGTTTGTCATAGCTTTCCATTCATCCTTGTATAAAGTCCCGATTGAAAAGTGTAGAATGAATGAAGTACTATTTGCTTAGAGCATTAAGTTCAGGTCCATGATGCCTTTGAAGAAAGGCTGCAGATGTGGTTGAGAAATGCATCATTCTACAGTGGGTCATCCAGCAATACCCACGCAGCATGAGCATCTTAGCCTTTTCATTGTCTGAGAGACCAGATGAGCTTGCCTCTTGCCCACTTTTATGCATGAAGTTCTTATAGAACTTTTCAGCGTCGTCTCCAGTATATGTTAGTGCCCTGGCAGAATCTTGTTGCCAATCCAAGTTCACTCCTTTATATTGACGAACCTCAACCTTTGATGGCACGGGCATTCGTCCCAAATGAAGTGCAAGTTCCTTCATTTTATTTTTGATCAATTGGAGGAAGACGTGGGCAGATACAGTCAGGATAAACATAAATTTGTGTTGCTTCTGGAGTGTATAAAGAGGGAGGTATGTACAATTGTGAGGGTGTATCTATACATAGGCGCAGATGACCAATTGCTGAAAGGTCCGACGCTGAGAGGGAGCGATAGTGACCTATATGTATAGGAAAAATTTTATTAGGAGAATTAAATAATTCTACCTTTGGTAGACGGGATGGAGGCTTTCTTGGTTGGGTGGAGGATGAGTTTATCTCTTTGGAGGGTGAGGAGGATGAGGATTATTGACGGAGAGGACGAATAAGTTTGGGAGTCCCTTGTTGTGGATTCCATGTGAATTTGGACTTGATTACTCCTCTTGGATAGATTTTCCTCTTGAAGGTTGGTGGAGGAAGAGCAGTTATGGTACTAGGCGAAAGAGCTAGATACGCCTCAGATGGAGACAAAGGTACGTCTGGGCAGTATAGTTTGCACTCGTACACTCCTTCCTCATACTCATATTCCGGCACGGGAAGAGCATTTGGGCATGTCGGGGTGGAGTCTTCAACTGTTTGACCGTGAGGGTCAGTGACAGTAAGTGCAGGAAAGTGCTTCAACAGAAAATACACAAATAGAGGATGTCTAGGCAAGTCTTCTACAGTCTAGAAGGAGGACGAAGAGGATGAGTGAGATTCTTGCTTGAGTCCAAAAGCAGTTGGACAAACAATAATGGATAATGGAGTTGGAGGAGGAGCCTGCTCTAGGTAATAGTACTCCGGTCCATATGTTGGCTTGTTGGATAGGATGGCTTCATACTTGTGAGTATTCCCTTGCGAATCGCGCAGAGGGTTCCTTGAGGCGTCCAGTATGATTGAGCCTTCCTCAAGCCAGGAGTACATTGGTTTGTAGTATCCCAGGGCATGCGAAGTGGGTGTTTGCAAAACATAGCGTCCAACCTAAGTGATGGGATAGCGGGAAAAAAGCACATTGATTGTTTTGTCAACGATGTATGGTTGTGGCTTTGAGCGCATACCGACTCTGTTCCTTTTCATGACGTCCTTGTCGGTGGTGCGATGGGCAGATTGAAGCAACTCCCTTTTTCCTTCAGGATTTGATGCACCAGGATAGATAAGTGAATATTCATATGTATTTGGAGGCATCCCTTCTGGAAGTAGTGGGTTAGTTGTTTCTTTGAGGGAGAATGATGAGGAAGAAAGGGACTATGGAGGCAAGACCCTATAATCGATCTTGATAGCCGGCTTCCTTCTTCTTAGGGCCAAGGTATTTACAGAAGAGGTTTGTAAAGAAATTATAATTAGAATTTTGATGAATGTATGAATGAATGAGATATAGAATCATTACTTACGAAGGAGGGATGTATAGTGATGAGGGAGGAAGAAACGTCCTTTTGAGTTGTTGTCTGAGCTGAAGGGACGGTGACTTCAGTTGCTGGTTCAGTAATGACCACCTTTTTAGCCATAGGTGGAGGAGAACATGCTTTTATTATTGTGGTTATTGAAGAACGATTTTTGAAGTTTCTCATGTGAACCCTTTTACTTTTTTTTAAACATTTATTTGTAAAGTTACAGTATATGTGTTGGGGTAGTAAGAGTGTCACACCAAAGGTGGCTGCACATGTGTACATTCAAATGAACCATAAATTACCTCTAAATGCAATTAAGAATCTAAAAGGAAGGGCTGCACATGGCTTAGTGCACATGGGTTGGCTCCTTGATCCGTGACTTTATATGCTTGAATCCTTCACTATTGTAAACACTTTTGATGAATGAGAATTTATGAATTTTGCTTCAGCCCAAATTCTCTCAAAGGTCACCGAAATCTCACTAACCCTAGTTCTAGGAAAACCTCCATTCCTAAACTTGAAAGTGAGCTTTCATTTGAATCTTTAGCTTGGATGCTTCCATCCTTAGCTTAGGGATTCTCCTACCATTTCAATCATCTTATTCCATCATTTAAACCGTGGCAAGCTCAAGGGAAAGGTCTTCACATTCGGAGAAGGTCTAAAGGAGCAAGCATCAATCACTTGTTCCTCACCAACTCCATCACGTTTGTATGGGACGCCCTATTTTTATTAAACCCAGTCATGTTTGGATTCTTGATTGTTCCTTTGTTATCCTTTCCATGCTATTATTGAGTAACATCTTTGTGGTAAATACATTTTGTTTGTTAAGGGTTGATGGATGAGGCCTAGAGTGAATATTTAAAGGGAGAAGAGAAACAAAAGAGTGCTATGGCATTTAAAATAGTACTTTCAATTTACACGTGCCCCTTTAACAAATCTCGAAGGCCCGGCCATGCCCCGAGTTCGTGATTCATACACAAAGAGATAGACGGAGGTTGCCCCCTAGAGAGTCATGGATGATTTGATAATTTCAAAACTGCTTGCTTGGACGTCAGTGTTTTGAACTTTGAGTGAAACCTTTATGAATTCTTGCTTTCGAAGGGAATACTCGAGCCACCTTTCGGTTTCAACTTAGACATTCTTACTTTTATATATCCCTAACTTTTGCATAGGACGTATCCTATCGGGATTTTGATTCCTTTACCCTAATTTTTGCCTAGGACGCCCTTTATGGGTTTTCGTCCTAGCGGGTTTTTGTCATTCAATGCCTTTATTCTTCAATTGGATTTTGTTATAATTCCCTAGAAGCAAGGATTCATTCATTCTTGATCATTCCTCCTATCCCAACAGTTGTCATTTCTGTATGGGGAACTCTCGGTGTTTGAATCGTCAACTTGGGCGTGTTATGCCCCCCAGTCTTCTTGCACAATTACTAGTTTTTAAGTTCTTCCAATTTGATGTATCGAGTTTGCACTTGATTACCAGTGATCTCATTATTTGATTAACACGCACAGGTTAAGTGTCCCTTTTTATTCTTATTTATTATTTACAAGGAAGGCATATTATCTATATGAGGTGCAAAATAGGATGCAAAGATGATTGAGAAATTCAACAAATATCATTCTCATTGATTTGTTTGTTTAGAGAACATTCTTTGTACAAGATCTTTCGGTGCACTTTGATGATGTTGTTGTAGGCTACAGAAGCTCATGCTTGAATCATGTCCCTATAGACATGCTTGCTCGTTTGTTGATTTGCAATTAGTCTTCGTTTCTTCTCATATTCTCTTCTTGTTATTCCCATCCGAAGTAACCGTCAATAGGATCTTCGGGTTCCCCACTATTTTGGTGATTGCCAAAATTTTCATCTTTATTAACGAGGTTGATGAGTCAGAGAAGAAAGATGCGGTTTGGAGTAATTTGATAATGAATTGGAGGTGTATGGGTGCTTATTATCAATTTTTTCAAACTCTCTAAGTTCATGATTTCTCGTTCATCAGCGAAGTTTTCTTTAGTTTCCTAAACTATGTTCTTTTGAAGCAAATTCTTTTTCTCTCTTTTTTTGTTTTTTTTTTTTGCTTCAATTTCCTTTTTTTTCGCGTGCCTCCTTTTCGAAATTTCAAATAATCTCCTATTTGAATTGAGGAATGACATCTTTCTAGGTTGGAAGAAGTCTGAGAAGATGTAAACTTTGCCTTCTGTTGAAAGGATGACGAGAGTTCAAAGTCTAGTAGGCCTCCTTAGTATAAGGGCACACAATTCTTGTACTTTAGAATGTTCTCCTTTCTCAAAAATCTTTGCATACTATGTGTCTTCCATTTCTAATGAATGTATATGCTAAACTAAAAGATGCATGATATTTGTTTTCTACCTAAATTTTATCATTTTTTTTACTAAGGTTATGATGCATGATTTTTGCTATATATTTTTTTGTCTTTTTTTTTTTGAAACAAACTATCCTATATGATGCTTTAGAGTTAGGGTATACAGAAGAGTGTTAGTTTTTTTTATTGATATCTGTTTATTTGTCTATAATTCCTCTCTATTTGAAATGAACAAAAAGAGAACACAACAAATGCAACACACATATGCTCAAACAAATGTACACCGCAGACAGTCGCATTCAAATCCTTGGTCTGTGGTCCCTACAAGAAAAGTGCATTGTATAGGACGATTCTAATCTCACCGGTTTTAAGGCCCCCAAGGTGCCCCTATTATAGGGACCCAGTATCTCTGTCGCCGTCACCTGGCAAACTCTAAGGTCTGTCGCAGTATTTCAGGTTAGAGTAACCGGTTATCACCTTGAGTGTGATTTTTGACAAGGCTCGCAGGCTCCAAGGCCAAACTTGGGTCGGTCGTACGTCAACCACCCCCTATGTTTAATACCCTTATGCCCCTAGGTGTAGGGGAACTGTTGTGTGCAAAGGTTTGTGTACAATTTTTATTCCAAACAAGTGCTGAATTTAAACAGGCAAACAGATATGAAAGCCAAACAAATAAAATAAACAAAATAAAGGGGAAAAATATTTAAATTATTATTTTTTATAATGCTAATTTCATCATTTATATGGGCCTGACCCTCTTAAAACTTCCCCAGTGGGGTTGCCATCTGTCGCAACCCAAAAATTTCCGATCTCGCGACCTATGGTTTAGACATCCTTTTAAAGATCTCATCAATTAGGGAATGCCCAGACACCAGACTAATCCCTAATTAATGGTTTTGAAAATAGGTTCATCGAGTCGCCACCAATGTTTTACTCAAAACATTTGAAAAAGAAAAGGTTTTTAAAAGGCCAATAATGGCCTTAATAACCAGAATCGGGTTCGGGGGTCGGTTACGTGTATGGAAGGTATTAAGCACCCCTACAATGCCCTTAATCGGTACCCTATGATGAAGTTAGCATTATAAACAATAATAATATAAATATTAAATCCCCTTTTATTAATAACTATTTACATGCTTGAAATTTAAATTATACAATTGACCCTAAAATGTCTACATGATTGCTTTTATTATAACAATGTTTATCAAAGATAAGAAATAAAAGGGAGAGAAGAAGATTGACTGAAATACCTCTTGAACGACCTCTATTGAATCTTCAAATATGGAGATTTTAGGTGCTTTGTGGCAACCTTTCACACTACAATAAGCCTCACAAAACTCAAGAAATACAATAGGAGAGAAAGAGAAAAATTTCGAGCTCTAAGGAGTTTTGGACGAAATTTGGGAGTCCTGAGAACTGTGTCCGAGCTGTCTATTTATAAGCATCAGAAGGGTGCCAGAATGGCCCGTTCCAAAATTGGAACGGCTCATTCTGGATCTGGCCATTCTGTGTTAATTTTGTAACTAGAATGACATGTTCTGAAACTAGAACGGCCCGTTCCAGAGATAAGATTAACACGTAACTGACTATACTGGAACGGTCGTTCCAAACAAGGATTTTAAGGCCTTTTTAATAACTTGGAACGGCCCGTTCCAAACAAGGATTTTAAAGCCTTTTTAATAACTTGGAACAGCCCGTTCCAGTTTAGGAACGGTCCGTTCCAGTTTTGGGAATGGCCCGTTCCAATTACGGATTTAGCCCTTTTTTAGGAGCTTGGAACGGCCTGTTCCAGTTTAGGATCGGCCCGTTCCAAACTAGGGTTTTAGGCCCTTTTAGGAACTTGGAACAGCCCATTCCAAATTGGGAACGGCCCGTTCCGGGCTGCTAAAACCAGCTTATTTGGGATTTTAGGCCTTCTGATGTCATGTCTTGTTGTTTCCATGCTTTGGGAGTTTCTTTCCTTCGATAATGGAAGTCCATTTCCTTGTTTGTATGCCCTCGGACAAAATTGGGTGTCTACATCTATTAGGTGCTTTTTGGCTACCTTTCACACTATATAGATGCCTCACAGATCCCAAGAAATAAAAAAAAGAGAGAGAGGATTTTCGAGTTATAAGAAGTCTTAGAGGAATATTTTTCGGCCTCGAGAATAGTGCCCAAGTATACTATTTATAGACATCAGACCTGACTAGAACGGCCCGTTCTGGATCATTCATTTATGAGCTAAATTTGAATCTAGAATGGCCCGTTCTAAAAGCAAAACGGCCCGTTCTAGATTTGAATGTGTCCCATAACGAACTGCACTGGAACGACCTGTTCCAAACTAGGATTTTAGACCTTTTAGGTGGTTTGGAACGCCCATTTCCAGTTTGGGAATGGCCAGTTTTCAACTAGGGTTTAGGTCTTTTTAGTAACCTGGAACGACCCATTCCGACTTGGAAACGGCCCGTTCCGGTTTTGAAATAGCCCGTTTTGGGCTACTAAACCAACTTTTTTGGGCTTTAAGCTTCCTTGTTGTAATAGGGTATTGCCTCCCTACTTTGCGAGCTCCTCCTCTTCATAGTAGACGTCCATTTTATTGCTTTTGTGGGTCTGGATAAAATTGGTTATTCACAATTTTATATTTCTAATCTTTGAGTATTTCTCTTTACTATGTAATTTCTTTGTTTTTAATATTTAATATTTTTATACGCATTGAAATAATTGTGATTTTTTTTATCAATTTTTTATGCATGTTAAAATATTATTTATTATGTTTAACTAAATTAATATTTAATTATAATAAAATTATTTTTTAAGTTGACAAAAGTGAAGAGTAAATAAAAAAATTATAAAAATTTGAGATGCTTATAAGAACTATACATTGGAGCAAAACTTTAAAAATGTAATATAAGTTGTTTAGAAGTGATGTGGCATGGTGGCTCCCATTTAAAGTGAAATATTTTCTAGAATTTTATAGAACTTTCTAGAAATATTTAAGATTCTTAATATTAAACTTCCAACCTATTTAATCATTTGGTGATTAGGTATCTACTTTGGAGAGTTTTATAAAATTTTCTAGAACATCATAGAATTATTAAAGCATCTTACAAATAAATTATAATTCTAAGAAGCTAATATCATCATTAGAATTTTCACCATCTATGACATATAATTTGGTCTCTTAATCATCTCTTAATTATGTTAATTAATATTAATTTAATTAATTAGAATTTACTTATGTGTCATAATGTGATTGGTTTAGAGCTTCTTTTTAGGTGACTCTAACAAAATTAGAAAGCTAACATCCAAGGTTAATAATTCATATGAAGACCACAAAATCTCTTTATGATATCATCATGCTTGAGGACAAAATTCTCTCGAGAGTACTTGCACCTAACATGGCTAACGTCATGCCCAATGTGACATGATGCAACAATAACGTCAAATGACACCCAACACTATCCATTTGATGCTTGACACAGTACCAATTTGTGAAAAACTTGCAAAATGTGTGAAAATCAAATAGTATGAACCCTAAACTCCAAAATTCCAAATCAATCGGTAAAAATCACAATCAGATCCTAATACTGCTTTATTATATCATCAATTACCTAATTTCAACCTCAATTTCACATTTCATGTAATTAACATCAATTTTCAATTTACTTTATAAATCAAGAATTTCTTTTAGGAACTACAGGCACTCACTGATTCTCAAACAATTCAAATTACACATAATTAACTATATATATAATTCAAACATCACATATAATACACATAAGAAGAATATAAAACACAAATTCATGAAATATAAGACAAAATTGGGATTTGATGGAAGGAACTTGAAGAAGATTGATTTTCATCCAAGTCCAATCCGTCCAAGACCTTTTCACTCTTGAGGAGACTTTCTTTTGATGCTTGAAGACACCTTGAAGAAACTCCAATGGTGAAGGAAGCAATGAAGGAGGTTCGGCCACTTCAAGAAGCTTGAAGAAGCTTGAAGAACCAAGGCCAAAGGTTGAAGAACCTTTGAGGGAAAACCTAGAGAGAGAGTTCTCTACGATTTTGGGACTCTTGATTGAGAGAGAATTTCTAAATTCTTATTCTCATAAATGTCAAAAGTGATTACAAGAGTAGAAATTACAAATATATAGAGATAGGTAGCTTAAAGAGCAAGCTAACCTTAACCATGGTTCACTAGTAACCATGGTAAGGTTAGTTGACCTTCTAGGTGAGTTTAGAAACTTGTGGAGCAAGCTTCTCACTTAGCTTGCTTGGGAAGCAAGCTAAGGAGAAGCTTGTAGCACAAGCTTCTCAACTCCTTGAGAAGTAGAAAAGCAATTTCGGCCAAAGGAGGAGCTAGGCAAGGTGGGCGGCCATGTGTCATTTTGCTCACTTTGATTATTTCAAAAATGTTTGATTTGGTTTAGTTAGGTTCATCTAATGATAATGAAACCTAGCTAAATCAAATCTATGAAAAATTAGGAGCAAAATGAATCCAATATGTAAAATTTTGCCTAGGCCTAATTCTGGCCCAATTACTAGTCACACCCTCAAGCATTGCTAAATGTCACCCCTCTTTTCCTACTGAAAAATAGAAAATGAGTGTATCAACAAAGGCGGTTAAATGGAGTCAAACTCTCCAAGTAACCCACCTTAGAATCAATATACAATGACTAAAAAAAGAAACTAAAGTGCCTCACAAATACAAAGGCAAAAATAAGCCTATACAAGAGAACTATGTACAAGATATTTACAACTAGAACTATGCCTTCTCCTCATGATAGAGTAGTCCAAATTGAAGAGTACCTTGGGCTTAGAAAGCCCACTAGTCTTCAAGGTGTCCACTGGTCTTCAAGGTGGCCATAGCTCTAGTGATTGGGCCCTTGACCCATGGTCCATCATCTCATTCCTCTTGGTTCCTTCAATGTATCACCTCTTGGATTCCTTGACCTTGGCCATAGTCTATCAGGATTCCTCCCATATAACATGTAAGAACAAATAAGAGATTGAAAGTCAATCTCACTACCCAACATATATTTCATATCTAGAACGAGACTACTCATTGCTCCTTACACTGATGAGTGTTAGAAGATGGACGTAGATCTTCGGGATGTTCACGAGTGGTCTCTACGTTTCCCCATTCTATATAGCACGAAGCGTAAAAATAAAGCAATGAGAAATGTGAAAATAAGAAACTGACATGACTCCTATTTTAAAAACTTCCCCCTTGAGTAAAAACATTTAACCTTAATTCTTTTTTCCTTTCCCTCAAATATTATAACATAAATAAATTCTAATAGATCAAATAAATATATTTCTCCCAACCCAATTATAAATGAAATAAAATGTATAAACAATTATATAAAGCACATATTTTTTAAAATATATTTAATTACATAAATAATTAAAATATATATTTTCTCCAAATACTTTCTATAACAAAATAACTTCACAAATCTTCTTTATTAATAAAAGCACATTTTTTGTCTAAATAATTATTATAACAAAATATCATAAAAGTATAAATTTCTCTAATATATATTATACAAAATAATTTCACAAAGATTTATTAAAACACTCCTAATTATTAAAAACCTATAAAATATTTTCTAAAACTCGCTTAATTAAGTAAAATAATTATAAGAAAATAACCCAAATAAATATAAAAATAAACAATAATTAAAAAATTTTGTTAGTAGAAAATTCAAGGTGTTATATTATTAGTGATCTGAGGGACTGTCGGAAGTTGAAAAATTTTGATCTTGCCCACAGATAGTTTTGACTTCCATTTGAAAATCTCATCAGCTAAGGAATTCCCGAAGTTCAAACTAATCCTTCATCAATGATTTTTGAAAAAGGTCCTTAGGAGTCACCACTGAAATTTTACTCAATAACTTCGAAAAAAGGAAAAAGGTTTTCAAAAATTAATAATGGCCTTCATAGTTAGACTTAGGTTCGGGGGTCGGTTACACATGAGAAAGGTATTGATGGAAAATACCTCTGGAGCAAACTTTATAGAAGAAGAATCTCAAATCTTGTTACAAAGAGAGAATTTTTGCTATAACTAGGTCTACTGAACAGTGTCTGTGGAAAAGCGTACCTCATACTCGCTTATACAGGCAATCAGGGGCATGAAACAGCCGTTCATTCCCAAGCTTGGAACGACCATTCTGGCCCATAAATTTACTCATAAAATGGCTCTTTGGAATGACCTATTATCAATTAAGGTTATAGGCCATTTTGTCAGTTGGGAACAGTCGTTCCGAGTTTGGGAACGGTCGTTCCAAGCTTGAAACTACGGTTTCAAGTTTCTTGGATCTTCTAGTGTCGTCCTGGTCCATTTATGTGCTCTATTGAGCCCTTGAGGGCTACTCGTGTCACCTAAGTGGCCCTTTGTCCTTAATAGTGATAGCCTGGATGAAATTTGGTATCTGCGGAGATTAAAACAAGATTTTTGAAAATTATAAGAAGTAAAAAAATAATTTTAAATTTGAGGGATCAAAAATAAATTTACCTTAATTTAAAGAACTAAATACATATTTAAGCCAATTAAATATATTTTTAATTCCTATATTTTTATCAATTTTTTTAGTCATTAAATAAATTTTATATGATTTTAATTCCTTTTTTCATGAAAAAAAAAGGCTAATGTCATGAACCAAAAAGTTAATGGAATGAAAATGTTTAAAGACTAAATAAATTCCACAAAAGATTAGCAACTAAAATTAAATGTTTTGACAAAGTCTGAAAAAGAAAACCAAGAAAATTTTAAAAACTAAAATCATATAAAATTCTCACTTTTATAAGTAATCTATTATCGTTTAATTTTGAAAGATGTAATAAATACTTATGAAAATGGGTGATTTACGTGGCATTTTTTTTAAAGAGCTTAATTTTTATATATCGATAGTATGATGATTTCTATATTATTAACTTTTTAAACTTTCATAAAATATTTTTTAAAAAATATTACAAAAAGCAATAATTTTATCATATATAATAATTTATAGACTAAATTATACTTTTGATCCTTCTATTTTTATTAATTCGTAATTCAGTTCCTTTAATTAATTTTAAAAAATATAAAATTTTGATTCTCTCAAAATTAATACCTATTAATCATTAAGTTTTAATATTTACACATACTTAAGTTATGTAACATTTAGTAACATGACATTTAAAAATAAAAAAAATTAAAAAAATTATATAAATGAATTAGTAAAATAAATATCAATTACTCATTAATTTTTAAAAAGGTTTAAATATATTTTTGATATCTCAAATTTAAAGTAAATTTATTTTTAGTTCCTTAAATTTAAAATTACTTTTTTTAGTCCTATAATTTTAAAAACATTGTTTTAATCCCTTAGATCATCATCAACATATCTAAAAGTGCTAGAGTGAAACAATTATGTAACATCTGTTGGATTTAATATAATTTTTTACTAATAAAGATATTAGTGGGTAGATTTCATAATACAATATTTAACCAATTTGTAACAAATTTTTTTTGACAATTATATGGACTAAAAAGATCAATTATAAATTTAAGAGATTCAAAACAAACTTATCTTAAAATTTGAGAGATTAAAAATAAATTTATCTTAAAATTTGAAAGACTAAAAATATATTTAATTCTTTTAAACATCGATTTCAGTTAACATTGGCTTTATTTCAAAGTAAATTATTAATTTATTCCTTAAAAATAAATTAACACTATAATTATTTTCATTAAAAGTAAAAGTTATTACTTTACTTTAACTCGAACTGATTTATAAATGTAGATTCAATTTTTTAAAAGTAGACAATATTTTTTTTTAATCTCAATTCAACTAAAAATATAAATATTTCTTTTATAGTCCCATTAATGAGAAGAAAATTAATTAAAACACACAATATATTTTATGCTAAAAAAATAGGGTATTTAAAGAAACCATTTGATATCCTAAATGTTCATTAAATATCCCCGAGATTATTTATTGGTGGAAATATTTTATTTGCTGACTATTCAAATCATAAATTTCTTTAATTGGCAAAAAAAAAAAAAAGAGTTTTATTAAATTTGAGTATCTGCTCCATTCACCAATATACCCTTAATTATAAGCCCTACCAACATTTGCATTAGGCTACGCCCAATGCTCCTGTTTGTTTCTAAAGTTCAACTAAAAAGAGAAAAAGAAAAACATAATATATTTTTATTTTGACAGACAACATTGCTAAACTCCACCATCTTATGTAATCCTATGTATTGGTTTGGTAGCAGCACTTCTGTAGCACTAGAAAAGCCTAGCCAAGAGTGAGCTCCAAATTCAGCTCGGCTCCACGAGTTCGGCTCGGCTTGTCCTGGCTCACCAACAAAGCCTCCACAGTTTGCTCACTCTTAGTCTTACCCTCCGATCCTCCTGGCTCGCGGCTCGGCGCAGCAACTCGCTGCTTCGGCTTCATCTCCTTGGCGCTCCTCTTGGCCTTGCCTTTTCCTTTCACCCTGTCCATGCCACCATCTCTCGCCACGTGGCGTATACCAAGGATTTGGGGAACATGATTGCTGCCACGTGTCCCTGTGATCTGCGAATTGGAAGCTTCCATGCCATTGATCACAGCATTAACTGCAGCTTCGCACTGGGCCCACTCTCCGGTCCAAAACAGGCCCATCGACCCATACGTCGGGTTCACAATTCTCCCGCATGCCTCGAACATTAGTGACTTGAACACCTCTGAAAATAAAATTCCCAAACTTTTGTCACTAATTTCATTCCAATATAAATGATAAATCTCATTTTGTTAATTCTTTTCAAAAATCATCTCATTTTTTTTTTCAGAATAAGACTAAATCAAGCAATTTTTTTTTTCTTGATATTAAATGTAAAAATAAAACGTGTATGGTGGTCTAGTTTTGGCTAAAAGCAAATTACTAGAGTCATTTTAATAATGGAGAAATTGAAATAATCAAAATTGGAAATGTAACCCTGATGGTTAAAGAAAATATATGCATGCATGTCCGTTGCAAACAGGGAAAATGTGTTAGTTAACTCAATTGTAAAATTTTGTAAGATGAAATAAAACCCGCGCTTGTTGGGCGAAAAAGGTAGCAAAGAGGAGAGGCATTTTCCAATGAGATACAAGTAGTGCTCCAGTGGAAAAAAAAAATCATGACACAAAATGTGATCTTTTCAATAACAAAAATAAAATAGTAATATTTGAAGTCTTGGAGGGGATCCAATTAGGAATTTCTAAAAGTGAAATAAAATGTTTATAAATTTGGAGAAAATTAATTAATCACCACGGCGATGGGGTTCTGGGGCAGCATTGATGAGGTTGAGCAAGCCAGCACGGCCATAGAATTTGGCAAGGAAGAGAGTGGCGTTGGATTGGCCTTCAGGAGAGTTGATCCACTCAAGGCATGGCCTTATGACACAGTTCTCAGGGCAACCCTTGCGGAGAATGCGGCACCCATAGCAACTCATTTTCATGGGGCTTGTGTGTGTTAGAACAGTCATAGTAGAGGAGTATTTATTAGCACAAACTAATCCACTAAAGTGAAATTAGTGGTAATGAAACGTTTGCTTGGTTACTCGTATAGTGGTTTTGTAAATGTAGTGGGTTTTTCTCTTTTCTTAATATTTGGTAGGTTGAAATGAGAGGCTGATTGATTTTCTTGGCAGTATTTAGGGCTTCATGACAGCCCTGCATGCAGATGTGAATTACAAGGGAACCGATGAAGGTTTTGTAATTTGTGGTAAGTTTAAGGGGTATAGATGAAAAATGTTGGACTAATTGGGTAAAATTTTTAAGAGAAAAAAAAAAAAGAGACTAAACAACATTTTCATACTTGAATATGGAAGATGCTATTATATTTGTCCTTGAAAAATACAAAATTGTAAAATAAATCTTCAAAGCAAATTAACAATCACATTAGTCTTACACTTAAAAAAATGTGTAACTAAAGTGATAACATTAATATATAATTAACTAGGAACTAATATGATAGTAAATATCTAAATCTTAAAGAACAATTTGATATTTTAGGAACTTTGTTGACGATTTCTTAGTTTCGTGAAATATAATAGCACCTTCTAAATTTAAATATTGAAGTGGGTGCTTACTTGAAAAAAAAAAATTGTTGGAACAATTCATTCAATGTGATTATTTTTTCTTAAGTATACTTTTGATTCTTATAGTTTCATGCCAATGTGCAATTTTGGACCCTTGAAACTTTTATTGTAAATTTGTTCACCATATAGTTTTTAAAATTAAGTAATTTTGATTCACTCATTAAGGTATTTATATTAAATAAAAAATGTTAATGTGTTTGTGAATGTAACTATCGGTTAGATACATAGGATAATAATAATATTGAAAATTTTAAAACATTGTTTTAAAATATATATATATATATATATATATATATATATATATATATTATAGTAAAAAATAATAAGTTTGTTAGGATAAGTTAAAAACGCTTTTGAAAATTTTTCTATTGAAAATAAAGAGTATTTTTAATATTTAAGCTCTCAAAGGTGCTTATAAGATTATATCCAAACTGTTGGGGACTGGGGTTACCACACACATACACATGTCTCCACATTGGTAAGATATTATCCGCTTTGGGCCCAAGCCCTCATAGTTTTGCTTTTAAACATCACCTAAAAGGTCTCTCAACCAATAGAGACAATTGTGTGTATATAAACTCATGTTCATCATCTTGTTTGAACGATGTGGGACTTTTCTTGCATCTCAACACAAACAAACTCAATGTTGTTCTTTAAATGGAAGCTAATATGATAAAATAACTAATAAACAATGTCATTTGTGGGCATACTAGTACATTTTGCTTAATTTTAGATTACATGTAAATGGGTGGACAAATATTGCTTAATTTTGTAAACTAAAAGCACCAAATTTACAACATAACAATTTTTTTGAGGACCAAATTGCACAATCGAAAAACTAAAGGACAAAAAATGGATTGAAGCCTTGTATTTCTCAAAAACTCCAACATGTTCAAACATCCAAGTGAACACTTAACATTTTTCTCTATCTAGCTCTATCTTGTTATTATATCACATTACCATTCATATCAATTACTTATCTATCTTATTGGAGATCCTAGACTATTTTGGAATAAGACTATAATAGTGTATATAAGTTGAGAATAATCCCCATCTTACAAGTCATTTTGTAAGGTTAAATTAACCTTTTAACCCACATTTTTAAGATGGTATAAGAGTATATCAGAGTCTATCCTAATAATTCTTGTTGTTGGACTTATTAGATCACTAACTATCGGCCAAACTATCCACAAATGCCTATATCCTAGTGATTATTAATTGCTAATGGACTTATTAAGCTACTCGCTATTGGACCACCGTAAGAGCACCCGCAGATGTCTAATTTGACAAATTTTACACTCGAAATGTTCAATTCTCAACATGAGAAAAATGTGTTGAAGATCTTACATTATCTCAAAATAAGGCCATTCAAACTTTCTGTCCAAGATATTCAATTCTAAGTATAAAGGGATGTGTTAGAGATCACACATCATTTATAAATAAAGTTACAATAATCTATATCAGTGACAAACAATCTAAACCTTACAAGCTAATTTTATGGAATTAATTTAGACTTTTAACTCACTTTCTAAGTTATCCTTACTTTTTATCTTTCTCAAAGCTTCTAGATGTGTAAAAGTCTTTTTCCATGCGTTTCAATTGTGTCGCATTCATATGTCGTTTAACACATAAGGCACTGGAGGGTAAAACCGCGTGCTAATTGACGCAGAGGAACATAAGCTTGTGTTGTCATAAAAAACATTGGAGTTTCTTAAAATAAGGAGCCACATTTCCTAAAAGTGTACATTTTATTATTATTATTATTATTATTATTATTATTATTATTATTATTTCCTTTTACTTGCAATGTGGAAAGACTAATCTATGGGACTATTTGCATGCACCGGTGGGAATTTACACACCCATTGTTTTCAAGGGGCTTCATTAATATACGATGGAGTATTTTTTTGGGGGATTTTACTTGACAATTATGACATTGATTAGAGTATATCCTGCTTAGTTGGATTTCATGTCCTTTTGTTACCTCTAGTTCCCTATGATCCCCTTTTGACTAGTTAACATATTTGCCTCTGCACAAAATTAAACTTTCATGTAAAAAACTTGGGACATTAATCTTTCAGCCAGTTTAATGTAGAATCATATTTTGGATATTTTTGCTACAAGCTGGGATATGTCAGTGCGGTTAGTTTGTCTTTCGGTTTTGAATACATATGTTTTCTATTCCTAGTTCTCTTTCCCCTCCTTTGATGGTATAGGAACATTTAATAATTAAGTTATCATGTCCGGGTCCATTTTGCTAGGCTCAATAAAGAGTCATGGAGAGGAATCTTTTAGTTATTGGTCAATGGGTATTTAACACTATCTAATAAATGTTTTTAATTTTATTAAAATATAAATAATAAAAATTTAATATTTTAATCAATACTTTACATTAATATAATACTTTAAAGAAAATTGTCATAAATTGCTTTTGGAAAAATAGTTATTTGTATGTTCTTCAATTAATACATTAATTAATCTATTCTTTTATTTGAAGTACTATAAAGTTAAATAAATAAAGGTTTAAAAAATAAGGAAAAGAAGAAAATATTTATACTTTTATTGGAAAATAAAAATACTATTGACAAAAAAAAGTTCTTCGACATTAATTTTGAACCTTAATTTATCTATATAATACAACAAAAGTAACTTTTGACAATATTTAAAAAATATTATTTAATTATATATCAGTGTTGCTAATTTATTTTTTTAATATATTATTAAATATATAGATTATGTTGTTAAAGACTTTAAAAATTTTATACATGCACTACAAGAAAACACTGAAAAAGTAGCGGAAAATAAGCGTCGACTAGGAATGTCAACGAACGGGTCGGGTACAGGCTTCATGATACCCGTCCCTGTCCCCGCGAGTCAAACCCATCCCCTTCCCTATACCTATACCTGTCGGGTATATAATTTCCATCCCCATTTCCGTCCACGTCGGGTATCAGGTATATCCGTACCCGTACCTGTCAATTTTTTTATTTTTTATTTTTTGAAAGAAAAATACAATATTTTTGAATTATTTTTTTATTATATTAAAAATATAATTAGGTTATTTCTCTATCTCATTATAATAAATAATCACACATAATAAAATATTAAAATTCTTTAACATAATTAAATTGAAAGTGGGTATTAAATTAATAATGGAAACAGGGACGGGTACGGGTACGGGTACGGAGCGGGTAAGTACATACCCGATTTAATATATCGGGTTTTACCCGTAACCATACCTGTACCCGGTCAAACCGGGTATTCCTCGTCAAAGTCGGGACGGGTTCAGGTATTACCTACGGGTACGAGTATATTTGTCATCCCTAGCGTCGACTAATAGTTGACGCAAATACTGTCGGAAAAGCTGACGCTATTTTAAGATGTAGCGCTAGTTTTTTTGACGCTAAATTTAAATTAAGTTTAGTGTAAGAAAAGTCTACGCTATTCTTAAAGAATAGCGTTAACTTTTCTGACACTAATTTAATTTAAATTAGTGTCGAAAAAAGCCGATACAATATCTAAAGAATAGCGTCGGCTTTTCCAACACTAAACTCAATTTAAATTTAGTGTCAAAAAAGCTGATGCTACATCTTAAAATAGCGTCGACTTTTCCGACAGTATACGTGCTTTGAGAGAGATAAAGATAATTTTTTCAATCTTATATACGCATAATGTGTTGTGGTGCACTTGGTTATATCAAGTTCACTTAAGACCTCAAGGTTCCAAGATCGAGTCTCGAGAATGTTAAAAATATGAAGAATAAATGATAAGCTGGAAAAATAAGATAAAGAAAAAAATAAAATAAATTGTGTTGATGTAGTGTCGGCTTAATCGAAAATAAAAAATTAAAATAAATAAATTTGTTACCGATGGCTTAGTAGACACAAAAAAAATTGTGTGAACTTATTTAGTATCAGCTAAAAATCGACGAACGACCGACAATATTATGTCAATTTTTATTATTTAGAGTCGGCCAAAAGCCGACTCTAAAGTAAAACATTTTTGTAGTGATGAATGACAACATTTAAAAAAAATGTTACTAAAGTGGTATATAATAACATTTCAATTATGTTGTTAACTTATTGTAAACTTTATAAAATGATAATTAATTTTAATATACATTGGTGTGACCACTTATATTTTATGACACTTGTAAGTTCTTTAAGGTTGATTAGTTTTATGTTAGTCACTACAAAATTTAGATCAAATATTGAAGTTTGTCTTAAGTATTACTCTATGATTATATATATATATATATAATATAATATAATATAATATAAGTCATTCTTTTATTCAATGTGAGACTTTTATTTCAAAAAAAAATTAGAAATCAGAGAAGTATGCTCTTTATTTATCATTCTTTTACTTGATAAGGAATTTTAATTTTGAGCAATAATTAAAAAATAATATTGAAATAAAAAAAAATTACTCTATCTATAACAATATTTTCTAAAACAAACTATTGTAATAACATATAAACTAAATGTATAGTAACATTTTAATAAATATAAGTAGGTAAATATTGATAAAGTAAATAAATGGAATAGCTAATTAATTAAACTTCATAATTGCATGATTCATACTATTTTCAATAAAATTCTTATTTAACTTGTCATAAAGTGGATATAAATTTTTTACATTGATAATAGGCCATCATGCACCAAATAAGATTGATAATTAAGCAAAACATCACATATAACAAAGTACTAAAAGTCATGCATAAGGATTGACAAATATTCTCGTATGCCTAAAGGCATTTGTTAACACTAAAATAAATAGTTGTCCGTGATTTTATTCATTTCTGCATGGTTATAATGTGAGCTCAATGAATGTGGGGAGCCAAATTTGGTTAAGGCCTATAATATGTTGAGGACTTAAACGAGGGAACCAATGGTAAAAAGAGCATCGAAAAGATTATGGATTGTTGGAACTCGAAAAATTTTGATCTTATCCACAGATGGTTGGGACTTCTATTTTGAAAATTTCATTGGTTAGGGAATCTCCGGACACCAAACTAATCCCTAAATAACGGTTTTTGAAAAAGTTCGAAGGAGTTGCTACCGATATTTTACTCAAAATATTGGAAAAAGAAAAGATTTTGAAATTATAATAAAGGTCTCATAGCTGGAATTGGGTTCGGGAGTTGGTTACGTGTATGAAAGGTGTTAGGCACCCTACACCATCCTAAATCGGTACTCTATGATGATATTAGCATAATAATAAATAATATTTTAAATATCTTTTCCCTTTTTATTTAATATTATTTACATGACAAAAAATACTTATTATCTACATGATTATTTATTAGAATATAAGGATTATAAATAAAATAATAAATAAATAAAGAAAATAATAAATAAAATAAATAAAAATAATAAATAAGAGAGAAGAATTTAGAATCTCAGAAGTAAGCCTTTTATAAGGGAATCTTTCCAAATGCGTGCGGGGCACGTTTTCACAGCCCTTCACTCTACAAAAATATCACTATCACTAAGATATTTATATAAAGAGGGGGGCATGCTATGCAGCTTATGGTTACCCTAATCCCTTGTCCAGAGGGTTTCTTATATAGCCAACTAGGGGGAAAAAGCATAAGAGAGAAATCTGATGTGGGACTAATTTTTATAAAAATACAATCTTTTTTTAGGCACCATGCAAGACCTCTAGAGAACTCGTTAACCGTTGGATCGTGCTGGTTTTTTTATGGTATCCTCACAAAGTATTGATCTTCAATTTCAATAGTTGGATCGTTGAAATTATATCTGTAGTGATAGATACTATCATAGCAAAAATGTTTTCTGGTATAAGACTCCTGTTTTCCAGGTGCAATGCGAGGCCTCTAGACAATTCATTAACCGTTGGATCATGCTGAAAATTTAATGATATCTTCTTAATATTATTAAGTCAGACGAAGCACATTCGCAATTCCCACCGAGATTTTGAATATGACAAATATAATACATATTGTTATTCCTAACGTGTGCATTAGTTTTTCAAATGAATAACAATAAGTTCAGGCAAAAATGAAGGACGAAGTATGATCAAGCATAATCGAATTGAACAAGACATCAGATGATAGCAAAGCTAGTATCAAGACTAAGGTTGATCCAGACCTAAATCAAATACAAGATAAGACGAATCTATCAACTGAAGCTTGAGGGATCAGACGCAAGACCAAAACTAGCATCATATGAGACTAAGTCAAGAACGGGACGAAAGTTAGCTAAACATCAACATAGACTCGCAACTGATCAGATGAAGCCTAACCAACAAGCAGACGGAGTCATCACTCTCAAGACCAGACGAAGAATCATATATCCAGACGCAGTTGGAAAGTAATGAAGCGCGTCTGAAGTCCACTAATCACATTGAGTGAAATCATATAAGAAACACAAAAGGATATCAAACGTGAATACAGAAAGAAGAAAAATAGGCAAGCATGGATTCACAAGTCAAAGCTGCGTGAGTCAGAGAAAGGACACCTATTTTTCAAAAAAAGACAACACCTCAGCAGCTAAACTGATGAGAAAAGTACAAATATGCCTAGATCATGATTGAAGTCAGACATTGAAGTAATCAACTACACAGAAGGACTTCACAAATACAAGTAAACGTTTAATGCAAGATCAAATGCATTAAATGAAAAGATTTACATAGCCATGAACAAGCCTCCATCTGCAACGACATGAAGCTACGCTCTAACAGGAAAATTTGAATTCAAACAACGGGTAGATTTATCAAATGGTTATATATCAAGGCAAAGAAGAAGAAGAAAGAGAGAACAGAGAAGTAGAGAAAACATGCAATAAGAAAAAGAAAACGAAAGAGCATAAGCTACATTTTTTCTCAAAGCATTTCCTATATATCTGTGTAAAAACTAAGATAACTTATCTTAGTAAGTGTTGCTAATAGTCTATCCTCTCTACGAGAGTAAACACAACACTCAGACACTTATTCTTGTAAAACTAAGGTTACAAACCTTCGTGAGTGTAGAAACTATCCTATCCTCTCTATGAGAGTTGCAAACACACTCAATACCCTCATTTGCTGTAAAGCCTGAAGAGGCTAGTAGAAAGAATACTTGTGAACCAGAAGTGGTTTGAGAATACTAGTGCTAGTGAGTGAAGCTAGCAGGCCAGAAGTGGTCAAGAATACTTGGAGAACCAGAAGTGGTTAAGAATACTAGCGTCGACAAGTGAGGTTGACGAGCTAGAAGTGGTTGAGAATACTTGTAATCCTTTGTGATTAGTGGAACCCTTCAGTTGAAGGAGATTGGACGTAGCTCAGATTGAGTGAACCAATATAAAAATCTGTGCATACCTCTTTCTATTTTTCAAACACTACTTGTCTAAAAACTTCGTCTTTCATCTACTTTCATTTCAACAAACTGTTAGAGGAAAACACACTTGTCCACCATTTTCAAAGAAACATTTTTAATTGGACGATAAAATCTTTCAGATGGAAAACTAATTTACTCAACTTGTTTCTTGAAGTAGAAGATCAGTTCTATCGGACGCAAAAAGCCTTATAGTCAGACTAGCCTGCACAAGTTTTCAACAGAACTTGAATATCCTTTTTATTAAAAGTAAAAGGAGCATCTTTACAAAACGATTTTGAAAAATCTTCCTTCAAACAGACACAGACATTCAAGCCCCCTCATTCTGTGTGTATTTCCGCTAACTTCAAATACATTGATCTTTAACTTCAATATTTGAATTGTAAAAATTAGATCTATAACGAAAGATATTATCAGAACAAAAATGATGCCCAATGTATTTAAGGAGAACCAAGGAGCCAAAGGTCTAGGGAGAAACTTGAAGAGGAATCAACTCCAATCCGGTTTCTCAACAAGTTTTCCATCAATGGTGCTTGTTAGGTCTTTATTGATAAGTTTTATTTTGAAAGCAACTCCTGGCTTTGGTGAGGGAGTCATTCCCGATCTCGACATCTGCTTGTACCATCCTTGATTCAGTTGAAGAGTATAGCTTGATCAAAGACAGAATAAAGCATGGTGACTTCTTCGTGCTTCTAGGCTCGCTTATTCTTCCTTTACAATGGAAAAATCAAGTAGAAGTGCTAGATGGTCTTCTCCATGCTTCCTCCAAGTCCATGCAAATTCCTTTGAGGTTCCAAGAGATGATGAACAGTTCTAGATGCATGAAGATGCAACTGAAACCGTGATGGATTTGTCTCCCTAAAGAAAGAGCAAGAAGCACCAAAGCACAAAGGAAGGATTCCTTTGTGAAGGAGCTTAAGGAGGGAGAATATCCCTTCAAATTCTAGAGACTCTTTGAGCGAAATTTCTGAATAGAAATCATATATCATCAAAAAGTAGTAAGCTACAAGGAGTCTTGATATATATAGGAGTGGAAAAGCTTGTGGGAGAAGCTAGGTTAACTAGAGTTTAAAGTAGACCATGGTATGATCACTTTAAACTCTTGATGGAACTACTTGGAGATGGTTAATATTTCTTCAAGTTGAACCAAATAAATCCCTTCTTCTCTGGAGGTTCTTCATGGCAAGGTAAGAATGAAGGAGTTTCAAGCTTCATAAAGCTTGAAGAAGCAACAATGGTGGTTTGGTTTCTCTAGAAGGAGAGAAACTTGAGGAACCAAGCACAAAGGAGAAGTTCCTTTGTGAAGCTTCTAGGAGAAGGAGATTCTCCACGAAATTAAGACTCTTGAATTGAGAGAGAATTCTGAATTCTATTTCTCAAAATATGTCAAAAGTGATTACAAGAGTAGAAATTACATATATATAGAGGTAGGTAGCCTAAGGAGCAAGCTAACCTTAACCATGGTTCACTAGGAACCATGGTAAGGTTAGTTGACCCTCCAAGTGAGTTTAGAAACTTGTGGAGCAAGCTTCTCACTTATCTTGATTGGGAAGCAAGCTAATGAGAAGCTTGTAGCACAAGCTTCTCAACTCCTTGAGAAGTAGAGAAGCAATTTCGGCCAAAGGAGGAGCTAAGCAAGATGGGCGGCTATGTGTCATTTTTCTCACTTTGATTATGTCAAAAATGTTTTATTTGGTTTAGTTAGGTTCATCCAATGATGATGAAACCTAGCTAAATCAAATCTATGAAAAATTAGGAGCAAAATGAGTCCAATATGTAAAATTTTGCCTAGGCCCAATTCTGGCCCAAATACTAGTCATACCCTCAAGCATTGTTAAATGCCACCCCTCTTTTCCTACTGAAAAAATAGAAAATGAGTGTATCAACAAAGGAGGTTAAATGGAGTCAAACTCTCCAAGTAACCCACTCTAGAATCAATATACAATGAATAATAAAATAACATAAAGTGCCTCACAAATACAAAGGCAAAAATAACCCTATACAAGAGAACTATGTACAAGATATTTACAACTAGAACTATGCCTTCTCTTCATGATAGAGTGGTCCAAATTGAAGAGTACCTTGGGATTTAGAAAGCCCACTGATCTTCAAGGTGTCCACTGGTCTTCCAGGTGGCCATAGTTCAAGTGATTGGGCCCTTGGCCCATGGTCCATCATCCCATTCCTCTTGGTTCCTTCAATGTATCACCTCTTGGATTCCTTGGCCTTGGCCATAGTCTATCAACTCTAGCCGCCCAAAATTTGAATTTGAAATTCAAATTTTGGGTGCCTTGGCCGGTCACGCACAACCTTCACACACTCACACGGATTAGATGTCCAATGGAATGCGATTTAGGTTGCATTTCATTTGGATTTGAGGCATGTGGACGACACCAAGGTGTGACCTTCCATGCATGCTTCAACTTCAAATGAAATTTATTCCTAATTAAATTCTAAAGCACATTTAATCTCTTCTACCCTAAATGGTCCTAAACTACATGACCTAAAAAACAAGGTCAAAATTAAATTAGACCATAATTCCTAAAATAAAAAGATAAAGAAAATGAGACCAATATTGACTATGTAAAGCCTATGGTCAAAAATGCCCAAAATACAAGGCAAAATGAATACAAAGACTTAAACCTATCCTATATACAATGTAGCCTCAAAATGTGGTGGTCCAAGAGAAGAGTAGCTTGGGCTTAGAAAGCCCACTATCCTCTAAGCTAGCCCATTCCTTGTGAATGCTCTTGGCCATAACTCTAGTAATTGGACCTTTGGCCCATGGTCTTCCATCATCCCCTCCCTCTTGAAAGGGGTTTGTCCTCAAATCTGTAGAATCGTCCTCTTCATCCAATACATACAAAAGGAATAAGATCACTAACATTAAATATAGTACTTACTCCATACTCATTTGGAAGATCTAGCCTATATACATTATCATTTACTCTTTGGAAGACCTGGAAAGGACCATCTCCCCTAGGATTGAGTTTAGACTTCCTTTGAGAAGGAACCTTTCCTTCCTCGAATGAAGCCAAACCCAATCACCCTCCTAAAAAATGAGGGCTTTCTTACCTTTGCTTCTTTCTAAGGCATATATCTCATTTTGTTGTTGAATATGGTCCCTAACCCTCTCATGTAATTTCTTCACAAAATCAGCTTTAGATACCCATTCTTTATGGAAATAATGATGAGAATCAGGTAGCGGTACTAAGTCTAAAGGTGTAAGAGGGTTAAAACCATAAACAACTTCAAAAGAAGAGATTTTGGTAGTTTATGGACTACCTTGTTATAAGCAAATTCAATGTGGGGCAAATTGATGGAAGGTGGCTTCGTTCCATGCACGCCCTTGATCTTGGTTCAACAAGGAGACTCCAAAGAAGATGGAAAGATGGTGGTGATGTTGGCGGAAGCACAAAGTGAGGATGGTTTGCTCAAGGTTGTTTCATCCAAGTGTAGGATGAAACCTATTTAGGGTTTTGCTCTCTTAGGGTGGAGATGGGAGGAGGTTAGCCAAAGGCAACCTAGAAACTAAGGGAGAGTTGGTGTTTAGGGTGGTGGTGGTCACGCTCAAAGGGGAGGAAGGTGTTTGGTGGGGTGTTGCTCCTTTTGGCTAGCTCACTTCACTAAGGTAGGTGAAGGCCAACCAAGGAAGGCCAAGCTCAACTCACTCATGGTGGTTTAGGGAGGAGGAGAAGGGAGGGGCCGTGGAGTACCTAGAGACTATGGAAGAGAAGTTGAGGCAAAAAAATGCACACTCAAATTCAATATATCCAAAGTATGTACAAGGTGATAGGCTAGGGTATAAATAGGAGTGCTAGCATCTAGGGTTTCATTTGGTGTTGCATTGGCCGAAATTCATCAAGCCAAATGCATACTAAATGAGATGCAAATTAACCCTAGATGCTACTTGGTGGCCAAGTTTGGCATCTAAGGGTTTAGGTTGGCTACAACAAGGTGCATGATAAGTCTATGCACCTTGGCCCTCCAATTGGGCCTAAGCCTACCTAACACCAAAAATGTCCAAACAATTCCACTAAGTGTGCGCCACCCTCCTAATGGACACGCCTAGCCCATTTTGAAATTAACCTAAGCATCTAAACACCCCAAAATACAAGGGCAAAATGGGAAATACAAAGAAATAAACCCTAGGACTAAAATACCCCAAAATACAAGGGTAAAATTGGAATAAACCAAATAAATCCTACACTACTCAAAATTAGTCATAGCATTGGACCATGTGATGGGTTTCACATGAAGTACCATGGATGGTCCTCCATCATACCCTCCTTCTTGAGAAGGATTTGACCACAAATCTTCAAGTTCTTCCATTCCATTGATCCTTCAAAAGAAGTGAAACCACAATTAGGGGAGTAAAATATTAAAACTTAACTATGCAATCCTTAAGTACATAATTTGTTGAATGAAGGTGCTTAGGGCAAAAGGAAAGAGCCAAAGAGGCATCACCATTTAAAATTTATTGACCCATGCAATTCATTCACCAAATCATCTAACTTAGGATTGGGTGCCTTTTATTCAATGATGGCTTTTAAAAAAAAGGTGCTCATCCTCCATTGCCATCTTTCTTTGGCACCAAAGAAAAGAGGATGGCACAAGGGTTAAGGTTCACTTGAACCTAGCCCTTTTTCTTCAAAGGAAAAATTCTTTTTATCTTTTCTTTTCTTTTTGTTTTTGTTTTTGCTTTTCTCTTCATCATCTTTCTTAGCCTTTAGTTTGAGTTGGTCCTCATTCACTTGAGAGGGTGATAGAGGACACCACACAAACTTCTTACCTAAGTGTTGGAAACTTATTTTATTGGTGAGGCCATTATGGATTATGTGCTTGTCAAATTGCCATGGCCTCCCAAGCAAGACATGACTAACCTCTAATGGCACTATGTCACACAAAACATTTTCTTTATAGTTGCCAATAGAGATTGGTATGCTTGCTTGTTGGTTGACTACAACACCTCTTTCTTCATTGATCCATTGCATTTTGTAAGGTTTAGGATGAGGTTTTGTAGTTAAGGCTAGCTTATCAACCAATCTAGTACTACAACAATTAGAAGTAGACCCACTATCGACAATGAGAGAACAAGTACTTTCTAAGACCTTGCATTTTGTTTGAAACAAGTTCTCTCGTTGTGATTGGTCAATTTCACTAGATTGATTGTTAAGGAGCCTTCTAACCAACAATAAGTCTCCTTCACAAGGTAAAATTTCTTCCGCGGAGTCTATGGCTTCTCCTTCACTACTAGAGGAAGAAGAAGTAGCTTCATCAAGGCTACTATAGTGGTCTTGGGCTTTTAAAACCATAGTTTTCTTTGTAGGACATTGGGAAGCAATATGTCCTCTTCCAAGACACTTGAAGCACTTGATTTCACTTGACTTAGACTCTTTGGAAGGTGCTTTAAAAGATGATTTTTCTTTTTCTTTTTCTTTTTCTTTTTCTTCCTTGGGATAAGGTAGGGAAGAGTGGCCCTCCTTCTTAAAACTCTTGGAATAAGAGGGAGTGGAGTCTTTTCGAAAAGGTTTTCTTGTAAGTTGATGTTCCACTCTTGAACAAAGTTGAACAAGTTCATTCAAATCCCTATAAGGTAGAAGTTCAACTTTGTCTCTTATCTCAAGATTAAGACCACTTTGAAATCTAGAGATTGTGGTCCTCTCTTCCTCCCTAATCCCAGCCCTCATCATTAGCAACTCCATAGATTGCCTATATTCTTCCACACTAGAGGACCCTTGTTTCAATCTTTGAAGCTTATCCATAAGCTCTCGGTCATAGTATGGAGGAATATGCCTCCTTCTTAAGGCACTACGGAGCTCATTCCAATATTGGATTGGGGGCTCATGATTTATTCTCCTTTCTTTTTCTAAGGAGGTCCACCAATACATAGCATGCCCTTGGAAGCTAAGGGTTGCTAAAGAAACCTTCCTATCTTCACTTATTCCATGGCAAGAGAAAAGTTGCTCAACTTTCATTTCCCAATCTAAATAATTTTCAACATTATCCTTGCCATGAAATGGGGGAAGATTGATGTTAGGTTCCCTATTGGAGGACTCCCTATTTCTATGATGTCTTGGGGGCCTTTGATAGTAATCATCATTGTGATGACTACTAAAGAAGATATCACTTGGAGGGGAGGTATGGTGCCCCTCCTCTTCGTGAATAGTTGAAGGGACAGAAACCCCTTTGCCCTTTGAAGACTTAGGAGAAGTGCCTCTTGGTTTAGAACCACTAGCCTCTCCTCCCACAACTAACCTAGTTAGCAACCTTCTTATTTCTTCATTATTTCTTTCTTGCTCTTTTTCTTTTCTTCTAATTTCTTCCTCTCTTTTTATATTTTCTTCCTCTTTTCTTCTTAGGTAATCTTTCAATTGCCTAAGCTCATCCCTAACACTAGACCTAGAACTATGCGAATTATGACCATGTACACTAGAATGCTCACTCATCTTTGATCAAAAGGTTTTCACAAAATTTTCACAAAGAGTTAAAAAGGTTTTCACAAAGATTGAGTGATAAAAAGGTTTTCACAAAAAGTTTTAAAGGTGCAAGATAAGTAGAAAAGGCCTAAGTATACAAATTGAACCTTCAAGGGGAGGTGGACTACAAAGAATCACTTAATAACCAAGCCCTTTTCAAGTAAAAATCACTAAGCCCTTTTTACCTTTCTTACAAAAAAAACAATTTTGACACTACCAAGTGTGTGTGTGCACGCACCCCTAGTAGGCAAAAAAAGTTAAGCCTTCTAAACGTTTTGGAAGCAAAAGTAAAAAAAACCTAGACAATTATACTAGTAAAGCTATAAAGCATGCAATGGAAAGCAATTTAAAACATACACTAGTCGGGGTCCTAGTGAAGGTTTTCAAATCACCTTCTCTACACGCTCTAAAACCCAAGTTGAAGAGGTTTAAAATGGCCAAAATTACAAACCAAATGGAAGAGATGAATGGCCTAAAACAAAGGGGCCGAAAGCAAGTAAAACAATGTAAACAAGAAAATAAGTCTTCAAACTCCTCCTCTTGTGGTTCCTTCACAATGAGCAAACGTGTTAGCACCTCTCCAAAGTGTTTACTCTCCTTTTGGTTTAGTGAAAACCCTTCCAAAGGCTAGGTTGGGTTTTGGTTCACTCCTCCACTCAATCCACCAAAGGATTGCTACTTTGCTAGATAGGTGCTTCACCTTCAATTAATGAAAACCAACCAAGAGCAAGAGTTCCAAAAAAATAAAAACTGAAAAGGATAAATTATGAAAGGCTAAACTCAGATAGAATAAGTTGAGACAAAACAAAAGAGGCCAAAAGAAAGACAAGCAAAAAATTAAGACTCAATCAATAAAAGATAGCACTCAAAAGAATAAACCTAGAATGGCACTAGAATGGGTTTGTGTTTAAGTTTCACTTGCTTAAGTCTTTTAGTGTTTTCGGTCCAGCCAAGGTATAAGTCCCAAAAAAAATATGTCCAAATTGTCAAATGTCCAACTCCAAATGCAAAGGTAATGGTCCAAGTCCACAAGTCTAGCAACAAGTCCTTTTTGTCCAATAAATTTTTTTTTTGTCCAAGATTTTTGTTCTTGTTCTTTTTGGTCACGGCAATTGGCTTTTTTAATTGTCCTTGGGTCCAATTTTTTTTTTAAATTTTCAGCCCAATTTGTTGCTTAGGTTTTGCACTTGTGGTGGCACAAAAATTAGGTCAAATTCTTAGGAGAAGGAGACAAAGACAAGTGGCGTTTTCTTAGAGGTTTATAGGGAATATTTTTGAGTGGAAATGGTTTTGTACTATTAGGTCAAGTTGTTTAGCACAAAATGTCCAGCACACCTCTTAGATTCTTTTAGGGTTCTTGGCAAACAAGAAATCAACTTAAACAAGTGAAAATGCAAGGGTAAGGTGGGCGGTTTTTTTAGCATGTGCAAGAAGTTCACACATGGAAAATCATGGCAACATATAGAACATGCTAGAAGCTAATAGCATGCATGAATGACCTAGATAGTATTCTATATGGCACGCCCACTTAAGATGTATGCATCATGGTATTTTTCATGTTTTCATGCAAGGTGTTTGGGCACATACAAGGATATAATGGAAGACAAAATATAGGAGGTAAAAATGACAAAACTATAGGTAGATTCCAAAAACAAAATGCATGAACATGTGATACTCAACCTATCATGGAATATGACAACCCTAAAAAAAAAACAAGGAAACCTAAAGCATCAAGGAAGGTTCAAGGAAGCAAAATATGAACCAAAAACACAAAGAAAATATTCGGTCACAAGGAGAAGGAGAAGAAATGACCGAATCAAAAGAGAGAACCAAGAAGACTCAAAGAAAGACAAAGAAAGAAAACGTTTACCCTTGAAGAACCATGGCTCTGATACCACTTGATGGAAGGTGGCTTCGTTCCATGCACGCCCTTGATCTTGGTTCAACAAGGAGACTCCAAAGAAGATGGAAAGATGGTGGTGATGTTGGCGGAAGCACAAAGTGAGGATGGTTTGCTCAAGGTTGTTTCATCCAAGTGTAGGATGAAACCTATTTAGGGTTTTGCTCTCTTAGGGTGGAGATGGGAGGAGGTTAGCCAAAGGCAACCTAGAAACTAAGGGAGAGTTGGTGTTTAGGGTGGTGGTGGTCACGCTCAAAGGGGAGGAAGGTGTTTGGTGGGGTGTTGCTCCTTTTGGCTAGCTCACTTCACTAAGTTAGGTGAAGGCCAACCAAGGAAGGCCAAGCTCAACTCACTCATGGTGGTTTAGGGAGGAGGAGAAGGGAGGGGCCGTGGAGTACCTAGAGACTATGGAAGAGAAGTTGAGGCAAAAAAATGCACACTCAAATTCAATATATCCAAAGTATGTACAAGGTGATAGGCTAGGGTATAAATAGGAGTGCTAGCATCTAGGGTTTCATTTGGTGTTGCATTGGCCGAAATTCATCAAGCCAAATGCATACTAAATGAGATGCAAATTAACCCTAGATGCTACTTGGTGGCCAAGTTTGGCATCTAAGGGTTTAGGTTGGCTACAACAAGGTGCATGATAAGTCTATGCACCTTGGCCCTCCAATTGGGCCTAAGCCTACCTAACACCAAAAATGTCCAAACAATTCCACTAAGTGTGCGCCACCCTCCTAATGGACACGCCTAGCCCATTTTGAAATTAACCTAAGCATCTAAACACCCCAAAATACAAGGGCAAAATGGGAAATACAAAGAAATAAACCCTAGGACTAAAATACCCCAAAATACAAGGGTAAAATTGGAATAAACCAAATAAATCCTACACTACTCAAAATTAGTCATAGCATTGGACCATGTGATGGGTTTCACATGAAGTACCATGGATGGTCCTCCATCACAAATAGTCAACCCAAGATTTGTGGTTTCCTTTAGGACTACCATTAACATAGTAGATAGAGATCTATTAACCACTTCAGTCTGCCCATCAGTCTGTTGGTGACAAGTGGTTGAGAAAAGTAGTTTAGTACCAATTCTAGTCCAGAGAGTCCTCCAGAAATGGCTAAAAAATTTTGTGTCTCTATTAGATACTATAGTTTTAGGCAGACCATGAAGTCTAACCACTTCCTTAAGAAAAAGTCTTGCTATGTTGCTAGCATCATATATCTTGTGACAAGGAATAAAATGAGCCATTTTACTAAATTTTTCCACTACCACAAAGATAGAATCCATGCTTCTTTGGGTCCTAGGTAATCCCAAAATAAAGTCCACACTAATATCAACCCAGGGAGAGGTAGCAACAGGAAAGGGTGTGTAAATGCCATTAGGCATTGCTTTAGACTTAACCTCTCAACATCTTTCCTCATATGGGGCCAAAATAATTTTTCTTTAAGTAAACTAAGAGTCTTGTCAACTCCAAAATGCCCCATGAGGCCACCTTCGTGACTTTCTCTAACAAGGAGTTTTCTAATGGATCCTTGGGGTATACAAATTCATCCTTCTTTATACAAATACCCCTCCAATACATGAAATCCTCCTTGAGACTTATGCAAACATTTGTTAAATGTTTCATTAAAATCAGTCATTCGTATACAACTCCTTAATGTGATCAAAGCCTAAGATTTGGGATCCAAGAGAAACAAGTAAAGTGTGTCTTCTTGACAAAGCATCAAAAACAATATTAGTTTTTCCCTTCTTATACTTGATCACATATGGGAATTGTTCCAAAAACTCAACCTATTTTGCATGTCTTTTGTTCAATTTGCCTTGACCCCTCAAATATTTTAGTGACTCATGGTCACTATGAATGACAAACTCTTTAGGAACAAGAAAATGTTCCCAAGTTTGAAGGGCCCTAATAAAAGCATATAGCTCTTTGTCATAGGTGGGGTAATTGAATGAAACACCTTTGAATTTTTTACTGAAATAGGAAATTGGGTACCTTGCAATAAAACCGCCCCTATGCCAACCCTAGAGACATCACATTCTAGCTTAAAAGTTTTTGAAAAATCAGATAGAGCTAAAAGTGGTGCATGAGTGAGCTTATCCTTTATGATTAGGAAGGCTTGCTCTTTTCTTTCTCTCCATTGAAATTCAACATTTTTCTTAACTAACTCATTTAATAGGGATGCAAGTGTGGAGAAGTTAGGTACAAATCTTCTATAGAAGCTTGCCAATCCATGGAAGCTCCTAACATCTCCAACACTTTGAGGTGTGGGCCATTCTTAGATGACCTTGATTTTCTCGGGATCCACATGAATCCCATTTTTGCTTACTATAAATCCTAAAAACACTATAATATCTATAGAAAAAATACATTTCTCTAAATTTCCAAAAAGATGGTTTTCCCTAAGAATTGAAAAGACTTGCCTTAAGTGTCCTATGTGATCACTTAGGCTACTACTATATATAAGAATATAATCAAAATAAACTACTACAAACCTACCTATACAATCCCTTAGTACATGATTCATGAGACGCATAAAATTACTAGGAGCATTGGTAAGCCCAAATGGCATAACCAACCATTCATATAATCCAAACTTGGTCTTCAAAGTAATTTTTCATTGATCTCCTTCTTTAATTCTAATTTGATTGTAACCACTCTTAAGATCAACTTTAGAAAATATAATGGCTTCATGAAGTTTGTTTAGCATGTCATCAAGACTAGGGATGAGATGCCTATATTTCACAGTGATGTTGTTGATGGCTCTACTGTCACAACACATTCTCCACTTTGATGGAGGACCATCCTTGAAGACACATGTGTGCCCCATCACTAGGTCCATGGCTAGGAGAGTGGAAGAGGAGGAGGGAGCTAACACACCAAGGGACACCCTCCTCATGATCATAGAGTACTAAATACTCTCCTAAGCCTCATTAGCATATGGTTTATTTTATTTTCCAATTTTACCCTTGTATTTTAAGGTGTTTAGGACTTATAATTTATTTTCTTTGTATTTCCTATTTTTCCTTTGTATTTTTTGGGCACTTAGAAATTAGGGCTTTATTTCCTAGGTGTTGTGAGTGTTTGGGCGTGACAAAAATGGGTCTTTTGGGCTAAGAAGAGCATTGGCCCAAGTGGAACGACACCTAGGTAACATTCTCCCATCATGCACCTAGATGTAGCCTAGTTTAACCCAAAAAGATCCCATTTTTAGGGTAAAAGGGATGGCACCTAATAAGGTTCATTTGATTGTAATTTGGCATGCATTTCCTTCCCATTTAGGGAAGAAATGATGACCTAATAATGACCTAGCCGCCACCTTCCCTAGGGTTTTGGATGTCACCCCACACTGATAAATACCCTAGGGATCACACCTTGTAAATACTTTGGATATTTAATATAGAGAGAGCCTTTGATGGAAATCTAATCCCCAAGGATCCCTTTGAAAGAGGTAAGACCAAGAAAGGTGAAGGTTGATCTAAGGAGGCTCACACTTGAAGACCATTGGGCCTTTAAGTAGGTCCATGGTTAGGAGGCTAGAGGAGGCTTCTACAGAGGAGGTGCTTCTTAGACCTATGCTCAATATGAGTATTGAGTATGATTCCTCTTTTTAGTCTCATAGTCTCTATTGTACATACATTGTATAGTTTGATTTCTTGTACCTTGTATATAATAGATACTTGTATAGGTGTATTTTGCCTTTGAATTTGTGAGACACTTTATTTCCTTTTATTAGCTATTGTATATTGTTTCTAGGGTAGGTTACTTGGGAACTTTGACTCCATTTAACCTAATCTAGAAATACACTCTTTTCTTATTTTTTAGTAGTAGGATTGGGAGTGGCATTAGCAAGATAGAGAGTGTGACTAGCAAGCTAGAGAGTGTTACTAGCAAGAGATGGGCCTAGGCAAAATTTTACATATTAGACTCATTTTGCTCCTAATTTTTCATAGATTTGATTTAGCTAGGTTCCATTCACATTGGATGAACCTAACTAAACCAAATCAACATTTTTCAAAATTGGTTGGAGCAAAACTAAGTCCATGAGCCGCCCACCTTGCCTAGTGCTCACATGGCCGGATTGCTTGTTCTTTCTCAAGCTTAGAAGCTTGAAGCACAAGCTTCTCCTTAACTTGCTTACCAAGCAAGCTAAGTGAGTAGCTTGCTCTCCAAGCCTCTAGACCATGGACGGTTAACTAGACCTTACCATGGTTCCTAGTGAACCATGGTTAAGGCTAGCTTGCTCTACAAGCTTCCTACTCCTATATATTTATTTTCCTTCATTGTAAAACACTTTTGGCATATATTGAGATTTATTTATGAAGAATTGTTCAGATTTCTCTCTTCTAAAAGTCCCTAAACCTCTTTGATATTCATCCAATTCTCTTATCCCTTCCCTAAAAGAGTGTGGTGAGAATTGAAAAGACTTATCTCTCCATCAAGGAGTGGCATCTCTTGGGAGAGTTCTCCACCAAACCATGGTGGTTCTAAGGTCTCTTCCTTCATTGGAGACCTTAGGAAAGCTTAAGGAGAATCAAGGAGCAAAAGATCTAGGAGGAGCTTGAAGAGGAATCACATCAATCAGGTTTCTCTACAACTTTTTCCATCAGCCTTTGAGCCTTTATATCATCCTTAGTCTCCCTTGGCTAATTTCGGCCACCACCATACCTATCTCCACCTTGAGAGAAAAACCCTAGAAGTGGTCTTCATCACCATGGAGTGAGCCAACCCTAGAGTACCCTTCTCAAGCCTTTCATCAAACACTTCATCCACCCTCTCCATTTTCGCCCATTCCACCATATTCCTTCTCTAAACTAGACACCACCCTTGAAGGACTTGATCCAAGGAGTCAAGGTGTCTTCACATTGATCAACCATTCCATCAATGCAAGCAAGGATGCCATTAAGTAGTATCTAGAGCCTTGGTTCTTCAAGGGTAACATTTTCTTTGTCACTAGTATTTTCGGTCATGTCATGGCTTTCTTGAATGTCTTCTAAGTTGTGCTTAAATGAGTCATCATATCTTCCTTGTGAATCATCTTGGCATTTTTAGGCTTTCTTATTTAGGTTCTTACCTTTTTTTTCTTTAAAATTTGAGTTGCTGGAAAATTTTGGGCTACATGGTATAATTAAGTTTTTTATTTTATAATCCATCCGGTTTTGTCATAAGCTTGTTTCTTTTGCACTACCTTGAAAAGCATGCCAAACATTCATGCTTCATCCTTGAAATGAGTAAAATATGACATGCATGCCACATGTTTGATGAATTGGCGGTGAACTTTTATGTGCTTTAGAGAGTCAATCATGCATGCTAAATTAGTTCTAGCATGTTCTACATTCCTAAAATATCACGTGTGATTACATCCTTTGCACATATTTTCTTTGAAATTTTCGGCCAACTTTGAGTATTTCCTAGTGCACTTGTATGCCTACATGTTGTTTGATGATTTGAGTATGAAAAGATGACTTTGATGTGCATATTTTGTTGCTGTACATTTTCACACTAAAACTTTATGAAAATGCTCAAATCTTATCTCATTGTGCCATTATAAGTTATTAAGAGGATACTCCAAGAACTTTCTAATCAAACCAACAAACACAAGTCTAAAACCCAAGCAAAGGATAAATATAAATTAAAAAAATAAAAAAGAAAGAGTGGCTGGACTTTTGGGACATCAAAACCGCACCCTAGCCAAGTATAAAAAGGAACAAAAGGAACAAAATCAAAAGAATCAAAGACAAAAGAAAAAAGGAACCTTTGCTAGACTTGTGGAGTTTTGGACCAATTTTCATACCTTGGCACTTGAAGTTATTCTTGGACTATTGGACAAGCTTAGTGGCCGAATGAGACATTTAATCAAACATGTTAAGTGCATTACTTTCTTTTAATCCTACTTGAAAAATTCTATTCTAGTGTCATTCTAGGACTTATTCTCTTGTGTGCTTCCCTTTCTTAATGTGCCTTAATTTTAGTTTTGTGTCTTCTTTCTACTCTTATGTTTGTCTCATCAAATCCACTTGAGTTTATCCTTTTTAATTGTTTCTTTTTAGTTTTTTCTTCGTTGGCCTCTTGTACTCTTGGGTTTTGGTTTCTTCTTGGCCTAGGTGAGGAAAGCTTCTAAACACCAAACACTCTCTTGGTGGATTGAGTGGAGGGGTTGTCCGAACTGTGTTCAAGGTGCTTTGGGGGATTACACCAAATCAAAGAGTGCATACACCATTGAAAGGCTAACCTTGGGTGTTCATTGTGAAGGGGTGGAGAATTGAAGACTTGAAGACTTGCAAATTTTCCTTTTCCAATTGTTTCTTTTTGTTCAATTTTCAACCTCTTGTGTTTTGGCCTTTGTTTTCATTCATTTTGGGTTGTAATTGGCCATTTTAAACCTCTTAGTATTAGGGTAACTCGAGTAGTGCTTGTGGGAGTGGCTTGAATACCACCAAGGTCACTTCAAGCTTCACCTTAGGGAATCCGACTAGCACATGCTTTAAGTTGCTTTTCTTTGCATGCTTTATAGCTTTGGTAGTATAATTGCTTATGTCATTTTTATCTTACTTGTTCATTTTAGAAGGCTACAAGTTGCCTACTAGGGGGTCGTGCACACACACACACTTAACTTTTGTACGAAAATTGTTTTGTAAGAAAGGTATAAGGAGACTTAGTGATTTTTACTTGAAAAAGGTTTGTTTTTTAAGTGATTCCTTGTAGTCCACCTCCCTTGATAGTTCAATTTGTACACTTAGGCCTTCTAATACTAATCTTGCACCTTCAAAACTATTTGTGAAAACCTTTCATCACTCACTCTTTGTGAAATTTTTTTAGTGCCAATCATTTTGCAACAAATTTGTGAAAACCTTTTCTTGATTAAAGATGAGTGATCATTCTAGTGTACATGGTCATAATTCTTGTAGTACTAGGCCTGGTGTTAGGGATGAACTTAGAGAGTTAAAAGAGTATTTGAGAAGAAAAGAGGAGGAAAATATAAAAAAAGAGGAGGAGCTTAGAAAAAGAGAAAAAGAAAATGCTAGAAATATTGAGGAAATATGACAACTACTTGCTAGGCTAGTTGTGGGAGGGGAAGCCAGTGGGTCAAATCCTAGAGTTCCCCAACCTAAGTCTTCAAAGGGCAAGGGGGTTAGAATACCTTCAAGTGTTCATGAGGAGGAAGGGCATCATACCCAACCTCCAAGTGAGATCTTTTATAATAGTCATCACAATGATGATTACTATCAAAGACCCCCAAGGCCACATAGACATAGGGAGTCTTCCAATAAGGAACCTAACATTACTCTTCCCTCATTTCATGGCAAGGATAATGTGGAAACATACTTAGATTGGGAAATGAAAGTGGAACAATTATTCTCTTGCCATGGAATAAGTGAAGAAAGGAAGGTTTCTTTGGCAACCCTTAGCTTCGAAGGGCATGCCATGTATTGGTAGACCTCCCTAGAAAAAGAAAGAAGAATAAATCATGAGCCCCTAATTCAATATTGGAATGAGCTCCGTAGTGCCTTGAGAAAGAGGCATATTCCTCCATACTATGATCGTGAGCTTATGGACAAGCTACAAATATTGAAACAAGGGTCATCTAGTGTGGAAGAATATAGGCAATCTATGGAGTTACTCATGATGAGGGCTGGGATAAGGGAAGAAGAGAGGACCACCATCTCAAGGTTTCAAAGTGGTCTTAACCTTGAAATAAGAGACAAAGTCACTGATGGAAGGTGGCTTAGTTCCATGCACGCCCTTGATCTTGGTTCAACAAGGGAGACTCCAAAAGATGATGAAAAATGAAGGAGATGGTGGCGGAAGCACAAAGGTGAAGGTGATGAGGGTTTGCTCAAGGTTGTTTCATCCAAGTGTAGGATGAAACCTATTTAGGGTTTTGCTTTTATGGTGGAGATGGGAGGAGGTTAGCCAAAGGCAACCTAGTACTAAGGAAAAGGTTGGTGTTTAGGGTGGTGGAGGTGGCGCACAAGGTATATGGGAGGTGTTTGGTGGGGTGTTGCTCCTTTTGGCTAGCTCACTTCACTAAGGTTGGTGAAGGCCACCCAAGGTAGGCCAAACTCACTCACTCACGGTGGTGGAAGGAGGAGGAGAAGGGGAGGAGGCCGTGGAGTTCCTAGAGACTAAGGAGAATGACAATGAGGCAAAATGCACACTCAATATCATTAATATCCAAAGTGTCTACAAGGAGCTAGACTAGGGGAATATATAGGAAGGCTTGCATTTAGGGTTGCATTTAGGGTGAGTGGCCGAATTTCACTAGGGAGAAATGCACCCTAAATGAAATGCCAAATGCAACCCTAGATGCTACTTGGTGGCCAAGTTTGGCATCTTTAAGGGTTTAGGTTGGCTACAACAAGGTGCATGATAAGTCCATGCATCCTTGGCCCTCCAATTGGGCCTAAGCCTACCTACCACCAAAAAAATGACCAAACAACACCACTAAGTGTGCGTCACCTCCTTAATGGATGCACCCTAGCCCAATTAAAATCCTAAGCATCTAAATTACCCCAAAATACAAGGGCAAAATGGGAAATACAAAGAAATAAACCCTAGGACTAAAATACCCCAAAATACAAGGGTAAAAATGGAATAAAGCAATAAATTCTATACTACTCAAATTAGCCATAGTCATGAACCATGTGATGGGTCTCACATGAAGTGAAGTACCAAGGATGGTCCTCCATCATACCCTCCTTCTTGAGAAGGATTTGACCTCAAATCTTTAAGCTCTTCCATTCCATTGATCCTTCAAAAGAAGTGAAACCACAATTAGGGGAGTAAAAAATTTAAAACTTAACTATGCAATCCTTAGTACATAATTTGTTGAATGAAAGTGCTTAGGGCAAAGGGGAGAGCCAAAGAGGCATCACCAAAATTTTATTGACCCATGCAATTCATTCACCAAATCATCTAACTTGGATTGGGTGCCTTTTATTCAATGATGGCTTTTTTAAAAAGGTGCTCATCCTCCATTGCCATCTTTCTTTGGCACCAAAGAAAAGAGGATGGCACAAGGGTTAAGGTTCACTTGATCCTAGCCCTTTTTCTTCAAAGGAAAAATTCTTTTTATCTTTTCTTTTCTTTTTGTTTTTGTTTTTGCTTTTCTCTTCATCATCTTTCTTAGCCTTTAGTTTGAGTTGGTCCTCATTCACTTGAGAGGGTGATAGAGGACACCACACAAACTTCTTACCTAAGTGTTGGAAACTTATTTTATTGGTGAGGCCATCATGGATTATGTGCTTGTGAAATTGCCATGGCCTCCCAAGCAAGACATGACTAACCTCTAATGGCACTATGTCACACAAAACATTTTCTTTATAGTTGCCAATAGAGATTGGTATGCTTGCTTGTTGGTTAACTACAACACCTCTATCCTCATTGATCCATTGCATTTGGTAAGGTTTAGGATGAGGTTTTGTAGTCAAGGCTAACTTATCAACCAATCTAGTACTACAACAATTTGAAGTAGACCCACTATCGACAATGAGAGAACAAGTACGTTCTAAGACATTGCATTTTGTTTGAAACAAGTTCTCTCGTTGTGATTGGTCAATTTCACTAGATTGATTGTTAAGGAGCCTTCTAACCAACAATAGGTCTCCTTCACAAGGTAAGATTTCTTCCTCGGATGCTAAAACTTCTTCTTCATCACTTGAAGATGAGGAAGTAGCTTCATCAAGGCTACTATAGTGATCTTGGCCCTTTAAAAGCATGGTTTTTTTGGTGGGACATTGTGAAGCAATGTGCCCACGGCCAAGACACTTGAAACACTTGATGTCACTTGTTTTAGTGTCTTTGGAAGATGCCTTAAAAGATGGTTTTTCTTTTTCTTTTTCTTTTTCTTCTTTGGGATAAGGTAGGGAAGAGTGGCCCTCCTTCTTAAAACTCTTGGAATAAGAGGGAGTGGAGTCTTTTCGAAAAGGTTTTCTTGTAAGTTGATGCTCCACTCTTGAACAAAGTTGAACAAGTTCATTCAAATCCCTATAAGGTAGAAGTTCAACTTTGTCTCTTATCTCAAGATTAAGACCACTTTGAAATCTAGAGATTGTGGTCCTCTCTTCCTCCCTAATCCCAGCCCTCATCATTAGTAACTCCATAGATTGCCTATATTCTTCCACACTAGAGGACCCTTGTTTCAATCTTTGAAGCTTATCCATAAGCTCTCGGTCATAGTATGGAGGAATATGCCTCCTTCTTAAGGCACTACGGAGCTCATTCCAATATTGGATTGGGGGCTCATGATTTATCCTTCTTTCCTTTTCTAGGGAAGTCCACCAATACATGGCATGCCCTTGGAAGCTAAGGGTAGCCAAAGAAACTTTTCTCTCTTCTTTCACTCCATGGCAAGAGAATAATTGTTCTACTTTCATTTCCCAATCAAGATAATTTTCAACATTATCTTTGCCATGAAATAGAGGAAGAGTGATGTTGGTTTCTTTGGTGGAAGACTCCCTATGCCTATGGTGCCTAGGTGGTCTTTGATAGTAACCATCATTGTGATGACTACTATAAAAGACATCACTTGGAGGGGAGGTATGGTGCCCCTCCTCTTCGTGAATAGTTGAAGGGACCAAAGCCCCTTTGCCTTTTGAAGACTTAGGAGAAGTGACTCTTGGTTTAGAACCACTAGCCTCTCCTCCCACAACTAACCTAGTTAGCAACCTTCTTATTTCTTCATTATTTCTTTCTTGCTCTTTTTCTTTTCTTCTAATTTCTTCCTCTCTTTTTATATTTTCTTCCTCTTTTCTTCTTAGGTAATCTTTCAATTGCCTAAGCTCATCCCTAACACTAGACCTAGAACTATGTGAATTATGACCATGTACACTAGAATGCTCACTCATCTTTGATCAAAAAGTTTTCACAAAATTTTCACAAAGAGCTAAAAAGGTTTTCACAAAGATTGAGTGATTAAAAGGTTTTCACAAAAAGTTTTGAAGGTGCAAGATTAGTAGAAAAGGCCTAAGTGTACAAATTGAACCTTCAAGGGGAGGTGGACTACAAAGAATCACTTAATAACCAAGCCCTCTCAAGTAGGAATCACTAAGCCCTTACCACTTTTCTTACAAAAAAAATTTTGACACTACCAAGTGTGTGTGTGTACGCACCCCTAGTAGGCAAAAGAAATAAGCCTTCTAAACGTTTTGGAAGCAAAAGTAAAAAAATCCTAGACAATTATACTAGTAAAACTATAAAGCATGCAATGGAAAGCAATTTAGAACATACACTAGTCGAGGTCCTAGTGAAGGTTTTCAAATCACCTTCTCTACACGAACTAAAAACCAAGTTGTAGAGGTTTAATAATGGCCAAATACAAACCAAGAGAAAGAAAGAAAAGGCCTAAAACAAAGTTGGCCGAAAACAAGAAAGCAAAGTAAAAGATGAAAGCAAGAAATTTTAAGTCTTCAAAGCTCCTTCTCTTTGGCTCCTTCACAAATAGCAAACATGTTAGCACCTCTCCAAAGTGTTTACTCTCCTTTTGGTTTAGTGAAAAACCCTTCCAAAGGCTAGGTTGGGTTTTGGTTCACTCCTCCACTCAATCCACCAAAGGATTGCTACTTTGCTAGTTAGGTGCTTCACCTACAAGTCAATGAGAACAACCAAGAGCAAGAGTTCCAAAAAAATAAAAACTGAAAAGGCTAATTATGAAAGGCTAAACTCAGATTGAATTTATGGAGACAAACAAAAGAGGCCAAAAGAAAGACAAGCAAAAATTAAGACTCAATCAATAAAAGATAGCACTCAAAAGAATAAACCTAGAATGGCACTAGAATGGGTTTGTGTTTAAGTTTCACTTGCTTAAGTCTTTTAATGTTTTCGGTCCAGCCAAGTTAGAAGTCCCAAAATAAGTCCAAAATGGTCAAGTTCCAACTCCAATGCTAAGGTATTTGGTCCAAGTCCACAAGTCAAGCAACAAGTCCTTTTTGTCCAAGGTATATATATATATTTTTTTTTTTGTTCTTGTTCTTTTTGGGTTCACGGCCTTTTGCTTTTTAATGTCCTTGGGTCCAAAAATTTTTTTTTTTAAAATTTTAGCCCAATTTGTTGCTTAGGTTTTGCACTTGTGATGGCACAAAAATTAGGTCAAAAATATGTAGCATAGGAGCAAGACAAATGGCGCATCCTTAGAGGTTCTTTAAGGAAATTTTGAGTGGAATTGGTTTTGTACTATTTAGGTCAAGTTGTTTTAGCACAAAATATCCAGCACCTCTTAGATTCTTTTAGGGTTCTTGGAAAACAAGAAAGCAACTTAGACAAGTGAAAATGCAAGGGTAAAGATGGGCGGTTTTTCTAGCATGTGCAAGAAGGTTCACACATGGAAAATCATGGCAACATAGAACATGCTAGAAGCTATTAGCATGCATGAATGACCTAGATAGGAATTCTATATGACACGCCCACTTAAGATGTATGCATCATGGTATTTTTCATGTTTTCATGCAAGGTGTTTGGGCACATACATGGAAAATATGTAAGACAAAATATAGGAAGTAAAAATGACAAAACAATAGGTAGATTCAAAAAGAAAAATGCATGAACATGTAATATTCAACCTAGCATAGAAATATGACAACCTAACAATGGAACCTAAAACATGGAAGGTTCAAGGAAAACAAGTATGAACCACACAAAAATATTCGGTCAAGAGAGGAGAAGAAGAGAAATGACCGAATACCAAAAAATAGAGAACAAAGAAGACTCAAAGGAAAATAAGGAAGGAAAACATTTACCCTTGAAGAACCATGGCTCTAGATACCACTTGATGGAAGGTGGCTTAGTTCCATGCACGCCCTTGATCTTGGTTCAACAAGGGAGACTCCAAAAGATGATGAAAAATGAAGGAGATGGTGGCGGAAGCACAAAGGTGAAGGTGATGAGGGTTTGCTCAAGGTTGTTTCATCCAAGTGTAGGATGAAACCTATTTAGGGTTTTGCTTTTATGGTGGAGATGGGAGGAGGTTAGCCAAAGGCAACCTAGTACTAAGGAAAAGGTTGGTGTTTAGGGTGGTGGAGGTGGCGCACAAGGTATATGGGAGGTGTTTGGTGGGGTGTTGCTCCTTTTGGCTAGCTCACTTCACTAAGGTTGGTGAAGGCCACCCAAGGTAGGCCAAACTCACTCACTCACGGTGGTGGAAGGAGGAGGAGAAGGGGAGGAGGCCGTGGAGTTCCTAGAGACTAAGGAGAATGACAATGAGGCAAAATGCACACTCAATATCATTAATATCCAAAGTGTCTACAAGGAGCTAGACTAGGGGAATATATAGGAAGGCTTGCATTTAGGGTTGCATTTAGGGTGAGTGGCCGAATTTCACTAGGGAGAAATGCACCCTAAATGAAATGCCAAATGCAACCCTAGATGCTACTTGGTGGCCAAGTTTGGCATCTTTAAGGGTTTAGGTTGGCTACAACAAGGTGCATGATAAGTCCATGCATCCTTGGCCCTCCAATTGGGCCTAAGCCTACCTACCACCAAAAAAATGACCAAACAACACCACTAAGTGTGCGTCACCTCCTTAATGGATGCACCCTAGCCCAATTAAAATCCTAAGCATCTAAATTACCCCAAAATACAAGGGCAAAATGGGAAATACAAAGAAATAAACCCTAGGACTAAAATACCCCAAAATACAAGGGTAAAAATGGAATAAAGCAATAAATTCTATACTACTCAAATTAGCCATAGTCATGAACCATGTGATGGGTCTCACATGAAGTGAAGTACCAAGGATGGTCCTCCATCAGTCACTACTAGGAAAATACTATCTTACCATATAGAGATTTGAATGAGCTTGTTCAACTTTGTTCTAGAGTGGAACATAAACTTAAGAGAAAATCTTTTAGAAAAGACTCCACTCTCTCTTATTCCAAGAATTTTAAGAAGGAGGGCCCCTCTTCCAAACCTTTTGCTAATGAAAAAGAAAAACAAAAAGAAAAAACTTCTCTTAAGGCATCTTCCAAGGACACTAAAACAAGTGACATCAAGTGTTTTAAGTGTCTTTCCATGGGCACATTGCTTCACAATGTCCCACTAAGAAAACCATGATTTTAAGGGGCCAAGATCACTATAGTAGCCTTGATGAAGCTACTTCCTCATCTTTAAGTGATGAAGAAGAATTTTTAGAATCTGAGGAAGAAACTTACCCATGTGAAGGAGACTTATTAATGGTAAGAAGGCTCCTTGGGACCCAATCTAGTGACTTAGATCAATCCCAAAGAGAGAACTTGTTTCACACAAGATGCAAGGTTTTAGACAACACTTTTTCTCTCATTGTGGATAATGGATCTAGTTGTAATTGTTGTAGTACTAGATTGGTTAACAAACTAGCCTTGACTACGCTACCTCATTCTAAACCTTACAAGTTGCAATGGATCAATGAGGAAGGAGGTATTGTAGTCGACCAACAAGTAAATATACCTATATCCATTGGCAAGTATAAAGATGAAGTTTTGTGTGACATAGTACCATTGAATGCTAGTCATATTTTACTTGGGAGGCCTTGGCAATTTGACAAGAAAACCATTCATGAAGGCCTCACTAATAAGATAAGTTTCCATCACCTAGGCAAGAAAATTGTTTTGTGTCCTCTATCACCCTCACAAGTGAGTGAGGACCAAATAAAAATGAAAGTCAAGAGAGAAGAAGAAGAGAAAACAAAAAAAAGACAAAAACAAAAGCAAAAGAAAAATATTCCCTTGAATGAAGAAAGGGAGTAGAAGGTATCAAGCTTATAGAGGCTAGTGTCCCCTCTAAGGAAGTTGTGCACAAAATTCATTTGTCACTTAAAAATGATATCAAGAAAACTCTTTTGTGTGAGCAACCTTTATACCTTCTCTACTTCAAAGACACACTAGCTGCCACTAGCCATGAACTTAAGTTTCTACCTCATGAGGTTCAAAAACTTTTAAAGGAATTTGATGATTTGTTTCATCAAGAAATTCTAAGTGGGTTCCACCTTTAAGAGGAATAGAACATCAAATAGACCTTATACAGAGTGGTAGTCTTCCTAATAGGCCCGCCTATAGTGTTAAGCCAGACGAAGCAATTCCCAGCAAGGTCTTGAATGTGAAAAATATAATATATATTATTACTAATCTGTGTAGTAGTGTTTCAGATATGTATTAGAACAGGCAAAACTAAAGCATGAAGCAAGATCGAGCAAAACAAGGATCATGGATTGCGTATCAGACGATAATGAATACCAAACGAAGATACGCCAAAGAACAATCCAGTGCGCAATATATTAAATCAAATACAAGAGCAAAACAAGAACAAGACAAAGTTGGCTCAAGCACCAAATAAACATCAGTCGTTGGATAACACAAGACGAAGAAACATTCCAGACGAAATAAAAGTTATTCACCCTCAAGACTGATCGGACAAGATGAAAAAGTCAAAGTCTAATCTTTAGACGGAGACTCAATTTTCTAGACGCAAACGAAGAATGATGAAAAACGTTTAGAGTCCACTAGTCAGAACGAGGAAGATCATACATCATCTCCATTTATAAGAAAAGTGCACGAAGTTATCAAAGTTATGAAAAGAAAGAAGAAAAATGCAAGAGCGCGAATCCAGAAGTCAAAGTTGTGTGTGTCAGGAGAAGTACAACTGCTTTTTAGAAAAAGGAAACCCCTCCGCAGCTACAATGACTGAAAAAGAACAAACATACCTAGGTAATGATTGAAGTCAAAAACAAAAGGGAACAATTTATGCAAAGGACTTCACACGAAATACAGATTGAGCAAGGAAAAAATTTAATGCAAAATCGAATGCATTAAATGAACAAGATATGAGTAGCCATAAACGAATGTTTATCTACACCAGCTGAAAGCCTCGGCTCAATGGACATATTCAAATTCAAAAAACATGTAATTCCATCACAAGGCTATAAAGAGTAAGACCTAAGAAGAAGAGAATAGAAGAGAAAAGCAAAAAGAAATAAACAAGAACAAGCGTTGAAAACAATCTCACCTCTCTTCTTGTGCAAAAGTTGAATATTTGTGTAAAACTAAGATAGTTTATCTTAGTGAGTGTAGAAAGCATTTTATTCTCTCTGTGAGAGTTACATACACACTCTAAACACATCTTTGTAAAACTAGGGTTGAAAAACCTTAGTGAGTGTTGAAACCATTCCATCCTCTCTGTGAAAGTTACAAACACACTCAAAACACTCATCGTCTGTAAAGCTTGAAGAGGCTAGCAAAAGAATACTTAGTAGAACCAGAAGTGGTTTAAGAATACTAGCGTCAACAAGTGAAGTTGACAAACCAGGAGTGGTTGAGAATACTTGGAGAATCAGAAGTGGTTTAAGAATATTAGCGTCAACAAGTGAGGTTGATGAACTAGAAGTGGTTAAGAATATTTGTAATCTATTGTGATTAGTGGAACTCTTCAGTTGAAGGAGACATGACGTAGCTCAGTGTAGATACCAAATTTCGTCCGGGGGCATACAAACAAGGAAATGGAATTTCATTATCAAAGAAATGGAGCTCCCAAGCATGGAAATAACGGGACATGACATCAGAAGGCCTAAAAGCCCAAACAAGTTGGTTTTAGTATCCAAGAACAGGCTGTTGCAAAACTGGAACGGGCCGTTCCAAGTTCCTAAAAAGGCCTAAAACACTAATTTGGAACAGGCCGTTCCAAGTTCCTAAAAAAGGGCTAAAACCTAAGTTTGGAACGGGTCATTCCTAAATTGGAACGAGCCGTTCTAAGTTATTAAAAAGGCCTAGAAACCCTTGTTTGGAACGGCCATTCCAGCGTAGTCAATTATGTGTTAAACTCATCTATGGAACGAGCCGTTCTAGTTTAAGAACGGGCCGTTCTAGTGACTTTCTGATGTCTATAAATAGCAGACTCAGCCATTGCACCAAGGCCACAAAATTTCATCCAAGACTCCTTAGAGCTAAAAATTTCTCTCTCTCTCCCTCCTATTGTATTTCTTGAGTTTTGTGAGGCATATTATAGTGTGAATGGTAGCCAAAAAATGCCTAAAAGTCTCAATAGTTGAAGATCTAGTATTGCTTGCTACGAGGTATTTCTCATCAATCTCTTGTTCCATCTTTCACTTGTTTTATTTTAAATAATGTTATAATAAAAGTAAATATGTAGACATTTTAGGGTCAATCGCTTAATTTAAATTTAGACATGTAAATAACCATTCATAAAGGGGATTAAGTATTTATATTATTATTTTTACTATGCTAACTTCATCATAAGGGTACCGATAAAGGGCGTTGTAGGAGTTCTTAATACCTTCCCTACACGTAACCGACCCCCGAACCCAATTCTGCTTATCAAGACCATTATTGGACTTTTAAAAACCTTTTCTTTTTCCAATGTTTTGAGTAAAAAATTGGTGGCGACTCCATGAACCATTTTTCAAAACCATTAATTAAGGATTAGTCTGGTGTCTGGGCATTCCTTAATTGATGAGATTTTTGAAAGGATGTCTAAATCATAGGTCACAAGATCAGAAATTTTCAGGTTGCGACTGTAGACCCCTAAAATTGTCCGGGTCGGAAATAAAGCTTGAAGACTCTCGAAGACTGAAGGAAGATCAGCCAGAAGGACTTCCAGAAGGCCCAAGGAGGGTTCTCTATAGGTCTAGAGGTCTTAGGATAGCTAAAATAAGAAAAGTGGGAGGAATGAAGCCCAATACGGCCTCCCAGAGGTTCAGTACGGCCGTATTGAACATTTTGAACTTCAATACGGCCGCACTGAACTCAATACGGCCGTATTGAAGTTTCTGAACTTCAATACGGCTGCATTGAATTCAATACGGCTGCACTGAACTTCAATACGGCTGCATTGAATTCAATACGGTCGCACTGAACTTCAATACGGCTGCACTGAACTTCAATACGGCCGTATTGAGGTTTTTGAACTTCAATACGGCCGTATTGAATTCAATACGGCCGTATTGTAGTTCAAAACTTCAATACGGACCGTATTGACCCCCAGAGACCGTATTGAGCCTCATCCCTATAAATATGACGTCAATGGGACGTCATTCTACACTTTTCCACTGAGTTTTGACTCCCTCCTTGAGTATTCTAGGGTTTTTGAGCTGTTCTGCCCTAGAAATCTCTCTGGGAGTCGATCCGACGAAGTTCTGGAATTCCGAGCATTTAGCTTGGAGATTCGAACTTAGTCGAAGGGAAATCCTCCGGATTTCCATAGTCAAAAATTATTTTTAGGAAGGAGTGAGCGGGCTTGTAGAGCGAGGGAACGCCAAAAAGCTTCCCAGTTTTACTTGATATATAAAAAGCACGCTTCAAGAGGTTTCTTTTCTAAAAATCCCTTCCTTTACTGCTTTCTGTGTGCATATTAAACTGTCATCATGTAGATAGTTAATTTATAATTGCTTAGAATAAATAGGGGTAATTTAGTAATTTTGCACTATTATTTTTAGAAATAATCTGTCATAGGGAACCCGAAAGGGGCGCTGTGGGGTGCTAACACCTTCCCCACGCGTAACCGACTCCCTTACCCAACTCTGGTTGTAATGGCCGAAGTTGATTTATAAAATCAATTGCCTTATCCCTTTTTCCAATGTTTTGAGTAAAACATTGGTGGCGACTCCACGAACCCTTCCTTTTTATGAAAACCGCTAATCCATGGAGGGTCCCGCTTGGGATTAACATGGATTGGTGAGCCTTTTAATAAAATTGCTCGTTTGACGAGGTCTCAGTTTGAGAATAAGTCATTCTAGCAATCCATACTTTTCAAAACAATAAAAGAGTCCAACCATCCCTCGCGAATGCCGAAAGCCCGTTTCGGGCCGGTGGCGACAGATGGCGACTCCACTGGGGAAGCCTCGAGAGTCAGTCCCATTTAGTGACAGATTATTTTTAACAAATAATAGTTAAAATTACTTTATTACCCCTCACTTGTATGATAACATGTTTATCTATTTGGCTTTAATAACTGTTGTATTTTTAAATTTACGCAATTGTTTGAAATAAAAACTGCACACAAACCTTTGCACACAACAGTTCCCTCTATACCCGGGGGCATGAGTGATTAACCATAGGGAGTGGATGTTAGTACGGCCGGTTGTCGAATGGGTCTATAGGTGCCCGTAGACCGTTGTCGGAAAACATCACTCAAGGTGATAACCATGAACTTGAGTCCGACGGTGCGTTGGAGCTTTCCATCGACCTACGATGAGAGGAATTGGGTCCCTATAATGGGGGCACCTTGGGGGCCTCAGACCGGTGAGAACAGTTAGAACCACCTTGAATATGCACCTTTCTGCAGGAAACCCCTACCTCGTGATTCGCTCGTGACTGTTCGTGGATGAGTGAATTGTTTGTGCATTGTTTATGTGAAATTGTTTGAGCATACATTGCATTTCTTTAAACATACAACATTCCTATTCTTTTAAAATAAAAATAAATAGGAATAAGGATCTTCCATTGCATGGTGTTAACATCTACCTTCATCACATTCATGTAGGTAGTTTCCCTTTTCACCCAAAAAAATACAAAAAACAAAATACCCAAAAAAAAGGAAAAAAGGGTTATTTATCCAAACCAAGCAATATCATGCATCATCTTAGGGACATCCTAAAAACATGATAATGCTTAGTTGAATAAACACAATGCATGCATATTCATCGCCATCATCTCATATCATGCATTCTTATCAAAGATCATGGAGGGATCTAGGTTTGCATTTCATACATCCCTCCTAGTAATTCATTAATAAACGTTAATAAAAAGAAAGAATTAATCGATGCGTATGTTCAAAGAATGGATCGCACGCCGTTCGTTATCAAGTGTAAGCCAACAACCGCGCCAAGCGAACACACGTCAACTCCGTTGTTGGTAATCAAGACGAATAAAGGGGAAGGTCCGACACCGTTAAGGATCACTACTCCAAGGCCTTTTCCCTACGAATCGAATAAGGCTGTGCCGTGGATATACGACATCCATTTTTCTGCCGACAGCGATATCTCTAACATCGCTGGACTTGGGGGCATGACTAGGAGTGGCAGGATCTACACTCCCGAAGATCTTCATGATAAAGCCCCCAAGAATAAAGAAAAAGAAGAAAAGAAAACCGAGGAAAGAGAATCCGAGGAGGAGACTGATGAGCTGTTAAAGTTTATCCGACAGAGCGAGTACTCCATCGTGGATCAACTTCATAGGACGCCAACAAAGATTACGCTGTTGTCGTTGATCCTAAGTTCCGAACCGCATCGGCAAGCTCTGTCGAAAGTCTTGAACGAGGCATATGTGTCGCACACTATCTCCCAAGACAAGTTTGAGGGGATTGTTAGTCACATCACGGCTAGTGATCACCTCACCTTCACCGATGAAGAAATCCCCGCTGGGGGACCGAATCATAACAAGCCCTTGCACATCTCTGTAAAGTGCAAGGAGTATCACATCGCAAAGGTCTTGGTGGATAATGGATCTTCCTTGAACGTAATGCCAAAGAGAACGTTCGAGCAAGTGGCAATCAAGGGAATCCAAATGCGCCCAAGCAACATGATCGTCCGAGCTTTCGACGGTTCTAAAAGAGAAGTGGTGGGAGAAGTCAATCTCCCAATCCAAATTGGGCCCACCATCTTCAACGTCGAATTTCAAGTGATGGACATTACTCCGGCATACAGCTGTCTCCTTGGCCGACCTTGGATTCATGATGCGAAAGCTGTTCCTTCTACGCTCCACCAGAAAGTCAAGTTCATAATGGGTGACAAACTGGTGACCATACAAGCTGAAGATGACATACTCATCAGCAAGCCATCCACCATACCTTATGTGGATGCAGCAGAGGAAGCTTTGGAAACTGCCTTCCAAGCATTGGAAATTGCCAATGTTGAGACGTTTCCCCGAGAAATGAAGAAGGTAGCCCATATGCTCACTAAGAACGGATACTTGCCAGGACAAGGATTAGGCAAGGACTCCCAAGGAATTCCGGAGCTACCCATCATCAAGGATAATCCGGGGAAACAAGGGTTAGGATACAACCCTGTTAAAGATCAAAGAACGAAGAAGAATCAAGATCCTCCTCGACGTTCTTTAAGCCAGATCTTTAGGAAGGCTGGTTCACAAATATCAAGGCCGGCTGTCGTCATCAAGTGTTTTTCTTCTTCCAATAGGGATGTATAGACCTGATGACTATTAGAGATTACTCCTCGGGGACAGCCCGACCCCCGAGCCTCGATAGGGCACATGTTTCCTCTATGATTATAATAAAATCATTCTTCATTAATTCTTTATTGCTTCTTTTCTTGCTTGCAATAAAATTCTAGACCACATTATTTTTAACCCTGTTTGAATAAGCATAAATGAGGTTAAAATCATCTTGATAACAATAAACCCGCATCATTTTTATGTGGAAGTGTGTGTGACAACTTGGAGCACCTTCCCTTGGCCTCGACAAGTGCCATCATGGGTAAAAAGAAATCTTTTAAAATAAAAGAAGCTCGGCAGGAAACCCAAAAAGGGGGCTGCGCAAAAATAAGAGCAAAAGACCCGCTAGGAATCCCACGAAAAGGGTGACCTAGGCAAAAGTTAGGGTTGCAAAAATGAACAAAAACAAAAGTCCGCTAAAACTCCACAAATGGGTGTTTTAGGCAAAAGTTAGGGCAATCGAAAAACAGAATAAATCCATGATGGTACCACCAACTGAATTCAACAAAGGGGCTCAAGAAAAGCTATCCAAGTTGTCAAATCACAAATGTTAATAACCAAGACGTGCTTAACTTCATAAGTGTTTAATCAAACAAGTCTAAACACTTAAGCCTACCATTGGCCAAGCCATTCTTACAAAATCCATTTTTCAAAAAATAAATAATCCCCTCTAAAACACAAACTTTCAAAAAAGAATATACCTTTCCTTTCTTTTCTCTCTTGTCCCAAACGATTTTAGGATAATCTAGTGGAAACATGGAGATATAGTGGTCAATAGGAGGGTTGACATATCTTTTAAAGGAAGGGAAGGATCATTTGGTTGATGACACCAAATCTCAATATAACATGCATCATTCCTCGGTTACAGAAATCGGCAGCACTCAGCCCGTCTAGAGGAATGGCAAAAATCCAAACAGAGAAACGCATCGGTTAATTCTTTTGAAAAGTGAATCAAATAGAATTAGGTGCATCATACTGCATACATGCATACAGATGATAGGTGTAATGGAAGATCACTTATTCTCTGTTTATTGAAAAAAACAAAAAAAATATATATAAACTTCAGAAAAACAATACGCCCGTATCATGTTCAGTATGCCCGTACCAAAATTAGGGTTATGAACAAATTTTCAATTCAATACGGGCATACTAAAATGAATAACGGCCGTATTGGCAATAACAGAAATCCTCCCTCACATCAATGACAAAATTCCTCCAAGAAGAAGAGGATAGGGGGAGCCATTCATTTTTTCCAAAAATAAAATAATTAAACTTGCATTTTGTGCATCGCGCACATTAATTGCACATTCAAAGACCTCATCATGAGGCAATTGCATAAAATAGAAAAAATAGAAAATTGCTTGTGTATGACAGCAGTCAACAAAAGCCGAAAACGAAAAAAGGCAAGGATACAAACAATACTCCTCAGTTTGTACAGAATGATTGAGCCTGGAGAGGCTTGCTGAAAAATACTTCCTCAGAATAATTAAGCCTGGAGAGGCTTGCAGAAACAATACTCTCTCACCATACAGAATAACTGAGCCTGGAGAGGCTCGCCGAAATAATACTCTCAGAATAACTGAGCCTGGAGAGGCTTGCCGAAATAATACTCTCTTAGAATAATTGAGCCTGGAGAGGCTCGCCGAAATAATACTCTCACAGAATAATTGAGCCTGGAGAGGCTCGCCGAAATAATACTCTCTCAGAATAACTGCGCCTGAAGAGGCTTGCCAAAATAATACTTCTCAGAGACATTTCTGTACAGAAAAAGCCGAAATCAACCAAAAAGGCAAAATACAGAAAATCCAACAAATTATACAGAATAACTGAGCCTGGAGAGGCTTGCCAAAATAATACTCTCCAAAAGACATCTCAGCTTGCATTCTTGGGCTGAACAAAAAACCAATTCATCATACAGAATAATTGAGCCTGGAGAGGCTTGCCGAAACAATACTCTCTCAGAATAACTGAGCCTGGAGAGGCTCGCCTAAATAATACTCTATCAGAATAATTGAGCCTGGAGAGGCTCGCCGAAATAATACTCTCCAGAGATATCTCAGCTTCCACTCACGGGCCAAATTCCCCAGTGAAAGCTATCAAAGCAAGATCAGCAAAATTCCCCAACGGAAGCACGATCTAAACAAAATATCCAAGTCAAAGGACTTAGACTTCCTCAGTGGAAGGTAGCTTTCCAACTCAAGCGATGAGTGAAGCTAAGCCTGAAGAGGCTTTCTAAATAATACTCTGGGATATATAAACTTTAAATCCCCACTCGCCTACTCAGAGGCATTCCTACAAAAAGCAAAAATCCAAAAGATCAATAACAATTCCCCAAGCGGAATCTGGCTTTTCAGCCAAACATCAAGCATCAAGGTGATCTGCCTAACAGAAGAGGCTAATCAAAATCAATGAAAAAATCCCCAGCGGATAATAGCCTACACAGAGGCAGCAAAAATCAGAAAATCCAAAAGAGATACCCGAATAAGGATAACCGGGATACTCCACCAACGTCGAAAGGACGTCAGCCAATCGTAAGGCATCGCTCACATCAGAAAGAGCATCTTTGTGTCTGCACCCTAAGGAATCAGAAATTCCCCAATGGGTACCAACTACGCAATGGAAAGTTGGGACACAGGAACCTATGAGTAACTGCACATCCCCTAGACGGATCCCTGCGTTATCTAGCCCTCAGCGGCATCAAAATAAAAAACAACCGTCGAAGCAGCATCGTGGACTGTGGAGACAAAATCAATGACAAAATCCCCAGCGGATAATAGCCTACACAGAGGCAACAAAACCAGAAAAACAAAAAGAGTCGCCCGAATAAGGATAACCGGGATACTCCACCACCGTCAAAAGGACGTCAGCCAACCATAAGGCACCGCTCATCTCAGAAAGAGCATCTTTGTGTCTACACCCCAAGGAAACAGAAATTCCTCAATGGGCACCAATTACGCAATGCAAAATTGGGACACAAGAACCTATGAGTAACTGCACATCCCCTAGACGGATCCCTGCGTTATCCAGCCCTCAGCGGCACCAAAATCAAAAACAATCGTCGAAGCAGCATAGTGGACTGTGGAGACAAAACTATCACAAATCCCTGGAGAGGGCATACTCAGCTACCCAGATGTCCAGAGCACCGAGGTATGCACAAGCTTGGAGAGGTAATACTCAGCTACCCAGATGTCCAGAGCACCGAGGTATGCACAAGCCTGGAGAGGCAATACTCAGCTACCCAGATGTCCAGAGCACCGAGGTATGCACAAGCCTGGAGAGGCAATACTCAGCTACCCAGATGTCCAGAGCACCGAGGTATGCACAAGCCTGGAGAGGTAATACTCAGCTACCCAGATGTCCAGAGCACCGAGGTATGCACAAGCCTGGAGAGGCAATACTCAGCTACCCAAATGTCCAGAGCACCGAGGTATGCACAAGCCTGGAGAGGCAATACTCAGCTACCCAGATGTCCAGAGCACCGAGGTATGCACAAGCCTGGAGAGGCAATACTCAGCTACCCAGATGTCCAGAGCACCGAGGTATGCACAAGCCTGGAGAGGCAATACTCAGCTACCCAGATGTCCAGAGCACCGAGGTATGCACAAAGCCTGGAGAGGCAATACTCAGCTACCCAGATGTCCAGAGCACCGAGGTATGCACAAGCCTGGAGAGGCAATACTCAGCTACCCAGATGTCCAGAGCACCGAGGTATGCACAAGCCTGGAGAGGCAATACTCAGCTACCCAGATGTCCAGAGCACCGAGGTATGCACAAGCCTGGAGAGGCAATACTCAGCTACCCAGATGTCCAGAGCACCGAGGTATGCAATGAGCCTGGAGAGGCGACGACTAATACTCACCCTGGAGAGGGCAAACTCAACCTGGAGAGGTTACTCAACAATTTTCCACCGGAAGACGCTACAAGTCAGAAGTTTGGCACATCACCCGGACAATTGGGTCAACTCCTTTACTTGTCAGCCGGTACACCAAAAGGCCGTCCGACTAAGTAAAGGGGGGGCAGCTGTAGACCCCTAAAATTGTCCGGGTCGGAAATAAAGCTTGAAGACTCTCGAAGACTGAAGGAAGATCAGCCAGAAGGACTTCCAGAAGGCCCAAGGAGGGTTCTCTATAGGTCTAGAGGTCTTAGGATAGCTAAAATAAGAAAAGTGGGAGGAATGAAGCCCAATACGGCCTCCCAGAGGTTCAGTACGGCCGTATTGAACATTTTGAACTTCAATACGGCCGCACTGAACTCAATACGGCCGTATTGAAGTTTCTGAACTTCAATACGGCTGCATTGAATTCAATACGGCTGCACTGAACTTCAATACGGCTGCATTGAATTCAATACGGTCGCACTGAACTTCAATACGGCTGCACTGAACTTCAATACGGCCGTATTGAGGTTTTTGAACTTCAATACGGCCGTATTGAATTCAATACGGCCGTATTGTAGTTCAAAACTTCAATACGGACCGTATTGACCCCCAGAGACCGTATTGAGCCTCATCCCTATAAATATGACGTCAATGGGACGTCATTCTACACTTTTCCACTGAGTTTTGACTCCCTCCTTGAGTATTCTGGGGTTTTTGAGCAGTGTTCTGCCCTAGAAATCTCTCTGGGAGTCGATCCGACGAAGTTCTGGAATTCCGAGCATTTAGCTTGGAGATTCGAACTTAGTCGAAGGGAAATCCTCCGGATTTCCATAGTCAAAAATTATTTTTAGGAAGGAGTGAGCGGGCTTGTAGAGCGAGGGAACGCCAAAAAGCTTCCCAGTTTTACTTGATATATAAAAAGCACGCTTCAAGAGGTTTCTTTTCTAAAAATCCCTTCTTTTACTGCTTTCTGTGTGCATATTAAACTGTCATCATGTAGATAGTTAATTTATAATTGCTTAGAATAAATAGGGGTAATTTAGTAATTTTGCACTATTATTTTTAGAAATAATCTGTCATAGGGAACCCGAAAGGGGCGCTGTGGGGTGCTAACACCTTCCCCACGCGTAACCGACTCCCTTACCCAACTCTGGTTGTAATGGCCGAAGTTGATTTATAAAATCAATTGCCTTATCCCTTTTTCCAATGTTTTGAGTAAAACATTGGTGGCGACTCCACGAACCCTTCCTTTTTATGAAAACCGCTAATCCATGGAGGGTCCCGCTTGGGATTAACATGGATTGGTGAGCCTTTTAATAAAATTGCTCGTTTGACGAGGTCTCAGTTTGAGAATAAGTCATTCTAGCAATCCATACTTTTCAAAACAATAAAAGAGTCCAACCATCCCTCGCGAATGCCGAAAGCCCGTTTCGGGCCGGTGGCGACAAATGGCGACTCCACTGGGGAAGCCTCGAGAGTCAGTCCCATTTAGTGACAGATTATTTTTAACAAATAATAGTTAAAATTACTTTATTACCCCTCACTTGTATGATAACATGTTTATCTATTTGGCTTTAATAACTGTTGTATTTTTAAATTTACGCAATTGTTTGAAATAAAAACTGCACACAAACCTTTGCACACAACAGTTCCCTCTATACCCGGGGGCATGAGTGATTAACCATAGGGAGTGGATGTTAGTACGGCCGGTTGTCGAATGGGTCTATAGGTGCCCGTAGACCGTTGTCGGAAAACATCACTCAAGGTGATAACCATGAACTTGAGTCCGACGGTGCGTTGGAGCTTTCCATCGACCTACGATGAGAGGAATTGGGTCCCTATAATGGGGGCACCTTGGGGGCCTCAGACCAGTGAGAACAGTTAGAACCACCTTGAATATGCACCTTTCTGCAGGAAACCCCTACCTCGTGATTCGCTCGTGACTGTTCGTGGATGAGTGAATTGTTTGTGCATTGTTTATGTGAAATTGTTTGAGCATACATTGCATTTCTTTAAACATACAACATTCCTATTCTTTTAAAATAAAAATAAATAGGAATAAGGATCTTCCATTGCATGGTGTTAACATCTACCTTCATCACATTCATGTAGGTAGTTTCCCTTTTCACCCAAAAAAATACAAAAAACAAAATACCCAAAAAAAAGGAAAAAAGGGTTATTTATCCAAACCAAGCAATATCATGCATCATCTTAGGGACATCCTAAAAACATGATAATGCTTAGTTGAATAAACACAATGCATGCATATTCATCGCCATCATCTCATATCATGCATTCTTATCAAAGATCATGGAGGGATCTAGGTTTGCATTTCATACATCCCTCCTAGTAATTCATTAATAAACGTTAATAAAAAGAAAGAATTAATCGATGCGTATGTTCAAAGAATGGATCGCACGCCGTTCGTTATCAAGTGTAAGCCAACAACCGCGCCAAGCGAACACACGTCAACTCCGTTGTTGGTAATCAAGACGAATAAAGGGGAAGGTCCGACACCGTTAAGGATCACTACTCCAAGGCCTTTTCCCTACGAATCGAATAAGGCTGTGCCGTGGATATACGACATCCATTTTTCTGCCGACAGCGATATCTCTAACATCGCTGGACTTGGGGGCATGACTAGGAGTGGCAGGATCTACACTCCCGAAGATCTTCATGATAAAGCCCCCAAGAATAAAGAAAAAGAAGAAAAGAAAACCGAGGAAAGAGAATCCGAGGAGGAGACTGATGAGCTGTTAAAGTTTATCCGACAGAGCGAGTACTCCATCGTGGATCAACTTCATAGGACGCCAACAAAGATTACGCTGTTGTCGTTGATCCTAAGTTCCGAACTGCATCGGCAAGCTCTGTCGAAAGTCTTGAACGAGGCATATGTGTCGCACACTATCTCCCAAGACAAGTTTGAGGGGATTGTTAGTCACATCACGGCTAGTGATCACCTCACCTTCACCGATGAAGAAATCCCCGCTGGGGGACCGAATCATAACAAGCCCTTGCACATCTCTGTAAAGTGCAAGGAGTATCACATCGCAAAGGTCTTGGTGGATAATGGATCTTCCTTGAACGTAATGCCAAAGAGAACGTTCGAGCAAGTGGCAATCAAGGGAATCCAAATGCGCCCAAGCAACATGATCGTCCGAGCTTTCGACGGTTCTAAAAGAGAAGTGGTGGGAGAAGTCAATCTCCCAATCCAAATTGGGCCCACCATCTTCAACGTCGAATTTCAAGTGATGGACATTACTCCGGCATACAGCTGTCTCCTTGGCCGACCTTGGATTCATGATGCGAAAGCTGTTCCTTCTACGCTCCACCAGAAAGTCAAGTTCATAATGGGTGACAAACTGGTGACCATACAAGCTGAAGATGACATACTCATCAGCAAGCCATCCACCATACCTTATGTGGATGCAGCAGAGGAAGCTTTGGAAACTGCCTTCCAAGCATTGGAAATTGCCAATGTTGAGACGTTTCCCCGAGAAATGAAGAAGGTAGCCCATATGCTCACTAAGAACGGATACTTGCCAGGACAAGGATTAGGCAAGGACTCCCAAGGAATTCCGGAGCTACCCATCATCAAGGATAATCCGGGGAAACAAGGGTTAGGATACAACCCTGTTAAAGATCAAAGAACGAAGAAGAATCAAGATCCTCCTCGACGTTCTTTAAGCCAGATCTTTAGGAAGGCTGGTTCACAAATATCAAGGCCGGCTGTCGTCATCAAGTGTTTTTCTTCTTCCAATAGGGATGTATAGACCTGATGACTATTAGAGATTACTCCTCGGGGACAGCCCGACCCCCGAGCCTCGATAGGGCACATGTTTCCTCTATGATTATAATAAAATCATTCTTCATTAATTCTTTATTGCTTCTTTTCTTGCTTGCAATAAAATTCTAGACCACATTATTTTTAACCCTGTTTGAATAAGCATAAATGAGGTTAAAATCATCTTGATAACAATAAACCCGCATCATTTTTATGTGGAAGTGTGTGTGACAACTTGGAGCACCTTCCCTTGGCCTCGACAAGTGCCATCATGGGTAAAAAGAAATCTTTTAAAATAAAAGAAGCTCGGCAGGAAACCCAAAAAGGGGGCTGCGCAAAAATAAGAGCAAAAGACCCGCTAGGAATCCCACGAAAAGGGTGACCTAGGCAAAAGTTAGGGTTGCAAAAATGAACAAAAACAAAAGTCCGCTAAAACTCAACAAATGGGTGTTTTAGGCAAAAGTTAGGGCAATCGAAAAACAGAATAAATCCATGATGGTACCACCAACTGAATTCAACAAAGGGGCTCAAGAAAAGCTATCCAAGTTGTCAAATCACAAATGTTAATAACCAAGACGTGCTTAACTTCATAAGTATTTAATCAAACAAGTCTAAACACTTAAGCCTACCATTGGCCAAGCCATTCTTACAAAATTCATTTTTCAAAAAATAAATAATCCCCTCTAAAACACAAACTTTCAAAAAAGAATATACCTTTCCTTTCTTTTCTCTCTTGTCCCAAACGATTTTAGGATAATCTAGTGGAAACATGGAGATATAGTGGTCAATAGGAGGGTTGACATATCTTTTAAAGGAAGGGAAGGATCATTTGGTTGATGACACCAAATCTCAATATAACATGCATCATTCCTCGGTTACAGAAATCGGCAGCACTCAGCCCGTCTAGAGGAATGGCAAAAATCCAAACAGAGAAACGCATCGGTTAATTCTTTTGAAAAGTGAATCAAATAGAATTAGGTGCATCATACTGCATACATGCATACAGATGATAGGTGTAATGGAAGATCACTTATTCTCTGTTTATTGAAAAAAACAAAAAAAATATATATAAACTTCAGAAAAACAATACGCCCGTATCATGTTCAGTATGCCCGTACCAAAATTAGGGTTATGAACAAATTTTCAATTCAATACGGGCATACTAAAATGAATAACGGCCGTATTGGCAATAACAGAAATCCTCCCTCACATCAATGACAAAATTCCTCCAAGAAGAAGAGGATAGGGGGAGCCATTCATTTTTTCCAAAAATAAAATAATTAAACTTGCATTTTGTGCATCGCGCACATTAATTGCACATTCAAAGACCTCATCATGAGGCAATTGCATAAAATAGAAAAAATAGAAAATTGCTTGTGTATGACAGCAGTCAACAAAAGCCGAAAACGAAAAAAGGCAAGGATACAAACAATACTCCTCAGTTTGTACAGAATGATTGAGCCTGGAGAGGCTTGCTGAAAAATACTTCCTCAGAATAATTAAGCCTGGAGAGGCTTGCAGAAACAATACTCTCTCACCATACAGAATAACTGAGCCTGGAGAGGCTCGCCGAAATAATACTCTCAGAATAACTGAGCCTGGAGAGGCTTGCCGAAATAATACTCTCTTAGAATAATTGAGCCTGGAGAGGCTCGCCGAAATAATACTCTCACAGAATAATTGAGCCTGGAGAGGCTCGCCGAAATAATACTCTCTCAGAATAACTGCGCCTGAAGAGGCTTGCCAAAATAATACTTCTCAGAGACATTTCTGTACAGAAAAAGCCGAAATCAACCAAAAAGGCAAAATACAGAAAATCCAACAAATTATACAGAATAACTGAGCCTGGAGAGGCTTGCCAAAATAATACTCTCCAAAAGACATCTCAGCTTGCATTCTTGGGCTGAACAAAAAACCAATTCATCATACAGAATAATTGAGCCTGGAGAGGCTTGCCGAAACAATACTCTCTCAGAATAACTGAGCCTGGAGAGGCTCGCCTAAATAATACTCTATCAGAATAATTGAGCCTGGAGAGGCTCGCCGAAATAATACTCTCCAGAGATATCTCAGCTTCCACTCACGGGCCAAATTCCCCAGTGAAAGCTATCAAAGCAAGATCAGCAAAATTCCCCAACGGAAGCACGATCTAAACAAAATATCCAAGTCAAAGGACTTAGACTTCCTCAGTGGAAGGTAGCTTTCCAACTCAAGCGATGAGTGAAGCTAAGCCTGAAGAGGCTTTCTAAATAATACTCTGGGATATATAAACTTTAAATCCCCACTCGCCTACTGAGAGGCATTCCTACAAAAAGCAAAAATCCAAAAGATCAATAACAATTCCCCAAGCGGAATCTGGCTTTTCAGCCAAACATCAAGCATCAAGGTGATCTGCCTAACAGAAGAGGCTAATCAAAATCAATGAAAAAATCCCCAGCGGATAATAGCCTACACAGAGGCAGCAAAAATCAGAAAATCCAAAAGAGATACCCGAATAAGGATAACCGGGATACTCCACCAACGTCGAAAGGACGTCAGCCAATCGTAAGGCATCGCTCACATCAGAAAGAGCATCTTTGTGTCTGCACCCTAAGGAATCAGAAATTCCCCAATGGGTACCAACTACGCAATGGAAAGTTGGGACACAGGAACCTATGAGTAACTGCACATCCCCTAGACGGATCCCTGCGTTATCTAGCCCTCAGCGGCATCAAAATAAAAAACAACCGTCGAAGCAGCATCGTGGACTGTGGAGACAAAATCAATGACAAAATCCCCAGCGGATAATAGCCTACACAGAGGCAACAAAACCAGAAAAACAAAAAGAGTCGCCCGAATAAGGATAACCGGGATACTCCACCACCGTCAAAAGGACGTCAGCCAACCATAAGGCACCGCTCATCTCAGAAAGAGCATCTTTGTGTCTACACCCCAAGGAAACAGAAATTCCTCAATGGGCACCAATTACGCAATGCAAAATTGGGACACAAGAACCTATGAGTAACTGCACATCCCCTAGACGGATCCCTGCGTTATCCAGCCCTCAGCGGCACCAAAATCAAAAATAATCGTCGAAGCAGCATAGTGGACTGTGGAGACAAAACTATCACAAATCCCTGGAGAGGGCATACTCAGCTACCCAAATGTCCAGAGCACCGAGGTATGCACAAGCCTGGAGAGGTAATACTCAGCTACCCAGATGTCCAGAGCACCGAGGTATGCACAAGCCTGGAGAGGCAATACTCAGCTACCCAGATGTCCAGAGCACCGAGGTATGCACAAGCCTGGAGAGGCAATACTCAGCTACCCAGATGTCCAGAGCACCGAGGTATGCACAAGCTTGGAGAGGTAATACTCAGCTACCCAAATGTCCAGAGCACCGAGGTATGCACAAGCCTGGAGAGGCAATACTCAACTACCCAGATGTCCAGAGCACCGAGGTATGCACAAGCCTGGAGAGGCAATACTCAGCTACCCAGATGTCCAGAGCACCGAGGTATGCACAAGCCTGGAGAGGCAATACTCAGCTACCCAGATGTCCAGAGCACCGAGGTATGCACAAAGCCTGGAGAGGCAATACTCAGCTACCCAGATGTCCAGAGCACCGAGGTATGCACAAGCCTGGAGAGGCAATACTCAGCTACCCAGATGTCCAGAGCACCGAGGTATGCACAAGCCTGGAGAGGCAATACTCAGCTACCCAGATGTCCAGAGCACCGAGGTATGCACAAGCCTGGAGAGGCAATACTCAGCTACCCAGATGTCCAGAGCACCGAGGTATGCAATGAGCCTGGAGAGGCGACGACTAATACTCACCCTGGAGAGGGCAAACTCAACCTGGAGAGGTTACTCAACAATTTTCCACCGGAAGACGCTACAAGTCAGAAGGTTGGCACATCACCCGGACAATTGGGTCAACTCCTTTACTTGTCAGCCGGTACACCAAAAGGTCGTCCGACTAAGTAAAGGGGGGGCAGCTGTAGACCCCTAAAATTGTCCGGGTCGGAAATAAAGCTTGAAGACTCTCGAAGACTGAAGGAAGATCAGCCAGAAGGACTTCCAGAAGGCCCAAGGAGGGTTCTCTATAGGTCTAGAGGTCTTAGGATAGCTAAAATAAGAAAAGTGGGAGGAATGAAGCCCAATACGGCCTCCCAGAGGTTCAGTACGGCCGTATTGAACATTTTGAACTTCAATACGGCCGCACTGAACTCAATACGGCCGTATTGAAGTTTCTGAACTTCAATACGGCTGCATTGAATTCAATACGGCTGCACTGAACTTCAATACGGCTGCATTGAATTCAATACGGTCGCACTGAACTTCAATACGGCTGCACTGAACTTCAATACGGCCGTATTGAGGTTTTTGAACTTCAATACGGCCGTATTGAATTCAATACGGCCGTATTGTAGTTCAAAACTTCAATACGGACCGTATTGACCCCCAGAGACCGTATTGAGCCTCATCCCTATAAATATGACGTCAATCGGACGTCATTCTACACTTTTCCACTGAGTTTTGACTCCCTCCTTGAGTATTCTGGGGTTTTTGAGCAGTGTTCTGCCCTAGAAATCTCTCTGGGAGTCGATCCGACGAAGTTCTGGAATTCCGAGCATTTAGCTTGGAGATTCGAACTTAGTCGAAGGGAAATCCTCCGGATTTCCATAGTCAAAAATTATTTTTAGGAAGGAGTGAGCGGGCTTGTAGAGCGAGGGAACGCCAAAAAGCTTCCCAGTTTTACTTGATATATAAAAAGCACGCTTCAAGAGGTTTCTTTTCTAAAAATCCCTTCTTTTACTGCTTTCTGTGTGCATATTAAATTGTCATCATGTAGATAGTTAATTTATAATTGCTTAGAATAAATAGGGGTAATTTAGTAATTTTGCACTATTATTTTTAGAAATAATCTGTCATAGGGAACCCGAAAGGGGCGCTGTGGGGTGCTAACACCTTCCCCACGCGTAACCGACTCCCTTACCCAACTCTGGTTGTAATGGCCGAAGTTGATTTATAAAATCAATTGCCTTATCCCTTTTTCCAATGTTTTGAGTAAAACATTGGTGGCGACTCCACGAACCCTTCCTTTTTATGAAAACCGCTAATCCATGGAGGGTCCCGCTTGGGATTAACATGGATTGGTGAGCCTTTTAATAAAATTGCTCATTTGACGAGGTCTCAGTTTGAGAATAAGTCATTCTAGCAATCCATACTTTTCAAAACAATAAAAGAGTCCAACCATCCCTCGCGAATGCCGAAAGCCCGTTTCGGGCCGGTGGCGACAGCGACAGATGGAGACTCCACTGGGGAAGTTTAAAGAGGGTCAATCCCATTAAATGATGAAGTTAATAAAATAAGAATAATAATTTAAATTTTTTCTCCTTTACTTTGTTTATTTTATTTGTTTGGCTTTAATATATGTTTGCCTATTTAAATTCTACACCTGTTCGAATAAAAATTGTACAGAAACCTTTGCACACAACAATTCCCCCTACACCCGGGGGCATGTGGGTTTTAAACATAGGGAGTGGTTGACGTACGACCGGCCTAAGTTTGGCCTTGGAGCCTGCGAGCCTTGTCAGAAATCACACTCAAGGTGATAACTGGTTACTCTAGCTCGAAATACTGTGATAGACCTTAGAGTTTTCTAGGTGATGGTGATAGAGATACTGGGTCCCTATAATGGGGACACCTTGGGGGCCTTAAAGACCAGTGAGATTAGAACCGTCCTATACAACACACTTTTCTCGACAGGGACCACAGACCAAGGATTTGAACATGATCGTTCGTGGGTGTACGTTGATTGAGCATATGTGTGTGCATTTTGTTTGTATTATTTTTTCTAATAAGATGGATTGGAATTTTAAAATAAGCAGACAGATAATAAAGAAATAAAAATAAATAACAATAAAAATTTTATACCCCTTTGTACATTCTTAGGTCATCATTCCATTAACATCATATAGGTAGTGTTTTTTTTTTTAAAAATGAATAAAAGAAATCTCATCTTTACCATGCATCATTCCCCTTTAGATAATAGAAACATGATAAAGATTAGGCAAAAAAAATGACATGCATTCTAGATTAGCTCATTAATTCCATTCATTTTATTTTATTAACTAAGGAGGATTAGGTTGCGGTACCTATAGAAAGTTAAGAAAAATGAATGCTCTAATATATGATAGTATCTGCGCTTTAAAGAAAAAACCCAAATTGATTTCTAAAAAATACTATGGTTGGGCCCTTGCTTTGATATGTTTGTTAAAGTAAGTCTTCGTAGAATCTAATATAGATTCTCGCCTAATACTGTCAAAATTTATTTAAGCATTCACAAATAAACAAATCAATGAGATTGATATTTACCATTCTCAACTTTCTCTACATTCTGCATTACATTCATTTAGAATATATCCTTCCTTGTAAAAGAATAAATGAAGAATAAAAAAGGAAAATTAACCTATGTGCGTTAGTCGGTAGTAATGGAGAGTAAGCCATGCATAAAGAGTTTAGGGTAAAGAACTCCACAATCATCAAGATGCCAACTCTTTCCCCAAGAGGACAAAGCCGTGTCGTGCAACCGTGAAATCCAAGCAAAATAGGAAAAATGACTAGGAATGGACGAATCCACACTCCTAACGAGTTCCAAGCTAATAAAGAGAACCTTAGGAAGAAAATTCCCTCAAACACTAAGGCAAAGTGAATAGAGCTTTCTTGAAAGATGATTTCAACAAGAGAAGCATTGCTTGTTAAAAAGATGCTAGAATGAAAACCCGCAAAGGGCGTTCTAGTAAAAAAAAGGGCAATGTTTGTTCGAGCTGAAAATCGAGAGACAGCTTGAATGTTCCTCTTGAGAAGCAGGACTCCATGGAAAGCTCTATCATTGCTTCTACCCATTCCTACTTCTTAGGAAAGTCTTAGGATATGGGTTGACAACACCTCCATGAGAGAAGAAGCAAAAGGACCTTCCTCCACATGAGATCTTCTGAAGTGCCACATCCAAGCAAGTGTAGGACTAGTTCTACAGTCAACAACCTAGGCCTCTTTAAGGGGCAACCTCCCTCTTCTTCTCTGTGTATGAATCACGAACTCAGGGCATGCCTGGACCCTCGAGCTACATTAAATGGGCACGTATAAATTGAAAATTCTATTTTAATGTCATACACTTTTCTACTTCATTTCTCTTCTCCCTTTTATCTACTCTAAGCCTCGTCAACAAACCTTAAATGAACAAGTACATTTGAAATAAGGACGTCATTAGAAACAATGGCTTAATACGCAATAAAAAACACATAAAGATCGGTCAAATTTGGCATGACTTGCGGATAAAAGTCCAAACGAAACTAGTGCAAGGGGCATCCCCCTTTAATGAAGGAATGAACGATGATCACAAATGTTGTAATGACAAAAGCCCTACAAGAAACCCATTGAGAGGGCAACGCAAAGATTAGGCAAAGGTACGCTAGGAGACCCACAAACAAAAAGGGTAGCCTAGGCAAAAGTGAGGATCAAAAAAAAAAGAAAAAGAAAATGTCCACTAGGAGACCTACAAACAAAAAGGGTAGCCTAGGCAAAAGTTAGGACAAAGCAGCATCCCGAGCTGAAAACCAAAAGGCGGCTCGGGAAGATCATTTAATCAATATGCAATCCCAAGTAATTGCTTAACTTTGAAGGAAATAATGAGCTAATGCGGAAAATGATTTCCTCACTTTAAATGTGCTTGTTCATCAGCCTAAACCACTAGCCTACCTCGACCAACCATTCTTCTAAAAATAATTTTTGAAAAAAATCCTTTCTAACAAAACTTCTGCAAAAAATATATGTATATATCCCCTTCCTGTCTTTCCATTTGACCTATATGGCATTAAGATAAATTTGAGAGATACACGGAATATGCGCAGTGAACACTCACAAGGAAAAGATGGAGGTGTCCTAGAATAGAGTCTAGGTACACCTGATCTAAGGGCTAACATATCATATCCGGTACAAGCGAGAGGGCTGAACTACACAAACCTCAGGTTCAAGAAGCAACACTGAATTCGACAAGGGTAAAGGCTAACAATCCATGTCATTGATCAATGCGCATAGATTAATTTCTTGAAAGTAAAAATAAATTTGCATTTTAAGCATTAGCATAGAAGCATAATTGCATAACATGCATATGACACAAGTGTGCACAAAAGGGTATAAGTTCACTAAATTTTTTTTAAAAAAATCTAATCCATTCATGCTTTGCATTTTTTTTTTTGCATTCTTGCTTTCTTTGTGTGCGTCTATCCATCACTTGTCGGAATAATCAAGTAGCCGAAGCACTTGTAAAAAAGATCAACAACTAGACAGTGCCTTAAGATCCAAGATCATGTCATGAAGCATAGCCCCAACAAGGGCATTCCATACAAGTGGTTTCATGTAGCCACCAAAAAACGAAAGACACGTCAACAGCAAGATGGGATAGAACTGGACGAGGAAGAATAACCAAGTCCACAAGCATGAAGAAACCACCAAGCCTTATTTTGTCTTTGACTGAGCTATACTCCTCAACCGAATGATGGAAGATCCATGAAAATGTCAAGATCAGGAATGTTTTCTTACCAAAGTCAGGAGTGGCTTCCAAAATAATACTCATCAATAAAGATTGAGAAAATAACATCATCATGGGATGGGATCCCTTCACCAATGATGATAACAAAAGATAAAATAGAAAAAGGCAAGCTACGTACCTATTGAAAAAGCCAAATCATTTAGAAAAATAGCTAAAAAAGGCAAGCTTCAAATATGAAAAAGCCAAAGCTAAACAAAGATATAAAATTCAAAAAAAAAAACCTACCATACGAAGACGCCTAGAGAGGCATCACAATACTCACATGGCAGGGGCAACACCAAAAGCCTTGTCACCCATCTACTCCTCTGCCTACCAGCATAAGGGCACCACCTACCAGCAATCCTCGTCTTCATTAGACGTCCTCACCAAAGAAAATGGGGAAATTAAATCACAATATCAGCAGCCAGCCTGGAGAGGCCAGCATAACAATACTCACCATCAATATCCATCCTAGAGAGGCCAACATAACAATACTCACCATCAACAGCCAGCCTGGCGAGGTCGGCTTAACAATACTCACCATCAGCAACCAGCCTGGAGAGGCCACCATAACAATACTCACCATCAGAAGCTAGTTTGGAGAGGCCGACATAATAATACTCACCATCAGTAGCTAACCTGGAGAGGCCGACATAACAATACTCACCATCAGCACCCAGCCTGGAGAGGCTAGGCATAATAACACTCACCATCAGCAGCCAGCCTGGAGAGGCCAGGCATAATAATACTCACCATCAGCAACCATCCTGGAGAGGCCACGCATAATAATACTCACCATCAGCAGCTAGCTTAGAGAGGTCAGGCATAATAATACTCACCATTCAGCAGGTAGCCTAGAGAGGCCAGGCATATTAATACTTAACATTCAGCAAGCAACTTGGAGAGGCCAGGAATAATAATACTCAACATTCAGCAGGTAGCTTGGAGAGGCTGGCACAACAATACTCAGCATTAGTAGGCAGCCTGGAGAGGTCGACACAACAATACTCACTATCAGCAACTAGCTTGGAGAGGCTGACACAATAATACTCACCATCAACAATCGGCCTGGAGAAGCCGACACAACAATACTCAAAACATCAGCAACCGGCCTGGAGAGGCTGACATAATAATACTCCTTCTTCAACAAGCTATGAATAAAAGAATGCACTATCACAAGAGAAACAATGGAGCATCTACTTGAAAACTAAAGATCAGGTGTACAGTTTGTCAGCCTTGTTTGAATCAAGTTCTATTTCTATGTTTAAACACTTCAATTTCTCTTTTCAAGATAATCTATTACTTCATGCTTACTCATAGAAATACTTAAAAAAACAAATTCTTGGATTCTTTAAAAGCTTGACAGATTCTTGAATTAAGCATACATCATCAAACATAAAGAAACACACACACAAGCCTATATCTATCACAATCAATACAATATCTTTTTACATAGGCTCAAACATCATTTTTATAATATCTTCAAAACTAAAACTTCTCGAGGGGTCTTCTTGTCATCTCAATGATCTTCATCATCTCAACCATCTCCAACAATCTCCCCCTTTTTGGTTTTGATGAGCCAAATATCTAATTAAGATGAATGACATAAAATTGATGTGTTGTGTTTGCTTGATGATCCACATGCAATGCTTTGTACAAAACAAAAATCTTCCAAAAACTAGTTAAGTAATTCATTCAGTAGTACATTGATCATTCATTCATATCAATTCATTCTTCATTCTTTTCTCCCCCTATTTGGCTTAACCAAACCAAATTTAACAGAGAGAAATAATTATAAAATAACAAAACTATAGCCATAAATTTAAATAAAACTTCATTGATAAAACATAAAACATAACCAGAGTACTCATTGTTCAGAATAAGCAAAATGTAAAAATATTACAACCCATTAAAAATTCATAAAACAAAGTAACAGAAAACATATCCAAATGCAACAAAATAAACTATGCAGTGCCTAATCGTGTGGGTGCTCATCAGGGTATGGAATGTTCATTTCGTCCAGGCATTCAAAGATAGACTCAAAACACGCTTTGCGTTCATCATAGTCACGCCTCTGAGATTCCCTAATGTCATCCAGCTTAGCTAACACGGCCAGTTTAAATGTTGAAAGTGGTTTCTCTACAGGTTCAGGTTCGACTTCTACTTCAGCTTCCACCACTTCATCCTTTTCTTTCCATTTTCCTTCATGCTTGGTCAGTTTCATCATCTTCAGAGCATGATCCTTGACATTATGAGCCTTCCTAGTCACTTCCATAGCTTCACTTTCCAGGGGTACTTCATAATGAGCCAATACCTTGCTAATGAACAGAACATATGGACACTTGTAGTCCATGAGTCTCCTAGTCTTCATCATTGAGTATTCCAACACATGAACCTAGTCAACTTTGACTCCATTCTTAAGTACAGCCATAAGAATCATGTCATGTTCACTAATCTGAGCATGATTGCTCTCCCTTGCAGCCAAAATCCACACAATACAATAATGTAGTAGTCTATCATCTGTGAAAAGACCACCAACATTATATGTGACCTTCTTACTATTTCTTTTCCTTGCAGCCTTATTTGCTTCCCAAGCAGATACATTTTTTAGCATACTTTCAAAAAACACATCCTTGTCAATCTCAACACCTTTTTCTTTGAGATTGGCATAATCTGGAATAATACCAATTCTCTTTAAACCACCCACCTTTTCAAAAACTTCATCAGTCATGGTAATGGTTATTCCATTAACCTCAGATACTAGAACACGGTCATTGTTCTTGCGTAAATTGCAATAAAACACACGAATAAGATCAAGATAGTAGGGTCTATTTAGATTAATGAACTTATCTAGACCTTGAGAAGACAAATTTTTTTAAAAATTAAAGTCGTCCTTGGTCAGCCAAGAGGGATAAAGTACCTTAGGAGGAACGATATCTTCACAAGCAAAAGATTCATTGAAAATTTCCTCTTGAGCCATTGTTGTGAACCAATGGTGAGAAGGTTCTTCCACAGCTTCATCTTGAGGAGAAGGTTCCTTTTTCTTCTTCCTTGCAGAAGATTCACCTTGAGTGGGCTTAGAAGGTTTTGGATATTCATGGTTTGCCCTGTGTTTCACTCTTTTTCCTCTTCCTAGGTCTTCCATTGTTGATTTTTAAAGAGTACACATGAGAGGAGTGTAGATTTTTCAGAAAGTGTGTTTAGGGTTTGAGAGAGAAAACACGAGAGAGAAGGTTTGAATGTGAAAGGTTTCACCTTTGGAGGGTTTTTAAAAGTTAAAAAAGTCATAAATGAGCATTTTTTAAGCAGTTACGATGCAAGTAATCGACTATCTCTTTTGGTAATCAATTATCTTGACTATCTGAGAAGGATTTGGTCTCTGGGTTCAGGGTAATCGATTACTATATGTGGTAATCTATTATCGCAATGAACATTTAAGAAAGAATATGATTTTTCACCAGGGTAATCGATTAAGTTGAGCAGTAAGCGATTAACCCAATGGTTTTTCACCTTTTCAACCTATTTTCTCAATGGTAATTGGTTAACATAAGTGGTAATCGAATATCATAGAGAGTATGACGTTTTCTAGTGTAATTTGTGATCCTAAGTATGAACAATTTAACACTCATGCATATTTCACTCATACAAATATGGTTTGCATACATAATTCATTTATTAACAAATACACAAGTATATATTGAGATTTAGGCAAGGTTATACTCACTAATGATACCGAGATTGGTTCTGAGCTTGTAATAACTTTCCTTTGGTAATGGCTTTGTGAATATATCAGCCAATTGATTTCCTGAATCAATAAACTCAATATTGCAATCACTTTTTTCCACGTGATCTCTTATGAAATGATGTCAGACCTCAATATGCTTTGTTCTTGAGTGCATAATTGGGTTCTTTGAGATGTTGATAGCACTTGTGTTGTCATATTTTAGTGGAATGTGATCTAGCTTCAGTCCATAGTCTTGAAGTTGATGCTTGATCCATATAGCTTGAGCAAAACAACTACCAATTGCTATATATTCAGCTTCAGCTGTAGAGAGAGTGCTACACAAGCTTGTTTCTTACTATGTCAAGATACAAGACATTCTCCAAATATATGACATGTACCACTAGTGCTTTTTCTATCTAACTTGCAACCTGCAAAGTCAGAGTCAGAAAATCCAATTAAGGAAGGAGATGTACCTTTAGGATACCACAATCCTACAATGAGAGTTCCTTTGAGATACTTCATGATCTTTTTCACAGCTTTCAAGTGTGATTCCTTAGGAGTAGATTGAAATCTAGCACACATACACACATTAAACATTATGTCTGGTCTACTTCCTTTCCTGTAACATCATTGTCTAGATAACAATTAGTGGACGTAGGGATGTTGGAAGTTTTACAATTCTCCATGTCAAACTTCTTTAGAAGCTCTTTGATGTACTTTGTTTGATGTAGAAAGATTCCCTTCTTCATTTGTTTGATCTGTAATCCTAAGAAGAAACTTAATTCTCCCATCATTGACATATCAAACTCACCCTGCATACTTAAAACAAATTCTTCACAAAGAGATGTGTTAGTTGACCCAAAAATTATGTCATCAACATAAACTTGAACTAAAAAAATATCTTTTGAGGCTCTGTTTATGAAAAGAGTTTTGTCAACATTGCCTCTTTAAAAGTCATGAGACAAGAGAAACTTGCTCAGCCTTTCATACCATTGTCTATGAGCTTGTTTAAGCCCACACAAAGCCTTTCTAAGCTTATATACATGTTTAGGCAATTTTCCATCAATAAATCCAGGGGGTTGGGATACATACACTTCTTCTTCAATAAAGCCATTTAAAAATGCACTTTTAACATCCATTTGATATAATTTGAAATCAAAAACACATCTAAATGCAATCAAAAGCCTTACAACTTCTAGTCTAGCTACCGATGCATAGATTTCATAATAATCAATTCCTTCTTGTTGATTATAACCTTTAGAAACTAGTCTAGCTTTATTCTTAACAATTACAGCATCCTCATTCAGTTTATTTCTAAACACCCATTTAGAACCTTAACCCTTGTGCCATCCTCATTCTTTCGATGCTAAAGAAAGATGGCAATGGAGGATGAGCACCTTTTATAAAAGCCATCATTGAATAAAATATAGGCACCCAATCCTTAAGCTAGATGATTTGATGGATGAATGGCATTGGGGTCACTAAATTTTTTCAAAATTGCCTAAAGCGCTTGGATGATGAAGCCTTTTTCAATACCCCTAACACTTTCATTCAACAAATTGTGTACTTGAGGATTGCATAACTAATTTTTATTAGTTTATTTCCCTAATTGTGGTCTCACATCTATTGAAGGGACCAATGGAATGGATGCACTTAAAGATTTGCGGTTAAATCCTTTTCAAGAAGAAGGGTATGATGGAGGACCATCCTTGGAACTTCAAGTGGGACTCATCACTAGGCCCATCACTAGGAGAATGGAAGAGAATAGGGGAGCTAACACCCCTAGAAACATGCTAAAGAACATTGATCTTTCTCCTAAGATTTGTTAGCATAGAATTTATTTTTATTCCAATTTTGCCCTTGTCTTTAATATTTCCCATTTTACCCTTGTATTTTGGGGTACCTTAGTCGTAGGATTTATTTTCTTTTGTATTTCCCATTTTACGCTTGTATTATGGGGTGATTTAGATCATAGGTTTTTATTTTTGGGCTAAGGCATTTAATTAGGAGGCTAGACGTATTTTTGGTGGTTTTTGGACCTATTTTTGGACTTAGAAAGGCTTAGGCCCGAGTGGAGGGCAAAGGTTGCATGGTCTTATCATGCACCTAGATGTAGCCTAACTAAACCCAAAGATTCCATCCTTGGCCACCAAGTTGCATCTAGGGTTAATTTGGGTTTCATTTGGAGTGCATTTGGCATTGTAAATTTCGGCCTTGCACTCTCCAAATGCAACCCTATATGCCTCCCACTCCTATAAATACCCTAGGCACCACACCTTGTAAATAATTTGGAAATTATAATATTGAGTGAGCCTTTAAGCCTTAATATTTTCCTTAGTCTCCCTTGGCTATTTTCGGCCATACCCTACCATCTCCACCTTGAGAGAAAAATCCTAGAAGTGGCCTTTATCATTAATGAAGTGAGCCAACCCTAGAGTGCACCTTTCAAGTCTTTCATCAAACACCTTCTACCCTACTTCCCATTCGCCCATTCTATCATCATCCACCCCAAAACCTTGTGCCACCTTTGAAGAACTTGATCCTTGGAGTAGGCGTCTTCTTCCTTGCTCTTCATCTCATGTTCATGCAAGTAAGGATGCCATCAAGTGGTATCTAGAGCCAAGTTTCATCAAGGGTAACATCTTGATGGAATAGCACTAAGGCCAAGAAGTCCAAGAGGTGACGTATTGAAGGAAGCAAAAGGAATGAGTTAGTGTTGAAAAATCATAGGAGGAGTGAGGCCTCTTTTGGACCTTAGCTCCTAAGTTTTGATTAGCATGGCATTTATTTTTATTCCTATTTTTCCCTTGTCTTTGATTTTCCATTTTTACCCTTGTATTTTGGGGTATCTTAGACATAGGATCTATTTTACTTGTATTTCCAATTTTACCCTTGTATTTTGGGGTATTTTAGTCATAGGATTTATTTTCTTTTGTATTTCCCATTTTACCCTTGTATTATGGGGTGCTTTAGATCATAGGATTTTATTTTTGGGCTAAGGTATTTGATTAGGGTGGGAACAAAACCTAGACATATTTTTTGTGGCTCTTGGATCTATTTTTGGTGTTAGAAAGGCTTAGGCCCAAGTGGAGGGCAAAGGTTGCATGGTCTTATCATGCACCTAGATATAGCCTAACTAATCCCAAAGATTCCATCCTTGGCCACCAAGTTGCATCTAGGGTTCATTTACATTTCATTTGGTGCGCATTTGGCTTATGAATTTCGTCCATGCACTCTCCAAATGCAACCCTAGATGCCTCCCACTCCTATAAATACCCTAGGCTATGCATCATGTAAATACTTTGGAATATATGAATTTGAGTGAGCATTTTTGCCTCAAATCCTCTCCTTAGTCACTAGGTCTATCCGGCCTACCTCTCTTATCTCCTCCTTAGATTGAGTTTAGGGATACCTTGAATGGCCTTCACCTCCACTTAGTGAAGAGAGCCAACTAGAACACCCAAAACACCATCCTCCCTTCATTTCTCATATTCGCCCAAGCCATCACCATCTACGCCCACCTTCCTTTTTCCCTCACCCTTGAAGGACATCCACCCCCTAAGGTCACTATCTTGGCCTTGGCAAGGAGCTCCTCTTCACCATTGACGTTTGTTCATCCCCTTGGTGGAAGGAGTCCATCACATCTAGTCTTGTTGTTTTCTATTTGGTCATTGTCTCCTTCTTTTCATTTCATTGTGTGGCCGAATACATTCTGGTTCATATTTTGTATCTTGTGAACCTTCCTTGAACGTTTTAGGCTTCCTTGTTAAGTGATATCCATGCTTTTTCATTTTTAGGTTTGAGTCTCATATGAACATGATGAACATGTTTTTTGATTTTTGAATCTTTTTAAGTTTTGTCAAGTCTTGTTTCCTATATTTTGTCTACAAAATTCCATGTATGTATGCCAGACACCTTGCATGAATACATGAAACAAAAATATTATGATGCATAACATAAAGTGGGCGTGACATATAGAAGCCATCTAGGATTCATTCATGCATGCTATTTAGTCTTAGCATGTTCCATGTATGTTTGAATATCCATGTGTAAAATGCTTCCTTGCACATGCATTGCCGCCCCACTTTCCTTGCATTTCCACTTGATTTAGTTTATTTTTGTTGATTGAAAAACCCTAAAAGAATCTAAGAGGTGTGCTGAAAATTTGGTACAAACAACTTGTGCTAAAAGTACAAATCTAATTCCACCCAAAAGATTCCGTAAAAAAAGACCTCTAAGAACACGCCAGTTGTCTCCTTCTCCCTAAATTTGACCTAATTTCTTCTCCACCCACAAGTGCAAAACCTAAGAAACAAAAAAGGCTGAACCTTAAAAAGAATTTGGACCCAAAAAGAAAGAAAAGTTGACGTGAAAAAGAGAAAAAAAAAAAGAAAAAGAACAAAAAAAAAATTGGACCAAAAAGGACTTGTTGCTAGACTTGTGGACTTGGACCATTACCTTTGCTTTTGGAGTTGGACTTGTCACATTTTTGAACCTATTTTGAGACCTTAAGAGTGGCTGGACCGAAATTCAAAAAAAAAAGGGACTTAATCAAGTGGACTAAACACTAATCCATTCTAAAGCCATTCTAAAACTATTCTTTTGTGTGCTTCCTTTTTGATTGTGTCTTAATTTTAGTTTGTCATTTCTTTGGCATCTTTTGTTGTCTCAATCGATTCTCTCTGAGTTTAGCCTTTCACTAATTGTGCATTTTCAGTTTTTATTTCTTGGACTCTTGCTCTTGGGTTGGTTTCATTTTGAGTGTAGGTGAAAAACCTTTCTAGTCAATTAGAGAACCTTTGGTGGATTTGAGTGGAGAAGCAAACCGAATCCATACCTAGTCCTTAGGAGGGATTTCCACACCCAAAAGGAGTGCTTAAACACTTAGAGAGGACTAACCAAAGTTTTTTCATTGTGAAGGAACTCAATTGGAGGAGTTGAAGACCTAATTTTTTTTTCTTTCTCTTAATTCTTGCTTAATTTCTTCTGGGCCACTTGTATTTGGGCCTTGTTTCTTTTATCTTGGGTTGTAATTGGCCATTTTTAAACCTCTTCAATTTTTGGTGGTAGTTCGTGTAGTTGAAGGTGATTTGAAAACCTTCACCTAGGCATTCGACTAGTATATGTTCTAATTTCCTTTCCTTTGCATGTTTTAAAGCTTTTGGTAGTATAATTGCTTAGGTCTTTATTTTGTCTAAATTTTCGTTTTCAAGGCTTTCATTTTCCTACCAGGGGGCCATGCACACACACACATAACTTTGTGCAAAAATTGTTTTGTGAGAAAAGTTTGAAAAAGCTTAGTGATTTTTACTTGAAAAGGCTTGGTTTTTAAGTGATTCTTAGTAGTCCACCTCCCTTGATAGTTCACTTTGTACACTTAGGCCTTTTCATACCAATCTTGCACCTTGAAAACCTTTTTTTTTGTGAAAACCTTTTTATCACTCATTCTTTGTGAAAACCTTTTTACCAACCTTTTTGAAAACAAATTTTTGAAAACTTGTTTGATCAAAGATAAGTGATCATTCTAGTGTACATGGTCATAATTATTGTAGTTCTAGGTCTAGTGTTAGGGAAGAACTTAGAGATTTGAAAGAATAATTGAGAAAAAAAGAGGAAGAAAATATAAAAAGAGAGGAAGAATTAAGGAGAAGAGAAAAGGAAAATGAGAAAAACAATGAAGAAATAAAAAGGTTGCTTGCTAGGTTAGTTGTGGGAGGAGAGGCTAGTGGGTCAAGACCAAGAGTCTCTTCCCCTAAATCATCAAAGGGTAAAGGGGTTAGAATACCCTCAAGTGTTCATGAGGAGGAATGGCATCATACCCAACCTCCAAGTGATATCTTCTATAGTAGTCATCACAATAATGATTACTATCAAAGACCCCCAAGACAACCAAGACATAGGGAGTCTTCCAATAGGGAACCCAACATCATTCTTCCCTCATTCCATGGCAAAGACAATGTTGAACATTATTTGGATTGGGAAATGAAAGTTGAACAATTATTTTCTTGCCATGGAGTGAGTGAAGAGAGAAACGTTTCTTTGGCAACCCTTAGCTTCCAAGGGCATGCCATTTATTGGTGGAACTCCTAAGAAAAAGAAAGGAGAATAAACCAAGAGCCCCCAATTCAATATTGGAATGAGCTCCGTAGTGCCTTGAGAATGAGACATATTCCTCCATACTATGACCGAGAGCTTATGGATAAGCTACAAAGGTTGAAACAAGGGTCATCTAGTGTGGAAGAATGTAGGAAATCTATGGAGTTGCTAATGGTGAGGGCTGGGATTAGGGAGGAAGAGAGGATCACAATCTCTAGATTTCAAAGTGGTCTTAATCTTGAGATAAGAGACAAAGTTGAACTTTTTTCCTTGTAGGGATTTGAATGAACTAGTTCAACTTTGTTCAAGCGTGAAGCATCAATTTAAGAGAAAATATTTTTGAAAGGACTCCACTCCCTCTTATTCCAAGAGTTTTAAGAAGGAGGGCCACTCTTCCCTACCTTATCCCAAAGAAAAAAAAGAAAAAGAAAAATAAAAATAAAAATCATCTTTTAAAGCACCTTCCAAAGAGTCTAAATGAAGTGAAATCAAGTGCTTCAAGTGTCTTGGAAGAGGACATATTGCTTCCGAATGTCCTACAAAGAAAATTATGGTTTTTAAAGCCCAAGACCACTATAGTAGCCTTGATGAAGCTACTTCATCTTCCTCTAGTAGTGAAGAAGAATCCATAGATTCCGAGGAAGAAATTTTACCTTGTGAAGGAGAGTTACTATTGGTTAGAAGGCTTCTTAACAATCAACCTAGTGACATTGACCAATCTCAAAGAGAGAACTTGTTTCAAACAAAATGCAAGGTTCTAGAAAACACTTGTTATCTCATTGTAGATAGTGGTTCTACTTCAAATTGTTGTAGTACTAGATTGTTTGATAAGTTAGCCTTGACTACAAAACCTCATCCTAAACCTTATAGAATTCAATGGATCAATAAGGAAAGAGGTATTGTAGTTAACCAACAAGAAAGCATACCAATCTCCATTGGCACATATAAAGAATAAGTTTTTATGTGACATAGTGCCATTAGAGGTTAGTCATGTCTTGCTTGGGAGGCCATGGAAATTTGACAAAAAAACAATCCATGATGGCCTCACCAATAAAATAAGTTTCCAACACTTGGGTAAGAAATTGGTGTGGTGTCCTCTATCACTTTCTCAAGTGAATGAGGACCAACTCAAATTGAAAGCCAAGAAAGATGAAGAAGAGAAAAGCAAAAACCAAAACAAAAAGAAAAGAAAAGAAAAAGAATTCTCCCTTTGGAGAGAAAGAAGGACTAGGTACAAGAGAACCTTAACCCTTGTGCCACCCTCATTCTTTTGGTGCCAAAGAAATATGGCAATGGAGGATGAACACCTTTTATAAAAGCCATCATTGAATAAAATATAGACACCCAATCCCTAAGCTAGATGATTTGATGGATAAATGGCATTGGGGTCACTAAATTTTTTGAAAATTGCCTAAAGTGCTTGGATGATGAAGCCTTTTTCAACACCCCTAACACTTTCATTCAACAAATTGTGTACTTAAGGATTGCATAGATAAGTTTTATTAGTTTATTTCCCTAATTATGGTCTCACATCTGTTGAAAGGACCAATGGAATGGATGTGCTTAAAGATTTGAGGTCAAATCCTTTTTAAGAAGGAGGGTATGATGGAGGACCATCCTTGGAACTTTAAGTGGGACCCATCACTAGGCCCATGGCTAGGAGAATGGAAGAGAATAGGGGAGTTAACACCCCTAGAAACATGCTAAAGAACATTGATCTATCTCCTAAGATTTGTTAGCATAGAATTTATTTTTATTCCAATTTTGCCCTTGTCTTTAATATTTTCCATTTTATCCTTGTATTTTGGGGTATCTTAGTCATAGGATTTATTTACTTTTGTATTTCCCATTTTACCCTTGTATTATGGGGTGATTTAGATCATAGGTTTTTATTTTTTGGCTAAGGTATTTAATTAGGAGGCTAGACGTATTTTTGGTGGTTTTTAGACCTATTTTTGGACTTAGAAAGGCTTAGGCCCAAGTGGAGGGCAAAGATGTAATGGTCTTATCATGCACCTAGATGTAGCCTAACTAAACCCAAAGCTTCCATCCTTGGCCACCAAGTTGCATCTAGGGTTAATTTGGGTTTCATTTGGAGTGCATTTGGCATTGTAAATTTCGGCCATGCACTCTCCAAATGCAACCCTAGATGCCTCCCACTCCTATAAATACCCTAGGCACCACACCTTGTAAATTCTTTGGAAATTATAATATTGAGTGAGCCTTTGAGCCTTAATATTTTCCTTAGTCTCCCTTGGCTATTTTCGGCCAAACCCTACCATCTCCACCTTGAGAGAAAAACCCTAAAAGTGGCCTTCATCATCAATGAAGTGAGCCAACCCTAGAGTGCACCTTTCAAGCCTTTTATCAAACACCTTCTACCCTACTTCCCATTCGCCCATTCTATCATCATCCACCCTAAAACCTTGTGCCACCTTTGAAGAACTTGATCCTTGGAGTAGGCGTCCTCTTCCTTGTTCTTCATCTCATGTTCAAGCAAGTAAGGATTCCATCAAAGAGGCATGGTTGATCTGACATGATTGGTTTGACTATTTCGAGAACACCCTTCCACTTGCTTGAACGTCGGTGCTTGAAGTTCGGAGTAAAACCTTGATGGATTTTTGTTTCTCAGAGGGAATACTTGAGCCGCATAACTTTTACATAGGATGTATCCTATCGGGATTTTGTTTCTTTTTTCCTTACCCTAAATTTTGCTTAGGATGCCCTTTGTGGGTTTTTTTCCTAGCGAGTTCTTAATATCCATTCTTCTTCAATAGGTATTTGTCTTGTAGTTCCCTAGGAATAAGGATTCGTCTATTCTTGATCATTCCTCCTGTCTCGGTAATATTTAATGAGTCCGTTATTGACAAACTCTATAGTCCATGGCGCTACCTTGTTGCTTCCAAATGGGGAAGTCTCGGTATTTGAATCGTCAATCTGGGCATGCTATGCCCTCAATTACTAGTAAGTTAAGTGTTCCCCGATTTGATGTGTCAGTTTGCATTTAATTACCAGTGATTTCATTACTTGATTAACGCGCACAAATTAGGCTTTCCTTTTTATTCTTATTTATTCAATTACATGGAAGGTGTATTATTCTAAATGAAATGCAAAGACAATTGAGAAATTCAACAAATGTCTCTATAGACATGTTGCCCATCTGTCGACTTGCAATTTTTAGTCTTTAGTTCTTGTCAGATTCTTCTTCACTCTTACTAACCCCATCAGAATTAACCGTCAATGAAACGGGGTCTTCTTCACTCTTACTATCCCATTAGAATTAACTGCCAATGAAATAGGGTCTTCAGGTTTGTCACTTTCTCGGATCTGGTTAGGAGTGATTTGATAATGATTCAGAGGGATAAGGGGTTCTTAACATTAATTTCCTCAAATCTTTGAGCTCATGATTTCTCATTCTCGGGCAGAGTTTTTTTTTTTCAACTCTCCCTACTATGTTCTTTCAAAGCAAATTCTTTTATTTTTTTTCTTTTTCTTTTTTTTTTGCTTCGATTCTCTTGTATACCTCATTTTGAAATTTTGAATGAATCCAATCTATATTAAGCATGACATCCTTCTAGGTTGGAAGAAGTCCACGAAGATGTAGACCTTTCCTTTTGCCGAAAGAATGATGATAGTCCCAAAGTATGGCAGGCTTCCCTGGTGTAAAGGGACATGGACGCACTATTCTTGTAGTTTAGAATGCTCTTCTTTCTCAAAGATCTTTGCATACTATGTCTATGCCTTCCATTTCTAATGAATGTATGCTAATGTACTATCCTAGGAGATGCATGATATTTATTTTCTACCTAAATTTTATCATGTTTTTAACTAAAGGTTATGGTGCATGGTTGATGGAAAAATTGTTGAGAAACCGGATTGATGTTGATTCCTCTTCAAGCTCCTCCCTAGACCTTTGGCTCCTTGATTCTTCTTAAGCTTGTCCAAGGTTTCTAATGGAAAAAGAAACCTTGGATTCACCACGGATTGGTGAGGAGACACTCTCAAGATACGCCACTCCTTGGAGAAGAGATAAGTCTCTTCAATTCTCACCACACTCTTCTATGGAAGGGATAAGAGAATTGGATGAATATCAAAGAGGTTAAAGACTTTTGGAAGACAGAATTTTCGTGCAAATTCTGATCTCACTCAAAAATATCATCCAAAAGTGATTACAAAGGTAAGAAAAAGGTTTATATATGGTGGGAGAAACTTATGGTGCAAGCTAGGCTAACTATGGTTCAAGAGAACCATGGTTAGCTTAACTTGACCATCCTAGACGGTTTAGGAGGCTTGTGGAGCAAGTTTCTAACTTAGAAGCTTGGGAAGCAAGCTAAGTTAGAGGCTTGTAGCACAAGCTTCCCAAGTGTACAAGCAACTAAGCAATTTCGGCTAAAGGAAGGCAAGCTAGGAGACCCACTTGTTTTTCCATATTTAATCCAATCCAAAAACTTGGAGTTAGTTTAGTTAGGTTCACCATATGATGGTGAGACCTAGCTAAATCAATTCCTTAGAAAATATGGAGCAAAACAAGCCCAATATGTAAAATTTGGCCTAGGCCTAATTCTGGCCCAATTACTAGTTGCACCTACACTCTTTGCTATTTGTCACCCCATTTTCACTACTGAAAAATACAACAATGGATGAACCAGAATACAAGGTCAAATGGAGCAAAAGTCTCCAAGTAACATACCCTAAATTCTAAAAGGATAACCTAAAATAAAAGAAAGAAAATGCCTTACAAATACAAAGGAAAAATACATCTATACAAGTATCTACTATATACAAGGTACAAGAAATCAAACTATACAATGTATGTATAATAGAGACTATGAGACTAAAAAGAGGAATCATACTCAATACTCATATTGAGCATAGGTCTAAGAAGCACCTCCTCTGCAGAAGCCTCCTCTAGCCTCCTAACCATGGACCTAGTTAAAGGCCCAATGGTCTTCAAGTGTGAGCCTCCTTAGATCAACCTTCACCCTTCTTGGTCTTACCTCTTCCAAAGGGATCATTGGGGATTAGATTTCCATCAATGGTTTTCCCTTTTTTTTGTTATATCTTTTTTATTTTTGAAATAATCTATCCTATATGATGCTTTAGGGTTAGGGTATACATAAAGGTGTTAGTTTTTTATTTATTAATATTTGTTTGTTTGCCTATAATTCTTATCTATTTGAAATGAATAGAAAAACACAACAAATGCAGCACATATATGCTCAAACAAATGTACACCTGCGAATAGTCACGTCCAAATCCTTGGTCTGTGGTCCCTATCAAGAAAAGTGTGTTGTATAGGAAGGTTCTAATTATCCTCGCTAGTCTTTAAAGGCCCCCAAGGTGCCCCCATCATAGGGACCTAGTACCTTTGTCGCCATCACCTGGCAAACTCTAAGGTCTATCATAATATTTCAGGCTAGAGTAACCAGTTATCACCTTCAGTGTGATTTTCGACAAGGCTTGCAGGCTCTAAGGCTTTTCTTCGGTCGGTCGTACGTCAACCACTCCCTATGTGGAGTCGCCATTTGTCGTAACCCAAAAAATCTCGATCTTATGACCAATGATTTAGACTTCCAATTTGAAAATCTCGTCAATTAAGGAATTCCCAAAGACCAGAGTAATCCCTAATTACTAGTTTTGAAAAATAAGTTCATGGTGTCTCCACCAACAATTTACTCAAAACATTGGAAAAATGAAAGATTTTTGAAAATCCAATAATGGCCTTAATAACCAAAATTGGGTTCGGGGTCGGTTACGTTTAGGGAAGGTATTAAGCACTCCTACAACGCTCTAAATCGGTACCCTATGATGAAGTTGATGGAATAAGAATCAATAGTTTAAATATTAGATCCCCTTTATTGATGGTTATTTACATACCTGAAACTTAAATTACACAATTTACACTAAGAGATCTACATGATTATTTTTATTTAGGACAATATTTTTTAAAATAAAAGAAGTAAGGAAGGGAGAAGAATATTGACTGAAACACCTCTTAGTCGAGCTCTATTAAATCTTCAAATGTGGAAACCCTTAGGCACTTTTTGGCTACCTTACACACTACAATGTACCTCACAACTCTCTAGAAATACAAGAAGAGGGGGAAAGAGAATTCTTGAGTTATCTAGGATTCGATTAGACGAATTTTTTTGATCCCGGGAGCAGTGCTTGACTCTGCTATTTATAGATGTTAGATCTGACCAGAACGGCCCGTTCTAGTTTCAAAATGGCCCGTTCTAGACCAATTTTGTTAAGGCTAAAATTTGAATATAGAATAGCCCGTTCTAGAATCAGAATGACCCATTCTAGATTTGAACTTTGCTCTTAACAACCTGTGTCGAAACGGTCCATTCTAGATTGGGGAATGGCCTGTTTTGACATAGGGTTTCTAGGTCTTTTTAGGATTTTGGAACGACCCATTCCAAATTGGGAATAGCCCATTTCAGGCTCCTAATTCGTGCTTATTAGGCCTTGGGCCTTTCAATGTCATGTTGTTTCAGTTCTAAGGTCGTTCTTGAGCCTTTGGGTATTCTTTTTCTTCATACTAAAAGTTCATTACATTGTTTGCATGTCCGAACAAAATTAGGTGTCTACACTCAATCAAAGAAAAGACAAGATCACAAGCCACAATCATTCAGAAAACTCCCCTACCTACCAGCACAAGGGCCATCATGCACCTTTTGCCCAACATCTTTAAGTTAGTCTCCATTACAAGTTAAGCAAACAAATAAGGGCATCACCAGATTCCTCCAACTACACCATCACAGTAGGCAGCCTGGAGAGGCCGACATAATAATACTCATCATCATAGCAGCCGGCCTGGAGAGGCTGACACAATAATACTCATCATCATAGTAGGTGGCCTGGAGAGGCTGACATAATAATACTCATCATCATAGTAGGCGACCTAGAGAGGTCCACATAATAATACTCATCATCACAGTAGGTGGCTTGGAGAGGTCGGCACAATAATACTCACCATCACAACGTAGGCGGCTTGGAGAGGCCGACACAATAATACTCATCATCACAGCAGGCGGCCTGGAAAGGTTAGCACAATAATATTCATCATCACAACAGGCGGCCTAGAGAGGCTGACACAATAATACTCATCATCATAATAGGCAACCTAGAGAGGCCGACACAATAATACTCATCATCACACAGGTGACCTGGAGAGGTCGGCACAATAATACTCATTATGACAAAGTAGGCGACCTGGAGAGGCTGGCACAACAATACTCAAAATCAAAGTAAGATGCATGGAGAGGCATCACAATACTTACACGGTAGGAACAACACCATAATCCCTGCCACACATGTCACCCTCAATGGAAATGCCTAGAGAGGCATCATAATACTCACACGATAGGAACAAGACCAAAATCCCAGACGCGTATCTCATGACCCAACAGAAACACCTGAAGAGGCATCACAATACTCACACGGCACAATACAAGAGTAAAAAAGGTTGTTGGACCCTCAAAACCAGTACAAGAGCAGAAAAGATTGATGAACCCTCGAAACTAGTACAAGAGCAGAAAAGGTTGTTGGACCCTCAAAACTAGTACAATAGCAGAAAAAGGTTTTTGGATCCTCAAAATCAGTACAAGAGCAGAAAATGTTGCTCGACCCTTAAAACCAGTACAAGAGCATAAAAGGTTGTTGGACCCTTAAAACCAGTACAAGAGCAAAAAAGGTTGCTGGATCCTCAAAACCAATACAAGAAAAGAAAGGTTGTTGGACCCTCAAAACTAGTACAAGACTGGAAAAGGCCAGCTGAAGGCTTAATGTTAGTCCAGACTAGAGAAGCTGAGCTTAGAATATACTCCCAGATATCAAGGGCACCGTAGAGTACCTCAAGTCAAAGCCAAGGATCACCGTCGAGTATCCTCCACCAAAGGCCGGCTGAAGCCTTAATATCAGTCCAACCTAGAGAGGTTGAGCTCAGAATATACTTTGTCTTCAATGAGCAACAAATAAAAATCAGACCATCACAAAATAAGCAGAAGCAGCATGGAATATCTACATCAGGTCAGACACTTAGATGGTACAGTTTATCATCCTTGTCACCCAACAAAGCACGCAACTCAACACTCAATTACTCCAAAGGGCAAGGATACAAGTGGACCCATCTACCCAAAGGAAACGATGTGGGAGTTCTTACACTATCAAAGAAAAAGAGAAGACCTGAATCTTCACCTCACTATCATAGAAAAGCAACTAGAGGTAACGACATGGAGCATCTACACGAAGATAGAAGATTAGTTGGTACAGTTTGCTATCTGTTAGTCACTTAGCCTCAATTAACTTAAGAGGGGGTGTGAATTAAGTTTTCTAAATTTCCTCTTATAAAAACTTTTCCAATTACTTTCTTATCAAATTTAATTCCTTAGATAAATTTATAAGTATAAAATGAATGATGATGCAAACTACACAATTACAATTAATAACAAGAAATTAAAAGTGTAGGGAAAGAAGAATTGCAAACTTGATTTTATACTGGTTCGGCCAATCCTGCCTACATCCAGTCCTCAAGTCTCCCACTTGAGATTTCCACTACTCTTGTAAACCTTACAAGAATTGAATCCTCCAACACCTCGGAACTCCCTTTCCTTGTGTTGAGATTCAAACACCAACAAGGAGAAAAACCCTTTCTCCTTTATAGATCCAATGATCTATTGAGTTTTACAGAATGACTCTCTTGAAGAGTGGATATTACAATTTTATGATCTTAAAGACTCTTTATAGATTTTGCAAATAAATTTGGCCAATTAGATCTTGTAAATGATTTTCACAATAGAGTTCGTCACTTTTCTCTGAAAAATTATAGGTATTTATAGACAATTGTTTCTTGGGTTATGTCTTTTCATGAAGAGTTGTAACTCTCTATAATTTTTCAGAAAATAGGCTCTGGTAATCGATTACAAGACCTGGTAATCGATTACAACGGTTAAAGTTCAAAATGATTGAAACATTGTATAATTCAAATTCAAATTTTGAAATTTTCTCTTCTGGTAATCGATTACAATCACTGGTAATCGATTACCAGAGAGCATTTTAACATTTGAACTTTTGATAAGAGGTTTTCTTTCTCTGGTAATCGATTACAGCAAGTGGTAATCGATTACCAGACACATATCACTTGTTTTGGCTTATGAAAACTTAAGATATAGAGAGCTTCTATTTCCAATTAAGAATATTTTTGTTTAATCTTTTGAATACTCTTTTTGCTTTCTTTTCAAACAACTTATTCTTATATTCAAAAATATTAAGTTTAGGTTTTCTTGAAATTCTTATTTTAATGGCCAAGTGAAATTTGCAAATTCTAAAAGTTCATTTTACATACTAAGCTAAGCAATCAAGACTTATCTAGTTATTACTTGAGATCTTGCTCCTTGATCAGCTTGCTTTAACTTTACCTTTATTTTCTTCAATGCTTTGGCATCATCAAAACTTTATGCATATTTTCTTCCACATTCTCCCCCTTTTTGATGATGACAATTCACTATAAAGGAAAAGAAAAGAAAATAATATATTTCGATCACTCCCCCTTAAACTCCCCCTTAGTAAAGCATTGATTGAAGTTCCTTTTATTTTATAAAAGGATTTGTACTTATGTTTTGAAAAAGATTGTAGAGATCAATGTTTATATTTTTAAAACATAAGTGTCAACTTGGGCATCAAGAATTTTTTTGTCAAAATATTTTAGACAAACTTAGCCCAAAGTAATGTTAGAAAGAAAATAAATATTTTCTTTTCCTTTGCGGTCTTATCTCTCCCCCTTTGGCAACATCAAAAAGTCAAGTAGAGGATTAAGATAAGTGTTGTATTTTTCCTTTTGTGATCCTTATCCTTTTTCTCCCCCTTTGGAAACATCAAAAAGAATATAATAACAAAATAATCCAAAGTTAAAGAGCAAGCCAAAGTGAAGTCCAAGGAAAAATTTAACTCGCCCATCATGGACATTTGAAAGTCACTTTGCATATCATTATAAAACTCTTTGCACAAGGATCATTAGTACTCCAAAAATAAATCATCAACATAAATTTGCACCATAAGAATATCATTCATTTTTCTTTTGATAAATTAATGTTGTATCAACCTTTCCTCTTGTAAATTTTTTTTTAAAAGAAATTTACTTAGTCTTTCATACCATGCCCTAGGAGCTTGTTTTAATCCATATACAACCTTTTTCAACTTAAAGACATGGTTTGGAAATCATGAGTTTTCAAATCTAGAAGGTTGTTCAACATATAGTTTGAAATTCATTTAATATAGTTTGAAATTCATTATAGATGCATAGGCTATTAACATTTTAATGGTTTCTAGTCTTACTACAAGTGCATATGTTTCTTCACAATCTATGCCTTCTTCTTGATTATATCCTTTAACAACTAGTCTAGCTTTGTTTCTTATAATTATACCATGTTCATTTAATTTATTTCTAAATACCCATTTGGTTCTAATAATTAGATGATTATATGGTCTAAGGACTAGTTTTCATACTTGATTTCTCTCAAATTGATTTAACTCTTCTTGCATAGCATTTATCCAATGTTCATCATTTAAGGCTTCATCAATGATTTTTAAATTCTATTTTAGAAACAAAAACCAAATTATTGCATGCTTCTTTGAGAGAGTATCTAGTAGTTACCTCTTTTGATATGTCTCCAATGATATTTTCAAGAGGATGATTTCTTGAGATTCTCTACTCTCTTTGAGGAATCATGTTTGTTTTATTCTCTTGAATTATAGAATCCTCCATTCCTTCATTTTCTTTGTCCTTATGAGTTCACTCATTAATATGAGTGTCTTCAAAGCTTTTTATAATATCATCAATAATATCTTTTCTTGGACAACCAAGGTTAGTTTCATCAATTATAACATGAATTGATTCCTCTATTGTCATGCATCACCAAGTTTATTTTTCTCAAATTTAATCTTGTATTCATTGTTTACTCTAAATCCTATTATTTTATCATGTTCAAAATTTTTGTTCAATAAGACATTTTTGTGAATCAAAAGATACACAAAAACCTTTATCACATAATTGACTCACTTGATAAACTATGTTTAAGAACATCCACAAGACATTTTCTATGGAGGTTGAGAAATTTGTATCTATTTTTCAATGTCAAGTATTTTTCTTTGTTGTTGTCTCCATAGGTTACATGTCCACTTTTCTTAGGAGTAATGTCAGTGAATTTTAAATTATCTCCTATCATATGCTTGGAACATCCACTATCAATGTACCAAGTTTGGTCTTTGGAATGCTTCAAGACAAAGAATGGATTGATCTTGGTACCCAAGTTTTCTTTGGGTCCTTAATGTTAGTTTTAACTAAAGAATCTTTTGGAATCCAAATCATATTCTTAAGATTGTTAATGTTCTTTCTAACATAACATGTTGATATACTATGACCTTTCTTACCACAATAAAAACATGTTATAAAAAGAGAGGTAGAAACTTAAGAACTTGTAAAGAAATTCTTGTAATTCTTTTGTTGTTTTTGTGGGTTGTATCCTAATCCTACTTTGTCAAAACCACATCTTTGTTTTCCTAACAGTATATCTAAATTATTTCTACCAATGGTAAATTTTGAAAGAGTACTCCTTAAGTTGTTAATTTCTTCTTTAAATTCATGACATGATGTACATGGATGTGTAATGTTTGTAATTTCCAAATTACTTGTAGAGCTATGATTTCCATTCTTGGAATTTAGCATTTTAACTTCTGATTTAAGAATACCTAATTCTTCATTTAATTTAGTAATTTCCTTTTCCATATTTGAAATTATTTTCTTATAGGTTGATACTAATTTTGCAAGTTTAAAGGATTCTTTATGCAAATCATTGAATGCATCTTGAAGTTCGTCAAATGAAATTGAGATATCATTGTTAGAAGATGTTACCTCTTCTTCGCTTTCGTAATCTTTGGCCATGAGTCCCAAATTTACAACTTCATTTTCAAAGTCACTTGAAGAATCCATGTCATTTTCTTCCCAAGTGATATAAGCTTTCTTCCCTTTCATTTCTTTGAAGCTTTTCTTGTTGGATTTTTCCATTTTTCTTTTAAGGATCGGACACTCTAATCTCAAATGTCCCAGTTGATTGCATTCATAGCATCTTGGGGTTGAAGAAGATTCTTCTCCTTTCTTCTTTATGTTGAAATTGAATTTTCTTCTATTTCCTCTATCCCTTAGGAATTTGTGGAATCTTTTTACAAAGAGATTGAAATCTTCATCATCATCATCATCTTCCTCAATGTTGTCATCTTTTTCATTTTCTTCATGAGAGGATGAAGATGCTTTAAGTGCTATACTTTTCTTCTTTTTGTCACTATTTTCATTTTGACTTAGTCTCATCAATTCCATTTCATGCTCTTGAAGTTTTCCAAATAGAGATGCAAGAGACATGGTTGTTAGATCTTTTGATTCAGTAATTGCAATCACTTTTGGTTGTCATTCCCTACTTTAACATCTCAAAACTTTGTTAATAAGATCTTCGTTAGGAAACACTTTTCCTAGAGATGCAAGATGATTAATTATATGTGTAAATCTCTTTTGCATGTCTTGTATGCTTTCATTTTGATTCATTCTAAATAATTCATATTCATGAGTGAGAGTGTTTATCCTAGATCTTTTCACATCATTAGTGCCTTCATGTGTTACTTCAAGTATATCCCACATTTCTTTAGCATTTTTACAATTTGAAATTCTAAAATATTCATCAATTACTCCATTGATCTTTGGGTAAATCTTTTATTTCATGACCTACTACAATGATGGGAATGAAAGGACCATTTTCAATAGCATCCCATATGTTTAAGTCTATGGCTTCTATAAAAATTTGCATCCTAGATTTCCAATAATGATACCCTTCACCATTGAATATTGGAGGTCTATTAATGGAGTTTCCTTCGGGAAATAAAAAATTTGATGAGGCCATTTCAATTCTTGAAGCTTTTAAGCCTTATACAAGAAACCTGCTCTTGATACCACTTGTTAGTCACTTAGCCTCAATTAACTTAAGAGGGGGGTGAATTAAGTTTTCTAAATTTCCTCTTATAAAAACTTTTCCAATTACTTTCTTATCAAATTTAATTCCTTAGATAAATTTATAAGTATAGAATGAATGATGATGCAAACTACACAATTACAATTAATAACAATAAATTAAAAGTGTAGGGAAAGAAGAATTGCAAACTTGATTTTATAATGGTTCGGCCAATCCTGCCTACATCCAGTCCTCAAGTCTCCCACTTGAGATTTCCACTACTCTTGTAAACCTTACAAGAATTGAATCCTCCAACACCTCGGAACTCCCTTTCCTTGTGTTGAGATTCAAACACCAACAAGGAGAAAAATTCTTTCTCCTTTATAGATCCAATGATCTATTGAGTTTTACAAAATGACTCTCTTGAAGAATGGATATTACAATTTTATGATCTTAAAGAACTCTTTATAGATTTTGCAAATGACTTTGGCCAATTAGATTTTGTAAATGATTTTCACAATAGAGTTCGTCACTTTTCTCTGAAAAATTATAGGTATTTATAGACAATTGTTTCTTGGGTTATGTCTTTTCATGAAGAGTTGTAACTCTTTATAATTTTTCAGAAAATAGGCTCTAGTAATCGATTACAAGACCTGGTAATCGATTACAACGGTTAAAGTTCAAAATGATTGAAACATTGTATAATTCAAATTCAAATTTTGAAATTTTCTCTTCTGGTAATCGATTACAATCACTGGTAATTGATTACCAGAGAACATTTTAACATTTGAACTTTTGATAAGAGGTTTTCTTTCTCTGGTAATCGATTACAGCAAGTGGTAATCGATTACCAGACACATATCACTTGTTTTGGCTTATGAAAACTTAAGATATAGAGAGCTTCTATTTTCCGGTTAAGAATATTTTTTTTTAGTCTTTTGAATATTCTTTTTGCTTTCTTTTCAAACAACTTATTCTTATATTCAAAAATATTAAGTTTAGGTTTTCTTGAAATTCTTATTTTAATGGCCAAGTGAAATTTGCAAATTCTAAAAGTTCATTTTACATACTAAGCTAAGCAGTCAAGACTTATCTAGTTATTACTTGAGATCTTGCTCCTTGATCAGCTTGCTTTAACTTGAACTTTATTTTCTTCGATGCTTTGGCATCATCAAAACTTTGTGCATATTTTCTTCCACACTATCCTTGATTACCCAAAGGAGTACGCAACCCAACACTTAGCTACTCTGAGGAATAGGGATATACAAGCAAATCCATCTGTCCGAAAAAATGACGTGGAAGCACCTACGTGGAGAGACAAAGAGAAGATCCGGACGAAATGTCTATGTCTTTACTTGCCCTTGGAAAAACAACACATAGTTATCCAAAAGGACAAGTAAAGAGGGGCATTTGTAGACACCCAATTTCGTCTGGGGGCATAGAAACGAAGAAATGGACTTTTAGCATGATTTCCTGAACGCTCAAAAATAATACTAGAGTAGGCCAAAGGCCCAAAAGAACAAAGGCCAGAATTAATAGCCCGGAATGGGTCGTTCCCAAATCAGAACATGTCATTCTAAGATTCAAAAATAGCTTGGAAACCCTAGGTCAGAACAGGTCATTCTGACCCAATTTGTTATGAGTTAATTCCAAATCAGGAATGGACCATTCTGATCTCAAAATGGGTCATTCCAAATTCAAGAATTTCCCATAACAAACTCATCCAGAATGGGCTGTTCCGATCATTGGAATGGGTCGTTCCGATCATTGGAATGGGTCGTTCCGGTGTGAGTTAAAGCTATAAATAGGGAGTCTGTGAACAATGTTGGGGAAAGGTCTTTTTGGCTTATCGAAGCCCGAAATTGAGTCTTTGAAAGTTCCCTTAGAGTCTAGACACTTCTTTTCTTCTCTTTTTGTATTTTTTGAGATTTGTGATATTGTAGGGTGAAGGGCGGCCAAAAAATGCCTCGAGTATTCCAAATTTGAAGAACACTTTATAAAAGCTCGCTCCCACCAATCTTCTTCTCTATTTCTACTTCTTTTATTATACATATTTTCTACTTCTTTTGGCTTATTGTGCTTAATACATTCCCTACACATAACCGACCCTTGAACCCAATCCTGGTTGTGAGACCATTTTTGGCTTTTTCAAACTCTTTTTCTTCTTTTCTGATGTTTTGAGCAAAATATCGGTGGCGACTCCATGAACTCTTTTTCAAAAACATTAATTAGGGATTAGTCTAGTTTCTGGGAATTCCCTAATTGATAAGATTTTCAACTGGAAGTCTAAACCATCAGTGGGAAAGATCAGATTTTTTAGGTTCTGACAGTCACGCAGAGAGATCTCTTCCCTCTATACTACATGGTCCATAGGGTTCACTGCAACCTGGGGTCTTTCTTCTTACGCCACATACACAATTATAGTGAGCGACCTGACATAACATCTCATAGCGGTTTTATAGTGATTAGAACCATGCTTGCGCGGGTTGTTGAGAATTTTAGGGTCGTCGATATTGATATCGATATCGAGCCACTCCCTCGACCCATTAACACAGTCACCTTGAGGGGCATAGGCGTCATCGAGCTCACTTGAGATGGGTATGTGGTCGTTGAGGCTTTTGACATGAATGAATTTGTCTTCAAGGAGGAGGCCGCTCAGCTTGAGGGTCGACCAGAGCAATAGTTAGAGTAGTTGACACCCCAGTAGGAGCAACTAGTGCCCCCACAATCACAGGGAGGAGTAGATGTTGAGGCCCTCCACCAGTAGATGGAGAGGTGGAATTAGAGCTTCGTTAGCCTCATAGTTATATGGGAGGAGATGCACCAGTAACATCAGGAGTAGTGATAGTAGCACGAGTAAATGATGGGTTGGCTGTAGAGGCTCTTTTTAGATCCCCAGGTTGAGGATTAGGACTTTTTATTTTGTTTTCTTTGTACATTCTAATCATGTATCCATTGTACTTCATGATTATATTTTATGATATGAGATCAGTTTCTTTTCATCCACATTGTTGTCTTCATTTATTTTTACAGTCTTGAAAAAAATAATAATGATAATATAAAAGAAACATAAAATTGATGATGAATGACAACACAAAAAAAGGCAAAGCTTCTACAGAAGAAAAAACCCAAAGCTAAAATAGTAATAAAATCAAGACTTAGAAAAGTCCTCAGCATGGGGGATTCAACTACAAGCAAGGGGAAAAGTCTCCCCGCAACAAACCATCTTACCCAACGATCAAGTCAAATAGCTCAACAAGATCAAGACCATCTACAAGTCAACCACAACACTCTTAGGCCACATCAACATCCAACACAATGTCGATACTACATACAAACACTCCTCAAACACCCCGACAACTACACCAAAAAATCCAAGAAATTCATACTAACATCCTTGAGCTTCAACACTACAATGAGCATGACTTAGAATAAACTCCGATAGAACATCCACCTGAATCCACCTTAACAATCAACACTCGTCCATAAAGGAAAAAAATCAACATCTATAGTAAACACCTGGAGAGGCATCATAATACTCACATGACAAGAACAATACCAGAATCTCTGCCATCCATTCCCCAATGAAGACGCCTGGAGAGGCATCACAATACTCACCTGATAGGCACAACATAGATTTTTCTGCCAATCATTCATTCATCCATAATGAGATCCCTAGAAAGGCATCATAATACTCACACAGCAGGGAATAACACCAAAATCCGTGCCACACATATTCATCCCCAATGAAGACATCTAGAGGGGCATCACAATACTCACACAACAGGAACAACACAAAGTTCCTGCTAACATACGACTACTCAACAAGGCATAGTAGCCCAAACCAGGGGGATACCAAGCATCTTTTACCATCATCCTTAGGTCATCCTTCATTACAAATCAAGTAAACAAATGATGACACCACTAGATTCCTCAAACGGAGAAAATTCAGTATGACAAGATCACGATCTTGTAGAAAACTCCTTCGTCCACCAACACAGGAGCATTTCTCAACATATCATTGACTCGAATTAATCATCAAACACCACAACTTGGGCCAGCTGAAGCCTTAATATCAGTCCTACCTGGAGAGGCTAAGCTTAAAAAATACTCACTTCCCTCATTGATACACGACAAAGCCATAAGGGAAAGTCTGGAGAAACGGTACTCACTACGACAAGGAAAAGGTCGGCTGAAACCTTAATATCAATCCAACTTGGAGAGATTAAGCTTAGAAAATACTTACTTTCCTCGTTGGTACATGACAAAGCCATAAAGGAAAGTTTGGAGAGATGGTACTCATCACAACTTAGGCCAATTGGAAGCCCTAATACCAGTCTAGCTTAGAGAGGCTGAGCTTATAAGATACCCACTTCTGTCGTTGGTACATGACAAAGCCGTAAGGGAAAGTCTGGAGAGACGGTACTCATCATGACTTGGATTAGTTGGAAGCCTTAATACTAGTCCAACCTAGAGAGACTGAGCTCAAAAGATACTCACTTCCCTCACTGGCCTGCAAAGAGGTTATAAGGGAATCATCACGACTTTGGCCAATTAGATGCCCTAATACCAATCCAGCCTAGAGAGGTTAAGCTCATAATATACTCACTCCGCAGTAGATTTAGAATAAATCTTCACCTCACCACCACAAATAAATAATTATAAGAAGAAGCATGGAGTATCTACACAGAGATAGAAGATCAGGTGGTGCATTTTTCTATCCTTGTTCCCCAATGGAGTACGCAACCCAACACTCAACTGCTCTGAAGAGCAAAGATACGGGAAAACCCATCTATCCAAAGAGATCAATGTGGAAACACCTGCACAAAGGGACAAAGACACGACCTAGATGAAATGTCTACGTCTTTACTTGCCTTTAGAAAGGCAACACATGGTCATCCAAAGTATAAGTAAAGAGGGGAAACTATAGACACCCAATTTCATCTAGGATACCAAAACAAGACAAAGGACTACTAAAATAAGGCAAAAGGTCCTTGAAGGCCCAACATGACATCAGAATGGACTAGAATAGCATCAAGAAGCCAAGAAGATCAAAAAGGCGAAATTAAGAGCTCAAAACAGGCCGTTCCAAACCACCAAAAAATCTTGAAAACCCTAAGTTAAAATGGATCGTTCCCAATCTGGAACGGGTCATTTTGACTCAGGTTGTTATGAACAAAATAATAGTTTGAAACATGTGGTTTCAATTTTGAATCGAGTCGTTCCGAATTCAATTTTTTTCTATAACAAACCAACCCGGAACGGCCCGTTCCACTATTCAAAATACACTACTAGAAAATTGCAAAATAGCGACCGAAATTAGCAACTCAAATTTATCAGTCACTATTTAGCGACTGATTTAGCGGCGATTCTGAATAATCAAAATAGCGACTGATTTAGCAGCCAAAATAAGTTATCGCTAGAAACTTGGTCGCTAGCTACTAAATTGTAAAAAATATTGCGACTGAATTAAATTCGGTCGCTAAATAAGAAATTTTGATTTTTTTAATGACATAATTGAATTCAATCGCTAAATATTAGTTAAAATTAGTAATGAAATTAAATTTGGTTCCTAAATATTAGTTAAAATTAGCAACGGAATTGAATTCGGTCGCGAAATAAGAAATTTTATTTTTTTTTAACGACAGTAAATATTAGATAAAATTAGTGACGGAATTCTATTCGTTCGCTAAATAAAACTTTTTACAAATTATAAATCGCTTAAAAGTCATGATAATATTAATGTTGTTGAGTATCAATCCCATTTTCTTATTTTTTAAGAGCAAGACATTAATTTATAATAAAAAAAATATTTATATAAACTCCTACATAATTATTACCAATAGTTATTTATATGAAAAAATATTTAGAGATTTTTTTTTATGATTGGATTTTTAGGCATTTTTTTAATTAGAGTATATGAATTTTTTAAAATTTCTTATTTATTTTGATCCATATTTATAATATATATTTCTAACTTATTTTAACTTTATTTTTAAATAAATTTTTATATTTAAATTTTATTGATAGAAGAGATGTGATATCTTAAGGGAAAAAAGAATTATAACATCCTCTCTCTTTCTAATAGAAAGATTACAAATGTATTTTCTTAACTATTAGTATTTCTTTATTGTTGTGTGATAAAATTGATTATTTTAAATTATTTAACTATAATCTTATTAATAATTTACTATATGATTTTGATATTTTGGTATAACTAATATCTGGTTTTAAACTTGATATGAAAATATTATGATATAACTATAAGATTTTAAATTAGTATTTTATTAATGGTTGATAATTAGAAAATATAACAAGGATAAATACATTTTTTGAATTTTATATCTTAGATTTAATATGAATAAATATATTAAGTTAATTAATAATTTATTTAAAATGTTAAAATTTAATTTATAAAAATAATATTTTAAAAGAGACGGGTTATAATAACATCGGTGTAACTTTTACTAAGTATTACATCGCTCAATAACTTTATATTAAATGTGAATTTTATAAATTCAACCGTTAGATTGAAAGTTTTTTACTCTTAGATTATATATACAAAATTTTATATGAATTCAAGATGATTTGATACTTCATTCTTGAAAACAAAATTGACGTAATATATACATTTGAAATAAAATATGAGCACTTTGATTACTTTCAAGTTGTAGTTCAATTTTAACAAAACTTGATATAAACATATAAAGTGATATGAACTTTCAATCTAACGGTTAGATTTACAAAATTCACATTTAATTCAAAGTTATTGAGTGGTGTAATACATAGTAAAAGTTATACAAGTGTTATTATAACTCTTCTCATTTTAAAATGTATAAATTATTACTTAAACTTTTAAATTTAAAATAAATAATTTAAATTGTATCATAAAATTAATTTTAAATAGAAATAAGTAGATTGTTAATTATAAAAGTAAGTATATATATAAATAAATATTAATTAAATATAATATAATAATTATTATTAGTAATATAATTATTATATATATTATTATATATTTATAACGGTCCGGATACACCAAAATGATAAGGATCCAAAGATAGTATAAGTATGAGATTGTATAGTTGAGGATGAGTTAAGTGAATTAATTTGTACTACTTATACTAACAACATGCATTTGCTTTTCGATAGCTTATGTCATCAGAACTTCACAGTTAAGTGTGCTTGACTTGGAGTAATATAGGGATGGGTGACCTTCTGGGAAGTTTCCAGAAATTGTGTAATTAAGGACAAAACATGCTAAAAAGTTAAATATTGTGAAATAAAATCCTTAAGAGGCCAAATATGAGTGGTTCGTAGCGACAAAATTTGCGACTTCTATAAAATTTAATAAAATAAAAAATAAATATTTAGCGACCGATTTATTCGGTCACTAATTTGATTTTATACACTTCAGCGACCAAAATCATTGCAACCATTTTGCGACCAAAATTTTTGGTCGTTAAACAACGACCAAAAATTTTTCCGTCGCTAAACAGCTTAGCGACCAAGGTTTTAGCAACTGATTAAATTCGGTCGCTAATTTCATCCCTAACGTAAATAGCGACCAATTTTAGCAATTTAACGACCGATTTTGGTGGTCGCTAAATTGCATATTTTTTGTAGTGATGGTTGTTCCAGTTGGTTTTGATGCCTATAAATAGGTGTCTCATGCACAGTGCAAAGGGATTGGATTTAGACCAAAAAAGCGATGACTTTTGACTCATTTTATTAGTTCTAGTTTACAAACACTTCCCTTCTCTATCTCCTTGTATTTCTTGAGTGTTTAGAGGAATTTCGTAGAGTGAAAGGCTGCCAAAAAGCGACTGGACCCCACATTTGAAGAGGATTTTATAAAGCTTGCTTTGGAGGTATTTTCATTATATTCCTACCCTTTTTCTTCACTACTTTGTTCATATAATAATCACTATAAATGAACAGCAATCATGTAGACATACTATTCTAAACGTTTAAGGGTTTAAACACATGCAATTATAATGTAAATAACCAAAAGGGGAATAAGATATTCAAATTATTATTCTTTATCATGCTAATTTCATCATAGGGTACCGATATAGGGCGTTGTAGGGTGCCTAATACATTCCTTACACGTAAACGACCCCTGAACCCAATTCTGGCTATGAAGGTCACAATTGACTTTTCAAAAACCTTTTCTTTTTCTGATGTTTTGAGTAAAATATCGATGGTGACTCCTTCGAACCTTTTCAAAAATCATTGATAAGAGATTAGTCTAGTTTTTGGGCATTCCCTAACCGATGAGATTTTCAAAATGGAGGTCCAAACCATCTGTGGACAAGATCGAAATTTTTTTGGGTTTTGACAAGGATGCAATCTAAGTATTAGTCATGATAAGAAAGTAATTGAGTTAATCTTTGACAATTATAATGGTGGCGAATGTTCTTATAATGATCACATTTGAGGTGTTCTGGTAGCGTGGCTTATGATTATGATTCATAATGTTAGTAAGGAATGGCATTACCCCTTTGGGTGTTTGATCTTATGAATGGTTTGAGGTACCTATATTAATGTTTAAAAAAGAGAAATCATGAGAGAGAAAAAATTATGAATAAGGTATGATTTGGGTTAATCGTTAATGACTTTAGGTGTCTTGCCGATAATGCTTAAGGAGTTAATGTGTGATATCAATATTGTTGCAAGACTAGTTAAGTTGTTAATTGAAATTCTTGATTTAATGATGATATCTTAATGAGTATGGTTAAGGTATTAATATATGATTAGATGATTTTATAATTAATCTATCTTTTGTTGTACATTGAATGATGTTGTGTAATTGTTGTACTTGAACTACGAACATGTGACTCTTGTACTAATTAATATCGATAACTGAGTATGATATTTTGAGAATGTATTTATGTTAATAGTGAAACATGGTTTATGTAAAGGATGTGAAATGGCATTCGTGTTGGCAAATCATTGTGTGTGGATCTTGTAAATGATGGAATCACACTAAGGCCAAGAAGACCAAGAGGTGATATATTGAAGGAGGCAAAAGGAATGGGTTAGTTTTAAAAATCATAAGAGGAGTGAGCCTACTTTTGGGCCTTAGCTCCTACGTTTTTTTATTAGTATAGGATTTATTTCTATTTTACCCTTGTCTTTAATTTTCTATTTTACCCTTGTATTTTGGGTACCTTAGACATAGGATTTATTTTTCTTATATTTACTATTTTACCCTTGTATTTTGGGGAGTCTTAGTTATAGGATTTATTTTTACTTGTATTTTTCATTTTACCCTTGTATTTTGGGGTGCCTTAGATTATAAGATTTTATTTTATAGTTAAGGTATTTTATTAGGGTAAGAAAATAAGGCCTAGATGTGTTTTTTTGGTAGCCTTTGATTTATTTTTGGACTTAACAAGGTTTAGGCCCAAGTGGAGGGTACCTAGGTTGCATGGTCTTATCATGCACCTAGATGTAGCTTAACCAAACCCAAAAATTCCATCATTGGCTACCAAGTAACATCTAGGGTTAATTTAGGTTTCATTTGAAGTGCATTTGGCTTGCATTTTTCAACCAAACACTCTCAAATGTAACCCTAATTGAATCCTCCCTTCTATAAATACCCTAGGCTAACAACCGAAAAGAAACAAAAGAATGAAAACAAAACAAAAACCAGATTATCTGAAACATCACTCCAATAAAAATAGCTAAAAGCACACACTATCAATGGCCCAAGGGGGCTCATGCAACAAAACCAAGCATCATCTCAAAAAGTGCCTAGCTTAGCCAATCCATGAGCATACTGGTTAACCCCCTCAATATGCGAAAAAAGAGCAATTCCAGCTCATATTTTGAAGTTCCTACATCTCCATAAGCTCATTTCCGAACCTATGAAAAATCGGAATGTCCCCTTGAAGCAAATCCACCACGAGTTTGGAGTAGAAAGAACATGACACGTTTCTAAACCCCTTAACTAGGAGTTTTCAAATGGTTGAACCAAACTAAACTATTTATTAACTAAATTAAACTATAAAAATAGTTCATCTAAACTAAATTAAACTATATAATAGTTCAGAAAAATTAAATTAAATTATTTTGTAATTTAGTAAACTATAATTCTAAAATTAAGTTCGAATTGCACTATAATTTAAATTAAATTACTTTTTTTTTACTATAAATCTAACTAAACTACTTTATATATAAAAGAACTAATTTTTATTTTAAATTAACTATTATTCTCAAATTTATACTAATATACTAAAATGTGTACAACGCGGTTTAATTTTAAAAAAACTAACATCTTCCAAGGGGTGAATTAATTAACCAAAATCGTTTACCAAAAATTACTTATAAAAAATTAAGATAAAATAGTTTAAGCTCACATAGATAATAACTTTAGAACCATATACAAATTAATATTTCATCTACTTGAAGCCTTGAACTATACTTTGTACTAAATTAAACTATTTTTGTACATTAAATCAAGTTTTTTTTTTGTGATTTCAACCAAACAAAACTAATTTTGTAGTAATTTAATTTTTAAGACCAAACTTAATTTTAATTTAGTTTTATACAAAATAATTGAGTACTTTTTATAGTCTAGTTCAATTTAAATCTTTATAATTTAGTTTAAAATAAATTTTAATAGCCTTATCAACGGATAAGGAATTTGTTTCAACTTAATCAATTCTCTTTATCTTAGTTATATATAGATATGTAATTTTTTTAAAATATTTAAAGGAAAAAATACGTGATCCGTGAAAAATATCACTTATTGATTTACGTTTAACTAAAAATAATAAAGACGAAAGTAAATATGAATCATATACAAATAAGATAAATTAAAAAACAATAATTTAAAATTACCATAAGAAGTTTCTAAAGTGATAAATAATTTGATTTATAGTCGATGTGTTTTAAAAGAAAGTTTAACTTTAATACAATTACTTATATAATCAAATCAATTAATAATCATCATAAATATAATTTATCAAATAATTATTAAAAATATAATATTTTAATTATTCATTGGATAACAAAATTTAAAAAAATCTTTAAAATATATAGTCTTATTCACAATAAAAATCATTACTTATGCAAATTGAATACAAAAATAACGCAAAGTTATTATAACAATTTTTTTTATAACTATAATACACTAAACGATATTTTATAGTAGTGTAGTTTTTTAAAATCAACTTAAAATATAGTTTAGTTTTTATAAAAAGTAGTTTAATTTTTTATAGTTTAGTTTAGGTTTTAGAATAGTTTAGTTCAAAATAGTTTTATGAAAACCTCTACCCTTATCCCAGCAAAAATGTAAGCCATGCAAAAGAGCAAGAATTTCCGCATGCAATACTGAAGCCTCACCCATGTTACCATAAAAACCAAAGAGGAAGAACCCAATGTTATCACGACATACTGGCTAAACGACCATTGTGGGGTACTATTAGAAATTTATTATCAAAATGGGGCTGTTTTAAAACATTTTACACCTTTGGGGTTCTTTTACCATAGCGACACCCATTACACGTGGCATTTTTGGGTCTGAATATGAGCCATGAACGCCATATTGGTAGAGTCGCTGTAGCTGGTGGAGACCTTCAAAGAATCGCTATAGCCTATAGCGACTCAAATCGGCTAAAAACGAAAAAAAAAAAATTATTTGGGGCGCTATGGCCCATAGCTCCACTCAGGCGCTATGGGCCACAGCGCCTGTGTTAAAAATATATCTAATATTTTTAAAATATATCTTATATTTTTAAAATTTAATTTTTTTTTACAAATTTATAAAAAACTAACAGGTAAAAGGGAAAAAAAGATTGAAATAAGAAAAAAAATGTTAATTTTAAAAAATAAGTAATAAAATGTAAAAAATAAATAAAAAACGAAAAAAAAAATTGACTTGGGGCGCTATGGCCCATAGCTCCACTCAGGCGCTATGGGCCACAGCGCCTGTGTTAAAAATATATCTAATATTTTTAAATATAAAATTTTAAAAATAAATTATACAAAAATTTCTGATAAAAGGTAAAATAATAATTGAAAATTTAAAAAAATAAATTTTAAAACTGAAGTAATATAATGTGAGAAATAATTAAAAAACGAAAAAAAAAATTGAAAAGTGGGCCGCTAGGGCCCATAGCGCCTCACAGGCGCTATGGCCCATAGCGGTTTGGTTGGCAGTTAGAAAATTTAATTACCCAGTTGCCACGTGTGAAATTACCGCGATTTCAACCAATGGTAATTTGACACGTGGCATTAAACAGTAAAAAATGAATAAAAAAACCTCTTTATATATACCAGTTTTTACCTTTGGTCCCCACTTCTTTGTTTCACCCCCACCGCGAGAGGCTCCTCCAACTTGGTTAAGGTGAGCATTTTTTTTCGTTTTTTAATTTAATTATAGTTTATTTTTTTTTTATAAATATTTTGTAACGTATATATATTATATTTATTATTGCAGGTTAATTTTGTTTTTTTGGATTTTCGTAGATCTCCAGAGGTATTTTGTTTTTGATTATTTTCTGTAATTTAATTATTTGTATTTATTTATTTAGTTATTGTATTTTAATTTGTTATTTATTTAGTTTTTTATTTTTTAGTTATTGTAATTTAATTTGTTATTTTTCTATTTTTTTGGGTATTTTTTTTTAAAGTCGCTATGGGCTATATCATCTTAAATAAAATATTTCAAAAACAGATTTTATTTAAATTTTAGATTTTATAATTTAATTCTGTGTAATAAAGTAATTATGAGTTTAATATTTTCTGTTTGTGAAGTGACGAAATCCTGTATCATTTTAAATAATTTATTTAAATTTCAAAAATTATTTATTTTTAAATTAATTTACAAAATAAGTAATCTAATAAAAATAATAATTTAAAAACAAAAAAAAAATAAAAAAACTTTGGGGCGCTATGGCCTATAGCTCCACTCAGGCGCTATGGCCCATAGCGCCAACAAGAAAAATATAGCAAATATTTTTTAAATATCAAATTTATATAGAAATTTGAAAAAAAATTACGAATAAAAGGGAAAAAAAGGATTGAAATTTTAAAAAATGTTAATTTTAAAAAATAAGTAATAAATTGTAACAAATAATTTAAAAACGATTTAATTTATTTCTGTGTCATTCAATTTATATAAAATTTAAATTGATTTAATTTAATTCTGTGTTATTTATGTTAATTAAAAACAAAATTTATTTATATTTGAAATACCTTTAATTTATTTCTGCTTAATTTAAATTTTTTTCGTAAATAATTATATTGAAATTATAAATTGATATAATTTATTTCTGTGTAATTTATGTTTATTAAAAAAATAAATAATTACAAATTTATAAATGATTTAATTTATTTATGTGTCATTAAATTTATATAAATTCTAAATTGATTTAATTTAATTATGTGTTATTTATTTTAATTAAAAAAATTTGATTTATATTTGAAATACGTTTAATTTATTTCTGCTTAAATATTGAATTTATTTATTTTAATTCTGTTTTAATTTTATTTAATTAAAAAATAAGTTTATTTAAAATTTGAATTTATTTCATTTAATTCTGTTTTAATTTTATTTAATTAGAAAAAAGTTTTTAAAATTTTTTAATTTATTTAATTTAATTCTGTTTTAATTTTATTTAATTAGAAAATAAGTTTATTTATATTTTAAATTGCTTTAAGAACCTTTTTGAAGATACGTTTTTTATGTTATCTTATTTATTTTTTTCAGATTATTGTTAGTTAATTTGAATTTATTGGTGGATTTCCTCATCTCAAATAATACCCGGTATTTATTATTTTCAGTTTGAATATTTGTTTTTCTTTTAAAATTAAGTAGTCGGTATAGGTTTTATCAAATTATTTATTTAATTGATTAATTATTGTCATTTATTTGAAAATTATATATGATGTTAGTATGTTATTATTTATTATTTTGGTATAATAATATCAATGAAATTTTCAAAATAAATTATATGTTTTAAAATAATTCATTTTATTACATTTTGTTATAGATGGCATCATCATCATCATCTTCTACGGGCATGCGTGTGACATGTGGACCAGTCGACGATGAATTATTATCGTTGCAAAATACGCATGTGTCACAGCATGTTTGGAACAGAGATGAAGACAGGAGACTAGTAGCACGACGTGCTGCTCCGTCGCGCAGTGGAATTGCAGGAGTTCCACAACAAATAATTCCGTTGCTAGATGAAGCTGGTTTCGGATGGATAGCACGTCTGAATTATATCAAAGTTAGTCCTGGTTTGCTAACGGCTTTGGTAGAGCGATGGAGACCAGAGACACATACATTTCACATGCCTTTCGGAGAGTGCACAATTACCCCAAAATTCACTTCCACCTAATTTAAACAAAATTTTTTAAACAAATAACACAAATTGTTGACAAATTTAATTTTCAAATGTTACCTTCAGTAGATGGATACATTGAAATTGGTTCAACCATTGGACTTTCAACAATAGCATCTGACTCCACGTCACTATCAGATACTTCACAATTATCGATTTCATCTTCATTTGATTCATCATTGCTTTCATATGACAATGAAACATGATAGTCTTCATCATCTTCGTCATCTTCATCTTCGTCTCTTGTCATCACCGGTGATCGTTGAATTGACAAATTTTCTAACAAAATTGTTGAAGATTCTAAGTTACCTATTTCAGCATGTAATTCCATTATTGGCATCACATTCTGACTCATAAAAGCTTCTATCATGCATTGTACATCATCATCGTCACTCAATTCCAATGAAGAATATCTGCTCTCACCATGCTGTGAAACAATAAATCTGTAAGTTACAGATAATATAACTTGATTTGACTTAAGATGAAATTTGTTGTGAATCCTTCTCTTTAATATATCCAAAGTTAAACCTCGTTTAATATACATCCCTTTTTTGGTCCCTCAAATGTTACACCACATTCTGGACTGTCATACATCCTTCCAGTGTAAATATAAGCGATAATTTGATCCATAATATCTGCAGAAAAATTAAAATATTAGTACAAATACATACAACTTATTTAAACTACAAAATATTTCAATCATAAATAACATTTTAAAACTCAACTTAACAGAAGAACCAACCAGACTGATTTAGTGGATAAATAACAAATATAGTAACAAAAACAACAAATGAAGTAGAGATTTCGATGTGATTAAATAGAACGGAAGGGGGGGTATATATACTACAAGAGTCTCCATCACCTATAGCGACATCTGCATAAATTATTTAATAAAAATTTAAAAAATTTCAAGTCGCTATGGGCCATAGCTCCAGTTAAAAAATATATATATTATTTTATAAATACAAAAATTGTTTACAAATTTATAAAAAATTAACAGTTAAAGGGAAAATAAAAATTCATATAATATAAAATGTAAATTTCAAAAAATAAGTAATATAATGTAAAATAATAATTCATAAACGAAAAAAAAAAATTAAAATTTGGGGCGCTATGGGCCACAGCTCCACTCAGGCGTTGTAGCCCATAGCGCCAGTTAAGGAAAATATATATATTATTTTATAAATACAAAAATTGTTTACAAATTTATCAAAAATTAACAGATAAAAGGGAAAATAAAAATTCATTTAATATAAAATGTAAATTTTAAAAAAAAAAGTAATATAATGTAAAAAAATAATTCCTAAACGAAAAAAAAAAATTAAAATTTGGGGCGCTATGGGCCACAGCTCCACTCAGGCGCTGTGGCCCATAGCGCCAGTTAAGGAAAATATATATATTATTTTATAAATACAAAAATTGCTTACAAATTTATCAAAAATCAACAGATAAAAAGGGAAAAATTAATTCATATAATATAAAATGTAAATTTAAAAAAATAAGTAATATAATGTAAAAAAATAATTCAAAAACGAAAAAAAAAATAAAATTTGGGGCGCTATGGGCCACAGCTCCACTCAGGCACTGTGGCCCATAGCGCCAGTTGAGAAAAATATATATATTATTTTATAAATACAAAAATTGTTTACAAATTTATAAAAAATTAACAGATAAAAGGGAATAAAATAATTCAAATAATAAATAATGTAAATTTGAAAAAAGAAGTAAATATAATGTAAAAAAATTATTTAAAAACGAATAAAAAAAAAAAATTGGGGCGCTATGGCCCATAGCTCCTTTAGGGCACTATGGGCCACAACGTCAGTTTAAAAAAATACATATTATTTATTTAAAATTACTTTTTTGTAAAAATTTGTTTTCTTTTTATAATTATATAATAATAACTTTCAGTTTATTATATTTATTCTACATTATTATTAATTTTGTATTTTTTTTTCTTTGCTTAGTGTCGCTATGGGCTATATAATTTTTTTTAGCCCATCAGGTGTGGTGCTTCAGCCTATAACGACAGTGGTCCAGTCCAACCAAGCCAAAAAAAAAAAAAAAGCCACGTGTCATGGGTGTCGCTATGACTCATAGCGACACCCATGAAAACTACCCCAAAGGTGTAAAATGTTTCAAAACAGCCCCATTTTGGTATTTTGTTTGTAAAACTACACTATAATGGTCGTTTAGCCCGACATACTCCCCCAAATCCAGCTCTAACAAGATCTCTACAATTTTATTTTTTTTTTGTTCGTTCCTGAAGTATCTATTATCGATAGTAGTGACTAATCTCCTCGCTATGTTGGAGGCACCTCAAAAGGTGGGATAACTGGCCCCAAGATTTAATGCGGCTACATACACAAGGCAGATTCAAATCCCTAACCTTGCTTAAGCGTGGATCAACCCCTACCGCTGAGCGCTGAGCCACATGTTTGGGGTTAGATCTCCAGAAATACTATCAACATTCAATGCCACTGACTCCAGAGTCCAGAGGAGGGGGACTAGCTAGAGAGCCTAGTCGACGAGCCAAAAGCTTTGAAGGAATGTCCCAGTAAAGCAAGAGTGAATGCATCAAGAATCCATGTCCACATGTTCTAAACCTCTTTTTGAGTATGGTTATGCGTTACCATATGTTATTATTTACAAAATACTTTTACATTATATATAATAAAAATATAGTTGAACCACCAACATTAGGTGACACAAATGGTAACGATTTGTTTTTTAATCAAAATGTCTAGAGTTTCCAAATCTCGACTTTGTATTTAAAATAAATTATGTTGAGAGAGAAATACACACATTATCTACGTTAACGGTCCTTGGTAGAAAAAACAAATTAATTGAACATGTTTTGCCACAATTATATATTAATAATATCAAAAATCACTATTAGAAAAGTGTCATTTTCCTGTGAATTTTTTTTAAAAAAAATTCGCAGAAATTTTTTGCGAATTTTCTTACAATAATAATTTCGCAAAAAAATTTTATGAATTTATTTGCGAAAAATAATTTACAGATATTTCTTACAAATTTTTATATGAAAAATAATTTACAAGAAATTTTTGCAAATTTTGCTACAATTTTAATGATCATAAAAAAAAATTTCCATGGTAAAAATTTGCATAAAATATTGTAAGAGTTTTATTTTGTTTATTGCAGATTTTCTTGCAAAAATAAACTCGCAAGTAATGTTTACTAAATGGTATAAAAATTTTGCATCCTACGGATTTTATTGCCAATTTTAATCCGCAGAAAAAATCAAAAAATATTTAAATTTTTAAGTTTAATATTTAAAAAAAAAACTTCAAGTCTCGCATTGATTGAAAATAAAACAATTAAAGAGTATATAAGTTGAGGCAACACTTACCTTACAAATTGATTTGTATGGTTGAGTGTTAGGCTTATAATCTACAATCTTAGAATTTAAAAGATTATGTATCACATGTTGGAGGCATGTAAACAAATGCTTCGGATGAATTCATTGTGAGCATTTGAAAGTTGAAAAATTATTGATAGAATTTATAGTAATTTCTTTAATTTTTTTTGTAAAAAATATTCCTGCAGAATTTCTTGAATTTTTTTTTTGCAGGAAACTTTGCTGCGAATTTTTTTTTGTAGGAAACTTTCACGCGAATTTTTTTCGCAAATTTTGCAAGAAAATTTTTTGCGAATTTTAAAATTTGTAAAAATATATTATCCACGAAGGTATTACCTGCAGATAAAACTTCGTAGAAAAATTTGTAGGAACAACGTTTCCTGCAAAATTTTCATAAAAAATCGCAAGAAAAGTCGCATATAATAAGAGAAATTCTAGCGGTGAATTAAGTTAAAAATTAGCTTGTATATGGCACGTACTAATATAGTAAAAATTAACAGTGCTTACTTGTGAAAACACGAATCAATATACTAATTCTTTATCTACAACATATATGATCTACTAATTTCTGTTTTGCAATTTTCAAATTTTTGAAACTTAATTTATAGGTTAAATAGCAAATTTTGTAGGAGCCAAATATTATTTGGCATAATGGCAGATAATCTCAGCCCTTATAATAATAATGCATAAAGAATTTAATTCATCATTGTATAATAAAATTAAAAAAAAATCACACATGCACCATTTAATTGCAGACGTGGCCATCTTCCTAAATTTTAAAAAAGACAAATTATATATAATAACAAACTGACGGCTAATAATTTTAGCTCCTAAGCTGTAATGATACTTTCAACCAAAAATATCTGTAAACGTGAGGCAATAGACAGAAATAAACCACATATTGTTAGCAACATAGAAAATAACAACTCTAATCCTTCACCCCCTTCATCAAATAGCAACGACATATGATGTCTAATGTTACACAGAAATAAATACATATGTGAAAATAGCAAAACCCCATAACCTCTCTCCGAACAATGGATGTTACCAATGATGGTGGAAAAACCCTTCTCATTATCTCATTGTTTTTCATGATCATTTTCGTTGCCTCTTCCGAATCTTCAAATTCCTTGTGGAAGGAAATACTTCATCCAAAATTAAAAGTCCAAATAACGTCCAAAATACCAGGTGAGCATGTGCATGTTAAATGCATATCAAGCGAGAACGACATCAAGCGGGGTTTCTTGAATTCTTCTAGCACAGAGCCTTTCACATTCGATGTTCAACTCAAGTTTCTAACGACGATAAGATACAATTGCTTGCTGAAACAAGGTAGAAAAGAAATTGGGCAGTTTTTGGGATTTCGAAGTGGTTCCTATTGTGAGAAAGGTTGTACTTGGGAGGTTTACCCACGTTATGCCCTACGCATATCATCTCGCAATGGTTATCTAAATGAAACATACAGGCCAATAGGAAGCCCAGATGATCATAATTATGATTATTCCTAGTTGTGCATTGTGGCCTGTGTTGGTTTTAATTGCCATAGTCCATATCTTTTTAAATGACACATATTCCATAGTCTTTAAATAAATATTAACCTTCCTTATTTATTTATCTAAGTGATACATATAACTTTTTATATGAGATAATATCATTTGTGTGTTGTTATGAGAGAACAAATTATTAATGTAAGAATTAACAATTGAATGAGACTTGATCTTTGATTAAATTTTAATATTCAAATTATATCATAAATATTATGTATATTGTGATTTAAAAACTATATCCACTTCAAGAAATAATTTCAAAGAATTGATTGATAAATTATTATTTTCAAAATTAAAGAATAATGAAAAATTTTATATAAAAAAGTAGTATTGTACATAATTCAAAAACATACAATAGATACATATATGATTAGTAAAATATGAATTAACTTTTATTTTTATCCTTTTTTCACTTTAACTAATGACTTAATTCCAAGGAAGGTGGGTAATTTTTAAAAATCTAGGGGAAAAATGTGTGTCTTTTAAATATATATTAAGAGAGGTGAGTGTAATTTTTCCATTGTAATTTAATGTGAAAGTGGGAGATTTTTGGGACACACCATTGGCCAGGACATATGCTATTGTAACTAGTTTGTATGTATTTTGACGTAATTTTTTTTATTTTATTTTATTTTTAGCTTAAAAATTCTGAAAATTTTGTGCATTAAACCCAATTCCAGGGCCAACAGAATTTAAAAATATTATTATTCGTGTTCTTACGGATGATTCATTTATTTGTTGATTGAACTAATAAATTACATGAACACAAATCAACACTATATATCTTTAGACATGCGTTTCGTTTAATCATATAACTTATTGTCCCGATATTTTCAAGTCAAACCAAAGAATGATATGCAAAAATTGTAAATACTAATTCTCGATGACATATAGTTTTTGAGTTGACACATTAGCTTTCGACAGGCTTTACGTTGGGGACCAAATGTTTCTTTCATGATTATTAGTTAATTATAGGGATTAGTTATTCTTATAGTTGTACTTTCTTGATGTATACAAGGCAAAACAGTGTCAATAACTCTTAGTCATGTTGCAGGCTCAATTGGCTTAGGTTGCAGTGCCATAATAAAATCAACTTGATTCTCCTCCTTCTGTTGGTACGTATGACTTTTTCCTTATCTTCCTTTGATATTACCATCCATGATCCGAAATATTTGAATCTTGACTAGGGAGCTACATTTCATATTACTTGTCATTCCAACTTGTTAACTGATTTTGTCATTGTCCCTAGAAAATAGGCCAAGAAAAGATATACTTATCTGACGCAAATGAAGACATAACTTGGGCCATTGTTACCAACTTCGCTGCCAGAAAATTGGGTGACGATAGAATTGAAAAACTCAATCATAATTATAATCAATACAAGTGCATGGTTATCGGTATGACTATTTGAGGTGATCCCACCATAATAATTATAAGACTAATAAAAGAAAATCTTAAATTACACAACAAATTAAATGAGATATGATGAAAAGCGACAATATATCATATCAATGACAAAAGAATAAGGACATGTTTATATACAAGCTGAAAAATGCTTTTGAAAACTTTTTTATTTAAAATAAAAAAAAAAAATTTTTAGTAGACAAACTTATAAAAATTCTTCAAAGTGTGTATCCAAACAAACTCTAAATATAATACGTAATATAAGCTATAGTAGTAGTTCTACTAGATGAATGGACCGATTCATGCAACATAGAATTTGTAAGTGTAATATTGTAAGTTTTAGTTCTAAGAAAAGTCTAGTTCAAGTACCTATGCCATTAATAGTGCAAAAGGAACTTTTAATGGTGTAGATTTTATATCGGGTATAATTCATATGACATAGAAAGTGAGTTGTGGCAAAGATGTAAATATGATAAAAAAAAATTATGTTGAATATTTTTTCACCCATTATATAGAAAGTTATTTCTATGCCGGGTGAGTCAACACATGTTATAGAATGTGTTGGAAAGGGTCAACTTTGTAGTTAATTCCAACCATTTTATGATGGGTATAATGACATCTAACATTGAAAGAACTTTCTATGATGGGTGAAACAATACCAAACATAAAAAGTGTGCCAAAATTTCAAATAATGCAATTCATATTTTTCAACTCTAGACTCTAGTTTTTGTTTTCATTTTATTTACCTTTTCTTTGTTTTCCTCCCTCGCACATCTAGGTAATTTATTTTTTTTACCTTTTTGCGTATTTTGTTGCTATTGATTAAATAATAATAGTGTGGTGGTTTGGAAGCAAATATAGTGGTGGAAGTGACGAACATGGTGGTGGAAGACAATGTGAAGATGATGTTGTGAAAGGGAGAGAACTCGATAAAGAAACAATTTTTAACCAAAAAAATAAGACCTTTTATACCGGATATGGACAAGACCAAAGTACTAGAAGAAGGAATCGAAGAATCCTCGACACAGATATTCCGAGGAGTCCCAGGCCAGGTTAAAAATACCTACTTCGCTCTACAACTATCAAGATTATTGGACCTTAATGGGCTTGGTTGTGAGCATAAGCCCATTAAGGTTAGTATAAATAAGTGTAATTAGCAACTGATAAAGGTACTTTTTCATAATTTCCATAATTGATTAGCATTGATCTCTCTAACCCCGAGGACTGACTTGAGCGTTGGAGTACCTTTTTTAGGTACCCAAGTTTCCCTAGGATAGGCATGTGGAAGACGAAGATCCAAGAAAAGCACCAAAATTATCGAAGTACCCCCGTGCAAGTACATTTTAGCGCCCACCATGGGGCCGATTTTGAAGGCCCGCATATTTTATTTGTTTTGCAGGAAAAAGAGCTCGAGAAGGATGGTTACTACCAGGAAGAATACCCACTCTGTTCAACTTGTACAGGTCTCGGGATCGATTATTGTGGAAGATCGAATCGATCTCTCTGATGCTGTGAAATTGCTCTGAGAAGAAATGATAGCTATCAGACAAGCTCGTGAAAAGGATGCTCAAGAACTCGAAGCACTTAGAAGGGAGAATGTTGTGCTGAGAAGCTTGAACAAGACTTGGAACCCCAATGGCTTGGTCAACAATGAAGCCTCCTCTTACCACATACCAACAACTCTGCATGCACCAGTTCCCCTTGCCTAGTTCTCGATCATCCTGAACAAGCTCCTCGTCAGGTCAACACTATAATTGGCTTTTTTAAACACCGATTCACTCAAAGCATCATGGAAGCAATCTTATTTGACAATTGGAGGAATCTTCCTCTAGAGAAATATGATAGATTCTTGGATCCTGATGATCATTTGAACGCATATCTCACACAAGTTACTTTGTTGACGCAAGAAGATGTTGTGTTGTGTTGCATATTCCCTACTTCTTTAAAGGGTCGAGCACTGAGTTGGTTCATCAAACTCCCCCTGCATCCATAAGTTCATTCAAAGAACTATCATCCTTATTCACCGTGCAACTTGTCACCACCCGACCCTACCATCTAACATCATTGGCATTGGCCAATATTAGACAAGAGAAGAGAGAGTCCCTTCGGTCTTTCATGGATCGCTTTAATAAAATTGCTATGGTAATTAAAATTTTAAACCTAGTCATTGTTATGGATAGATTGAACACGACGCTGAAACCATAACCTTTTATGAATAGTTTAGGCAAAAAAACCTTTGATGGATATGAATGATTTAAGGAGAAGGGCAAAAAAATATATGCAAATGGAGGAATTAGTTGAGTTAAGAAACCAAGCTAGGGCTGAGACAATGCCCAATAAAAAGAAAATGAAAAAGAAGTGTACCAGAAAACTAAGAGAGAGGATGACACAAAAACCTACCAAACAAGAGGACCCCGATATACCAATTACACCCTACTAAACACAAGTCGAGCAAGGATTTTGGAACAAACTTTGACCTTAGAAATCTTAACCATTCCCAAGTGAGCTCATACACCTTCGAGAGCAGATTTATCAAAGTCATCTTCATATCATCAAAATCATAGACATTCAACTGAAGAGTGTGTTGCCCTGAAAGACAAGGTGGAAGATCTCATAACACAGATACAATTGAAAAGCTATGTCAAAAAGTAGGGCTCCAACCGAGGGCAAGACCACATAAGAGATAAATACATATCACGAGGAAGAGAATTAATAAAAAATGAAAGAAGAGTAGAAAGAGAATGAAGTCACTCTAGAGAAATAAGAAGAGAAACCGATGACGAAAAAAATCAAACAAAGAGAGTCATCAACACTATTTTTGGAGGATTTGCAAGAGGATTTGGAGGATTTTCATGTTCTGTTTGAGGGCGATGACTTTGACGGAGACGGTGGTGGTGATGGAGAGGTTTAGTATGAGGGGAATGTTGGGCGCCGTGGAGAGGTTAGGAGTAACGCATCTGACGGTGGTGCCGTCAGTGGTGGTGGTTGTGACGAAGGACGGCGTCACCGACGGGTACAGTTTGAAGTCGTTGGAATCTGTGGTTCGTTAATTTATATTTTCCATGGTTGAGTACATTGTTCAAAGTTTGATATGATATTTCTTTGATCAAATTCCAGTATTTTCGTTTGGATATTTCTTTACGGATTGTACTAGTTTGACATGTGTATGTGTATACAAATAACCTGTTTCAAACTTCAATTTCTACAAGTGGGTGTGTTGGTTCTTCCTTCTATGGAAGCTGGGGCACTTCAATTGTTGGTGAAGATTACACCACGCTGGCCAGGTCAGTGCCATCACAAGTTCGCATGGGGAGGGGAAAGCCAGTGAGGTTGCAACCCATGATGAAGAATGTCAATGAAGGGAAAGATATCTTTGCACCTCTTGTGGTGGTCACTCGTAACGTCATTGGCAAGAAGCGTTTCAACCAGCTTAGGGGCAAAGCCATTGCTTTGCACTCCCAGGTGAAATTTGATGTTCTTGTCAGTAGTTGGTGTTATCCTTTTTCTTGATTTGAGAATTTTGTTTGTGGGGTGGTGAAAATTTTAATTTAGGATTTACAGCTTCTCTATCTGAAAAAGCTCTTTAATTTATTTTGGATAGCCAATTTCTAAAAAATTCTTCTAAGTTTGTATTCAAATGTGAATTAGGCTTATTATGTTATGTGTGTATTTTATCTGGTTCAAGCTTGGTTTGATTGAAGGATTTTGGAATTTGTTGAAACAGAAGTACAAGTAGAGAATCTATGAAAGTGAGATGAATTTGAAAACACTGACGTGTAGAAAGGTTAAAAATAAAAGATTGGGGAACAAATGAATTTGGATCCATTTTGCCCCGAACGTTGACTCTCCTTTGTGTTCATCTGGTTTGAGGTTTGTTAAACATTGTTGAGGATTTGAAATTTTAAGAATAAATTGAATTAAGGGGAAACGGACTACACTTATTTATTATATAGTACATATCTTGAATGACCAATTACAAAAGACTAATATGTTAAGGGGTTCTAAGACAAATTAGAAAACACTAATATGTTATAAGGGGTCCATAATTACCATTTAAACTCTAATAAGCTCTGCAACTATTTTTACTTCTCCAGGGCTTTCTGAATTAGCTTTAATTTTCTACTTCTTCCATTCAAATATGTTGATTTTTGTTTACAAAAAAAATCTGAATCCATCTTTGTTGTAATAGGCTTCCGAAGATGCTAAAAAGTTGGTTAATCAAGAGAAGTCTTTTGCCTGTGCCGAAATCCAAAGTGATAGGTCAGTGGTGCTGAGAATTGGGGAGGCACTTGAGGAACAAGAAAAAGCTTCCCAAGCTCCTAAAGATGCTTTATTGATATTATGTTGTTATTGTTATGTTTAGCACGTAAAGTATACACTCCATTTTTCCTCATTGATAGGACGTGGATGGACTAATAGAAGAGGTTCAAGAGGCTAGAAGAATCAAATTGTTGCATCAGCCAAGCAAGGTGAATTGCTTTTTGCTTCCTCAATACTGTTGTAGCTGATAGTTTTTGTTTAATTTCACTATAATGCATTTTTATTATTCTTTAATAATAATAATAATAATAATAATCCATATGTTGACAAGAAGCATTGACACTCCATTTTTTTTGAAAATTTTATACTTTCACATATCTTACACCATGCTTGAAAATAATTGTTTGGAATTAATTTTTTTATTGATTGTCATTATGATATAGTATGTGTGATACACCCTTGTATATAGTATATATAACTAACTATTTTTTCTTTTCTTATTTCAGCCAAATGATGCTTCAAGTGTCCTTAATACACCTTTGGATGCAAGAGAATCTTCTGGTGCTAGCAATCCTTAGTTTGCTTATAATGTATTTTGGATTTAAAGTTTAATTAGTACAAGACTAATATTACTTTGTTATGGATTTTATGTCATACTTTGATTTACAATAGAAATTTGAATTGTAAATTTTTGAAGTATACACTGTTATTTTTGTTATTGGAAATATAATTTCTACGTCCACATTATGAGTATTCTTTTATTACATTTTTTTATAAATATCATAAGAAAATGGGAAATTGTAATACATGTAAATTATGAAATTAAAATAAGTATAAAAAATTGTCATATACAAGAAAATAGGGAGAATTAGAAACTCGATTGTAAAATCTCTATTGTTAGAATGCTTAAAAAAAAAACCTCCATAGTTAGTATAGTTTTAAAACATCTTTCAATAAACCTTCATAGTTAGCATAGGTTTAAAGTCTCTTTTAAAAAACTTCCATAGTTAGTGTAGGTTTAAAACCTCTTTTAAAAAACATCCATAGTTAGCGTAGGTTTAAAACCTCCTCTAGAAAACCTCCACAATTAGTGTAGGTTTAAAACCTCCACAAAAAACCTCCGCAAAATACTATCAATACCAGAGATTTTTAAAAACCACCGCTAATTGCTTGTGGCGAATGTAACCGCGGAAGTTTTTGAAAACCTCTGCAATTTATTTTGCGGAGGGTAAAAACCTCCACTAAACGCAAAAATAACCTCCATTATTTAGCACATTTGTTGTAGTGATTTCAGTCAATATCAATATCATTCAAAGTAAAGAAATTGTACATTCATCAATATCATTCAAAGTAAAGAAATTCGAAATCCTCATATCAGTCAATTGCTCAAGTTGTAGCAGCCAATAAATTCAGACAAAGTAAATGTGAATGTCAATTTATAGACAAATCATGCATTTAGCTACTATTTCAAAAGATTCCACTCTAAGGCATGCTAACAAGCTACAAAATAATATTTTGGACAAATTACAAATAGATCCTCTTGACCAAAACATGATAATCAAGCTTTAACTACTTAGTTTATTTTATTTTCGGATAAGAAAATAAACTAAAAAATAAGGGCAGAATTTTTTTTGGAGATATATTGTAAACAATCACAATTAAACTAAAAACCATGTTCTATTTCTAAATTTTTCTAAAAAGAAGGTTGTCCATTGACTCTGAATGTCTTCCAATTTGGTTTCCGGCAATGGTGCAACATCATAAAAAAGCTGTAACATACATGCATGCAGATCCTGTACCTGAATATAACTTGTTCCTAGTAAGGCCCCATTCCCAAGTTAAAACTGTGTTCTATAGTCATTTCCCTGAAAAATATAATATAATAAAGTTAAGAAACAAGGAAAATACTTAAAGAGAGTTCATATGCATAGTATATATGTCGTAGAAAAAACAAATTTTAATTAATGGAAAGCACATCAGATAATTTAGTTGAGAAAGGCTAAACTAGTTGACTAATATGGGAGTGTAGGAATCTAAATTAATTCATGTCATGAATGTCTCCAATGCATGCGCCAACAAATCCCATCACAGATTATTACTACAACACTCCTCTTTTCCCTTTTCAGTTTCACAATTTTCATGCGTGCCAAACACCATTTCCACCAGTGCACACTAATAATAACTGTATTTGAGATGACAAATTAAGAAAGGTGAGACTATAGATCACATGAGAAGAGTAGGGAGAGGGAAATCAGTTTTCAAGTGATATCAAACAGAAAATTACTAAAGCAAGAAAATCCAAATCATCACAACGAGGCTAAGAGTAAAATTGGTAAAACTAGCAGTCCTTTGTTTAATATTAATAACAAATGGAAAAAAATTAACAATTGTCAAAAATTATATATTTTAGAAAATTGGGAAACTAAATTTAAAAAATATAAATAAAAAGTTAAAATTATAGATTAAATATGATAAAGAATCAGAAACATAACTTTATCTAAAAATTGATGAAATAAAATTACAAAACTTGTGAAACGTAGCTTAAAGGGTCTGCTAGGTGAACAACTTTTATAATTTTTATAATCAATTATTGAACAGATCAAAGGCACACTTCTTGACGGGGAGCCTATCATTTCCTTGCCACCCAAATTGGTAGAGTTGAAGAAAGTGGAATTTTCACAAGAGGAACGTGAATTCTATTCCAGACTAGAGGCTGATTCCCAAGCACAATTTCAGGAATATGCTGATGCTCGAACTGTGAAGCAAACCTATGTTATTACAAAGCAATTCAAATCTTGATGGAAGTTTAAACATGGAAATAATTCCATGTAGAATCAGGCGGATATGGACCTACAAATAATTCCTACCTCTTGTGGTGTAGTTCTCCCAAGTTCGTATCATAAACAAATAACAACAAAAAAGGCATCAAGTCATTGCATTCTTTTAAACTTTGTTAACGAGGAAGGATTAATTAGTTATAGGAGCAATGGAGCATGATAAAGAAACTATATGTAGTTTACCAAGATCAAGCTAAGATATGAATATTTCAAGTTCACTGAATTCATATCTATTTCACACCAGAATATAATAAGCACACACCAAGGGGTATCCAAAAATCTAGTAAAAGTCTACATACATAATATAGTAAAAGTATAGATACATAATATGAAATGGATATGAGAATTTTTTAAAAACCAAGATAGTTATGCCTAACAATATAATTACAAAGCAACATGCACCATCATGCGTAGATAAATATAATGTTCTCAAATGTGTAGTGCAACTGAAGTAACGCTAAAATATAATTCACCACTTCAACTAATTTGCATAACATTACATAAACATCTCACAAGCCCACATGATAAAAAGGCCCAACATTCAATAAAAAGGCTAACCAGTTATATAAATCTTCACTACTACTATTATGTTTTCTTGGCATACATAATAAGTTTTGTTATCTAACCCAATACACATGTCATATGACCTGCTACCAAATCAAGCCTGAGTAGGCATCTAGTCTAACTTCAAGGAACATGTTTAAATTTTTTAAACCTTAATTACTGCAGGCTTGAGAAGGCAACTGCAAAGAAAAGAAACACAATGTCTCACTAGATCCCAGCTATCTTTATTACCATGCTCTTGACAAACTTGATCTCTGCTTGGTAAGAACTGACCAATTTAATTTGTCGGTGTTGTCGCAACCCGAAAATTTCCGATCTTGCGACCTATAGTTTAGACATCCTTTTGAAAATCTCATCAATTAAGGAATGCCCGGACGCTAGACTAATCCTTAATCAATGATTTTGAAAATAGGTTCTTAGGAGTCGCCACCAATGTTTTACTCAAAAAATTAGAAAAAGAAAAGGTTTTTTAAAATCCAATAATGGCCTTGATAACCAGAATTGGGTTCGGGGGTTGGTTACGTGTAAGGAAGGTATTAAGCACCCCTACAACACCCTTAATCGGTACCCTATGATGAAGTTAACATTATAAGCAATAATAATATAAATATTAAATCCCATTGATGACTATTTACATGCTTAAAATTTAAATTATACGACTAACCCTAAAATATCTACATGATTGCGTTTGTTATAAATAAAAGATGGAGATAAAGATGAGAAATAAAATATAGAAGAAGATTGACTGAAATACCTCTTGAACGAGCTTCTATTGAATCTTCAAATATGGAGAAGGTGCTTTATGGCAACCTTTCACACTACAATATGCCTCACAAATCTCAAGATATACAATAGGAGGGAGAGAGAGAGAAATTTCGAGCTTTAAGGAGTCTTGGACGAAATTTATGGGGTCCTGAGAACTGTGCCTGAGCTATCTATTCATAGGCATCAAAAGGGGGCCAGAATGGCCCGTTCTGGATTCAGAATGACCCGTTCTGAATCTGAATGTTATGTGTTAAATTCTTACCCTGGAATGGTCTGTTCTGAAACCAGAACGGCCCGTTCTGGGGTTGAGATTAACACGAAAAATGCACTGCTAGAACGACCCATTCCAAACTAGGTTTTTTAGGCTGTTTAGCAGTTTGGAACGGCCCATTCTGGCTTAGGAACGACCCATTCCAGCCTAAGATTTTTAGGCCTTTTTCCTGGTTTGGAATGGCCCGTTCCAGACTAGGTTTTTAGGCCTTTTTTTTTGCTTGGAAAGGCTCGTTCTAATTTTGGAACAGCCCGTTTTGGGCCACTAAAACCAATTTATTTGGGCTTTACGCCTTCTAATGTCCTGTCCTGTTGTTTGCATGCTTCGGGAGCTCCTTCCTTTCATAACAGAGGTCCATTTCCTTGTTTGTATGCCCCCTGAACGAAATTGGGTGTCTACAGCTGCCCCTCTTTACTTGTCCTTTGGAATAGTAATGTGTTGCTTTTCCAAAGGCAAGTAAAGACGTAGACATTTCATCCGGGTCTTCTCTTTATCTCTTTGGTGCTTCTGCGTTGTTTCCCTTGGATAGGTGTATTTGCTCGTATCCTCACCCTTTAGAGCAGTTGAGCATTGGTTGCATACTCTATTGGGTAACAAGGTTGACAAACTGTACACCTGATCTTGAGTCTTCGAGTAGAAGCTCCATTGTTTCTCTTATGATAGTGTATTCTTTTATTCATAACTTGTTGAATTGGGAGTATTATTATGGCTGGCCTCTCCAGGCTGCCTGCTGAATGGTGAGTATTATTATGTCTAGCCTCTCCAGGCTGCCTGCTGAATGGTGAGTATTATTAAGCCTGGCCTCTCCAGGCTACCTGCTGAACAGTGAGTATTATTATTCCTGGCCTCTCTAGGCTGCCTGCTGATGCTGAGTATTATTATGCTTGGCCTCTCCAGGATGCCTGCTGAATGCTGAGTATTATTATGTCTGGCCTCTTTAGGCTGCCTGCTGATGCTGATGATGTGATTGCCCCTTTTCTTTGGGAGGACGTTTGATGAAGACGAGGATTGCTGGTAGGTGGTGCCCTTGTGATGGTGGGCAAAGGAGTAAATGTTGAGTATTATTATGCCTGGCCTCTCCAGGCTGCCTGCTGATGATGATGTTGTGATTGCCCTTTTTCTTTGGGAGGACGTCTGATGAAGACGAGGATTGCTGGTAGGTGGTGCCCTTGTGATGGTGGGCAAAGGAGTTGATGGGTGACAGGGATTCTAGTGTTGCCCCTGCCATGTGAGTATTGTGATGCCTCTCCAAGTGTCTGCATGTGGTAGGTTTTTTTTTTTTTTTTTTTTTTTTTTTTTTTTTTTTCTGAATTTTATTTTTGTTTAGCTTCGGCTCTTTCATGTTTGAAGCTTGCCTTTTTTGCTATATTATTTTTTTTTGAAAATGCTTCGGCTTTTTCAACATTTACGAAGCTTGCCTTTTTCTCATGTTGTTTTTGCTTTTTTATTGTCATCATTGGTGGAGGGATCTATTTCCATGATGTTATTTGCTGAATCTTGATTGATGAGTATTATTTTGGAAGCCACTCCTGGCTTTGGTTAGGAAGTCATTCCTGGTCTTGGCATTCTCTTAGATCATCCTTCATTCGGTTGAGGAGTAGGGCGCGATGACCCTTTCATGCTTATAGACTTGCTTATTCTTCCTCTTTCTGTTGTATCTCGTCTTGCTATTGACGTGTCTTTCTTCTCTGGGTGGTTATATGAAACCACTTGTATGGAATGCCCTTGTTGGGGCTAGGCTTCTTGACATGATCTTGGCTCTTAAGGCACTATTTAGCTGTTGATCTTTTTGTATGAGTGCTTCGGCCTCTTGATTCCTCCAACAAGTGATGGATAGACACATATAAAGAATGCAAGAATGCAAAAGAAAATGAAAATCAGAAATGGATTGGAGTTTTTTAAAATTTTTTTTTTTGTGAACTTATACCCTTTTGTGCACACTTGTGCCATATGCATGTTATGCAATGATGCTTCTATGCTAATGCTTAAAATGCAAGTTTATTTTTACTTTCAATAAATTAAACTATGTGTATTGATCAATGACATGGATTGTTAGCCTTTAGCTGTGTCGAATTTAGTGTTGCTTCTTAAAGTTGAGGTTTGTGTAGTTCGGCTCCCTCGCTTATACCAAATATAATATGTTAGCCCCTTAGATCAGGTGTACCTAGACTCTGTTCTAGGACACCTCCATTTTTTCCTTGTGAGTGTTCACTGTGCATATTCCGTGTATCTCTCAAATTTATCTTAATGCCATGTAGGTCAAGAGGAATGAGAGGAAGGGGATATTATATACATATATGTTTTCGGTAAAAGTTTTGTTAGAAAGGATTTTTTTTCAAAAATGGTTTATAGAATAATGGCTGGCCGAGGTAGGCTAGTGATTTAGGCTGATGAACAAACACATTCAAAGTGAGGAAATCATTTTTTGCGTTAGCTCAATATTTCCTTCAAAGTTAAGCGATGACTTGGGATTGCATATTGATTAAATGATCTTCCCGAGCCGCCTTTCAGTTTTCAGCTCGGGATGCTGCTTTGTCCTAACTTTTACCTAGGCTACCCTTTTTGTTTGTGGGTCTCCTAGCGGACCTTGCCCTAATGTTGGCGTTGCCCTCTCAGTGGGTTTCTTGCGGGGCTTTTGTCTTTGCAGCATTTGTGATCATCTTTCATTCCTTCATTAAAAGGGGGTGCCCCTTGCACTGATTTCATTTGGACTTTTATTCACAAGTCATGCCGAATTTGATTGATCTTTATGTGTATTTTTATTGCGTATTAAGCCATTGTTTCTAATGACGTCCTTATTTCAAATGTACTTGTTCATTTCAGGTTTACTAACGAGGCTTAGAGTAGATAAAAGGGAGAAGAGAAATGAAGTAGAAAAGTGTATGACATTAAAATAGAATTTTCACTTTACACATGCCCATTTAATGTAGCTTGAGGGCCCGAGCATGCCCCAAGTTCGTGATTCATACACAGAGAAGTAGAGGGAGGTTTCCCCTTAGAGAGGCCTAGGTTGTCTGATTGTAGGGCTAGTCCTACACTTGCTTGGATGTGGCACTTCAGAAGATCTCGTGTAGATGGAGGTCCTTTGACTTCTTCTCTCATGAAGGTGCTGCCAACCCATATCCTGAGACTTTCCTAAGGAGTAGGAATGGGTAGAAGCGATGATAGAGCTTTCCATGGAGTCTTGCTTCTCAAGAGGAACATTCAAGTTGATTTTCAGCTCGAACAAACATCATTTTTTTTTACCTAGAATGCCCTTTGCGGGTTTTCATTCTAGCAGCTTCTTAACAAGCAATGTTTTTCTCTTGTTGAAATCACTTTTCGAGAAAGCTCTATTCACTTTGCCTTAGTGTTTGAGGGATTCGTCCTCCTCAGGTTCTCTTTATTAGCTTGCAACTCGTTAGGAGTGTGGATCCATCCATTCCTAGTCGTTTCTCCTATTCCGCTTGGATTTCACGGTTGCACAACACGGATTTATCCTCTTGGGGCAAGAGTTGGCGTCTTAATGATTGTGGAGTTCTTTACCCTAAACTCTCTATGCATGGCTTACTTTCCATTACTTTCGACTAACGCAGATAGGTTAATATCCCTTTTTATTCCCATTTATTCTTTTACAAAGAAGGATATGATCTAAATGAATGTAATGCAGAATGCATAGAAAGTTGAGAATAATAAATATTTGTCTCATTGATTTGTTTATCTATGAATGCTTAAATAGATATTGACAGTATTAAGTGAGAATCTACATTAGATTCTACGAAGACTTACTTCAATAAACATATCAAAGCAAGGGCCCAACCATAATATTTTTAAAAATTGATTTGGGCTTTTCTTTAGAGCGCAGATACTGTCGTATATTAGGGCACTCACTTTTCTTAACTTTCTATGTGTACTGCAACCTAATCCTCCTTAGCTAATTAAATAAAATGAATGAAATTAAGAATGCATGTCATTTTTTTTGCCTAATCTTTATCATGTTTCTATTATCTAACGGGGAATGATGCATGGAGATGAGATTTCTTTTTATTCATTTTTTTTTAAAAAAAAGAAAGGAAACTACCTATATGATGTTAATGGAATGCTGACCTAAGAATGTACAAATGGGTATAAATTTTTATTATTATTTTTTATTTCTTTATTATCTGTTTGCTTAGTTTAAAATTCCAATCCATCTTATTAGAACAAAATAATACAAAAAAATGCACACACATATGCTCAATCAATGTACATCCACGAGCAGTCACATTCAAATCCTTGGTTTGTGGTCCCTGTAAGAAAAGGTACATTGTATAGGACAGTTCTAATCTCACTAGTCTTAAGGCTCCCAAGGTGCCCCCATTATAGGGACCCAGTATCTCTGTCGCCGTCACCTGGCAAACTCTAAGGTCTGTCGCAGTATTTCGGGCTAGAGTAACCGATTATCACCTTAAGTGTGATTTCTGACAAGGCTCGCTGGCTCCAAGGCAAAACTTGGGCCGGTCGTACGTCAACCACTCCCTATGTTTAATACCCTCATGCCACTGGGTGTAAGAGGACTATTGTGTGCAAAGGTTAGTGTACACTTTTTATTCAAACAGATGCGGAATATAAACAGGAAAACAGATATTAAAGCCAAACAAATAAAACAAACAACGTAAAGGGGAAAAATATTTAAATTATTATTTTTATTTTATTAACTTCATCAATTAAATGGGCTTGACCCTCTTTAAACGTCCCCAGTGGAGTCTCCATCTATCGCAACCCGAAATTTTCCGATCTTGCGACCTATAGTTTAGACATCCTTTTGAAAATCTCATCAATTAAGGAATGCCCGGACGCCAGACTAATCCTTAATCAATGGTTTTGAAAATAGGTTCTTAGGAGTCGCCACCAATGTTTTACTCAAAACATTGAAAAAAGAAAAGGTTTTTTAAAATCCAATAATGGCCTTGATAACCAGAATTGGGTTCGAGGGTCGGTTATGTGTAAGCAAGGTATTAAGCACCCCTACAACGCCCTTAATCGGTACCCTATGATGAAGTTAACATTATAAGCAATAATAATATAAATATTAAATCCCCTTTTATTGATGACTATTTACATGCTTAAAATTTAAATTATACGACTAACCCTAAAATATCTACATGATTGCGTTTTTTATAAATAAAAGATGGAGATAAAGATGAGAAATAAAATATAGAAGAAGATTGATTGAAATACCTCTTGAACGAGCTTCTATTGAATCTTCAAATATGGAGAAGGTGCATTATGGCAACCTTTCACACTACAATATGCCTTACAAATCTCAAGAAATACAATAGGAGGGAGAGAGAGAGAGAAATTTCGAGCTCTAAGGAGTTTTGGACGAAATTTTTGGGGTCCTGAGAACTGTGCCCGAGCTGTCTATTTATAGGCATCAGAAGGGGGCCAGAACGGCCCGTTCTAGATCTGAACGTTATGTGTTAAATTCTTACCCTGGAACGACCTGTTTTGAAACCAGAACGGCCCGTTCTGGGGTTGAGATTAACACGAAAAATGCACTGCTAGAACGACCCATTGCATTCTAGGTTTTTTAGCCTATTTAGCAGTTTGGAAGGGCCCGTTATGGCTTAGGAACGGCCCGTTCCAGCCTAATATTTTTAGGCCTTTTTCCTGGTTTGGAACAGCCCGTTCTGGTTTTGGAACAACCCGTTCCAGACTAGGTTTTTAGGCCTTTTTTTGTTCTGGTTTTGGAACAACCCGTTCCACTAAAACCAATTTATTTGGGCTTTAGGCCTTATAATGTTCTGTCCTGTTGTTTGCATGCTTCGGGAGCTCCTTCCCTTTATAACAGAGGTCCATTTCCTTGTTTGTATGCCCCCGGACGAAATTGGGTGTCTACAGGTGTAACAAGTCAAATTCAACTATTAAATACAGTTATTAACAAAATGTTAAAAAAGATCTCTATATTTGAAAGAGAACTCAGAGAAAGTTCCCTTCTACCAGCTCTTATTTGTTATTCAGAATGTAAACAAGTTATATGGTTATTGCTGGATTTCTCCATATTTGATGGGATGACAAGATTTTTTTGTTAAAGTTATAAGGCAATGTATTGGACATACCGCTCCACAATATGCAAGACCTAAGACTTAATCAACTCAAGATTGACGCTTCAATAAGAAGAGGCACAAGTGGTTTGCATATAATTGTTTTTCTCCCTGTTTGAACCAAAGTAGTTTATCAGCAGTATAAAAGAACAGAGTTGAGGCATTAAAGAGACAAAATATAAACCATAAAATGCTACATATAGTAAAAAGAAAGCAATATAGTGATATAAATAACAAGAAGCAAATGCAAAACAGAAAGGTGGATAAAAAAATGCTAGTAACTTAAAAGAGGGAAATTCCCCAGAGAATTATGAGACAAAATATGCAAATCCAATATCAACTCACGACTAAAAGGATATTACACGATCACACTAATATCTTGAAGTTTAAAAATGTTATCAGAGCTTCATCTAAATGCAGAACTTATCAGTTATTAATAATTAGGGGTATTAGAACAAATCTTTTTGAACTTTATACATGTACCAAAACTCACGCATCCTATTATAGTTTGCAGAATTAAATTTCTATAGGACCAGAAATTATATGCATCCAGAAATTCATATTTAAAATTCACCTTGTTTACGAGCGTCATAGGGACCAACGCACAAGCCCCATATTGCATCGGCCTGAACAACAAGTTAATTTAATTTATAGTTTCTTTCATTGGTATTTTATTTTGAGATTGGAGAAGAATCGAGCCAGCCAAAAACTTAAAATGTAAAAGAAAAAATGTTTATTACAAAATAAGTTCAGAGATGGAAATGCCTGACCTTAGAAATAGATGTCACGTTGATGAATAAACTCTGATAGGACCACCGTGTTTCAGGAAAGCTCTTCCGAGAGTGTCTCCAAACCCTACACCTTCAACACCCATTTAACAAGATGAGAGACGCAAAAAGAAGCAAAAGACAAAACAAAGATACGAAGCTAAAATGGCTTAACTACGTTGTCGTTCATCGAAGAGGGCTTCAATGCTTCCTTGGACAGTCGTTCATTGAAGATCAGCGAGCTTGGAATGTAGAGAGCTCTTTAGGGCTGAGAGTGTTTAGGGTATGCATTTGAGAGTATTTAGGGTGCGTCTCAGATTGTGTTGTGAGAGGGGGTGACTGAGATGAGTGCTTCTACTGTGCGTTCGCAGGAAGGGAAGAATTTGGTCACCCTTCTACATCGGTCAACAAGAAACTTGATGTAGAATAGTTGACTAATTTCATTTCTACATCGGCCACTCATATAACCGATGTAGAATTGTTCATTTCTACATCGGTCACTCATATAATTGATGTAAATATCCTTATATATTTTACTTATTTACAAAATTTCCATCGCACTTTTTTTACATTGTTTTCTAAGGAACCGATGTGAATATAGTGACGTTGAATAATGTTTTTCTAGTAGTCACAAATGCACACACACATGATCAATCAATGTTCACCCACGAACGGTCACGTTTAAATCCTTGGTTTGTGGTCCCTGTCAAGAAAAATGCGTTGTATAGGATGGTTCTAATCTCACTGGTCTTTACAGGCTCCCAAGGTGACCCCACTATGGGGACTCGATATCTCTATTGTCGTCACCTGACAAACATCTAGGTTTGATGTAGTATTTTTGACTAGAGTAACCGATTATTACCTTGAGTGTGATTTTTGACCAAGCTCGCAGGAACTAAGGTCATTCTTGGACCAGTCGTATGTCAACCACTCCCTATGTTTACACATTCATGCCCCCGAGTATAAAGAGAACTATTGTGTGCAAAGGTTTGTGTATAATTTTTATTTCTGAAAAAGTGCAGAATTTAAACAAGAAAAAAATATCAAAGTCATACTAAAACAAACAAATAAATATTAAAAAGCAAGACAAAAGATAAATATTTATAAAAAAAATATAAGATAAGTAAACAGGATAAAAATATAAGATAAAGATAAATATCTAAAATATTTATAATCAAGATAACAAGATAAGATAAATATTTTTCAAACAAGATAAAAGCATTAAAACAAACATATAATATTTACAAAGATAAAATGGGTAAATATTTAAATTATTGTTTTTATTTTTCTAAATTCATCATTTAATGGGCATGACCCTATTAAAGCTTCTCCACCGGACAACCATCTGTTGGAACCTAAAAGATTCCGATCTTACCCACAAATAGTTTTGACCTCCATTTTGATAATCTCATTAATCAAGGAATGGTTGAAAATCAGACTAATCCTTAATTAATGGTTTTGAAAATAGTTGGAAGGAGTCGTCACAGATATTTTACTCAAAATATCGAAAAAAGAAAATTTTTGAAAATTGCAATAATGGTCTTATAGCCAGAATTAGGTTCGGGGGTCAGTTACGCGTAAAGAAGGTGTTAGGCACCCTACAACACCCTAATTCGGTATCCTATGACAATTTTAGCATAATAATAAATAATAATTCTAATGTTTACCCTTTTTATTAAATATTATTTATATTTGAATTTAAAATTACACAATCCCACCTAAGATGTCTACAAGGAGTAATGTTTAAGGGTCATTCATTTTTGTATTTTTCAGTGGTAGAAGTGGGGTGGCAAATAGTAAGGTGTGTAGGTGAAGCTAGCAATTGGGCCTATAGTGGGCCTAGGCTAATTTTTACATTTTAGGCTTGTTTTGCTCCATTTAATCCAAGGAATTGATTTAGCTAGGTCTCACTCTCATTAGGTGAACCCAACTAAACCAGTTCTAACATTTTTGGATTGGATTAAGTGAAGGAAAACAAGTTTGGTCACTTAGCTTTTCTAGCTTCTCCCACACACTTGGTTAGCTTGTGCTACAATCTTCTTGCTTGACTTGCTCCACAAGCTTTGAAGCTTAGCTCGTTCCACAATCTTCCAACTAACTAGGACGATTAGCTTAAGTGTAAGAAGGCTAACCATAGTTATCATTGAACTATGGTTAGACTAGCTTGCACCATAAGCCACCTCCTCTCTTCATAAGCCTTTTCTTTCATTTTATAAAAACTTTTGATGTATTCTATGATAGATTTTTGAAAATTGTTCTGACTTTTCTCTCTTCCAAAAGTCTCAACCTCTTCGATATTCATCCATTCCTCTTATCCTCTTCAAGCAAGAGTGTGGTGAGGATTGAAGTGACTAATCTTCCTCCAAGGAGTGGTGCCACTTGAGAGTGTTCTTCACCATTTTTCGGTGAACTCCAAGGCCTTCTCCTCCATTGAAAACTTTGGAAAAACTTTAGGAAAATCAAGGAGCCAAAGATCCAGGGAAGAGCTCGGAGAGGAATCACATCAATCTGGTTTCTACTCAAAGTTCCCCGTTAATACATTAGGCTCTAGTATGCATGATAGATAAAACATGCTCTAATATATATTTGAGGCTTTGATATGCAACATATGCTATGATATGCAAAAATAATTTAATTTGTTTGCTCTAATAGATTTTGAAATGAATGAGGTTGCTAATATACATATGTTCTTAGTTATTAATAATGCTCAAAGAATCAGCCAATATACATGTCTTAAATGAATGTATGCATAAAATCAAATTGCTTGTATGATCTTATACACAATGTCTAAAAGATGCGCTCTTATACTACTATAATGATCTTATAACACTTTCACATCTTTAAGAAAATCACATTTTTTATAAAAATGACTTTCTTGAATTAGGATAATTTTGAAATACTCATTTCATCGTAATCAAAACAAAATATTTTCTAAGTCAACAAAAATCGTGGTTTCAAAAATGTGTTTGTAACCATCAAGAAAAGGGAGATTGTTAGTTCAAAAGATGATCTTGGATCCCTCAAGCTTTCAAGTTTTAATGTTAACAAATAGAACACTTTCTAAGAGAAAATATTGTTTGCAAAATACAAATCAGACAAAACATAAGATTCAAAATGTTAAACAGACAATGTGTCATCAAACAAAGCATATAGTTTGACTTCATAAAGTCTTACATGCATATCATTTACAATGACTAACGACTACTTTTTGCATGTCTAATTGATTCCTTAATAGATCATACTAAGAAAGATCTTTGGAACTCACAAATATGTTAAACTTGATGAAGCCATGCTTTGTGCAAAAGCCAAGAACAAGTAGATCCTTGCATTCATGAAGAAAGTCAGCAAAAGTTAATGTAGAACCTGATCCTCACTTACACACGGTACAAATAGTCAGTTTGGTATTCCAAAAGTTGATGAGTAGCCTCCTTGATCAGATAAGAAGTGAAAATTTGGTGAAACACATTTAATACAAGTGTTTAATGGATAAACATACATTTGTCACCTCAAGAAACCTGTAATGAAGATAGACAAAGCAAGCTTGTGAGGAAGCCTCAAGGTTATGCAACAATCATCTTTATCCATGCTACTATGTAAGAAGCTTCACAATCAGAAAGAAAGAGAGAACTATTTTGGAAAAACATTTGTAATAAATATTTAAATGTTTTTTGTAAATCTCTTTGTACTTAAACTATTGTATAACGTCCAGATAGAAGGACGAAACAACTTGTAAACCTTTATGATGGAGGACCATCCTTGAAGTCACATGTGGGACCCATCACTATGTCCATGGCTAGGAGAATAAAAGAAGAGGAAGGAGCTCACACACCTAGAGATACTCTCCTCATGGTCATAGAGTATTGATTGCTCTCCTAAGCCTCTTTAGTATAAGATTTATTTTATTCCTATTTTGGCCTTGTCTTTTATTTCATAATTTTACCCTTGTATTTTGGGGTACCTTAGAACCTAGGATTTATTCTTGTATTTTCTTTTTTCCTTGTATTATGGGATGCTTAGTGTTTAGGTCGTGGGCTACTAAGGGAAATTATTAGTGATGTGGTGCATAGAAGGATCTTTTGGGTTAAGTGAGGCATTGGCCCAAGTAGGAGGGCACCTAGGTTGCTTGTTTTTACCATGCACCTAGTTGTAGCTAAGCTTGACCCAAAAAGATGCTCCTTTTGGCCGAACCATGTGCGGAATTTGATCTCTCATTAAGGTTTCATTTCATTCACATTTTTAAATGGAAATGATTGCCCAAATGATGACCTAGCCGTCACCACTCCCTAGGGTTATATCATCCATCACTTATAAATACCCTAGGCCTCACTACTTGTAGAAACTTTGGAATTTAAGATATTGAGAAATCCTTAGAGCCTTAATATTCTTTCCTTAGTCCCCTTGGTCATTGTTCTAACCTGAAAAATTCTGACCTTACGAGCAATAGTTTGGACTAGCGTTTTAAAAAAATCTCATTAATTAAGGAATGCCCAGATGCCAGACTAATCCTCAAGTAATGGTTTTGAAAATAAGTTCATGGATTTTCCACCAATGTTTTGCTCAAAACATTGGATTTTTTTTTTTGAAAATCCAATAATGGTCTTAATAACCAAAATCGGGTTTGGGGTGTAGACCCCTAAAATTGTCCGGGTCGGAAATAAAACTCGAAGACCCTCAAAGATCGAAGGAAAGTCAGCCAGAAGGACTCCTAGAAGACCATAGGATGGCTATCTGTAGGTTTAGAGGTCTTAGAGTAGCTTAAAATAAGGAAGTGGAGGGAATGAAGCCCAATACGGCCGTACTAAACTTAATACGGCCGTATTGAAGCTTCAACACGGCCGCAGTGAACTCAATACGGCGTATTAAAGTTTCTGAAACTTCAATACGGCCGTACTGAAATCAATACGGCCGTATTGAAGCTTCAATACAGCCGCAGTGAACTCAATACGGGCGCATTGAAATTTCTGAATTTCAATACGGCCGTATTGAACTCAATACGGCCGTATTGAAGTTCAAAAATTTCAATACGGCCGTATTGATTCCATAGCCCGTATTGCGCCTGTTCCCTATAAATATGACGTCAATTGGACGTCATAGGACACTTTTCAAACATAGTTTTAACCCTCTCCTTGAGTATTCTGGGGTTTTTGAGCAGTGTTCTGCCCTAGAAATCACTCGGAGAGTTGATCCGACGAAGTTCTTGAGCCCCGAGCCATTTTGCTTGAGGATCGAACCTAGTCGAAGGGAAATCCTCCGGATTTCCATAGTTAAAAGTTTTTAGGAAGGAGCGAGCGAGCTTGTAGAGCGAGGGAACGCCAAAAAGCTTCCCAGTTTTACGAAATATATAAAAGCACGCTTCAAAGGTTTCTTCTTAAAGTCCTTCCTTTTACTGCTTTCTGTGTGCATATTTAAACTGTCATCATGTAGATAGTTAATTTATAATTGCTTAGAATAAATAGGGGTAATTTAGTAATTTTACACTGTTATTTTAGAAATAATCTGTCATAGGGAACCCGAAAGGGGCGCTGTGGGGTGCTAACACCTTCCCCACGCGTAACCGACTCCCTTACCCAACTCTGGTTGTAATGGCCAAAGTTGATTTATAAAATCAATTGCCTTATCCCTTTTTCCAATGTTTTGAGTAAAACATTGGTGGCGACTCCAAAGAACCCTCCTTTTTATGAAAACCACTAATCCATGGAGGGTCCCGCTTGGGATTAACATGGATTGGTGAGACATTTAATAAATAAATTGGATAAGATCGACAAGGTCTCAGTTTGAGAACAAGTCGTTCTAATAATCCAATACATTTTCAAAACTAAAATAAAAGCGAGCTCGACCGTCTTCGCGACCGCCGAGGCCCGTTTGGGCCGGTGGCGACATGGGGGTCGATTACGTGTAGGGAAGTTATTAAGCACCCCTATAATGCCCTAAATCGGTACCCTAGGACAAAGCTAATGTAATAAGAATTAATAGTTTAAATATTAGATCTGCTTTATTGATGGTTATTTATATACATGACATTTAAATTACACGATATACCTTAAGACGTCTACATGATTATTATTTTTATTTAGAACAATATTTATTAAAATAAAGGAAGTAAGGGAGGGAGAAGAATATTGGCTGAAATACCTCTTGATCGAGCTTTATTGAATCTTAAAATGTAGAGATCTTTAGGGACCTTTTGGCTGCCTTACACACTACAATGTGCCTCACAACTCTCAAGAAATACAAAGGGAGAGAGAGAGAGAATTTTGAGCTTTATGAAATTTTCTAAGGTAATTTTTTTTGGTCCTGGGAGTAGTGCTCAACTTTCTGATGGAAATCTAATCCCCAAGGATCCCTTTGGAAGAGGTAAGACCAAGAAGGGTGAAGGTTGATTCAAGGAGGCTCACACTTGAAGACCATTGGGCCTTTAATTAGCTCCATGGTTAAGAGGCTGGAGGAGGTTTCTAAAGAGGAGGTGCTTCTTAGTGATCGAAGTCGTATCCGGTCAAATAAATACAATTAAATGTAGTACTAGGAAGTGACTCCTAGGTCGTCTACCAAGGACCGTCTTTTACTGTTAAAGGCTTAAACACACAGTGAGGGGGTTGTTTTCGGATTTTCAGTTGGTAACACAATAAAACGAAAATAAAACAGCAAGTAAAACGGATTGGTTCCCTGTTCAGATTGCAACTCTTTTATCCCTGGTTCTCAAAGGATTTCTCTATTCAATACTTAATCCTTGTTCCATCCGAGTTAACCAACTAAGCGAAGATTAACTCAAGATTTCCCTACACGAATTAAGCAAACGTATACAACATTAAACCTCCCCACAAGATTAAGCAACTTGTGGGCAACCTGATTCATTAAGCATGACCAGGTGTCAAAAATGTTTCAGAGATTCAATGGAGAAGAACCAAGCAGAACACAGATACAAATATAAATAAAACCTCAATCAGAGATTGAAATCTGCTCAAGGAGCCAACCCCTGGGTTTTTAGCCTTCCATTAAACGAAAATACAAACAGAAAATAAAACGAAAACATAAACGAAAACAGAAACAAAAATGCAAGGAAGGAGAACAAAACGAAAAATGGACAATCTGTATTTCAATCTATATTCTTCAATGATTCAGATACAAAATGTAACACATAAGAGAAGAAGAGAAGCAAAACGTAAAACTCAGCTGAGAGCCAGAAAAACGTGAATAACAATGGTGTTCAGAAGTTCAACCAGAAACAAAACGTCCATAACAGAAAATGGAGAGCCCAAAACTTGAACTGTAGCTACAGAGAAATAAAACGTGAATGAATGAGAGAGGAAGCTACTGTTCACGTAGTCACCTCAAAATATTGAAGCTAGGCTCCAAGTCAGCCCTACCCTAGGGTCCCATGAGCAGAAAACGAATTGGGCCCAATAAAAAACAAGTCTGACCCAAGTTCAATAAAATAGCCTAAAAACTAAAAATGAATGCTGAGGTGGAAAACGGTGCAGCAGTGACATGGCAGATGACGTGGCAGCTCCACTTGAAGTCCAAAATTTAATTCCAAGCCCAAATAATTATTAAACTGCCCTGAAAATAAAATTTGGAATAATTAGATTCAGAAAATTCAAATTAGTTAAAATATGAATTACTGGTCCAATTAAAGCCCAAATAGAAAACAGTGCAGAATATCAACAATTAAGCACAAATCGGAGATTAAAATAAGTACAGAAAGGTAAGAAAATAAGGGAAAATAATGACTCATCACTTAGACCTTTGCTCTTCATGAGCATTGAGTATGATTCCTCTTAATAGTCTCTTAGTCTCCATTGTATATACATTATATGATAGTTGTACATAGTAGTTTCTTGTATAGGTGTATTTTGCCTTTGTATTTGTGAGACACTTTCTTTCTTTTATTTTAGGTTATCCTTTAGGAATTTAGGGTATGTTACTTGGAGACTTTTGCTCCATTTGAAATTCAATCAAAACCTAAGAGGCTTAAAGATTGTCTCACGACTTATACCCCTCATACAAGCATATGAATTAGAAATTCTCATTCTCCCTTACCTTGAGTGATGATCTTTGTAGCACAAGCACACTCTTTCTGATGGAGGGCCATCCAAGGAGGATACATGCTTGAAGGCCATTGGACCTTTAACTAGGTTCATGGTTAGGAGGCTAGAGGAGGCTTCTACAGAAGAAGTGTTGCTTAGACCTTTGCTCTTCATGAGCATTGAGTATGATTCCTCTTATTAGTCCCTTAAACTCCATTGTATATACATTGTATGATACTTGTACATAGTAGGTGTATTTTGCCTTTGTATTTGTGAGACACTTTCTTTCTTTTATTTTAGGTTTTCCTTTAGGAATTTAGGGTATGTTACTTGGAGACTTTTGCTCCATTTGACCTTGTATTATGGGTCATTCATTTTTGTATTTTTCAGTAGTAAAAGTGGGGGTGACAAATAGAAAGGTGTATAAGTGCAACTAGTAATTGGGCCTGGATTGGGCCTAGGCCAAATTTTACATATTGGGCTTGTTTTGCTCCATATTTTCCAAGGAATTGATTTAGCTAGGTCTCACCTTCATATGGTGAACCTAACTAAACCAACTCCAAATTTTTGGATTGGATTAAATATGGAAAAAAGCAAGTGGGCCGCCTAGCTTGTCTTCCTTGGCCGAATTGCTTAGTAGCCTTGTACACTTGGGAAGCTTGTGCTACAAGCTTCTAAGTTAGAAGCTTGCTCCACAAGCCTCCTAAACCATCTAGGACGGTCAAGCTAAGCTAACCATGGTTCTTTTGAACCATAGTTAGCCTAGCTTGCACCATAAGTTTTACCCACCTTATATAAACCTTTTTCTTACTTTTGTAATCACTTTTGATGATATTTTTGAGTGAGATCAAAATTTGCACGAAAATTCTCTCTTCCAAAAGTCTTTAACCTCTTTGATATTCATCCAATCTTTTTATCCTTTTTATAGAAGAGTGTGGTGAGGATTGAAGGGGCTTATCTTTCTTCTAAGGAGTGGTGCCTCTTGAAGGGTGTTCTTCACCAAACCGTGGTGATTCCAAGGCTTCTCCTCCATTGGAAGTCTTGGAGAAGCTTGATAAGAATCAAGGAGCCAAAGATCTAGGGAGAAGCTTGAAGAGGAATCAACATCAATCTGGTTCCAAACAAAGTCTTCCATCACTTTCCTTTTTATAGACGTCAGAGCTAACTAGAACGACCCATTCTAGTTTCGGAACGGCCCGTTCTAGGCCAGTTTGTGAAGGCCAAAAATTGAATCTGGAATTGGAACGACCCATTCCAGATTTGAATTTTTCTCCTAACAAATCGTGTCAAAACAACCTGTTCCAGATTGGGAACGACCCATTTTGACATAGGATTTCTAGGCCTTTTTAGGGGTTTGGAACGACCTGTTCCAGATTGGGAACAACCCGTTCTGGACTACTAAATCATTCTTGTTGGGTTTTGGACCTTTAAATGTCATATCGTGTCATTTTTGGGCTTTCGAGAACTTATTTTCTTCATGCTTGTTGTCAATTTCTTTGTTTGTGTGCCCCCGGACGAAATTAGGTGTCTATAGTCATTTTGGCCACCTTGTTCCTCATCTTCACCGAGAGTGTTCTCACCTTTAGGAGTGGCCTTCATCCATCAATGAAGTGAGCCAAAACCTTAGAGTACCATCCTAACATTTCGTCAAACACCTAGCCTCCATAGCCTCCATTCGGTCACCATCATCATTAAGGCTAGAAACCTTGGAGTTCCATGATCCAAGGAGTCTGGTTCCCTCTTTGATGCTCCTTAGTCCATCAATGCAAGGAGGGTTGCCATCAGTTTGAGCCTAAAGAGGCTTGTTTGCAAAAAAATACTTGGTTGAACCTGGAAAGGTTTGTCAGTAAAATAATACTCGTAGTTTGAGCCTTGAGAAGCTTGATTGTGAAAGAATAGTTGGTGTTGAATTTTGGAGAAGCTTTATATGAAAAGAATACTTGATAGAAACTTTGTAGTGGAATCGGATTGATGTTGATTCTTCTTCAAGTTCCTCCCTAGACCTTTGGCTCCTTGATTTTCCTTAAGCTTTTCCAAAGCCTCCAATGGATGGGAAGCTTCGGATTACACCAATGGTTTGGTGTAGAACACTCTTCAAGAGGAGCCAATTCGTGGAGGAGAAAAGTCCATTCAATCCTCACCACACTCTTCTTTGAGAGGATAAGAGAATTGGATGAATATTAAAGAGGTTAGAGACTTTTGGAAGAGAGAATTTTCTGCACAAATTCTGAACTTACTCAAATATATCATCAAAAGTGATTACAAAGGTAAGAAAAAGGTTTATATAGGGTGGGGGAAACTTATGGTGTAAGCTAGGCTAACTATGGTAAGAGAACCATGGTTAGCTTAGCTTGACCGGTCTAGTTGGTTTAGAAGGCTTTTGGAGCAAGCTTCTAACTTAGAAGTTTGGGAAGCAAGCTAAGTTAGAAGCTCGTGGCACAAGCTTCCCAAGTGTGCAAGCTAAGTTAGAAGCTCGTAGCACAAGCTTCCCAAGTGTGCAAGAAAAGCCAAGTAATTCGGCCAAAGAACTACGCTAGGCGACCCACTTGTTTTTCCCATTTTAATCCAATCCAAAAACTTGGAGTTTGTTTAGTTAGGTTCACCAAATGATGGTAAGACCTAGCTAAATCAATTTCTTGGAAAATATGGAGCTAAACAAGCCCAATATGTAAAATTTGGCCAAGGCCCAATTACAAGTTGCACCTACACACCTTACTATTTGTCACCCCACTTCTACTACTGAAAAATATAAAATGAATGACCCTTAATACAAGTTCAAATGGAGCAAAAGTCTCCAAGTAAGATACCCTAAATTCCTAAAGGATAACCTATAATAAAAGAAAGAAAGTGCCTCACAAATACAAAGGCAAAATACACCTAGACAAGCAACTACTATGTACAAGTATTATACAATGTATATACAATGGAAACTAAAAGACTAATAAGAGGAATCATACTCAATGTTCATGAAGAGCAAAGGTCTAAGAAGCACCTCCTCTGTAGAAGCCTTCTCCAGCCTCCTAACCATGGACCTAGTTAAAGGCCTGTAGACCCCTAAAATTGTCCGGGTCGGAAATAAAGCTCAAAGACTCTCAAAGACCGAAGGAAAGTCACCCGGAAGGACTCCTGGAAGACCCTAGGATGATTCTTTGTATGTCTAGAAGTCTTAGAGTAGCTTAGAATAAGGGTGTGTGAGGATTGGAGCTCAATACGCCCTCCCAGAGGTTCAGTACGGCCGTATTGAGCTTTTTGAACTACAATACGGCCACACTGAAACCAATACGGCCGTATTGAACTTTTTGAACTACAATACGGCCACACTGAAACCAATACGGCCGTATTGAAGTTTTTGAACTTCAATACGGCCGTATTGAATTCAATACGGTCGTATTGTAGTTCAAAAACCCAGTACGGGCCGTATTGACCTCCCAGGCCGTATTGCGCCTCAATCCTATAAATAGGACGTCATTGGCACGTCCTCCCACACTTTTTACTGATTCCTCAACCCTCCTGCTGAGTATTCTTGGGTTTTTGAGCTCTTCTCTACCCTAGATATCTCTCCGGGAGTCGATCCGACGAAGTTCTTGAGTCACGAGCCATTAGCTTGAGATTCAAACAAGTCGAAGGGAAATCTCTTTGATTTCCATAGTAAAAATTTTGTCTTTAGGGGAAAGGAGCGAGCGGACGTGTAGTGGGAAGGAGCGCCAAAAAGCCTCCTAACGTTGTTCATATATATATAAAAGCCCGCTTCGGAGGTTTCTTTCTAAATCCTTTCTTTTACTGCTTTTATTAATTTTTGATTGTTGCATTACATGTTTAGAGCTTTCATCATGTAAATATTTTATCTATAATCGTTTCTAATAAAAAGGGGTAATTTAGTAACTTTATACTATTATTTATGAAATAATTCGTCATAGGGAACCCAAAAGGGGCGTTGTGGGGTGCTAACACCTTCCTCACACGTAACCGACTCCCTTACCCAACTCTGGTTGTAATGGCCGAAGTTGATTTACGAAAATCAATTGCCTTATATCTTTTTCCAATATTTTGAGTAAAACATTGGTGGCGACTCCAAGAACCCTTCTTTTTGCGAAAACCACTAATCCACGGAGGGTCCCGCTTGGGATTAACATGGATTGGTGAATCATTTAATAAAATTGTTAGTTCGATGAGGTCTCAGTTTGAGAATAAGTCGTTCTAACAATCCACCATTTTTCAAAACTTAAAAAGAGTCCAACCATCGTCGCGAATGCCAACGTCCGTTTCGGCGGGTGGCGACAGATGGCGACTTCACTGGGGAAGCCTCGAGAGTCAGTCCCATTTAGTGATGGATTATTTCTAAAATAATAGTTTAAAATTACTTCGTTACCCCTCGCTTGTATGATAACATGTTTTACCTAGTTGGCTTTAATAACTGTTGGATGTTTAAATTTCCGCAATCGTTTGAAATATAAACTGCACACGAACCTTTGCACACAACAGTTCCCTCTATACCCGGGGGCATGAGTGGAAAGCCATAGGGAGTGGATGTTAGTACGGCCGGTTGTCGAATGGGTCTATAGGTGCCCGTAGACCGTTGTCGGAAAACATCACTCAAGGTGAAAACCATGAACTCGAATCCGACAGTGCGTTGGAACTTTCCATCGACTTACGACGAGAGGAATTGGGTCCCTATAATGGGGGCACCTTGGGGGTCTCAAACCAGTGAGAACAGTTAGAACCTCCTTGAATATGCACTTTTCTGCAGGATACCCCTACCTCGTGATTCGCTCGTGACTGTTCGTGGATGAGTGAATTGTTTGTGCATCGTTTATGTGACATTGTTTGAGCATACATTGCATTCTTTAAACATACAACATTCCCTTTTTTTAAAAAAAATAAGAATAAATAGGAATAAGAATCTTCCCTTACATGGTGTTAACATCTACCTTCATCACATTCATATAGGTAGTTTCCATTTTCACCCAAAAAATAAATAAATACAAAAACAAAATACCCAAGAAAAAGAAAAAAGGGTCATTTATCCAAACCAAGCAATATCATGCATCATCCTAGGAACATCCTGAAAACATGATAAAGCTTAGTTGAATAAATACAATGCATGCATATTCAACGCCATCATCTCATATCATGCATTCTTATCGAAGATCATGGAGGGATCTAGGTTTGCATTTCATACATCTCTCCTAGTAATTCATTAATAACATTAATAAAAAGAAAGGATTAATCGATGCGTATGTTCAAAGAATGGATCGCACGCCGTTTGTTATCAAGTGTAAGCCAACAACCGCGCCAAGCGAACGCACATCAACTCCGTTGTTGGTAATCAAGACGAATAAAGGGGAAGGTCCGATACCGTTGAAGATCACCGCTCCAAGACCTTTTCCCTACGAATCGAATAAGGCTGTGCCATGGATATACGACATCCATTCTTCTGCCGACAGCGATATCTCTAACATCGCTGGACTTGGGGGCATGACTAGGAGTGGCAGGAACTCCCGAAGATCTTCATGATAAGGCTCCCAAGAATAAAGAAAAAGAAAAAGAGAAAACTGAGGAAGATAAAGAATCCGAGGAGGAGACTGATGAGCTGTTAAAGTATATCCGACAGAGCGAGTACTCCATTGTGGATCAACTTCATAGGACGCCAGCAAAAATTACTCTGTTGTCGTTGATCCTAAGCTCCGAACCGCATCGGCAAGCTCTGTTGAAAGTCTTGAACGAAGCATACGTGTCGCACACTATCTCCCAAGACAAATTTGAGGGGATTGTTAGTCACATCACGGCTAATGATCACGTCACTTTCACCGATGAAGAGATCCCCGCTGGGGGACCGAATCACAACAAGCCCTTGCACATCTCTGTAAAGTGCAAGGAATATCACATCGCTAAAGTCTTGGTGGATAATGGATCTTCCTTGAACGTGATGCCAAAAAGAACGCTCGATCAAGTGGCAATCAAGGGAATCCAAATGCGCCCAAGCAACATGATCGTCCGAGCTTTCGACGGTTCCAAGAGATAAGTGGTGGGAGAAGTCAATCTTCCAATCCAAATTGGACCCACCATCTTCAATGTCGAATTTCAAGTGATGGACATTAATCCCGCATACAGCTGTCTCCTCGGCCGACCTTGGATTCATGATGCGAAAGCTGTTCCCTCTACGCTCCACCAGAAAGTCAAATTCATAGTGGGTGACAAGCTGGTGACTGTACAAGCCGAAGATGACATACTCATCAGCAAGCCATCTGCTATACCTTACGTGGATGTAGCAGAGGAAGCTCTAGAGACCGCCTTCCAAGCATTGGAGATTGCCAATGTCGAAACGTTTCCCCGAGAAATGAAGAAGGTAGCCTACATGCTCACCAAGAACGGATACTTGCCTGGACAAGGACTTGGCAAGGATTCCCAAGGAATTCCCGAGCTACCCATTATTAAGGATAATCCGGGGAAACAAGGGTTAGGATACAACCCTAATAAAGATCAAAGGACGAAGAGGAACAAAGATCCTTCTCGACGTTCTTTAAGCCAGATCTTTAGGGAGGCCGGTTCACAAGCGTCAAGGCCGGTCGTCGTCATCAAGTATTCTTCTTCTTCCGATAGGGGTGTATAGACCTGATGACTATTAGAGATCACTCCTCGGGGACAGCCCGACCCCCGAGCCTCGATAGGGCACATGTTTCCGTTAGAATTATAATGAAATCATTCTTTATTAATTCTTACTGCTTCTCTTCTTGCTTACAATAAATTTCTAGACCACGTTATTTTTAACCCTGTTTGAATAAGCATGAATGAAGTTGAAATTGTCTTAATAACAATAAACCCGCATCATTTTAATGCGAAAGTGTGTGTGATAACTTGGAGCACCATTCATTGGCCTCGACAAGCGCCATCATGGATAAAAAAAGAATCCTTTAAAGAACAAAAATCATAAAAAAAAAAAGGGCTCGGCAGGAAACCCAAAAAGGGGGCTGCGCAAAAATAAGAGCAAAAGACCCGCTAGGAATCCCACGAAAGGGTGACCTAGGCAAAAGTTAGGGTTGCGAAAATAAACAAAAACAAAGGTCCGCTAAGGCGCCACAAAGGGGTGTTTTAGGAAAAAATAAGGACAATCAAAAAACAAAAGAAATCCATGATGGTACCATGAGCTGAATCCAAAAAGAAAGGTTCAAGGGAAACTATCTAAGTTGTCGAATCACAACGTCAATAACAAGACTTTATTAACTTCATAAGTGTTTAATCAAACAAGCCTAAACACATGAGCCTACCTTGGCCAGCCATTCTTACAAAAACCGTTTTCAAAACAATAAATAATCCCCTCTAAAACACAAACTTTTGAACAAAAATATCTTTCCCTTCTTTTCTCTTGTCCCAAACGATTTTAGAATAATCTAGTGGAAACATGGAGATATAGTGGTCAATAGGAAGGTTAATACATCTTCTAAAGGAAGGGAATGATCACTGGGATGATGACACCAATCTCGATATAACACGCATCATTCCTCGGTTACAGAAATCGGCAGCGCACAGCCCGTCTAAGAGGTATGGCAAAATCCAAGCAAAGAAACGCATCGGTTAATTCTTTTGAAAAATAAATCAAATAGAATTAGGTGCATCATACCGCATACATGCATACAGATGATAGGTGTACTGGAAGATCACTTATTCTCTGTTTATTAAAAAAACAAACAAAAAACAAAAAACAAAAAAACAAAAAAACAAAAAATAAACTTCAGAAAAAACAATGCGCCCGCACCATGTTCAGTACGCCCGTACTAAAATTAGGGTTATGAACAAATTTTCAACTCAATACGAGCGTACTGAAATGAATACGGCAGCATTGGCCATAACGTCCACACCAATACGGGCGTATTGAATTCAATACGGCCCGTATTGGCCCATTCTTTTGTACATCAACAACATCTTCATTCCTCTGCATACTTTATCTGTGAGTGTGTTTGAGATCCCTCCGATGCCCAAAAAAAAGCCAAAATCGACAAAAAAAGAGAAAAGGCAAAATTCAGAAAATACAGAATAACTGAGCCTGGAGAGGCTCGCCGAAATAATACTCCCCAGAGACATCTCAGCTCGCACTCTTGGGCCGAATTCCCAGTGAAAGCTATCAGAGCAAGATCAGCAAGATTCATCAACGGAAGCATGATCGTCCAAATCAAAGCATCCGAGTCAAAGGACTCAGACTTCCTCAGCGGAAGATGGCTTTCCAACTCAAGCGACGAGTGAAGCTAAGCCTGCAGAGGCTTTCTAAATAATACTCTGGGATACACAAGATCCTCAATTCCCATTCGCCTACTCAGAGGCACTCCTTCAAAAAGGAAAATCAGAAAAGATCAATACGACAGAATCCCCCAGCGGAAAAAAGCCTACGCGGAGGCAACAAAACCAGCAAAATCAAAAAAGAGTCACCCGAATAAGGATAACCGGGATACTCCACAAACGTCGAAAGGACGTCAGCCAATCATAAGGCATCGCTCACATCAGAAAGAGCATCTTTGTGTCTACATCCCCAAGGAATCAGAATTTCTCCAGTGGGCACCAACTACGCAATGGAAAGTTGGGACACAAGAACCCATGAGTAACTGCACATCCCCTAGACGGATCCCTGCGTTATCCAGCCCTCAGCGGCACCCAAATCGAAAACAACCGTCGAAACAGCATCGTGGACTGTGGAGACAAAATCATGTCAAATCCCTAGAGAGGGCAAACTCACGCTACCAAAGTGACCAGAAGCACGGAGGTATGCAACCCTGGGGAGGGCAAACCGCAGACCCTGGAGAGGGCAAACTCAAGCTGCCAAAGTGATCAGAAACACTGAGGTATGCAACGAGCCTGGAGAGGCGACGACTAATACTCAGCTACCCCGTCGTTAGAAACACGGAGGTATGCAGCTACCGAGGTTGTCAGAAACACCAAGGTATGCACGAGCCTGGAGAGGCGACGACTAATACTCAGCTACCCCGTCGTCAGAAACACAGAGGTACGCAGCTGCCAACATCGTCAGAAACATGGAGGCATGCACACCCTGGGGAGGGCAAACCGCAGACCCTGGAGAGGGCAAACTCAAGCTGCCAAAGTGATCAGAAACACTGAGGTATGCAACGAGCCTGGAGAGGCGACGACTAATACTCAGCTACCCCGTCGTCAGAAACACGGAGGTATGCAGCTACCGAGGTTGTCAGAAACACCAAGGTATGCACGAGCCTGGAGAGGCGACGACTAATACTCAGCTACCCCGTCGTCAAAAACACGGAGGTACGCAGCTGCCAACATCGTCAGAAACATGGAGGCATGCACACCCTGGGGAGGGCAAACCGCAGACCCTGGAGAGGGCAAACTCAAGCTGCCAAAGTGATCAGAAACACTGAGGTATGCAACGAGCCTGGAAAGGCGACGACTAATACTCAGCTACCCCGTCGTCAGAAACACGGAGGTATGCAGCTACCGAGGTTGTCAGAAACACCAAGGTATGCACGAGCCTGGAGAGGCGACGACTAATACTCAGCTACCCCGTCGTCAGAAACACGGAGGTACGTAGCTGCCAACATCGTCAGAAACATGGAGGCATGCACACCCTGGAGAGGGCAAACTCACGCTACCGAGGTTGTCAGAAACACCAAGGTATGCACGAGCCTGGAGAGGCGACGACTAATACTCAGCTACCCCGTCGTCAGAAACACGGAGGTATGCAGCTGCCAACATCGTCAGAAACATGGAGGCATGCAGACACTAGAGAGGGAAAACTCACGCTACCGAGGTTGTCAGAAACACCGAGGTATGCAACGAGCCTGGAGAGGCGACGACTAATACTCAACCTGGAGAGGCTACTCAACAGTTTTCCCACCTGAAGACACTACAAGTCGGAAGGGTGGCCTGTTCCCCGAACAATTGGGTCAACTCCTTTACTTGTCAACCGGTACAACAAAAAGCCGTTTGACTAAGTAAAGGGGGGGCAACTGTAGACCCCTAAAATTGTCCGGGTCAGAAATAAAGCTCAAAGACTGTCAAAGACCGAAGGAAAGTCACCCGGAAGGACTCCTGGAAGACCCTAGGATGATTCTTTGTATGTCTAGAAGTCTTAGAGTAGCTTAGAATAAAGGTGTGTGAGGATTGGAGCTCAATACGCCCTCCTAGAGGTTCAGTACGGCCGTATTGAGCTTTTTGAACTACAATACGGCCACACTGAAACCAATACGGCCGTATTGAACTTTTTGAACTACAATACGACCACACTGAAACCAATACGGCCGTATTGAAGTTTTTGAACTTCAATACGGCCGTATTGAATTCAATACGGCCGTATTGTAGTTCAAAAACCCAGTACGGGCCGTATTGACCTCCCAGGCCGTATTGCGCCTCAATCCTATAAATAGGACGTCATTGGCACGTCCTCCCACACTTTTTACTGATTCCTCAACCCTCCTGCTGAGTATTCTTGGGTTTTTGAGCTCTTCTCTGCCCTAGATATCTCTCCGGGAGTCGATCCGACGAAGTTCTTGAGTCACGAGCCATTAGCTTGAGATTCGAACAAGTCGAAGGGAAATCTCTTTGATTTCCATAGTAAAAATTTTGTCTTTAGGGGAAAGGAGCGAGCGGACGTGTAGTGGGAAGGAGCGCCAAAAAGCCTCCTAACGTTGTTCTGATATATATAAAAGCCCGTTTCGGGGGTTTCTTTCTAAATCCTTTCTTTTACCGCTTTTATTGACTTTTGATTGTCGCATTGCATGTTTAGAGCTTTCATCATGTAAATATTTTATCTATAATCGTTTCTAATAAATAGGGGTAATCTAGTAATTTTACATTGTTATTTATGAAATAATCCGTCATAGGGAACCCGAAAGGGGCGTTGTGGGGTGCTAACACCTTCCTCGCACGTAATCGACTCCCTTACCCGACTCTGGTTGTAATGGCCAAGGTTGATTTATGAAAATCAATTGCCTTATATCTTTTTCCAATGTTTTGAGTAAAATATTGGTGTCGACTCCAAGAACCCTTCTTTTTACGAAAACCACTAATCCATGGAGGGTCCCGCTTGGGATTAACATGGATTGGTGAGAGTCATTTAAATAAAATTGTTAGCTCGATGAGGTCTCAGTTTGAGAATAAGTCGTTCTAACAAACCATCATTTTTCAAAACTTAAAAAGAGTCCAACCATCGTCGCGAATGCCAACGTCCGTTTCGGCGGGTGGCGACAAGGCCCAATGGTCTTCAAGTGTGAGCCTCCTTGGATCAACCGTTACCCTTCTTGGTCTTACCTTTTCCAAAGGGATCTTTGGAGATTAGATTTTCATCATACCCTCACCCTTCAAAAAGATTTGTCCTCAAATCCATTGGTCCTTCCACAAGGATAGCATCACCTACAAAAATAAGAAACAACGCATTAGGAATGATATATTCATATAATACATGTGGAAAGTGCACCCTATGAGGAATTCCTTCTATAGTCAAAACAAGGGTCCTTAGACTAGGAAGGATGGGTTCTCTAAGAATAAGAGTAGGATCCTCACTATAGTGTAGTCTAAGTGTGAAACTAAATCCTAAAAATGTGAAAGTACTAAAACTATAAGAAACTAATGAAGTATTCCTACATACTAAGGTATCTTGCCTAAAGTACCCTATGTAGTAACCTAGGAGTCTGCAAGAAAAACAAAGTGAATATAATAAGGAAACTACCTAGACAACCCTTGATCATATTATTTGTTAGATACATCAAGGAAGAGGGTGTAAAGAGTTTAGAAGAGTCATAGAATCTAATTTGGTCTTGAAGGGAAGTAGTCAAGTTAAGTTCAAAGAAGTTTCAACGTCCTTTAAGATCAAAAATAGAAAATAAGACACCATGAGATGTATCTAATAAACAATATAAACCAAAGGTTAGGTGATTTATTAGAACAACTAAAGTAAAAGAAGTCCTAAATAGACAATGGTTGTCTACTTTGGGCACCACCAAAGTAGTAGCATAAGAAGTAGAACTAGGTGAAGTCCACTTCTACTTCACTAGACTAAGAAATTGAGATCCTTTCTTTTCAAAAATATTTAGGTTGTGGATCTGAAGCTCTAAGTCTGTGGAAATAGTAGAAAAAGAGCTAAAATCTTTGTGAAAAAGAAAAGTCTTTTTACAATCATTTTTAATAGAAAAGTTACTTTCCTTTATCACAAGATTTTTTTAAGGAGACACTATCCTTCTCACTCTATTCTAAGAGTAGTTTCCTTTTAGTATTGAGAAGGTAAAGAGGTTTTTCAACTAGAAGACATTTTTTAATAGAATTTTTTTATTGAAAATTGTCTTCTAGGTGTTAGAAAAGAATGGCTCAATCCAATAGGGGGGTGAATTGGATTATATGAAACTTTAAAAATTTTCAGAGTTAGGATCTTTATTTCAATCTAAACTTTCTTGATTAACCAATAGAACAATATGCAATGCTCAGTTCAAACCAATGTTGCTCATGCAAACATGTTAATCAAGAACAATCTTTTCAATATACAATCAAGATATTACACAAAGTAAAAGATAAGGGTAAGAGAAGATTGCACAAGTCTTTTATCCTGGTTCAGCCACTCCATATGTGACCTACATCTAGTCCTCAATCATAACCTGATCAAGATTTGTTCCACTATCTTAATGAAGAAGGTTTACAAGCATACCACATATGCATACACTCCTACATTCAAGATAACCACTTTCTTGACCTCAAGAAAGCACCCCTTGTAGAAACCCACTACAAAAATTCCTTACCACTTGAGAAACCTACTCAAGATTTACAAGTATTCACAAAGAATTAAGGAACGAATTCACCTGGAATTCAGAAGCAAATCTTAATCTCTTTCCTTTCAAGAATGTGATGATGATGATCTTTTCTCAAAGCATTTAAAAAACGTTTTTCTTCTTGGATTCACAAAGAAAACTCTCCAAGATTGTTACAAAGACTTCACAAACAGGTTTTTCTAATTTTGATTCTCAATTCTAACTCTGTTCTGAAGTTTCAAAATGGTCAAACTATTTATAAGTTTTTCAGAACCAGATAATCGATTATTTTAAAGAATAATCAATTATTTTGTTCTTCATGATTTCTGGAAATCAGCCAAGAACAATTTAATCGATTATTTTGGTGGATAATCGATTATTCCAGAGAGTCATTTCTGGGATAATCGATTATTTCACAAATAATCGATTATTGCAGCAAGGCATCCTTTTTGCCTGTTGCTGGAATAATCGATTATGTTTAATGATAATCGATTATTTTGAGTTAGTTTTCAAAACTTTATTTTAAGTCTCAAAATAACTTTTTAACCTTTTAAACTCATCATCATACACACTCCCAATCAGATTAGATATAGATTAGCCAAAGCACAAAGCACACACAAAATATAAACTCAATAAAAGCAATCTATAAACTACTCCTATTACATAATATTTTTCTTTGACTTTGTTTTTGACTTCTAAGTTGTTGATGTCCTTGGTCAACTTTGTTCCACACATTTGTTATGATCAAAACCTTTAGTCTTCAGAGGTGATCTCAACAATCTCAATCTCCCCAAATCTTCAACAATCTCCCCCTTTTTGATGATGACAAACCAAGCTAAGCTAAGCCATTTTGTCCATTTTGCTTTTTCACATTCAAAACCTGCAAAACAAACCAACACAAAACCTTTCTCCCCCTTTGGAGATCATCAAAAACAAACCAAGCTATGTATGTCCACAATACACAAGTATGAGCTATATGCATACTCCTTATATGCTCAGAACAATACCACAAAAACTGATTTAACACAACATAGGTATTGGTCAGCCAAAAAAAAACTTTGTGAACCAAAATCATAATATCCAAGTCATAAGCATCAGATCAGAAACAATAATATGAATTGGTTAGCCAAAATCACAAGATACAATTCATTATCACAATTCAGAGTTCAAAATCACAAGATACAATTCATTATCAACTATGCCAACCAAACATCAAAAAAATATATCAATGTTCAAAAACAGAACATCACACCATCAATCAGCCAAACCAAAATCATTCAAACACAATATATCATAAATTAAACTTCAAATTCCACCTGAAATCAAATTGTTCAACAACTTAAAGCAATTAAATTGTTCCGAAATTAAAATGATTACAACCCAATTGAAATTGAAATTTTAAAAACTAGAAATTTAAACTTCCTAATTAAAAAACAGATTAGAGCACTAATCATTCCGAGTCCTCAGGCATCCCAAGGTGAGTCTTAAGTCGGTTAATTTCATGATCAAGGGTATCAAACCGATCAAGAATACCCGAATATATTGACTCATGCCTTTTAGACATCTCCATAACAGCATCAAGCTTATTAATCATAATTTGCTCGAATAAAGAGAATGGTTTAGGCTCTGCCTCTTGCTCTCTGTCAGGTTCAGCTTCGACCTGTGGTGGCTGGTCCTCATCATGAAATGGAACGCCATCCTCATTTATTGTCGGTTCAGGGGTTGGAGGGACATCTCTTTTGAATACCTACTTATCTTCCTGTTTTAGCATCCCCATGTGATGCAAGGAAGATTTCTCAATTTTGTTAGAGGCATGGAGAATAATCTTTTTCTCCCCTGTCAATTCTACCCCTGCATTCTCAAAAATCTTAGATAACAACAAGGCATAAGGAATTGGACCATCCTCTTTCCTTCTCGCCTTCCACATGCAGTCATTCTCCACCGACACCCAATCAATCTTAATTTTCTTTTTAATCACATGCATCAGCAAAATGTCATCCCTTGACATTTGAGCATGGTTTTGCAAACGTGGTTTAATCATCCAGGTAATAATGAAAGAAATCAAACGGGAATTTTTCTTCATACCTCCCGCCAAGAATTTGTTGTAGTTGGTGTTCTCAGGATTTCTCTGACAGTCTTTGAAGGTTGTCAGCTCCTCAAAATCACCAAAGTTGAAGGGTTGGGGTTTGTAACTCCCATTGCCACTCAGCCCGGCAGCCGCCCTCAAAGTTGGTCCGTCAAGCTTTATCAGCTTGCCCTTCACAACTGATTGCATTATCCCTTCATTGCTGGTAGAAAAGCAAAGAAATAGCCTAATCAGCTCAGGGTAGTAGGGTCCTTCCAGTTCCAAGAACTTCCCAAGGTCTTGGTGCTCTAGCAGAGTAGGGAAGCTAAACCCTTCATTTTTGAACCACTCCAACTTTAGGGTTTTGGGAGGGATGATTCTCCGACCCGCATACCACTCGAAGTAATACTCCTAGGTTTCCTCATCTGCAAACTACTTGGAAATTAGTTTCCTTGAGGGCAGAGGACGCTTGCTCCCCCTCACTTCCAGCTTCTTGGGTCTTTTGGAAGAAGAGGCCATGGTTGGGTTTTGGTGGAGAAGAAGAGAATGAGAGAGATGAAGAGGTTAGGGTTTGAGAAAGAAAGTGAGGATTTGGAGAAATGAGAGGGTTTGGAGGTTCTTATGCCCTAGCACATTTCTGAGTGGGGAGAGGTTACTCAACTGAAGAATAATGGGAAGTTAAGGGTTTGGCGCGCATAAAAACCATTCAAAATGCTTTAGAAAAACCAAACGTCGTGCAGATAATCGATTATTCATACAAATAATCGATTATTTGTATCAGTAAAAACCTTTAAAAACCCTGTCTGCACTAAATAATCGATTATTTTTTGAATAATCGATTATTCCAGAGCGTTTTTTTTCTCAACTTTTCCCAGATAATCAATTATTTCCAAGATAATCGATTATTCCATAGGCTTTTCATATTCTTCTTCCCAGATAATCGATTATTGCCCTAAATAATCGTTATTACAGAGGCTCTTGGAATTCTTCTTACCAGATAATCGATTGTTGCCCCAAATAATCGATTATTACAGAGGCTCTTGGAATTTTTCATCTCCCAGATAATCGATTATTACCCAAATAATCGATTATTATTATGGGCTTACTTGAAATAATCGATTAAATTTGAAGATAATCGATTATTCCAGAGAAGTTTTGCTTCTCAGAAATTTAACTTTTCAAATTACTCAAAGTCTAATTCACTTCTTGAACACTCTCTTTTATGCATCAATGTTTCACACTTATTCCAAACAATCACACAATCACTCTCAAATCACAATCAATTCAAACAAGATTCATTGACTATCCCTAGTTCAATTCTTAATTGATTAAATCTTTCCCTTGGTAGAGGTTTTGTAAATATGTCAGCTAATTGCTTACTAGTCTCAACAAACTCTACAACACAATCATTTCTTTGAACATGATCTCTCAAAAAGTGGTGTCTTATCTCTATGTGTTTTGTCCTTGAGTGCAAAATTGGATTTTTGGTCAGATTTATTGCACTTGTATTGTCACATCTCAGAGGTATTTTATTTAACTCAGTTCCATAGTCTCTTAGTTGTTGCTTCATCCAAAGAATTTGAGCACAACAACTTCCAGCAGCTGTATATTCAGCCTCAGCTGTACTTAAGGCAACACAAGCTTGCTTTTTGCTATGCCATGAGACAAGTGCACTACCTAGTAGGTGACAAGTACCACTTGTGCTTTTTCTATCTAGTCTACACCCAGCATAGACTGAATCTGAGTAGCCTATCAGACTTAGTGAGACTCTCTTTGGATACCACAAACCTACATTAGTTGTACCTTTCAGATATTTAAGAATTCTCTTTACACATTTCATGTGAGATTATTTTGGATTTGCCTGAAATCTTGCACACAAGCACACAACAAACATTATATCAAGCCTACTAGTTGTCAAATATAAGAGTGATCCAATGATACCTCTATACTTTGAGCTATCAACAGCTATGCCTTTTTCATCCAAGTCAAGATTGCATGTGTTTGATATTGGTGTGGCAACCTCCTTATACCCTTCCATGCCAAACTTTTTCAATAGTTCATTGCAATACTTGCTTTAACTTATGAAAATTCCATTACTCATTTGTTTAATTTGCAACCCCAAAAAGAATGAAAGCTCCCCCATCATTGACATTTCAAATTCTCCTTGCATGGTCTTAGCAAATTCTTTGCATAGAGAGACATTATTAGATCCAAATACAATATCATCCACATAGATTTGAACATACATTGTATCATTTTTAAATTTCTTCACAAACAATGTATTATCTACTTTCCCTCTTACATAGTCATTCTCAATCAAAAATTTGCTCAACCTGTCATACCATAATCTTGGAGCTTGCTTCAAGCCATAGTGATGGAAGAGCATGGGCTAAAGGCCCAACCACTAGAGCTATGGCCAGGAGGATACTTGAAGATTTGACTGCTTCAGAGCTTAGTGGGCCCAATGGGCTTGGTGGGCCTAGGGTGCTTCTTACTTGGGCTTAATTGATTATATACCATGTTTAAATGTACTTTCTTAGTTTAGGAATCTATTTTCATGTTGGTCTTGTATTTTGACCATAGATTAGGGTTTAGGCTAGTTGGGCCTAGTTTTGGGTTTCATGGGCCTTTGGGCTTTTGGTACCCAATATTGGGCTCATTATTTTCCTTGTAATATTTCCTATTGATTGTATTCATTAGACCATTGTATTTTGGTCATTAGTTTAGGATTTAAGGAGGATTAATAGTTCATTTGAATTAGGACAAATTAGGTCAAATTTAGGATGAATTTAAGTTGCATTTAGGTCACACTTTTGGCACCACCTTGGTTGCACAAGTGTGACACCGAAATGCAACCCTAAATTCACTCTAAATTCAACCTAATCTATCATTTAGCTCTACATGACCAGTCATGAGCATGTGACACAAGGTTTGAATTCAAATTTGAATTTGAATTCAAATCTTGGCGCCAACATGTGACCAATCATGTGGCGCCAAGTGTTCTCCTCAAATTCGGATGCTATATGTTTCCCTCCTCTCATCTTTTGTACTCACTTTTGATCATAATAGAAATTTGTGAGCCTTTGGCCGAGTTTCCTCTCTCAAAAGTCCCCTAGAGTTCATCTTCAAAACCTTAGGATTCCACCTTAGAATCCTCCTCTTTGAAGTGTGCTCTCCATTGATGCTTGAGCTTGGATGCTTCCTTCCTAGTTTAGGTTGAGTTCATCTTGAGTTCGTAGCTGACAAAGTGTTCATAAGTGAAGAATCAAGTCTCCTTTGAAGAAGATCCGGCCTAAGCAAATTTGTGGAGAAGAATCACTTTCACTTCTCCTAAGTTTGCTATCACATAGTGTGCCTTTTTATGTTTGTACACATGATTAGGATTTTTAAAATCCACAAAACCTGGTGGTTGCTTCACGTACACTTCCTCTTGTATCAACCCATTGAGAAAAGCACTTTTCACATCCATTTGATAAAGCTTGAAATTCATTATAGAAGAATAAGCAAGAATTAATCTAATGGCTTCTATCCTTGCTACAGGGGCAAAAGTCTCATCATAGTCAATTCCCTCTTCTTGATTATACCCCTTAGCCACTAGTCTTGTCTTATTTCTTATAATAATTCCTGATTCATCAAGCTTATTTCTAAAAACCCACTTGGTTCCTATAATTGGATAATCAGTTAGTAATGGCACTAAATCCCATACTTCATTTCTTTCAAACTGATTTAGTTCCTCTTGCATGGCCATTAACCAATGTTCATCTTTTAGTGTTTCATCAATGCTCTTAGGTTCAACTTGTAACACAAAAGCCATAGTATTGCAAATATTCTTAATGGCACTCCTAGTTGAAACTCCCTTACCAATATTTCCAATTATATTATCCATTGATAAGTCCCTAGAAGTTTTCCATTCCTTAGGCAATTGTTCACTTGTATCCTTAGTGGTTTCATGTGATTCACTCTCTTTAGGCTTTTCATTAGGTTCACTCTCCAATAGAGGTTGATCAAGCAAATCAGTCAAGTCTTCTATTTCAGTTTGCTTTGTCTCTTGTTTGTTAGTCTCATCAAACACAACATGGACTGATTCTTCAACAACTAGAGTTCTCTTGTTATAGATTCTATAGGCTTTGCTATTTGTAGAATATCCTAGAAAGATTGCCTCATCAGCCTTTGCATCAAATTTTCCAAGTTTCTCTTTCCCATTATTCAGCACAAAGCACTTACACCCAAACACTCTAAAGTATGAAATATTAGGCTTCCTTCCATTGTAAATTTCATAGGGTGTTTTCTTTAATATGGGCCGGATCAAAACTTTGTTCAACACATGACAAGCTGTGTTAATAGCATCAGCCCAAAAATATTTTGGCAATTTTGTCTCATTCAACATAGTCCTAGCTAGTTCCTCAAGAGACCTATTTTTCCTCTCAACAATCCCATTTTGTTGAGGTGTCCTAGGTGCTGAGAAATTATGGTTTATACCATGCTCCTCACAGAACTTTTGGAACAAAATGTTTTGGAATTCACCTCCATGGTCAGTTCTTATAGAGGTAATGTTTGAATTCTTTTCATTTTGAACAAGCTTGGCAAATTTTCTAAAGGCATTAAAAGCATCATTTTTATTTGTAAGAAACATAACCCATGTGAATCTTGAGTAGTCATCTACAATAACTAACCCGTAGTAGTTCCCACCTAGACTCATGGTTCTTGAAGGACCAAACAAATCCATGTGAATTAATTGCAAAGGTCTAGTAGTGGAAATCTGATTTTTGCTTTTAAAGGTAGCCTTCACTTGCTTGCCCTTTTGACAAGCATCACATAGTTTGTCCTTGCTAAACTTGAGTTTAGGTAATCCTACCACTAAATCCTTCCTACTCAGTTTATTTAAGTGATCCATGTGAATATGTGCATCTCTCCTATGCCAAAGCCAAATATTGTCTTCTTTGGTTATTAAGCACTTACTATTAGAAATTTCTATTGAGTGTTCTACGTCAAGCATGTATATGTTGTCAATTCTTTTTCCAATGAATCTAATTTCCTCTATCTTTTTATCACATATCAAGCAACATGTATTATCAAATTCAATTTTAAAACCTTTATCACTAAGTTGACTTATACTCAGAAAATTATGTTTCAGCCCATCAACAAACAATACACTCTCAATTAATGTTTGGGAGGAGGAGTTACCAATATTACCATGACCAAGAATTCTCCCTTTGTTGTTGTCACCATAGGTAACATATCCTTCATTCTTCAATTTCAGACTTGAGAATTTTGAAGGATCTCCAGTCATATGCCTTGAGCAGCCACTATCAAGATACCATAGTAAGCTTTTGGCGCTCAAGCATTCCTACAACAAAGATTCAGAGAAAAAATTTAGGTACCCATGTGAAGGGTCCTTGTAGGTTAGTTCTCAGCCTTTGGCTCTTTTTAATCCAAATCATTTCTCCATTTGGAACTCCATATTTCCTAGAGTAGCAATTCCTTATTGTGTGACCTTTCTTACAACAATAATAGCAAGTTGTTTGTCTAGTGAAATTGCTTTTAAATTTTCTGAAATCTTGGTTTTTCTTAAAAACTCCTTTCTTTGACTTGAATGGCATGCTCATGCTTTGATTAAAACCAATTCCACTCCTATCAAAAGTGTTTCTTTGTTTTCCTAAAAGAATATTTAAATTTGCATTTCCATTTGTGAACTTTGTAAGAGTGGTTTTTAAATCAGCATTTTCTTTTTCAAAAGTCTTGCAATTTTCACAAACATCTTTTGAGGAGGAGGAGGTTTCACAACAAGCTTCACTAAAGTTGAAAATACTTTGAAGATTTTCATGCTCATGTTTCAAATCCTCAAGCTCTTGTTCAGCTTTAATTAAAACATTTTAATACCATTTCATCTTTTTTTTAAGCTTTGAATTTAAGGCATCTAATTTCACAGCCTCTTTATGAATTTGTATAAAAGCTTCTTGGAGTTGATCATAGTCCGGATTAGATTCAAGGGCAGAGTCACTTACAATTGTGTCTTAGTCAGCTCCAGCCATCAAACACAAGTTGTTCTCTTCAAATTCAGATTCATCACTTGTTGTGCTTGAGTCATTGTCTTCCCAAGCAATGTAGGCTCTCTTCCCTTTGCCATTTTTCTTCAGTTTCTTCTCCTCTTGTTGATTCTTCAAGAGGTTTGGACACTCAGCTTTTATATGTCCCGATTTTCCACACTCAAAGCAATTATAGGAGGATGTACTTGCTTCCTCTTTCTTGTTGGTCTTTTTATTGAACTTGTAGGGGGAATTTCTCTTTTTCCTTAAGAATTTTCTGAACTTCTTCACCAGCAAGTTGAAGTTCTCAGTTTCGGAATCATCGGAGCTTGATTCTTCACACACCTTTTTGCCTTTGGCAGATTTCAAGGCCTTTAGTGACACTCCTTTGCCCTTCTTGTCCTGCTGTTCATTTTCCTCAAATATGTATAGCTTTTGCTCATGCTCTCTTAGCTTCCCAAAGAGAGTAGCAAGGGTCAATGAGGTCAAGTCCTTTGATTCTTCTATGGCTGTCACCTTTGCTTGCCATGATCTGTCCAAGCATTGCAGCACTTTCAAATTCAACTCTTCTTTTTCAAATTTCCTGCCAAGGTCAACAAGGTGATTTATCAAGTGTGTAAATCTCTTTTGAAAGTCAGAAATAGATTCATTATTGTTCATTCTAAACAATTCATATTCTCTTATCAACTTGTTTAGGAACTATTTGCTTTGTGCTAATTTTGAATTTATTTTGAGTCTCTCCATTCCTTGTATGTGTCCGTGATTGGACCTCATGCATTGCATTTAGATTTTGGTTTTGAATCTATGTTTTGTCTTAGAAGTTTGTGTTTAGTCTTTATATGTTGCAAATTCCTTGAATAGCATGTTTAACCTAGTTTTATTTTGAGTTTTGTGTCCATATATTGCTTTCGGTTTACCTATTGTTCTTGCCTCCTATATGTGCTTTTTCTTTTACCTTATTGTGTTCATAACTTGCTATTAGTTCTAGTAAGTTTCCTTAGAGTTAGGTTTCCTTTGTGTTCTTAAGTTTTCAAATCACATTTCCATTGAAAATCTTCTAAAAAAAATTTGTGACTCAAAATTTCAAGTGTAATCCTACTTCTAGTGCACTTTTCTTGTGGATTCAATTTTTTTAAAAAAATTAGAGGCTGAAAAACAGAGATAAAACAGAGCCTAAAACAAAAGAAAAGACCTAAAGATCAAAAGAAAAATAGTTCAAAAAGAATCCAAACCAAAACCTAAAACTAGTGCACTAGTTTATCATTCTCACTTGAAATTTGACCTAATTTTTGGCTGATTTGTATTCTCGGTTTCTATAGCTTGGAACCTTAGAAAAATTTGAAATAAAAGGCAAAAACACTCTCTGGAATCTTAATTTGATACTGGAAAAAGAAAGAATTAAAAAAAATATATATAATACAATTTAAAATACAAAAGCCGAGAGGTGTACATTGGTGAAAATTCATTTGGTTCCTTGTTATTGTTTTGGCTACTAATTTTGCTATACTTGTCCAATTGCTTTCAAATTTTTTTTGTTTTCTTCATCTACTCTAGTACCTATCTAGGATTCATTCTAACTGAGTGCTAGCTTCATTTTGGAGTCTTAATTTTCCAGTTTTACTTGTTGAACTTCTTTGAGTCTTGTCATATACACATATTACTCTTAACTTTGGTATAAGCTTTCCAAATTGTGCTTTGTTGCTTGTCTAGTTTTCTTTCAATAATTTCCTATGCTGGAAGTGGCCTTAAATCTTTGCTCAAGGATCAAGCATTGCTCAACAAAGAGTAGGAAAAATTTTGGACACTATAATCACCAAATTTGACCTAATTTAGTGACCAAAATCCTCCTAAATCTCCTTCACTTGAGTGACCAATTCCTTCACCTTGTGAGGCAGCCACCTTAACCTCTTTGTTGTGTTTATTTTGCAGGTCCAGGAGCAGCATATTGAAGGATTAGTGGCGGATTAAACACTTGGTTAAGTGTTAGAAAAGTTGAACACAAAACCGCCACTAATTGGTCACCAAAGCCGCCACTTTATTGCTTTTTAGGCTAGTTTAATTTTTGTCAATTCTCTTGTATTTTTAAACCAATTTGTAAAGCTTGGAGGGAGTATTAAGAAGCTGGTCAGGTATATCTACATCCTTGATAGACTCTCACGTGTAGTACTAGTGGAAGTGGCTTGGAAATTTCATATGTTTCAAGCTTCCACTTAGGATATCCGACTAGTTGCTTAACTTGCTTCTTTTAATTTTTCTTGTACTTAATTGCTTTACTTTGTTACCTATAAACGTCTAGAATTGTGTAGTTTTATTTGCTCACGTTTAGTTAAGTGTCAAAAACAAACAAAGTTGTGAAAAGCATACAAAAATTTTTGTGAAAAGTTTTGGGGAATTGGAAATACCACAAAGGAGTTTAGTGATTTCCACTTGAAAAGGCTTGGTTATTAAGTGTCTCTTTGTAGCTCACCTCCCTTGATAGTGCAACTTGTACACTTAGACTTCCAAGTGCTATTTTCATTCCTAGAAAATACCAAAAACATTTTATAACTTTTTGCATAGCATACAAATTTCTTTTTGCTTAACCATGAGTCATCATTCTCAAGGTAGTAGTGACTTTGATACTCCTAAAAGTTTTGAAAGAATTGTCAAGGAGGTTGAAGCACTAAAACTTTGGAAAAATGATGAGATGCTTCAAAAACAAAAAGAGAAACTTGAAAAAGAAGTACAAATCATGGCTTTGGAACAAGAAATCCAAAAGATTAAGCAAAGGGAAGAAAAACTTTTAAAAAGATTAAATAAAAATAAAAGTCCAAAAGGTTCTTCTAGGAGCTCAACCAAGAGCTCCAATGATTCTCAAAGCCAAGATAATGATGGTAGTATGCATATGGATGCTTACTATCAACCAACACCTAGGAGAGTCATTAAAGAACACAAAGTGAGGGAATCAAGGGTTGATCTCCCTTACTTTCATGGAAAAGATAATGTGGACACCTACTTAGATTGGGAGATGAAAGTGGAGCAAATCTTCACTTGTCATAAAGTAGGTGAGGAAAGAAAAGTTCCCTTAGCCACCCTAGTTTTTCAAGGACAAGCCATGTATTGGTGGACATCCTTGGAAAGAGAGAGAAGACTTCATAATGATCCTCCCATCACTTATTGGAATGAGTTAAGGAGTGCTATGAGAAGAAGGCATATACCTTCCTATTATAGTAGGGAGCTTATGGATAAGCTCCAAAGACTCCAACAAAAGGGTATGAGTGTTGAGGAGTATAGGCAAAAGATGGAGTTATATCTCATGAGGGCTGGGATAAGGGAAGAAGAAAGATTGACCATTGCTAGATTTCTAAGTGGTCTTAATTTTGACATAAGAGATAGAGTTGAGTTACTCCCTTATAGGGACCTTGATGATTTGGTCCAACTTTGTATAAGGGTGGAACAACAAAATTTGAGAAAATCCTCTTTTAAAGGTAAAACTCAATCTAGCTCTTATGTTAAGAAAGACTACAAGAGGGAGGGTCACTTTGATTCCTCTAAGAAATTTGGCAAAGAAAAAGAAAAAGAAAAAGAAAATGAGAAAAATAAAAATATTGTCACTTCTAGTAGCAAAACTAGTGATATCAAATGCTTTAAGTGTCTTGGGAGAGGACACATAGCCTCTCAATGCCCAACTAAAAAGGTGATGATTTTGAAGGGGCAAGACATTTATAGTAGTGTTGATGAATCTAGTTCCACTACTTCAAGTGATAGTGAATCAAGTGAGGAAGACCATTCCATTGAAAGTGCATATCCTTGTGATGGTCAACTTCTCATGATTAGAAGGCTTCTAGGAAGCCAACCTCATGAGTCCCATCTTTCACAAAGGGAGAACATTTTTCACACAAGGTGTAAAGTTTTAGACAATGCTTGTTCTCTCATTGTAGATAGTGGGTCTTGTTGCAACTGTTGTAGCACAAGGTTGGTGGAGAAGCTTGGTCTTACTATTATTCCTCATCCGAAACCATATCAACTTCATTGGATTAATGAAGATGGGGATATTAATGTTAATCAACAAGTGAAAGTCAAGTTCTCTATTGGTAACTATGAAGACCAAGTGGTTTGTGACATAGTTCCAATGGAAGCTTGTCATATTTTGTTGGGAAGGCCATGGCAATTTGACAAGAAAACCATGCACAATGGCCTTACCAATGAAATTACTTTCACTCATAAAGAAAAGAAATTTGTACTTCATCCTTTGTCTCCTTCACAAGTGATAGAGGATCAAGTACAAATGAAAAAGAAAAGAGAAGAAGAAAAAAAAACTTGAATAAAAAAAAAGAAAAGAAGGAAAAGAAGCATAAGTTTTCAAAGAATGATGAAGAAAAATCTTTTCCAAAAGAAGGAATTCAACAAGAACCTTTAAAAGAAACTTTGATTGTTGAAAAACCTTCTTACATTCTTCTTTGTAAAGGTATGCTTCAGTGTCATAATTTAAGCATTGAACTTAGTTCTTTATCTCCTCAAGTTTCTCATTTATTAAAGGAATTTGATGATATATTCCCTAGTGAAGGTCCACAAGGCCTTCCTCCTTTTAGGGGTATAGAACATCAAATTGATTTTGTGCCTGGGGCTAGTCTACCCAATAGACCAGCCTATAGGACAAATCCTCAAGAAACTAAGGAGATCGAGAATCAAGTCCATGAATTATTGAATAAGGGTTGGGTACAAAAGAGTTTGAGTCCCTGTGCTGTGCCTGTATTGTTAGTGCCCAAGAAAGATGGAAAATGGAGAATGTGTTGTGATTGTAGGGCCATTAACAATATCACAATCAAGTACAGGCACCCAATCCCTAGACTTGATGATATGCTTGATGAGTTATATGGTGCTTCCATATTTTCTAAAATTGATCTTAAAAGTGGTTATCACCAAATAAGAATTAAAAAGGGTGATGAGTGGAAAACTGCTTTTAAAACCAAATTTGGATTATATGAGTGGTTAGTTATGCCTTTTGGTTTAACTAATGCACCAAGTACATTCATGAGGCTTATGAATCATGTCTTGAGAGAATGTATAGGAAAATTTGTTGTTGTTTATTTTGATGACATATTAATCTATAGTAGGTCTCAAGATGATCATTTAGGACATCTTAGAGAAGTTATGATGATCCTTAGGGAAAACCAATTATTTGCAAATCTTGAAAAATGTACTTTTTGTGTGGATCATGTGGTTTTCCTAGGGTTCATTGTAAGCAAAAATGGGGTTCAAGTAGATCCCGAGAAAATTAAAGCCATTCAAGAGTGGCCCAAGCCTAAAAATGTTAGTGAAGTTAGGAGTTTTCATGGATTAGCAAGTTTTTATAGAAGATTTGTACCTAACTTCTCTAGCATTGCTTCACCCTTGAATGAGCTTGTCAAAAAAGATATTTTATTTGAATGGACTTCAAAGCATGATCAAGCATTTCAATTACTTAAAGATCAACTTACTAATGCACCCATTTTAGCTCTTCCTAATTTTGAAAAGACTTTTGAGCTAGAATGTGATGCATCAGGAGTTGGCATAGGAGCTGTGTTATTGCAAGGAGGACACCCCATTGCATATTTTAGTGAAAAACTAAAAGGGGCCTCCCTCAATTACCCTACCTATGATAAGGAGTTGTATGCCTTGGTTAGAGCTTTACAAACTTGGGAGCACTATCTTGTGTCCAAAGAGTTTGTCATCCATAGTGACCATGAGTCACTTAAATATTTAAGAGGTCAAGGTAAATTAAATAAGAGACATGCCAAATGGTTAGAGTTTCTTGAACAATTTCCATATATTATTAAATTCAAGAAAGGAAAATCCAATGTTGTAGCTGATGCTTTATCTAGGAGACATACCTTGCTTGTGTCCCTAGGAACTCAAATTCTTGGATTTGATAATATTAGGGAATTGTATGAAGAAGATCTTGAATTTGGTGTTAATTATAAAAAATGTCAACAAAAAGCTTTTGATGGTTTCTATATGGCTGAGGGGTATTTATACAAAGAAGGAAGATTGTGTATACCCCAAGGATCCATTAGGAAACTATTAATTAAAGAGAGTCATGAAGGTGGGCTTATGGGGCACTTTGGTGTTGATAAAACCCTTAGTTTGCTAAAAGAAAAATTTTATTGGCCCCATATGCGAAAAGATGTCCAAAGGCATTGTTTTAGATGTTTAGCTTGTTTACAAGCTAAGTCTAAAGTAATGCCTCATGGAACATACACACCTTTTCCTGTTGCTTCTTCTCCTTGGGTGGATATTAGCATGGATTTTGTGCTAGGTTTACCTAGAACCCAAAGGGGAATGGATTCTATTTTTGTGGTAGTGGACCGTTTTAGTAAAATGGCTCATTTTATTCCATGCCACAAAGTAGATGATGCAAGCAACATTGCAAAACTTTTCTTTAGAGATGTGGTTAAACTTCATGGGCTTCCTAAAACTATAGTTTCAGATAGAGATACAAAGTTTCTAAGCCATTTTTGGCGTGTCTTATGGTCAAGACTAGGAACTAAACTCCTCTTTTCAACTACTTGTCATCCTCAAACAGATGGCCAAACTGAGGTAGTGAATAGATCTCTGTCTACTATGCTTAGGGCAGTCCTAAAGGGTAATCACAAATCTTGGGATGAGTTTTTACCTCATATTGAATTTGCCTACAATAGGGTAGTTCATAAAACTACCAATATTTCTCCTTTTGAGGCTGTTTATGGGTTTAATCCTTTAACTCCTTTGGACTTGATACCTCTTCCTAATGTTGAACATTTCATTCATAAGGAAGGGGCTTCAAGGGCTGATTTTGTTAAGAAACTTCATGAAAGGATTAAAATTCATATTCAAAATCAAAATGAGAAATATGCAAAACAAGGAAGTAAAGGCAAGAAGTCTATGATCTTCGAGGAAGGTGATTGGGTTTGGCTTCATTTAAGAAAAGAACGTTTTCCAAATCAAAGGAAGTCTAAACTCAGTCCTAGAGGAGATGGTCCCTTTCAGGTCTTACAACGTATCAATGATAACGCCTATAGACTTGATTTACCCTCTGATTATGGAGTCAGCACCACTTTTAATGTCAGTGATCTTAAACCTTTTGTAGGTGCTAGTGATGATGAGGAAGAGTCTTCAGATTCGAGGACGAATCCTTCTCAAGAGGGAGGGAATGATGGAAGAGCATGGGCTAAAGGCCCAACCACTAGAGCTATGGCCAGGAGGATACTTGAAGATTTGACTGCTTCAGAGCTTAGTGGGCCCAATGGGCTTGGTGGGCCTAGGGTGCTTCTTACTTGGGCTTAATTGATTATATACCATGTTTAAATGTACTTTCTTAGTTTAGGAATCTATTTTCATGTTGGTCTTGTATTTTGACCATAGATTAGGGTTTAGGCTAGTTGGGCCTAGTTTTGGGTTTCATGGGCCTTTGGGCTTTTGGTACCCAATATTGGGCTCATTATTTTCCTTGTAATATTTCCTATTGATTGTATTCATTAGACCATTGTATTTTGGTCATTAGTTTAGGATTTAAGGAGGATTAATAGTTCATTTGAATTAGGACAAATTAGGTCAAATTTAGGATGAATTTAAGTTGCATTTAGGTCACACTTTTGGCACCACCTTGGTTGCACAAGTGTGACACCGAAATGCAACCCTAAATTCACTCTAAATTCAACCTAATCTATCATTTAGCTCTACATGACCGATCATGAGCATGTGACACAAGGTTTGAATTCAAATTTGAATTTGAATTCAAATCTTGGCGCCAACATGTGACCAATCATGTGGCGCCAAGTGTTCTCCTCAAATTTGGATGCTATATGTTTCCCTCCTCTCATCTTTTGTACTCACTTTTGATCATAATAGAAATTTGTGAGCCTTTGGCCGAGTTTCCTCTCTCAAAAGTCCCCTAGAGTTCATCTTCAAAACCTTAGGATTCCACCTTAGAATCCTCCTCTTTGAAGTGTGCTCTCCATTGATGCTTGAGCTTGGATGCTTCCTTCCTAGTTTAGGTTGAGTTCATCTTGAGTTCGTAGCTGACAAAGTGTTCATAAGTGAAGAATCAAGTCTCCTTTGAAGAAGATCCGGCCTAAGCAAATTTGTGGAGAAGAATCACTTTCACTTCTCCTAAGTTTGCTATCACATAGTGTGCCTTTTTATGTTTGTACACATGATTAGGATTTTTAAAATCCACAAAACCTGGTGGTTGCTTCACGTACACTTCCTCTTGTATCAACCCATTGAGAAAAGCACTTTTCACAGCCATTTGATAAAGCTTGAAATTCATTATAGAAGAATAAGCAAGAATTAATCTAATGGCTTCTATCCTTGCTACAGGGGCAAAAGTCTCATCATAGTCAATTCCCTCTTCTTGATTATACCCCTTAGCCACTAGTCTTGTCTTATTTCTTATAATAATTCCTGATTCATCAAGCTTATTTCTAAAAACCCACTTGGTTCCTATAATTGGATAATCAGTTAGTAATGGCACTAAATCCCATACTTCATTTCTTTCAAACTGATTTAGTTCCTCTTGCATGGCCATTAACCAATGTTCATCTTTTAGTGTTTCATCAATGCTCTTAGGTTCAACTTGTAACACAAAAGCCATAGTATTGCAAATATTCTTAATGGCACTCCTAGTTGAAACTCCCTTACCAATATTTCCAATTATATTATCCATTGATAAGTCCCTAGAAGTTTTCCATTCCTTAGGCAATTGTTCACTTGTATCCTTAGTGGTTTCATGTGATTCACTCTCTTTAGGCTTTTCATTAGGTTCACTCTCCAATAGAGGTTGATCAAGCAAATCAGTCAAGTCTTCTATTTCAGTTTGCTTTGTCTCTTGTTTGTTAGTCTCATCAAACACAACATGGACTGATTCTTCAACAACTAGAGTTCTCTTGTTATAGATTTTATAGGCTTTGCTATTTGTAGAATATCCTAGAAAGATTGCCTCATCAGCCTTTGCATCAAATTTTCCAAGTTTCTCTTTCCCATTATTCAGCACAAAGCACTTACACCCAAACACTCTAAAGTATGAAATATTAGGCTTCCTTCCATTGTAAATTTCATAGGGTGTTTTCTTTAATATGGGCCGGATCAAAACTTTGTTCAACACATGACAAGCTGTGTTAATAGCATCAGCCCAAAAATATTTTGGCAATTTTGTCTCATTCAACATAGTCTTAGCTAGTTCCTCAAGAGACCTATTTTTCCTCTCAACAATCCCATTTTGTTGAGGTGTCCTAGGTGCTGAGAAATTATGGTTTATACCATGCTCCTCACAGAACTTTTGGAACAAAATGTTTTGGAATTCACCTCCATGGTCAGTTCTTATAGAGGTAATGTTTGAATTCTTTTCATTTTGAACAAGCTTGGCAAATTTTCTAAAGGCATTAAAAGCATCATTTTTATTTGTAAGAAACATAACCCATGTGAATCTTGAGTAGTCATCTACAATAACTAACCCGTAGTAGTTCCCACCTAGACTCATGGTTCTTGAAGGACCAAACAAATCCATGTGAATTAATTGCAAAGGTCTAGTAGTGGAAATCTGATTTTTGCTTTTAAAGGTAGCCTTCACTTGCTTGCCCTTTTGACAAGCATCACATAGTTTGTCCTTGCTAAACTTGAGTTTAGGTAATCCTACCACTAAATCCTTCCTACTCAGTTTATTTAAGTGATCCATGTGAATATGTGCATCTCTCCTATGCCAAAGCCAAATATTGTCTTCTTTGGTTATTAAGCACTTAGTATTAGAAATTTCTATTGAGTGTTCTAAGTCAAGCATGTATATGTTGTCAATTCTTTTTCCAATGAATCTAATTTCCTCTATCTTTTTATCACATATCAAGCAACATGTATTATCAAATTCAATTTTAAAACCTTTATCACTAAGTTGACTTATACTCAGAAAATTATGTTTCAGCCCATCAACAAACAATACACTCTCAATTAATGTTTGGGAGGAGGAGTTACCAATATTACCATGACCAAGAATTCTCCCTTTGTTGTTGTCACCATAGGTAACATATCCTTCATTCTTCAATTTCAGACTTGAGAATTTTGAAGGATCTCCAGTCATATGCCTTGAGCAGCCACTATCAAGATACCATAGTAAGCTTTTGGCGCTCAAGCATTCCTACAACAAAGATTCAGAGAAAAAATTTAGGTACCCATGTGAAGGGTCCTTGTAGGTTAGTTCTCAGCCTTTGGCTCTTTTTAATCCAAATCATTTCTCCATTTGGAACTCCATATTTCCTAGAGTAGCAATTCCTTATTGTGTGACCTTTCTTACAACAATAATAGCAAGTTGTTTGTCTAGTGAAATTGCTTTTAAATTTTCTGAAATCTTGGTTTTTCTTAAAAACTCCTTTCTTTGACTTGAATGGCATGCTCATGCTTTGATTAAAACCAATTCCACTCCTATCAAAAGTGTTTCTTTGTTTTCCTAAAAGAATATTTAAATTTGCATTTCCATTTGTGAACTTTGTAAGAGTGGTTTTTAAATCAGCATTTTCTTTTTCAAAAGTCTTGCAATTTTCACAAACATCTTTTGAGGAGGAGGAGGTTTCACAACAAGCTTCACTAAAGTTGAAAATACTTTGAAGATTTTCATGCTCATGTTTCAAATCCTCAAGCTCTTGTTCAGCTTTAATTAAAACATTTTAATACCATTTCATCTTTTTTTTAAGCTTTGAATTTAAGGCATCTAATTTCACAGCCTCTTTATGAATTTGTATAAAAGCTTCTTGGAGTTGATCATAGTCCGGATTAGATTCAAGGGCAGAGTCACTTACAATTGTGTCTTAGTCAGCTCCAGCCATCAAACACAAGTTGTTCTCTTCAAATTCAGATTCATCACTTGTTGTGCTTGAGTCATTGTCTTCCCAAGCAATGTAGGCTCTCTTCCCTTTGCCATTTTTCTTCAGTTTCTTCTCCTCTTGTTGATTCTTCAAGAGGTTTGGACACTCAGCTTTTATATGTCCCGATTTTCCACACTCAAAGCAATTATAGGAGGATGTACTTGCTTCCTCTTTCTTGTTGGTCTTTTTATTGAACTTGTAGGGGGAATTTCTCTTTTTCCTTAAGAATTTTCTGAACTTCTTCACCAGCAAGTTGAAGTTCTCAGTTTCGGAATCATCGGAGCTTGATTCTTCACACACCTTTTTGCCTTTGGCAGATTTCAAGGCCTTTAGTGACACTCCTTTGCCCTTCTTGTCCTGCTGTTCATTTTCCTCAAATATGTATAGCTTTTGCTCATGCTCTCTTAGCTTCCCAAAGAGAGTAGCAAGGGTCAATGAGGTCAAGTCCTTTGATTCTTCTATGGCTGTCACCTTTGCTTGCCATGATCTGTCCAAGCATTGCAGCACTTTCAAATTCAACTCTTCTTTTTCAAATTTCCTGCCAAGGTCAACAAGGTGATTTATCAAGTGTGTAAATCTCTTTTGAAAGTCAGAAATAGATTCATTATTGTTCATTCTAAACAATTCATATTCTCTTATGAGAGTATTCTTTCTAGATCTCTTTACATCACTTGTTCCTTCATGAGTGACTTGCAAAGTATCCCACATTTCTTTAGCAGATTTGCATTGTGATATTCTAAAGAATTCATCAATAGACAATGCAGATGTAATGATGTTTTTGGCTCTATAGTCATATTGGGCTCTTTTTCTCTCATCATCACTCCACTCACTCCGATTTTTTTCTCTCTTCTCATCATCATCTTTGGTCATAGGGATATAGGGTCCATTTTCAATTGCATCCCATACAGCAATGTCAATTGCTGCAATGAAAATTCTCATCCTAATTTTCCAGTAGACATAGTTTTCACCATTGAAAACAGGAGGTCTATGAATAGACACACCCTCACCAAAGGGTAGGTTGCTATTGGCCATTTTTGAAATCTTGAATAACTCTCAAGAACCTTGCTCTAGATACCAATTGTTAGAAAAGAATGGCTCAATCCAAGAGGGGGGTGAATTGGATTCTATGACACTTTAAAAATTTTCAGAGTTTTTAGGATCTTTATTTCAATCTAAACTTTTCTAAAAATGAATTTTCAAAGAAGTTTTCTCAAAGACTTGTTAATGAAGAATGAATCCTATATGCTTTCTTGGTTAACCAATAGAACAATATGTAATGCTCAGTTCAAACCAATGTTGCTCATGCAAACATGTTAATCAAGAACAATCTTTTCAATATACAATCAAGATATTACACAAAGTAAAAGATAAGGGTAAGAGAAGATTGCACAAGTCTTTTATCCTGGTTCAGCCACTCCATATGTGACCTACATCCAGTCCTCAATCATAACCTGATCAAGATTTGTTCCACTATCTTAATGAAGAAGGTTTACAAGCATACCACACATGCATACACTCCTACATTCAAGATAACCACTTTCTTGACCTCAAGAAAGCACCCCTTGTAGAAACCCACTACAAGAATTCCTTACCACTTGAGAAACCTACTCAAGATTTACAAGTATTCACAAAGAATTAAGGAACGAATTCACCTGGAATTCAGAAGCAAATCTTAATCTCTTTCCTTTCAAGAATGTGATGATGATGATCTTTTCTTAAAGCATTTCAAAATCATTTTTATTCTTGGATTCACAAAGAAAACTCTCCAAGATTGTCACAAAGACTTCACAAACACGTTTTTCTAATTTTTATTCTCAATTCTAACTTTGTTCTGAAGTTTCAAAATGGTCAAACTATTTATAAGTTTTTCAGAACCAGATAATCGATTATTTTAAAGAATAATCGATTATTTTGTTCTTCATGATTTCTAGAAATCATCCTAGAACATTTTAATCGATTATTTTGCTGGATAATCGATTATTTCAGAGAGTCATTTATGGGATAATCGATTATTTCACAAATAATCGATTATTGCAGCAAGGCATCCTTTTTTCCTGTTGCTGGAATAATCGATTATGTTTAATGATAATCGATTATTTTAAGTTAGTTTTCAAAACTCTATTTTAAGTCTCAAAATAACTTTTTAACCTTTTAAACTCATCATCATACACATTCCCAATCAGATTAGATATAGATTAGCCAAAGCACAAAGCACACACAAAATATAAACTCAATAAAAGCAATCTATAAACTACTCCTATTACATAATATTTTTCTTTGACTTTGTTTTTGACTTCTAAGTTGTTGATGTCCTTGGTCAACTTTGTTCCACACATTTGTTATCATCAAAACCTTTAGTCTTCAGAGGTGATCTCAACAATCTCAATCTCCCCCAATCTTCAACACTAGGAACAACTTCCTTGGAGGAGACACTACCCTCCAACTCTATAACCTTCTCTTTCTCCTCTTTTTTTTTTATTTCATAAATACTTGATCCTCCAACACTTGTGAAGGTGAAAGAGGAGTCAAGGTATGTTTCTTACCTAGGTGGACTAGGTCAATTTTGTTATTAACACAATCATGAATGGCCTTCCTATCATGTTGCCAGAGGTCTAAGTATACAAGTTGCACTGTCAAGGGAGGTGAGCTATAAGGAGCCGCTTAATTACCAAGCATTTTCAAATGGAAATTACTAAACCCCCTTATACTTGTCTCACAAATCAATTTTTCACACAAAGCAAGTCAAGTAATGATGTGTGTGTCCACGAAACCCCTAGTAGGAAAGGAAGCCTTCTAAAAGAACTTGGAATTAAACAAGTAAAGAAAGAAAATAAAGCATATACTAGTTGAATTTCCTAGGGTGGAAGTCCAAGTGACACTTAGAATCCCTTGGACCACTTCCACAAGTACTAAACATTCTATGAAAGCAATAAAACTAGTCGAATCCTAATGGAAGCCCAAATGACACTTGAAGCCTTTTGGGGACACTTCCACAAGTGCTAAACGATTTTGAAATCTTTATTTAGAACTATTTAGGAAGTGGTGGGATTCAAAAAAAATGATTTCCCAAACAACCACTCCTAAATGTGAGTTTGATTAAACAAAGAAAATCTAAAAATTAACCCAAGGGTAGGGTTAAAGATTTACAAGAAAAAGAATGGAATACAATTCAAGAAATTGAAAATTTTCACCCAAAAATTTGTGACCAAATTTGGAGACAGCTTTGTGACTAATTTGGAGTCCTTGGTACAATTCACACAATTCCGTCGCTAATTTCTGTGTCTAAAGGGCAATTTTCCTTGCTGGAACAATGCTCTCATAATCCGTCTCTAATTCTGGTCGCAAATTCAGTCTCTACTGGAACCATAATTGGTTTTTAGAAATCGGTCTCTAATGTCGTCTCTGAATCTGTCTCAAAATCTGTCACCTAAACAAAAAAAAATTCTTGGCTGCAAAATGAGCAAACAAGTGAGTCTTTCCAATGTGTATCACTCAAGGATTTTATTACCTCAATCTTCCTCAAGTGGTGGCCTCATTGAGATGAATCCAATATGTCTCAATTACCCTTCCTTTCCAAGTGTAATGGCTTGAAAATGGATTAGCTTCACCAAGGCTTAACAACCATCAAGAGAATGTGGAGTCCAATAAAATCAAAACTAAAAATGCACAATTAGAAAAGGCTAAACTCAAGTAGGAATTTATTGTGACAAACTCAAAAAGAGTCAAGAAAGACACAAAGCAACAACTAAAGGCTAATTTCAACACTAGCACTCAAAGGAATAATCCTAGGAATGGCTCTAGAGTTGATTATAAAATAAAAACAAAAATTTTGCTATTATTTTGAGTATTTAGAAATATTTTTCCAGCCACTGGACAGCAAGTTCAAGTGCTCAAAGGAATAATCCTAGGAATGGCTCAAGAAAATTCACACAAAATTTTCAAGGCCAAGTGCTCCTAATAGTTCTTTGTTTTTTTCACTTTTCTTTTTCTAGCTTTTGCTTTTGTTTTCTTTTTCTTTTGTTGACTTCTTGACTCTTTTTTTTATACTGAATATAAGCACTTAAAAAAAGAGGCTAAATAATTATAAAATAGGTTTCCAAGTGGTGGAGAAAATAGGAGTAAGAAGTGTAAGTGAACAAGTCAAAAATCAATCACAATAGTTACTAGTTTTTGGTACTAGTTTGTTCTTCTTTTTGTACACCTTTGATTTTTGTTTTTAATACACTTCTTACTCTATGTTGTTTTTCAAAATAAGCACAAAAGGACACAAGGAATTGCCAGCCTTAGATTGCTAAGAAACAAATAGCAATTGAGGTTCACAAAAATTGACTCTAGAACATGTTAGGACTAATAACATATGCATTGGAATCATTTAATGAGAACATCTAAGAATCATATATGTCCAGCCAGCAATAACACCACAGAAAACAGAGGTTAATGAATATAGATTCAAAAATAAAAAGGCACACAAGATATTTAATGATAAGAAAAGCAACTACACATGACTCTAAGACAAAAGTAGGAGATTAAGAAATTAAAAATTCTTGTATTTTTGTTTCTTTTTTAGAAGTTTCTTTTTGACCGAAAATATTAAGAGTCCAATGGAAGATAAAAGAAATATTAAAACATTAAAAAAACATACAAAGAATACCTAAAGGCACACACAAAGATTGATTCACAAGAAGTAGTGCATGAATCAAAACAAGCAACAAAAGGTGAGTTGTTCTATAGATTTATTAATGTGACACAAGAACAACTCAAGGCACACAAACACAAGATAATAAAGGAAAACACAATTAGGAAAAGTTTTAGACACTTTATTACATGATTTGACCAAACCAAACAAGACAAGAAAGCTTAAGAACGAATTTACCAAGGAGACCTAGCTCTTGATACCAAATGATGGAGACTTGCTTTGGAACCATATTGATGTTGATTCCTCTTCAAGTTCCTCCCTAGACCTTTCGCTCCTTGATTCTCCTTAAGCTTTTCCAAAGCCTCCAATGGATGAGAAGCTTCGGATTACACCAATGGTTTGGTTTAGAACACTCTTCAAGAGGCGCCAATCCTTGGAGGAGATAAGCCTCTTCAATCCTCACCACACTCTTCTTTGAGAGGATAAGAGAATTGGATGAATATCAAAGAGGTTAGAGACTTTTGGAAGAGAGAATTTTCTGCACAAATTCTGAAATTACTCAAATATATCATCAAAAGTGATTACAAAGGTAAGAAAAAGGTTTATATAGGGTGGTGGAAACTTATGGTGCAAGCTAGGCTAACTATGGTTAAAGAGAACCATGGTTAGCTTAGCTTGACCGGTCTAGTTGGTTTAGAAGGCTTTTGGAGCAAGCTTCTAACTTAGAAGCTTGGGAAGCAAGCTAAGTTAGAAGCTTGTAGCATAAGCTTCCCAAGTGTGCAAGACAAGCCAAGCAATTCGGCCAAAAAACTAAATTCCTAAAGGATAACCTATAATAAAAGAAATAAAGTGCCTCACAAATACAAAGGAAAAATACACCTATACAAGCAACTACTATGTACAAGTATTATACAATGTATATACAATGGAGACTAAGAGAGTAATAAGAGGAATCATACTCAATGCTCATGAAGAGAAAAGGTTTAAGAAGCACCTCCTCTGTAGAAGCCTCCTCCAGCCTTCTAACCATGGACCTAGTTAAAGGCCCAATGGTCTTCAAGTGTGAGCCTCCTTGGATCAACCTTCACCCTTCTTGGTCTTACCTCTTCCAAAGGGATCCTTGGGAATTAGATTTCCATCAATACTTGGATAGATTGGTTAAAGAGGCAATTCAAAGAGCACTTAGATGTGATCCAAAAGTCGCTTGTTGAAAGAATACTCATATCTTGTTTAAGATACTAGAACTTAACATAGTTGGATTAAAAACTATATGTAATCTCGGTGGTTGAGACGAAATAATATAAAAATAATGTGTTTCGTCTGCCTCTTCTCCAACAATCTTTACTGTTAGTGCTACTACTTCACTACTTGAAAAAAAATGTGGGTTTTTGATTGAAACTATTCAACCTTTCTTTTAGTATTTATTTTTAATCCACAATTATTCTCCATGAAGGAGAATGTGACCATCGACAAATTTTTTGAAAGATTTCACAAAATTCTAAATAGGTTAAAATCCTTGGGAACTGAGTTTTCAAAAGTTCAAAATAATCTCAAGATCTTGTATAGTCTTCTAAAGGTTTGGGAACCCAAAGCCATAACAATTTAAGAAGCGCATGACCTAACGACCTTCTTGGAGCTCTACAAGTTAATGAAGTTCACTTGAACAACAAAGACCATCTTAAAGTTGGTAAGTTTTTTGCTTTTAGAAGTTATGAAACCAACAAGAGAAGAGATAAAGGAAAGGCTTTGAAAGTTGAGTCTGAGCCCAATAGTTTAGTTGATAGTTTTGAGAACTCGAGAGGTGAAATGATGGAACCATCTTCTCCATGATAGCTTTTTGTTGGTGTTGGTCTCGGTGTACTAGAATCTAGAAGGGGGGTTCAATAGACTTTATCCTAAGATAACTCTCTTTTCTACAATTCTTGAAAAACAACCTATCAAGAAATCTAAAATACAACCTTTATGCAATTTGAGTAACAAACAGCAGTAGATTACAAGGTTTATTACTGATGTAGCAGAATATCAAAGTATATGCAGTGAATCAATCACTTATAATCAAGGTTGATTTTATATTACCTTCTTTTTAATCAAGTTTAATTACAAGAATAAAGATTAGAGTTGGTACTGTAATTGAAATTTCATTTTTAAAGATAAGGGTAAAAAGATAAAGAACATAGAAATTTATACTGGTTCAGCCATCCATTTGGCCTACATCCAATTTTCCTTGATTTAGCACCCCACCAAATCAAAGATCTATATATTGTTTACAAACACCTTGCACACATAATAATACAAGAATTCAAACACACATCAATCTTGACACCACAAGATTGAAAACAATCAAAATTTCTGTAGCCAAAAAAAATTACTTGAGAAACCGTACTCAAGATTTCACCATCTCTTGTTGAGACACCCTATCTCAAGAGATACATTAGTCAAAACGAAAACACAAATTTAAAGATCAGATTAATATCACCTAATTCTGTGAAGATGTTGGTCTTTCACTCTTTAATACAGTTCTTGAATTTCTTCTTTCAAGAATTCATGTTTTATCTTTGTATTTCTTGTAATTTCAAAAAATTTCTTTTGTAACACTTTAATCTTGTTTTTGAAAATATTCCTTTTCTCAAAAGTTTTTTCTCTCTAAAAGATTTTCAAAAAGTTCTCTTTATTCTTCTTTTTAATTTTAAAAGGATTGATTTTATAGAGTGCAACATGTGATTCAGTTATAAAGAGTAATAACATAAGTAATCTATTACCTGTGATGGTAATGTTACCTGCTCTCGATTATCTTAGGTGGTAATCGATTAACCTAAGCTTGAAAAGTCCTAGATTTGCATTTCATTCTATGGTAATCGATTATCTATATTGGTAATCGATTAACACCATGAAAACTTCATTTTTTCAGCTTGATTCCAAGCAAGAGACTTTGTTTTAATCTATTACCAACTTTGGTAATCTGTTACCTCAGAGAGTTCTTTAAAAACATGTTCAGTAACAAACTTGGTAATCTATTAACATAGAGGAAATTTGAATATCCTTTTCCAGTAACAGGTTTGGTAATTTATTACCCTGAATGTTAATTTGATTAACAAAGTTACCTTGAAAACTCTTATTTGAATCAAGTCATATTTCTATGTTTAAGCACTTGGTAGTAAATTACCCTTTTCAAGATAATCTATTACTTCATGTTTACTCATGGAAATACTTAAAAAGAAAATTCTTGGATTCTTTAAAAATTGGACAGGTTCTTGAATTAAGCATTCATTATCATCATCAAACATAAACAAACACACACACAAGCCTATATCTATTACAATCAATACAATATCCTTTTGCATAGGCTCAAACATCATTTATACAATATCATCAAAACTAAAACTTCTTGAGGAGTCTTCTTTTCATCTCAATGATCTCCATCATCTCCAGCAATCTCCCTCTTTTTGGTTTTGATGAGCCAAATATCTAATTAAGATAAATGACATATTTGAATTAATGTCTTGTGTTTGCTTGATGATCCACCTGCAATGCTATATACAAAAAAATATTACAACGACAAGTTAAGTAATACATTGATCATTCATTCATATCATTCAACTCAACATTATTTCATCAACAATTGACCATTCATTTATATCATTCATTCAATTCATTCTTTTCCCCCCTTATTTGGCTTAACCAAACCAAATTTAACAGAGAGAAATAATATTTGCAATATATAACAGATCAGAAATATAACCATTAATCCAAACAAAACCACATTGATATATAAAACATATCCAGAGTTCACATTGTTCAGAATAAACAATATTTAAAAATATTACAACCCATTAACAAGTTCACAAAATAAAATGATAGAAAACATATCAAAATGAAACATAAACTATGCAGTGCCTAAGTGTGTGGGTTCTCATCAGGGTATGGAATGTTCATTGCATACAATTGTTTAGAGATAGACTCAAAACAAGCTTTGAGCTCACTGTAGTCAGGCCTTTGAGATTCCCTAAAGTTATCTAGCTTAGCTAACATCAGCAGTTGAAATGTTGATAATGGTTTTTCTTCAGCTTCAGCATCCACCACTTCATCCTTTGCTTTCCATTTTCCTTCATGTTTTGTCAACTTCATCATTTTTAGAGCATGATCCTTTACAATTTGAGCCTCCCTAGTCAATTCCATTGCCTCACTTTCTAGAGGTACTTCATAATGAGCTAGCACCTTGCTAATAAACACAGCATATGGACACTTGTAGTCCATGAGTCTTCTGGTCTTTAGCATTGTGATGGCATCCTTACTTGCATGAACTTGAGATGATGAGCAAGGAGGAGGACGCCTTCTCCAAGGATCAAGTTCTTCAAAGGTGGACCAAGGTTTTAGGGTGGATGATGATGGAATGGACGAAAATGAAGGTTGGGTAGAAGGTGTTTGAGGAAATGCTTGAGAATGGTACTCTAGGGTTGGCTCACTTCATGATGATGAAGGCCACTTCTAGGGTTGTTTCTCTCAAGGTGGAGATGGTAGGGTTTGGCCGAAAATAGCCAAGGGTGACTAAGGAAAGATATAAAGGCACTAAAGGCTCTCTTTATATTCAATATCCAAAGTATTTACAAGGTGTGGGGTGTTGGGTATTTATAGGAGGGGAGACATCTAGGGTTGCATTTGGACTAGGCAAATGCATTCCAAATGAAATGCAAATGAACCCTAGATGCAACTTGGTGGCCAAGGATGGAATCTTTGGGTTTAGATTGGCTATATCTAGGTGCATGATAAGACCATGCAACCTTTGCCCTCCACTTGGGCCTAAGCCTTTCTAACACCAAAAATAGATCCAATGAACACCAAAAAAATGTGTCACCCTTCTAGTTAACACCCTAGCCCAAAATTAAAAACCCTAATCATCTAGAGCACCCCATAATACAAGGGTAAAAAGGGAAATACAAGGGAAAATAAATTCTAAGTCCTAAACACCCCAAAATACAAGGGTAAAATTGGAAATACAAGTAAAATAAATTCTATGATTAAAAAGAACTTAGGAGCTAAGGTCCAAAAGTGGCCTCACTAACCCATTCCTCTTGCCTCCTTTAATATATCACCTCTTGGTCTTCTCGGCCTTAGTGTTATTCCATCATTCCCTCCCTCTTGAAAAGGATTTGACCTCAAATCAAGAGGTTCCTCATGGTGGGCATCATGACCAACAAAAACATAAAAATAAGCATTAGAGGTAATAGTATATGATAGAAATGGAAAGTGTATCCTAAGAGGAGTTCTACTAAAAATGCTAAAAAGATTGTCTAAATTAAAAGGACTAGACTTTCTAATGTTAAGGATAGGATCCTCCCCACGGTGAAGTCTAGGTGTATAACTAAAACCTAAAAAGGTAAAAAGACTAAAACTATAGCACACTAATGTATTAGTCCTAAAATCTAAAATATCTTGTTGGAAGTGCCCAATGTAATGACCTAGGTATGTATTGGAAAATAAAGAAAACTTAACTAAAAAATTACCTAAACAACTTTGTATTGCATAATTTGTTAGATACATATGAGAAAAAGGTGTTAAGAGGAGTCTAGGAAACTCATATAATCTAAGTTTGTCTTGTAGGAAAGTATTCAAGTTAAGTTCAAATAAGTTTGAACTTCCTTCAAGATCAAAAATAGAAGATACAACACCATGAGATGTATCCAACAAACCATACAAACCAAAAGTTGGGTGCTTTATGAAGAAAACTGAAGTAGAAAGAGTCTTAAAGAAAGAAGGCTTATCTTCCTTGGGCACTACCAAGGAAGTAGCACAAGAAGTGGGACTAAGTGAAGTCCACTTCTTCTTCACTAAATCTTGAAGTTGAGATTCTTTTTCTTTAAAAATGATTTGTTTTTGAATCTCCACTTCATGACCAGTGGCAACGTGAGAGAAAGAGTTAAGGTCTTGATGAATGAAGAAAGTCTTTTTAAAATCATTTTCAATGGGAAAGTGACTCTCTTCAAGCATAAGCCCTTTGGAAGAAACATTATCCTCCTTACTCTTCTCTAAGAGTGTTGGTTGTTGTTTTTCATTTTCTAGCCACTCTTTAACCTTCTCTATACTTTTCTTTATTTTTTCTTTCTTTTCTATTTTCTTTTCTTTTTCTTTCCTTCTAAGTTCCTCCTCTCTTGTTGTATTTTCTTGCTCATGCATACTCCTAGGAACTCTAACTTCTTTGCCTTTTTGAGATCTAGTTGGAACAATCCTAGGTTGGGATCCACTAGTTTCTCTCCTCTCAACTAATTTTGCAAGTAGTTGTTTTATTTCCTCATTATTTTTTTCAAACTCTTTTTCTTTTCTTCTCAATTCTTCCTCTCTTTTTATATTTTCCGCTTCTTTTTTTCTTAGGTACTCTTTGAGTTGCCTAATTTCTTCCCTAACACTAGACCTAGTACTACAAGAGTTATGACCATGGAAACTAGAATGATCACTCATCTTTGATCCAAAAAGGTTTTCACAAAGTGTTTTCAAAAAGGTTTGAAAAAGTTTTCACAAAGAGTGAGTGATAAAAGGGTTTTCACAAAAAAAAAAAGAAAAAAAAAAGGATTTTCAAGATGCAAGATTGGTATGAAAAGGCCTAAGTATACAAATTGAACTATCAAGGGAGGTGGACTACTAAGAATCACTTAAAAACCAAGCCTTTTCAAGTAAAAATTACTAAGCCTTTTCACACTTTTCTCACAAAACAATTTTTTTTTGCACAAAAGTTAAGTGTGTGTGTTGTGCACGCCCCCCTAGTAGGCAAATGAAGCCTTCTAAACGAAACAAATAAACAAAGTAAAGTCCTAGGCAAATATACTACCAAAGCTTTAAAGCATGCAAAGGAAAGACTTAAAGCATATGCTAGTCGGTTTCCTAGGTGAAGGTTTTCAAATCACCTTCAAACTACACGAAATTACTACCCAAAAAAAATGAAGAGGTTTAAAATGGCCAATTACAACCCAAAATGGAAGAAAGCAAAGGCCAAATACAAGAAGGCCAAAAATAAAACAAGAACGAAACAAGTAAGAAAAAGAAATTGTTGAATCTCCAAGTCTTCAAATCTCCACCCCTTCACAATGAACACCCAAGGTTAGCCTTTCAATGGTTTTTGCACTCTTTGATTTGGTGTGATCCTCCAAAGTTCCTTGAACTTAAATCGGAAAGCCCCTCCACTCAATCCACCAAGAAAGTGTGTGGTGTTTAAAAGCTTTCCTCACCTAGGTCAAGAAGAAAACACAACCCAAGAGTACAAGAGGCCAAGGAAGAAAACTAAAAAGGCACAATTAAAAAGGCTAAACTCAAGTGGATTTGTTGAGACAAACTTAAGAGTAGAAAGAAAGACTCAAAAACTACAATTAAGGCACATTAACAAAAGGCAAGCACACAAAAGAGTAAGTCCTAGAATGGCACTAGAATAGAATTTATCAAATAGGCTTAAAAGAAAGTAATGCACTTAATGTGTTTGATTAAATGTCTCATAAAGTCAATAAGCATTGTCCAAAAGTCCAAGAATAACTCCAAGTGCCAAGGTATGAAAATTTGGTCCAAAACTCCATAAGTCTAGCAAAGGTTCCCTTTTTCTTTTGTCTTTGATTCTTTTGATTTTGTTTCTTTTGTTTCTTTTGACACTTGACTAGGTCACGGTTTTGAGGTCCAAAAGTCCAGCCAATACTCCATTTTTTTTTAATTTTATAGTTCTCCTTTGCTTGGGTTTTACACTTGTGTTTGTTAGTTTGATGAGTAAGTCCTTGGAGTATCCTTTTAGCAACTTACAATGGCTTAAAGAGACAAGTTTTGAGTGTCTTCTTAAGGTTTTTAATGTGCAATGTCCAGCAACAAGAACTTGCACATAAAAGGAATTTTCATACTCAAAACATCAAACAATACATAGGCATGTTAAGTGCACCAAGGAATACACAAAAAATTGGCCGAAAATTTGAAGTAAGTATGTGTAAAGGAATTAATCTCACATGATATTTTAAGTGATGTAGAACATGCTAGAACTAATTAGCATGCATGATTGACTCTCTAAAGCACATCAAGGACTCACGGCCATTTTATCAAACGAGTGGCATGCATGTCATTTTTTGTTCATTTCAAAGGCTAAGCATAAAAAACTTGGAATTTCTTTCAAGGTAGTTCAAAGAGACAAGCTTATGACAAAACCGGATGGGTTAAAAAAATAAAAACATTAATGTATAACATGCAGCCCAAAATTTCCAGCAACTCAAAAATTTAAAGAAAAAAGCAAGAACCTAAATAAGAAAGCCTAAAATGCCAAGATGATTCACAAAGAACATATGGTATGAATCAACACATGAGAAGAGATTTATGGATCATCAAAATATGGCAATTAAGATGATTCATTTAGGCACACTTAGGAGACATGTAAGGAAGACATGACATGACCGAATATTTTTAGAGATAAAGAGATTGTTACCCTTGAAGAACCAAGGCTCTAGATACCACTTGATGGCATCCTTACTTGCATGAACTTGAGATGATGAGCAAGGAGGAGGACGCCTTCTCCAAGGATCAAGTTCTTCAAAGGTGGACCAAGGTTTTAGGGTGGATGATGATGGAATGGACGAAAATGAAGGTTGGGTAGAAAGTGTTTGAGGAAATGCTTGAGAATGGTACTCTAGGGTTGGCTCACTTCATGACGATGAAGGCCACTTCTAGGGTTGTTTCTCTCAAGGTGGAGATGGTAGGGTTTGGCCGAAAATAGCCAAGGGTGACTAAGGAAAGATATAAAGGCACTAAAGGCTCTCTTTATATTCAATATCCAAAGTATTTACAAGGTGTGGGGTGTTGGGTATTTATAGGAGGGGAGACATCTAGGGTTGCATTTGGACTAGGCAAATGCATTCCAAATGAAATGCAAATGAACCCTAGATGCAACTTGGTGGCCAAGGATGGAATCTTTGGGTTTAGATTGGCTATATCTAGGTGCATGATAAGACCATGCAACCTTTGCCCTCCACTTGGGCCTAAGCCTTTCTAACACCAAAAATAGATCCAATGAACACCAAAAAAATGTGTCACCCTTCTAGTTAACACCCTAGCCCAAAATTAAAAACCCTAATCATCTAGAGCACCCCATAATACAAGGGTAAAAAGGGAAATACAAGGGAAAATAAATTCTAAGTCCTAAACACCCCAAAATACAAGGGTAAAATTGGAAATACAAGTAAAATAAATTCTATGATTAAAAAGAACTTAGGAGCTAAGGTCCAAAAGTGGCCTCACTAACCCATTCCTCTTGCCTCCTTTAATATATCACCTCTTGGTCTTCTCGGCCTTAGTGTTATTCCATCATTCCCTCCCTCTTGAAAAGGATTTGACCTCAAATCAAGAGGTTCCTCATGGTGGGCATCATGACCAACAAAAACATAAAAATAAGCATTAGAGGTAATAGTATATGATAGAAATGGAAAGTGTATCCTAAGAGGAGTTCTACTAAAAATGCTAAAAAGATTGTCTAAATTAAAAGGACTAGACTTTCTAATGTTAAGGATAGGATCCTCCCCACGGTGAAGTCTAGGTGTATAACTAAAACCTAAAAAGGTAAAAAGACTAAAACTATAGCACACTAATGTATTAGTCCTAAAATCTAAAATATCTTGTTGGAAGTGCCCAATGTAATGACCTAGGTATGTATTGGAAAATAAAGAAAACTTAACTAAAAAATTACCTAAACAACTTTGTATTGCATAATTTGTTAGATACATATGAGAAAAAGGTGTTAAGAGGAGTCTAGGAAACTCATATAATCTAAGTTTGTCTTGTAGGAAAGTATTCAAGTTAAGTTCAAATAAGTTTGAACTTCCTTCAAGATCAAAAATAGAAGATACAACACCATGAGATGTATCCAACAAACCATACAAACCAAAAGTTGGGTGCTTTATGAAGAAAACTGAAGTAGAAAGAGTCTTAAAGAAAGAAGGCTTATCTTCCTTGGGCACTACCAAGGAAGTAGCACAAGAAGTGGGACTAAGTGAAGTCCACTTCTTCTTCACTAAATCTTGAAGTTGAGATTCTTTTTCTTTAAAAATGATTTGTTTTTGAATCTCCACTTCATGACCAGTGGCAACGTGAGAGAAAGAGTTAAGGTCTTGATGAATGAAGAAAGTCTTTTTAAAATCATTTTCAATGGGAAAGTGTCACCCTTCTAGTTAACACCCTAGCCCAAAATTAAAAACCCTAATCATCTAGAGCACCCCATAATACAAGGGTAAAAAGGGAAATACAAGGAAAAATAAATTCTAAGTCCTAAACACCCCAAAATACAAGGGTAAAATTGGAAATACAAGTAAAATAAATTCTATGATTAAAAAGAACTTAGGAGCTAAGGTCCAAAAGTGGCCTCACTAACCCATTCCTCTTGCCTCCTTTAATATATCACCTCTTGGTCTTCTCGGCCTTAGTGTTATTCCATCACATTGTGTCTTCCAACACATAGACCCAATTAACTTTGACTCCATTCTTTAGTGTAGCCATAAGAATCATGTCATCTTCGCTGATCTGAGCATGATTGCTTCCCCTTGCAGCCAAAATCCAAACAATATAATAATGTAGTAGCCTATCATCTTTGAAAAGACCACCAGCATTATAGGTCACTTTCTTGCTTTTCCTTTTCTTAGTAGCCTTTTTTGCTTCCTAAGCAGATACGTCTCTAAGCATACTTTCAAAGAACACGTCCTTATCAATCTCAACACTTTTTTCTTTGAGATTGGCATAATTTGGAATAATACCAGTCCTTTTTAAACCACCCATTTTTTCATACACTTCATCAATCATTGTAATGGTTACACCATTAACCTCAAATACTAAAACACAGTCATTATTTTTATGTAAATTACAGTAAAACACACGAACAAGGTCAAGATAATATAGTCCACTCAGATTAATGAACTTATCTAAACCTTGAGTAGATAGCAAATTTTAAAAATTAAAGCATTCCTTGGTCAGCCAGGAGGGATAGAGTACCTTAGAAGGAACGATATCTTTACAAGCAAAAGATTTGTTGAAAATTTCCTCGGCTTCAACTTGAGGAGAAGGCTCCCTTTTCTTCTTTCTTGAAGAAGATTCACCTTGAGTTGGCTTAGAAGGTTTTGGGTATTCTCGGTCTGCTCTGTGATTCACTTTTTTTCCTCTTCCAAGATCTTCCATTGTGGATTTGAAGAGAACACAAGAGAGGGGTTTCGTTTGAGAGAATGTGTTTAGGGTTTCAGAGAGAAAATGTGAGAGAGAAGGTTTGAATGTGAAAGGTTACACGTTTGGAGGGTTATTAAAAGTTAAAAAGGTCAGAAATAAGAAGCTTTTAAGCAGTTACGTCACAGGTAATTGATTATTACCTGTGGTAATCGATTATCTCGACTATCTGAGAAGGATTTTTGGTGTCTGGGTTCAGGGTAATTGATTACTATATGTGGTAATCGATTATCACAATAGGTATTTAATAAAGAATGTGATTTTTCACCAGGGTAATTGATTATCTTGAGCAATAATCGATTAACACGATGATGCTTGACCATTTTCACCTATTTTTCTCAATGGTAATCGGTTAGCACGAGTGGTAATCGATTATTATAGAAAATATGATGTTTTCTAGTGTAATTGTGATCTTGAGTATGAACAATTTAAAACTCATGCATATTTTACTCATACAAATATGGTTTGCATACAAGATTCATATAATTAACAGATAAACAAGTATATATTGAGATTTAGGCAAGATTATACTCACTAATGATACCAAGATTGGTTCTAAGCTTGTAATACCTTTCCTTTGGTAGTGTCTTTGTGAATATATCAGCCAATTGATTTTCCGAATCAATGAACTCAATATTGCAATCACCTTTTTCCACATGATCTCGTATAAAATGATGTCGGACTTCAATGTGTTTTGTCCTTGAGTACATAATTGGATTCTTTGATATGTTGATAGAACTTGTGTTGTCACATTTCAGTGGAATGTGATGTAGCTTTAGTCCATAGTCTTGAAGTTAAAGCTTGATCCATATTGATTGAGCACAACAACTACCAGTTGCTATATATTTAGCTTCAGCTGTAGAAAGTGCTACACAAGCCTATTTCTTGCTATGCCAAGATACAAGATATTCTCCAAATATATGACATGTACCGCTAGTGTTTTTTCTATCTAACTTACGACCTGCAAAATTAGAGTCAGAAAATCCAATTAAGGAAGGAGATGTACCATTAAGATACCACAATCCTACGTTGAGAGTTCCTTTGAGATACTTCATGATCTTTTTCACAGCTTTCAAGTGTGATTCCTTAGGAGAAGATTGAAATCTAGCACATACGCACACACTAAACATTATATTTGGTCTACTTGTTGTGAGATATAAGAGAGATCCAATGATTCCTCTATATCTTGATTCTTCTACTTCCTTTCCTGCAACATCATTTTCTAGATAATAGTTGGTGGAAATAGGGATGTTTGAAATTTTGCAACTCTCCATGTCAAACTTCCTTAGAAGTACTTTGCTATACTTGGTTTGATGTAGAAAGATTCCCTTCTTCATTTTTTTAACTTGTAGTCCTAAGAAGAAACTTAATTCTCCCATCATTGACATATCAAACTCACCCTGCATACTTGAAACAAATTCCTCACAAAGAGATGTGTTCGTTGACCCAAAAATTATGTCATCAACATAAACTTGAACTAACAAAATATCTTTTGAGGCTCTCTTTATGAAAAGAGTTTTGTCAACATTGCCTCTATGAAAGTCATGAGACAAGAAAACTTGCTCAGCCTTTCATACCATTGTCTAAGAGCTTGTTTAAGCCCATACAATGCTTTTTTAAGCTTGTATACATGTTTAGGCAATTTGCAATCAATAAAGCCATGGGATTGGGATACATACACTTCTTCTTTAGTAAAGTCATTTAAAAATGCACTTTTGACATCCATTTGATATAATTTGAAATCATAAACATGTGCAAATGCAAGCAAAAGCCTTACAGCTTCTAGTCTAGCTACCGGTGCATAGGTTTCATCATAATCAATTCTTTCTTGTTGATTATAACCTTTAACAACTAGTCTAGCTTTATTCTTAATAATTACACCATCCCCATTCAATTTATTTTTAAACACCCATTTAGAACCTATGACATTCATATTGTTATTGGAGCGAACCAAGTCTTATACATTGTTTCTCTTAAATTGATTCAATTCATCATGCATGGCCATTAACCAAAATTCATCTTTTAGACCATGTTCAACACATGATGGTTCAACTTGAGAGACAAATGCCATATCATCACAGAAAAGATTAAGAGTATGTCGAGTAGAGACTCCCTTATCTATATCACCTATGATGTTGTCTAGAGATAAATCTCTTGGTTTCCTCCATTCTTTAGGTAGAGGAGTTCCAATAGTTGGTGTAGGTTGTAGTTGTTGCTCTTTGTTTTGCGCTTCTTGTTGTGTTTCTTCATTGCCTGTCTCATCCTTATCATTTAGAAAACTTCCACTACTACAAGATACGTTTTCTACATCGGTTCTATGAAGCCATCTACATCGGTTTTGAAACCGATGTAGAATAGAGCGACGTAAAAAATATATAGATTTCTACATCGATTTTTAAACCGATGTAGTATATTCACATTTACATCGATTCTGTATGAGAACCGATGTAGATTAGGACACAAATCTACATCGGTTGTCAACAAAACCGATGTAGATTTTGCACAAATCTACATCGGTTTCAAAAACTGATGTAGAAGTATATGTATTTCTACGTTGCCCTATTCTACATCGGTTTTCGAACCGATGTAGATTATCTCGTAGAACCGATGTAGATAATACATCTTGTAGTAGTGTCTTTTTTTTGAGGAATTTCTTTTGTTGTTCTTCCCTTTCATGAACTTCTGGAATTTCCTTACCATTAGATTCAATTCTTCTTGTTCAGATTTGTCTTCATTGCCGCTGTCTACTTCTTCACTTGTAGAGTTTTCCAGCTTTAGTGCAAGACCCTTGAATTTCTTATCTTTTTGTTTTTCTTCCTCCATTCTTGTCATGTCCATCTCATATTCTCTAGGTTTCCCAAATAGCTCAGTACTTGTCATTTGAGTCAGATTCTTAGATTCAGTAATTGTTGTCACCATAGGTTGCCATATTCTATTTAATGACTTTAAGACTTTGACATTTACTTCTTCTTCATCGAAGATTTTTCCTAGGCCTTTCAAGTGGTTGATAATATGTGTGAACCTCTTTTGCATATCCATGATGGTTTATCCTTGTTTCATTCTAAAAGTCTCATATTCTTGGATGAGAGTGTTCTTTCAAGCACGTCTAACTTCAGGAGTTCCTTCATGTGTCACTTCAATCAAGTCCCACGCTTCTTTAGCTGTTGTACAAACTGAAATTCTAAAAAATTCATCAGAGTTTAATGTAGAATGTATAATGTTCAATGCCTTTGCATCATTCTTAGCTCTTTTAATCTCACCTTGATCCCAACTATCAAAAGGTTTCTCTATTTCTTTTCCATTTTCAGTTTTAGTAGGGATTTTGTATTCAGTAACCACAGCCTGCCATATGCTTCTATGAACAGATTCCATAAAGATTTTCATTTTTACTTTCCAAAATGGGTAATTATCCCCACAAAAGAGAGGAGGTCTGTTTATAGAGGCACCTTCAGTAAATGGTAATTGATTACCAGCCATCTTAAGAGTTTATGGATCTAACTTGACTAACATTCAAATTCTAAGCTCTTGATACCAATTGTTGGTCCTAGTGTACTAGAATCTAGAAGGGGGTTGAATAGATTCTATCCTAAGATAACTCTGTTTTCCATAATTCTTGAAAAACAACCTATCAACAAATCTAAAATACAACCTTTATGCAATTTGAGTAACAAACAGTAGTAGATTACAAGGTTTATTACTAACGTAGCAGAATATCAAAGTATATGCAGCGAATCAATCACTTGTAATCAAGGTTGATTTTATATTACCTTCTTTTTAATCAAGTTCAATTACAAAAATAAAGATCAGAGTTGGTACTGTAATTGAAATTTCGTTTTTCTCAAATATTTAAAACAAGAAAGCAACAAGATTCTTAAAAATAAGGGTAAGAAGATAAAGAACACGGAAATTTATACTGCTTCAACCATCCACTTGGACTACATCCAGTTTTTCTTGATTTAGCACCCCACCAAATCAAAGATCATTCACTATAATATTGTTTACAAACACCTTGCACACACAATATTACAAAAATTCAAAAACACATCAATCTTGACACCACAAGATTGAAAACAATCAAAATTTCTGTACCCCACAGAAATTACTTGAGAAACCCTACTCAAGATTTCACCATCTCTTGTTGAGACACCATATCTCAAGAGATACATCAGTCAAAACAAAAATACAAGTTTAAACATCAGAGTAATATCACCTAATTCTGTGAAGATGTTGATCTTTCACTCTTGAATATAGTTCTTGAATTTCTTCTTTCAAGAATTCATTCTATCTTTGCACTTCTTGAAATTTCAAAAAATTTCTTTTGTAACACTTTAATCTTGTTTTTGAAAATATTCCTTTTCTCAAAATTGTTTTCTTTCTAAAAGATTTTCAAAAATTTCTCTTTATTCTTCTTATTAATTTCAAAAAGATTGATTTTATAGAGTGCAAGACGTGATTCAGTTATAAAGAGTAATAACAGAAGTAATTTATTACCTGTGATGGTAATCTGTTACCTACTCTTTAAAATTGAATTAGAACATAAAACTGTCCAGGGTAATGGATTATCTCAGGTGGTAATCAATTAACCTGAGCTTGAAAAGTCCTAGATTTGCATTTCATTGTGTGGTAATTGATTATCTATATTGGTAATCAATTAACACGATGAAAACTTTATTTTTTAGCCTGATTCCAAGCAAGAGACTCTATTGTAATCTATTACCAACTTTGGTAATCTATTACCTCAGAGAGTTCTTTAAAAACATGTTCAGTAACAGACTTGGTAATCTATTAATATAGAGGACATTTGAATATCATTTTCCATTAACAGGTTTGGTAATCTATTACCCTGAATGGTAATTTGATTAACAAAGTTACCTTGAAAACTCTTATTTGAATCAAGTCATATTTCTATGTTTAAACACTTGGTAGTAAATTACCCTTTTCAAAATAATATATTACTTCATGTTTACTCATGGAAATACTTAAAAAACAAATTCTTGGATTCTTTAAAAACTTGACAGGTTCTTGAATTAAGCATTCATTATCATCATCAAACATAAACAAACACACGCAAGCCTATATCTATTACAATCAATACAATATCCTATAGGCTTAAACATCATTTATACAATATCATCAAAACTAAAACTTCTTGAGGAGTCTTCTTGTCATCTCAATGATCTCCATCATCTTCAAAAGTTGGTTCTTTCTCTTATCCAAGTTTAAGGGATGATGATGGAGACCTCTTTAAGGGTGGGAAAGTGGCGCAAATATGATGGACGAAGTGGAATGGTGATGCAAAAAAAAAACAAGGAAAGGAGATGGGTGGTGTTTTGAAGCTCATAAGCTAGCTAACTTCACCAAATATGATGAAGGAAACGTTGGGAGACCCAACCTCACTCTAAGGTAGAGAGGAGAGGAAGGGGGTCAAGAGAACCCTAAGTGACTAAGGAAGGGATGTTGAGGCACAAAGGCCCACTCAATATCATAAATGTCCAAAGTGGCTACAAGGTGGATGGCCTAGAGTACTTATAGAGAGAAGAGGGAATCTAGGGTTTCTTGGGAGCATTTGGCCAAAATTTTCAAGCTCAAATTCACCCTAAATGAGCCCTAAATACAGCCCAAATGAAATGACTTTCATCTTTCTTAAAAGACTAAAGTACCCTTAGGCCTAGAAAAAGAAAGAAATGGACTTTGACCTCACAAGTCAAGGTTTAAGTCCAAAAATAAATCCTAAGACTAATTTTCCTCATAATAAAAAGGCTAAATAAAAATACAAATTAAAATCCTAATATCTAATGTACCCCAAAATACAAGGACAAAATAGGAAAAGAAAACAACAAACTAAGGAGAGGGTTCAAAATCCACACACATGATGATCATGGCTTTTGGTGTGGTGTGTTCTTCATCTTCCTCCACTCTCCTAGCCATGGACCTTGTGATAGGCCCTATATGATGCTTCAAGGATGATCCTCCATCAGAATGAGATATCTCTCATGTCTAAGAAGTTCAAAGAGATGTTGAAAAAAGAAAGGAACATTAAGGTGTTTCCACAAGAAGAATGACAGATTCAAGAAACCTAGTCAGAATGATAATAAAGAGATCATTTTCTATGAGTGTTAGAAGCCTAGACATATGAAGGGTGAATGTCCTACACTTAGAAAGTGATGGACCAGTAAAAGAAAGGTCAAGAAAAACTTGATGGCCACCTAGGAAGATTTGGACAACAGTAGTTCAGATGATGAGAAAGCCAACATTTGCCTCGTGGTAGATGCTAACTCTGAATCAGACAATATAGAGATTGAGGTAAACTTTGATCCCAATTCTTGTTCATCTAATTTTGATGAGGAGGAAATGTCTTATGAGACTTTCCTCGCAAACTCTCATATGATCTCTCTTAAGTATAAAAAGTTGAAAGTGAAATGAAAAATTTTATAAAATAAGAATGACAAATTCAAGAAAGACATGTCTGACGCTATGAGAGAGAGATACACACTCTTAAAGAAAAGATCATTAGCCATGCCCCACCTGAGGTTACAACATTAGAGGCTGAAAACATACAACTCAAAAATCACCTAGCTAAATTTGTTGATGGGTCTTCAATATTAAACATCCTTTTAATTAAACATAAAAGACTTCCATCATACCAAAGTGGTTTTAGCTTTGATCATGAATCTAGGACATCTAAATCCAAACCTAAGACTACTTTCCACACGACCAGTGGAATAAGATGACAAACACCAGGTAGACAAAAAGACAAGCCTAAGGTTATGGGTACTAACAAGAAAGAACCTAAAAAGATTTGGGTACCAAAGTCATAGATAATTTTTGTTGTAAATATCCTTAGTGAGAAAAAGAAAGGATTCACATTGATACCTAGATAATGGCTGCTCACAACATATGATGAGAGTAAGGTCTACGTTTGTAAACCTTCAACCTCACGAAGGATTCGTCTCATTTGGAGGAAGCGAAAAAGGAAAGATCAGAGGTATAGGTAAGATAAGTAAAAATCTATACCTACTATCAATGATGCTTTATACGTTGAAGGATTAAAGTATAATCTTTTTAACATAAGTCAATTTTGTGACAGCGAATATATTGTATCTTTTGACAAAGATGCATAGTCAAGAAGGATGATAGGTCAATGGTTTATACTACCTTTAGAAAGAATAATCTCTACGAGATTAATCTGGAAAATATGGACAAAACCACTAGTGCAAAAATAGGTTACTACGTCACCTAATTTACGTCAGAAATTCGAAAATACGATGTTATAAATACGCGGTGGCATTTTGATAAATAAAAGGTAACTAATTTACGCCAGACAGGGGGGGACCGACGTAAATTATACAATCTACGTCGGAGGGGGAATGTGGCTGACATAGATTGTACAATTTAAGTCGGACCCCCCCTGTCCGACGTAAATTAGCCAATATATGCCCCAACATTTCATTCTCTTGCCGCGCGCCCCTTTGTTTACAAAAGTGTCTAAGTTGTTGATCTCTATGTTCGTTTGTTTCCACAAAGTTATTTCTCTAAGTCTCTAAGTCTCTGCACACTCCACATTTGAGGTTAGTTTCTTCTATGCATTATTTTCTTTAGTTTCTGTTAGATGTTCATCTGGAACGGCCCGTTTTGCAACCAGAACGGGTCATTCTTCTTGAATTTGTTGTATGTTAATTGTTGATCTAGAACGGCCCGTTCTAGATAAACAATTAACACAAAACTAACGCAGCTAGAACGGGTCGTTCTGATTTCAGAACGGACCGTTCCAGACGCATTAAATTTGTGTTAATTTTGTATCTGGAACGGCCCGTTCTGGTTTCAGAACGGGTCGTTCCAGATGCATTAAAGAAGGGGTTTTTAGGCATTAACCTTTAGTTTACCATCGTATTAGTAGAAATATTTATCGATTTTATCCGAAATTACTATCGATTTTTTAGGGTTGTAGTTTAGGTTAGAAAAATTATGAATAACTGAGTCAATAGTTAATTTGTGTTAATATATAGATAATGAATCGAAGTTGGATGAATGCAAGTCGCATTAGTCAAGAGTACAGAAATGAAGTTGAAGAGTTCTTGCAATTTGCAAGAGAAAATGGGAAACCCATCAAAGGGGCATATTCTTGTCCATGTGTTCGTTGTTTGAATCAGATACGTCAAGAAGTTGGGAAAATACGTGATCACCTATTTATATTTGGTATTGTGAAGAGTTATACAACATGGACATGGCAGGGAGAAATATTAGACATTCCAACGGTGTCAACAACTGAAAATTTTAAAAGGATGGACGATAATTTAGAAGAGATGATACGTGATGTTGGTGAAGAAAATTTTGAAAGAGCACATGTGTATGATACCTTAAAGTCTTATTTTGAGCAACCATTGTACCCAGGATGCAATATGTTTACAAGATTATCAGCAACTTTAAGATTGTTTAGTTTAAAAGCAAGAAATGGCTGGATTGATAAAAGTTTCACAAAATTGTTGGAGTTGTTGAAGGAGGTGCTTCCAGAAGATAACACGTTACCTAATCGCAACCATGAGGCAAAAAAGATACTATGTCCAATGGGTTTGGAGTATAAGAAGATACAGTGTGCCCTAATGATTGAGTATTGTGTACAAATGATTTTGCTACATTGAAAGTGTGTCTGACATGTGGATTGTCGCGGTTCAAAAAGAAAACTGATGGAAGTAGTGGTGAGGAAGAAATAGAGGGTCCCCCTGCTAAGGTCTTATGGTATTTTCCAATAATACCTAGGTTTAAAAGATTGTTTTCCATTAAAGAGAATGCAAAAAACCTCACATGGCATGAAAATGGTAGAAAATGTGACAATTTTCTTTGATATCTAGTTGATTCTCTGCAATGGAAGAGGATTGATGAAACATTTCTAGAATTTGGTGCAGAGTCAAGAAACTTGAGAATTGGTTTAGCTACAGATGGCATGAATCCTTATGGGAACTTAAGTAGTAAACACAGTTCATGGCCAGTTTTGTTGGTCATTTACAATTTGCCTCCTTGGCTATGCGTGAAGAGAAAATATATTATGTTGTCTATGATGATATCAGGACCCCGACAACCAGGAAATGACATAGATGTGTATCTTAGTCCATTGATTGATGACTTGAAAATGTTGTGGGAGACAGGAGTGGAGGTCTTTGATGCATATCGTGAAGAAAAATTTACTTTGCATGCAATGTTATTTTGCACAATAAATGATTTTCCAGCATATGGTAACTTGAGTGGGTATAGTGTGAAGGGTCATTATGCATGTCCTATATGTGAAGAAAACACAAGTTATACCCAATTGAAACATAGGCAAAAGACTGTGTACACTAGGCATCGTAAGTTTCTTGTTCGTAGTCATCCATACCGTAGATTGAAGAAAACATTCAATGGATGTCAGGAGGATGAAATTGTCTCGACACCACGCAATGGTGAAGAAGTGTATCAACGGGTGAAGAACATTAACATTGTGTTCGAACAGACGCAAAAGAAGTCAGCTGAGAGAAATATCTGGAAGAAACGATCAATATTCTTTAATCTTCCTTATTGGTGCAAGCTAGATGTTAGACACTGTATAGATGTGATGCATGTGGAGAAAAATGTCTGTGATAGTGTAATTGGGACATTGCTAAACATCAAAGGAAAGACTAAAGATGGAGTGAAAGCACGACAAGATTTGGTGGACATGGATATACGTTCTGAGTTACATCCTCAGTCTATTGGAAGACGCACTTACTTGCCTCCAGCTTGTCATACTCTATCAAAAAAAGAAAAAAAAAAAGCTTTTGTGAGTCCTTACACAGTGTGAAAGTTCCACAAGGGTACTCCTAAAATGTTAAGAGTCTGGTGTCTATGCAAGATTTAAAGTTAATTGGTTTAAAGTCTCACAATTTTCATGACTTAATGCAACAACTTTTGCCTGTGGCTATTCGTAACATTTTACCATCTTCTATTAGAGTTGCTATTACTCGATTGTGTTTATTCTTCAATGTCATTTGCAACAAAGTAATTGACCCTGTAAAGTTTGATGAGTTAGAAAATGAAGCAATCACAATCTTGTGTCAATTGGAAATGTATTTTCCACCTTCATTTATTGATATCATGGTGCATTTGATAGTTCATTTGGTTAGGGAGATTTGATTGTGTGGCCCGGTTTATCTTAGATGGATGTACCCTGTTGAGAGATACATGAAGATCTTAAAAGGATATGTCAAGAATCAATACCGCCCAAAAGCCTCTATTATGGAGAGGTACATTGCGGAAAAAGCCATTGAGTTTTGTTCAGGGTACATGTCGAAATCATAACCAATAGGAATTCCTAAGACTCGACATGATGGGAAACATTTTGGTAAGGGTACTCGAAGTTTAAAGATTAGAACTGTGAGTCGAACAGAAGTTGACCAAGCACATTTGTACATATTGAACAACACTGATGAAGTAATTCCTTACATATCGCAACACGTAGATGAAATCAAGATAGCACACCCCCGAATGAATGAGAAATGGGTATTGAATGAATATAACAAGAGTTTCTTAGCTTGGTTTAAGAAAAAGGTTTACGGTGAGGTTAATGCTTCTGATACACTTTTGAGACTCGCTCGTGGGCCTAACAACGATGTCATTACATTTGATGGGTATGACATTAAAAAATATTATTTCTATACAAAGATAGAAGATGACAAAAGTAGAGTACAAAACAGTGGGGTTACAATTCAGGCTGAGGCTGTGCACTTTGCTAGTTCTAAAGATAAAAATCCCATTACAGCATCCATGAGTTATTTTGGAGTCATACAAGACATATGGGAAATTGATTATGTTACGTTTAGAGTGCTTGTGTTCAAGTGTAAATGGGTTGATGGCAATACGGGTGTGCAAACAGATGATTTAGGGTTTACTTTGGTTGATTTGAACAAGGTCAGTTATAAGGATGAACCTTTTATTATGGCATATCAAGCAAAACAAATTTTTTATGTCAGGGATCCATGTAATGAGAAATGGTCAGTAGTCCTCGAAGGAAGAACCATGCATGGAACTCACGAAGATGAGTCTCTAGATATGCATCAGACACCATCTTTCTCAAGCAAATCATTTGGTCCTATTGCGGACAATGAAGTGGACGAAATACATGTTATTCGAAGTGATCATGATGAAGGAATATAGGAAAACATACCAACCTAATAGGTTTCTATTTGTGTATTATTTGTTTTATTATTAGTTGTTTTGTTGCTATATTGTTATTATCTTTTTTACTTTATTTGTCTATTCAATTAATTCGTTGTTTTAATAATGAGAGTTTAATTTTTTCAGGATTATGGAAGATTCAAGGTCTGGCAGTGGAAGGAGGGAAGGTAGATCTGTCACCCGATTGTCTAGGTTGACAGTTGGACGCATTGCCAAGGAGAGGACACTGGTTAAGGTGGATCCTCGTTCTCGCAAGGTGTCAGGCCCAAATACTGCCAAGTTTAGGAGCTATTTGGGAGTCCTAGCTCGACGTCATGTTTCTATTATCATTCCATCATGGGATGACGTTGAGGAGGCTGACAAGAACCTCATGTGGCAGGATATTCAGGTGTCGCCACCCGCCGAAACGGACCTTGGCATTCGCGACGATGGTTGGACTCTTTTTAAGTTTTGAAAGATGGTGGATTGTTAGAACGACTTATTCTCAAACTGAGACCTCATCGAGCTAACAATTTTGTTTAAATGACTCTCACCAATCCATGTTAATCCCAAGCGGGACCCTCCATGGATTAGTGGTTTTCGCAAAAAGAAGGGGTTCTTGGAGTCGCCACCAATGTTTTACTCAAAACATTGGAAAAAGATATAAGGCAATTGATTTTCGCAAATCAACTTCGGCCATTACAACCAGAGTTGGGTAAAGGAGTCGGTTACGCGTGAGGAAGGTGTTAGCACCCCACAACGCCCCTTTCGGGTTCCCTATGACAGATTATTTCATAAATAATAGCGTAAAGTTACTAAATTACCCCCATTTATTAGAAACGATTATAGATAAAATATTTACATGACGAAAGCTCTAAACATGCAATGCAATAATCAAAAAGCAATAAATAAGAGCAGTAAAAGAAAGGATTTAGAAAGAAACCTTCAAAGCGGGCTTTTATATATTCAAAACGAAGTTTAGGAGGCTTTTTGGCGCTCCTTCCCACTACACGTCCGCTCGCTCCTTTCCCCTAAAGATAATTTTTACTATGGAAATCAAAGAGATTTCCCTTCGACTTGTTCGAATCTCAAGCTAATGGCTCATGACTCAAGAACTTTGTCGGATCGGCTCCCGGAGAGATATCTAGGGCAGAGAATAGCTCAAAAACCCAAGAATACTCAGCAGGAGGTTTGAGGAATCTGTAAAATGTGTGGGAGGACGTGCCAATGACGTCCTATTTATAGGATTGAGGCGCAATACGGCCTGGGAGGTCAATACGGCCCGTACTGGGTTTTTGAACTACAGTACGGCCGTATTGAATTTGGTACGGCCGTACTGAAGTTCTAAAACATCAGTACGGCCGTATTGATTTCACTACGGCCCGTACTGAGTTTTTTGAACTACAGTACGGCCGTATTGAATTTGGTACGGCCGTACTGAAGTTCAAAAACTTCAGTACGGCCGTATTGAGTTCACTACGGCCGTATTGCAGTTCAAATGGCTCAGTACGGCCGTACTGAACCTCTGGGAGGGTGTATTGAGCTCCAATCCTCGCACACCCTTATTCTAAGCTACTCTAAGACTTCTAAACCTACAAAGAATCATCCTAGGGTCTTCCAGGAGTCCTTCCGGCTGACTTTCCTTCGGTCTTCGAGAGTCTTTGAGTCTTATTTCCGACCCGGACAATTTTAGGGGTCTACAGCTGCCCCCCCTTTACTTAGTCAAACGGCTTTTTGGTGTACCGTTTGACAAGTAAAGGAGTTGACCCAATTGTCCGGGGAACAGGCCATCCTTTCGACTTGTAGTGTCTTCGGGTGGGAAAACTGTTGAGTAGCCTCTCCAGGTTGAGTATTAGTCGTCGCCTCTCTAGGCTCGTTTGCATACCTCGGTGTTTCTGACAACCTCGGTAGCGTGAGTTTGCCCTCTCCAGGGTCTGCATGCCTCCATGTTTCTGACGATGTTGGCAGTTGCATACCTCCGTGTTTCTGACGACGGGGTAGCTGAGTATTAGTCGTCGCCTCTCCAGGCTCGTGCATACCTTGGTGTTTCTGACAACCTCGGTAGCGTGAGTTTGCCCTCTCCAGGGTGTGTATGCCTCCATGTTTCTGACGATGTTGGCAGCTGCATACCTCCGTGTTTCTGACGACGGGGTAGTTGAGTATTAGTCGTCGCCTCTCCAGGCTCGTGCATACCTTGGTGTTTCTGACAACCTCGGTAGCGTGAGTTTGCCCTCTCCAGGGTGTGCATGCCTCCATGTTTCTGACGATGTTGGCAGCTGCGTACCTCCGTGTTTCTGACGACGGGGTAGCTGAGTATTAGTCGTCGCCTCTCCAGGCTCGTGCATACCTTGGTGTTTTTGACAACCTCGGTAGCTGCATACCTCCGTGTTTCTGACGACGGGGTAGCTGAGTATTAGTCGTCGCCTCTCCAGGCTCGTTGCATACCTCGGTGTTTCTGACAACCTCGGCAGCTTGAGTTTGCCCTCTCCAGGGTCTGCGGTTTTGCCCTCCCCAGGGTTGCATGCCTCCGTGTTTCTGACGACGTTGGCAGCGTGAGTTTGCCCTCAATAGGGATTTGATGATTTTGTCTCCACAGTCCACGATGCTGCTTCGACGGTCGTTGTTGATTTTGTTGCCGCTGAGGGCTGGATAATGCAGGGATCCGTCTAGGGGATGTGCAGTTACTCATAGGTTCTTGTGTCCCAACTTTCCATTGCGTAGTTGGTGCCCACTGGGGAATTTCTGATTCCTTGGGGATGCAGACACAAAGATGCTCTTTCTGATGTGAGCGATGCCTTATGATTGGCTGACGTCCTTTCGACGTTTATGGAGTATCCCGGTTATCCTTATTCGGGTGGCTCTTTTTTGATTTTCTGGTTTTGTTGCCTCTGCGTAGGCTGTTATCCGCTGGGGGATTCTGTCGTATTGATCTTTTCTGATTTTCCTTTTTGAAGGAGTGCCTCTGAGTAGGCGAATGGGAATTGAGGATCTTGTGTATCCCAGAGTATTATTTAGAAAGCCTCTGCAGGCTTAGCTTCACTCGTCGCTTGAGTTGGAAAGCCATCTTCCGCTGAGGAAGTCTGAGTCCTTTGACTCGGATGCTTTGTTTTGGACGATCATGCTTCCGTTGAGGAATCTTGCTGATCTTGCTTTGATAGCTTTCACTGGGAATTCGGCCCAAGAGTGCGAGCTGAGATATCTCTGGGGAGTATTATTTCGGCGAGCCTCTCCAGGCTCAGTTATTCTGTATGACTGTTTGATTTTCTGAATTTTGCCTTTTTTTGTCGATTTTTGGTTTTTTCTGTTGGCTGCTGTCATACACAAGAAATTTTTCCTATTTTTCTATTTTATGCGACTGCCTCATGATAAGGTCTTTGAATGTGCAACTAATGTGTGTGATGCACAAAATGCAAGTTTAATTATTTTGTTAATGTTTTTAGAAAAATGAATGGCTCTCCCTATCCTCCTCTTTTTGGAGGAATTTCTGTCGTCGACGTGAGGGAGGATTTCTGTGAGCCTCTTACGCAGGAGATTACGGATTTTATAGGAACCCCTCCAACTTTCTTTATTGACCGATTATTAAAGGAATTTCGTACAATTTTAAAGAAACACCAATTTAGAGGCATAATCACATGGTCAAGAGAGAAGAGAAATGAATAGATATTTAATTGATATTCACAAATGTTTTTACAGAAAGATATACAGAGGGAATTTCTGAAGAATGGCTGGTCAGGGTAGGCTATATACATTGGGCTTAACAATCATATCTGTAATTGTCGCTCTTACGTTCCCCTAATTGCTTCGGGTGAGATGCCTGAGCCAGGAGTGTAGACACTGCAAGACGCTTGCTTCTAGAAGATAATCACTTGAACCGCCTCTCGGTTTTCGGTTCAAGTAATCGTTGCTTGCTTTGTTTTTGTGTATTATTCTTTTGCCCCTAATTTTTGCCTAGGACGTATCCTAGCGGGGATAAATTCGCCTTTGTTTTGCCTAGTACCCTTGTACTGGCGGGCTTTTTATTTTGCCCTAACTTTTGCCTAGGACGCCCTTTTCGGGTTTTCATCCTAGCGGGCCTATGCAAGCAACGTCTTCAAGCATAGTACTTCTTTACCACGTCAGCGTTGACTGGGTATCGAAGTTCTTCTCCATCCATGTCCGTGAGGATCAATGCTCCTCATGAGAAGACTCGCTTCACCACGTATGGCCCTTCGTAATTCGGGGCCCACTTTCCGATTTTGTCCTTTTGAGCCGGTAGCAACTTCTTCATCACCAACTCTCCCTCATGGTAGACTTGAGGGTGGACTTTCTTGTCAAAAGCCCTTTTGATCTTCCTCTGATAAGCTTGACCATGGCATATGGCGTTCAGCCGTTTCTCTTCGATAAGATTCAACTGGTCGTATCGGCTTTGAACCCATTCTGCTTCGGAAAGTTTCGCTTCCATGATTACCCTTAGAGAAGGTATCTCGACTTCGACAGGCAGAACTGCCTCCATTCCATAGACGAGGGAGAATGGAGTAGCTCCTGTAGATGTACGTACTGAAGTCCTATAACCATGAAGAGCGAAGGGTAACATCTCATGCCAATCTTTAAATGAGACAACCATCTTTTGCACTATTTTCTTGATGTTTTTATTGGCTGCCTCGACTGCCCCATTCATCTTTGGCCGATATGGGGAAGAGTTGTGGTGTTGGATCTTGAATTCTTGACACATTTCTTCCACCATTTTGTTATTCAAATTAGACCCATTATCAGTGATGATTTTACTTTATCGGGGTCCACCTCTATGCCCTTTTTACTGACGATGAACCCGAGGAGCTTACCCGACCGAACTCCGAAAGTACACTTGGCCGGATTTAGCTTAAGCTGATACTTGCGAAGCCGGTTGAATAATTTTCTCAAATATTGGATATGGTTCATTTCGTCCTTCGACTTTGCGATCATGTCGTCCACGTATACTTCAATTTCTTTGTGGATCATGTCTTGGAATAACGTCACCATTGCTCGTTGGTAGGTGGCACCCGCATTTTTGAGTCCAAAAGGCATCACCCTATAGCAGAAAGTACCCCAGGGTGTGATGAAGGAAGTTTTCTCGCGGTCTTCCCCATTCATCTTGATTGGTTGTACCCAGAGTACCCATCCATAAAGGAATAGAGTGTGTTCGTGGCTGTATGATCCACTAGTGTATCGATGTGCGGTAAGGGAAAATCGTCCTTTGGACTGGCACGATTCAGATCCCTGTAGTCAACACAAACTCTAACCTTTCCATTCTTTTTAATGACCGGCACGATGTTAGCCAGCCATTCGGGATACTGAGATACAACCAAGAATCCCGCATCTAATTGCTTTTCTACCTCCTCCTTAATCTTTAAAGACCACTCGGGCTTGATTCGTCGGAGCTTTTGTTTGACGGGTCGAAACCCTTCTTTCAACAGTAACTTGTGCTCGACGATATTAGAGTCCAAACCGGGCATATCATGATACGACCATGCAAATACGTCCTTATATTCCCTTAGCAATTGGATCAACTGCTCCCTTATTTCATCACTGATATGGGTCCCAATGTTGACCTCTTTTATCTCTTGGCCCTGCCCCAAATTCATGGTCTCCAACTTCTCTTGATACGGTTGGAGTAGGCGAGCTTCTTGATCTAGCAGTCTTTGCAGATCCGGAGAGATGGTCTCCTCATCACTGTCCAACTTAACCCATTCATCCTCAACTTTCGGATCCCGGTCGGAGCGAACAATCACAGACATAATTGTTTTATCGGTTCTGTTTTTGGTTTAGAATTATTAATGTTAATGAGAGAAAGAGAGAAAAGAACAAATGAGAGAATGATATGTGAAAAATGCCTCTTTATTGATATGTAAAAAAACTATACAAAAAACCCTTATTCATATGAAAAGGATCTCATGATCTCGAGTACTGATCATGAGTCCCTAAAAGAAAAGAAAAATGTGGAGGGGCCCTATCGTGGCTTGCTCTTCTCTCTATTCCTGCTTCGGCAGGGGATTCTTGCTCACGTCGGGTCCTGTCGAATCAAAAGTGACCCACCCAGCATCGATAAGGTCTTGGACCTTATATTTGAGAGCTCTACAGTTCTCCGTTGAATGCCCCGGTGCCCCCGAATGGTATAGACATTTGTCTTGCGGATTGTACCAATCGGGGTAAGGTGGATCAATTTTCCTTGGTGGAATGTAAGCTAGAAGAAGAGCTTGTACTAGCTTCGGCAGGAGGTCGCTATATGTGGTCGAAAGTTTATCAAACTTCTTCACAGGGTTGTACTACGACTTTCCTGACTTCGAAGCGGAGGAAGATGAAGAAATAGTTACGGCGTTGACTCCTCCTTCTTTCTTCTTCCCATAGGTCTTCTTAGCTTCAAATGATTGGGAAGGCCCAGCTAGCTTCCCACTTTTCAGCCCTTGTTCCACTCTTTCTCCAATGGTGATGACGTCCGAGAAGAGCGTTGTCGTGTTCCCTATCATCTTGTCATAATAGGGACCGGTCAACGAGTTTATAAATAGGGACACCATCTCCTTATCCGACAGCGGGGGCTCTATTTGTGCCGCCAACTCCCTCCATCGTTGGGCGTACGCCTTAAAGGATTCATCATTTTTCTTACTCAAGGCTTGAAGATCGGACCTATCGGGTGTTAGGTCGATGTTATACTTGTAGCGCTTGAGAAATGCGTCAGCCAACTGTTTCCATGTACGCACCTGATTCCCATCCAGCTGCATATACCAGTTGAGTGCGATGTCAGCTAAGCTCTCTTGGAAGCAATGGATTAAGAGCTTTTCATTAGTGGCATGTGCAGCCATCTTTCGACAATACATAGTGAGATGACTTTTGGGGCAAGTCGATCCCACATACTTTGGGAAATCAGGCACTTTGAATTTGGGAGGGAATTGGATGTCCCTTACTAAGCACATGTCGGCGGCATCTTTGATATCGAAGTCATGCCCCTCCATAGCCCTCAGCCGGTCCTCGAGAGCGTGGAATTGCTCCTTTGAAATCTCGGGCTCTTTAATTGTAATCCCCGCCCTAGGGGGTACAGCTTGCGGAGGCTCTTGCTCTTGTTCCTCCTCATGATGGGATTCATGGTCACTGTGTTGAGCCCCGTGTTCGTTTCGGTGACGCATGAGTTCCATCATTTGCGCCATTTGCTCCTTGAGCTGCGAGAGCTCGGCTGTAAGCTTTCTATTTTGTTCCTCCAACGCTTCCATTTTCTTGAGTTTCTGCGCGCGCGTGAGGACAGAGAGATGACCAGCCACTTTCTAAAAATGAATGCTTGATCTAATTAGTTTATTTATGGAATGAATACACCCTTGACATGAGCTTGATAATCTTCCATCTTTAAGGCGCTGCCTTTTTAAGACGGAGGTTTACCACCCTCCTTGACTTATGATTTCTCCCCAACGGAGAATCTCAATAGTCATGGGTCTCTTTCGCTTACGTCAAGGGGGTATTGGTGAGCCCAAAATGAATGATTATGAGGATGCATGATGTCTTTTTTGGTAATGATGCACATGCTCCTTACTTTTATTATATTTTCACACATGGTCTTTCCTCTCATGTCATGACATTTTTTTTTTTTTTATGCATGGGGTTTATTCTTAGACCTTATCACGAGGTTTATTATTAATGTACAAACAATGTCACATAGACCTATACACAAACAATTCACTCATCCATGAACAGTCACGAGCGAATCACGAGGTAGGGGTATCCTGCAGAAAAGTGCATATTCAAGGAGGTTCTAACTGTTCTCACTGGTCTGAGGCCCCCAAGGTGCCCCCATTATAGGGACCCAATCCCTCTCGTCGTAAGTCGATGGAAAGTTCCAACGCACTGTCGGACTTGAGTTCATGGTTATCACCTTGAGTGATGTTTTCCGACAACGGTCTACGGGCACCTATAGACCCATTCGACAACCGGCCGTACTAACATCCACTCCCTATGGCTTTCCACTCATGCCCCCGGGTATAGAGGGAACTGTTGTGTGCAAAGGCTCGTGTGCAGTTTATATTTCAAACGATTGCGGAAATTTAAACATCCAACAGTTATTAAAGCCAACTAGGTAAAACATGTTATCATACAAGCGAGGGGTAACGAAGTAATTTTAAACTATTATTTTAGAAATAATCCATCACTAAATGGGACTGACTCTCGAGGCTTCCCCAGTGGAGTCGCCATCTGTCGCCACCCGCCAAAACGGACCTTGGCATTCGCGACGATGGTTGGACTCTTTTTAAGTTTTGAAAGATGGTGGATTGTTAGAACAACTTATTCTCAAACTGAGACCTCATCGAGCTAACAATTTTGTTTAAATGACTCTCACCAATCCATGTTAATCCCAAGCGGGACCCTCCATGGATTAGTGGTTTTCGCAAAAAGAAGGGGTTCTTGGAGTCGCCACCAATGTTTTACTCAAAACATTGGAAAAAGATATAAGGCAATTGATTTTCGCAAATCAACTGCGACCATTACAACCAGAGTTGGGTAAGGGAGTCGGTTACGCGTGAGGAAGGTGTTAGCACCCCACAACGCCCCTTTCGGGTTCCCTATGACAGATTATTTCATAAATAATAGCGTAAAGTTACTAAATTACCCCCATTTATTAGAAACGATTATAGATAAAATATTTACATGACGAAAGCTCTAAACATGCAATGCAATAATCAAAAAGCAATAAATAAGAGCAGTAAAAGAAAGGATTTAGAAAGAAACCTTCGAAGCGGGCTTTTATATATTCAAAACGAAGTTTAGGAGGCTTTTTGGCGCTCCTTCCCACTACACGTCCGCTCGCTCCTTTCCCCTAAAGATAATTTTTACTATGGAAATCAAAGAGATTTCCCTTCGACTTGTTCGAATCTCAAGCTAATGGCTCATGACTCAAGAACTTCGTCGGATCGGCTCCCGGAGAGATATCTAGGGCAGAGAATAGCTCAAAAACCCAAGAATACTCAGCAGGAGGGTTGAGGAATCTGTAAAAAGTGTGGGAGGACGTGCCAATGACATCCTATTTATAGGATTGAGGCGCAATACGGCCTGGGAGGTCAATACGGCCCGTACTGGATTTTTGAACTACAGTACGGCCGTATTGAATTTGGTACGGCCGTACTGAAGTTCAAAAACTTCAGTACGACCGTATTGATTTCACTACGGCCCGTACTGAGTTTTTTGAACTACAGTACGGACGTATTGAGTTCACTACGGCCGTATTGCAGTTCAAATGGCTCAGTACGGCCGTACTGAACCTCTGGGAGGGTGTATTGAGCTCCAATCCTCGCACACCCTTATTCTAAGCTACTCTAAGACTTCTAAACCTACAAAGAATCATCCTAGGGTCTTCCAGGAGTCCTTCCGGCTGAATTTCCTTCGGTCTTCAAGAGTCTTTGAGTCTTATTTCCGACCCGGACAATTTTAGGGGTCTACATCAGGTATATACTTTCACATCCCTTCAATATTATATAACTTAAATACGTTATTTATTATTTGTTGTTATTTTGGTAGCAAAATTTTGACATTCCCAACACTGAGGTCATGAGGAGGAAGATGTTACCTGCCCTTGCCACCAGGTGGAGAGACTTCAAGACTTTCTTGACACGGGAGTATGTATTTGGAGAGCAACAAAATGAGACTCCCTGTTTAAAGTACCAGATTACTGATGAGGAGTGGATGCAATTTCGTGCCACTCGATTGGACCCTTCTTGGCAGGTTAGTTATTGATAATTCTTACATTAACACAAATACTTAAGGTATATTTTAATTAATCTCATTTTCTTATTTGTATTATTGGAGGCCAAAAGAGTAGCTGCCCAAGAACGACAGAGCAAGAATGATGCACCCCATCTATTGTCAAGAGGGGGATATGAATTAGAAAAAAAAAAGAAAATGATGAAGGCTAGGGTAGAGGCATCATGGGTTGAGTCTGCTGACCGTGTGGAGTCACCTCCCCGCTATGAGATGTGGATAACTGTTGTATGGAAAACCGCAAGTGTACGGTTGTCGTCAAGTAATAAATATCGAATCACAGGGACTACGTGTTTGACCTAGAATTACTAGTATTTTAATTTGAATTTTAAAACAGATAGAATGTTTGTTTTGAGATGATAAGATCAGATTCGCTGGTAAAAGAGATAGTAATGCAATTAATGAATAAGATAAAACTTTAAGATAAGATAAGGAGATTTCCGGGAATCTAGGGTTCGCACAAAGAGTTCCAACAATATTGAATTATTATTTTCATTAATTAATTCTATTCCATCTTGAAGGTAGTCTTAACCTAATTTAATCCTTGCACCTTCTCAGGCTACGAGGACGTGTTTAATTAAAATTAATCCCTACTCTCGTGGTAATTACGTTCAATTAAACCCATTAAGATCTTTGTTAATCTATTACTCCTCGAAAGCTTAAATCAACTCTCGTGATTTAACACTCAAGTCTGTTCCTTTAGGTTCCGATAATTAGGTTCTCCTCTCAGTTCATCCCTAATTATCTATGATTATGAAAATTAAGATTAATTGTTTATCATAATTATAATCAAGTTCTCCTCTCAGTTCATCCTTAATTAATGTTATTATGAAAACAATAATGTTAAAGTTCATATATAAAATATAAAAGAACAAATCAAGAATTGGAATAAAATTAAGAAACTAAATAATGCATTAATAAAGAGGTTCTCAGAGGCTAAGCCCTGATCCCAGAAAAAGGGAAACTACTCACAGGAGTTCATAGTAGTTCTCCAAGAAAAGAAGAATAAAAGAAAAGCAAACCTTAGAGTCGATGGCACAGGCGCCCAACCTTCTCTAAGTGTCAAAAACTAAAAAACTGTCTCCGAAAACCAAAAGTACTGTTCTAGGCTAACCTCATCTAATTTATAACCTAAAAGGGTAAAAAGGTAAAACTACCAAGATAAAAATTACAAAAATAAAAATAAAACATAAAACTTAAAAAGCTGGGACGCGAAGTGAATCACGGCCGTGACTGAGAATCACGACCGTGATCTTCTCTGGAGCACATTCATTCACCAAATCGACGCGAAGTGAATCACGGGCGTGATTGAGAATCACGACCGTGATCTTCTCTGGAGCACATCTATGAAGGGTCAGTGGCGTTCACGGGTGTGATTGGGAGTCACGGCCGTGATTTTCTCTGGTGAATCACGGGCGTGATTTAGAATCACGGCCGTGATTTTCCCTGTAGCTCAGCATTTCCTCTTTAATTCTTAAATCTTGATCCTGCTCAGAGAAAACACAACACATACCAAGAAAAGCATAAAATAGGAAAATGATATAAAAATTTATTAAAAACATGAAAGATATGCATGATTATGCTATGAATTCTTGTGAATTAAAGTGCTAAAATACGAGTAAAATACACAACATCAAATAACCCCAAACTTGAACTTTTGTTTGTCCTCAAACAATAATTAGCACTTTGAAAAAAAAATCATCAAGAATTAACTGAGCATTTAAAATCTTCACTCTTAGTCTCACAAGGTCCAATTAGAATCTTAATCTTTCATTACTAGCGCCAACTCTTAGTTTCTAAGAGTTTCATGATGTCAAATCTTGTAAAGCTCATTAGTCAAACGAAGATAATTTAACAGAAATAATTTTTCAATGCTTGTGACACAAATAGGGGTAATATTTTTATTTTTGTTTTTGTCTCACCTAAAACATTTCCCCAGTAGCCAATCAGTGTAGAGAGGATGATAATTTCAAGAACACGTAGCCTCAAAGGGGGTCTAGCTATTTTACTAAACAATTCCCCAGTAGCTAATTAATTCCCTTAGTTTTCTAAGGTTAAGAATATTCTCCCTCTAACCTATGACCTCAAAGGGGTGCTAGGTGATTTTTTTTTTTTTTTTTTTATTACCCCCCAAAAGCTTTTAAGCACGAATTAAAAAGAATTTATCTTCAAGAGACTATTTTTATAATTCTCGATCATTTCAAGCCTCAATACTAAGAACCAAGTGCTAGCCACAAAACCAGCTAATTTTTCAACCTTTTGTTCTGAGACTTCAAGATTCAATTCATCACATTCAGTGTTTTCAAAGACGAACAATTTCATTAAAAATATTTACTTTTCAAACACAAATTCAAGCTGGGATTAACTGAATATGTATATATGCATGATTTTTTTTTTTATTTTTTTTTTTTTTTTTTTTTTGCATGAATGAATGAAATGCGTACATCCTCCTAACCCCAAACTTAAAGATTTGCTTGTCCCGAAGCAAAGAGCTAATGAATGCATGATAGATTATTTTGACAAAATTATAAAATGCATGAATATGCAACCAACCCACAACAGAAAGGAATGCTTGTCCCTAAGCATCAGAGTAAAATAAGGAATAAGAAAGATCTCACTGTGGTGGAAAATCATCTGGATACCGTTGAATGTGCCATTGATACATTTGATCAACCATGTAATTATAATGCTGCTGGCGTTCATCCATTTGTTTCAGCCGGTTATCCATTGATTGAATAGCTGCCAGGATAGCAGCATTGTCCACCTCAGGTCCAGGATGTAGAGGGGGTTGTTCAGGAGCTGCTTCCTCATCTGCAGGAGCCGCTTCCTCAGCTGCTGGAGGTAGGTCCTCTAATGGCTCCAGTGGAAACTGCCGTGTAGCCCGGTTCTTCACGGTGTATGTTGGATTTGGTAACTGGTGGTGCACTCCCGACTGGGTTACTACAAAGTAGTATTTATCATCTTCATCTTTCGCAATGCAGTTCATAGAAGAGCAGGTAGCAAAATTAATAGTACGGCTTCCAGGGAGTGATTCTAACTGGTCCAGCCAAGCGTGATAGCCAAGGTGTTTGGCTATAGTGGTAATGAGGCCGCCATTCACAATCGCACCGTGGCTGGTATTGGAAATACTCTGGAACTGTCGTGCCAAATGACTGCCAGAATCAATAGGCTCCTCTCTGTTTTCCATCATAGCCCATAAAAGTAAAAGGTCGCTCAAACGAACCTTTCCTTCAGAATCACCTCGGGCCAAAACAGTAGAGGCAATAAAGCGGTGCATAATACGGATGGCGGGATGGCGGAAAGCAGAGGAATTACATTTTCCAGCGACCCATTTACTTGTACCTGTCAAACTATACCAAAAAGAACCAGGGTTGAAAGAACTTGGGGTTCTCGTGCTCCCTCCAGTGGGAAATCCAAAAATATTATTGAACTGAGCCAGGGTTAATTCGTGTTCTTGGTTAAACATACGGAAAGAAATCAAACCTTCAGAACAATTTGGCCCAGATAATATTTCCGTGTGGAGAGAGCTCAAGAACTCAAGAACTAGTCGAGGATAAACAACATCATTATGCATGGTAGCAAAGGTTGTCCACCCAATGTTAGTTAACATGAAATTGATATCAGCACGTAAACCCAACTTACGAATAAATGGGAAGTCGAGATACCTGGTAGGATGGATAGTGCGGAAGCGTAATACCTCGTTCCGCTCACGCTGTTCATCGTTCCGATAGAACCTCGGAGGAAGGTGCGGAATTTCACTTGCTTCTTCCTCGTAACTGTGGGTATCGGAAGCGGTGGAGGACGAACCAACGGTACGGGTGCGCTTGGGAGCCATGGATGAACGGAAGGAGTGAATGTGGGAGGAAGAGGGAAGAAGAGGAAGAAGAAGTGAGAAGCTAGGGTTTGGGAGAGAAGAAAAGAGAGAATGGGCAGAGTTCGTAAGTTTGAGAGAAGTGAGAATGTAAAAGGAGGGGGAAAAATATATAAGGGAAAGGGGAATTTCAAAAATCACGGGTTGTATCTGTTGAGCCTCAGCAGGGAATCACGGGCGTGATTGGAAATCACGGCCGTGATTCTCTTTGTGAGTTTTCAAAAATTCAAACAGAGGAGATCACGCCCGTGATTTATAATCATGGTCGTGATTCTCTCTGGAGTTTTCCAAAAAATTTTCCAGAGAAGATCACGCCCGTGATTTAGAGTCACGGTCGTGATTCTCTCTGGAGTTTTCCAAAAAAATTTCCAGAGAAGATCACGCCCGTGATTTAGAGTCACGGTCGTGATTCTCTCTGGAGTTTTCCAAAAAATTTTCCAGAGAAGATCACGCCCGTGATTTAGAATCACGGTCGTGATTCTCTCTAGAACTCTGAAAATATTTTTTTTTTTTTTTTTCATGATGCTTGAGTAGGTTCCTGAAGAACCATAGAGTATAATTTTTCTAAGTGTTCCCCATGGAAATATAACTTCAATCTCTGTGCATTGACCTTGAATATGTCGCCTTTATCGTTTCTGATTTCTACAGCTCCATAGGGATATACTTTTTGAACTGTAAAAGGCCCTGACCATCTTGACTTCAATTTTCCAGGAAACAATCTGAGTCTGGAATTAAATAATAGCACCGAGTCCCCTTGCTTGAATTCTCTTCTGTGTATATGCTTGTCATGCCACCTCTTTGTTCTTTCTTTGTAAATCTTAGCATTTTCATATGAGTCTAATCTGATTTCATCAAGCTCATTGAGTTCCAATTTCCTTTTTTCTCCAGCATCCTTTAGGTCATAGTTGAAGTATTTTATTGCCCACAAAGCCTTGTGTTCTAGCTCTACAGGAAGATGGCAAGATTTGCCATAAATCAGCCTAAATGGAGACATGCCAATAGGTGTTTTGTAAGCAGTCCTGTAGGCCCAAAGAGCTTCATCTAATCTTGAAGACCAGTCCTTTCTTGTTGTAGATACAGTCTTCTCAAGAATCTTTTTGATTTCTCTGTTGGATATTTCTACCTGTCCACTTGTTTGAGGGTGATAAGGTGTACCAACCTTGTGAGTGACTCCATACTTTTTTAAGAGAGATTCAAACTTTCTTTCAATAAAATGTGAGCCTCCATCACTGATCACAGCTCTTGGGACCCCAAATCTTGGAAATATAATTCTTTTGAAGAGTTTAATGACAGTATTTGAATCACTCGTTTGAGCGGGAATCGCTTCTACCCACTTGGACACATAATCAACTGCAACTAATATGAACTTGTAACCTTTAGAACTTGGGAATGGTCCCATGTAATCTACTCCCCATACATCAAAAATTTCTACTTCTAAAATCCCATTTAATGGCATTTCATGTTTCCTGGATATATTCCCTGATCTTTGGCATTGGTCACAAGAATTTACCATCTTCCAAGTATCCTTAAATAAGTTTGGCCAGTAAAAACCAGATTGTAGAATTTTAGCTGCAGTTTTTGACGTACTAGCATGCCCTCCATATGCGGAAGAATGACATGAGTGAATGATGTGAGGAGCTGCTTCTTCTGAGATACACCTTCTGTAGATACCATCTCTACACCTCTTATATAGGTAAGGTTCATCCCAAATAAAGCTGTTAAGGTCACTAAAGAATTTCTTCTTTTGTTGATAATTAAAGTCTTCAGGAAGGACTCCACATGCTAAGTAATTCGCATAATCTGCATACCAGGGACTGTTTTTCACAACAACTGCTAAAAGCTTTTCGTCTGGGAAGCTGTCATTAATAGGGAGTTCCTCCTTTGTTGCTTGGTCTTGTGGAAGTCGAGAGAGATGATCAGCTACTACATTTTCTACTCCCTTTCTGTCCACAATCTCTAAATCAAATTCTTGTAAAAGGAGAATCCATCTGAGGAGCCTAGGTTTAGCATCCTTTTTATTAAAAAGATACTTTAGGGCAGAGTGATCTGTGTAAACAATAACCTTAGACCCCACAAGATAAGATCTGAACTTTTCAAAAGCATAGACGACTGCTAACAATTCTTTTTCTGTTGTTGCATAATTGGCTTGGGCTTCATCAAGAGTCTTGCTGGCATAGTATATAGCATGAACCTTCTTGTCCTTTCTTTGTCCCAATACAGCTCCTATAGCATAGTCACTTGCATCACACATGATTTCAAAAGGAAGGCTCCAGTCAGGAGTTTGCAGAATAGGAGCTGTAGTGAGAGCTTCTTTCAACCTGTAGAATGCATTCTTACAAGAAACATCAAAGTTAAAAGGTACCTCTTTCACAAGTAGATTAGATAATGGTTTAGAGATTTTTGAAAAATCTTTAATAAACCTTCGGTAGAAACCGGCATGCCCTAAGAAACTTCTAACACCTTTAACATCAATTGGAAGAGGCAATTTATCAATTACTTCTATTTTTGCTCTATCTACCTCAATTCCTCTCCCAGATATTAGGTGTCCTAAGACAATTCCTTCTTGTACCATAAAATGACATTTTTCCCAATTTAAGACTAAATTCACTTCAGAGCAACGCTGCAATACTTTAGTTAGATTTAATAGACAGTCATCAAAGGAAATACCATAAACTGAAAAGTCATCCATGAAAACTTCCATCTCTTTTTCTAATAAATCACTAAAGATTGCAGTCATACATCTTTGAAAGGTAGCAGGTGCATTACATAGGCCAAAAGGCATTCTCCTATAAGCAAAAGTACCATAGGGACATGTAAAAGTAGTTTTCTCTTGGTCTAATGGATGAATAGGGATTTGATGAAAACCGGAGTATCCGTCCAAATAACAAAAGTATGAATGCATTGCTAACCTTTCAAGCATTTGATCAATAAAAGGTAAGGGAAAGTGATCCTTTCTAGTGGCATTATTTAATTTTCTATAATCAACACACATACGCCACCCAGTCACAGTTCTTGTGGGAATCAATTCATTATTATCATTTTTAACTACTGTCATCCCACCTTTCTTAGGAACCACATGAACTGGACTTACCCAAGGACTATCAGATATAGCATAAATTACCTTAGCATCCAATAATTTCAAAATTTCTTTCTTTACCTCTTCTTTCATCTTGGGATTTAGTCTTCTTTGAGCTTCAACAGAAGGTTTGGATCCTTCCTCCAAGAAGATGCGATGCATACAAAATGAAGAACTAATTCCCTTTATATCAGCCATAGTATATCCAATAACTTTTCGAAATTTTCTCAACTCATTGAGAAGTTTTTCAGTTTCTTTTTCATTTAAAGCTGAATTTACTATGACTGGATAAGTGGAATTAGCCCCCAAAAACTCATACCTTAAAGATGAAGGAAGTGGTTTAAGTTCTAACTTTGGAGAGTTTTCTTCTTGCCAATCTGTTGAAGACTCAAGAAGACTTTCTACTAGAGGATCTTTTTCTTTACACGGGGGACTTGAATTGATCAAGCAAGCATAATTAGGTTGAATCCCCTCAAGATCTATGTGCTTTCCTCCAACTAGAAAATTCTCCAAGGGATCCCTCAAAATAGATCTCATGACTTCTTCCTCCATGTCTTTAGGCAATATATCAACCCTGCAGCAAATATTTTCAAGAGAAGGTTGTCTAACAGATTTAGCAATATTAAATTCCATTGTTTCATCATTAATGGATAAGGACAATTTTCCATGTTTGACATCTACTATCACGCCTGCTGTAGCCAAAAATGGTCTACCTAGTATGATTGGTATTTGTTTGTCCTCTTCCATTTCTAAAACAACAAAATCTCCCGGAATTAAAAATTTACCTATCTTAACTGGAACATCTTCTAAAATTCCTATGGGATATTTTATAGATCTATCTGCTAACTGGATTGACATTGCTGTAGGCTTTAATTCTCCCATATCTAATTTCTTGCAAATTGATAAAGGCATTAAACTGATACTTGCCCCAAGGTCACATAAGGCTTTTTCAAACCTTAGATTTCCAATGAGACAAGGTATAGAGAAACTACCAGGATCCTTAAGTTTTTTGGGCAAATTATGATGGATCAATGTAACAGTCTCTCTATCATCCAATTTCCTTCGGTTAGCTAAAAGATCCTTAAGAAATTTAGCATATGTAGGCATCTGTTGTAGAGCTTCTACAAATGGAATGTTTACATACACTTGTTTGATCATATTTAAAAAATTTTCAAATTGTCTATCAAGTTTAGTCCTTGCTAACCTTTGAGGAAAAGGAATTGGAGGGTGATAAACAGTTTGAGGCTTTGATGAAGATACTTTTTCTTTTTCTAATCTCTCTTTTTCAGGTTTTTCAACCATAGGAGAAGCGTCTTCATTAATCTCAATATTATCATTTTGATTAGACACAGGTCTGTCTAATTTCTTCCCACTCCTTAAAGTAACAGCATTAACATTTTCAGCTGGGTTTGCAACTGTTTTACCTGGGAACTTACCTGGAGAATTGTTTGAACTAGGCATCAACTGTGCAATTTGATTTTCCAGCATCTTGTTGTGGAGAGTAATATTCTCAACCTTGACAGCAAGGTTTTGAATAGAATTTTCCATTGAATCATTGGTCTGTTTTTGATTAGTGACAAAATTCTCCATAAGGTTTTCTAATCTTGAAACACTTTGTTTAATTGAGGGTGTCTGTACTGGATTTCCTTCCCCATTAATGAAGTGATTGGACGGACGGAAATTAGGTTGCTGATTGCTAGTTCCTTGAACTGGGTTATTCTTCCAAGAAAAGTTAGGATGATTCTTCCAACCAGGGTTGTATGTGTTGGAATATGGATTACTCTTCTCTCTTCGAGGAGTGTCATAGAAATTATGAGAAGCTGCCACCTGTTCAGTAGTATCTTCTTTTTCTCCAGTAAAAATTGAGGTACAATCTACTGCAGTGTGCCCTTGTTCCCTACAAAGGTCACATACTTGATTTGTAGCCACTGAATTAACCTTAGCTTTTTCCATCTTGTCTAATCTTTGATTAAGAGTATCAAATTTTGCTAAGAGTAACTCAATATTGTTCACTTCATATCGCCCCGGAGTTCCTTTCCTTGCTGTGACTTCTCTTTCACTGTATTGGCTGTGATTTGAGGCTACATTTTCCAAAATAATCATGCAGTCATTAATAGGTTTCCCCATGAAAGATCCTCCAACTGCTGAGTCTAATATCATGGTGCTTTGTTGGTCCAATCCTTCAAAGAAAAATTGGATGGTAAGCCAACGGTTGAAGCCATGTTGTGGGCATGCTTGAAGATATCCTTTGAACCGCTCCCATGCTTCATAAATAGTCTCTCCAGTGCCTTGTTGGAAATTAGTGATTTTCTTCCTCAATTCTTTAGTTTTAGAAGGAGGAAAGAATTTCTCTAGAAAAGCTCTTTCACATAATTCCCAAGTTGCTATCTTTTCTCTAGGCACTGTTCTTAGCCACACCTTTGCCTTATCTCTCAAGGTGAGTGAGAATAAGCGGAGTCGCATTCCATCAGAAACTTCATCATCAAATTGCTGGGTCTCACAGATTTCCAAGAACCCCTCTAAGTGGTCATTAGGATCTTCTGATGGTAGTCCTCCAAAGGTGTTCTGTTTGAGCATATTCACCAGAGAAGCTGGTACAGTAGCTCCAGTTTGCATCTCCCCTCCAGGTATCCCACGAGCTACGGGTGCAGAGTAATCCCGAAGCGGTAAATTATCTCGTTGTGCAGCCATGTCAAATTCTCTAGAAAGGTTTCTTTTCCTTCTCAGGAGAGTTCTTTCAATCTCAGGATCAAGTGGTGTTGGTTTCCCAAGACGTAGAGATCTCTTTTGCATTAACCCTAAGGCACTGCAAAAAAAAAAAGAAAGTGACCCGTGAAATCTGAATTGGAGAAGTAAACACTAAAAAAAAATTATTTATTTATTTAATTTTTTTTTTTTTTTTTTTTTTTAAAAATTCGAATTAAAAATGTAATTTAAATCAAGAGACGTAGTCCCCGGCAACGGCGCCAAAAACTTATTGTATGGAAAACCGCAAGTGTACGGTTGTCGTCAAGTAATAAATATCGAATCACAAGGACTACGTGTTTGACCTAGAATTACTAGTATTTTAATTTGAATTTTAAAACAGATAGAATGTTTGTTTTGAGATGATAAGATCAGATTCGCTGGTAAAAGAGATAGTAATGCAATTAATGAATAAGATAAAACTTTAAGATAAGATAAGGAGATTTCTGGGAATCTAGGGTTCGCACAAAGAGTTCCAACAATATTGAATTATTATTTTCATTAATTAATTCTATTCCATCTTGAAGGTAGTCTTAACCTAATTTAATCCTTGCACCTTCTCAGGCTACGAGGACGTGTTTAATTAAAATTAATCCCTACTCTCGTGGTAATTACGTTCAATTAAACCCATTAATATCTTTGTTAATCTATTACTCCTCGAAAGCTTAAATCAACTCTCGTGATTTAACACTCAAGTCTGTTCCTTTAGGTTCCGATAATTAGGTTCTCCTCTCAGTTCATCCCTAATTATCTATGATTATGAAAATTAAGATTAATTGTTTATCATAATTATAATCAAGTTCTCCTCTCAGTTCATCCTTAATTAATGTTATTATGAAAACAATAATGTTAAAGTTCATATATAAAATATAAAAGAACAAATCAAGAATTGGAATAAAATTAAGAAACTGAATAATGCATTAATAAAGAGGTTCTCAGAGGCTAAGCCCTGATCCCAGAAAAAGGGAAACTACTCACAGGAGTTCATAGTAGTTCTCCAAGAAAAGAAGAATAAAAGAAAAGCAAACCTTAGAGTCGATGGCACAGGCGCCCAACCTTCTCTAAGTGTCAAAAACTAAAAAACTGTCTCCGAAAACCAAAAGTACTGTTCTAGGCTAACCTCATCTAATTTATAACCTAAAAGGGTAAACAGGTAAAACTACCAAGATAAAAATTACAAAAATAAAAATAAAACATAAAACTTAAAAAGCTGGGACGCGAAGTGAATCACGGCCGTGACTGAGAATCACGACCGTGATCTTCTCTGGAGCACATTCATTCACCAAATCGACGCGAAGTGAATCACGGGCGTGATTGAGAATCACGACCGTGATCTTCTCTGGAGCACATCTATGAAGGGTCAGTGGCGTTCACGGGTGTGATTGGGAGTCACGGCCGTGATTTTCTCTGGTGAATCACGGGCGTGATTTAGAATCACGGCCGTGATTTTCCCTGTAGCTCAGCATTTCCTCTTTAATTCTTAAATCTTGATCCTGCTCAGAGAAAACACAACACATACCAAGAAAAGCATAAAATAGGAAAATGATATAAAAATTTATTAAAAACATGAAAGATATGCATGATTATGCTATGAATTCTTGTGAATTAAAGTGCTAAAATACGAGTAAAATACACAACATCAATAACAGCCCAAACAAAATCAGATGGGCAAATGACTTCTGAGTCTGCAAGGGTCTTTGTTGATAAAATAGTAAGTAAAAATATACAAACTAAGACTCTTCATTTCAACTCATTTAATTCATAAGTTTAGTGTAGGTTATACTTATTGTTAATATGTTGCAGGAGGGTTTAGTTGAGTAGACCACCCAGGGCTCATTTGTTCCCCATGGTCGGGATGATATTCTCACAATGGCCATAGGAAGGCCAGAGCACACAAGACGTGTTCGTGGTGTTGGTGGTTCTTGGAGTCATCGAGATTACTTTGGTGCACCACCATCGAGGAGCAATACTGTTGACTCTTGCAGTCAGAAGGCTATGCAGAGAATGGAGATGCAGTTTGAAGAGAAATTGAAGAACATTCGAGAAGAGTTTGAATAGAATTTTAAACTTTTGGCTCGTTCTCAGCAACAGACTACAGTTGCTCATGATGGTGTTCGAGTCAACATTAAAGGGAGTTGTGCTGCTCCAGATCCCTCAGGGGAACAGACTCACACTGATGTACCAAACTAGTGTGAGTTATATGTTGAGGATGACCCCCCACGGTTAGTGGCTATTGGCTGAGTATTTGAGGGTGGCTCAACCATCCATGGTGTCCCTCTACAGCCAGACTGGACACGGGTTGTGGTTGACCAAGTTCAAGATGTTGCTGCTCCAGTGCCTTTGCCCAATACAAAGGTTCAACTAGTGGGACAGGCAACCGGCACATTCTTAGCTTGGCCAAAACGTTTGGTGATGCCGCTTTCAGCACGAGCAAAGGTAATTCTATTATTGTTTTTTTATATTCTTATAATTCTATTATTGTTTAACTAATTTTGATTATTTCTTTAGGATTTTATCAATCGTGGTAAGGAGGTCATGAGAGAACCTCATGTTGATGATGCTGATATCGCAGAAGCTGAGGATAATCCTATATCTAGGCTTCTAACCATATTACCACGATTAAAGAAGAAACCAATTCAATTGTAGTGGGACATTAGAGTTTTTAGAGTTGATATCTCTGTTGTTCCACTATACATATCCCTGCCCGACGCATTAGAGATTGTTGGGGGAAACTCCATGTTAAATATATCTATCATACAGTTGTGGGCCATGTAAGTGATATTTTCTTTTATGAGTCTAAATTTACAATAATTACATTTAACTTATAATGATTAATTGTGTTAGGTACATGGACAAATTGAGTGTGGATCAAGCACAAGCACAAGTATATGGATTTTTTTAGCCTCAATCCATCCAAAAATCAGGAAACACTTAGGTCCAGATCGAGCAATATATGCAAACATGGATGAGTGAATCAGGAAGAGATATATACATGGCTCCATACATTAACGGGTTAGTTTTTTAATTGGTTTTTTAATCATGGTAATTTTATAACTAATTTGTTTGTCATACAATGTAGGTCCCATTGGCAGTTAATGGTAATCATTCCTAAGGGAATACACCGTGGTGTGGTTTTGTTCACTACATCGAAAACCAAGCCACGAAATTAAATGCCAATTACAAGGGTAACTAAAATTTTTCATTATGTTTTAAAACTATAATTATATATATTGGCTAACATCTGTTTTTATTTCAATTAATTAGAATCGTGTCTGGAGCTAATATTTTAAGTGGAAGAGCCAGATCAAATGTTAGAAAAGAATGGCACAATCCAGAAGGGGGGGGTGAATTGGATTCTATGATACTTAAAAAATTTCAGAGTATTTAGGATCTTTATTTCACTTAAACTTTTCTAAGACTGAATTTTCAAATGAAGCTTCTTTAAAGACTTGTTATAGAAGAATGAATTCTATATGCTTTCTTGATTACAAAAATAATGAGGTTCAAATGTAATGCTTTAATTCAGTTTAAACCACCAATATTCACACACACATGCTAATCAAGAATCATCTTCTTTAATGTACAATCAAGATATTACTCAAAGTAAAAGATAAAGGTAGAAGAAGATTGCACAAGTCTTTTATCCTGGTTCAACCACTCCACATGTGACCTACATCCAATCCTCAATCAGAACCTGATTAAGATTTGTTCCACTATCTAATGAAGAAGGTTTACAAGCATACCACACATGCATATACTTCAACACTCAAGATAACCACTTTCTTGACCCCAAGAAAGCACCCCTTGTAGAAACCCATTACAAGAATCCTTACGACTTGAGAAACCCTCTCAAGATTTTACAAGTATTCACAAAGAATTAAGGAACGAATTCACCTGGAATTCAGAAGCAAATCTTAATCTTCCCCTTTCAAGAATGTGATGATGATGATGATCCTTTCTCAAAGTTTTTCACAAATATTTTTCTTCTTGGATTCACAAAGAAAACTCTCCAAGATTGTCACAAAGACTCCACAAAAATGCTTTTCTAAATTTGATTCTCAGTTCTAACTCTGTTCTGAAGTTTCAAAAAGTTCAAACTATTTATAAAAGTTTCAGACCCAGATAATCGATTATTTTAAAGAATAATCGATTATTTTGTTCTTCAGGTTTTCTGGAAACCAACCAAGAAAAATATAATCGATTATTTTGCGGGATAATCGATTATTCCAAAGAGTTATTTCTGGGATAATCGATTATTTTGCAAATAACCGATTATTGCAGCAAGGCATCCCATTTTTCCTGTTGCTGGAATAATCGATTATATTTAATGATAATCGATTATTTTGAGTTAGTTTTCAAAACTTCGTTTTAAGTCTCAAAATAACTTTTTAGTCCCTTTAACTCGTCATCATACACTCTCTAATCGGTTTAGATATAGATTTAGCTTATGCACACAGCACACACAACAAATAAACTCTTTCAAAACAATTTATATACTAATCCTTATTACATAGCACTTTCTTTGACTTTTTTTTTGTCTTCTAAGTTGTTGTTGTTTGTTGTTGTCCTTGACACACATTTTGTGATCATCAAAACTCTTTTAAGCTTCAGAGATAATCTTGATCTCATCAAGTTCAGGCTCCCCTAAGCTAAACAATCTCCCCTTTTTTGATGATGACAAACCATGACTCAAAACATGACAAACCAAGCTAGGCTTCAACCATTGTGCTTTCACTTTCAACATACAAAACCTGCAAAATCATACACACACAAGCACAATACCTACAAAACAACAACCATATACACACAACAACCTTTCTCCCCCTTTGGCATTATCAAAAACAAATCAAGCCATAACTGGTCACACCAGCCATATGCATAGTCCTTAAGTGCTTAGAATCATACGAAAGAAAATTTAACACATTATAGGTATTAGATCCAAACTTTGTGAACAACAACATCTCATCCAGAATTATTTGATTAGCAACAAGTATTTGATCAGTCAAAAAGTGCAAGTTACAAATCACAACTCAGAATTTTACACCCCAAAAACATCAACAAAAACAGGACATTATACCAGGAATCATCCATACTCAAAACAGAGCATTATAATCAGCAATCAACCATGACTTGGCTCATTAAAAACATCACAATATCAAAGTTAAAAACAGAGTATTAATACACATGCTCAAAACCAGAGCATTAGTACACCAGCCAACCAAATCAGCACTTGGTACCTCATTCAAATCAACATATCAGCAAAATAAACTTCAAATTTCATCAGAAACTTAATTGTTCAACAGATTAAAGCAAGTAAATTGTTCCAGAATTAAAGTAGTACAACCAAATTGAACTTAAAATCCAAAAACAGAATTTAAACATCCTAATTTAAACTAGTCAACAAAACAGAACAGAAATCATTCTTCATCTTCAGGTATCCCTAGGTGAGTCTTGAGTAGCTTCACCTCATGATCAAGATCATCAAACCTATCAAGAATACCAGAAAATAAAGACTCATGTCTTCTAAAAATTTCCATCATCGCATCAAGTTTATTTATCATGATTTGCTCAAAAGGTGAGAACGGCTTAGGCTCCGCTTCTGGCTCCCTGTCAGGTTCAGCTTCCACCTGTGGTGGCTGATCCTCATCATGTGACGAAACACCGTCTTCATCTGTCGCCGGCTCAGGGGTTGGTGGTACATCTCCTTTAAACACACATTTATCTTCCTGTTTAAGCATCCCCATGTGATGCAAGGAAGATTTTTCAATCTTATTCGAAGCATGGAGAACAATTTTCCTTTCCCCTGTTAAGTCCACCCTTGCATTCTCAAAGATTTTTGACAGAAACAAAGCATACGGAATCGGTCCATCTTCCTTTCGTCTTGCTTTCCACATACAATCATTAACGACTGATACCCAATCAATCTTGATTTTCTTTTTAATCACATGCATAAGTAAAATGTCATCTCTTAAAATTTGGGCATGGTTATGTAAACGAGGTTTCAACATCCAGGCAATGATAAGAGAAATTAAACGGGAATTCTTTTTCATACCTCCCGCTAGAAACTTGTCATAATTGGTATTCACCGGATTCCTCTGACAATCCCGGAAGGTCGTCAGTTCTTCAAAGTCCCCAAAATTGAAGGGTTAGGGTTTTTCACGTCCCGTGCCGCTCAGCCCCGTAGCTGCCTTCAATGTTGGCCCGTCCAGCTTAATCATTTTCCCCTTCACCACCGATTGCATGATACCCTCATTGCTTGTAGCAAAGCAGAGGAATAACCTGATCAGCTCAGGGTAATATGGTCCCTCCATTTCCTAAAACTTCCCGAGTTCTTGGTGCTCCAGTAGGGTTGGGAAACTAAAACCTTCATTTTTAAACCACTCCAGCTTAAGGGTCTTAGGAGGAATGATTCTCCGCCCCGCATACCACTCAAAATAATACTCTTGAGTCTTCTCATCCGGGAACCATTTTGAAATCAGTTGCCCTGAGGGTAGAGGGCGCTTGCTCCCCCTCACTTCAAGCTTCTTGGGTCTCTTTGATGAAGATGCCATGAGTGGGTCTTGGTGGAGAAGAAGAGAATGAGAGAGTTGAGAGGGTTAGGGTTTGTGGGTTTGAGAGAATGTGAGAAAATGAGAGAAAGAGAGGTTTTGAGAGGTTTTTCCCTAGCACCTTCTGAGTGGGAGAGGTTTTAAGAGTAATGGGTGGTTTTAAGGGATTGGGGCGTATATAACCGTTCAAATACTTCAGAAATATCAAAAGTCGCCCAGATAATTGATTATTTATACAAATAATCGATTATTTGTATCAGTAAAACCTTTTAAAAACTCTATCTGCTATAGATAATCGATTATTTTTAGAATAATCGATTATTCCAGAGAGTTGTTTTTCCTAACTTTGCCCAGATAATCGATTATTTCCCTAGATAATCGATTATTCCAGAGTCTCTTGAGATTCTTCATACTAGATAATCGATTATTGACCAAATAATCGATTATTACAGAGGCTCTTGGAATTCTTCATCTCCCAGATAATCGATTATTACCTAAATAATCGATTATTATAATGGGTTCACTTAAAATAATCAATTATATTTTAAGATAATCGATTATTCCAGAGAAGTTTTGCTTCTCAGAAATTTAACCTTTCAAATTACACCTTGTCTTATTGTTCCTTGAATACTCTCTTTTATGCTTCAATATCTCATACTCATTCCACACAGTCATCCAATCACTCTCAATTCAATCATGATTCATGGATTATTCCTAACTCAATTCTTAATTGGTTGAATCTTTCCCTTGGTAGAGGTTTCGTAAAAATGTCAGCTAATTGCTTGCTAGTCTCTACAAACTCTACAACACAGTCATTTCTTTGAACATGATCTCTCAAAAAGTGGTCTCTTATCTCAATATGTTTTTTCCTAGAGTGAAAAATTGGGTTTTTGGTCAAATTTATTGTACTTGTGTTGTCACACCTTAGAGGTATTTTATTTAGCTCAGTTCCATAGTCTCTTAATTGTTGCTTCATCCAAAGAATTTGAGCACAACAACTTCCAGCAGCTATATACTCAGCCTCAACTGTACTTAAAGCAACACAAGCTTGCTTTTTGCTATGCCATGAGACAAGTGCACTACCTAGTAGGTGACAAGTTCCACTTGTTCTTTTTCTATCTAGTCTACACCCAGCATAGTCTGAATCTGAGTAACCTATCAGACTTAGTGAGACTCCCTTTGGATACCACAAACCTACATTGGTTGTACCTTTCAAATATTTTAGAATTCTCTTTACACTCTTCATGTGAGATTCTTTTGGATTAGCCTGAAACCTTGCACAAAGGCACACAGCAAACATTATATCAGGCCTACTAGCTGTCAAATATAAGAGTGATCCAATGATACCTCTATATTTTGAACTATCAACTGCTATTCCTTTCTCATCTAAGTCAAGATTGCAATTGTTTGATATTGGTGTGGCAGCCTCCTTACACCCTTCCATACCAAATTTTTTCAGAAGTTCATTGCAATACTTGCTTTGACTTGTGAAAATTCCATCACTCATTTGTTTGATTTGCAACCCCAAAAAGAATGTAAGCTCCCCCATCATTGACATTTCAAATTCTCCTTGCATGGTTTTAGCAAATTCTTTGCATAGAGAGGTATTTGTAGATCCAAATACAATATCATCCACATAGATTTGTACATACATTGTATCATTTTTAAACTTCTTGACAAACAATGTATTATCCACCTTCCCTCTTACATAGTCATTTTCAATCAAAAATTTGCTCAACCTGTCATACTATGATCTTGGAGCTTGCTTCAAGCCATAGAGTGCCTTTTTGAGTTTGTACACATGATTAGTATTCTTAAAGTCCACAAAGCCTGGTGGTTGTTCAACATACACTTCCTCTTGTATCAACCCATTGAGGAAAGCACTTTTCACATCCATTTGATAAAGCTTGAAATTCATTATTGAAGAATAAGCAAGAAGTAATCTAATGGCCTCTATCCTTGCTACAGGGGGAAAAGTCTCATCATAATCAATTCCCTCTTCTTGATTATACCCCTTAGCCACTAGTCTTGCCTTATTTCTTATAATTATCCCAGATTCATCAAGCTTATTTCTAAAAACCCACTTGGTTCCTATAATTGGATAATCTTTTGGTAATGGCACTAAATCCCATACTTCATTTCTTTCAAACTGATTTAGTTCCTCTTGCATGGCCACTAACCAATGTTCATCTTTTAGTGCTTCATCAATGCTCTTAGGTTCAACTTGTGACACAAATGCCATAGTGTTGCAAATATTCTTAATGGCACTCCTAGTTGAAACTCCCTTACCAATATTTCCAATTATGTTATCCATTGATAAGTCCCTAGAAGTTTTCCATTCCTTAGGAAATTGTTCACTTGTTTCCTTTGTGTTTTCATGTGACTCACTCTCTTTAGGTTTATTATTAGTTTCACTTTCCAATAGAGGTTGATCAAGCAAATCAGTTAAGTCTTCAATTTCAGTTTGCCTTGTATCTTGTTTATTGATCTCATCAAATACAACATGGACAGATTCTTCAACAACTAGAGTTCTCTTGTTATAATTTCTATAAGCTTTGCTATTTGTAGAGTATCCTAGAAAGATTGCCTCATCAACCTTTGCATCAAGTTTTCCAAGTTGCTCTTTCCCATTGTTCAGCACAAAGCACTTACACCCAAACACTCTAAAATATGAAATGTTAGGCTTCCTTCCATTGTAAATTTCATAGGGTGTTTTCTTTAATATAGGCCGGATCAGAACTTTGATTAACACATGACATGTTGTGTTAATAGCATCAGCCCAAAAATATTTTGGCAATTTTGTTTCATTTAACATAGTTCTAGCTAGTTCTTCTAAATACCTATTTTTCCTCTCAACAACCCCATTTTGTTGAGGTGTCCTAGGTGCTGAGAAATTATGGCTTATACCATGTTCCTCACAGAATTTTTGAAACATTATGTTTTGAAACTCACCTCCATGGTCACTTCTTATGGAGGTAATGCTTGAACACTTTTCATTTTGAACAAGCTTGGAAAATTTTCTAAAGGCATTAAAAGCATCATTTTTGTTTGCAAGAAACATAACCCATGTGTATCTTGAGTAGTCATCAACAATCACTAAACCATAGTAGTTTCCACCTAAGCTCATGGTTCTTGAAGGACCAAACAAATCCATGTGAATTAATTGCAAAGGTCTAGTTGTGGAAATCTGATTTTTGCTTTTAAAGCTAGCCTTCACTTGCTTGCCCTTTTGACAAGCATCACATAGTTTGTCCTTACTAAACTTGAGTTTAGGTAAACCAACCAATAATTCCTTCCTACTCTGTTTATTCAAATGATCCATATGAATATGTGCAGCTCTCCTATGCCAAAGCCATATATTGTCTTCTTGGGTTATTAAGCACTTAGTGTTTGAAATTGCTATTGAGTGTTCTAAGTCAAGCATGTATATGTTTATCAATTCTTTTTCCTATGAAGCTGATTTCTTTAGTCTTTTTATCACATATCAAGCAACATGTATTATCAAATTCAATTTTAAAACCTTTGTCACTTAGTTGACTTATACTCAGCAAATTATGTTTCAATCCATCAACGAGCAATACATTCTCAATCAATGTTTGAGAGGAGGGATTACCAACATTTCCATGGCCAAGAATTCTCCCTTTGTTGTTGTCACCATAGGTAACATACCCTTCATTCTTCAATTTCAGACTTGAGAATTTTGAAGGATCCCCAGTCATATGCCTTGAGCAGCCACTATGAAGATACCATAGTAAGTTCTTGGCCCTCAAGCATTCCTACAACAAAGATTCAGAGAAAAAATTTAGGTACCCATGTGAAGGGTCCTTGTAGGTTAGTTCTCAGCCTTTGACATTTTTCAATCCAAACCATTTCTCCATTTGGAACTCCATACTTCCTAGAGTAGCAGTTCCTTATTGTGTGACCTCTTTTACAACAATAGAAACAAGTTGTTTGTTTAGAGAAGTTGCTTTTAAATTTTCTGAAATCTTGATTTTTCTTAAAAGCTTCTTTCTTTGACTTAAATGGCATGTTCATGCTTTGATTAAAACCAAGTCCACTCCTATCAAAAGTGTTTCTTTTTTTTCCCAAAAGAATGTTTAAATTTGCATTTCCATTTGTGAACTTTGCAAGAGTGGATTTTAAATCAGCATTCTCTTTTTCAAAAGTCTTGCAATTTTCACAAACATCTTTTGAGGAGGTGGAGTTTTCACAATGAGCTTCACTAAAGTTAAACATAGTTTGAAGATTTTCATGCTCATGTTTCAAATCCTCAAGCTCTTGTTCAGCTTTAATTAAAGCATTTTCATACCATTTCAACTTGTTTTTAAGCTTTGAATTCAAGGCATCTAATTTCACAGCCTCCTTATGAATTTGTATGAAAGCTTCTTGGAGTTGGTCATAGTCCGGATTAGATTCAAGGTCAGAGTCACTTACAATTGTGTCTTGGTCAGTTCCAGCCATCAAACACAAATTGTTCTCTTCACATTCGGATTCATCACTTGTTGTGCTTGAGTCATTATCTTCCCAAGCAATGTAGGCTCTCTTCCCTTTTCCATTTCTCTTGCTTTTCTTCTCCTCTTGTTGCTTCTTCAAGAGGTTTGGACACTCAGCTTTCATGTGTCCCGGTTTTCCACATTCAAAGCAATTGAAGGAGGATGAGCTTGCTTCCTCTTTCTTGTTTGTCTTTTTATTGAATTTGTAGGGGGAATTTTTCTTTCTCCTTATGAATTTTCTGAACTTCTTCACCAGCAAATTGAACTTCTCAGTTTCGGAATCATCAGAGCTTGATTCTTCACACACCTCTTTTCCTTTGGTAGATTTCAAAGCCTTCAATGACACTCCTTTGCCCTTCTTGTCCTGCTGTTCATTTTCTTCAAATATGTGCAGCTTTTGCTCATGCTCTTTTAGCTTCCCAAAGAGAGTAGCAAGTGTCAAGGAGGTCAAATCCTTTGATTCTTCTACGGCTGTCACCTTTGCTTGCCATGATCTGTCCAAGCATTGCAGCACTTTCAAATTCAGCTCTTCTTTCTCAAACTTCCTGCCAAGGTCAACAAGGTGATTTATCAAGTGTGTAAATCTCTTTTGAAAATCAGAAATAGATTCACCATTGTTCATTCTAAACAGCTCATATTCTCTAATGAGAGTGTGCTTTCTAGATCTCTTTACATCACTTGTTCCTTCATGAGTGACTTGCAAAGTATCCCACATTTCTTTAGCAGATTTGCATTGTGATATTCTAAAAAATTCATCAATAGACAATGCAGATGTAATGATGTTTTTGGCTCTTTTGTCATGTTGGGCTCTTTTCTTTTCCTCATCACACTACAAGAAAATGACGATTTTGCGACGGTTATATGACCTACATTGCGACGGTTATAACAGCCGCAAAGACAACATTGCGACGGTTTGGGAACCGTCGCAGAGTCGTCCGTCACCAGGCAATTTTGCGACGGTTATCAGAACCGTTGCACAAACCGTCGCAAAATTGGAATTGCGACCCTTTCATCAACTGTCGCACCAAATGCCTCTATATTAACATTGCGACCCTTTCATCAACTGTCGCACCAACTGCCTCTAAATTAATATTACAATCCTTTTTTTACCAGTCAAAAATTATAATTTTTTTTTATTTTAATAAATTTATTAATGTAACAATCCTCATATTTGGCCTTTCAAGGATTTTATTTCACGATATTTCACTGTTTAGCATGTTTTATCCTTACTTGTGCAATTTCTGGGAAACTTCCCAGAAGGTCACCCATCCTTGTACTACTCCAGGTCAAGCACGCTTAACTGTGAAGTTCTGATGAGTAAGCTACCGAAATGTATATGTATGTTGTCAGTATAACTTGTACAGATTAATTCATTTAAGTCATCCTCAAATATACAATCTCATATCTGTATTATAATAATAATATATAATAATTTTATATTACAAATAATAATAATAATAATAATAATAATATATTTAGTTATTCTTTATTTATATGTACTTACTTTTATAATTAACATCTACTTATTTCGATTTAAAATTATAATTTAAATTTTTTAAATTTTTTAATTTATAATGATAATATAATTTATAAAATTATAAATATTTATTTATTACATACTTATAAATTATTTTAATATTTTAAATAAATTATTAATTAATTTAATATATTTATTTACCTTAAATCAAACATATAAAATTCAAAAAAAAATGTATTTATCCTTGTTTTATTTTCTAATTATCAACTATTAATAAAATACTAACTTAAAATCTTATCTAATAATATATAATATTCTCATATCAAATTTAAAACCAAGTATTAGTTATACAAAAATATTAAGATCATATAGTAAATTGTCAATAAGATTTTAGTTAAATAATTTAAAATAATTAATGTTTTAATTATATTGTTAATTAGAAAATAATTTATTCCAAAACTAATTAATTTTTTTATATTAATTATTAGTAAAATTTAATAATTTTTAAATTAACAATTAATTGGATCAATGAAATTCAACACACACGATGAGTTATTGAGCGGAATAACTTTACCAAGAGTTATTTTGTAAATTATCTTAAATCAAACATATAAAATTCAAAAAATATATTTATCCTTGTTTTATTTTTTAATTATCAACCATTAATAAAATACTAACTTAAAATCTTATCTAATTATATCATAATATTTTCATATCAAATTTAAAACCAGTTCTTACATTTTCGACAAATATAAATTTTTCTAAAATATTTCATCAATAATATAGTTTTTCCTACAAAAATTTTCTCATCAAAAATATAAATTTTCTGACAGATTTAATTTTGTTTTTATAAGAAATCATCTTCGATTAATTTAAAATTTTGTATATATGATTTAACAGTAAAAGATTTTCAATTTAACGGTTAAATTTACAAAATTCACATTTAATATAAAGTTATTGAGTTGTGTAACACTTAGTAAAATTTACACTGATGTAATTATAAACCCCCTCATATATATATATATATATATATATATATTAAATGTGACTTTTACTAAGTATTACACCGCTCAATAACTTTATATTAAATGTGAATTTGGTAAATCCAACTGTTAGATTGAAAGTTCATATCTCTCAAAGATTATATATACAAAACTTTATATTAATCCAAGATGGTTTGATACTTCATTTTTATAAAACAAAATTGATGTCATATATTCATTTTAAAATACACTAAAATATAAACAATTTGATTACCTTCCAGTTGTTGTTCAATTTTAACAAAATTTGATATACACTTATAAAGTGATATGAACTTTCAATTTAACGGTTGGATTTACAAAATACACATTTAATATAAAGTTATTGAACAACATAATACTTAATAAAAGTTACATTGGTATAATTATAACCCTCTATATTATATATATATATATATATATATAGGGACGGATGTACATTTGGAATAGTGGGCACTTGCCCCACTACTATTTGACATATACATAATTTTTTATCTAAAAAAATAATATATTTTAAAAAATAAAAATTATATTCTAATAAAATAAAAATATAGATTCAGAAAAAATGTTTATTTATTTTATATCTATCAAATTTTTGAAAGAAATTAATTCTCATGTAATAAATTTTTTTTTCTTAATAATGAATTAATTTTTTAAAAAAGTTTAATTATAATATATATATATATGTCTTAATATTCACATATATAACGTAATATATTAAAATAAAAAGTTTTTTGATAAAATAAAATTTTTACTATGCATGTTTATCTTTTGTGTTTTTTCTTTATTGTATACGTTGATTGAAAAAATCAAAATAGTAAAATTATATATATTGATTAAAAAAATCAAACTAAGAAAAATCAGAAGATTTATGTTCCATTTAGAATTGTTATTATAAGATATATTTTAAAATAAATTATCATCTAAAAATATATATTAGATATTAAAAACATATTTATATCATAAATAAATTAAACTGGATTTTTATAAATTTTAACATATTTATTTTTATATTTTTAAAGAAAATATATATAAAATTGTTAATAAAATATAAGTTCGCTAAGATAATATACATAATACTTAAAAAAAACTTTTAAATTCTAATAAAAAAAATGCTGAAAATTTTGCGACGGTTTATGACTAACTGTCGCAATGTTACATTTGCGACGGTTATGATTAACTGTCGCAATGTTAAACTTGCGACGATTTATCATAAACCGTCGCAATGTTAAACAAATTTTGCGATAGTTTATGATAAACCGTCGCAATGTTAAACAAATTTTGCGACGGTTTACGATAAACCGTCGCAATGTTGAACAATTTTGCGACGGTTTTGAAAAACCGTCGTATGAAGGGTCGCAATATCAAAGCGACGACGGTTTCTAGATAACCGTCGCAATTTTTCCGTCGCAATTTATCATTTTTCTTGTAGTGTCACTCCACTCACTCCAATGTTTTTCTTTAATCTCATCACCATCTTTTTTCATAGGGACATAGGGTCCATTTTATATTGCATCCCATACAGCAATATCAATAGCTTCAATGAAAATTCTCGTCCTAATTTTCCAGTAGACATAGTTTCACCATTGAAAAAAGGAGGTCTATGAATAGACACACCCTCACCATAGGGTAGGTTGTTATTGGCCATTTTTGAAATCTTGAATAACTCTCAAGAACCTTACTCTAGATACCAATTGTTAGAAAAGAATGGCACAATCCAAGAGGGAGGTGAATTGGATTCTATGATAGTTAAAAAATTTCATAGTATTTAGGATCTTTATTTCACTTAAACTTTTCTAAGACTGAATTTTCAAATGAAGCTTCTTTAAAGACTTGTTATAGAAGAATGAATTCTATATGCTTTCTTGATTACAAAAATAATGAGGTTCAAATGTAATGCTTTAATTCAGTTTAAACCACCAATATTCACACACACATGCTAATCAAGAATCATCTTCTTTAATGTACAATCAAGATATTACTCAAAGTAAAAGATAAAGGTAGAAAAAGATTGCACAAGTCTTTTATCCTGGTTCAGCCACTCCACATGTGACGTACATCCAGTCCTCAATCAGAACCTGATCAAGATTTGTTACACTATCTTAATGAAGAAGGTTTACAAGCATACCACACATGCATATACTTCAACACTAAAGATAACCACTTTCTTGACCCCAAGAAAGAACCCCTTGTAGAAACCCACTACAAGAATCCTTACCACTTGAGAAACCCTCTCAAGATTTTACAAGTATTCACAAAGAATTAAGGAACGAATTCACCTGGAATTCAGAAGCAAATCTTAATCTTCCCCTTTCAAGAATATGATGATGATGATGATGATCCTTTCTCAAAGTTTTTCATAAACATTTTTCTTCTTGGATTCACAAAGAAAACTCTCCAAGATTGTCACAAAGACTCCACAAAAACGCTTTTCTAAATTTGATTCTCAATTCTAACTCTGTTCTGAAGTTTCAAAAAGTTCAAACTATTTATAAAAGTTTCAGACCCAGATAATTGATTATTTTAAAGAATAATCGATTATTTTGTTCTTCAGGTTTTCTGGAAACCAACCAAGAACAATATAATCAATTATTTTGCTGGATAATCGATTATTCCAAAGAGTTATTTCCGGGATAATCGATTATTTTGCAAATAATCGATTATTGCAGCAAGGCATCCCATTTTGCCTGTTGCTGGAATAATCGATTATATTTAATGATAATCGATTATTTTGAGTTAGTTTTCAAAACTTCGTTTTAAGTCTCAAAATAACTTTTTAGTCCCTTTAACTCATCATCATACACTCTCTAATCGATTTAGATATAGATTTAGCTTATGCACACAACACACACAACAAATAAACTCATTCAAAACAATTTATATACTAATCCTTATTACATAGCACTTTCTTTGACTTTGTTTTTGTCTTCTAAGTTGTTGTTGTTTGTTGTTGTCCTTGACACACATTTTGTGATCATCAAAACTCTTTTAAGCTTCAGAGATAATCTCGATCTCATCAAGTTCAGGCTCCCCTAAGCTCAACATCAAAGACATTGCAGTTCATATACCCTAAGGTTAGCAAATTAATTAATAGAGGCAATAATATTTAAATTTATCAACTTTGGAAATAATAGTTATTTGTTTCTCATTTTAGTGTAATAAGCAACAAGACTCGTTTGAATGTGGCTATTACATCATGTATTGGATGAGAGCCATAGTTTTTGCGGGTATTACTGATTCTTGGGTGCAGGTAATTCATATCAAAATTTATTTAAGTATATTTACCTTTACGATAATTAACATTGCATATTAATGACATTTAAATTAATGTTTCAAGTCTTTCAAGATCCATCTCCATTGCCCGAAGATGAGATCATCAAGATAAGAGAATAATGGGCAACTTTTTTTCTTCAAAGTATATAATAGTTAGATTTCTAAGTTTAGTTAGTTAGATATTATGTTTCTAGTTTGATAGCATTGACAAACATATGTTTTATAGCTTTTTTAGGATAATAGGATTTACATTGTCATAATTTATGCCTTTTAAGATTTATATATTATTTTCTTTTTGTCATTCAATTTTGAAATATAATTTGAATTTGTATTCTGGACTGCCTGGTTTAGGGTTAGGTTTTGTATTTTAGACTGTATGCAGGTTTTGGATATATCAAAAAATAATAAAAAAATTTAAAAAAAAATGCAAGAATTTATGTTGGACTACACCATAGCCGATGTAAATTTACGTCGGACCTAGCACTGGCCGACGTAAATTTACGTCGGACATGGTGTGTCCGACGTAAATTCTTGCGTGCATTTTTTAACATTTGAAACCCTATTTTACGTCGGTCATAGGACATGTCCGACGTAAATTTACATCGTCTGTCACAGCCGACGTAAATTTACGTCTCCCGCATTAACGTCGAAGTCGTTTTTGACGTAAAATCCTTAAAATATCTGACGTTAAAGACCCCTTTTGTACTAGTGAACATGTTTAGTTTCTAGAGAAGATGAAAGATGGATTTGGCATAAATAAATAAAAATAAATAAAAATAAAAATAAAAAAAAACTTGGACATGTCAATATGAAACATATTTCAAATTTAAGAATTTCTATGAGTTTTGGCTTTTAACTTAAAAAAAGTCTTTTTATGTTGACTATTTTTATAATCAACATAAATTGTTAAGAATTTTTATGTCACCAAGATCAATGAAGAGTCTATAACTGACATCAAATGTTTGTTTTTACTGCCATAAAAAGTATCTGTTACACGATTGTGAATTTGATGTCTTATAAACACAAATTAATAACCTCTTGTAAGGCTTTTTTCTCCCGTTGTTCTTTCTAAATCTGCCTATGGAAGAGAGTTAATTAATAGCCTTGGTTTTATTAGTTAAACATTAGCACCAATATCTCCTTGGCGAAAAATTATTGGTGTACTCAGACCAAAAAAGTTTGCACCATTTGTTGCATAGTGTGTCACTATAACAAACCAACAATGTTGGTTTGCGAATCTACTTGGTTACCACTTTGAAGTCTTGTATAAGTTGGATCTAGAAAACAAATTCACAAACACCTTATCACGATTACATGAGGATGGAGAATTCAAGACCTTTATCTTGTCTTTAGTTTGAGAACAAGGAAGGTAAATATAGGAGGAAGTCAAGTGGGATCAAGCCTTCGAGCTATCATAACTTACATGCATAAGCCTTTTTGTGTTTGTGACGTAGTCAATGTTACAAGGATTTAGTGTATTTACAGCCAAAGAAAAGTGGCTACAAGCATCTCTATTTGTAGAAATCCTATAATAACAATTGAATTATACAATTTTAACATGTGTACAATTAGTTATTATACTACATTATTATAATATATGTCACTCATCTTCAAAGATTCATTTTGATAACTACACGCTTTGCAATTGCTTTTTACATCACGTGTGTTTCTACATGCTTTTTCTCACAAAACCACTCCAATATTAAAAGCCCTTTCATAACATTTAATGTCTTACTCATCCAATAATTTAATAAAAAAGTAGTTCTAATTAACTTCTTTTACTTATCACTCTTGAAAATATCATTTACATTAAAATTAGGTTTTTCTTGTGTAGATGTTGTCCATCTTCACAATTAATAATGAACCACAATCTTAAAGAATTTATTCACTTAATGCACAAATCTCTCATTATATATCACGTTCCTTCCATTAGAGATTGAGATGACAAAATTAACAATTTTTTTTTTATCGTAAATGACTCCAAAATCACAAAGAGAGCAAGGTTATATTAAGATATGTCATAGAGAACTCTTTCAAAATCTTTGTGAAATATTATATTTACCGTAAAAAAATAATTTCTCAAATCTCTTATGATAAAGTTAATTGATCAAGAGGATATTGTAAAATCAACTCTTAAAAGAAAAAAAATATAAAGATTAAGACAAAAATTGGTCTAAAAGACCGAATCAACAAGTATAATTTTAAGTAAAATATCTTTTTAATAAAACTAAATTAATTTAAAAACAATTTTCTAAAATTTAATTAAATAAATGTCTTAACACCATTTGAAACATTCAGTCAAAATTTAAAACATTTTCACCTCAGCCGTCCTGTGTACGGGTTTTTGTTAAGTTGTTAGAATAGAAGATTGGCATGTAATAATCATGAAATTACATAGTGCCTCTTTGGAAGTGCAAAAATTAATCCAACTCTCACCAATATTGTAATTTGTAAGATGCCCAAAGTAGGCCAGTCTTATATTTAAGGTACATGGTAACCCTTCCAGCAACTAATTTGCATCTTGCAAATTGTTTATCACATGATCAACAAATAATGAACCAACTACATGTTTATATCCTTGTCAAAGAATTTGGGTTTCCCAATAACGATTAAAACAATAAAGAAAATTGTGGTACAAATCGAATGGGAAAAAATTGAGAGAAAGAAAATCAAGTATTGGTCATTGAAGAAGCAAGCTCTACTACACACGGGCAAAAAATGCATCGATGAGCTCAATTGTCTTCATAAGCAAAAGGGTGAACAATAGTTGATTTTGATTCCAAATCCGAAATACTAGAAGACAAAATGTACCAGACTACGACACACTGGTAATATGGCTCTTTCTCGTATCGATTTCTCTGCTTTTTTCAATCTCTTCCTCTAGTCCCTCTCATAAGCACCACAATACCAGAATACGAGAACCATTGTTTTCTTCTTTGCTCCAACTTTTAAATAAAAAATCACACTAAAGTGTAACAAAAAGTTCATTAGATTTTCCCCTCTTCGAATTCAACCAAATCAAACTTTTTTCCTCTGTTCGCCTTTTCAGTGATGCGTACAAACTTTTGCTTGGAGGAGACAAAAAGGTAATTATAAAAAAGCTGACGGCCAACTTTCTATAAACACAGTATTTAGTTTACATGGACAAAAATCCACCTAACATTTCAAACTAACTGTTATACTGCATCTTTGTTTCACTTAATCACTTTATGAATATTGTTAAACACCACGTTTCAAATTATTTAATAACACACCTAACATACCTTCTTGGGAAGGATGACCCAAGTTGTTTAAATTGTTGGATCATAATATCAAATAATGAAAGCAATGTTTTTTCTTTCTTTTAAAGCAATGTTAGTCCCCCCCTATTTCTTATAAATGTATATTAGATCAATTTCCACCCCACCAATAATTCAAGATACGAGATGATTCGGAATAATAATTCAATTGGCGCGTGGACTTGTTGCGAAGTTTCTCAAATGCTTGATATATTTATTATATATTTGTTTGTTTATGTGTACTGTGTACATATATTGAAATTTATAAATTTGATCTATATTTTAATATAAAAAAAAACGTAATTCAACTGTTAATTTATTAAAATTTAGTAAACATAGATCATTATTAAATTAATTAAATTTATCCAAGTTTTACCCCAAGTTTATTGCAATTAGAAATAGAGAAGGTTCTTCACTTCTTCTAAACCTGCTCATCTAAACAGTGCTTTTTTGAAACAAAGCAATTCGTCTCACTTGAAGAGGATTGGAAAAGTGAATTTAACTTATCTTCTGTCATGTCTCTACCTTTTTTCAGCAAGGGAAAAAAAACAAGACATAAATTAAAATTCGTATTTTTTCAGACGATGTTGTCGTGTCGCAAGTGGCAGAGAAACTGATGGACTATTCTATTGATTAGTGTTTTAGTTCATGAAAACCAACGGATAAGTTTTCTGATAACAATAATCCGGATCAGAATCCAAATACAATCTGCGTCTTTTTTTTTTATGAAATAAGAAAATATTAGTGATATGATGTGAACAAATAATCCCCAATTTGCTAAGGAATTGAAAGGAAAAATGCAAGAGAATCAATCAATAAAGAAAAAAGTTGCCAAATTCAAGCAAAAGGATCATCACCTAGAATGCAATGCAGACTGTGTGCACTGAAAAGGAAGATTATCTTTTACCACTTTTGATCTACCATCAAACTGAAGCAAAGTACTATTATTTGTTTCTGAGAAGTTTTCGAAAAGAAGGGAAAATAATTGCTTGGATATAGTTTTAGCTAGGTACGGCTGAAAAGCCATGCATCCCTGCTTCTCTTATAAGTGGCACTCTTTTGCAACTTCCTCATCTTAGAAAAAATTTAAAATTTAAAATTAAAGCACAGTACTAGCAATTCTTACTACTGAGATAATAGCCAGCAATACACAAAATCCTCACCAAAAGATTCACTCTAACTTTGAACTATTCTTAGCAGCTTCTATACAACACTTGCATAATCTTGGTGATGATCATTGGATCCTTGTTATAAAAAAAATAAACTATGTATTTTATATTTACCAAAATACCCCCGGTTTTCCCTCATTCTACAATAACCGTACATATTGCTAGATAGAATACGATGAGAAAAACGTGGGTATTTTAGTTGATGAGGTTCAACCAAAATACATACAAGTACTAAAACAACATAGGAACACAATTAATTTAAGAAGAAAAAAATATAAGTGGGAATTCTACTTGTTAGTGCGTTCGTGTTTGAACCAAATCTTCTAAAAAGTAGCTTCTCCAACAATTGAACGTGATTTGTATTATTTTTGATATTGTTGGGACTTGGGAAGATGGTGTTAATTGTGGAGAGGATCTGGGCAACTGGGCACTCTTCTCATGTTTTCATCAAATCCCTTTTGGGCCCCATTGATTGGGACAAAAGTGCTTCCACGGAAGTGCTTATGCAACGGATCCTCTTTGACCTTCTCATCCTCATAGCCATGGCTGAATTCCACTTTGGCCATTGCACTAGATGGGAATGCACGAATGGCCCCAACCTGGCACGTGTGCCAACACATCCACACGTGCAACACCGTGACACCCAGAAGCACCACTAGAGAGAGGTGAAGGAGCCTCTTGCTGCCAGAAAAGAACATGGCTCCAGGATTAGCCACATAAAATTTGAAACTTTTTTGCTTTTCACTTGATCCCAACACTCGTGAGTTTCACTCACACAAACTTATTCAAACTGTTGCCACTAGAAGAGTTTGAGTTTGTTGGCAGAGTGGGGTACGTTTGTGTCTCTCAGTTTGAAGTTGTTGTGTGTTGGGGGATTTTGATTGATATAAGAGAAAGTGAGGGTGAGTTTGAGAGGGCAAAAGGCAAAGAGAATTAATTGACGGCTAGCAATAGCAAATTTTGGAGAGAGAGGGAGAAGAGATGAGGCCTCAGTTCATCACACTGGCCCACGTGAAGGAAAACGCGCACTGCACGGTACTACCGTTATTTATATATTTTAATTTTCGCTAATTATTAGGTCCTTTCAATAACAAACAAATATTAATGCATTCAAATTTTGTACTTATTATTAAACATGGTGTATTATTCTTTGTTCTTGTTGGAAAATGAGTGCAAAATTCTTCGGTTGAAAGTCCTTGGTCATCGACTTCTCGCCTCCCAAGTACTAGGTGATTTGTGTTTAGAAATTGACTTTGATGTCTAAATTAGCAAGTATTTAAAGTAATTAAGTGTATTGTAGATGTTACGTAACTTATGAAAGTCTCATGTAAGTATATTTATAGGTAAAGAAATGTTCCCATTGAGGATCTTATCATTAAGCGCATTTAAGTTTAGGGTTTAGGGTTTCTTAAATAATCAAGTTCTTGGTTTCTTTAAAGCTTCATTAGTTCTTGAATTAAGCATTTATCATCATCATCAATTATAAACAAACACACACATGCCTATATCTATTACAATCAATACAATATCCATTTTCATAGGCTTAAGCAACATCTATACAATACATCATCAAAATTAAAACATTCTTCAGGAGTCTTCAAGATGCCCCATCATCTCAGCAATCTCCCCCTTTTTGGTTTTAATGAGCCAAATATCTAAATAAGATAAATGACATATCTTGAATAGATGCCTTGTGTTTGCTTGATGATCTATATGCAAAACTCATATAGAAAAGCTTCCAGCACAAACAAGTTAAGTAGCATATTAAACTCACAAATGTTATGCTTAACCATTCAAATTAACAAATCATTCATTCATATATATTAGCATATATCATTCAATTCATTTTAATATCATTCTTTTCTCATACATATATATCTTTTCTCCCCTTATTTGGCTTAACCAAACCAAAATTAATAGAGAGAAATAAGATTGCAATTTATAACACATAAAACATATATAAAATTGAATCCAAATAGAACCAATAAATTGTTCAAGGTAGGCAATATTAAAAATATTACAACCCAATAAATTGTCTAGAAATTAGAAAAACTTAACAAAATGAAAAATGAAGAATGCAGTGCCTATTCTTGTGGGTCATCATCAAGGTATGGAATATTCATGGCCTCTAGGGGCTTAGAGATAGTGATGGAAATCTAATCCCCAAGGATCCCTTTGGAAGAGGTAAGACCAAGAAGGGTGAAGGATAATCTAAGGAGTCTCCATTGTACATACTTGTATAGTTAATTTCTTGTACCTTGTATATAGTAGATACTTGTATAAGTGTATTTTTGCCTTTGTATTTGAGAGGCACTTTATTTCCTTTTAGTAACTATTGTATATTGTTTCTAGGGTAGGTTACTTTGGCACTTTGACTCCATTTAACCTAACCTAGAAATACACTCTTTTCTTAGTTTTCTAGTAGTAGGATTGGGAGTGGCATTAGCAAGCTAGAGAGTGCCATTAGCAAGCTAGAGAGTGTTACTAGCAATTTAGCCAAAAGGTGGTCCTAGGCTAAAATTTACATATTGGACTCATTTTACTCCTAATTTTTCACAGATTTGATTTAGCTAGGTTCCATTCACACTGGATGAACCTGACTAAACCAAATTATCAATTTCAAAACCGGTTGGAGTAAATTAAGTCCAAAGAGCCGCCCACCTAGATGTGTTCACACTTGTGTTCACACTTGGCCGAATAGCTTGGTGCTTCTCAAGCTTGGAAGCTTGAAGCACAAGCTTCTCCTTAGCTAGCTTACCAAGCTTACCAAGCAAGCTAAGTGAGAAGCTTGCACTTCAAGCCTCTTGACCTTGGACGGATTAGCTAGACCTTACCATGGTTCCTAGTGAACCATGGTTAAGGCTAGCTTGCTCTCTAAGCTTCCTACTCTTATATTTTTTGTTTTTCCTTCATTGTAAAACACTTTTGGATGTATTGAGATTTCATTTATGAAATATTGTTCAGATTTCTCTCTTTTAAAAGTCCCTAAACCTCTTTGATATTCATCCAATTCTCTTATCCCTTCACTAGAAGAGTGTGGCGAGAATTGAAGAGGCTTATCTCTTCATCAAGGAGTGGCGCCTCTTGGGAGAGTTCTCCACCAAACCTTGGTGGTTCTAAGGCCTCCTCCTCCATAGGAGACCTTAGCCAAGCTTAGGAAGGATCAAGGAGCCGAAGATCTAGGGAGGAACTTGAAGAGGATTCACATCAATCCGGATTCTCCAAACAAGTTTCCATCATTTGGTATCAAGAGCTAGGTCTCCTTGGTAAATTCGTTCTTGAGCTTTTGTCTTTCATTCTTGTTCGTCCAAAAACATATAAAAATGTGTCTATATTGTTCCTCCATGTATTTCCTTTTATTGTCTTGTGTTTGTGTCCCTTGAGTGGTTCTTGTGTCACAACTATAAATCTATAGAACACACTCACTTTGTCTTGCCTGTTTTTGGTTCATCTTCTAAATTCTTGTGAATCAATCTTTGTGTGTGCCTTAGGTATTCTTTGTATGTCTTTTTAAATGTTCTAGGATTTCTTTTATCTTCCTTTGGACTCCTATAAATTCGGACTAAAAAGAAACTCCTAAAAAGAAACAAGAATACAAGCATTTTTCATTTCTTAATCTACTAGTTTTGTCTCAGAGTCATGTGTAGTTGTTTTACTTGTCATTAAATCCTTGTTGTGCCTTTTTTATTTTTGAATCTAAATGTGTTAACCTCTGTTCATATATGGTGTCATTGCTGGCTGAACATTAATAATTCTTAGAGTGCTCATAAAATGATTCCAATGCATGTTATTAGACCTAACATGTTCTAGAGTCAATTTTTTGTGAACTTCAATTGCTATTTGTTTCTTAGCAATTTGTGACCAGCAATTCCTTGTGTGTCTTGTGCTTGTTTTGAAAAAAGAAAACAGAGTTAGAAGTGTATTGAAAACGAAAATCAAAGTGTACAAAAGATAAGAACAAACTAGTATCAAAACTAGTAACATTTTTGTTGAAAATTTTGACTAGTACACTTACACTTCTACTCTTCTTACTTCTCTTTTCTCCACCACTTGGAAACCTCTTTATTAATTGTGTGGCCTCTGTTTTAAAGTGCTTACTCTCTGTATTCAAAGAAAAGTAAGAAATAAAAGAAACAAAAATATAAGAAAAAGAAAAGAAAACAAAAGAGAAAAACCTAGAAAAAGCAAAGTGAAAACAAAACATTTTTTTAGTAGCACTTGGCCTTGAAATTTTGTGTATTTTCCTTGAGGTTTGCTTGCTGTCCAGTGGTTGGAAAAAGACTTTTAAACCATCAAAACATTAGCACAAATTTTGTTTTGGTTTTTGTAATCCATTCTAGTGTCATTCCTAGGGTTAATCTTTTGTGTGCTAGCTTTTGAAATTAGCCTTTATTTGTTGCTTTGTGTCTTCTTGGCTCTCTTTGTTTTGTCACATTAATTCCTACAAGAGTATAGCCTTTTCTAAATTGTGCTTTTCAGTTTTCATTTCTTGGCCTCTACTCTCTCTTGTTTGGTTGTTAAGCCTTGGTGAGACATAATACTTTTCAAGCCAACACACTTGGAAGGAAGGATTAATTGAGACATATTGGCTAATCTCAAAGGGGTCTACACTTGAAGGAGATTGAGGTACACATAACCTGAGTGAAACACCTCAGAAAGGCTCACTTGTTTGTTATTTTTGCAGCCAAGACTTGTTTTGATTTTTAGGTCAAAGTTAGAGACGGATTTTGGAAGCAAATTAGTGTCGGATTTGGAGAACTTGGTGACAGATTTGGAACACTTGGAGAAGGAGTGGTGGAGACCAATTTGGGATGTTTCACTTGACTCCAAGGCTGTCCAAGCTTACCTCCAAACACCCTTGGTGGAAGTTCTTCAAGCATCCGTGATTAATTTTGTTTCCATTGTTTGTAACTTCTTAACCCTACCTTGGGTTAACTTTTGGTTTCCTTTGTTAAAACACACCTACATTTAGGAATGGTTGTTTGGGAATTTGTTTAAGTCCCGCCACTTCCTAAATAGTATTAAATAAAGCTTCTTAAACACGTTTAGTACTTGTGGAAGGGTCCCCAAAGGCTTTAAGTGCCATTTGAGCTTCCATTAGGACACGCCTAGTTTTACTAGCTTTCATACTACGTTTAGACCTTGTGGAAGTGTCCCAAAAGACATCAAGTGTCACTTGGACTTCCACCCTAGGACCCTACGACTAGTATATGTTTTAATTGCTTTCCTTAAACTTGTTTAATTTCTAAGTTCGTTTAGAAGGCTTCCTTTGCCTACTAGGGGTTTCGTGCACACACACACAACTACTTAACTTGCTTGTGTGAAAATTTTGTTTTGTAAGAAAGGTATAAGGGGGTTTAGTAATTTCCACTTGAAAAGACTTGGTTATTAAGTGGCTCCTTGTAGCTCACCTCCCTTGATAGTGCAACTTGTATACTTAGACCTCCAAGTACTTAGTATTACACCAAAAAGAGAAACTCTTTTGTGAAAATCTTTATCACTCACTTGCAAAATTCTTTAAGACTTGTGAAAACCTTTTCTCTTGCAAAAATGAGTGATCATTCTCATGAGAGTAGTGTGCATGGTCATCATACTCCTAAGAGTCATAAAATCACTAAAGATGAGCTTAGAAAACTTAGGGAATATATTAGGAGAAAAGAAATAGAAAATGAAAAAAAATAATGAAACAATAAAAGAGTTGTTGAAAAAGCTTATGGTGGGGGGTGAGAATAGCAAACCCCATGGCAATGAGGGTCATGGGCCTACTAGGCCCAAAAGACATGATGGTGAAGGGCCTTCTAGGCCCCATAGACATAAATATGAGGAAACACCATGTGAGGGTGATCTATTAATTGCCCAAAGGTTATTAACTAACCAACTAAAAGAACAAGATCAATCACAAAAAGAGAACCTTTTTCATTCTAGATGCAAAATTTTCAAGAAAACATGTTCTCTCATTGTTGATAGTAGATCTTGTAACAATTTTGTAAGTCAAAGGTTGGTTAATAAACTTCACTTAACTACTATAGCCCATCCTAAATCTTATAAACTTCAATGGCTTAATGAGGATGAACCTATAGAAGTTAAGGAACAAGTAAGTGTGCCTTTCTCCATTGGAAAATACCAAGATGAAATTTTATGTGATGTCATTCCAATGGATGCAAGTCACATTCTACTTGGAAGGCCATGGCAACATGATAGAAAAGCCATTCATGATGGTGTTAGCAACAAAATTCGCCTAGTCCATCTAGGCAAAAAACATACTTTGACTCCTCTTACACCTTCCCAAGTGTTAGAGGATCAAATAGTCATGAAAAAGAAATTTGAGGAAGAAAAAAAAGGAAAAAATAGAAAAAAAACAAAACCTCTTAAGTCTTGAGAGGGAGGGAGAGAAGGTTATAGAGTTGGAAGGAAGTTTCCCTTCCAAAGAAGTTGTTCCTAGAAGTCAATTTTCAATAAATCATTCAATAAAACAATGTCTTCTAGTTGAACAACCTCTTTACCTTCTCAATAGTAAAAAGACACTACTCTTGGAAAAGAGTAAGGAGGATAGTGTCTCCTCCAAAAATCTTGTGATAAAGGAAAGTCACTTTTCTATTAAAAATGATTGCGAAAAGACTTTTCTTCTTCACCAAGATTTTAGCTCTTTTTCTATTGCTACCACGGACTTAGAGCTTAAGATCCACAACCTAAATAATTTTGAAAATAAAGGATCTCAAGTTCTTAGTCTAGTGAAGAAGAAGTGGACTTCACCTAGTTTTACTTCTTATGCTACTACTTTGGTGGTGCCCAAAGTAGACAGCCATTGTCTATTTAGGACTTCTCTTACTTTAGTTGTTCTAATAAAGCACCCAACCTTTGTTTTATATTGTTTACTAGATACATCTCATGGTGTCTTATTTTCTATTTTTGATCTTAAGGGAAGTTCAAACTTCTTTGAACTTAACTTTACTACTTCCCTTCAAGACCAAATTAGATTCTATGACTTTTCTAAACTCTTTACACCCTCTTCCCTGATGTATCTAACATATAATATGATCAAAGGTTGTCTAGGTAGTTTCCTTATTATATTCATTTTTTTTTCTTATAGAAGCCTAGGTTACTACATAGGGTATCTTAGGCAAGATATCTTAGTATATAGGACTACTTCATTAATTTCTTATAGTTTTAGCACTTTCACATTTTTAGGATTTAGTTTTACACTTAGACTACACTATAGTGAGGATCCTATTCTTATGCTTAGAGAACCCATCCTTCCTAGTCTAAGAACCCTTGTTAGGACTATAGAAGGGATTCCTCATAGGGTGCACTTTCCACATGTATTATATGCATATATCATTACTAATGCTTTGTTTCTTATTTTTGTAGGTGATGCTATCCTTGTGGAAGGACCACTGGATTTGAGGACAAATCCTTTCGAAGGGGGAGGGTATGATGGAAATCTAATCCCCAAGGATTCCTTTGGAAGAGGTAAGACCAAGAAGGGTGAAGGATAATCTAAGGAGTCTCCATTGTACATACTTGTATAGTTAATTTCTTGTACCTTGTATATAGTAGATACTTGTATAGGTGTATTTTTACCTTTGTATTTGAGAGGCACTTTATTTCCTTTTAGTAACTATTGTATATTGTTTCTAGGGTAGGTTACTTGGGCACTTTGACTCCATTTAACCTAACCTAGAAATACACTCTTTTCTTAGTTTTCTAGTAGTAGGATTGGGAGTGGCATTAGCAAGTTAGAGAGTGCCATTAGCAAGCTAGAGAGTGTTACTAGCAATTTAGCCAAAAGGTGGTCCTAGGCTAAAATTTACATATTGGACTCATTTTACTCCTAATTTTTCATAGATTTGATTTAGCTAGGTTCCATTCACATTGGATGAACCTAACTAAACCAAATTATCAATTTCAAAACCGGTTGGAGTAAATTAAGTCCAAAGAGCCGCCCACCTAGATGTGTTCACACTTGTGTTCACACTTGTGTTCACACTTGTGTTCACACTTGGCCGAATAGCTTGGTGCTTCTCAAGCTTGGAAGCTTGAAGCACAAGCTTCTCCTTAGCTAGCTTACCAAGCAAGCTAAGTGAGAAGCTTGCACTTCAAGCCTCTTGACCTTGGACGGATTAGCTAGACCTTACCATAGTTCCTAGTGAACCATGGTTAAGGCTAGCTTGCTCTCTAAGCTTCCTACTCCTATATTTTCGTTTTTGCTTCATTGTAAAACACTTTTGGATGTATTGAGATTTCATTTCTGAAATATTGTTCAGATTTCTCTCTTTTAAAAGTCCCTAAACCTCTTTGATATTCATCCAATTCTCTTATCCCTTCACTAGAAGAGTGTGGCAAGAATTGAAGAGGCTTATCTCTTCATCAAGGAGTGGCGCCTCTTGGGAGAGTTCTCCATCAAACCTTGGTGGTTCTAAGGCCTCCTCCTCCATAGGAGACCTTAGCCAAGCTTAGGAAGGATCAAGGAGCCGAAGATCTAGGGAGGAACTTGAAGAGGATTCACATCAATCCGGATTCTCCAAACAAGTTTCCATCAGATAGACTCAAAACGAGCCTTAAGCTCACTATAGTCACGCCTTTGAGTTTCCCTAATATCATCCAACTTGGCTAGCACTGATAATTCAAATGTAGATAATGGTTTAGCTTCCTCAGGTCCAGCTTCACGTTCAAGTTTAGCTTCTAATGGTTATTTTAAGTTTTCCTGAGTTACTTCATCCTTAGCCTTCCATCCTTCAGCAGTCTTGACCATCTTCATCATCTCAAGAGCACGATCCTTCACATCATGAGCTTCCCTTGTTGCTTCTCTTACTTCACTTAGCAAAGGTACATTGTAATGAGCAAGAACCTTGCTAATGAACATAGCATAAGGACATTTGTAGTCCATAAGTCTTCTAGTCTTCAGTATTGTGTCTTCTAACACATAAATCCACTTGACTTTAACTAGATTTTTTAGGGAAGCTACAAGAATCATGTCATCCTAACTGATTTGAGCATGATTATTCCCCCCAGCAGCCAAAACCCATGAAATGCAATAATGTAGCAGCCTATCTTCAGTAAATAGACCACTAGCATTATATGTTACCTTCTTATTGTTCCTTCTCTTTGTTGCCTTGTCTGCTTCCCAAGTAGAGATGTTTCTTAATATGATTTCAAACAACACATCTTTGTTAATCTCAAAACATTTTTCTTTCATACTAGCAAAACTTGGAATAATACTAATATTTTTCAACCCAACCACCTTATCATAAACATCCTCAGTTAAACTTTGAAACCTAACAATGGTGGTTCTTTCTTCTTCCCTAATTCCAGCCCTCATCATAAGCAACTCCATTTGTTGCCTATATTCCTCTACACTAAGGTTTCTTTGTTGGAGTATTTGGAGCTTGTCCATTAACTCCCTCTCAAAATAAGGAGGAATGTGCCTTCTCCTTAAAGAATTTCTAAGCTCATTCTAATATTGAATTGGAGGCTCATGATGAGTTCTTCTTTCCCTTTCAAGGGAAGTCCACAAATACATGGCATACCCTTGAAAGCTTAGGGTAGCCATTGGAACCCTTCTCTCTTCACTCACATTGTGACGAGTGAAGAGTTGTTCAACCTTCATCTCCCAATCAAAGTAATCATCCATATTATCCTTTCCATGAAAGGGAGGAAGGTCAACTCTTGGTTCTCTTAGAGAGCTTGATTCATGCCTAGGCCTATGTTGCCTAAGGGGTCTTTGATAGTATCCATCATCATGGTGACTACTATAAAACCCTTCACTTGGAGATGAGTGAGTGTGTGAATGATGGCTCTTGGGCTGTGAGTGTTCTTCAACATGTTTGCCTCTAAGAGGCTTAGAAGGCCCTTCACCATCATGCCTTTTGGGCCTAGAAGGCCCATGGTCATCATGGACCTTAGGTTTGCTAGATTCAACCCCCCACACCACAAGTTTGCTTAACAACTCTCTAATTGTTTCATTATTTTTTTTATTTTCTATTTCTTTTTTTCTAATATAATCCCTAAGTTCATCTTTAGTACTCCTATGAGTTCTAGGAGTATGATGACCATGCACACTACTATCATGAGAATGATCACTCATTTTTGGAAAGGAAACGGTTTTCACAAATTTTCAAAAGAATTTGCAAATTGAGTGATAAAGGTTTTCACAAAAGATTTTCTCTTTTTGGTGCAAGACTAAGTACTTGGAGGTCTAAGTATACAAGTTGCACTATCAAGGGAGGTGAGCTACAAGGAGTCACTTAATAACCAAGCCTTTTCAAGTGGAAATTACTAAACCCCCTTATACTTGTCTCACAAATCAATTTTTCACACAAGCAAGTCAAATATTTGTGTGTGTGCACGAAACCCCTAGTAGGCAAGGAAGCCTTCTTGTCGCCACCGGCCCGAAACGGGCTTTCGGCACTCGCGAAGGATGGTTGGACTCTTTTATTGTTTTGAAAAGTATGGATTGCTAGAATGACTTATTCTCAAACTGAGACCTCGTCAAACGAGCAATTTTATTAAAAGGCTCACCAATCCATGTTAATCCCAAGCGGGACCCTCCATGGATTAGCGGTTTTCATAAAAAGGAAGGGTTCGTGGAGTCGCCACCAATGTTTTACTCAAAACATTGGAAAAAGGGATAAGGCAATTGATTTTATAAATCAACTTCGGCCATTACAACTAGAGTTGGGTAAGGGAGTCGGTTACGCGTGGGGAAGGTGTTAGCACCCCACAGCGCCCCTTTCGGGTTCCCTATGACAGATTATTTCTAAAAATAATAGTGCGAAATTACTAAATTACCCCTATTTATTCTAAACAATTATAACTTAACTATCTACATGATGACAGTTAAATATACACACAGAAAGCAGTAAAAGGAAGGTCTTAAGAAGAAACCTTTGAAGCGTGCTTTTATATTCAAGTAAAACTGGGAAGCTTTTTGGCGTTCCCTCGCTCTACAAGCCCGCTCGCTCCCTCCTAGAAAATTTTAACTATGGAAATCCGGAGGATTTCCCTTCGACTCAGTTCGAGACTCAAGCAAAAAGCTCAGAACTCGAGAACTTTGTCGGATCAACTCTCCGAGTGATTTCTAGGCAGAGCACTGCTCAAAAAAACCCAGAATACTCAAGAAGAGGGTTAAAACTCAGTGTGAAAGTGTCAAATGACGTCAAATTGACGTCATATTTATAGGAATGAGGCGCAGTACGGCCCCTGGGGTCAATACGGGCGTATTGAAGTTTTTGAACTTCAATACGGCCGTATTGAATTCAGTACGGCCGTATTGAAGTTCAAAGACTTCAATACGGGCGTACTGAGTTCGCCGCGGCCGTATTGCAGTTCAAAATACTCAATACGGCCGTAGTGAACCTCTGGGAGGCCGTATTGGGCTTCATTCCTCCCACTTTTCTTATTTTAGCTATCCTAAGACCTCTAGACCTATAGAGAACCCTCCTTGGGCCTTCTGGAAGTCCTTCTGGCTGATCTTCCTTCAGTCTTCGAGAGTCTTCAAGCTTTATTTCCGACCCGGACAATTTTAGGGGTCTACAGCTGCCCCCCCTTTACTTAGTCGGACGGCCTTTTGGTGTACCGGCTGACAAGTAAAGGAGTTGACCCAATTGTCCGGGTGATGTGCCAACCTTCTGACTTATAGTGTCTTCCGGTGGGAAAATTGTTGAGTGGCCTCTCCAGGTTGAGTATTAGTCGTCGCCTCTCCAGGCTCATGCATACCTCGGTGCTCTCGACAACTGGGTAGCTGAGTACCGCCTCTCCAGGCTTGTGCATACCTCGGTGCTCTCGACAACTGGGTAGCTGAGTACTGCCTCTCCAGGCTTCTGCATACCTCGGTGCTCTCGACAACTGGGTAGCTGAGTATTGCCTCTCCAGGCTTTGCATACCTCGGTGCTCTCGACAACTGGGTAGCTGAGTACTGCCTCTCCAGGCTTGTGCATACCTCGGTGCTCTCGACAACTGGGTAGCTGAGTATTGCCTCTCCAGGCTTGTGCATACCTCGGTGCTCTCGACAACTGGGTAGCTAAGTATTGCCTCTTAGGCTTTGAGATGATTTTGTCTCCACAGTCCACGATGCTGCTTCGACGGTTTGATTTTGATTTTGGTGCCACTGAGGGCTGGATAACGCAGGGATCCGTCTAGGGGATGTGCAGTCATTCATAGGTTTTTGTGCCCCAACTTGCATTGCTTAGTTGGTACCCATGGGGAATTTCTGTTTCCTTGGGGTGTAGACACAAAGATGCTCTTTCTGAGATGAGCGGTGCCTTATGGTTGGCTGACGTCCTTTTGACGGTGGTGGAGTATCCCGGTTATCCTTATTCGGGCGACTCTTTTTGTTTTTCTGGTTTTGTTGCCTCTGTGTAGGCTATTATCCGCTGGGGATTTTGTCATTGATTTTGTCTCCACAGTCCACGATGCTGTTTTGACGGTTGTTTTTTATTTTGATGCCGCTGAGGGCTAGATAACGCAGGGATCCGTCTAGGGGATGTGCAGTTACTCATAGGTTCCTGTGTCCCAACTTTCCATTGCGTAGTTGGTACCCATTGGGGAATTTCTGATTCCTTAGGGTGCAGACACAAAGATGCTCTTTCTGATGTGAGCGATGCCTTATGATTGGCTGACGTCCTTTCGACGTTGGTGGAGTATCCCGGTTATCCTTATTCGGGTATCTCTTTTGATTTTCTGATTTTTGTAGCCTCTGTGTAGGCTGTTATCCGCTGGGGATTCTGGATGTTGATTTTGATTAGCCTCTTCTGTTTAGGCATATCATCTTGATGTTCAATGATTGGCTGAAAAGCCAAATTCCGCTTGGGGGATTGTTATTGATCTTTTGGATTTTTTTCTTTTTTGAAAGAGTGCCTCTGAGTAGGCGAATTATCTTGATGTTTGGTGTTCGGCTGAGTGCCGGATTCCGCTTGGGGAATGATTATTTGTCTTTTGTGATTTTTCTTGAGGGGGTGCCTCTGAGTAGGCGAGTGGGGATTTAAAGTTTATTTATCCCAGAGTATTATTTAGAAAGCCTCTTTAGGCTTAGCTTCACTCATTGCTTGAGTTGGAAAGCTACCTTCCACTGAGGAAGTTTAAGTCCTTTCGACTTGGATATTCTGTTTAGATGATCAAGCCTCCCTTGGGGAATTTTGCTGATCTTGGTTTGATAGCTTTCACTGGGGAATTTGGCCCGTGAGTGGAAGCTGAGATATCTCTGGGAGTATTATTTCGGCGAGCCTCTCCAGGCTCAATTATTCTGTACAGTTGGGGAGTATTATTTCAGCAAGCCTCTCCAGGCTCAATTATTTTAAGAGGGAGTATTGTTTCGGCAAGCCTCTCCAGGCTCAATTATTCTGAGAGAGTATTATTTCAGCAAGCCTCTCCAGGCTCAGTTATTCTGAAGGAGTATTATTTCGGCAAGCCTCTCCAGGCTCAATTATTCTGATGAGGGAGTATTATTTCGGCGAGCCTCTCCAGGCTCAATTATTCTGTACGAGTATTATTTCGGCAAGCCTCTCCAGGCTCAATTGTCTTTTGGAGAGTATTATTTTGGCAAGCCTCTCCAGGCTCAGTTATTCTGTATAATTTGTTGGATTTTCTGTATTTTGCCTTTTTGTTGATTTTGGCTTTTTCTGTGTTTTTGCCTTTTTTGTTGATTTTGGCTTTTTCTGTGTTTTTGCCTTTTTTGTTGATTTCGGCTTTTTCTGTACAGAAATGTCTCTGAGGAGTATTATTTTGGCAAGCCTCTTCAGGCTCAGTTATTCTGAGAGAGTATTATTTCGGCGAGCCTCTCCAGGCTCAATTATTCTGTGAGAGTATTATTTCGGCGAGCCTCTCCAGGCTCAATTATTCTGAGAGAGTATTATTTCGGCAAGCCTCTCCAGGCTCAGTTATTCTGAGAGTATTATTTCGGCGAGCCTCTCCAGGCTCAGTTATTCTGAGAGTATTATTTCGGCAAGCCTCTCCAGGCTCAGTTATTCTGTACGTTTTATTGATTTTCTGAATTTCTGCATTTTGTTTGCTGCTGTCATACACAAGCAATTTTTCTATTTTTCTATTTTATGCAATTGCCCCATGACGAGGTCTTTGAAAATTTCTTTGTGGCCAATACGGCCGTATCCATTTCAGTATACCCGTATTGAGTTGAAAATTTGTTCATAACCCTGTTTTTAGTACGGGTGTACTGAACATGATACGGGCGCATTGTTTTTTCTGAAGTTTATATTTTTTGTTTTTTTTTTCAATAAACAGAGAATAAGTGATCTTCCATTACACCTATCATCTGTATGCATGTATGCAGTATGATGCACCTAATTCTATTTGATTTACTTTTCAAAAGAATTAACCGATGCGTTTCTCTGTTTGGATTTTTGCCATTCCTCTAGACGGGCTGTGTGCTGCCGAATTCTGTAACCGAGGAATGATGCATGTTATATTGAGATTTGGTGTCATCAACCAAATGATTTTCCTTTCCTTTAGAAGATGTGTCAACCCTCCTATTGACTACTATATCTCCATGTTTCCACTAGATTATTCAAAAATCGTTTGGGACAAGAGAGAAAAGAAGGAAAGGATGTTTTTTTCGAAAGTTTGTGTTTTAGAGGGGATTATTTATTTTTGAAAAATGGATTTTGTAAGAATGGCTTGGCCAATGGTAGGCTTAAGTGTTTAGGCTTGTTTGATTAAACACTTATGAAGTTAAGCACGTCTTGGTTATTAGCATTTGTGATTTGACAACTTGGATAGCTTTTCTTGAGCCCCTTTGTTGAATTCAGTTGGTGGTACCATCATGGATTTATTCTATTTTTCGATTGCCCTAACTTTTGCCTAAAACACCCATTTGTGGAGTTTTAGCGGGCTTTTGTTTTTGTTCATTATTTTGTAACCCTAATTTTTGCCTAGGTCACCCTTTTGTGGGATTCCTAGCGGGTCTTTTGCTCTTATTTTTGCGCAGTTCCCTTTTTGGGTTTCCTGCCGAGCTTTTTGTTTTTTAGGATTTTTGTCCTGAATGGATTTCTTTTTATCCATGACGGCACTTATTGAGGCCAAGGAAAGGTGCTCCAAGTTGTCACACACACTTCCACACAAAATGATGTGGGTTTATTGATTATTAAGACGATTTTAACCTCATTTATGTTCATTCAAACAGGGTTAAATAATGCGGTCTAGAATTTTATTGCAAGCAAGAAAAGAAGCAATAAAGAATATTGAAGAATGATTTTATTATAATCATAGTGGAAACATGTGCCCTATCGAGGCTCGGGGGTCGGGCTGTCCCCGAGGAGTAATCTCTAATAGTCATCAGGTTTACACATCCCTATCGGAAGGAGGAGAACACTTGATGACGACGACTGGCCTTGACGTTTGTGAACCAGCCTTCCTAAAGATCTGGCTTAAAGAACGTCGAGAAGGATCTTGATTCCTCTTCGTTCTTTGATCTTTAACAGGGTTGTATCCTAACCCTTGTTTCCCCGGATTATCCTTAATGATGGGTAGCTCCGGAATTCCTTGGGAGTCCTTGCCAAGTCCTTGTCCCGGCAAGTATCCATTCTTGGTGAGCATATGAGCTACCTTCTTCATTTCTCGGGGAAACGTCTCAACATTGGCAATTTCCAATGCTTGGAAGGCGGTTTCCAAAGCTTCCTCTGCTGCATCCACATAAGGTATGGTGGATGGCTTGCTGATGAGTATGTCATCTTCAACTTGTACAGTCACCAGTTTGTCACCCACTATGAACTTGACTTTCTGGTGGAGCGTAGAGGGTACAGCTTTCGCATCATGAATCCAAGGTCGGCCGAGGAGACAGCTGTATGCGGGAGTAATGTCCATCACTTGGAATTCGACATTAAAGATAGTGGGTCCAATTTGGATTGGAAGATTTATCTCTCCCACCACTTCTCTTTTAGAACCATCGAAGGCTCGAACGATCATGTTGCTCGGGCGCATTTGGACTCCCTTGACTGCCAATTGCTTGAGCGTTCTTTTTGGCATCACATTCAAGGAAGATCCATTATCTACCAAGACTTTAGCGATGTGATACTCCTTGCACTTTACAGAGATGTGCAAGGGCTTGTTGTGATTAGGTCCCTCGGCGGGGATCTCTTCATCGGTGAAAGTGAGGTGATCATTAGCCGTGATGTGACTAACAATCCCCTCAAACTTGTCTTGGGAGATAGTGTGCGACACATATGCCTCGTTCAAGACTTTCAACAGAGCTTGCCGATGCGGTTCGGAGCTTAGGATCAACGACAACAGCGTAATCTTTGCTGGCGTCCTATGAAGTTGATCCACGATGGAGTACTCGCTCTGTCGGATAAACTTTAACAGCTTGTCTGTCTCCTCCTCGGATTCTTTTTCCTCGGTTTTCTCCTTTTCTTTTCCTTTATTCTTGGGAGCTTTATCCTGAAGATCTTCGGGAGTGTGGATCCTACCACTCCTAGTCATGCCCCCAAGTCCAGCGATGTTGGAGATATCGCTGTCGGCAGAAGAGTGGATGTCGTATATCCACGGCACAGCCTTATTTGATTCGTAGGGGAAAGGTCTTGGAGCAGTGATCCTTAATGGTGTTGGACCTTCCCCTTTATTCGTCTTGATTACCAACAACGGAGTTGATGTGCGCTCGCTTGGCGCGGTTGTTGGCTTATGCTTAATAACAAATGGCGTGCGATCTATCTTGAACATACGCATCGATTATTTCTTTCTTTTTATTAATGTTTATTAATGATTTATTGGGAGGGATGTATAAAATGCAAACCTAGATCCCTCCATGATTTTTGATAAGAATGCATGATATGAGATGATGGCGATGAATATGCATGCATTGTGTTTATTCAACTAAGCATTATCATGTTTTTAGGATGTCCCTAAGATGATGCATGATATTGCTTGGTTTGGATAAATGACCCTTTTTTTCTTTTTTGGGTATTTTTATTTTATATATTTTTTGTATTTTTTGGGTGAAAAGGGAAACTACCTATATGAATGTGATGAAGGTAGATGTTAACACCATGCAATGGAAGATTCTTATTCCTATTTATTCTTATTTTAAAAAGGAATGTTGTATGTTTAAAGAAATGCAATGTATGCTCAAACAATTTCACATAATCAATGCACAAACAATTCACTCATCCACGAACAGTCACGAGCGAATCACGAGGTAGGGGTATCCTGCAGAAAAGTGCATATTCAAGGTGGATCTAACTGTTCTCACCGGTCTGAGGCCCCCAAGGTGCCCCCATTATAGGGACCCAATTCCTCTCGTCGTAAGCCGATGGAAAGCTCCAACGCACTGTCGGACTCGAGTTCATGGTTATCACCTTGAGTGATGCTTTCCGACAACGGTCTACGGGCACCTATAGACCCATTCGACAACCGGCCGTACTAACATCCACTCCCTATGGCTTACCACTCATGCCCCCGGGTATAGAGGGAACTGTTGTGTGCAAAGGTTTGTGTGCAGTTTTTACTTCAAACAATTGCGTAAAATTAAACATACAACAGTTATTTAAAGCCAAATAAATAAACATGTTATCATACAAGCAAGGGGTAATAAAGTAATTTTAACTATTATTTGTTAAAATAATCTGTCACTAAATGGGACTGACTCTCGAGGCTTCCCCAGTGGAGTCGCCATCTGTCGCCACCGGCCCGAAACGGGCTTTCGGCACTCGCGAAGGATGGTTGGACTCTTTTATTGTTTTGAAAAGTATGGATTGCTAGAATGACTTATTCTCAAACTGAGACCTCGTCAAACGAGCAATTTTATTAAAAGGCTCACCAATCCATGTTAATCCCAAGCGGGACCCTCCATGGATTAGCGGTTTTCATAAAAAGGAAGGGTTCGTGGAGTCGCCACCAATGTTTTACTCAAAACATTGGAAAAAGGGATAAGGCAATTGATTTTATAAATCAACTTCGACCATTACAACTAGAGTTGGGTAAGGGAGTCGGTTACGCGTGGGGAAGGTGTTAGCACCCCACAGCGCCCCTTTCGGGTTCCCTATGACAGATTATTTCTAAAAATAATAGTGCGAAATTACTAAATTACCCCTATTTATTCTAAACAATTATAACTTAACTATCTACATGATGACAGTTAAATATACACACAGAAAGCAGTAAAAGGAAGGTCTTAAGAAGAAACCTTTGAAGCGTGCTTTTATATTCAAGTAAAACTGGGAAGCTTTTTGGCGTTCCCTCGCTCTACAAGCCCGCTCGCTCCCTCCTAGAAAATTTTAACTATGGAAATCCGGAGGATTTCCCTTCGACTCAGTTCGAGACTCAAGCAAAAAGCTCAGAACTCGAGAACTTTGTCGGATCAACTCTCCGAGTGATTTCTAGGCAGAGCACTGCTCAAAAAAAACCCAGAATACTCAAGAAGAGGGTTAAAACTCAGTGTGAAAGTGTCAAATGACGTCAAATTGACGTCATATTTATAGGAATGAGGCGCAGTACGGCCCCTGGGGTCAATACGGGCGTATTGAAGTTTTTGAACTTCAATACGGCCGTATTGAATTCAGTACGGCCGTATTGAAGTTCAAAGACTTCAATACGGGCGTACTGAGTTCGCCGCGGCCGTATTGCAGTTCAAAATACTCAATACGGCCGTAGTGAACCTCTGGGAGGCCGTATTGGGCTTCATTCCTCCCACTTTTCTTATTTTAGCTATCCTAAGACCTCTAGACCTATAGAGAACCCTCCTTGGGCCTTCTGGAAGTCCTTCTGGCTGATCTTCCTTCAGTCTTCGAGAGTCTTCAAGCTTTATTTCCGACCCGGACAATTTTAGGGGTCTACACTTCTAAACGAACTTTGGAATTAAACAAGTAAAGGAAAGCAAGTAAAGCATATACTAGTCGAATTTCCTAGGGTGGAAGTCCAAGTGACACTTAGAATCCCTTGGACCACTTCCACGAGTATTAAACGTTCCATGAAAGCAATAAAACTAGTCGTATCCTAGTAGAAGCCCAAATGGCACTTGAAGCCTTTTGGGGACACTTCCACAAGTGTTAAACAGTTTTGAAATCTTTATTTAGAACTATTTAGGAAGTGGTGGGATTTAAGAAAAATAATTTCCCAAACAACCACTCCTAAATGTGAGTTTGATTAAACAAAGAAAAGCTAAAAATTAACCCAAGGGTAGGGTTAAAGATTTACGAGAAAAAGACTGGAATACAATTCAAGAAATTGAAAATTTTCACCAAAAAAAATTGGTGACCAAATTTGGAGACAGCTTTGTGACTGATCTAGTGACTGATTTGGAGTCCCTGGTACTGTTAGCGCAATTTTGTCTCTAAAATCCATCTCTAAGGTGCAGTTTTGACTTACTAGAACAGTGCTCTTAGAATCCGTCTCTAATTCTGGTCACAAATTCAGTCTCAACTGGAACCAGAATCAGTTTTGTTGAAATCCGTCTCTAATGTTGTCTCTAAGTCCGTCTCTAAATCTACCACCTAAAACTTGGTTGCAAAATGAGAAAACAAGTGAGCCTTTCCAATGTGTTTCACTCAAGGATTTTATTACCTCAATCTTCCTCAAGTGGTGACCTCTTTGAGGTGAATCCAATATGTCTCAATTACCCTTCCTTTCCAAGTGTAATGGCTTGAAAAAGGATTAGCTTCACCAAGGCTTAACAACCATCAAGAGAATGTGGAGTCCAATAAAATCAAAACTAAAATGCACAATTAGAAGAGGCTAACTCAAGTAGGAATTTATTGTGACAAACTCAAAGAGAGCCAAGAAAGACACAAAGCAACAATTAAGGGTTATTTTCAACACTAGCACTCAAAGGAATAGTCCTAGGAATGGCTCTAGAATTGATTATAAAATAAAAACAAAAATTATGCTATTATTTTGAGTAATTATAAACGTTGTTCCAAACACTGGACAGCAAACAAACCTCAAGAAAAATCACACAAAAATTTCAAGGCCAAGTGCTCTTAATACCTCTTTGTTTTTCACTTTTCTTTTTCTAGCTTTTGCTTTTTTTTTCTTTTCTTTTTGTTGTCTTCTTGACTCTTTCTTTTATTTTTATTTTTAATACTGAATATGTGCAATTAAAAACAGAGGCCAAACAATTATAAATTGATTTCCAGGTGGTGGAGAAAAGAAGAGTAAGAAGTGTAAGTGTACAAGTCAAAAATCAATCACAATAGTTACTAGTTTTTGGTACTAGTTTGTTCTTCTTTTTGTACACCTTTTATTTTTGTTTTTAACAAACTTCTTACTCTGTTTTGTTTTTTCAAAATAAGCACAAAAAGACACAAGGAATTTCTAGCCTTAGATTGCTAAGAAACAAATAGCAATTGAGGTTCACAAAAAATTGACTCTAGAACATGTTAGGTCTAATAACATGCATTGAAATCATTTAATGAGCACATCTAAGAATCATATATGTCCAGCCAGCAATAACACCACACAAAACAGAGGTTAATGAATATAGATTCAGAAATAAAAAAAGGCACACAAGAGATTTAATGACAAGAAAAGCAACTACACATGACTCTAAGACAAAACTAGGAGATTAAGAAATGAAAAATGCTTGTATTCTTGTTTCTTTTTAGGAGTTTATTTTTTTTATACTGAATTATTATGAGTCCAATGGAAGATAAAAGCAATCCTAAAACATTAAAAAGAACATACAAAGAATACCTAAAGGCACACACAAAGATTGATTCATAAGAAGTAGTGCATGAATCAAAACAAGCAAGACAAGGTGAGTTGTTCTATAGATTTATTAATTGATACAAGAACAACCCAAGGCACACAAACTCAAGACAATAAAGGAAAACACATGTAGGTACAATTTTAGACACAATATAACAAGTTTTGACCGAAAAAATTGAGAGACAAAGCTTAAGAACGAATTTACCAAGAAGACCTAGCTCTTGATACCGAATGATGGAAAACTTGAAGTGGAACCGTATTTGATGTTGATTCCTTTTCAAGTTCCTCCATAGACCTTTGGCTCCTTGATTCTCCTTAAGCTTTCCAAAGCCTCCAATGGAAGAGAAGCTTTGGATTCCACCAATGCTTTGGTGTAGAACACATTTCAAGAGGCATCAATTCTTGGAGGAGATAAGCCTTTTCAATCCTCACCACACTCTTCTTTGAGAGGATAAGAGAATTGGATGAATATCAAAACGATTAAGACTTTTAGAAGAGAGAAATTGGCTGAACAATTTCGGAATTCACTCTATATTTCATCAAAAAAATGATTACAAAGGTAAGAAAAAGGTTTATATAGAGTGGGGGAAACTTATGGTGCAAGCTAGGATAACTATGGTTCAAGAGAGCCATGGTTAGCTTAGCTTGACCGGTCTAGTTGGTTTAGGAGGCTTGTGGAGCAAGCTTCTAACTTAGAATCTTGGTAAGAAAGCTAAGTTAAAAGCTTGTAGTACAAGCTTTCCAAGTCTGCAAGACAAACCAAGAAAATTGGCCAAAGCAATAAGCTAGGCGGCCCACTTGTTTTTCCCATATTTAATCCAATCCAAAAACTTGGAGTTGGTTTAGTTAGGTTCACCAAATGATGGTGAGACCTATCTAAATCAATTCCTTAAAAAATATTAAGCAAAACAAACCCAATATGTAAAATTTGGCCTAGGCACAATTTTGGCCCAAACTAGTTCCACCTACACACCTTGCTATTTGTCACCCCACTTCTACTACTGAAAAATATAAATAAATAAAAAGACCCTTAATTCAAGGTCAAATGGAGCAAAAGTATCCAAGTAACATACCCTAAATTCCTAAAGGATAACCTAAAATAAAATAATAAAAAAAAAAAGTGTATCACAAATACAAAGGCAAAATACACCTATACAAGCAACTACTATGTACAAGTATCATACAATGTATATACAATGGAGACTAAGAGACTAATAAGAGGAATCATACTCAATGCTCATGAAGAGAAAAGGTCTAAGAAGCACCTCCTCTTTAGAAGCCTCCTCCAGCCTCCTAACCATGGACCTAATTAAAGGCCCAATGGTCTTCAAGTGTGAGCATCCTTGGATCAACCTTCACCCTTCTTGGTCTTACCTCTTCCAAAATGATCCTTGGGGATTAGATTTCCATCACCATTGGTCGTAAGATTAGAATTTTTTGGGTTATGACAGACACCAAACAACATGTTTTGACTGAACAAAATCAACAAAGAAGCTTAAGGAAGTGTTTACCGAGGAGACCTAGCTCTTGATACCAAATAATGGAAACCTCTTGGAGAATCTGGATTAATGTTGGATTCTCCTCCAAGTTTCTCCCTAGACCTTTGGCTCATTTACTCTTCTCAAGCTTCTCCAAAGCCTTCTATGGTAGAAGAAGCTTCGGATTTCACCTTAGGCGGTGAGGAACAATCTTCAAGTGATGCCACTCCTTGGAAGAAGATGAAGCACTTCAATACTCACCACACTCTTGTATGAAGAGGATAAGAGAATTGGATAGAAATCAATGAGGTTTTATGACTTTTAAGAAGAGAGAATTCAGAGAAAATGTCTTAGCTATGCTCTCAAATATATCAACCAAAAGTGTTACAAAATGAAGGAAAGGTCTTATATGGAGAATAGGTAGCTTATGGTGCAAGCTAGTCTAACCATGGTTCAAGGAGAACTATGGTTAGCCTTCTTACACTTAAGGTAATCATCCCTAGTTACCTTCCTATAAGCTTGTGGGGCAAGCTAAGCTAGAAGCTTGTAGATCAAGCTAAGCTAGAAGCAAGTGTGTAGGAGAAGCCAAAGAGTGACTCAGCCAAGGAGGGAGCTAGGCGGCCATGACTTGCTTCCTTCACTTAATCCAATCCAAAAATGTTGGAATTGGTTTAGCTAGGTTCACCTAATGGTGATGAGACCTAGCTAAATCAATTCCTTGGGAAAAAAAGTGGAGGAAAACAAGCCTAATATGTCAATTTTGCTAGGCCCACCAAAGGTCCAATTACTATCTTCACCTACATACTTTACTATTTGTCACCCCACTTCTACTACTAAATGAGAAAATATATGACCCTTAATACAAGGTCAAATGGAGCAAAAGTCTCCAGTAACATACCCTAGAATCCTAAGGGTATGACCCATAACAAAAGAAAAAGGTGGCTTACAAATACAAAGGCAAAATACACCTATACAAGTAGTTACTATGTACAAGTACTATACAATGAAGACTAAGAGACTACTAAGAGGAACCATACTCAATATTGATATAAAGCATAGGTCTAAGAAGAACCTCCTCTAAAGAAGCCTCTTATAGTCTCCTAACCATGGACCTAGTTAAAGGCTCAATAGTCTTCCTATGCAAGATCTCGTCTAATAGTCCTCAATCACCACTTCCAAGGGAAGATAAACAAGAGATAAGGAACTTGTTAGAAGGAAGAATTCCTTGATAAAAGTTTTAAAGAGAAATTTCTCCAAGGAGAGAACTATGCTTTTGAAAAGAGAGTTTTGAAAGTCTAATTCTCATATATTCTCAAAAGTGTCATGTATATAGTAAGAGGAATGTATATATAGAGTAGCTTGTTGTGCAAGTTAAGCTAACCATTGTTACATGTAACTAAGGTTAGTTTAACTTGTACTGAAGATTACTAACTCTAGTTACAATTTTCAAATTTGAATTTCCCTCCTAAAAATGTTATTATCCTAGATCTAAAAGAGTCAATGAGATCATGATACATAGTAAGGTAAAAATGGTATGACTAGATGTCAACATCCTAAATCTTGAAGAGCAAATGAGAGCATCTCACATGGAAAGTTGCTAAAAGTGTAATTAGGTGTGATACATGTGACTTGTTGGAGGTTGAATAGCCATGAGTGTTAGTGGTCGACACAAAGTGGACATTCACTTCGAGGCCTTCAATGCTCCTGATACTCTCTCGTAGGCTAATCTAGCCCAATAAGAAAATATCTCATTACTAGTTACACCTCGTCCCTTAAAATACTAATTACTCTCATAAAAAGACAAACAAATAACTTTCTACACTAATTGACCCAGAAAGACATTGTCAAAAATAAGAAAACATTTTCATATACACAAAGAATATATAAACTAAAGAATTAACTTATAACTCAAAAGGAGCTTAGGCATTCTACCTTCATCACGAGCCTATTTCTCTTGTATCACTTTTGACATAGCCCTCGTAGTAGGACCTTTAGGGAGCAATATGTCATCAGAATGGGTTGAAGTTTGATTCTATGCAAGTTTTAGCAACTTTTGGAAATGCAAATATTGTTCCATGGGCCATCCATGGTATAGGTGGAAGCATGGCCTTTCTCTTTGCTCTCAAATGGGCTTCCTAACATCGCATATTTACAAAGAAAATCAATGTGTTGATAATTTAGTTGTTCAAGGATTAGTTAATCTTTTGGATTTTATATGGTTGGATACATTATCCACTTTTATTAGGGAATCTTTTGTTTTCGTAACCATATGGATTTACCTAGTTTTAGATTTTATTGATTTTAGGAATGTGTCTTGGTTTAATCCTTTCCTTATTGTATGTTTCTATTTTTTTTAGTAATATTGTTGGCGCTTCACAAATGATTGGTAGGCCTAGCAGTACCAACTTGGTTGAGATGACTATGTTTTATAGTGATGTGCTTCCTAACATCACATATTTACAAAGAAAATTGATGTGCTAAAAAATTAGTTGCTCATGGATTAGCTAATTGTTTGGATTCTATATGGTAGGATATATTATCCATTTTTATTAGGGAATATTTATTTTTGTAATCATATGGATTTACCTAGTTTTACATTTTGCTGATTTTAGGAATGTGTTTTAGTCTAATCCCTTTAGTTTTATTTTTTTTAATAATATTGTTGGGTCTTTACAAATAAATGGTAGGCCTAGTGATACCAACTTGGTTGAGATGTCTTGATGGAATCTCCAATGAAGAATGATAGTCGAATTCCTCATTGAAGCTCATTGAATCCACTTAATCCTTCTTTGATGATCTCCAATTGATTTTGACCCAAGAAGATGGATGGAAGAAGAGTGAATGGGCATGCCAAGTCTCCAAGGGAAGGAGAAGCAGGCAAGTACACTATTCTGCAAGGTTTCCTTGTTGGAAGTGCTTAAGGAGAATGATTCTCCAATGAGTCCTTTTAGAGAGAAAGGAGAGAATTCTGAATGAATAAAATACTCATGTACTCAAAAGTGATCGAATATAAAGGGAAAGGAACCATATATATATCTTGGTGGCTTCTAGGAGAAGTTAATCTAACCATGGGTCAAAAGTGAACTGTGGTTGCTTAACTAGCATGTGGCACGCCAAATTTGAATTCAAAATTCAAATTTGATGCGTGAACCAAGGCTCCCACATGTGTAACTAGATCTAGGAGTTTGAATTATGCATTTGCATGCCATGTTATGCACATTTGCATTTGAATTTGGTAGCCCATGTGCGTCTAACCACATGATAGGCCACATGGCTACCAATTCAAATTCGAATGTGTATCCATGATTCAAATTACTAATAACAACTCCTAAGGTCCATCAAAGAAAAAATATTTATTCTACTTAACCCAAGAAATACAAGGCCCATAAATCCTACTCTACATGGCCCAAAATACAAGGCCTTAAAAAATACAAGCTCAAACAAGACCCAAAATCCTATACTACTAGGGTTATAATACAAGGCCCAAAATAAAGAGGAGTATTGGGCTTTAAGTAATAGCCCAACTCAAACAAAGCTTGAATCCACTAACCACAACACAAGCTTAATCCTCCCGCATCTTCTTGCCATGACCTTAGTGGTGAGTCCCTTGGCTATGCATCTACCATCATGTCTATGTCTTATAGTGATACCTAGTGCACCATAACCTTTATTTAAAAAATATATAGTAGTGAGGAAAGAAGGGTAGAGGAAGAAGAGTGAATAAGAAAAATAGATTTTGAAAATAAAGATAATGTCAAGGAAAGAATAAATTACAAAGATATTTAGAAATTAAAAATATATATATATATATCATTTTTTTATTAAAAAAATATTAGAGTAAATAATTATTGATGATGATAATTTTATAAATAATTTTTTGTATTAATGAAATAAATAAAGGTCTAATTTTCCCTTCGTTCTTGATCCCCCTTCACTAGGCAACCATTAGTGGCCTACATAGCGTAAAAGTCTACAATTACATGACTATTACTCATAATATCCTGTAGTCAAAAGTCAATAACATGGTATCTTGCAGATTTGATTTAGGCCCAAACGTGCGGTTAAAGTGAAAGTAAGAGGTGCCGAACAACTGTTATTGGGCTCCAAATACGGGCTGATTTCATTACGTTTATAACATTTTTATTGTTATTTTTCTTCTCATAATTGATATGTTAGCAAAACAAATTATCATGATTCGCTTTTCTATCTTTTCTCTTTGCTTTGCTGATTTTTTTGGTTTGTATTTGTCACTATTTACCATCTTAAGATTTTAAAAAAATTCTTAAAAGAAAAGTTTAATTAATTAACTTGCTTATTTTAACAATCTTACTTAAAAAAGTACATTAGGCAAATAAAAATTGTTTTATTTAATAAAGAACGATAATGCAAATAAGATAAAGGTTAAAAACTTAATTTGGTTCCTTATAATATTTTTTTGTTTCAATTTAGTCCCACTTTAATTTTTGGTTTCAATTTGGTCCCTAATAATTTAAATTATTGCAATGTTGGACTTTCTTCCAAATTATTTAAACGAAATTAACTGTTGGCTACGTGGATGCCACATAGATGCATAAGTGGATGCCAAATTTTTTTAAAACATCTGAAACCAGAACGACCCATTCTAAAACCAGAACGGCCCATTCTGCTTGCACTCTTGGTGTGTTAATTTTGCACCTGGAACGGGCCGTTCCAGATGCAAAATTAACACACCAATAGTGCAAGCAGAACGGGTCATTCTGGTTTCAAAACGGGCCGTTCTAGTTCCAGAATGCCACACACAAACGGTCGATGATTATAGTTCACGCCTGTGATTCTAAATCACGGTTGTGAGTCGTGCAAGGAAAAAGACTCAAGGTACAAAGCATTTCAAACACTGGATTTGGTAATATTGTCAATGGAGATTGATAACTTCAATTGCTAAACATTTGGGCTATACAGTGTATCACTAAGGACAATGCAATGTATCACTAAGGACAATGGTGGCAGGTTTTATTTCATTGTTAGTCAAACTGAAGTGAACCACTTACTACCAAATCGATACTATATAGTCAAGGATGAAACAACATGGTATTTTCCCTTGAAGTCATTAATCGATGTACCTCAACAACAACAACCTGTTCTTGAGGAGGTACAACCTAAAGTAGAGGAAGAGGACACACAGGACCAACATTTTACCACACAAACACATGTACAGTAGATAATGCTGATATCCTGTCAATCTTTCAGTGTATGGATCATCGATTGCAAGAAATGGATGAACGCCAATAACACTAATTATATCGTGGATAAGATGTATTATTGACACCTTCAGTGTTATCTATATGATTTCCCTTCTCAATAATTTCTTTGAACTTTCTTAGTATATGTTATATTATGAATTTTTGTTTTCAGTCTCTGAACCATATTTCAGTCTTTAAATTTATGTTATGTTATGAATTTTTGTTTTCAATTTTTGAACCACATTGCTGCATTTTGTTGAACGTACGTATGTGGTTAGCGTTCTGGAACGGGCCGTTCTGAATCCAGAACGGCCCTTTCTAAAACCAGAACAGCCCGTTCTGCTTGCACTCGCTGTGTTAAATAATGCATCTGGAACGACCCATTCCAGGTGCAAAATTAACACACCAAGAGTGCAAGCAGAACGGACCGTTCTAATTTCAGAACGGACTGTTCTGGTTCCAGATGCATTAAAAAAATTTGGCATCCACCTATGCATCTACGTGACATCCACGTGGCCAACAATTAACTCCATTTAAATAATTTAGACAAAAGTCTAACATTGCAGTAATTTAAATTATTAAGAACCAAATTGAAACAAAAAATTAAAGTGAGACTAAATTAAAAAATAAAATATTATAAAAGACCAAATTAGTATTTTAACTTAAGATAAATATAGACAATGTTGGGCTAAAATTTGATATTTACAAAAATAGTGTACACGCTTCAATAAAATAATTAATTATACCTATTTCCATCATAAAATTATGGTAACAGTAATTATAGATAGTAAGAAACACTAGTACATTGTAGGTTAAAATATCAATAAATATAGATATTAGAAAGAAAGAAAAATCAATACTTCTCAATATGCTAAAAACAAACATTTCTGTACCCTAAAAAAAACATTTTCATAAATAACAAATGACCGAAGCAATAACTCCTTTGGTTGTGAAGAGCAAAAGTTAAGGCCCAAATTACTGTCCTAAATCTTCTTTCAAAAATAAGACCAATTTCGTTGGATTTGACTTGAAATAAATGTAGCCTCCAACTCAAGTCATCTTCAAATCCCAATTCTATTAGAGGGAAACATAGGATCAAACATTTTACAGACTTGGTCACTTCCAACATCATGTTTTTCAGAAACCCGATAACATGATGCGACCCTGTTTACCTAAACTTTGATATTTATAGATATAGCTATAACTTGCCTCTAACCAGTAAGTAGTAACATCCATAAGAACATTATAGACACCAATTAACTAAGAAAAACCAAACTGAAAATATCACCGCTTTACCAGTGATAATCATAGAGACATCCAATGAGATGAAGACTCATTGTTACCCTTTTCTCAGTCATAGCCCATCAGGCATATCCAGCCATTCCAACGGTGGAGCTAACACGATTTGCTTTATGAGAAACTGGTGTGGTCGTTGCCTTGGTGAAATACATGTAATAGTATAAGTTAAGAATCATGGTTGCAACGATGAAAATTGCTCCTGCAACGAAGACGCCTTTCCGCAAGGCTTCACAAGAGAAGTTATGAGCATAAATCACGGTCCGGTATTTGGTGTGGTATGCATTCTTGGTTGCACCTGCTATTAAGCATGCTTCTGCTACCAGGAAAGTGACCCTGGAAATGCATAAAATGTGTTTGAATAGGTGTTAGCTAAATTCATTTTGTAACACTGATTTATGTTTAAATGTTTTTAAACTAAAAGCAAGTCTCAAGTTTAGTGTAAAACTTGGTGTAAATTTTTTTAATCTAACTTGATTTTGTAACAAAGTGATTTATGTTTAAAGGTTTTTACTCTAAAAGCAAGTTTTTAAGTTTAGTTTGGTGTAAATTTTTTTAATCTAACATACTACTAGTCAAACTCGGATTTGGAGGCAAAATCAATTTTACCGAACAATAACCAAACATTTGTATCCTTACTAAAATCACAAAATTAATTATAATACTTCCCACACTAACAAATGAATCTTAATGATTCACTGGTGAAGAGCATAAATGATCTTACAGATCCACCACAATACAATAGTGTAGTGTTCAATGAGAAATAATTTTGTATGTTTTCAGCACTAGGAAGCTTTACATGAATAAAGACAAAAACAACTCATAGTGTAGAGTAAAATAATATTTCCAGGCTGGACCAAATTTATAGGCAAAGGGTAAGAGATTGTGTATGTTACAAAAACAATTAAACCAGCAGAAATGAGGCAAATCGCAAATATGAAATCTTCAATGATTATTTTTTCACTAGAGTTCTTACCACTATTTAAGCATATTCAATATCAATTGCCAAGACCAAATAGAAATTGTGTAATAATTTAGAATTCTTACCATGAAGAAAGAAAATATATAATGGACCACGCTCGATTTCCTCCAGGTGTTAAGGGCCTCCCAAAGCACATGCACCTAGTGACTCCCATTAGCAGTGATTCACCTGAAAGAAGAAACAGGAAAGCACCCACTCCATAACCAGTTGCAACATCTGAACTGTAGCTGCAATATGTTTCATTTGTTCCTTCAATTTTGATCATGGTCCCCTGTCATGCAAGACCAGAGAAAAAGGGGTCAAATCAACGAAAGAATAAGATTATTAATTATATCAAAGTGAATATGGCAAAAAACCTAAAATTACTAGAGTCTATGAAAGAAAGAAGAAACCGTGCACAGCAGGGAATAAAAGCTAAGACAGAATGAGAATTAGGGGAAAGAAGATCACAAATCTTGGCACTCTCTAATTGCCGAGGCTTGTTTCATTCGTTGCTTTTGCACTTGCTTCTTTATAATTCATAAAATAAGGACCTGCTATCACCTTGATACAGGTCTGTACTTTCTATTAATATACTGAATTCAGTTATGGTACCTATCAGACTATAGCTCACTACATTAATAACACTAACAGCAAAAATATTAACTGGAGAATATCAGACGTATATGCAGCAAAATACCATGTCTAGAATTCACGTTATGCAAGTGTGATGGTGCTTTATAGGGTCAAAACATGCACCATATCTGTGAATTTTATTGCTGGATATACTCTTCAAAATCGTTCTTTTATAGTTTTAACATATTATTTCCCTTTCACATGATTTTCAAGGTTATTTGAAACCCACGTGAATTTACAACAAACCAGGTAAAAAAAACAGCAAAGGGTGTACTGTGGAGATTGGAGCCACCAAAAAGATGTAAAAAAGGCTCTTACAGAATGCCTACTTGGAACAACTTACTGTTTTGAACATTTTACTCAGCCTAATAACATGTAACATAATGGTTGCAAACCTACACACACAGAAAAAGGGAGAAACTGATGGCAACCAAGTCCTTAGTGCCATCCCAGCCCAAGATGCTCAGCCCAAGAGAAACACAAGGAGGCCTATTTATCTGAATGACTTTGAGTAGCTATTGTGAATCACATTTAGAGGATTATTTTGTTACATTTCTTATGTGTCATTGATAGATATTACTGCAGGACTTTGTTAGGATTTCCATTCACTATTACTGCTTTTGCTTTTGGTTATTAGATTCCATTTTGTTGCTGTCATTTGCGAAGAGCCAATGGTTTGCAATTGTAATCCTTATAAATACCATTACAATAAATAAGAAAGGAAGGAGAATTCAGAATATATTTCTTTTTTTCATTAGTAGTATAAGGAGACTTCCATATCCTTGAATTTTAGCTCTATCAATTGGTCCGACCTGCCATGGCTGACTATAATACCCCGCAAATCTGCCATCGAACGTTTAGACGAAGCGATCCTTCACCTTACCCAGGGACACACCACCCTCGCCAACAATCACCTCGACCTCTCGCGTAAGGTAGATACTATCCTTGACCGCCTTGCTCACATCCAAACCAGACCTGCCTCCCCACCCAAAACACCTCATTCTCGACCTCCCATCAAACTCACAGTACGGCATTTTGATGGCCATGACCCTCTAGGATGGATCTTTAAGATCTCTTAATTCTTTGATTACCAGGGCACCCCCGAGGATGAACGTATCACTGTTGCCTCTTTTTATATGGATGGCCCAACTCTTAGCTGGTTTTAATGGATGTTCCGCAATTGCTTTATCATGTCGTGGCCATCCCTCCTTCAGGCTCTCAAGACTAGATTTGCTGCTTCATTCTACGGTGACCCTAGGGGTATGCTGTTCAAACTTTCTCAACATGCGTCCATGAATGAGTACCTAACTGAGTTCAAACGACTTGCCAACCACATCGTAGGACTCGCTCCTCCCTTCTTGTTAAGTTGCTTCATTTCCAAGCTATCCCCAAAGTTACGCTGGGAAGTTCAAGCCCTCCAACCCATTTCACTTCCTCAAACAGCTACCCTAGCCAAGTTATAGGAGGATAAGCTCAACAGCGGCAAATACGCATTCCGCAATCCCAACCACTCATCGTTGTCCACATCTTTGGCATCCTCCACGTCCAAGCTCCCTTTCAAGCATTTGACGCCAGAGGAGTTAGCATCTCATTGCGAGAAGGGCCTTTGTTACAATTGCAATGGAAAGTTTAGTGTTGGCCACTACTATAAGGGTCACACCCTTTTACTCATTGCTAATACAGACACATCCGACACCATTCCCAGCCTCGACCCACCAATTCCTGACCCCATAGAACCCATGCCACCTGACCCTTTCATTCCTCAAATCAGCCTGAACACCCTCTCTGGCCTTTCTACCCCGAAAACTTTCTGCATATTCGACCTCCTCAACCAACGTCATGTCACTATCTTGGTCGATGATGGCAACACCCATAATTTCATGCAACCTCGGGTTGCCAAGTTCTTTTTCCTTCCCACCATTTCAACCAACATGTTGCGCGTCATGGTCGCCAATTCAAATGCACCCAACTCTGCCCCCAAACAACCCTCTAGATTCAGGGGTACACATTTTCAACAGACCTTCATGTGCTTCCCATTAATGGTGTTGATATTGTGTTAGACGTCTAATGGCTCAAGAGCCTTGGACCTATTACAACCGACTACGCCTCTCTCACCATGCAATTTCATTGTTTGGGGAAACTCGCGGATCTCCATGTTGATGTGCCTGCTAAACCTACATATGTTTCGGCCCAACAACTAAAGCAACTCATGCAAACTCATGCCACTTCAACCCTATTCCACCTAACCATAACACCCAACCCACAACCCATTTCCTAATCACATAACACTGTTGTCTCAGAACTACTCACTAAACATGCAACCTTGTTCGAAACACCCACCCAAATACCCCCATGTCGCATCATCAACCATCAAATACACCTTCTACTTAACTCTGCCCCCATTAATGTGCGCCCTTATTGCTATCCTCACTTTTAGAAATCGGAGATCGAAAAATAGGTCGCCACTATGTTATCCTCCGACATGATTCAATTGAGCCGCAGTCCTTTCTCTCCTCCCGTATTTCTTGTCAAAAAAAAAAAAGATGGGAGTTGGCAATTTAGCGTCGACTACTGCCCTTTGAATGCCATCATGGTGCGCAGCAGGTTTTCGATGCCCACCATCAACAAGATGCTTGATGAGCTAGGCCATGCATCGTGGTTCTCTAAACTTGATTTGTGTCAAGGATTCCATCAAATTTGTATGGTCGAGGATGATATTGCCAAAACAACTTTCTACACTCACCACAGCCACTACAAATATTGTATAATGCCATTTGGTCTTTGCAATATCCCATCCACTTTCCAAGCCACCATGAACAAGCTTTTTAAACCATTTCTTCATAAATTTGTTACCGTTTTCTTTGATGACATTTTAGTTTTTTAGTGACTCATATGATGCTCACCTTCAACATTTGGATTGTGTTTTTCTCACTTTACTATAAGGTCAGTTCTTTCTCAAATACTCTAAATGTTTGTTTGCCCAACGCCAATTGGAGTACTTGGGTCATATTGTATCCCAACACGACGTTGAACTTGAACCATCCAAAATCTAGGCTATGGTGGATTGGCCAGTTCCTACGTCAGTCAAGGAATTGTGTGGCTTCCTTGGTTTGACTGGATTCTATCATAAATTTATTAAGGGTTACACCACTACTACTTCTCCTTTAAATGCTCTTTTGCACAGGGACTATTTCCAGTGGAATCCAGAAGCTTAATCTGCTTTTGAACACCTCAAACGAGCTTTGATAGAAGCTCATGTTCTTACTTTACCACACTTTAGCATTCCATTCACCCTCGAAACAAATGCTTCAGGTCAAGCCATGGGTGTTGTCCTTATGCAACAAGGTCATCCGGTGGCACTTTTTAGTAAACCATTTTGTCTAAGATTACAATGTGCTTCCACTTATGTCAGGGACTTCATGCTATCACCACAACTATTCGCAAATGGCACCAATATCTATTAGGCCATTCCTTTGTCATCTTGACCGATCATAAGAGCCTTAAAGACTTAAGGGTGATGATAGCAATCTAGTCCTTAGTGCCACCCCAGCCCAAGATGCTTGGCCCAAGAGAAACACAGGGAGGTCTATTTATCTAAATGACTTTGAGTAGCTATTGTGAATCACATTTTAGAAGAGTATTTTCTTGCATTCTTAGGTGTTATTGATAGATATTATTTCAGGAGTTTGTTAGGATTGCCATTCACTATTACTGCTTTTGCTTTTGGTTATTAGATTCCATTTTTTGTTGCCGTCATTTGTGGGGAGCCAATGATTGGCAATTAATCCTTATAAATACCATTACAATAAATAAGAATGGAAGGAGAATTCAAAATATATTTCTTTTTTTTCATTAGTAGTATAAGGAGACTTCCATATCCTCAAATTCTAGCTCTATCAGAAACACGGAGAAAATATATAGCACCAAAAATGAAAAAGATATATGCAAGCTCTTTGGAAGTCAACCAAAAAAGTTTTGGTACAGACACAAAACTGACGAGAGAAAAACTTCATTTCAATTAATTAATATATCATCCAAGAGGCAAAATAAACACATGAGCCTGATGCAATTGAGGGCCTAGTTGCAAAAGGATAATGCTTATTAGTAGAATATTTCAACAAAATGTAAACAATAGGACCAGCTGTAGAATTTTGCATTATGTTGTAATTGAATACACGAATTAAGTAGACTTAAGTCTCGTATTGTGGCATGATGAATTACATAAAATGAATTGAGCTCCTCTTGTAACCTAAAATCAACTTTATTTTAGATTCTTTTGGATAAATTTCTCCATAAACACCCGTAAGAGAAGAAAAACCAACTTCAATAATAGAAAGGAAAATTGAAATTAGCTTCTTCATAAGCTAGGTGTATGTATAAGCTAGTTCGTGAGTGATATATCATATTAGCTTCTCCAAAAAAAATAGTTTTTCTTAGTTTATTTATAAATAAAAACTAATTTCATTTTTACTTCCTATTTTTTTTCATATGAATGAAATAATTTATTAAAAAGGTTAAATAAATAAGTGGAGTGAGTTTAGGGGGATGCTCAATTTATTTTATTAACTTTTTTGTTTTTATTTTTCTTCTTGAAGGAGAAATTTATCCCAAAAGTGACTTAACCTAGTATTTTGCTTATCCGCAGTCCGCCTTTAGTTGAACAAATAAAGCACTCGAAATACAAACACAAAACTTAGACATAAAATTTAACATAGATCTATGTTAAATTGGCAAGTTATGCATGGAAATAATAACATATGAGTAAAAAGACAAACAAAAGCACATAAAGTTTATCAATGTAAATGAAATTGAAGTGTGGGTGAGACATAAAGAGAAGTGGCTCACAACGCTTCTTCTTCTCTCAGCGGCAATGGCGAAGCCAAATGCGACCAAGCTCAAAACGATGACCAAAAGGTGCACCAGAGTTGACCCTCTTCCCTCTGCCATCCCTTGCTGCTGCCAAACCCTTCTGAAAAAAATGGGTTTCTTGGTTGAGTTGAGCTTTAGAGTATAGAGTGAAGTACAGAGAGAGGAGAAAAAGTGTGACTTTTTTTGTTTTTTGTTTTTGTTTTTTTTGGGTTCGAGCAGTGAGAAAAGTGTGAACTAAAGTGACTGCTTACGCTGATTCGCGGTCTAATAATGTAAAGCGATGTTTGTTTCAATAAAGCTGTTGGGAAGAATGTTGGACCCACGCGCCAATGCAGAGAGTGTATCATACGAGCGATGATTTTAACGAAGGATCGGTGTGAGAGCGCAGTGAGGTACGCTGGTTGTAGTCACGCGCCTCGTTGTGTTATCATCTACGAGCCAACCATGATTTTCGGCTATTCAAATTCCTATTTGTTTGTTATTTTAAAAAATTAGATTTGGTTTTCCGATGTGCAATGTACTGTTTATTTTAATAGGTTGTGTCATATAATATTTAATTTTTTTATGATAGTTATTCTATAAATTAGTATCATGTTTATTATGTATAATATAAATAAATTTTTTAATAAATTATATATAAATAAATATTATATTTGAATACATATAAAATTTTTAAATATATAAATTATATTTTAAATTTAAGATAAATATTTGTATTGTAAGAAAAATATTTATTTTTAATTATTGATAATTATTTTAAAATAAAAACAACTTTAGATAAGAAGTTAAAATAAAATTCTTAGAAACCCTCTTCTTAAATAAATTCCTAAAGAATACTTTTATGTTAGATAAATGTTCATGTTTAATATATAGGAGTTTATAATATATGTATATATTATTTAAATATATAAATCATATTTAAAATTAGTATACATAAATATTTTTAAACATATAAATTATATTTTAAGTTTATGATAAAAATCAATTTAGATAAAAAGTTAAAAATAGATTTTTACAAACCCTCTCATTAAAGAGAAGTCCCTAAAAAGTCCTTATAAAAGGTAGAGGTTTGTATTTAATATATAAGGGTTGATATATTGTATAACTCATAAAAATTATGCTTAAAACTGATATGTTTACTTGTATAATGCATGGATTATTGATTTTAAATATATTTTATATAATAAAAATATAGTTTATGTTTTAAAGTATATTTTTATATTTAAAATTATTGTTGTTCTTACCAAGTCCTATAAGTGTCCCACATTAGCGGGATGATGTCTTCATTACTCCAATATCCGTGCGATGGGAGACACTTGCAAAGACATTTTAGTTCTCATGTTAGAAGGAAGTTTAGGTTAAGAATGAAATTAGGGTTGAATGTGTAGAGAAAAGAAAGACACTAGAAGGAGGTTAAATAGTGTTAATCAAAAACTCAACATTTTTTTTGAAACAATGAAGTAATATCCAAAGTCTTACGAGTGTAAACGAAGAGTTAAGAGAAAAGACACACAATATTTTTATATTGGTTCGTCTCAACTATTAAGACTACGTCCAGTTCTTGATCAATCTAATCAAGTTCCATTATCATTTACAAAGATACAAGTATTCTTTCACATGCCACTTTTGGCTCAATGTAATCATTCTTTGACTTGTCTTTTCAAGCAACTATCCAAGTATTCTTTGAACGCAAAGCCTCTCTAGACTTCAACAACCAAATATTCTTTTACAATCAAGCATCTTCAAGCTCAAAGGAAAGACACAAAGTTAAAGTTGGGAAAACTTTGTTGTTTCGTCTTAATATCAAGATGTGATACAAACAATTTAAGTACTAGGCTTTCTATAGAAAGAATGAGTATAAGATTTTTTACAAAATTAGTCTTTCTCTCTAAATCTTCAAGCTTCTTTATATAGGTGATTCATGAAGATGATCATTGCAAATCCTTAAGCATCTCTAACATATTCGCTTCATTTGTCTTCATTTTTGTTCCTCTTGTGGAAAGAAGTGATCGTTGGTGCATTAAATGTGTTTCACCAAATTGTCACTTTTTATCTTATCAATAAAACTACTTATCACCTTTGCGGGCTAATGACAATTCTCATGCATATGCAGAATATGCTGCTGAATTAGCTGTTGTCATGCCCCAGAAATCTGCTGCAGCAGCTACTACAACTCAGCCAATTGTAGCTGCTGATCCGACTGCAACTATGGTCAGCCATAATGATGACAATTCACTAGAAGGCATGCCCTCTTTAAAAGACCTCTCAACTGATCCAAACCAACTTTGCTCATATAAGGATCATAGCTCCAGTACCGCGGCTGATGTTGCAGCTGGTGCAACTGTGACTGTTGGTGCAACAACTAAATCAGTAGCTGCGATTGGAAATGTGAAGGCAGCAGCTAAGGTACGTCAAGCTGGTGCAATAGATCAATTTGTGGACTGTAATGTGGAAGCATTAGCCGAGTTAGATGTAGGAAGTAAGGTCGGTTCAGCTAAATCTGGTCATAAAAAAGGAAGGCTATCTGAACCAAGGAATGCAAGGGGTAAGCAAACTTATGCTGCAACAACTTTGGATGGTGTTGATGTACTCGACCAGGGGCAAGCAAACTTATGCTGAATATCAACTAAGGTCTAAAGCAAGGGCAGCCAAATTCGCTAAATTCTCTTATTGTATTTGGAGATTTAGGGAGTGCAAGTTTGCCTGATACGGTTTCGAAATATGCCACTTGATTGGCATTGTTTTGTAACTTTGTTTTCTTTTTCTTTCTCTGGTGGGTTTTGGTTTGGTCCCCCCACCTTGTACTTTTACTTTTTCTTACTAAATTTAGCACTTTTGATGTGAAGCATATGATTGATGGAGGGCGAGGTGCTAACCTAGTTAGGATCCCCCCCTTCATAGTGATGTTATACCATATATTAAATTATTTTGCATTATAGATAAAGTACTTTGTTTGAGAGACTTAATGTTTATGTAACCAATCATATATAACAATTCGTATAGTATGATTTGAAAAACTTTTCTCTTGAAAAACGACTAAGTTTGTCATCATTAAAACTTATACCCCGAGGGATTTAAGATCATCTTTTGATCTAACAGAATGGAACTTGATACTTCTTATATAAGTGGTTTATAATGTTGCCTGATTCTAGGAGATAATTTTGCATGATAATTGTTGATACGCTCCTCTGATTGCATGTGGTATTTAATGAACCATTGACGTTTCGTCCAATATTCTAGGAAATATGATATGAGGATACTTCATGTCAATTGTGTTTTGGATCTAATGTAGCGAGCTAATTGGGTTATTTGACTAGTCTAAGCACAATGTAAGCTTAGTTGGATTTGGCATAAACTCATATCAGTTCATCTAAGCTGGGAGGTACAATTGTTATTTTTATTTTATACTAATAAGAAATTAATTACATATCATTTATAAATTAATGTATACAATAATGAGGGTATATAATTAATGCATATGGTATTTGACAAAATTATTGAATAATGTTATTTTCTATACCAAACATTTGATAATGAAGATTCTCTTATGATAAAATTACATAAAATTGGTTATTTCACATACGTCCTCTATGAATATGTATTAATGTAACGGTTGATATTTTTAAATATATTAGTAAAATGCAAATTATATGTAACATCTCAAGTTTTTAGAATAAATTAATGGAATTTTAAATAATTAATTGGATTATTTTTATGAATGTTATTCAATTAAAGAAAATATTTCAAAATTGTTTATAATTATTTAAATTATAAGGAAGGGATTAGTCATTGTGATTAATTTGTTTTTACTGATGGGTTAAACTCAAGTTAAAAATATTCAATTAATGATTCATTGGTTCAACCTTTGACCCATTGACCCAATATTCTAACCAATTTGATGATTAATCCAGTTTTTAAAACATTAATGTTCACTTTTTTTCTAAAAAAAAATAAAGATAACACAACAAAAGAGGTTTTCATTGTTATTTTTTGTATGCAAAATATAAACTAGATTTCGTTGTATATTAACATACAAAGGAAATTACTTTTATTTTCTTAGCAAATTTGAAAGAGCAAAGAGGAAGAAGAAAAGAAGAAGACACACACTAAGTACATGAAGAAGAAAAAAGATAGTGAGTACTTGGATGAGGAAAAAAGAAAAGGCTGGAGATAGTGTTTTAAAACTCAAACTGGTGATCGACTTGGAAAAGGTATTAAGTTAATGGGTCACTGGTTGTACCAATTGATTATTGGTTTAACTACATGATTAATATATGATTAAATATTTAATTTTAAATAAAAGATATTGTAAAAATAATCTGAGTCATATATTCACGAATTTAGCACATTGGTTTAGTGGAAACCATGGTTTTAAATATGCAATAATGTATGAATTGGAATCTCAACTTAATCAAAATAGCTTTTAATTTCTTTTAAAATCTTAAGAGACTATCTAAAGGCATAGAAAGGTGGATTGGGAAAGCATGCATCAACCACCAATGACAAACCTGGGAAAACATGCATTGGTGGAACCATGAATCCAATTAGGTCACACCAACTTAAATTAGGTCAGTGACAGATTTGATCCAACAAAAGTTTATGTTGGTTCCAAAACAAGAAAGAAAGCAAACAAGAACATATCCTATGCAAGAACAAACCAAGAGAATGTAGAAACAAGAATATCCAACAAGAATGTAAACCCAAGAAAAATGCAATAGTAAAATGAAAGATTGAGAGAAGAGAAAACAAATTTATGTGATTCAGCCAATTTGGCCTACATCCACAAGATAGAGCAGATTCCACTATTTGAAAACAAGATCAAACCTTTACAACAAAGCAACCTTTTGCTCTTCTCAAATGTCCCTTAATCTTTCAAACTGATTTTCTTTTCCTCTATGTATCTTCTTCCTAACTCCTTATGCTCGCATTTAGCACTCTACTGTCACTTTTTTTTCTCTCTTTCTGTCACACTTAGGAAAGATTCAAGACACTAAGACTAAGTCTTATAAAATAGGACAAACTAAAAAACCCATTAGATAAATGGAGAGAGACTAGACCTACAAGACGATACAAATGAAAGTCTTTACAAAGCATACAGATGATACATTAGATTTTGAGTCATCATCAACAATTCTCCACCTTGACTATAAATCTACTGAAAAGAACCCTTTCACAAGAATTTTCCTACATGATTGTCTTCAATCGCAATCTTCTCAATCTGAATTTTTCCAAATTCAACCGCATCTTTGATAAAGTGAAGCCTTATATCAATGTGTTTTGTCTTATGAAAAACGATGATTTTCAAGGTGCATAACACTTTGGCTATCATAATAAACTATCACACATCTTTTTTGTGATATACCTAATTCACCAATCATCCTTTTTAACCATAAAGCCTCCTTCACTCCTTTAGTAGTCATTTGAGATGCATTTGGATCACATGTTTCTTGCCAAGCATGGCTGAACATGTGCACCTCCAAATACACTTTAAATGTCTCCTAAATGAAATTTAGATGCATGGTAGCCCTAGTTTCACGGAATTGCACATGGTGGTCATGGATTTGAATTCAAATTTTCATTTGAAATTTGAATTCTTGGCACCAAATGTGATTTGTGAAGTTGGTGCCACCTAGCTTGATTTCGATTCTATAAATACATGTTCCTTCACTCTTTGTAAACACTTTTGAATATTTTGAGAAATCTGAACTTTGCATTCAACCAATTCTCTCTCAAAAGTCCCTTGGAACCTTGCTTAGCCTTAAGAATTCCTAGAACTTCTAGGTGGACCCGTGAACAATCCTTTTCTCTCCTAGGCTAGAGTGCTTCCTTCCTTGGTTTGGATCCTTCCAAAACCGAATCTATTTTCATTTCTCCTCCAGAATTTCAATCAAGGACGAAGATCTTGTGAGGAGCAAGGCTAGGGAGAATCATCCATTCATCTTTCCTACCTAGTTCCATCATTTTTGGTATTAGAGCATGGTTGAAGCCCTTGAAGGTTAGGTGACTCTTTCACCGATTCAATTCTGGAAAATTTGATTTCAAATTGTCATTTGAGTTTCCTTGATTGGATCTAAGTTTTTGAAAAATATTTTGATGGATCCAAATGGTGTGATTGCATTTTGATTCAATCCGCAATCTCACTAGTGTCTAGGAATCTACTTGTGCCAATTTTTGAATTGTTTGAGTCTTCTTTTATTTTGCTTTAATTGATTCGGTCATTTGAGTCTAATTGCATGTGATTTTGATTTTTTTTGAATCTTTGAAGTTGTCTAGAGTCATGTGTAGTTCTTATTTTGTCAAAAAAATTCAAGATATGCTTAGTTGATCTTATTTGGAATTTGTTTGTTTGAATTTTCAAGTTTGGCCGAGACGTTCTTGTTTGGTGTTTTGGTGCTTGTCATTTTTTTTCATGTTTGAGTTCATGTCTATTACTAGATCATTAATGGATTCTTAGAGTTAGGTTTCCATTTAGTCTTGAATAGTTTTCAAATTCAATTTGCTTCCAAAAATCTCATCAATTTGCTTGAAATTGTTAAGTGAAATTCTTATTTCTAGCGCATTGATTCAATTGGATTCAAATTTTGGAAATATAGTGGCTGGAAAACAGAGGAAAAATAGAGAAATTGAGTTCAAAATACTTGAAAAAAAAAGGAAAAGGAATTACAAAAAATAATCCAAAACAAAACCCATTACTAGTGCACTAGAATTGGAAAATTTCACTTGAAGTTGCTTACATTGATAGATCCGGTTTCTATTATTATTTGCTGCGAGAATTTTGGTGTAAAAGGCAGCTTACCTCTCTGAATTTAAATCTCAATTGGATGAACAAAGTAAAAAAAAAAAAAAATCAAAGAAAGTTGGAAAAGATGAGAAGGATAACAAGAAAGACAAGAAACCAAAATTCATGAAGTATGGATCTAGCAACTTGTGTTAATCTTTGTATCTCCTTTACAAATATTTTTTGGTTTTCTTAATCCACTCTAGAACCATTCTAAGATCTTTCATTTTGAGTGCTAGCTTTCATTTGAGAGTCTTAATTTTTTAGATTTGGTGTCTTTATTAGCTATCTTTGAGTTTTGTCACAATTTATCTACTCATTTTGGTATAAGCTTGCTAATTTGATTTTGTTTTTGTCAAGTTTTCAATTCATAAAACCCAGTGTTGGAAGTGGTATTAAACTCTTGCAAGGAGATCAAACATTTCTCACCAAAGCTAGAAGGAAAGGATTGCTAACACTAAGCAAATGACTTAAAAAGAAATTTGACCAAAAATTATCCTAAACCTTCTAAAAATTCCCTTCACAAGAGTGATCACACCTTCCATCATTGTGAGAAGCCTATTTTCTGTGATTAGTTTGTTCAATTTTTCAGGTCAAGAAAAATAAAAAAGAAGTCCAGGTTAGAGATAGACTTAGAGACCAATTTTGGTTGCTGAAAATCTGTCACAAGAAATCCGTCTCTAATTCCATCACTAATTTGGTCACTAAATCTGTTTTAGGCTAGTTTGTTGTTTCTTGCAACTTCCTTTGTTTTAATTCATTTGTAATAGCTTGGAGGGAGTATTAAGAACCTGGTCAGGTATATCTAAGTCCCTATAGCTGTAGACACCCAATTTCGTCCGAGGGCATACAAACAACAAGATAGGACATTAGAGGGCCCAAAAGCCCAAATCAATTATTTTTAGTGGCCCAGAACGGGACGTTCCAAAATTAGAACGGGCCGTTCCCAATTCCAGAACGGGCCGTTCTTCATTTGGAACGGGCCTTTTTGAGGCTCTTAAAAGGCCTAAAAATTGTAGGTTGGAACGGGCCGTTCCAGACTAGAACGGCCGTTCCAAACCAATCAAAGGGCCTAAAAACTTGGTCTGGAACGGGCCGTTCCTAAACCAGAACGGGCCGTTCCAAGAGGTTTAAAAGGCCTAACAAACCTAGTTTGGAACGGGCCGTTCTGGGAAATAAATTTAGTGTTAATTTGTACCCCGGAACGGGCCGTTCTCATCTCAGAACAAGCCGTTCTAGTTTCCTAAACGGGCCGTTCTGATTTCAGAACGGGCTGTTCTAGGGTGCAAAATTAACACATAATGTTCAGATCCGGAACGGGTCGTTCCGAATCTAGAACGGGCCGTTCCGGCCCACATCTGATGCCTATAAATAGAAATCTCGGGCACAATTCTCAAGACCTCAAAAATTTTGTCCAAGACTCCTTAGAGCTCGAAATTTCTCTCTCTCTCTCTCCTATTGTTATTCTTGAGTTTTGTGAGGTATATTGTAGTGTGAAAGGTTGCCGCAAAGAACCTAAAATCTCCATAGTTGAAGATTTAATAAATCTTGCTACGAGGTATTACTCATCAATCTCTTGTTCTATCTTTCTCTTCTTTTATTATATATATTGCTATAATAAACATAATTATGTAGATATCTTAGGGTTCACCGTGTAATTTAATTTTCATGTAAATAATCATTAATAAATGGGATTAAATATTTAAAATATTAATTCTTATTACGTTATCTTCATCATAGGGTACCGATTTAGGGCGTTGTAGGGGTGTTTTATATCTTCCCTACACGTAACCGACCCCCGAACCCAATTCTGGTTATCAAGGCCATTATTGGACTTTTAAAAAACTTTTCTTTTTCCAATGTTTTGAGTAAAACATTGGTACTCCATGAACCTATTTTCAAAACCATTGATTAAGGATTAGTCTGACATCCAAGCATTCCTTAGTTAATGAGATTTTCAAAAGGATGTCTAAACCATAAGTCACAAGATCAGAAAGTTTTGGGTTGCGACAATAGCTCACTCACGTGTAGATCAAGTGGAAGTGGCTTGAAAATTTCATATGATTTCAAGCTTCCACTTAGGAAACCGACTAGCTTGTTAAATTCTTGTTCCTTGCTATTGTTTATTTTCTTTACTTGTTGTACCTTTGCAATTTCGACTAGTTTGTGTAGCTTATATCTTGTTCACGTTTAGATAGAATTCAAGAAAATTTTGTTTGAAGAAAATCATAAGCATTAAAGTTTTGTGAAAAGATTTTTGGAATTGAAGCTAACATAAAGGGGTTTAGTAACCTACCCTAGAAAATGAGTGTACTTCAAAATTAGGTTAAATGGAGTCAAAGTCTCCAAGTAACCTACCCTAGAAACAATATACAATGGTCTATAAAATGAAATAAAGTGCCTCACAAATACAAAGGCAAAAATAAGCCTATACAAGGAAACTATGTACAAGTTTATATACAACATATGAAAAGGTCTTCAACATCATCTCATTCCTCTTGGTTCTTTTAAAGTATCAGCTCTTGGATTCCTTGGCCTTGGCATATTTCCATCATCCCTTCCCTCTTCAAAAGGATTTGACCTCAAATCTCGAGAGTCTTCATGATGGTCATCCACACCTACAAATATATAATAACATTCATTAGAGGTGACATTGTCAATCCAAACATGTGAAAGGTATATCGTAAGAGGAATCCTTTCATAGAACCTAATAAAGATGTAACATTGTTAAAAAAAAATGTGGCTAATTTAGTAGCCCAGAACGGGCCGTTCCCAATCTGGAACGGGCTGTTCCAAGCTATTAAATTAACCTGTAAAACGTAGTCGGGAACGGGCCGTTCTGGAGGGAGAACGGGCCATTCCAAATTCCAAAACGGCTCGTTCTGGTTGGAGAATGGGTCGTTCTTGTTGGAGTACGGGGCGTTCTAGATGCAGAACGGGCCGTTCTGGATGAGTTCCAGAACGGGCCGTTCTGATTTCAAAACGGGTCGTTCTGCATGAGGTTTTTTGCACTTGATGAAGCAATACAGAACGGGCCATTCCGGTTTCGGTACAGGCCATTCTGGCCTTTCCAGAAAGTCTATAAATAGGGGTTGAGGGCCTTGAGGAGAACGTGAGTTTTTAGAGATAAGTTTTAGAGCGAAGGTCTCTGGGTCTGTGAGCTCTTTTCTCTCCCAAATTTATCTATATGATTCCTTTTCTCCTCTAGACCACTAATTCCTTCTGTCATTTCTTGAAATTTAGATTAGAAAGCTTAATTTGGGTGGATTGAAGTTCTGAGTTGAGCCTCGAAGGAAAATTATACTTTTGTTCAGTTTTTGGCTATCTGAGCCAATCTTCAGGTGAGGGAAGCTAGAATGTAGGTTGTTTAATTTCAGGAGAGTTAGGGAAGTTTTATGCGTGGTGTTATTTTGTTGAAATAGTTGAGTTGTTGAGTGCTTAAGTTGATTTATGCTGTTTATGTGTTAGTTGACATGATAGATGAATTTTAAATAGGTGATATATTGCTGCAGTTGTTTATAAAGTTGTTAAGTTGCATGAATTTGATATTGTAATGACTACAGTTGTTTAATTAAGTTGTTTGTATGTTGTAAGTTGTCTATTGTGGTTAAGATGTTTATTGTTGTAAGTTGCTGTAAAGTTGTATGTTGTCTATTGTTGAAAAGTTGTATGTTGTTTAAGTTGTTAAGTTGATTAAGTTGTGATGATGATCACTAGGACTAGGGGAGATGTTTTCGAAGTTGCTCATCCCATTGTGTGGATTGAGATAGTTGTGGTGCTCTGAGAGCCCAATTTGTTGAAAAACCCTCCTTGGGAAGTTGTCCCTTGGAGTGGATGTTGTATTGTTCTCCTCTAGGACTTAGTTGATCCCGTGTGTGGGCAAGGTCGAGGCACACGTGTACAAAGCGACCACTGTTGAGCTTAGGAGATCTTGAAGCCTAAAGGAGTTTTGATGATCACAACATAAGTGTACAACAACAACTTGGAAGCACATGTACAAAAACAACTTACAACTTGGAAGCACAAAAACAAAGTCAAAGAAAAGTCAAGAAAATGCTATGTAATGGAGAAATGTAACAGAGTTTAGAAATTAAGTTGTTTTGAATGAGTTTTTATATTGTGTGTGCTTAGTATGCTTTGTGCATAAGCAAATCTATATCTAAAGCTGAGTAGAGAGTATATGATGATGAGTGAAAAGGTTGGAAAGTTATTTTGAGACTTGTAGACCCCTAAAATTGTCCGGGTCGGAAATAAAGCTAGAAGGCTCTCAAAGACTGAAGGAAGATCAGCCAGAAGGACTCCTGGAAGGCCCTAGGAGGGTTCTCTGTAGGTCTAGAGGTCTTAGGATAGCAAAAATAAGAAAAGTGGGAGGAATGAAGCTCAATACGGCCTCCCAGAGGTTCACTACGGCCGTATTGAGTATTTTGAACTGCAATACGGCCGCGGCGAACTCAGTACGCCCGTATTGAAGTCTTTGAACTTCAATACGGCCGTACTGAATTCAATACGGCCGTATTGAAGTTTTTGAACTTCAATACGCCCGTATTGACCCCAGGGGCCGTACTGCGCCTCATTCCTATAAATATGACGTCAATTTGACGTCATTTGACACTTTTACACACAGTTTTAACCCTCTTCTTGAGTATTCTGGGTTTTTTTGAGCAGTGCTCTGCCTAGAAATCACTCGGAGAGTTGATCCGACGAAGTTTTTGAGTTCTGAGCATTTTGCTTGAGTCTCGAACTAAGTCGAAGGGAAATCCATCGGATTTCCAAGTCAAAAATTATTTTTTAGGAAGGAGTGAGCGGGCTTGTAGAGCGAGGGAACGCCAAAAAGCTTCCCAGTTTTACTTGATATATAAAAAGCACGCTTCAAGAGGTTTCTTTTCTAAAAATCCCTTCTTTTACTGCTTTCTGTGTGCATATTAAACTGTCATCATGTAGATAGTTAATTTATAATTGCTTAGAATAAATAGGGATAATTTAGTAATTTTGCACTATTATTTTTAGAAATAATCTGTCATAGGGAACCCGAAAGGGGCGTTGTGGGGTGCTAACACCTTCCCCACACGTAACCGACTCCCTTACCCGACTCTGGTTGTAATGGCCGAAGTCGATTTTTGAATCGATTGCCTTAAACTTCTTTTTCCAATGTTTTGAGTAAAACATTGGTGGCGACTCCATGAACCCTTCCTTTTTATGAAAACCGCTAATCCATGGAGGGTCCCGCTTGGGATTAACATGGATTGGTGAGCCTTTTAATAAAATTGCTCGTTTGACGAGGTCTCAGTTTGAGAATAAGTCATTCTAGCAATCCATATTTTTAAACAAATAAAAGAGTCCAACCATCCTTCGCGAGTGCCGAAAGCCCGTTTCGGGCCGGTGGCGACAGATGGCGACTCCACTGGGGAAGCCTCGAGAGTCAGTCCCATTTAGTGACAGATTATTTTTAACAAATAATAGTTAAAATTACTTTATTACCCCTCACTTGTATGATAACATGTTTATCTATTTGGCTTTAATAACTGTTGTATTTTTAAATTTACGCAATTGTTTGAAATAAAAACTGCACACAAACCTTTGCACACAACAGTTCCCTCTATACCCGGGGGCATGAGTGATTAACCATAGGGAGTGGATGTTAGTATGGCCGGTTGTCGAATGGGTCTATAGGTGCCCGTAGACCGTTGTCGGAAAACATCACTCAAGGTGATAACCATGAACTTGAGTCCGACGGTGCGTTGGAGCTTTCCATCGACCTACGATGAGAGGAATTGGGTCCCTATAATGGGGGCACCTTGGGGGCCTCAGACCGGTGAGAACAGTTAGAACGACCTTGAATATGCACCTTTCTGCAGGAAACCCCTACCTCGTGATTCGCTCGTGACTGTTCGTGGATGAGTGAATTGTTTGTGCATTGTTTATGTGAAATTGTTTGAGCATACATTGCATTTCTTTAAACATACAACATTCCTATTCTTTTAAAATAAAAATAAATAGGAATAAGGATCTTCCATTGCATGGTGTTAACATCTACCTTCATTGCATTCATATAGGTAGTTTCCCTTTTCACCCAAAAAATACAAAAAAGATACAAATTAAATATCCAAAAGAAAAATGATATTTACCCAAAACCAAGCAATATCATGCATCATCTTAGGGACATCCCGAAAACATGATAATGCTTAGTTCAATAAACACAATGCATGCATATTCAACATCATCATCTCATATCATGCATATAGATCATGGAGGGATCTAGGAGTCATTCATTTCATACATCCCTCCTAGTAATTCATTAATAAACATTAATAAAAAGAAAGAAATAATCGATGCGTATGTTCAAAATGGATCGCACGCCATTTGTTATTAAGTGTAAGCCAACAACCGCGCCAAGCGAGCGCACGTCAACTCCGTTGTTGGTAATCAAGACAGACGAAGGGAAAGGTCCAACGCCATTAAGGATCATCGCTCCAAGGCCTTTTCCCTACGAATCAAATAAGGCTGTGCCATGGATATACGACATCCATTCTTCTGTCGACAGCGATATTTCCAACATCGCTGGACTTGGGGGCATGACTAGGAGTGGCAGGATCTACACTCCCGAAGATCTTCATGATAAAGCCCCCAAGAATAAAGAAAAAGAAGAAAAGAAAACCGAGGAAAAAGAATCCGAGGAGGAGACAGACGAGCTGTTAAAATATATCTGACAGAGCGAGTACTCCATCGTGGATCAACTTCATAAGACGCCAGCAAAGATTACGCTGTTGTCTTTGATCCTAAGCTCCGAACCGCATCGGCAAGCTCTGTTAAAAGTCTTGAACGAGGCATATGTGTCGCACACTATCTCCCAAGACAAGTTTGAGGGGATTGTTAGTCACATCACGGCTAGTGATCACCTCACCTTCACCGATGAAGAGATCCCCGCTGAGGGACCAAATCACAACAAGCCCTTGCACACCTCTGTAAAGTGCAAGGAGTATCACATCGTTAAAGTCTTGGTAGATAATGGATCTTCCTTGAATGTGATGCCAAAAAGAACGCTCAAGCAATTGGCAATCAAGGGAGTCCAAATGCGCCCGAGCAACATGATCGTTCGAGCTTTCGACGGTTCTAAAAGAGAAGTAGTGGGAGAAATCAATCTTCCAATCCAAATTGGACCCACTATCTTCAACGTCGAATTTCAAGTGATGGACATTACTCCGGCATACAGCTGTCTCCTTGGCCGACCTTGGATTCATGATGCGAAAGCTGTACCCTCTACGCTCCACCAGAAAGTCAAGTTCATAGTGGGTGACAAACTGGTGACCGTACAAGCTGAAGATGACATACTCATCAGTAAGCCATCCACCATACCTTATGTGGATGCAGCAGAGGAAGCTTTGGAAACCGCCTTCCAAGCATTGGAAATTGCCAATGTTGAGACGTTTCCCCGAGAAATGAAGAAAGTAGCCCATATGCTCACTAAGAACGGATACTTGCCAGGACAAGGATTAGGCAAGGACTCCCAAGGAATCCCGGAGCTACCCATTATCAAGGACAATCCGGGGAAACAAGGGTTAGGATACAACCCTGTTAATGATCAAAGGACGAAGAGGAATCAAGATCCTTCTCGACGTTCTTTAAGCCAGATCTTTAAGAAGGCTGGTTCACAAACGTCAAGGCCAGCTGTCGTCATCAAGTGTTCTTTTCCTTCTAATAGGGATGTATAAACCTGATGACTATTAGAGATCACTCCTCGGGGACAGCCCGACCCCCGAGCCTCGATAGGGCACATGTTTCCACTATGATTATAATAAAATCATTCATTATTATTTCTTATTGCTTCTTTTCTCGCTTGCAATAAAATTCTAGACCGCGTTATTTAACCCTGTTTGAATAAACATGAATGAGGTTAAAATCGTCTTAAAAAAATAAACCCACATCATTTTGCGTGGAAGTGTGCACGACAACTTGGAGCACCTTTTCTTGGCTTCAATAAGTGCCATCATGGATAAAAAGAAATCCTAAAAAATATAAAAAAAACTCGGCAGGAAACCCAAAAAGGGGGCTGCGCAAAATAAGAGCAAAAGACCCGCTAGGAATCCCACAAAAGGGTGACCTAGGCAAAAATTAGGGTTACAAAATAATAAACAAAAAGAAAAAGCCCGCTAAGACACCACAAATGGGTGTTTTAGGCAAAAGTAAGGGCCATCAAAAAGAAAAAGAATAATAATAAATCCATGATGGTACCATCAATCGAATTCAACAAGGGGGGCTCAAGAAAAGCTATCCAAGTTGTCAAAGCACAATCATTAATAACAAAGATGTGCTTAACTTCATAAGTGTTTAATCAAACTAACCTAAACACTTGAGCCTACCATTGGCCAGCCATTCTTTCAAAATCCATTTTTCGAAAATAAAATAATCCCCTCTAAAACACAAACTTTTGAAAACATATATCCTTTCCTTCTCTTCTCCCTTGTCCCAAAGATTTTTGAATAATCTAAGTGGAAACATGGAGATATAGTGGTCAATAGGAGGGTTGATACATCTTCTAAAGGAAGGGAGAATCATTTGGTTGATAACACCAAAAATCAAATACGCATCGTTCCTCGGTTACAGAAATCGGCAAAGCACAGTCTGTCTGGAGGAATGGCAAGATCCAAACAAAGAACGCATCGATTAATTCTTTTGAAAAACTGAATCAAATAGAATTAGGTGCATCTCATTTGCATACATGCATACAGATGATAGGTGTACTAGAAGATCACTTATTCTCTGTTTATATTTAAAAAAAAAAAAAAAAAAAAAAAAATCAAAAATCAAAAATCAAAAATCAAAAATCAGAAAAATCCAATACGCCCGTATTGGTATTAATACGGTCGTATTGGAGTTAACGTTAAGTACAACGTTTCAACTCCAATACGGGCGTATTAAAATCCAGTACGCCCGTACTGAACCCCAATACGGTCGTATTGAATCCAATACGGTCCATATTGATTGTAAACTTTGTACATCAATGGAAAGGCCAATACGGCCGTATTGAATCCAATACGGGCCGTATTGGCGGAATTTTGCCTATAAATAAGACCTCCCCTCCCTCATTTTGCATACCTTTCTTCATTCTCCACATTCCTTGCTTGTGAGTGCATTCCTACAAAGATTATCAGAAATGGCAGAATCTTCTCGCAAAAGGCAGAGAGCCCCGGCCAGACGTGTAATGACAGATCGACACCGGGACCGGCTACAGCTTATAGAGACGTTCACCATCGAGCCGTCAAGGGTGCTCGACTTTGAGCTTCTCCGAGCAGTGGGCTTGGAGAATGATGTCAGGAGCTACTTCGACGCCATAGGATGGGGATTTCTCCTTAATCCACCATCCCAGCTATATTTGACGGCCACGAAGGAGTTCTTGGCTACAGTCGGCGTCACGGAGTCGACTAACAGCTATGGGGAGGATGTTTGCGCGGTGGATTTCTGGATGAATGAAGGATACCGCTCGCTGACGTTGGACGAGTTCAACGTCCAGGCAGGGTTTTTCAGCCGCACTGATCAGCTGGCATTCCGAGATGCCATATGCGAGTGGCCTGATCAGTGGACTCCGGTTGAGATGTGGAGTTTGCTCACTGGCCGACGGGATTATCATTCAGGGGTGAAGGGCTCCCGGCTCCCGACTGCTCTTAGGATCTGTCACAAGATCCTCACCAGTACTATTCATGGCAGGTCCAAGAGTCCGGAGTCGATTACACGGCCGGATCTGCTGGCCTTATATTGCATGGCCACCGGCCGGAAAGCCAATCCTGGATATTTCTTCCTCGAGCACGTGAAGAAGCTTGGGGTACGAGAGGGAGGAGAGTCCAGACAGGGGTACATCTTGGTTGCCCCACTCCTCTCACAACTGGCGGAGACATGGGGATGTCCCGATGGTGCAGAGCCAGGGGCATTGGTGCCGAAGCTGATTGGTGCCTCCACCCTGATTAACATGAAGATCATCGCTAGATCGCCAGGAGGGGGGTTTGTGCGAGTAGATGGCCTCGAGACCTTCGACGACCTCCTCAACAACCTCGACTTTGAGGGAGGCGACGCCCCGCAGCCAGAGGCTAGCACATCACGGTCGGACAGGGGATACTTTGACGCCCGCTTCGACACACTGCAGCAAAGCATTGACACGCGATTCGATGCTTTTCAGCAGAGCATCGACACGCGATTCGATGCTTTTCAGCATAGTGTCGGTACATGGCAGCAGAGTACCGATACTCGACTAGACAGCTTGGTGCAGGGGTTCGACAACCTCTCAGTCTGGCTCCATAGCCACTACCCCACTCCTCCTCAGGATCCGCCGGCCGATGAGTGAAGACCGGATTGCTTCCTTTAATTTTTATGTATTTAGTTTGTTTGGGCTGTGTCCCATCTTTTGATTTCTTTTGATTTCTCTCGTACAAACTTATTTTCTATTTAATGAAAATTTCCACTGTTTGATTTTAAATTCTCTAGCAATTTAAATTCTGTACAGCAAAAGCCAAAAACATAAAAAAGGAAAAATACAGAAAAAGCCAAATCAGAAGAAAAGGCAAAATACAGAAAAAGCCGTAAATGAAAAAAGGCAAGGATATAGAAAATCCAACAAACAGATTGCACAGAATAACTGAGCCTGGAGAGGCTTGCCAAAATAATACTCCCGCAGAATAACCGAGCCTGGAGAGGCTTGCCGAAACAATACTCATCAGTTTGTACAGAATAACTGAGCCTGGAGAGGCTTGCCGAAACAATACTCCTCAGTAAACAAAATAATTGAGCCTGGAGAGGCTCGCAGAAATAATACTCCCCAGAGGGAACCTCAACTCATGCTCTTGGATTCAAAATCCCCAGCAAGAGCTATCAAGCAAGATTGTCAAAATCTCCAATGGAAGTATGATCATCCAAGCAGTATATTCAAGTCAAAGGACTTTAAAACTTCTTCAGTGGAAGATAACTCTCCGACTCAAGCGTTGAGTGAGACTAAGCCTGCAGAGGCTTCCTAAATAATACTCTGGGATACACAAGGTCCCCAAATCCCCAATCGCCTACTCAAGAGGCATCCCTACAAAAGGAGAAAAATAAAAAAAAAAATCTCAATAAATATTCCCCAAGCGGAATGCGGCATCCAGCCAAGCACCGAACATCAAGATTATCTGCCTAACAGAAGAGGCCAGTCAAGAAATGAATGACAGAATTCCCTAGTGGATAACAGCCTACATAGAGGCTACAAAATCAGAAAATTGAAAAGAGTCACCCGAATAAGGACAACCGGGATACTCCACCAACGTCAAAGGACGTCAGCCAAACATAAGGCATCGCTCAACTCAAAGAGAGAGCATCTGTGTCCACACCCCAAGGATTCAGAAATTCCCCATGGGTACCAACAATGCAATGCAAGTTGGGGCACAGGAACCTATGAATGACTGCACATCCCCTAGACGGATCCCTGCGTTATCCAGCCCTCAGCGGCACAAAATCAGAAAAAACTGTCGAAGCAGCATAGTGGACTGTGGAGACAAAAATCATCTCAAATCCCTGGAGAGGGTAAACTCACATTGCCGAAGTGATCAGAAGACACGGACGCAGTCCCTGGAGAGGGCAAACTCAGCTGCCGATGTTAAGACGCAGTCCCTGGAGAGGGTAAACTCACCTGCCGATGTTAAGACGCAGACCCTGGAGAGGGCAAACTCAACTGCCAAATGTTAAGCGGCAGAGCCTGGAGAGGCGGTACTCAATCATCAGGGTGATGTTAACACACTGGTGTCTAGCTTCCGGCTCGGGCGTCGAGTGAGGCTAGGTCTGGAGAGACGGTACTCAACCATCAGCGTCATCAGAGGTGCGTTGGTGTTCAACTTCCGGCTCGGGCGGCGAGTGAGGTTGGGCCTGGAGAGGCAATACTTAATCATCAGTGTGATGTTAACACATTGGTGTCTAGCTTCCGGCTCGGGCGTCGAGTGAGGCTAGGTCTGGAGAGACGGTACTCAATCACCAGCGTCGCCAGAGGCACGTCGGTGTTCAACTTCCGGCTCGGGCGTCGAGTGAAGTTGACCCTGGAGAGGGTAAACTCAGCTACCGAGGATGTCAGAAGCGCCGAGGTATGCACTCACCTGGAGAGGCTACTCAACAATTTTCCACCGGAAGACATTACAAGTCAGAAGGTCGGCACATCACCCGGACAATTGGATCAACTCCTTTACTTGTCAGCCGGTACACCAAAAGGCCGTCCGACTAAGTAAAGGGGGGGCAGCTGTAGACCCCTAAAATTGTCCGGGTCGGAAATAAAGCTAGAAGGCTCTCAAAGACTGAAGGAAGATCAGCCAGAAGGACTCCTGGAAGGCCCTAGGAGGGTTCTCTGTAGGTCTAGAGGTCTTAGGATAGCAAAAATAAGAAAAGTGGGAGGAATGAAGCTCAATACGGCCTCCCAGAGGTTCACTACGGCCGTATTGAGTATTTTGAACTGCAATACGGCCGCGGCGAACTCAGTACGCCCGTATTGAAGTCTTTGAACTTCAATACGGCCGTACTGAATTCAATACGGCCGTATTGAAGTTCAAAAACTTCAATACGCCCGTATTGACCCCAGGGGCCGTACTGCGCCTCATTCCTATAAATATGACGTCAATTTGACGTCATTTGACACTTTTACACACAGTTTTAACCCTCTTCTTGAGTATTCTGGGTTTTTTTGAGCAGTGCTCTGCCTAGAAATCACTCGGAGAGTTGATCCGACGAAGTTTTTGAGTTCTGAGCATTTTGCTTGAGTCTCGAACTAAGTCGAAGGGAAATCCATCGGATTTCCAAGTCAAAAATTATTTTTTAGGAAGGAGTGAGCGGGCTTGTAGAGCGAGGGAACGCCAAAAAGCTTCCCAGTTTTACTTGATATATAAAAAGCACGCTTCAAGAGGTTTCTTTTCTAAAAATCCCTTCTTTTACTGCTTTCTGTGTGCATATTAAACTGTCATCATGTAGATAGTTAATTTATAATTGCTTAGAATAAATAGGGGTAATTTAGTAATTTTGCACTATTATTTTTAGAAATAATCTGTCATAGGGAACCCGAAAGGGGCGTTGTGGGGTGCTAACACCTTCCCCACACGTAACCGACTCCCTTACCCGACTCTGGTTGTAATGGCCGAAGTCGATTTTTGAATCGATTGCCTTAAACTTCTTTTTCCAATGTTTTGAGTAAAACATTGGTGGCGACTCCATGAACCCTTCCTTTTTATGAAAACCGCTAATCCATGGAGGGTCCCGCTTGGGATTAACATAGATTGGTGAGCCTTTTAATAAAATTGCTCGTTTGACGAGGTCTCAGTTTGAGAATAAGTCATTCTAGCAATCCATATTTTTAAACAAATAAAAGAGTCCAACCATCCTTCGCGAGTGCCGAAAGCCCGTTTCGGGCCGGTGGCGACAAGACTTAAAAACGAAGTTTTAAAAACTAACTCAAAATAATCGATTATCGTTAAATATAATCGATTATTCCAGCAACAGGCAAAATGAAATGCCTTGCTGCAATAATCGATTATTTGCCAAAATAATGATTATCCCAGAAACAACTCTCTGGAATAATCGATTATCCAGCAAAATAATCGATTATATTGTTCTTGGTTGATTTCCAGAAAATCTGAAGAACAAAATAATCGATTATTCTTTAAAATAATCGATTATCTGCGTCTGAAACTTTTATAAATAGTTTGAACTTTGAGAAACTTCAGACATTGAGTTAGAACTGATAATCAATTTGTGAAAAACGTTTTTGTGGAGTCTCTGTGACATCTTGGAGAGTTTTCTTTGTGAAATCCAAGAGTAAAAACGTTTGTGAAAAACTTTGTGAGATCATCATCATCATATCTTGAAAGGGGAAGATTAAGATTTGCTTCAAGAATTCCAGGTGAATTCGTTCGTTTATTCTTTGTGAATCTTTGTAAAAATCTTGAGAAGGGTTTCTCAAGTGGTAAGGTTTCTTGTAGTGGGTTCTACAAGGGGTGCTTTCTTGGGGTCAAGAAAGTGGTTATCTTTTGTGTTGAAGTATATGCATGTGTGTGTGCTTGTAAACCTTCTTGCTTAAGATAGTGGAACAAATCTTAATCAGGTGTTGATTAAGGACTAGATGTAGGTCACATGTGGAGTGGCTGAACCAGTATAAAAGACTTGTGCAATCTTCTTCTACCTTATCTTTTACATTGAGTAATTGCTTGATTGAACATTAAAGAAGATAATTCTTGATTAACATGTGTATGTGAAAATTGTTGTTTTACATCTGAATTAGAACATTATATTTGAACCTCACAATTTTGTAATCAAGAAAGCATATTGCATTCATACTTTCATAACAAGTCTTTAAGAGAGCTTCATTTGAAAAATTCAGTCTTAGAAAAGTTTAAGTGAAATAAAGATCCTAAATACTCTGATAATTTTTAAAGGGTCATAGAATCCAATTCACCCCCCCTCTTGGATTGTGCCATTCTTTTCTAACAACCACAGTATAGGGGCCAGGCCGAGCTATACTGATTACAAGCGGCCAGAAGTTGAGATACATAGTACTAAGGTGATAAGTTGAAAGTTATTTTAAAGTTGAAAGTTGTTTTAAAGTTGAATCCCTTAGTACTGTATGGGCGACATGGAAATAGTCGATCCATGTCATGGTTGAATGACCAATTTGAGTAAGGTATCTAGTTAGAGATGCAGTCTTTGAGTAGATACTGGAGGGTGCGTGGTACTTGGAGGACAGTGGGTGGGCTAACTCCACATGTGGATTGGTGAAGCTAGACAAGGCCGTGGTAGGCTCATACCCAAACCCTTTTGTCCTGACAGTAGTACTGGACCTCCGAGTCTAAGTGGCACACCTGAGAAATCAACTATTGTTGTCTATACCTGGTTCTCTTCGGAGTTCCTAAATTTATTCTATACCTGACCTGGTTGAGATAGGTCAAACGCTAGATTCGGTAGGGTTTATGCCACCTAGACTGCTCATCCTCAGTTGTTGGAGATCTGTCGCCACCGGCCCAAACGGGCCTCGGCGGTCGCGAAGACGGTCGAGCTCGCTTTTATTTTAGTTTGAAAATGTATTGGATTATTAGAACGACTTGTTCTCAAACTGAGACCTTGTCGATCTTATCCAATTTATTTATTAAATGTCTCACCAATCCATGTTAATCCCAAGCGGGACCCTCCATGGATTAGTGGTTTTCGTAGTAAAAGGGTTCGTGGAGTCGCCACCAATGTTTTGCTCAAAACATTGGAAAAAGGGATAAGGCAATTGATTTTATAAATCAACTTTGGCCATTACAACCAGAGTTGGGTAAGGGAGTCGGTTACGCGTGGGGAAGGTGTTAGCACCCCACAGCGCCCCTTTCGGGTTCCCTATGACAGATTATTTTCTAAAATAACAGCGTAAAATTACTAAATTACCCCTATTTATTCTAAGCAATTATAAATTAACTATCTACATGATGACAGTTTAAATATGCACACACAGAAAGCGGTAAAAGAAGGGACTTTAAAGAGATAAACCTTTGAAGCGTGCTTTCTTATATATCTTGACAGAAATTGGGAAGCGTTTTGGCGTTCCCTCCCTCTACAAGACCGCTCGCTCCCTCCTATAAAATTTTAACTATGGAAATCCGGAGGATTTCCCTTCGACTAGGTTCGAGACTCAAGCAAATGGCTCGTGACTCAAGAACTTCGTCGGATCAACTCTCCGAGTGATTTCTAGGCAGAGCACTGCTCAAAAAAACCCAGAATACTCAAGAAGAGGGTTAAAACTGTGTGTAAAAGTGTGGAATGACGTCCAATTGACGTCATATTTATAGGGAATAGGCGCAATACGGTCTACAGAATCAATACGGCCGTATTGAAATTTTTGAACTTCAATACGGTCGTATTGAAGTTCAATACGGCCGTATTGAAATTCAGAAATTTCAATGCGCCCGTATTGAGTTCACTGCGGCTGTATTGAAGCTTCAATACGGCCGTATTGATTTCAGTACGGCCGTATTGAAGTTTCAGAAACTTCAATACGCCGTATTGAGTTCGCTGCGGCCGTGTTGAAGCTTCAATACGGCCGTATTAAGTGTAGTACGGCCGTATTGGGCTTCATTCCCTCCACTTCCTTATTTTAAGCTACTCTAAGACCTCTAAATCTACAGATAGCCATCCTATGGTCTTCTAGGAGTCCTTCTGGCTGACTTTTCCTTCGATCTTTGAGGGTCTTCGAGTTTTATTTCCGACCCGGACAATTTTAGGGGTCTACAGCTGCCCCCCCTTTACTTAGTCGGACGGCCTTTTGGTGTACCGGCTGACAAGTAAAGGAGTTGACCCAATTGTCCGGGTGATGCGCCGACCTTCTGACTTGTAGCGTCTTCCGGTGGAAAATTGTCGAGTAGCCTCTCCAGGTTTTGCTTTGCTTGCTGCCCAAGCTGGAAGCTGTGAGTACCGCTTCTCCAGGCTTAGCTTCACTCTTTGTTCGAGCCGGAAGCTAAGTACCCTTGTGACAACGGTAGCAGTGTGAGTTTCGCCTCTCCAGGCTTAGTCTCGCTCTTTGTTCGAGCCGGAAACTAAGCACCTTTGTGACGACGGTGAGCAGTGTGAGTTTCGCCTCTCCAGGCTTTGTCTCGCTTGCTGCCCAAGCTGGAAGCTGTGAGTACTGCCTCTCCAAGCTTAGCTTCACTCTTTGTTCGAGCCGGAAGCTAAGTACCCTTGTGACAACGGTAGCAGTGTGAGTTTCGCCTCTCCAGGCTTAGTCTCGCTCTTTGTTCGAGCCGGAAACTAAGCACCTTTGTGACGACGGTGAGCAGTGTGAGTTTCGCCTCTCCAGGCTTTGCTTTGCTTGCTGCCCAAGCTGGAAGCTGTGAGTACCGCCTCTCCAGGCTTAGCTTCGCTCTTTGCTCGAGCCGGAAGCTAAGTACCTTTGTGACGACGGTGAGCAGTGAGTACCTCCTTTCCAGGGATAGCTTCGCTCATTGCTCGAGCCGGAAGCTGCATACCTCCGTGTTTGTGACGACGGGGTAGCGTGAGTATCTCCTTTCCAGGGATTTGTGATGATTTTGTCTCCACAGTCCACGATGCTGCTTCGACGGTTGTTTTTTTGATTTTTGTGCCACTGAGGGCTGGATAACGCAGGGATCCGTCTAGGGGATGTGCAGTCATTCACAGGTTCCTGTGCCCCAACTTGCATTGCATTGTTGGTACCCTTGGGGAATTTCTGACTCCTTGGGGTATAGACACAGATGCTCTTTCTCTCTGAGTTGAGCGATGCCTTATGTTTGGCTGACGTCCTTTGACGTTGGTGGAGTATCCCGGTTTATCCTTATTCGGGTGTCTCTTTTGGTTTTCTGATTTTGCTGCCTCTGTGTAGGCTGTTATCCACTGGGGGATTTTGTCGTTGATTTTGATTTTGGTGCCACTGAGGGCTGGATAATGCAGGGATCCGTCTACGGGATGTGCAGTCATTCACAGGTTCCTGTGCCCCAACTTGCGTTGCATTGTTGGTACCCATGGGGAATTTCTGACTCCTTGGGGTGTAGACACAGATGCTCTTTCTCTCTGAGTTGAGCGATGCCTTATGTTTGGCTGACGTCCTTTGACGTTGGTGGAGTATCCCGGTTTATCCTTATTCGGGTATCTCTTTTTGATTTTCTGATTTTTTGCTGCCTCTGTGTAGGCTGTTATCCGCTGGGGATTCTGGATGTTGATTTTGTCTCCACAGTCCACGATGCTGCTTCGACGATTGTTTTTGATTTTTGTGCCACTGAGGGCTGGATAACGCAGGGATCCGTCTAGGGGATGTGCAGTTACTCATAGGTTCTTGTGTCCCAACTTTCCATTGAGTAGTTGGCGCCCATTGAGGAATTTTTGTTTCCTTGGGGTGTAGACACGAAGATGCTCTTTCTGAGATGAGCAGTGCCTTATGATTGGCTGACGTCCTTTGGACGTTGGTGGAGTATCCCGGTTATCCTTATTCGGGTAACTCTTTTTAATTTTTGGATTTTGTTGCCTCTGTGTAGGCTGTTTTCCGCCAGGGGATTTTGTCATTGGTTGTGATTGGCCTCTTCTGTTAGGCAGATCATCTTGATGTTCAATGATAGGCTGAGAGCCGGATTCCGCTTGGGGAATGATTATTGATCTTTTTCGATTTTTTTTCTCTTTTTTGAAAGAGTGCCTCTGAATAGGCGAATTATCTTGATGTTTGATGATTGGCTGAATGCCAAATTCCGCTTGGGGAATTGTTATTGATTTTTTTTTTTTTTTTTTTTTTTGGGTTTTCCTTTTTGAAGGAGTGCCTCTTGTGTAGGCGACTGGGGATTTGAAGTTCAGTGTTCGGCTGAGTGCCGGATTCCTCTTGGGGAATGGTTATTGATCTTTTTTATTTTTCCTCTTTTTGAAGGAGTGCCTCTTGAGTAGGCGATTGGGGAATGAGGGATCTTATGTATCCCAGAGTATTATTTAGGAAGCCTCTGCAGGCTTAGCCTCACTCAGCGCTTGAGTCAGAGAGCTATCTTCCACTGAGGAAGTTTTAAGTCCTTTGACTAGATATACTGCTTGGATGATCGCGCTTCCATTGGGGATTTTGACGATCTTGCTTTGATAGCTCTCGCTGGGGATTTGTTCCATGAGCTTAAGTTGAGGTTTCTCTGGGGAGTATTATTTCTGCGAGCCTCTGCAGGCTCATTTATTCTGTACAGTTGGGGAGTATTATTTCAGCAAGCCTCTCCAGGCTCAGTTATTCTGTGAGAGTATTATTCCGGCGAGCCTCTCCAGGCTCAATTATTCTGAGAGTATTATTTCGGCGAGCCTCTCCAGGCTCAATTATTCTGTATGACGCTGTTGATTTTCTGAATCTTTGCATTTTGTTTGCTGCTGTCATACACAAGCAATTTTTCTATTTTTTCTATTTTATGCAATTGCCTCATGACGAGGTCTTTGAAAATTTCTTTATGGCCAATACGGCCGTATCCATTTCAGTATGCCCGTATTGAATTGAAAATTTGTTCATAACCCTAATTTTGGTACGGGCGTACTGAACATGATACGGGCGTATTGTTTTTCTGAAGTTTATATATTTTTTGTTTTTTCAATAAACAGAGAATAAGTGATCTTCCAGTACACCTATCATCTGTATGCATGTATGCAGTATATGATGCACCTAATTCTATTTGATTCATTTTTCAAAAGAATTAACCGATGCGTTTTTCTGTTTGGATTTTTGCCATTCCTCTAGACGGGCTGTGCGCTGCCGATTTCTGTTACCGAGGAATGATGCGTATTTGATTTTGGTGTCATCAACCAAATGATCCTTCCCTTCCTTTAAAAGATATGTCAACCCTCCTATTGACCACTATATCTCCATGTTTCCACTAGATTATTCAAAAATCGTTGGGACAAGAGAGAAAAGATGGAAAGGATATATTTTCAAAAGTTTGTGTTTTAGAGGGGATTATTTTATTTTTGAAAAATGGTTTTTGTAAGAATGGCTTGGCCATTGGTAGGCTTATTGTGTTTAGGTTTGTTCGATTAAACACTTATGAAGTTAAGCACATCTTTGTTATTAATGATTGTGCTTTGACAACTTGGATAGCTTTTCTTGAGCCCCTTGTTGAATTCATTTGATGGTACCATCATGGATTTATTTTGTTTTTCTGATTGTCCTTATTTTTGCCTAAAACACCCTTTTGTGGCGTTTTAGCGGACCTTTGTTTTTGTTCATTTTTGTAACCCTAACTTTTGCCTAGGTCACCCTTTCGTGGGATTCCTAGCGGGTCTTTGTCTTCATTTTGTAACCCTAAATTTTGCCTAGGTCACCCTTTTGTGGGATCCCTAGCGGGTCTTTTGCTCTTATTTTTGCGCAGTCCCCTTTTTGGGTTTCCTGCCGAGCTTTTTGTTTTTTAGGATTTTTGTCCTGAATGGATTTCTTTTTATCCATGATGGCACTTATTGATGCCAAGAAAAGGTGCTCCAAGCTGTCATGCACATTTCCACATAAAAATGATGCGGGTTTATTGTTATCAAGATGATTTTAACCTCATTTATGCTTATTCAAACAGGGTTAAAATAATGTGGTCTAGAATTTTATTGCAAGCAAGAAAAGAAGCAATAAAGAATTAATGAAGAATGATTTTATTATAATCGCAGCGGAAACATGTGCCCTATCGAGGCTCGGGGGTCGGGCTGTCCCCGAGGAGTGATCTCTAATAGTCACTGAATTTACACATCCCTATTAGAAGGAAAAGGACACTTGATGACGACAGCTGGCCTTGACGTTTGTGAACCAGCCTTCCTAAAGATCTGGCTTAAAGAACGTCGAGAAGGATCTTGATTCCTCTTCGTTCTTTGATCATTAACAGGGTTGTATCCTAACCCTTGTTTCCCCGGATTGTCCTTGATAATGGGTAGCTCCAGGATTCCTTGGGAGTCCTTGCCTAATCCTTGTCCTGGCAAGTATCCGTTCTTAGTGAGCATATGGGCTACCTTCTTCATTTCTCGGGGAAACGTCTCAACATTGGCAATTTCCAATGCTTGGAAGGCGGTTTCCAAAGCTTCCTCTGCTGCATCCACATAAGGTATGTTGGATGGCTTACTGATGAGTATGTCATCTTCAGCTTGCACGGTCACCAGTTTGTCGCCCACGATGAACTTGATTTTCTGGTGGAGCGTAGAGGGTACGGCTTTCGCATCATGAATCCAAGGTCGGCCGAGGAGACAGCTGTATGCAGGAGTAATGTCCATTATTTGAAATTCGACGTTAAAGATAGTGGGTCCGATTTGGATTGGAAGACTGACTTCTCCCACCACTTCTCTTTTAGAGCCGTCGAAAGCTCGAACGATCATGTTGCTTGGGCGCATTTGGACTTCCTTGATTGCCATCTGATCGAACGTTCTTTTTGGCATCACGTTCAAGGAAGATCCATTATCCACCAAGACCTTCGCGATGTGATACTCCTTGCACTTTACAGAGATGTGCAAGGGCTTGTTATGGTGCGGTCCCTCGGTGGGGATCTCTTCATCTGTGAAGGTGAGGTGATCATTAGCCGTGATGTGACTAACAATCCCCTCAAATTTGTCTTGGGATATGGTGTGTGATACATACGCCTCGTTCAAGACTTTCAACAGAGCTTGCCGATGCGGTTCGGAGCTTAGGATCAACGACAACAAAGTGATCTTTGCTGGTGTCTTGTGAAGTTGATCCACAATGGAGTACTCGCTTTGTTTGATGAATTTTAACAGCTCATCAGTCTCCTCCTCGGATTCTCTATCTTCCTCGGTTTTCTCCTTTTCTTTTCCTTTATTCTTGGGAGCTTTATCGTGCAGATCTTCGGGAGAGTAGATCCTGCCACTCCTAGTCATGCCCCCAAGTCCAGCGATGTTGGAGATATCGCTGTCGGCAGAAGAATGGACGTCGTATATCCATGGCACAGCCTTATTTGTTTTGTAGGGGAAAGGCCTTGGAGCGATGATCCTTAACGGTGTCGGACCTTCCCTTTCGTCTGTCTTGATTACCAACAACGGAGTCGCCGTGTGCTTGCTTGGTGCAGTTGTTGGTTTGCATTTAATGACCAATGGCGTGCGATCCATTCTGAACATACGCATCGATTATTTCTTTCTTTTTATTAATATTTATTATTAAATTACCGGGAGAGATAAATGCAAATGAATGACTATGAAATGCAAAGGCAATTGAGAGATTTCATAAATCACAAAACTTGATTTCATTGATCATAGAAAGTGTACAACTTATCATACAATGCTTTGAAGCAATTTTTTACAATATGAGAAAAGCCGATAAAAACCCACAGGCGGGTTCATTTTTCTTCTCCATTCGTCTTCGGCTTCCTCCACATGGCGTGCTATTGCTTCAACTTGCATATGGACGGCTTGGCTCATATCATCACTACTTTTCTGAGCGTCCTTCGCCTTTTGAGTGTGATAGTTGATCATGGCCTGCAGCTCGTTAAGCTCGTTTTCGGCTCGATCCTTCTCCTCTCGGAGTCTAGCCATTTGTGCTAGTCCCTCCCTTTCCTTTTTGCGGAAATCAGAAAGGTTTGCGGTTTGTTGTTGAGCAACTTCCCGCCATTGTTGTGCGTCGGATCGAGTCAAGAGCAGATCGTCTTGCATGTTCTTGATCAACTGTGCCTGCCTTGCATGTTCGGCTTCAAGGTGTGCTATCTTTGCGTTGACTTCTTGGAGTTGACTACTCGGTTCAACCTTTGGCATTTTGGATGCCCGAGTAGTCTCTCCATTGAGGTTAGCACACTCATCCTTGAGCCGCTCTATCTCGTGGTCTTTCTTCTTGCATTGCCTTTGAAGACCATCAATAGTAAAACTGGATTCTTCATTTTTCTCTCCAAGAACTCTCATTTGAGCTCCCATAATTTCCAGCTTTTTGGTCAAGGCGTCGACTTGTTCTTGCATTAACCTCCTTGTGGTTGCGGTTGCGCAAGAGGTGGATGGTTGAGACACCCCTCTCTCGTTCCTCCATATCTCGTAGTCGGTGGAGGCGGATACCCGAGGCTTTCCAAGCTCTCGATCTCCCTCATAGATTGGTTTCTCCCACGCTCTAATGACAGCGTGCATATCCCTCTGATGTTCGGAATCAAAGGAGAAACACAACCCTCCAAGCTCCTCTTTGGTAGGAACAATTTGAGTCCTCATGAGTTGCCTCATAGCCAATCTAGGTGAATAAGCTATGCAACCTCTGAGGCCCATTAATGGTATGCTTGGATAATTGCCGCATCTTGTCAATACATTGCTTGGACGGAACCAAGGACAAACCCACGTGAAGTGCTCAATACTCCACTGTTCCATCTCTTCCTTCCACTCGGAAGCATACCGGCGGCGTACGGGGATCTTCGAAAAACTTCTCAAAGGATCGGGCAAAGTCCCCATATGACTAGAGGCATAAAAGTGTGTGATGCCCCACACATACAACAAGGAGGTACAGCATCGGATAGTTTTCCCTTGCTTCTGTTGAGATAAGCTGACAGAAAGCAAGGTGCCGGCAAGAATGGCAGGCACGGGACTCTTCATATGTACGTCCCAAGCGAAGAAGGCGTCCATAGCAGCATGGTCCACTGTGTTAGCGTGAAAGGGGAATAGGATCATCCCAAACACGGCTAACGCTAGAGTCTTGTTGAAAGCTAACCAATCTCCCTCATCAGCCAAAGAAGAAAGGTGGTTTTCAATCATAGCAAGCTTCCAACCCTTGATACTGCCGTTCCCCACTAAAGCAGATAATCGTGGTGGTAGTTTGACTTGAGTGGCAACTCTCTCTACGACCACATGATTTCCATGGAAAATATAGACCCCTGTTGATTTGGGCCATCGAAGCATGAGTTCGTACTCCTCGAGAGTAGGAACTAAGTCAAACTGGGGGAATTCAAAACAGTGCAGATCGAGACTCCAGAAATGGACCAAGGCTCTCAGAAAAGCTGGATCCACACAAATCTTCATCAAGTCAAGGACTCGTCCATAAGATTTTTCGAACTCCAAACGAGCCTCTCTTGGCATCAAGGTACAGAGGTGATCCAACCTCTCGGCATGGTACAATAAGAAGTCCACTTTCTTCAATTGCCCTTGCATTCCCCTAGATCCCTCCATGATCTACAATAAAATGCATGTAATGAGATGATGGTGGTGAATATGCATGCATAGTGTTTATTCAACTAAGCATTATCATGTTTTTGGGATGTTCCTAAGATGATGCATGATATTGCTTGGTTTGGATAAATACGTATTTTTTTCTTTTTGAGTATTTTGTATTTTTGTATATTTTGGGTGAAAAGGGAAACTACCTATATGAATGCAATGGAGGCAGATGTTAACACCATGTACTAGAAAACCTTTATTTCTATTTATTCTTATTTTTTATTGTAAACAAGAATGTTGTATGTTTAAAAGGTGCAAATATATGCTCATACAATGTCACATAAAAAATGCACACACAATTCACTCATCCACGAACAGTCACGAGCGAATCACGAGGTAGGGGTATCCTGTAGAAATGGTGCATATTCAAGGTAGGTTCTAACTGTTCTCACCAGTCCAAGGCCCCCAAGGTGCCCCCATTATAGGGACCCAATTCCTCTCATCGTAGGTCGATGGAAAGCTCCAACGCACCGTCGGACTCAAGTTCATGGTTATCACCTTGAGTGATGTTTTCCGACAACGGTCTACGGGCACCTATAGACCCATTCGACAACCGGCCGTACTAACATCCACTCCCTATGGTTAATCACTCATGCCCCCGGGTATAGAGGGAACTGTTGTGTGCAAAGGTTTGTGTACAGTTTGTATTTCAAACAATTGCGGAATTTTAAACATACAACAGTTATTAAAGCCAAATAGATAAACATGTTATCATACAAGCAAGGGGTAATAAAGTAATTTTAACTATTATTTGTTAAAATAATCTGTCACTAAATGGGACTGGCTCTCGAGGCTTCCCCAGTGGAGTCGCCATCTGTCGCCACCGGCCCAAACGGGCCTCGGCGGTCGCGAAGACGGTCGAGCTCGCTTTTATTTTAGTTTGAAAATGTATTGGATTATTAGAACGACTTGTTCTCAAACTGAGACCTTGTCGATCTTATCCAATTTATTTATTAAATGTCTCACCAATCCATGTTAATCCCAAGCGGGACCCTCCATGGATTAGTGGTTTTCGTAGTAAAAGGGTTCGTGGAGTCGCCACCAATGTTTTGCTCAAAACATTGGAAAAAGGGATAAGGCAATTGATTTTATAAATCAACTTTGGCCATTACAACCAGAGTTGGGTAAGGGAGTCGGTTACGCGTGGGGAAGGTGTTAGCACCCCACAGCGCCCCTTTCGGGTTCCCTATGACAGATTATTTTCTAAAATAACAGCGTAAAATTACTAAATTACCCCTATTTATTCTAAGCAATTATAAATTAACTATCTACATGATGACAGTTTAAATATGCACACACAGAAAGCGGTAAAAGAAGGGACTTTAAAGAGATAAACCTTTGAAGCGTGCTTTCTTATATATCTTGACAGAAATTGGGAAGCGTTTTGGCGTTCCCTCCCTCTACAAGACCGCTCGCTCCCTCCTATAAAATTTTAACTATGGAAATCCGGAGGATTTCCCTTCGACTAGGTTCGAGACTCAAGCAAATGGCTCGTGACTCAAGAACTTCGTCGGATCAACTCTCCGAGTGATTTCTAGGCAGAGCACTGCTCAAAAAAACCCAGAATACTCAAGAAGAGGGTTAAAACTGTGTGTAAAAGTGTGGAATGACGTCCAATTGACGTCATATTTATAGGGAATAGGCGCAATACGGTCTACAGAATCAATACGGCCGTATTGAAATTTTTGAACTTCAATACGGTCGTATTGAAGTTCAATACGGCCGTATTAAAATTCAGAAATTTCAATGCGCCCGTATTGAGTTCACTGCGGCTGTATTGAAGCTTCAATACGGCCGTATTGATTTCAGTACGGCCGTATTGAAGTTTCAGAAACTTCAATACGCCGTATTGAGTTCGCTGCGGCCGTGTTGAAGCTTCAATACGGCCGTATTAAGTGTAGTACGGCCGTATTGGGCTTCATTCCCTCCACTTCCTTATTTTAAGCTACTCTAAGACCTCTAAATCTACAGATAGCCATCCTATGGTCTTCTAGGAGTCCTTCTGGCTGACTTTTCCTTCGATCTTTGAGGGTCTTCGAGTTTTATCTCCGACCCGGACAATTTTAGGGGTCTACAAGATCTCCCAGTTGTATATGCGTGACGACGCATTTAAATAATTAAGTTGTATATTATTGTTGTTGTTCTATTAAAGTTATTTCTAAGTTGTATTAATGAGTTGTGTTTTTATGTTGAACAGTATGGTCATTTGTGATGATGATTGGATGAATGGGTAGTATAGTGTTTTTTTCCTATACTTGTATGGTTGTTTATTGAATTCTAGCTTACCCTTCTGTTTCCATGTGGATGGACTGCTATGATCATACGGTGTATGGGAGCAGATCAGGACTAGGTTGGAGCTGTTGACTGCTGCTAGAAGTGGATTTTTTTGGTACTTAGTGTCAGAGTTACCATCTTGGGTAATAATTTTGTGCTTGACCGGCACTAGGAGATAGTAGTTTTGGATAACTGTATAAATACTAATACTTAAAAACTTTATTATTTTATATATATATATTTGTTCATGTTTTGTATTTATGAGTTATCCAATTTTATTAATTATCTTAGTTTCCATTTAGTACGATTCCATTAAGTGTAGAGACCACGGCGGGTCGTTACACTTTTATGGTATCAGAGCCGGTCGAGTCTTTTAGGATTCTTTGTGGGGAGTGATCCTTCTAGGTTTCTGTTGTGTCATATCTCTGATATGTGGTAGCCTTTGGTGGTTTGTGGAGGTATTATATTACTAATATGATGTTTGAATTCTTGTAGTATGGGGAGACCCTAGTATGATCAGATTGCTAGGGCCATGGAGATGATGGCCATGGCGATGCAGCAGCAGAGTGCTCACTTTGCTCAGATGGAGGCAGGTAGAGCTGCGGCTAAGGCAGCTAGACCGGTGGTCTCTCAAGAGGGGAGAGATTTAGCAGAGTTCAGGGGATGTCAGCCTCCTCAGTTCAAGGGGGATTCAGATCCTGATGTGGCAGATCAGTGGTTGAGTGAGATGGAGAAGATCTTCAGTGTTCTGGGATCTTCTCAGGAGAGGAAGTTGGCTTATGCAGTTTACATGCTGGGGGGCGAGGCTAAGTACTGGTGGAAAGGCACCAGGCAGATGTTAGAGAGCATGGTGTACTTATTGATTGGGATTGCTTTAGGAGGGTCTTTTTGGAGAAGTATTTCCCGGACAACGTTAGATACGCTAAGGAGGTGGAGTTTATGAGACTACATCAGGGGAGCTTGTCTGTTTCTGAATATGCTATGAGGTTTGAGCATTTAGCTCGTTTATACTCTCAGGCCATATCTGAGGCTTGGAGATGTAGGAAGTTTGCAGAGGGATTGAGGCATGAGTTGAAGAGAATCATAGTCCCGATGTCCATAGTGGAGTTTCCTACCTTGGTTGAGAAGGAAAAGACTGTTGAGAGATTGGAGGGTAGTGGTTGCAGCGGTAAGGCTGCTAGAGTCCAGGAGGGATCATCTGGGTCCAGGAGGGGAGGCCAGCAGAGGGGACCCTATGACAGACCTATACAGTCTCAGAGAGGAGCTGTTAGTAGGGGACCTCGTCCTGCTACTCCTCAGGGTGGAGCTCATGCTGTTAGATGTTATCGGTGTGGTGGGCCACATATTGTCAGAGACTGTCCTTCTACACAACCCAGGTGTTTTAGATGCAGTCAGTTTGGCCATTTGGCCAAGGATTACCCAGTTGGGGCAAGTCAGTCTGGAGGTTCTCAGAGGGTGGAGTGACCTAGAGTAGCAGAGCGAGTTTTTGCTTTGACAGCAGCGGAGGATTCCACCTCACCAGACTTGGTGAAGGGGAAGGGCAGAGCTGTAGGTACAAAGGTTTCTATCTTGTTTGATTCTGGTGCTACACATTCATTTATATCTATTGATTATGTGGAGAGATTGGGTTTGTCAGTGACTGCATTGCATGTTGATTTGTCTGTTTCTACTTGTCGCCACCGGCCCGAAACGGGCTTTCGGCATTCGCGAAGGATGGTTGGACTCTTTTATTTGTTTAAAAATATGGATTGCTAGAATGACTTATTCTCAAGCTGAGACCTTGTCAAACGAGCAATTTTATTAAAAGGCTCACCAATCCATGTTAATCCCAAGCGGGACCCTCCATGGATTAGCGGTTTTCATAAAAAGGAAGGGTTCATGGAGTCGCCACCAATGTTTTACTCAAAACATTGGAAAAAGAAGTTTAAGGCAATCGATTCAAAAATTGACTTCGGCCATTACAACCAGAGTCGGGTAAGGGAGTCGGTTACGCGTGGGGAAGGTGTTAGCACCCCACAGCGCCCCTTTCGGGTTCCCTATGACAGATTATTTAAAAAAATAATAGTGCAAAATTACTAAATTACCCCTATTTATTCTAAGCAATTATAAATTAACTATCTACATGATGACAGTTTAAATATGTACACACAGAAAGCGGTAAAAGAAGGGACTTTAAAGAGATAAACCTTTGAAGCGTGCTTTCTTATATATCTTCAGAAATTGGGAAGCGTTTTGGCGTTCCCTCCCTCTACAAGACCGCTCGCTCCCTCCTATAAAATTTTAACTATGGAAATCCGGAGGATTTCCCTTCGACTAGGTTCGAGACTCAAGCAAATGGCTCGTGACTCAAGAACTTCGTCGGATCAACTCTCCGAGTGATTTCTAGGCAGAGCACTGCTCAAAAAAACCCAGAATACTCAAGAAGAGGGTTAAAACTCAGTGTAAAAGTGTCAAATGACGTCCAATTGACGTCATATTTATAGGGATGAGGCGCAATACGGCCTCTGGGGGTCAATACGGTCCGTATTGAAGTTTTGAACTACAATACGGCCGTATTGAATTCAATACGGCCGTATTGAAGTTCAAAAACCTCAATACGGCCGTATTGAAGTTCAGTGCAGCCGTATTGAAGTTCAGTGCAGCCGTATTGAGTTCAGTGCAGCCGTATTGAAGTTCAGAAACTTCAATACGGCCGTATTGAGTTCAGTGCGGCCGTATTGTAGTTTAAAATGTTCAATACGGCCGTACTGAACCTTTGAGAGGCCGTATTGGGCTTCATTCCCTCCACTTTCTTATTTTTTGCTACTCTAAGACCTCTAAACCTACAGATTGTCATCCCACAGTCTTCTAAGAGTCCCTTTGGCTGACTTTCCTTTGATCTTCGAGAGTCTTCGAGTCTTATTTCCGACCCGGACAATTTTAGGGGTCTACAGTTGCCCCCCCTTTACTTAGTCGGACGACCTTTTGGTGTACCGGCTGACAAGTAAAGGAGTTGACCCAATTGTCCGGGTGATGTGCCAACCTTCTGACTTGTAGCGTCTTCCGGTGGAAAATTGTTGAGTAGCCTCTCCAGGTTGTTGCATACCTCGGCGCTTCTGACAACCTCGGTAGCTAAGTTTACCCTCTCCAGGATCAACTTCACTCGACACCCGAGCCAGAAGTTGAACACCAACGTGCCTCTGACGACGCTGATGGTTGAGTACTGTCTCTCCAGACCTTGAGTACCGTCTCTCCAGACTCTGAGTACTGTCTCTCCAGACCTTGAGTACCGTCTCTCCAGACTTTGAGTACCGTCTCTCCAGACTTTGAGTACCGTCTCTCCAGACTTTGAGTACCGTCTCTCCAGACTTTGAGTACCGTCTCTCCAGACTTTCTTTGAGTACCGTCTCTCCAGACTTTCTTTGAGTACCGTCTCTCCAGACTTTCTTTGAGTACCGTCTCTCCAGACTTTCTTTGAGTACCGTCTCTCCAGACTTTGAGTACCGTCTCTCCAGACTTTGTTTGAGTACCGTCTCTCCAGACTTTGTTTGAGTACCGTCTCTCCAGACTTTCTTTGAGTACCGTCTCTCCAGACTTTCTTTGAGTACCGTCTCTTCAGACTTTCTTTGAGTACCGTCTCTCCAGACTTTGAGTACCGTCTCTCCAGACTTTGTTTGAGTACCGTCTCTCCAGACTTTCTTTGAGTACCGTCTCTCCAGACTTGTGCATACCTCGGTGCTCTCGACAACTGGGTAGCTGAGTACCGCCTCTCCAGGCTTGTGCATACCTCGGTGCTCTCGACAACTGGGTAGCGTGAGTTTTCCCTCTCCAGGGATTTGTGATGATTTTGTCTCCACAGTCCACGATGCTGCTTCGACGATTGTTTTTGATTTTTGTGCCACTGAGGGCTGGATAACGCAGGGATCCGTCTAGGGGATGTGCAGTCATTCATAGGTTCTTGTGCCCCAACTTGCATTTGCATAGTTGGTACCCATGGGGAATTTCTGACTCCAGATGCTCTTCTTGAATTGAGCGATGCCTTATGTTTGGCTGACGTCCTTTGACGTTGGTGGAGTATCCCGATTATCCTTATTCGGGTGTCTCTCTTTGATTTTCTGATTTTGTAGCCTCTATGTAGGCTACTATCCACTGGGGGTTCTGGATGTTGATTTTGATTTTGTCTCCACAGTCCACGATGCTGCTTTGACGATTGTTTTTTGATTTTTGTGCCACTGAGGGTTGGATAACGCAGGGATCCGTCTAGGGGATGTGCAGTTACTCATAGGTTCTTGTGTCCCAACTTTCCTTTGCATAGTTGGTGCTCATTGAGGAATTTCTGTTTCCCTGGGGTGTAGACACGAAGATGCTCTTTCTGAGATGAGCGGTGCCTTATGATTGGCTGACGTCCTTTCGACGATGGTGGAGTATCCCGGTTATCCTTATTCGGGTGACTCTTTTTGTTTTTCTGGTTTTGTCGCCTCTGTGTAGGCTGTTATCCGCTGGGGGATTTTGTCATTGATTGTGATTAGCCTCTTCTGTTAGGCAGATCATCTTGACGCTTGATGTTTGGCCAAGAGCCGGATTCCATTTGGGGAATGATTATTGAGCTTTTGATTTTTTTCCTTTTTGTAGGAATGCCTCTTGAGTAGGCGACTGGGGATTTGGGGATCTTATGTATCCCAGAGTATTATTTAGGAAGCCTCTACAAGCTTAGACTCACTCAACGCCTGAGTTGGAGAGCTATCTTCCACTGAGGAAGTTTTAAGTCCTTTGACTAGATATACTGCTTGGGTGATCGTGCTTCCATTGGGAATTTTGTCGATCTTGCTTTGATAGCTCTCGCTGGGGATTTGTTCCGTGAGCTTGAGTTGGGGTTTCTCTGGGGAGTATTATTTCTGCGAGCCTCTCCAGGCTCAATTATTCTGATGAGAGTATTATTTCGGCAAGCCTCTCCAGGCTCAGTTATTCTGCGAGAGTATTATTTCGGCAAGCCTCTCCAGGCTCAATTATTCTGAGAGAGTATTATTTCGGCGAGCCTCTCCAGGCTCAATTATTCTGAGAGAGTATTGTTTCGGCAAGCCTCTCCAGGCTCAATTATTCTGTATGATGAATTGGTTTTTTGTTCAGCCCAAGAATGCAAGCTGAGATGTCTTTTGGAGAGTATTATTTTGGCAAGCCTCTCCAGGCTCAGTTATTCTGTATAATTTGTTGGATTTTCTGTATTTTGCCTTTTTGTTGATTTTGGCTTTTTCTGTGTTTTTGCCTTTTTTGTTGATTTTGGCTTTTTCTGTGTTTTTGCCTTTCTTGTTGATTTCGGCTTTTTCTGTATTTTTGCCTTTTTTGTTGGTTTTGGCTTTTTCTGTACAGAAATGTCTCTGAGAAGTATTATTTTGGCAAGCCTCTTCAGGCTCAGTTATTCTGAGAGAGTATTATTTCGGCGAGCCTCTCCAGGCTCCATTATTCTGAGAGAGTATTATTTCGGCGAGCCTCTCCAGGCTTAGTTATTCTGAGAGAGTATTATTTCGGCGAGCCTCTCCAGGCTCAGTTATTCTGAGAGAGTATTATTTCGGCGAGCCTCTCCAGGCTCAATTATTCTGAGAGAGTATTATTTCGGCAAGCCTCTCCAGGCTCAATTATTCTGAGAGAGTATTATTTCGGCAAGCCTCTCCAGGCTCAATTATTCTGTGGGAGTATTATTTCGGCAAGCCTCTCCAGGCTCAATTATTCTGTGGGAGTATTATTTCGGCAAGCCTCTCCAGGCTCAGTTATTCTGTACAAACTGAGGAGTATTGTTTGTATCCTTGCCTTTTTTCGTTTTCGGCTTTTGTTGATTGCTGTCATACACAAGCAATTTTTCCTATTTTTCTATTTTATGTAATTGCCTCATGAAGAGGTCTTTGAAAATTTCTTTGTGGCCAATACGGCCATATCCATTTTAGTACGCCCGTATTGAGTTGAAAATTTGTTCATAACCCTATTTTTAGTACGGGTGTACTGAACATGGTACGGGCGCATTGTTTTTTTGAAGTTTATATTTTTTTGTTTTTTTTGTTTTTTTTGTTTTTTTTTTTTTCAATAAACAGAGAATAAGTGATCTTCCATTACAACTATCATCTGTATGCATGTATGCAGTATGATGCACCTAATTCTATTTGATTCACTTTTCAAAAGAATTAACCGATGCGTTTCTCTGTTTGGATTTTTGCCATTCCTCTAGACGGGCTGTGTGCTGCCGATTTCTGTAACCGAGGAATGATGCATGTTATATTGAGATTTGGTGTCATCAACCAAATGATTTTCCTTTCCTTTAGAAGATGTGTCAACCCTCCTATTGACTACTATATCTCCATGTTTCCACTAGATTATCCTAAAATCGTTTGGGACAAGAGAGAAAAGAAAGGAAAGGTATATTCTTTTTTGAAAGTTTGTGTTTTAGAGGGGATTTATTTTTGTTTTGAAAAATTGTTTTTGTAAGAATGGCTGGCCAAGGTAGGCTTATTGTGTTTAGGTTTGTTTGTTTAAACATTCATGAAGTTAATCAAATCTTGTTATTGACGTTGTGATTTGACAACTTAGATAACTTCCCTTGAACCTTTCTTTTTGAATTCGGTTCATGGTACCATCATGGATTTCTTTCGTTTTTTGATTGTCCTTATTTTTGCCTAAAACACCTCTTTGCGGCGTTTTAGCGGACTTTTGATTTTATTCATTTTCGTAACCCTAACTTTTGCCTAGGTCACCCTTTTCGTGGGATTCCTAGCGGGTCTTTTGCTCTTATTTTTGCGCAGCCCCCTTTTTGGGTTTCCTGCCGAGCTTCTTTTATTTTAAAAGATTTCTTTTTACCCATGATGGCACTTGTCGAGGCCAAGGGAAGGTGCTCCAAGTTGTCACACACACTTCCACATAAAAATGATGCAGGTTTATTGTTATCAAGATGATTTTAACCTCATTTATGCTTATTCAAACAGGGTTAAAAATAATGTGGTCTAGAATTTTATTGCAAGCAAGAAAAGAAGCAATAAAGAATAATGAAGAATGATTTTATTATAATCATAGTGGAAACATGTGCCCTATCGAGGCTCGGGGGTCGGGCTGTCCCCGAGGAGTAATCTCTAATAGTCATCAGGTTTACACATCCCTATCGGAAGGAGGAGAACACTTGATGACGACGACCGGCCTTGACGCTTGTGAACCGGCCTTCCTAAAGATCTGGCTTAAAGAACGTCGAGAAGGATCTTGATTCCTCTTCGTTCTTTGATCTTTAACAGGGTTGTATCCTAACCCTTGTTTTCCCCCGGATTATCCTTGATGATGGGTAGCTCCGGAATTCCTTGGGAGTCCTTGCCAAGTCCTTGTCCCGGCAAGTATCCATTCTTGGTGAGCATGGAGGCTACCTTCTTCATTTCTCGGGGAAACGTTTCAACATTGGCGATTTCCAATGCTTGGAAGGCGGTTTCTAAAGCTTCCTCTGCTGCATCCACATAAGGTATGTTGGATGGCTTGCTGATGAGTATGTCATCTTCAGCTTGTACAGTCACCAGTTTGTCACCCACTATGAACTTGACTTTCTGGTGGAGCGTAGAGGGTACAGCTTTCGCATCATGAATCCAAGGTCGGCCAAGGAGACAGCTGTATGCCGGAGTAATGTCCATCACTTGAAATTCGACGTTGAAGATAGTGGGTCCAATTTGGATTGGAAGATTGATCTCTCCCACCACTTCTCTTTTAGAACCGTCGAAAGCTCGAACGATCATGTTGCTCGGGCGCATTTGGACTCCCTTGATTGCCAATTGCTTGAGCGTTCTTTTTGGCATCACATTCAAGGAAGATCCATTATCTACCAAGACTTTAGCGATGTGATACTCCTTGCACTTTACAGAGATGTGCAAGGGCTTGTTGTGATTTGGTCCCCCAGCGGGGATTTCCTCATCGGTGAAAGTGAGGTGATCATTAGCCGTGATGTGACTAACAATCCCCTCAAACTTGTCTTGGGAGATAGTGTGCGACACATATGCCTCGTTCAAGACTTTCAACAGAGCTTGCCGATGCGGTTCGGAGCATAGGATCAACGACAACAGAGTAATCTTTGCTGGCGTCTTATGAAGTTGATCCATGATGGAGTACTCGCTCTGTCGGATATATTTTAATAGCTCATCAGTCTCCTCCTCGGATTCTTTATTTTCCTCGGTTTTTTTTCTTTTTCTTTTTCCTTTTCTTTATTCTTGGGAGCTTTATCATGAAGATCATCGGGAGTGTAGATCCTGCCACTCCTAGTCATGCCCCCAAGTCCAGCGATGTTAGAGATATCGCTGTAGGCAGAAGAATGGATGTCGTATATCCACGGCACAACCTTATTTGATTCGTAGGGGAAAGGTCTTGGAGCAGTGATCCTTAATGGTGTTGGACCTTCCCCTTTATTCGTCTTGATTACCAACAACGGAGTTGATGTGCGCTCGCTTGGCGCGGTTGTTGGCTTACACTTAATAACAAATGGCGTGCGATCCATCTTGAACATACGCATCGATTATTTCTTTCTTTTTATTAATGTTTATTAATGATTTACTAGGAGGGATGTATGAAATGTAAACCTAGATCCCTCCATGATCTTTGATAAGAATGCATGATATGAGATGATGACGTTGAATATGCATGCATTGTGTTTATTGAACTAAGCATTATCATGTTTTCGGGATGTCCCTAAGATGATGCATGATATTGCTTGGTTTTGGGTAAATATCATTTTTCTTTGTTTTTTGAATATATATATTTTTTTTGTATTTTTAGGGTGAAAAGGGAAACTACCTATATGAATGTGATGAAGGTAGATGTTAACACCATGTAATGGAAGATTCTTATTTCTATTTATTCTTATTTAAAAAAGAATAGGAATGTTGTATGTTTAAAGAAATGCAATGTATGCTCAAACAATGTCACATAAATAATGCACAAACAATTCACTCATCCACGAACAGTCATGAGCGAATCACGAGGTAGGGGTATCCTGCAGAAAAGTGCATATTCAAGGTGGTTCTAACTGTTCTCACCGGTCTGAGGCCCCCAAGGTGCCCCCATTATAGGGACCCAATTCCTCTTGTCGTAAGCCGATGGAAAGCTCCAACGCACTGTCGGACTCGAGTTCATGGTTATCACCTTGAGTGATGCTTTCCGACAACGGTCTACGGGCACCTATAGACCCATTCGACAACCGGCCGTACTAACATCCACTCCCTATGGCTTACCACTCATGCCCCCGGGTATAGAGGGAACTGTTGTGTGCAAAGGTTTGTGTGCAATTTTTATTTCAAACAATTGCGTAAAATTAAACATACAACAGTTATTTAAAGCCAAATAGATAAAACATATTATCATACAAGTGAGGGGTAATAAAGTAATTTTAAACTATTATTTAAAAATAATCCATCACTAAATGGGACTGACTCTCGAAGCTTCCCCAGTGAAGTCGCCATCTGTCGCCACCGGCCCGAAACGGGCTTTCGGCATTCGCGAAGGATGGTTGGACTCTTTTATTTGTTTAAAAATATGGATTGCTAGAATGACTTATTCTCAAACTGAGACCTTGTCAAATGAGCAATTTTATTAAAAGGCTCACCAATCCATGTTAATCCCAAGCGGGACCCTCCATGGATTAGCGGTTTTCATAAAAAGGAAGGGTTCATGGAGTCGCCACCAATGTTTTACTCAAAACATTGGAAAAAGAAGTTTAAGGCAATCGATTCAAAAATCGACTTCGGCCATTACAACCAGAGTCGGGTAAGGGAGTCGGTTACGCGTGGGGAAGGTGTTAGCACCCCACAGCGCCCCTTTCGGGTTCCCTATGACAGATTATTTAAAAAAATAATAGTGCGAAATTACTAAATTACCCCTATTTATTCTAAGCAATTATAAATTAACTATCTACATGATGACAGTTTAAATATGTACACACAGAAAGCGGTAAAAGAAGGGACTTTAAAGAGATAAACCTTTGAAGCGTGCTTTCTTATATATCTTCAGAAATTGGGAAGCGTTTTGGCGTTCCCTCCCTCTACAAGACCGCTCGCTCCCTCCTATAAAATTTTAACTATGGAAATCCGGAGGATTTCCCTTCGACTAGGTTCGAGACTCAAGCAAATGGCTCGTGACTCAAGAACTTCGTCGGATCAACTCTCCGAGTGATTTCTAGGCAGAGCACTGCTCAAAAAAACCCAGAATACTCAAGAAGAGGGTTAAAACTCAGTGTAAAAGTGTCAAATGACGTCCAATTGACGTCATATTTATAGGGATGAGGCGCAATACGGCCTCTGGGGGTCAATACGGTCCGTATTGAAGTTTTGAACTACAATACGGCCGTATTGAATTCAATACGGCCGTATTGAAGTTCAAAAACCTCAATACGGCTGTATTGAAGTTCAGTGCAGCCGTATTGAAGTTCAGTGCAGCCGTATTGAGTTCAGTGCAGCCGTATTGAAGTTCAGAAACTTCAATACGGCCGTATTGAGTTCAGTGCGGCCGTATTGTAGTTTAAAATGTTCAATATGGCCGTACTGAACCTTTGAGAGGCCGTATTGGGCTTCATTCCCTCCACTTTCTTATTTTTTGCTACTCTAAGACCTCTAAACCTACAGATTGTCATCCCACAGTCTTCTAAGAGTCCCTTTGGCTGACTTTCCTTTGATCTTCGAGAGTCTTCGAGTCTTATTTCTGACCCGGACAATTTTAGGGGTCTACACTACTCTGGCTTCAGTTTCTGTGGTGACATCGGAGATGTGTGTGTGATGCCCGATAGAGGTGTCTGGTAGGAGGTTCCGAGTGAACCTGATTGTGTTGCCCATGGTGGATATAGATATAATCCTAGGGATGGATTCGTTATCTGCCCATCACATCCTTATAGATTATGCTCGGAGAGAGTTGGTATTTCCTCAGTTGGAGGATGAGGTGTTAGTATCAGCGAGTCAGGCTGAGCAGTTGATGAGGGATGGAGCTGAGTGCTTCATGTTGTTTGCAGCTTTGAGTATTGAGACAGAGAGAGCTATCGCTGGGATTGAGATTGTTAGTGAATTTCCTAAGGTGTTTCCAAATGATGTGCCGGGATTGCCACCTAAGCGTGATGTTGAGTTTAGCATTGATTTAGTACCCGGTGCAAGACCGGTATTAGTGGCTCCTTATAGGATGGCTCCAGCTGAGTTGGTAGAGCTGAAGAAACAGATTGAGGATTTGTTGGAGAAACAGATGGTGAGGCCCAGTGTTTCTCCTTGGGGTGCCCTGGTACTGTTAGTGAAGAAGAAGGATGGTGGGGCCCGTTTGTGTGTTGATTATCGGCAGCTGAATAAGTTAACGATAAAGAATAAGTATCCACTTCCAAGGATTGATGATTTGATGGATCAGCTGAGGGGAGCTTCAGTGTTTTCAAAGATTAATTTGAGATCTGGATACCACCAGATCAGGGTGAAGGAGAGTGACATACCGAAGACTGCTTTCAGGACTAGGTATGGTCACTATGAGTATGTGGTGATGCCTTTTGGTGTCACTAATGCTCTAGCAGTGTTCATGGATTACATGAACAGGATCTTTAGACCATTCTTGGACAGATTTGTGGTGATCTTCATTGATGATATTTTGGTGTATTCTAGATCATTGGAGGATCACCGTGAGCATTTGAGATCGGTTTTGGAGGTGTTGAGGGAGAGACAGTTGTATGCCAAACTGTCTAAGTGTGAGTTTTGGTTGTCCGAGGTGAGATTTTTGGGGCATGTAATATCAGCAGACGGGATTGCAGTAGATCCAGCCAAGGTGGAGGCTGTGATTCAGTGGGAGCATCCGAGGACTGCTACGGAGATTAGGAGTTTTGTTGGGTTAGCAGGTTACTATCGTAGATTCATAGAAGGTTTCTCTCGAATAGTAATGCCTTTGACTCAACTGACCCGGAAGGATCAACCTTTTGTATGGACGGATGATTGTGAGCAGAGTTTTCAGGAGTTGAAGAGACGGTTGACTACTTCTCCAGTCTTGGTATTACCTGACACTGGTGAGCATTTTGATGTGTTTTGTGATGCTTCTCACCAGCGGTTAGGTTGTGTGTTGATGCAGGGAGGGAGAGTAGTGGCATATGCTTCGAGGCAACTAAAGACCCATGAGAGAAATTATCCTACTCATGATTTGGAGCTTGCAGCTGTGGTGTTTGCCTTGAAGTCGTGGAGGCACTATCTGTATGGTGCGAGATTCAGTGTATACAGTGATCACAAGAGTTTGAAATATCTGTTTGATTAGAAAGAGTTGAATATGAGGCAGAGGAGGTGGATGGAATTTCTAAAGGACTTCGATTTCCAGTTGATGTATCATCCTGGAAAGGCAAATGTGGTAGCCGATGCATTGAGTAGGAAATCCATTCACATGTCGGCTATGATGATTAGGGAGTTGGAGTTGATTAAGCAGTTCAGAGATTTGAGACTAGAGGTGGAGGTTGTTCAGGATCACATTAGTTGTGGTATGATCACCATAACTAATGAGTTCTTGAAGCAGGTGGGAACTAAACAGTTACAGGACCTAGAGTTGTTGAGGACTTTGGGATTACTTGGTACTAAGAGGGCAGCTGGTTTTGAGCTTGGTACAGATGGAATTCTCAGATTTAGAGGTCGGATTTGTCTAACTTGTGATTCAGAGTTGAGGAAAGCTGTTTTAGAGGAGGGACACATGAGTCGTCTTAGCATACATCCTGGTATGACTAAGATGTATCAAGACATCAAGAAAAGTTTCTGGTGGCCTGGTATGAAGAAGGAGATAGCAGAGTTTGTAGCCGCTTGTCTGACTTGTCAGAAGGCGAAGATTGAGCATCAGAGACCCGGAGGGGTTTTGCATTTGATGGAGATTCCTGAGTGGAAGTGGGATAGTGTCACTATGGACTTTGTGGTTGGGTTGCCTAGGACAGCGAGGAACAGTGATACTATCTGAGTGATTGTTGATAGGTTGACAAAGTGTGTGCACTTTCTTCCCATTAACAAGAGGTGGTCCTTGGAGAGGCTTGCACAATTGTATATTAGAGAGATAGTACGGTTGCATGGAGTGCCTTCCAGTATTATTTCTGACAGAGATCCAAGGTTTACTTCAAGGTTTTGGCAGACTCTACATCAGGCGTTGGGGACGAGGTTGAGGTTGAGTTCCGCCTATCATCCACAGACAGATGGTCAGTCAGAGAGGACAATTCAGTCACTGGAGGATCTTCTAAGAGCTTGTGTGTTGGATCATCTGGGTAGATGGGAGGAGGTATTGCCATTGGTAGAGTTTACCTACAATAACAATTATCATACGAGTATTGGCATGGCACCTTTTGAGGCTTTGTATGGCAGGAGGTGTAGGACTCCATTATGCTGGTATCAGGAGGGTGAGTCAGTAGTGGTTGGTCCAGAGTTAGTTCTTCAGACTACTGAGATGGTGAGACAGATTCAGGAGAGGTTGAGGGTTACCCAGAGTCGACAGAAGTCTTATGCTGATAGGAGGAGGAGACCTCTAGAGTTTGAGGAGGGAGAGCACGTGTTTCTCAGGGTGACACCCACTACTGGAGTGGGAAGGGCTGTAAGGGCCAAGAAACTTACACCGAGATTCATTGGTCCTTACCAGATCCTTCGTCGTGTAGGTCCTGTAGCTTATCAGTTGGCATTACCTCCGGTTTTGTCCAACCTGCATGCTGTGTTTCACGTTTCACAGTTGAGGAAGTACATCAGAGACCCGAGTCACGTGGTAGAGATGGATGAGGTGCAGGTTAGAGAGAACTTAACCTATGAGAAGAGACTGGTAGCTGTGATTCATCACAAGTTGAAGGAGCTTCGTGGCAAGTCATTAGCTTGGTGAAGATTCTTTGGGATGCAGCTACTGGTGAGGCAACCTGGGAGGTAGAGAGCTGGTTCAAGGAACAGTATCCATTCCTCTTTTCAAGTAAGCCTATTTTCGGGGACGAAAATTCCTATTTGTTGGGGAATATTGTAACATTGTTAAAAAAAATGTGGCTAATTTAGTAGCCCAGAACGGGCCGTTCCCAATCTGGAACGGGCCGTTCCAAGCTATTAAATTAACCTGTAAAACGTAGTTGGGAACGGGCCGTTCTGGAGGGAGAACGAGCCGTTCTAAATTCCAAAAAGGGCCGTTTTGGTTGGAGAACGGGCCATTTTGGTTGGAGTACGGGGCGTTCTGGATGCAGAACGGGCCGTTCTGATTTCAATACGGGCCGTTCCGATTTCGGTACAAGCCATTCTGGCCTTTCCGGAAAGTCTATAAATAGGGGTTGAGGGCCTTGAGGAGAACGCGAGTTTTTAGAGATAAGTTTTAGAGAGAAGGTCTCTGGGTCTATGAGCTCTTTTCTCTCCCAAATTTCTCTATATGATTCTTTTTCTCCTCTAGACCACTAATGCCTTCTGTCATTTCTTGAAATTCAGATTAGAAAGCTTAATTTGGGTGGATTGAAGTTCTGAGTTGAGCCTCGAAGGAAAATTTTACTTTTGTTCAGTTTTTGGCTATCTGAGCCAATCTTCAGGTGAGGGAAGCTAGAATGTAGGTTGTTTAATTTCATGAGAGTTAGGGAAGGTTTATGCGTGGTGTTCTTTTGTTGAAATAGTTGAGTTGTTGAGTGCTTAAGTTGATTTATGCTGTTTATGTGTCAGTTGACATGATAGATGAATTTTAAATAGGTGATATATTGTTGCAGTTGTTTATAACGTTGTTAAGTTGCATCAATTTGATATTGTAATGACTACAGTTGTTTAATTAAGTTGTTTGTATGTTGTAAGTTGTCTATTGTGGTTAAGATGTTTATTGCTGTAAGTTGCTGTAAAGTTGTATGTTGTCTATTGTTGAAAAGTTGTATGTTGTTTAAGTTGTTAAGTTGATTAAGTTGTGATGATGATCACTAGGACTAGGGGAGATGTTTTCAAATTTGCTCATCCCATTGTGTGGATTGAGATAGTTGTGGTGCTCTGAGAGCCCAATTTGTTGAAAAACCCTCCTTGGGAAGTTGTCCCTTGGAGTGGATGTTGTATTGTTCTCCTCTAGGACTTAGTTGATCCCGTGTGTGGGCAAGGTCGAGGCACACGTGTACAAAGCGACCACAGTATAGGGGCCAGGCCGAGCTATACTGATTACAAGCGGCCAGAAGTTGAGATACATAGTACTAAGGTGATAAGTTGAAAGTTGTTTTAAATTTTAAAGTTATTTTAAAGTTGATTGCCTTAGTATTGTATGGGCGACATGGAAATAGTCGATCCATGTCATGGTTGAATGACCAATTTGAGTAAGGTATCTAGTTAGAGATGCAGTCTTTGACTAGATACTGGAGGGTGCGTGGTACTTGGAGGACAGTGGGTGGGCTAACTCCACATGTGGATTGGTGAAGCTAGCCAAGGCCGTGGTAGGCTCATACCCAAACCCTTTTGTCCTGACAGTAGTACTGGACCTCCGAGTCTAAGTGGCACACCTGAGAAATCAACTATTGTTGTCTATACCTGGTTCTCTTCGGAGTTCCTAAAGTTGTTCTATACCTGACCTGGTTGAGATAGGTCAAACGCTAGATTCGGTAGGGTTTATGCCACCTAGACTGCTCAACCTCAGTTGTTGGAGATCTCCCAGTTGTATATGCGTGACGACACATTTAAATATTAAGTTGTATATTATTGTTGTTGTTATATTAAAGTTATTTCTAAGTTGTATGAATGATTTGTGTTTTTATGTTGAACAGTATGGTCATTTGTGATGATGATTGGAGGAATGGGTAGTATAGTGTTTTTTTCCTATACTTGTAAGGTTGTTTATTGAATTCTAGCTTACCCTTCTGTTTCCATGTGGATGGACTGCTATGATCATACGGTGTATAGGAGCAGATCAGGGCTAGGTTGGAGCTGTTGACTGCTGTTAGAAGTGGATTTTTTTGGTACCTAGTGTCAGAGTTACCATCTTGGGTAACAATTTTGTGCTTGACCGACACTAGGAGATAGTAGTTTTGGATAACTGTATAAATACTAATACTTAAAAACTTTATTATTTTATATATATATATATATATATATATATATATATATATATATATATATATTTGTTCATGTTTTGTATTTATGAGTTATCCAATTTTATTAATTATCTTAGTTTCCATTTAGTACGATTCCATTAAGTGTAGAGACCACGACGGGTCGTTACAAAAGAAATTAATTGATGGAAACTTGCTTGGAGAATCCGGATTGATGTGAATCCTCTTCAAGTTCCTCCCTAGATCTTTGGCTCCTTGATTCTTCCTAGGCTTGGCTAAGGTCTCCAAGGGAGGAGGAGACCTTAGAACCACCACGGTTTGGTGGAGAACACTCCCAAGAGGCGCCACTCCTTGATGAAAAGATAACCCACTTCAATTCTCACCACACTCTTCTATGAAGGGATAAGAGAATTGGATGAATATCAAAGAGGTTTAGGGACTTTTAGAAGAGAGAAATCTGAACAATATTTCAGAAATGAAATCTCAATACATCCAAAAGTGTTTTACAAAGAGGGAAAAACGAAAATATAGGAGTAGGAAGCTTGGAGAGTAAGCTAGTCTTAACCATGGTTCACTAGGAACCAAGCTTGAGAAGAACCAAGCTATTTGGCCAAGTGTGAACACAAGTGTGAACACATCTAGGTGGGCGGCTCTTTGGACTTAATTTACTCCAACCGGTTTTGAAATTGATAATTTGGTTTAGTTAGGTTCATCCAATGTGAATGGAACCTAGCTAAATCAAATCTATGAAAAATTAGGAGTAAAATGAGTCCAATATGTAAATTTTAGCCTAGGACCACCTTTTGGCTAAATTGCTAGTAACACTCTCTAGCTTGCTAATGGCACTCTCTAGCTTGCTAATGCCACTCCCAATCCTACTACTAGAAAACTAAGAAAAGAATGTATTTCTAGGTTAGGTTAAATGGAGTCAAAGTGCCCAAGTAACCTACCCTAGAAACAATATACAATAGCTACTAAAAAGGAAATAAAGTGCCTCACAAATACAAAGGCAAAAATACACCTATACAAGTATCTACTATATACAAGGTACAAGAAATAAAACCATACAATGTATTTACAATAGAGACTATGAGACTAACAAGAGGAATCATACTCAATACTCATATTGAGCATAGGTCTAAGAAGCACCTCCTCTAGCCTCCTAACCATGGACCTAGTTAAAGGTCCAACGGTCTTTAAGTGTGAGCATCCTTGGATCACCCTTCACCCTTCTTGGTCTTACCTCTTCCAAAGGGATCCTTGGGGATTAGATTTCCATCATACCCTCCCCCTTCGAAAGGATTTGTCCTCAAATCCAGTGGTCCTTCCACAAAGATAGCATCACCTACAATGAAAATAAGAAACAAAGCATTAGGGATGACATATTCATATAACATATGTGGAAAGTGCACCCTATGAGGAATTCCTTCTATAGTCCTAGCAAGGGTCCTTAGACTAGGAAGGATGGGTTCTCTAAGCATAAGAATAGGATCCTCACTATAGTGTATTCTAAGTATAGAACTAAATCCTAAAAATGTGATAGTGTTAAAACTATAATAAACTAATGAAGTAGTCCTATATACTAAGATATCTTGCCTAAAGTACCCTATGTAGTAACCTAGGCTTCTACAAGAAAACAAAGTGAATATAATAAGGAAACTACCTAGACAGCCCTTGATCATATTAAATGTTAGATACATCATGGAAGAGGGTGTAAAGAGTTTAGAAAAGTCATAGAATCTAATTTGGTCTTGAAGGGAAGTAGTAAAATTAAGTTCAAAGAAGTTTGTACTTCCCTTAAGATCAAAAATAGAAAACAAGACACCATGAGATGTATCTAATAAACAATATAAACCAAAGGTTGGGTGCTTTATTAGAACAACTAAAGTAAGAGAAGTCATAAATAGACAATGGCTGTCTACTTTGGGAACCACCAAAGTAGTAGCATAAGAAGTAGAACTAGGTGAAGTCCACTTCTTCTTCACAAAACTAAGAACTTGAGATCCTTTATTTTCAAAATTATTTAGGTTGTGGATCTTAAGCTCTAAGTCCGTGGCAGCAATAGAAAAAGAGCTAAAATCTAGGTGAAGAAGAAAAGTCTTTTTGCAATCATTTTGAATTAAAAAGTGACTTTCCTTTTGCATAAGATTTTTGGAGGAGACACTATCCTCCTTACTCTTTTCTAAGAGTAGTGTCTTTTTAGTATTAAGAAGGTGAAGAGGTTGTTCAACTAGAAGACATTTATTGATAGAATGTTCTATTAAAAATTGACTTCTAGGAACAACTTCCTTGGAGGAGACACTACCCTCCAACTCTAGAACCTTCTTCTTTTTTTCCTCTTTTCTTTTTTTTTGATTTCATAAATACTTGATCCTCCAACACTTGTGAAGGTGAAACAGGAGTTAGGGTGTGTTTCTTGCCTAGGTGGACTAGGCGAATTTTGTTTGTAACACCATCATGAATGGCCTTCCTATCATGTTGCCAAGGCCTTCCAAGTAAAATGTGGCTTGCATCCATTGGAATTATATCACATAAAATTTCATCTTTATATTTTCCAATGGAGAAAGGAACATTTACTTGATCCTTAACTTCTATAGGTCCATCCTCATTAAGCCATTGAAGTTTATAAGATTTTGGATGGGCTATAGTAGTTAGGTTAAGCTTATCAACCAACCTTTGGCTTACAAAGTTATTACAAGATCCACTATCAACAATGAGAGAACAAGTTTTCTTGAAAATTTTGCATCTAGAAAGGAAAAGGTTCTCTCTTTGTGATTGGTCTTGATCATTGGGTTGGTTGGTAAGTAACCTTTGAGCAATGAATAGGTCACCTTCACATGGTGCTTCCTCACTAGAACTAAGGCTTTCATCTTCTTCATTTGAGGAGGATGAAGAAGATGAAGTGCTTTCCTCACTTAGGATCTCATTGCCCCTAATGATCATGGTCTTTTTTGTGGGGCATTGGGAAGCTATGTGTCCCCTCCCTAAGCACTTAAAACACTTAATAGAACTAGTCCTAGTATCATCGGAAGGTTTTTCTTTTAGTTTTTCTTTTGGTGGCCTTTCTTTTGAATAGGAGGGTTGATCCTCCTTCTTGAAGTCCTTTCTAGGGTATGAGGTAGATTCCTTTCTAAGGGTAGGCTTTCTCTTAAGTTGTTGTTCTACTCTCACACAAAGTTGAACTAGTTCATTTAGGTCTCTATAGGGTAATAGTTCAACTTTATCCCTAATCTCTAGGTTTAGGCCACTTTGAAACCTAGCTATGGTGGTTCTTTCTTCCTCTCTTATGCCAGCCCTCATCATAAGCAACTCCATTTTTTGCCTATATTCCTCAACACTAAGGTTTCTTTGTTGGAGTCTTTGGAGCTTGTCCATCAACTCCCTCTCAAAATATGGAGGAATGTGCCTTCTCCTTAAGGCACTTCTAAGCTCATTCCAATATTGAATTGGAGGCTCATGATGAGTTCTTCTTTCCCTTTCAAGGGAAGTCCACCAATACATGGCATACCCTTGAAAGCTTAGGGTAGCCATGGGAACCTTTCTTTCTTCACTCACATTGTGGCAAGTGAAGAGTTGTTCAACCTTCATCTCCCAATCTAGATAATCATCCACATTGTCTTTTCCATAGAAGGGAGGAAGGTCAAATCTAGGTTCTCTAGAAGAGGTTGTGATGGCTTCCTCCATCCATGGTTGATGTAGAGTATGAAGGGGAAGACCTTGTGATGGAAGACTTGTTGAGAAACCGGAATGATGTTGATTCCCCTTCAAGCTTCTCCCTAGATCTTTGGCTCCTTGATTCTTCCTAGGCTTGGCTAAGGTCTCCAAGGGAGGAGGAGACCTTAGAACCACCACGGTTTGGTGGAGAAACTCTCCCAAGAGGCGCCACTCCTTGAAGAAGAGATAAGCCCCTTCAATTCTCACCACACTCTTCTATGGAAGGGATAAGAGAATTGGATGCACTCAAAGAGGTTTAGGGACTTTTGGAAGAGAGAAATCTGAACTCAACTCAGAAAATACAATCTCTAATTCATCCAAAGTGTTTTACAATGAAGTAAAAACGAAAATATAGGAGTAGGAAGCTTAGAGAGCAAGCTAGTCTTAACCATGGTTCACTAGGAACCATGGTTGGGTCTAGCTAAACCTTCCAAGGTCAAGAGGCTTAGAGAGCAAGCTTCTCTCTTAGCTTGCTTGGTAAGCTTACTAAGGAGAAGCTTGTGCTTCAAGCTTCCAAGCTTGAGAAGCACCAAGCTATTTGGCCAAGTGTGAACACAAGTGTGAACACATCTAGGTGGGCGGCTCTTTGGAATTATTTTACTCCAATCACGTTTTAAAATTGTTAATTTGGTTTAGTTAGGTTCATCCAATGTGAATGGAACCTAGCTAAATCAAATCTAAGAAAAATTAGGAGTAAAATGAGTCCAATATGTAAATTTTAGCCTAGGACCACCTTTGGCTAAATTGCTAGGAGCACACTCTAGCTTACTAAGGACACTCTCTATTTTGCTATTGCCACTCCTACTAGAAAAACTAAAAAGGAATGTATTTCTAGGTTAGGTTAAATGGAGTCAAAGTGTCCAAGTAACCTACCCTAGAATCCATGTACAAAAGCTACTAGAAAAGAAAACAAAGTGCCTTACAAATACAAAGGCAAAAATGCACCTATACAAGTATCTACTATATACAAGGTACAAAAAGACAATTATACAAGTATATACAATGGAAACTTAAGGGACTAATAAGAGGAACCATAATCAATGCTCATGATGAGCAAAGGTCTAAGAAGCACCTCCTCTTTAGAAGCCTCCTCTAGCTTCCTAACCATGGACCTAGTTAAAGGCCTAATGGTCTTCAAGTGTGAGCATCCTTGGATCACCCTTCACCCTTCTTGGTCTTACCTCTTCCAAAGGGATCATTGGGGATTAGATTTCCATCACCTTGCCCTTGATCTAGGCTCACCAAATGGTAGACAAAAGGAGACTTATGATAGGAAAAGGAAGATAGGCGTGAAGTATGTTTAGGGTGGCGGAAGTGTTTTAGGGTGGTGGTGTATGGTTGCTCAAGTTGGCTCACTCCAAGTGTAGGTGGAGGCCACTCTAGGGTTTCACTCTCCAAGGGTGGAGAATGAAGGAAGCTAGCCGAAACTAACCTAGGGACTAAGGATAGGATTTGAGGCAAAAAAATGCTCTCTCAAATTCATATAATCCAAAGTATTTACAAGTGGTGGGGTGTTGGGTATTTATAGGAGGGGAGGCATCTAGGGTTTCATTTGAGATGTGCATGGCCGAAATTCCTATGGCTAATGCACTCCAAATGAAATGTAAATAAACCCTAGATGCAACTTGGTGGCCAAGGATGGAATCTATGGGTTTAGATTGGCTATATCTAGGTGCATGATAAGACCATGCAACCTTTGCCCTCCACTTGGGCCTAAGCCTTTCTATCACCAAAAATACATCCAATGCTTCACCAAAAATAGGCGTCACCTCCTAATGTGATACCCTAGCCCAAATTAAAAAACCTAATCACCTAAAGCACCCCATAATACAAGGGTAAAATGGGAAATACAAAGAAATAAATCCTATGACTAAAATACACCAAAATACAAGGGTAAAAATGGAAAATAAAATAAATCCTAAATTAATGAGGCTTAGGAGAGCACTAATACTCTATGATCATGAGGAGAGTGTCCCTTGGTGTGTGAACTCCCTCCTCCTCTTCAACTCTCCTAGCCATGGACCTAGTGATGGGGCCCACATGTGTCTTCAAGGATGGTCCTCCATCATCCCCTCCTTCTTGAGAAGCATCTGTCCTCAGATTAGATTCTTCATCCAAATCCTCAGCTCCTAAAAATGGTGTGAGATCACAAACATTAAAAGATGAGCTAGTGCCATAATCAGAAGGAAGGTCTAATTTATATGCATTGTCGTTTATTTTGTGAAGGACTTGGAATGGTCCATCTCCCCTAGGGTTTAGTTTTGACATCCTTTGAGTAGGAAATCTATCCTTCCTTAAATGAAGCCAAACCCAATCCCCAACTTCAAAAGTAAGTTTCTTTCTTCCTTTGTTGTTGTATTTGGCATATTTTTGAGTTTGTTGTTCAATTTGACTCTTGATCTTTTCATGGTATTTTTTAATGAAATCCGCCCTAGATACTCCTTCTTTGTGAAACAAGGAAGGGGTATTAGGGAGGGGTAAAAGATCAAGAGGAGTGATTGGGTTAAAGCCATAGACAACTTCAAAGGGGGAAAGATTAGTAGTCTTATGGACTACTCTATTGTATGCAAATTCTAAATGGGGGAGACAATCATCCCAAGTTTTCTTATTTCCTTTGAGGAGTACCCTCAACAAAGTGGATAGGGATCTATTTACTACTTCGGTTTGGCCATCGGTTTGAGGATGACAAGTAGTAGAATAGAGGAGCTTAGTTCCTAGTTTTTCCCATAAAACTTTCCAAAAATGACTAAGGAACTTAGCATCCCTATCGGACACAATTGTTTTGGGTAGACCATGCAAACGGACCACTTCCCTAAAGAAAAGTTTAGCTATATAGCTAGCATCATCCACTTTGTGGCATGGTATAAAATGAGCCATTTTGCTAAAACGGTCCACTACCACAAAGATGGAGTCAAATCCCCTTTGAGTCCTTGGAAGCCCAAGCACAAAGTCCATGCTAATATCTACCCAAGGGGAGCTAGCTATAGGAAGGGGGGTATAGAGTCCATGAGGCATTACTCTTGATTTAGCTTTCAAACAAGTAATGCATTTGGAGCAATGCCTTTGGACATCTATTCTACTGTGGGGCCAATAAAATTTAGCTTTCAAGAAACTTAGGGTTTTATCAACCCCAAAATGGCCCATGAGACCGCCTTCATGACTCTCTTTGACCAAAAGTTTTCTAATGGATCCTTGGGGTATGCAAAGTTTGCCCATTCTAAAAAGATACCCCTCAAGAAGATAGAATCCATCAAAAGGCTTTTGGAGACATTTGGCATAAGTGGCTTGGAAGTATAAATCAAGCTCATACAATTCCTTTACATCATCAAAGCCAAGTATTTGTGTTCCTAAGGTGGAGAGCAAGGTGTGCCTCCTTGAAAGAGCATCGGCTACCACATTGCTCTTTCCCTTCTTATATTTGATGATGTAGGGGAATTGTTCAAGATATTCCACCCACTTTGCATGCCTTTTATTCAACTTCCCTTGCCCTCTAAGATACTTGAGTGACTCATGGTCGGTGTGAATAACAAATTCTTTAGTCACCAAGTAGTGTTCCCAAACTTGGAGAGCTCTTATGAGGTGTAGACCCCTAAAATTGTCCGGGTCGGAAATAAAGCTTGAAGACTCTTGAGGACTGAAGGAAAGTCAGCCAGAAGGACTCATGGAAGGCCCTAGGAGGATTCTCTGTAGGTCTAGAGGTCTTGTATAGCTCAAAATAAGGAAGTGGAGGGAATGAAGCCCAATACGGCCTCCCAAAAGTTCAGTACGGCCGTATTGAACATTTTGAACTACAATACGGCCGCACTGAACTCAATACGGCCGTATTGAGGTTTCTTGAACTTCAATACGGCCGCACTGAACTCAATACGGCTGTATTGAGGTTTCTTGAACTTCAATACGGCCGTACTGAATTCAATACGGCCGTATTGTAGTTCAAAAACTCAATACGGGCCGTATTGACTCCAGGGCCCGTATTGCGCCTGTTCCCTATAAATAAGACGTCATTTGGACGTCATTCTACACTTTTACACTGAGTTTTAACCCTCTTCTTGAGTATTCTGGGTTTTTTTGAGCAGTGCTCTGCCTAGAAATCACTCGGAGAGTTGATCCGACAAAGTTCTCGAGTTCTGAGCTTTTTGCTTGAGTCTCGAACTGAGTCGAAGGGAAATCCTCCGGATTTCCATAGTTAAAATTTTCTAGGAGGGAGCGAGCGGGCTTGTAGAGCGAGGGAACGCCAAAAAGCTTCCCAGTTTTACTTGAATATAAAAGCACGCTTCAAAGGTTTCTTCTTAAGACCTTCCTTTTACTGCTTTCTGTGTGTATATTTAACTGTCATCATGTAGATAGTTAAGTTATAATTGTTTAGAATAAATAGGGGTAATTTAGTAATTTCGCACTATTATTTTTAGAAATAATCTGTCATAGGGAACCCGAAAGGGGCGCTGTGGGGTGCTAACACCTTCCCCACGCGTAACCGACTCCCTTACCCGACTCTGGTTGTCATGGCCGAAGTCGATTTTTGAATCGATTGCCTTAAACTTCTTTTTCCAATGTTTTGAGTAAAACATTGGTGGCGACTCCATGAACCCTTCCTTTTATGAAAACCGCTAATCCATGGAGGGTCCCGCTTGGGATTAACATGGATTGGTGAGCCTTTTAATAAAATTGCTCGTTTGACAAGGTCTCAGTTTGAGAATAAGTCATTTTAGCAATCCATATTTTTAAACAAAAGAGTCCAACCATCCATCGCGAATGCCGAAAGCCCGTTTCGGGCCGGTGGCGACAGATGGCGACTCCGCTGGGGAAGCCTCGAGAGTCAGTCCCATTTAGTGACAGATTATTTTTAACAAATAATAGTTAAAATTACTTTATTACCCCTTGTTTGTATGATAACATGTTTTATCTATTTGGCTTTAAATAACTGTTGTATGTTTAAATTCTCGCAATTGTTTGGAATACAAACTGTACACGAACCTTTGCACACAACAGTTCCCTCTATACCCGGGGGCATGAGTGGAAAGCCATAGGGAGTGGATGTTAGTACGGCCGGTTGTCGAATGGGTCTATAGGTGCCCGTAGACCGTTGTCGGAAAGCATCACTCAAGGTGATAACCCTGAACTCAAGTCCGACAGTGCGTTGGAGCTTTCCATCGACTTACGACGAGAGGAATTGGGTCCCTATAATGGGGGCACCTTGGGGGCCTTGGACTGGTGAGAACAGTTAGAACCACCTTGAATATGCACCTTTCTGCAGGATACCCCTACCTCGTGATTCGCTCGTGACTGTTCGTGGATGAGTGAATTGTTTGTGCATTTTTATGTGACATTGTATGAGCATACATTGCACCTTTTAAACATACAACATTCCTTTTTAAATAATAAGAATAAATAGAAATAAGAATCTTCCATTACATGGTGTTAACATCTACCTTCATGACATTCATATAGGTAGTTTCCCTTTTCACCCTAAAAATACAAAAAAAAAAATATATTCAAAAAACAAAGAAAAATGATATTTACCCAAAACCAAGCAATATCATGCATCATCTTAGGGACATCCCGAAAACATGATAATGCTTAGTTCAATAAACACAATGCATGCATATTCAACATCATCATCTCATATCATGCATATAGATCATGGAGGGATCTAGGAGTCATTCATTTCATACATCTCTCCTAGTAATCCATTAATAACATTAATAAAAAGAAAAAATTAATCGATGCGTATGTTCAAAGAATGGATCGCACGCCGTTCGTTATCAAGTGTAAGCCAACAACCGCGCCAAGCGAACACACGTCAACTCCGTTGTTGGTAATCAAGACGAACAAAGGGGAAGGTCCAACACCGTTAAGGATCACTACTCCAAGACCTTTTCCCTACAAATCAAATAAGGCTGTGCCATGGATATACGACATCCATTCTTCTGCCGACAGCGATATCTCTAACATCGCTGGACTTGGGGGCATAACTAGGAGTGGCAGGATCTACACTCCCGAAGATCTTCATGATAAAGCTCCCAAGAATAAAGGGAAAGAAAAAGAAGAGAAAACCGAGGAAAACAAAGAATCCGAGGAGGAGACAGATAAGCTGTTAAAATATATCCGACAGAGCGAGTACTCCATCGTGGATCAACTTCATAGGACGCCAGCAAAGATTACGCTGTTGTCGTTGATCCTAAGCTCCGAACCGCATCGGCAAGCTCTGTTGAAAGTTTTGAACGAGGCATATGTGTCGCATACCATCTCCCAAGACAAGTTTGAGGGGATTGTTAGTCACATCACGGCTAATGATCACCTCACTTTCACCGATGAAGAGATCCCCGCCGAGGGACCTAATCACAACAAGCCCTTGCACATCTCCGTAAAGTGCAAGGAGTATCACATCGCAAAAGTCTTGGTAGACAACGGATCTTCCTTGAATGTGATGCCCAAAAGAACGCTTGATCAAGTGTCAATCAAGGGAGTCCAAATGCGCCCGAGCAACATGATCGTCCGAGCTTTCGACGGTTCTAAAAGAGAAGTGGTGGGAGAAGTCAATCTTCCAATCCAAATTGAACCCACCATCTTCAACGTCGAATTTCAAGTGATGGACATTTCTCCCGCATATAGCTGTCTCCTCGGCCGACCTTGGATTCATGATGCAAGAGCTATTCCTTCTACGCTCCACCAGAAAGTCAAGTTCATAGTGGGTGACAAACTGGTGACTGTACAAGCTGAAGATGACATACTCATCAGCAAGCCATCCGCCATACCTTACGTGGATGCAGCGGAGGAAGCTCTAGAAACCGCCTTCCAAGCATTGGAAAGTGCCAATGTTGAAACGTTTCCCCAAGAAATGAAGAAGGTAGCCTACATGCTTACCAAGAACGAATACTTGCCCGGACAAGGACTTGGCAAGGACTCCCAAGGAATTCCTGAGCTACCTATTATCAAGGATAATACGGGGAAACAAGGGTTAGGATACAACCCTAATAAAGATCAAAGGACGAAGAGGAACCAAGATCCTTCTCGACGTTCTTTAAGCCAGATCTTTAGGAAGGCCGGTTCACAAGCGTAAAGGCCGGTCGTTGTCATCAAGTGCTTTTCTCCTTCTGATAGGGATGTATAGACCTGATGACTATTAGAGATCACTCCTCGGGGACAGCCCGACCCCCGAGCCTCGATAGGGCACTGTAGACCCCTAAAATTGTCCGGGTCGGAAATAAAGCTTGAAGACCCTCAAAGATCAAAGGAAAGTCAACCAGGAGGACTCCTAGAAGGCCAAAGGATGACTATCTGTAGGTTTAGAGGTCTTAGAGTAGCAAAAATAAGCAAATAGGAAGAAATAAGCTCAGTACGGCCTGTTTGAGACTCAGTACGGCCCGTATTGAAGTTTTGAACTTCAATACGGCCGTACTGAAATCAATACGGCCGTATTGAAGGTTTTGAACTTCAATACGGCCGTATTGAATTCAATACGGCCGTATTGAAGAACAAATCTTCAGTACGGGCCGTATTGACCCCCAATGCCCGTACTGCGCCTGTTTCCTATAAATAAGACGTCATTGGACGTCATTCCACACTTTTGAACATAGTTTTAACCCTCTCCTTGAGTATTCTGGGGTTTTTGAGCAGTGTTCTGCCCTAGAAATCACTCGGAGAGTTGATCCGACGAAGTTCTTGAGCCCCGAGCCATTTTGCTTGAGGATCGAACCTAGTCGAAGGGAAATCCTCCGGATTTCCATAGTTAAAAGTTTTTTTAGGAAGGAGCGAGCGAGCTTGTAGAGCGAGGGAACGCCAAAAAGCTTCCCAGTTTTACTCAGTATATAAAAGCACGCTTCAAGAGGTTTCTTCTTAAATCCTTCCTTTTACTGCTTTCCGTGTGCATATTTAAACTGTCATCATGTAGATAATTAATTTATAATCGCTTATAATAAATAGGGGTAATTTAGTAATTTTACGCTGTTATTTTAGAAAATAATCTGTCATAGGGAACCCGAAAGGGGCGCTGTGGGGTGCTAACACCTTCCCCACGCGTAACCGACTCCCTTACCCGACTCTGGTTGTAATGGCCAAAGTTGATTTATAAAATCAATTGCCTTATCCCTTTTTCCAATGTTTTGAGTAAAACATTGGTGGCGACTCCACGAACCCTCCTTTTGCGAAAACCACTAATCCATGGAGGGTCCCGCTTGGGATTAATATGGATTGGTGAATCATTTAATAAAATTGCTCGTTTGACAAGGTCTCAGTTTGAGAATACGTCATTCTAGCAATCCATATTTTTAAACAAATAAACGAGTCCAAACCATCCTTCGCGAATGCCGAAAGCCCGTTTGGGCCGGTGGCGACAGATGGCGACTCTGCTGGGGAAGCTTCGAGAGTCAGTCCCATTTAGTGACAGATTGTTTTTAACAAATAATAGTTAAAAATTACTTCATTACCCCTTGATTGTATGATAATATGATTTATTTTGTGGCTTTAAATAACTGTTGTATGTTTAAATTCCGCAATTGTTTGAAATACAAACTGTACACAAACCTTTGCACACAACAGTTCCCTCTATACCCGGGGGCATGAGTGGTAATCCATAGGGAGTGGATGTTAGTACGGCCGGTTGAATGGGTCTATAGGAGCCTACGAGACCGTTGTCGGAAAAACATCACTCAAGGTGATAACCATGAACTTAAGTCCGACAGTGCGTTGGAGCTTTCCATCGACTTACGACGAGAGGAATTGGGTCCCTATAATGGGGGCACCTTGGGGGCCTTTGACCAAGTGAGAACAGTTAGATCCTCCTTGAATATGCACTTTTCTGCAGGAGACCCCTACCTCGTGATTCGCTCGTGACTGTTCGTGGATGAGTGAATTGTGTGTGCATTTTTATGTGACATTGTATGAGCATACATTGCACCTTTTAAACATACAACATTCTTTTTTTTTAAATAAAAAAAAAATAATAAATAGGAATAAGAATCTTCCATTATACGGTGTTAACATCTACCTTCATCACATTCATATAGGTAGTTTCCCTTTTCACCCAAAAAATACAAAAAATATATATAAAATAAAAAATACCCAAAAAAAAAAAAAAAAAAAAAAAAGAAAAAAAGGGTCATTTATCCAAACCAAGCAATATCATGCATCATCTTAGGGACATCTTAAAAACATGATAAATGCTTAGTTGAATAAACACTATGCATGCATATTCACCACCATCATCTCATATCATGCATATAGATCATGGAGGAATCTAGGAGTCATACATCTCTCCTAGTAATCCATTAATAAACATTAATAAAAAGAAAGGATTAGTCGATGCGTATGTTCAAAGAATGGATCGCACGCCGTTCGTTATCAAGTGTAAAGCCAACAACCGTGCCAATCGAGCGCACATCAACTCCGTTGTTGGTAATCAAGACGAATAAAGGGGAAGGTCCGACACCATTAAGGATCACAGTCCCAAGGCCTTTCCCTTACAAATCAAATAAGGCTGTGCCGTGGATATACGACATCCACTCTTCTGCCGACAGCGATATCTCCAACATCGCTGGACTTGGGGGCATGACTAGGAGTGGCAGGATCTACACTCCCGAAGATCTTCATGACAAAGCTCCCAAGAATAAAGGGAAAGAAAAAGAAGAAAAAACCGAGGAAAATAAGGAATCCGAGGAGGAGACAGACAAACTGTTAAAATATATCCGACAGAGCGAGTACTCCACCGAGGATCAACTTCATAAGACGCCAGCAAAGATTACGCTGTCGTCGTTGATCCGAAGCTCCGAACCGCATCGACAAGATCTGTTGAAAGTCTTGAACAAGGCATATGTGTCGCACACTATCTCCCAAGACGAGTTTGAGGGGATTGTTAGTCACATCAAGGCTAATGACCACCTCACCTTCATCGATGAAGAAATCCCCGCCGAGGGATCAAACCACAACAAGCCCTTGCACATCTCTATAAAGTGCAAGGAGTATCACATCGCTAAAGTCTTGGTAGATAATGGATCTTCCTTGAACGTAATGCCAAAAAAAAAAAAAGCGCTCGAGCAAGTGGCAATCAAGGGAATCCAAATGCGCCAACAACATGATCGTTCGAGCCTTCGATGGATCTAAAAGAGAAGTGGTGGGAGAGATCAATCTTCCAATCCAAATTGGACCCACTATCTTTAATGTCGAATTCCAAGTGATGGACATTACTCCCGCATACAGCTGTCTCCTCGGCCGACCTTGGATTCATGATGCGAAAGCTGTACCCTCTACGCTCCACCAGAAAGTCAAGTTCATAGTGGGTGACAAACTGGTGACTGTACAAGCTGAAGATGACATACTCATCAGCAAACCATCCACCATACCTTACGTGGATGCAGCGGAGGAAGCTTTAGAAACCGCCTTCCAAGCATTGGAAATCGCCAATGTCGAAACGTTTCCCCGAGAAATGAAGAAGGTAGCCTCCATGCTCACCAAGAACGGATACTTGCCAGGACAAGGATTAGGCAAGGACTCCCAAGGAATCCCGGAGCTACCCATTATCAAGGATAAATCCGGGGAAACAAGGGTTAGGATAAAACCCTAACAAAGATCAAAGAATGAAGAGGAATCAAGATCCTTCTCGACGTTCTTTAAGCCAGATCTTTAGGAAGGCCGGTTCACAAGCGTCAAGGCCGGTCGTCGTCGTCAAAATGTTTTTCTCCTTCCGATAGGGATGTATAGACTCAGTGACTATTAGAGATCACTCCTCGGGGACAGCCCGACCCCCGAGCCTCGATAGGGCACATGTTTCCATTATGATTATAATAAAATCATTCTTCATTAATTCTTTATTGCTTCTTTTCTCGCTTGCAATAAAATTCTAGACCACATTATTTTAACCCTGTTTGAATAAACATGAATGAGGTTAAAATCATCTTAATAAAAATAAACCCACATCATTTTTATGTGGAAGTGTGTATGTCAACTTGGAGCACCTTTTCTTGGCCTCAATAAGTGCCGTCATGGATAAAAAGAAATCCATTCAGGACAAAAATCCTAAAAAACAAAAAAGCTCGGCAGGAAACCCAAAAAGGGGGCTGCACAAAAATAAGAGCAAAAGACCCGCTAGGAATCCCACAAAAGGGTGACCTAGGCAAAAATTAGGGTTACAAAATAATGAACAAAAACAAAAGCCCGCTAAGACATCACAAATGGGTGTTTTAGGCAAAAGTTAGGGCCGTCAAAAAAAGAAAAAAACAAAATAAATCCATGATGGTACCATCAATTGAATTCAACAAGGGGCTCAAGAAAAGCTATCCAAGTTGTCAAAACACAATCATTAATAACAAAGATGTGCTTAACCTCATAAGTGTTTAATCGAACAAGCCTAAACACATAAGCCTACCATGGCCAGCCATTCTTACAAAAAACCATTTTTCAAAAATAAAACAATCCCCTCTAAAACACAAACTTTTGAAAATATATCTTTTCCTTCTTTTCTCTCTTGTCCCAACGATTTTTGAATAATCTAGTGGAAACATGGAGATATAGTGGTCAATAGGAGGGTTGACACATCTTCTAAAGGAAGGGAAGGATTATTTGGTTGATGACACCAAATCCCAAAATCAAATACGCATCATTCCTCGGTAACAGAAATCGGCAGAGCACAGTCCGTCTGGAGGAATGGCAAAATCCAAACACAAAAACGCATCGGTTAATTCTTTTGAAAAAAGAATCAAATAGAATTAGGTGCATCATACTGCATACATGCATACAGATGATAGGTGTACTGGAAGATCACTTATTCTCTGTTTATTGAAAAAACAAAAAATATATAAACTTCAGAAAAAACAATACGCCTGTATCATGTTCAGTACGCCCGTACCAAAATTAGGGTTATGAACAAATTTTCAATTCAATACGGGCATACTGAAATGGATGCGGCCGTATTGGCCATAAAGAAATTTTCAAAGACCTCGTCATGAGGCAACTACATAAATTAGAAAAAATAGGAAGAATTGCTTGTGTATGACAGCAGCAAACAAAATGCAAAGATTCAGAAAATCAACAGCGTCATACAAAATAACTGAGCCTGGAGAGGCTTGCCGAAAGAATACTCTCAAAATAACTGAGCCTGGAGAGGCTTGCCGAAAGAATACTCTCAAAATAACTGAGCCTGGAGAGGCTTGCCGAAACAATACTCCCACAGAATAACTGAGCCTGGAGAGGCTTGTCGAAATAATACTCTCTCAGAATAACTGAGCCTGGAGAGGCTTGCCGAAAGAATACTCTCAGAATAACTGAGCCTGGAGAGGCTCGCCGAAATAATACTCCCTCGTCATACAGAATAATTGAGCCTGGAGAGGCTTGTCGAAATAATACTCCTTCAGAATAATTGAGCCTGGAGAGGCTTGTCGAAATAATACTCCTACAAAATAACTGAGCCTGGAGAGGCTCGCCGAAATAATACTCTCTCATAATAACTGAATTTAATTTCTTTAGCACTTTTAATTTCTGTACAGCAAAAGCCAAAAACATAAAAAAAGGCAAAATACAGAAAAAGCCAAATCAGAAGAAAAGGCAAAATACAAAAAAAGCCGAAAATGAAAAAAGGCAAGGATATAGAAAATCCAACAAACAGTTTGTACAGAATAACTAAGCCTGGAGAGGCTTACCAAAATAATACTCCACATCCTCCACAGTATGCAGAATAACTGAGCCTGGAGAGGCTCGCAGAAATAATACTCCCCAGAGGGAACCTCAGCTCAAGCTCACGGAAAAATCCCAGCGAGAGCTATCAAAGCAAAATCGACGCAATCCCCAATGGAAGTGCGATTATCCAAACAGTATATACAAGTCAAAAGACTTAATACTTCCTCAGTGGAAGATAGCTCTCCGACTCAAAGCGCTGAGCGAGGCTAAGCCTGTAGAGGCTTCCTAAATAATACTCTGGGATACAATAAGATCCCCAAATCCCCAATCGCCTACTCAAGAGGCATCCCTGCAAAAAGGAGAAGAAAATCAAAAATATCAATAAGTATTCCCCAAGTGGAATCCGGCTCTTAGCCAAACATCCAGTCAAGAAATGAATGACAAAATCCCCAGCGGATAAACAGCCTACACAGAGGCTACAAAAATCAGAAAATCCAAAAGAGATACCCGAATAAGGACAACCGGGATACTCCACCCACGTCAAAAGGACGTCAGCCAAACATAAGGCATCGCTCAACTCAGAGAGAGAGCATCTGTGTCTACACCCCAAGGAGTCAAAAATTCCCCATGGGTACCAACAATGCAATGCAAGTTGGGGCACAAGAACCTATGAATGACTGCACATCCCCTAGACGGATCCCTGCGTTATCCAGCCCTCAGCGGCACAAAATCAGAAAAACCGTCGAAGCAGCATCGTGGACTGTGGAGACAAAAATCATATCAAATCATTGCCGAAGTGATCAGAAGACACGGAAGCAGGCCTGGAGAGGCAATACTCAACTGCTGAATGTTAAGAGGCAGGACCTGGAGAGGGTAAACTCAACTGCTGAATGTTAAGAGGCAGGACCTGGAGAGGGTAAACTCACACTGCTGAATGTTAAGAGGCAGGACCTGGAGAGGGTAAACTCACACTGCTGAATGTTAAGAGGCAGGACCTGGAGAGGATAAACTCAACTGCTGAATGTTAAGAGGCAGGACCTGGAGAGGGTAAACTCAACTGCTGAATGTTAAGAGGCAGGACCTGGAGAGGGTAAACTCACACTGCTGAATGTTAAGAGGCAGGACCTGGAGAGGGTAAACTCACGCTGCTGAATGTTAAGAGGCAGGACCTGGAGAGGGTAAACTCACACTGCTGAATGTTAAGAGGCAGGACCTGGAGAGGGTAAACTCACACTGCTGAATGTTAAGAGGCAGGACCTGGAGAGGGTAAACTCACACTGCTGAATGTTAAGAGGCAGGACCTGGAGAGGATAAACTCAACTGCTGAATGTTAAGAGGCAGGACCTGGAGAGGGTAAACTCAACTGCTGAATGTTAAGAGGCAGGACCTGGAGAGGGTAAACTCACACTGCTGAATGTTAAGAGGCAGGACCTGGAGAGGGTAAACTCACACTGCTGAATGTTAAGAGGCAGGACCTGGAGAGGGTAAACTCACACTGCTGAATGTTAAGAGGCAGGACCTGGAGAGGGTAAACTCACACTGCTGAATGTTAAGAGGCAGGACCTGGAGAGGATAAACTCAACTGCTGAATGTTAAGAGGCAGGACCTGGAGAGGGTAAACTCAACTGCTGAATGTTAAGAGGCAGGACCTGGAGAGGGTAAACTCACACTGCTGAATGTTAAGAGGCAGGACCTGGAGAGGGTAAACTCACGCTGCTGAATGTTAAGAGGCAGGACCTGGAGAGGGTAAACTCACACTGCTGAATGTTAAGAGGCAGGACCTGGAGAGGGTAAACTTAGCTACCGAGGTTGTCAGGAGCGCCGAGGTATGCAACAACCTGGAGAGGTTACTCAACAATTTTCCACCGGAAGACGCTACAAGTCAGAAGGTCGGCGCATCACCCGGACAATTGGGTCAACTCCTTTACTTGTCAGCCGGTACACCAAAAGACCGTTTGACTAAGTAAAGGGGGGGCAGCTGTAGACCCCTAAAATTGTCCGGGTCGGAAATAAAGCTTGAAGACCCTCAAAGATCAAAGGAAAGTCAACCAGGAGGACTCCTAGAAGGCCAAAGGATGACTATCTGTAGGTTTAGAGGTCTTAGAGTAGCAAAAATAAGCAAATAGGAAGAAATAAGCTCAGTACGGCCTGTTTGAGACTCAGTACGGCCCGTATTGAAGTTTTGAACTTCAATACGGCCGTACTGAAATCAATACGGCCGTATTGAAGGTTTTGAACTTCAATACGGCCGTATTGAATTCAATACGGCCGTATTGAAGAACAAATCTTCAATACGGGCCGTATTGACCCCCAATGCCCGTACTGCGCCTGTTTCCTATAAATAAGACGTCATTGGACGTCATTCCACACTTTTGAACATAGTTTTAACCCTCTCCTTGAGTATTCTGGGGTTTTTGAGCAGTGTTCTGCCCTAGAAATCACTCGGAGAGTTGATCCGACGAAGTTCTTGAGCCCCGAGCCATTTTGCTTGAGGATCGAACCTAGTCGAAGGGAAATCCTCCGGATTTCCATAGTTAAAAGTTTTTTTAGGAAGGAGCGAGCGAGCTTGTAGAGCGAGGGAACGCCAAAAAGCTTCCCAGTTTTACTCAGTATATAAAAGCACGCTTCAAGAGGTTTCTTCTTAAATCCTTCCTTTTACTGCTTTCCGTGTGCATATTTAAACTGTCATCATGTAGATAATTAATTTATAATCGCTTATAATAAATAGGGGTAATTTAGTAATTTTACGCTGTTATTTTAGAAAATAATCTGTCATAGGGAACCCGAAAGGGGCGCTGTGGGGTGCTAACACCTTCCCCACGCGTAACCGACTCCCTTACCCGACTCTGGTTGTAATGGCCAAAGTTGATTTATAAAATCAATTGCCTTATCCCTTTTTCCAATGTTTTGAGTAAAACATTGGTGGCGACTCCACGAACCCTCCTTTTGCGAAAACCACTAATCCATGGAGGGTCCCGCTTGGGATTAATATGGATTGGTGAATCATTTAATAAAATTGCTCGTTTGACAAGGTCTCAGTTTGAGAATACGTCATTCTAGCAATCCATATTTTTAAACAAATAAACGAGTCCAAACCATCCTTCGCGAATGCCGAAAGCCCGTTTGGGCCGGTGGCGACAGGCACATGTTTCCATTATGATTATAATAAAATCATTCTTTATTATTTCTTACTGCTTCTCTTCTTGCTTACAATAAATTTCTAAACCACATTATTTTTAACCCTGTTTGAATAAGCATGAATGAGGTTAAGATTGTCTTAATAACAATAAACCCGCATCATTTTTATGTGGAAGTGTGCGTGACAACTTAGAGCACCTTTCCTTGGCCTCGACAAGTGCCATCATGGATAAAAAGAAAATCCTTTAAAAAAGAACCATAAAAACAAAAAAAGCTCGGCAGGAAACCCAAAAAGGGGGCTGCGCAAAAATAAGAGCAAAAGACCCGCTAGGAATCCCACGAAAGGGTGACCTAGGCAAAAGTTAGGGTTGCAAAAATGAACAAAAACAAAAGTCCGCTAAAACGCCACAAAAGGGTGTTTTAGGCAAAAATAAGGACAATCAAAAAGCGAAAAGAAATCCATGATGGTACCATGAACAGAATTCAAAAAGAAAAAGTTCAGGGAAAGCTATCTAAGTTGTCAAATCACAACGTCAATAACAAGATTTGATTAACTTCATAAATGCTTAAACAAACAAGCCTAAACACAATAAGCCTACCTTGGCCAGCCATTCTTACAAAAACCATTTTTCAAAATGAAAATAAAAACCCCTCTAAAACACAAACTTTCGAAAAATATATACCTTTCCTTTCTTTTTTCTCTTGTCCCAAGCGATTTTAGGATAATCTAGTGGAAACATGGAGATATAGTGGTCAATAGGAGGGTTGACATATCTTCTAAAGGAAGGGAAGAATCACTTGGTTGATAACACCAAATCTCAATATAACACGCATCATTCCTCGGCTACAGAAATCGGCATCGCACAGCCCGTCTGGAGGAATGGCAAAATTCAAACAGAGAAACGCATCGGTTAATTCTTTTGAAAAATGAATCAAATAGAATTAGGTGCATCATACCGCATACATGCATACAGATGATAGGTGTACTGGAAGATCACTTATTCTCTGTTTATTAAAAAAAAAAAAAAAAAAAAAAATCAAACTTCAGAAAAAACAAATGCGCCCGTATCATGTTCAGTACACCCGTACTAAAAATAGGGTTATGAACAAATTTTCAACTCAATACGGGCGTACTGAAATGGATATGGCCGTATTAGCCACAAAGAAATTTTCAAAGACCTCTTCATGAGGCAATTGCATAAAACAGAAAAATAGGAAAAATTGCTTGTGTATGGCAGCGGTCAACAAAAAAGCCGCAAATCGACAGAAAAAGCAATCAAATACAGAAAAAGCCAAAAAATGACAAAAAAGGCAAAAATACAGAAAAAGTCAAAATTCGACAAAAAAAGGCAAAGATTCCAATTGTACAGAATAACTGAGCCTGGAGAGGCTTGCCGAAATAATACTCTCTCAGAATAACTGAGCCTGGAGAGGCTCGTCGAAATAATACTCCCTCATCAGAATAACTGAGCCTGGAGAGGCTCGCCGAAATAATACTCTCTCAGAATAATTGAGCCTGGAGAGGCTTGCCGAAACAATACTCCCTCTTAGAATAATTGAGCCTGGAGAGGCTCGCCGAAATAATACTCTCTCAGAATAACTGAGCCTGGAGAGGCTCGCAGAAATAATACTCCCCAGAGAAAACTCAGCTTAAGCTCATGGAACAAATCCCCAGCAAGAGCTATCAAAGCAAGATCGTCAAAATCCCCAATAGAAGCGCGATCATCCAAAGCAAAATATTCAGTCAAAGGACTTGAAACTTCCTCAGTGGAAGATAGCTCTCTGACTCAAGCGCTGAGTGAGGCTAAGCCTGCAGAGGCTTCCTAAATAATACTCTGGGATACATAAGATCCCCAAATCCCCAGTCGCCTACTCAAGAGGCACCCCTACAAAAGGAGAAAAATAAAAAATATCGATAAGTATTCCCCAAGCGAAATTTGGGCGTACAGCCAACCACTAAACATCAAGATGATTTGCCTAACAGAAGAGGTCAATCAAGAATCAAATGACAAGATCCCCCAGTGGATAAAAGCCTACACAGAGGCTACAAAATCAGAAAATCAAAGAGAGACACCCGAATAAGGATAACCGGGATACTCCACCAACGTCAAAGGACGTCAGCCAAAAATAAGGCATCGCTCAATTCAAGAAGAGCATCTGTGTCTACACCCCAAGGAGTCAGAAATTCCCCATGGGTACCAACTATGCAAATGCAAGTTGGGGCACAAGAACCTATGAATGACTGCACATCCCCTAGACGGATCCCTGCGTTATCCAGCCCTCAGTGGCACAAAATCAGAAAAAACCATCGAAGCAGCATAGTGGACTGTGGAGACAAAAAATCATCTCAGATCCCTGGAGAGGGTAAACTCGCATTGCCGAAGTGATCAGAAGACACGGACGCAGACCCTGGAGAGGGCAAACTCAGTTGCCTAGGTCGTCAGAGACAACCGAAGCAAAGTCTGGAGAGACGGTACTCAAAGTCTGGAGAGACGGTACTCAAAGTCTGGAGAGACGGTACTCAAAGTCTGGAGAGACGGTACTCAAAGTCTGGAGAGACGGTACTCAAAGTCTGGAGAGACGGTACTCAAAGTCTGGAGAGACGGTACTCAAAGTCTGGAGAGACGGTACTCAAAGTCTGGAGAGACGGTACTCAAAGTCTGGAGAGACGGTACTCAAAGTCTGGAGAGACGGTACTCAGAGTCTGGAGAGACGGTACTCAAGGTCTGGAGAGACGGTACTCAAAGTCTGGAGAGACGGTACTCAAGGTCTGGAGAGACAGTACTCAACCATCAGCGTCGTCAGAGGCACGTTGGTGTTCAACTTCCGGCTCGGGCGTCGAGTGAAGTTGACCCTGGAGAGGGTAAACTTAGCTACCGAGGTTGTCAGAAGCGCCGAGGTATGCAACAACCTGGAGAGGCTACTCAACAATTTTCCACCGGAAGACGCTACAAGTCAGAAGGTTGGCACATCACCCGGACAATTGGGTCAACTCCTTTACTTGTCAGCCGGTACACCAAAAGGCCGTCCGACTAAGTAAAGGGGGGGCAGCTGTAGACCCCTAAAATTGTCCGGGTCGGAAATAAAGCTTGAAGACTCTTGAGGACTGAAGGAAAGTCAGCCAGAAGGACTCATGGAAGGCCCTAGGAGGATTCTCTGTAGGTCTAGAGGTCTTGTATAGCTCAAAATAAGGAAGTGGAGGGAATGAAGCCCAATACGGCCTCCCAAAAGTTCAGTACGGCCGTATTGAACATTTTGAACTATAATACGGCCGCACTGAACTCAATACGGCCGTATTGAGGTTTCTTGAACTTCAATACGGCCGCACTGAACTCAATACGGCTGTATTGAGGTTTCTTGAACTTCAATACGGCCGTACTGAATTCAATACGGCCGTATTGTAGTTCAAAAACTCAATACGGGCCGTATTGACTCCAGGGCCCGTATTGCGCCTGTTCCCTATAAATAAGACGTCATTTGGACGTCATTCTACACTTTTACACTGAGTTTTAACCCTCTTCTTGAGTATTCTGGGTTTTTTTGAGCAGTGCTCTGCCTAGAAATCACTCGGAGAGTTGATCCGACAAAGTTCTCGAGTTCTGAGCTTTTTGCTTGAGTCTCGAACTGAGTCGAAGGGAAATCCTCCGGATTTCCATAGTTAAAATTTTCTAGGAGGGAGCGAGCGGGCTTGTAGAGCGAGGGAACGCCAAAAAGCTTCCCAGTTTTACTTGAATATAAAAGCACGCTTCAAAGGTTTCTTCTTAAGACCTTCCTTTTACTGCTTTCTGTGTGTATATTTAACTGTCATCATGTAGATAGTTAAGTTATAATTGTTTAGAATAAATAGGGGTAATTTAGTAATTTCGCACTATTATTTTTAGAAATAATCTGTCATAGGGAACCCGAAAGGGGCGCTGTGGGGTGCTAACACCTTCCCCACGCGTAACCGACTCCCTTACCCGACTCTGGTTGTCATGGCCGAAGTCGATTTTTGAATCGATTGCCTTAAACTTCTTTTTCCAATGTTTTGAGTAAAACATTGGTGGCGACTCCATGAACCCTTCCTTTTATGAAAACCGCTAATCCATGGAGGGTCCCGCTTGGGATTAACATGGATTGGTGAGCCTTTTAATAAAATTGCTCGTTTGACAAGGTCTCAGTTTGAGAATAAGTCATTTTAGCAATCCATATTTTTAAACAAAAGAGTCCAACCATCCATCGCGAATGCCGAAAGCCCGTTTCGGGCCGGTGGCGACATGAGGGCATAGAGTTCCTTGTCATAGGTGGGATAATTCAAGGTGGCCCCATGAAGTTTTTCACTAAAGTAAGCAATGGGGTGACCTCCTTGAAGTAACACAGCACCTATGCCCAAACCGGATGCATCACATTCTAGCTCAAAGGTTTGATCAAAATTTGGTAGAGCTAGAATGGGTGCATTGGTGAGTGTCTCTTTTAGGGTTTTGAATGCTTTTTCTTGGGCTTCACCCCAAAGGAAGGGCACATCCTTCTTAACAAGCTCGTTAAGAGGGGATGCAAGTGTGGAGAAGTCTTTTACAAACCTTCTATAGAAGCTAGCTAAGCCATGAAAACTTCTAACTTCTCTAACACTTTTTGGGGTGGGCCATTCTTGGATAGCCTTTATTTTCTCGGAGTCAACTTGTACTCCCTCTTTGCCAACAATGAAGCCCAAAAATTTAACTTGCTCTTGACAAAAAGTACATTTTTCAAGGTTGGCATAGAGGTGGTTGACTCTAAGAATTATTAGGACTTGCCTTAGATGTCCAAGATGTTCATCTAAGGTCTTACTATACACAAGGATGTCATCAAAGTAGACAACCACAAATTTTCCTATGCAATCCCTAAGAATATGATTCATTAGGCGCATGAAAGTACTAGGGGCATTAGTGAGGCCAAAAGGCATCACTAACCACTCATATAAACCAAATTTGGTCTTAAAAGCGGTTTTCCATTCATCACCTTCTTTGATTCGAATTTGGTGATAACCACTTTTAAGGTCAATTTTGGAAAAGATGATGGCCCCATGTAATTCATCTAACATATCATCTAGCCTAGGGATTGGGTGCCTATATTTTATTGTTATGTTATTGATGGCTCTACAATCAGTGCACATCCTCCATTTGCCATCTTTCTTAGGCACCAAGAGAACGGGGACGGCACAAGGGCTAAGGCTCTTTTGAACCCAACCCTTCTTCAACAAGTCATCAACTTGAGCTTCTATCTCTTTGGTTTCTTGTGGGTTAGTCCTATAGACGGGCCTATTAGGAAGACTAGAACCCGGTATGAGGTCTATTTGATGTTTTATTCCTCTTAAAGGTGGAAGTCCACTTGGAACTTCTTGAGGAAATAGATCATCAAACTCCTTTAAAAGTTTTTGAACCTCATGAGGTAGAGACTCAAGCTCATGACTAGTGGCAGCAAGTGTCTCTTTGAAATAGAGAAGGTACAAAGGTTGTTCAATCAAAAGTGTGTTTTTGATATCATTTTTAAGGGATAAAACACTTTTATGAACAACTTCTTTAGAGGGGACACTTGCCTCTAAACTTGGTACCTCCTCTTCCCCTTCTTTATTTTTAAGGGAAAGGTCTTTTTTTTTCTTTCTTTGGTTTTCTATTTTTTTTTTCTTCTCCCTCTCTTTTGTCCTTCATTTTGAGTTGGTCCTCACACACTTGAGAGGGTGATAGAGGACACAACACAATCCTTTTACCTAAGTGATGAAAACTTATTTTGTTGGTTAGGCCATCATGAATAGTGTTTTTGTCAAATTGCCAAGGCCTTCCAAGTAAAATATGACTAACATCCAATGGCACTATATCACATAAAACTTCATCTTGGTATTTGCCAATGGAGATAGGCATATTTACTTGTTGATTAACTACAATACCTCCCTCTTCATTGATCCATTGTAATTTGTAAGGTTTTGGGTGAGGTATAGTAGTTAAGGCTAGCTTATCCACTAATCTAGTGCTACAAGAATTGCAACTAGATCCACTATCCACAATGAGAGAACAAGTGTTTTCTAAAACTTTGCACCTTGTATGAAACAAGTTCTCTCTTTGGGATTGGTCTAGGTTACTAGATTGGTTTCCAAGAAGCCTTCTAACCATTAACAAGTCTCCTTCACAAGGGTAAATTTCTTCCTCGGACTCTAAGTTTTCTTCTTCATCACTTGAAGAAGAAGAAGTAGTTTCATCAAGGCTACTATAGTGGTCTTGGCCCTTTAAAATCATGATTTTTTTTGTTGGGCATTGAGAGGCAATGTGCCCTCGACCAAGGCACTTAAAGCACTTGATGTCACTTGTCTTAGTGTCTTTGGAAGATGTCCTTTGAGAGGTTTCTTTTTCTTTTTCTTTAGGAAAAGGATTGGAAGAGGGGCCCTCCTTCTTGAAACTCTTGGAATAAGATGGAGTGGAGTCTTTTCTAAAAGTTTTTCTTTTAAGTTGGTGCTCCACTCTAGAACAAAGTTGAACAAGCTCATTCAAATCTCTATATGGTAAGAGCTCAACTTTGTACCTTATTTCAAGGTTAAGACCACTTTGGAATCTTGAGATGGTGGTCCTCTCTTCTTCCCTTATCCCAGCCCTCATCATGAGTAACTCCATAGATTGCCTATATTCTTCCATACTAGATGACCCTTGTTTCAATCTTTGTAGCTTATCCATAAGCTCACGGTCATAGTATGGAGGAATATGCCTCCTTCTCAAGGCAATACGGAGCTCATTCCAATATTGAATTGGAGGCTCATGGTTTATTCTTCTCTCTTTTTCTAAGGAGGTCCACCAATACATGGCATGCCCTTGGAAGCTAAGGGTTGCCAAAGAAACCTTTCTCTCTTCACTCACTCCATGGCAAGAAAATAGTTGTTCTACTTTCATTTCCCAATCCAAATAAGTTTCCACATTGTCTTTGCCATGGAATGGGGGAAGAGGGATGTGGGGTTCCCTATTGGAAGACTCCCTATGTCTATGATGCCTTGGGGGTCTTTGATAGTAATCATCATTGTGATGACTACTAATGAAGATATCACTTGGAGGTTGGGTATGATGCCCTTCCTCCTCATGAACACTTGAATACATATGCCCTTTTCCTCTTGAGGGTTGAGGAGAAGTGACTCTTGGTCTTGAACCACTAGCCTCTCCTCCCACAACTAGCCTAGCAAGCAATCTTTTTATTTCTTCATTATTTCTTTCAAACTCTTTTTCTTTTCTTCTCAATTCTTCCTCTCTTTTTATATTTTCCTCTTCTTTTTTTCTTAGGTACTCTTTCAATTCCCTAAGTTCATCCCTAACACTAGACCTAGTACTACGAGAATTATGACCATGGACACTAGAATGATCACTCATCTTTGATCCAAAAAGGTTTTCACAAAGTTGTTTTCAAAAAGGGTTTGAAAAGGTTTTCACAAAGAGTGAGTGATAAAAAAGGTTTTCACAAAAAGGGTTTTCAAGGTGCAAGATAGGTAGGAAAAGGCCTAAGTGTACAAAGTGAACTTTCAAGGGGAGGTGGACTACAAAGAATCACTTAATAACCAAGCCCTATCAAGTAAAAATCACTAAGCCTTTTCTACTTTTCTTACAAAACAATTTGGTACAATAATAAAGTGTGTGTGTGCACGTTACCCCTAGTAGGCAAAGGCCTTCTAAACGTAAATTGGAGCAAAGATAAAAGTCCTAACAATTATACTACCAAAAACTATAAAGCTTGCAAAAGAAAAGCACTTAAAACATATTCTAGTCGAGGTCCTAGGTGAAGGTTTTCAAATCACCTTCAAACTACACGAAGCTAAACCAAAATGAAGAGGTTTAAGAATGGCCAAATTACAAACCAAAAAGAATGAAACCAAGGCCCAAAAACACACTAGGCCGAGAAGAAGAAAAATTAAGCCAAATTATAAAAAACACAAGTCTAAGTCTTCAAACTCCTCCACTTGGGTTCCTTCACAAAGAGAAAACTTGTTAGTCCTCTCCAAGTGTTTAATCACTCCTTTTGTATGGTGGAAATCCCTCCAAAGGCTAGGTTTGGATTCGGTTCACTCCTCCACTCAAATCCACCAAAGGTGTGCTAGTTTGCTAGATAGGTTCTTCACCTACAAACAAAATGAAACCAACCCAAAGAGCAAGAGTCCAAGAAATAAAACTGAAAAGCACAATTAGGAAAGGCTAAACTCAGAGAGAATTAGTTGAGGCAAAACAAAAGAGGCCAAAGAAAAGACAAACTAAAATTAAGACTCAAACAAAAATAGGAAGCACACAAAAGAGTAATCCTAGAAAGGCACTAGAATGGATTAGTGTTTAAGCTCACTTGATTAAGTCTTTTAAAGATTCGGTCCAGCCAATATTAAGGTCTCAAAAATGGTCCAAAAATGTCACAAGTCCAACTCCAAAAGCAAAGGTAAAGGTCCAAGTCCACAAGTCTAGCAACAAGTCCTTTTTGGTCCAATTTTTTTTTGATACTTTTTTTCTTCTTTTGTTCTATTTTTCACGTCAATTTCTTTTATGCTTCTTGGGTCCAATTTCTTTTCTTTAATGTTCAGCCCATTGTTGATGGAAGAACTTTGGAGGGGGCCGGATTGATGTAGCTTCCTTCAAGTCTCTCCCTAGATCTTTGGCTCCTAGAATCCTTCCAATGCTTGTGTAAGGCTCCAATGGAGGGAGGAACCTCACGGCCACCTTAAGATGGTGGAGAAGCCTCTCAAGAATGCGCCACTCTTGGTGAAGGGATAAGCATTCTTCAACCCGCCACACTTGTCTTTGGAAAAAGTGATAAGAGATTGGTTTTGCACAAAGAGGTTTAGGACCTTTGGGAGGAGAGAAATCTGATCTCTAATCTGAATACTCAATTCTCATTAATGCCAAAAGTGTCATACAAGTGAAAATTTGAGGCTATATAGGCGTGGCCACCTAGGGGTTAAGCTAGACTAGATCATGGTTCACTAGGAACCATGGTTGGGTCCGTCCAACTTAGGGAGCAAGAAAAGGCTAGACCATGGTTCACTAAGAACCATGGTTGAGCCTTCCTAAACCGCCCTTGTGTAGGAGAGAAAAGAGGTCCAAGCATTTGGCCAAGTGTGCACCAATGTGAACACAAGGTGTGAACACAAAGGTGTGGACGGTTTTGATTGGTTTCATTTAACTCCACCCGGTTTGAAAATGGTTCATTTGGTTTAGTTAGGTTCATTCAATGTGAATGGAACCTAGCTAAATCAAATCTATGAAAAAATTAGGAGTTAAATGAGTCCAATATGTAAAACCTTTATCCTAAGACCACATTTGGCTAAAATGCTAGGAGCACACTTTAGTCTACTAATGCCACTCCTATGCCTACTTCTAAAAAGAAAAAGGTGCCTCCAAAATACAAAGGCAAAACAATCCTATACAAAGTCTACTATATACAATATATACAATGGGACTACTCAAGATACTACTAAGGAGAAAAGTACACAATGCTCATGGTGAGCAAGGGTCTAAGAAGCACCTCCTCCTTAGATGTCTCTTCTAGCTTCCTTACCATGGACCTTGTCAAAGGTCCAATGGCCTTCATGTATTCCTTTTCCTTGGATGGTCCTCCATCATACCCTCCTTCTTGGGAAGGATCTGTCCTCAGATCTACCTCTTCATCATCCATGTTAGCATTCCCTGAAAAAGGCATAAGATCACAAACATTAAATGTACTACTAACACCATAATCAGAAGGTAACTCTATTTTGTAGGCATTTTCATTTATTCTTTGGAGTACTTTGAATGGACCATCTCCTCTCGGACTTAGTTTAGACTTCCTTTGAGTAGGAAATCTTTCCTTTCGCAAATGAAGCCAAACTAAGTCTCCTTCCTCAAAAATAATTTGTTTTCTCCCTTTGTTGTTGTATTCCATATATTTTTGAGTTTGTTTTTCTATGTGGTCTTTAACCTTCTCATGGAGTTTTCTTATAAAATCAGCCTTAGAAACTCCTTCTTTGTGAACATAAGAAGAAGTACTAGGCAAAGGAAGTATATCCAAAGGTGTGAGAGGGTTAAAGCCATAAACAACCTCAAAAGGAGAAAGATTGGTAGTCTTGTGGACTACCCTATTATATGCAAACTCTATATGAGGAAGATGTTCATCCCAAGACTTCTTGTTGTTCTTTAAAAAGACCCTCAATAGAGTAGATAAGGATCTATTTACTACTTCAGTTTGCCCATCGGTTTGTGGGTGACAAGTAGTAGAAAATAGAAGTTGAGTTCCTAGTTTTTCCCAAAGTGTTTTCCAAAAGTGACTAAGGAACTTAACATCCCTATCCGAGACTATTGTTTTAGGGATTCCATGTAATCTCACAACTTCTTTAAAGAATAGTCTTGAGATATGGCTAGCATCATCTACCTTGTGGCATGGAATAAAGTGAGCCATCTTTGAAAATCGGTCCACTACCACAAAGATAGAATCATGACCCCTTTGGGTTCTTGGGAGACCAAGTACAAAATCCATGCTAATGTCTTCCCAAGGGGTGCTAGCTATAGGTAGAGGTGTATAGAGTCCATGAGGCATAACTCTTGATTTAGCTTGTAAACAAGCTATGCATTTTGAGCAATGCCTTTGGACATCTATTCTCATGTGTGGCCAATAAAATTTTTCTTTTACAAAACTTAGAGTTTTATCAACTCCAAAATGGCCCATGAGACCTCCTTCATGACTTTCCTTTACTAAGAGCTTTCGAATGGATCCTTTGGGTATGCAAATCTTTCCCATTTTATACAAGTACCCATCATTGATGTAGAATCCATCAAAGGCCCTTTTAAGACATTGCTTGTAAGTGGACTGAAAATCTAGATCATTTTCATACAATTCCCTAATGTTGTCAAATCCAAGAATTTGGGAACTCAAGGTAGTAAGTAATGTGTATCTTCTAGAAAGGGCATCGGCCACCACATTACTTTTTCCCTTCTTGTACTTGATCACATATGGAAATTGCTCTAAATATTCTACCCACTTAGCATGTCTCTTATTTAACTTACCTTGCCCTCTCAAATACTTTAGTGACTCATGATCGGTATGAATGATGAAGTCTTTAGTCACTAAATAATGCTCCCAAGTTTTGAGGGCTCTTATAAGAGCATAGAGCTCTTTATCATAGGTGGGGTAATTCAAGGTGGGACCTCTAAGTTTTTCACTAAAATAAGCAATGGGGTGGCCACCTTGAAGTAGGACCGCACCTATCCCTAAACCACTTGCATCACATTCTAGCTCAAAAGTTTGAGAAAAGTTTGGAAGAGCTAGAATAGGTGCATGTGTAAGTTGGTCTTTTAAGTTATGAAAAGCCTTCTCTTGCTTCTCCCCCCATACAAAAGGCACATCCTTCTTGACCAACTCATTAAGAGGAGATGCTATGGTGGAGAAATCTTTAACAAACCTCCTATAGAAGCTTGCTAAACCATGGAAACTCCTAATGTCTCCCACATTCTTAGGGGTAGGCCACTCTTGGATGGCTCTAACCTTCTCGGGGTCCACCTTAACCCCCTCCTTGCTAACTATAAACCCTAAGAAATTCACACTTTCTTGGCAAAATATGCATTTTTCTAAGTTAGCATAGAGGTGGTTTTCCCTAAGAAGAAGCAAGACATTTCTAAGGTGTTCTAGGTGTTCTTTAAGGCTTTTACTATAGATTAGGATATCATCAAAATAAACAACTACAAATCTACCTATACAATCCCTTAAGATATGGTTCATTAACCTCATAAAGGTGCTAGGAGCATTGGTCAAACCAAAAGGCATGACTAACCATTCATATAATCCAAACTTGGTTTTAAAAGCGGTTTTCCATTCATCTCCTTCCTTGATCCTTATTTGATGATAACCACTCTTAAGATCAATTTTAGAAAATATGAGTGCTCCATGCAACTCATCTAGCATGTCATCTAACCTAGGGATTGGATGCCTATACTTAATGGTTATATTATTTATAGCTCGACAATCCGTGCACATTCTCCAAGTCCCATCTTTCTTTGGAACTAAAAGAACCGGCACAGCACAAGGGCTTAAGCTCTTTTGAACCCATCCCTTCTTCATCAAATCTTCAACTTGGGTCTCTATTTCTTTTGTTTCTTGGGGGTTGGTCCTATAGGCGGGCCTATTGGGTAGGCTTGCCCCGGGAACCAAATCAATTTGATGTTCTATTCCCCTTAAAGGAGGAAGCCCACTTGGAACTTCTTTGGGAAATAGGTCATCAAATTCCTTTAAAAGGTTTTGAACCCCCTTTGGTAGAGATTCAAATCCAAAATTTGTGGCAGCAAGTGTCTCTTTAGCATAGAGAAGGAAAAGAGGTTGATCAACTAGGAGACATTGTTTAATGGAATGATTTATAGAAAATTGACTCCTAGGGACAACTACCTTGGAAGGGACACTTCCTTCCAACTCTATAACCTTCTCTTCCTCTTTTTCACAACTTAAGAGGTTTTTTTTTTTTTTCTCTCTCTTTTTTTTCTTCCTCAATTTTCTTTTTCATGGCCACTTGATCTTCTAACACTTGGGAAGGTGTAAGAGGGATCAAGGTATGCTTTTTACCTAGATGGACTAGGCGGATCTTATTGGTGACACCATCATGGATGGCTTGTCTATCATGTTGCCACGGTCTACCAAGTAAAATATGACTTGCATCCATGGGAATGATATCACATAAAATTTCATCTTTGTACTTCCCAATGGAAAAGGGCACATTTACTTGATCTTTGACTTCTATAGGTCCATCCTCATTAAGCCACTGGAGTTTGTAAGATTTAGGATGGGCTATAGTAGTCAAGTTAAGCTTATCAACTAACCTTTGGCTTACAAAATTGTTACAAGAGCCACTATCAACAATGAGAGAACATGTTTTCTTGAAAATCTTGCATCTAGAATGAAAGAGATTCTCTCGTTGTGATTGGTCTTGTTCCTTAAGTTGGTTAGTCAACAATCTATGGGCAATTAATAGATCACCCTCACATGGTGCTTCCTCACTAGAACTATGGCTTTCGTCTTCTTCACTTGAGGAGGATGAAGAAGATGAAGTGCTCTCCTCACTTAGGATCTCATTGCCCCTAATGATCATGGTTTTTTTTGTAGGGCATTGGGAAGCTATGTGTCCCCTTCCTAAGCACTTAAAACATTTTATGGAGCTAGTCCTAGTATCATGGGAAGGTCTTTCCTTAGGTTTCTCTTTTAGTGACTTATCCTTTGAATAGGAGGGGGTACCCTCCTTCTTGAAGTCTTTCTTAGGGTAGGGGGTAGTTTCCTTCCTAAAACTAGGTTTTCTTTTTAATTGTTGTTCTACCCTCACACAAAGTTGAACTAGTTCATTTAGGTCTCTATAGGGCAATAGCTCAACTTTATCCCTAATCTCTAGGTTTAAGCCACTTTGAAACCTAGCTATGGTGGTTCTTTCTTCCTCCCTAATTCCCGCTCTCATCATAAGCAACTCCATTTGTTGCCTATATTCCTCAACACTCAAATTTCTTTGTTGGAGTCTTTGGAGCTTGTCCATTAACTCCCTCTCAAAGTATGGAGGAATGTGCCTTCTCCTCAAGGCACTCCTTAGCTCATTCCAATATTGGATTGGAGGCTCATGATGAATTTGTTTTTCTCTAACTAGGGAAGTCCACCAATACATGGCATACCCTTGAAAGCTAAGAGTAGCCATGGGAACCTTTCGGTCTTCACCTACATTGTGGCAAGTGAAGAGTTGTTCAACCTTCATCTCCCAATCTAAATAGTCATCCACACTATCCTTGCCATGGAAGGGAGGAAGGTCAAACCTAGGTTCTTTAGGAGTTGTTTCATGCTTAGGCCTATGGTGCCTAGGGGGTCTTTGGTAGTAACCATCATCATGATGACTACTATGCAACCCTTCACTTGTTAGTGAATGTGTGTGCGAGTGATAGCCTTTGGGCCTAGAAGGTCCATGACCCTCATGGCCGTGGGGTTTGCTAGTCTCACCCACAACAAGTTTATTTAACAACTCTCTAATTGTTTCATTGTTTTTTTCATTTTCTAGTTCTTTTTTTCTAATGTATTCCTTAAGTTCCCTAAGTTCTTCCTTAGTACTCTTATGGCTCTTAGGGGAGTGATGACCATGCACACTACTATTATGAGAATGATCACTCATTTTTGCAAGGTAAAAGGTTTTCACAAGTCTTTGAAAATTGCAAAGTGAGTGATAAAAGTTTTCACAAAAGCTTGTAGTTTTTTTTTTTTTTTTTTTTTTTTTTTTGGTGTAGTACTAAGTACTTAGAGGTCTAAGTATACAAGTTGCACTATCAAGGGAGGTGAGCTACAAGGAGCCACTTAATAACCAAGCCTCTTCAAGTGGAAATTACTAAACCCCTTTGTACTTTTCTTACAAAACAAAGTTCCACACAAGACAAGTAAAGTAGTGTGTGTGTGTGCACGAAACCCCTAGTAGGCAATAGAAGCCTTCTAAACGAACCTAGGAGCTAAACAATTAAAATGAAAGCAAATAAAGCATATACTAGTCGCTTATCCTAAGGTGAAAGTCCAAGTAGCACCTAAGGCTTTTTGGGACACTTTCACCAACCTAGAAATCCGGTTTATGAAAGCTAAAACTAAATCTAGCCGGTTCCTAGTGGAAGCCCAAGGTGGCACTTAAAGCCTTTGGGGACCCTTCCACAAGCACTAATCGAGGCTAATAGAAATTAAGTAGGACTATTTAGGAGGTGGGGGAGCTTACTTAATGTCCAAACAGCCACCCCTAAATGCAAGTTGAATACAAAGAAAATTGACACAAAACTATTCAAGCTAAGTGATGAAATTACAACTCAAATAAGCAATACAAAACAAAAGTTCTTCTTGGCCACTCTTCCACCAAAATAGCTGGACAATTTGGGACAGCCTCTAGTCCAGGGATGTGCCCCAAATTGGCTGGAATCAAATCCTTTTCAAGGTCTTACAAACAGCCACAAAATTGCCACTAAGGCCGCCACCAAAAGGCACCAAAGCCGCCACCAAACTCCACTCAAAACCGCCACCACTTTGCACCAGAATGTACCTGAAAATTCAAGCAAGTCTTGGCTGCAAAATGAGCAAACAAGTTAGCCTCCAAAAAGGTGTTTCACTCAGCAGTTTGTACCTCAATCCTCCTTCAAGGCTAAGCTCCTTTGAGGTCAACCAATATGCCTCAATTATACCTTCCTTCCAAGTGTAATAGATTGAACAAGGCTTATAGTTTCACCAAGTTTAGCAAGCAACACAAGAGAGGAAAGAAGCCAAAGAAGTAAAACTGAAAAGCACAATTTAGGATAGGCAAAACTCTCATGGGAATTGATGTGACAAACAAAGAGAGCCAAAGAAGACACAAAGCAACAAATAAGGCTAATTTCAAGGCTAGCACTCAAAAGAATTGCCTAAGAATGGCACTAGATTTGATTACAAAAACCAAAATAAAATTTTGTGCAATGCTATGATGATTTAAAAGTTCTTTTCAGCCACTGTAAAGAGAAGGAAACCGCATGAAAAATTCACACAAATTCACTAGGCCAAGTGCTACAAAATTGTCAAATTTTCAGCTTGAATTTTTCTAGTTTCTTTTCTTTTGCTTTCTTTTTCTTTTTCTTTGCTTTTTGAAATCTTTTTCTTTCTTTTCTTTCCTTTAAACACAGAATATTAAGCACTGGAAAGAGGCCAATTACATCAAAAAGGTTTCCAAAACAAGTGGAGAAAAGGAGAGAAAGAAGAGAAGAAAATACAAGTGCACTTTTAGACCAAAATTTTCAGCACTTTTGTGACTAGTTTTTATTCAATTTTGTCACTTCTTTTAGCACACTTAATAGGCGTTTTCTATGCACTTCTTTCTCAATTTTTCTTTAATCAAAGCAAGCACAAGACACACCACAGAATTGCTGGTCATATATTGCTATGAAACTAATAGCAAAGAATTTCACAAAAATGACTCTAGAACATGTTAGGTCTAATAACATGCATAGGAATTAATTGGTGAGCACTCTAAGAATGATTTAATCATGCAACCAGCAATGACACATTCAAGAACAGGCTTTCATTGAACAAGATTGAAAAAGAAAAAATGGGACAACACGGATGCAATGACAAAAAAAAGAACTACACATGACAACTAAGACAAAACTAGTAGATTACAAAAAGAAAAAGCATGCTTTCTTGTTTCTTTCTTGAACTTTCTTTTAAGACCGAATACCATAGGAATTCAAAAGAAGATAAAAACAATCCTAATTCATATAGAAAGACAAACAAAGAGTACCTACAGCACATACCAAGATTGATTCACAAGAATTATCAAAAATGAACCAAGAAAAGCAAGACAATGTGAGTGAATTCTATAGATTTATAAATGTGACTCAAGAATCACTCCAAGAACATACCAAGACTCAAAAAGGAAAAAGAAGACAAGGAGAACAGCAACAAGACTCTACCAAGATGATTCAAGACATGCAAAAGAAAAGAAAGAAAGCAAGGGAATCGGATTACTTGGAGTCCTAGCTCATGATACCAAATGATGGAAGAACTTTGGAGGGGGCCGGATTGATGTAGCTTCCTTCAAGTCTCTCCCTAGATCTTTGGCTCCTAGAATCCTTCCAATGCTTGTGTAAGGCTCCAATGGAGGGAGGAACCTCACGGCCACCTTAAGATGGTGGAGAAGCCTCTCAAGAATGCGCCACTCTTGGTGAAGGGATAAGCATTCTTCAACCCGCCACACTTGTCTTTGGAAAAAGTGATAAGAGATTGGTTTTGCACAAAGAGGTTTAGGACCTTTGGGAGGAGAGAAATCTGATCTCTAATCTGAATACTCAATTCTCATTAATGCCAAAAGTGTCATACAAGTGAAAATTTGAGGCTATATAGGCGTGGCCACCTAGGGGTTAAGCTAGACTAGATCATGGTTCACTAGGAACCATGGTTGGGTCCGTCCAACTTAGGGAGCAAGAAAAGGCTAGACCATGGTTCACTAAGAACCATGGTTGAGCCTTCCTAAACCGCCCTTGTGTAGGAGAGAAAAGAGGTCCAAGCATTTGGCCAAGTGTGCACCAATGTGAACACAAGGTGTGAACACAAAGGTGTGGACGGTTTTGATTGGTTTCATTTAACTCCACCCGGTTTGAAAATGGTTCATTTGGTTTAGTTAGGTTCATTCAATGTGAATGGAACCTAGCTAAATCAAATCTATGAAAAAATTAGGAGTTAAATGAGTCCAATATGTAAAACCTTTATCCTAAGACCACATTTGGCTAAAATGCTAGGAGCACACTTTAGTCTACTAATGCCACTCCTATGCCTACTTCTAAAAAGAAAAAGGTGCCTCCAAAATACAAAGGCAAAACAATCCTATACAAAGTCTACTATATACAATATATACAATGGGACTACTCAAGATACTACTAAGGAGGAAAGTACACAATGCTCATGGTGAGCAAGGGTCTAAGAAGCACCTCCTCCTTAGATGTCTCTTCTAGCTTCCTTACCATGGACCTTGTCAAAGGTCCAATGGCCTTCATGTATTCCTTTTCCTTGGATGGTCCTCCATCAATTGTTGCTTAGGTTTTGCACTTGTGGGTGGTGAAAATTAGGTCAAATTTTAGGAGAAGAGATGAAGACAAGTGGCGTGATTTTAGAGGTGATTAGGGTATCTTTTGAGTGGAAAATGACTTGTACTATCTAGTACAAGTTGTTTGCACAAAATTTTTCAGCACACCTCTTAGATTCTTTTAGGGTTTCTTTAGGCATAGAAAATTGACTAAATCAAGTGAGAATGCAAGGGGAAAGTGGGCGGTTATGCATGTGCAAGGAAATGTTTACACATGGAAATCAAAAATCACATAGAACATGCTAGGACTAGGTAGCATGCATGAATGACTCCTAAAAAGAAAGCTATATGTCACGCCCACTATGTCATGCAATATGGCATATTTTGTTCATGTGTTTCATGCTAAGTGTTTGGCACATACATGGAATTTATGTAGACAAAATATAGGAAACAAAAAAAATGACAAAACTTTAGGTGGATTCAAAAATTAAAAGCATGTTCATAGCATGTTCTTCATGTTCATGTGAGACTCAAGAAAATGAAAAGCATGGAAACACCTAATAATGGAAACCTAAAATGGCAAGGAAGGCTCACAAGGAACAAGGTGTGAACCCAAAAACTATTCGGCCACACAAAGAAAATAATGAGAAGAGAAATGACCGAATAGAAAAGACACACAAGAAGACAAGAAGGACTAGATTTTACCCTTGATGAACCTTGGCTCTTGATACCACTTGATGGCTTCCTCCTTCCATGGTTGATGTAGAGTATGAAGGGGAAGACCTTGCCCTTGATCTAGGCTCACCAAAGGGTAGACAAAAGGAGACTTATGATAGGAAAAGGAAGATAGGCGTGAAGTATGTTTAGGGTGGCGGAAGTGTTTTAGGGTGGTGGTGTATGGTTGCTCAAGTTGGCTCACTCCAAGTGTAGGTGGAGGCCACTCTAGGGTTTCACTCTCCAAGGGTGGAGAATGAAGGAAGCTAGCCGAAACTAACCTAGGGACTAAGGATAGGATTTGAGGCAAGAAAATGCTCTCTCAAATTCATATAATCCAAAGTATTTACAAGTGGTGGGGTGTTGGGTATTTATAGGAGGGGAGGCATCTAGGGTTTCATTTGAGATGTGCATGGCCGAAATTCCTATGGCTAATGCACTCCAAATGAAATGTAAATAAACCCTAGATGCAACTTGGTGGCCAAGGATGGAATCTATGGGTTTAGATTGGCTATATCTAGGTGCATGATAAGACCATGCAACCTTTGCCCTCCACTTGGGCCTAAGCCTTTCTATCACAAAAAATACATCCAATGCTTCACCAAAAATAGGCGTCACCTCCTAATGTGATACCCTAGCCCAAATTAAAAAACCTAATCACCTAAAGCACCCCATAATACTCTCACAGAATAATTGAGCCTGGAGAGGCTTGCCGAAACAATACTCCCACAGAATAATTGAGCCTGGAGAGGCTCGCCGAAATAATACTCTCTCAGAATAATTGAGCCTGGAGAGGCTCGCCGAAATAATACTCCCCAGAGATATCTCAGCTTCCACTCACGGGCCAAATTCCCCAGTGAAAGCTATCAAAGCGAGATCAGCAAAATTCCCCAACGGAAGCATGATCCAAACAAAATATCCAAGTCAAAGGACTTAGACTTCCTCAGTGGAAGATAGCTTTCCAACTCAAACGAAGAGTGAAGCTAAGCCTGAAGAGGCTTTCTAAATAATACTCTGGGATACATAAGATCCCCAAATCCCCAGTCGCCTACTCAAGAGGCATTCCTACAAAAAGAAAAAAAAAAAAAGAAAAAAAAAAAAAAAATCAAAAGATCAATAATCATTCCCCAAGTGGAATTCGGCTCTTGGCCAAACATCAAGCGTCAAGATGATCTGCCTAACAGAAGAGGCTAATCACAATCAATGACAAAATCCCCCAGCGGATAACAGCCTACACAGAGGCGACAAAACCAGAAAAACAAAAAGAGTCACCCGAATAAGGATAACCGGGATACTCCACCATCGTCGAAAAGACGTCAGCCAATCATAAGGCACCGCTCATCTCAGAAAGAGCATCTTCGTGTCTACACCCCAGGGAAACAGAAATTCCTCAATGGGCACCAACTATGCAAAGGAAAGTTGGGACACAAGAACCTATGAGTAACTGCACATCCCCTAGACGGATCCCTGCGTTATCCAGCCCTCAGTGGCACAAAAATCAAAAACAATCGTCAAAGCAGCATCGTGGACTGTGGAGACAAAATCAAAATCAACATCCAGAATCCCCCAGTGGATAATAGCCTACACAGAGGCTACAAAAATCAGAAAAATCAAAGAGAGACACCCGAATAAGGATAACCGGGATACTCCACTTACGTCAAAAGGACGTCAGCCAAACATAAGGCATCGCTCAAATCAAGAAGAGCATCTGTGTCTACACCCCAAGGAGTCAGAAATTCACCATGGGTACCAACTATGCAAATGCAAGTTGGGGCACAAGAACCTATGAATGAATGCACATCCCCTAGACGGATCCCTGCGTTATCCAGCCCTCAGTGGCACAAAATCAGAAAAACGTCGAAGCAGCATAGTGGACTGTGGAGACAAAAAAATCATCTCAGATCCCTGGAGAGGGTAAACTCGCATTGCCGAAGTGATCAGAAGACACGGACGCAGACCCTGGAGAGGGCAAACTCAGTTGCCTAGGTCATCAGAGACCAAACAAAGTCTGGAGAGACGGTACTCAAACAAAGTCTGGAGAGACGGTACTCAAACAAAGTCTGGAGAGACGGTACTCAAACAAAGTCTGGAGAGACGATACTCAAACAAGGTCTGGAGAGACGGTACTCAAACAAGGTCTGGAGAGACGGTACTCAAACAAGGTCTGGAGAGACGGTACTCAAACAAGGTCTGGAGAGACGGTACTCAAACAAGGTCTGGAGAGACGGTACTCAAACAAGGTCTGGAGAGACGGTACTCAAACAAGGTCTGGAGAGACGGTACTCAAACAAAGTCTGGAGAGACGGTACTCAAACAAGGTCTGGAGAGACGGTACTCAAACAAAGTCTGGAGAGACGGTACTCAAACAAGGTCTGGAGAGACGGTACTCAAACAAAGTCTGGAGAGACGGTACTTAAAGAAAGTCTGGAGAGACGGTACTCAATCAAAGTCTGGAGAGACGGTACTCAAAGTCTGGAGAGACGATACTCAAAGTCTGGAGAGACAGTACTCAAGGTCTGGAGAGACAGTACTCAACCATCAGCGTCGTCAGAGGCACGTTGGTGTTCAACTTCCCACTCGGGCGTCGAGTGAAGTTGACCCTGGAGAGGGTAAACTTAGCTACCGAGGTTGTCAGAAGCGCCGAGGTATGCAACAACCTGGAGAGGCTACTCAACAATTTTCCACCGGAAGACGCTACAAGTCAGAAGGTTGGCACATCACCCGGACAATTGGGTCAACTCCTTTACTTGTCAGCCGGTACACCAAAAGGCCGTCCGACTAAGTAAAGGGGGGGCAGCTGTAGACCCCTAAAATTGTCCGGGTCGGAAATAAAGCTTGAAGACTCTCGAAGACTAAAGGAAAGTCAGCCGGAAGGACTCCTGGAAGACCCTGGAAGACCCTAGGATGATTATCTGTAGGTTTAGAGGTCTTAGAGTAGCAAAAAATAAGAAAGTGGAGGGAATGAAGCCCAATACGGCCTCCCAAGAGTTCAGTACGGCCGTATTGAACATTTTAAACTACAATACGGCCGCACTGAACTCAATACGGCCGTATTAAAGTTCAATACGGCTGCATTGAACTCAATACAGCTGCACTGAACTTCAATACGGCCGTATTGAGGTTTTTGAACTTCAATACGGCCGTATTGAATTCAATACGGCCGTATTGTAGTTCAAAACTTCAATACGGACCGTATTGACCCCCAGAAACCGTATTGAGCCTCTTCCCTATAAATATGACGTCAATGGGACGTCATTTCACACTTTTGGACTGAGTTTTAACCCTCTTCTTGAGTATTCTGGGTTTTTTTGAGCAGTGCTCTGCCTAGAAATCACTCGGAGAGTTGATCCGACGAAGTTTTTGAGTTCTGAGCATTTTGCTTGAGTCTCAAACTAAGTCGAAGGGAAATCCATCGGATTTCCAAGTCAAAAATTATTCTTTAGGAGGGAGCGAGCGGTCTTGTAGAGGGAGGGAACGCCAAAACGCTTCCCAATTTCTGTCAAGATATATAAGAAAGCACGCTTCAAAGGTTTATATCTTTAAAGTCCCTTCTTTTACCGCTTTCTGTGCGTACATATTTAAACTGTCATCATGTAGATAGTTAATTTATAATTGCTTAGAATAAATAGGGGTAATTTAGTAATTTCGTACTATTATTTTTAAATAATCTGTCATAGGGAACCCGAAAGGGGCGCTGTGGGGTGCTAACACCTTCCCCACGCGTAACCGACTCCCTTACCCGACTCTGGTTGTAATGGCCGAAGTCGATTTTTGAATCGATTGCCTTAAACCTCTTTTTCCAATGTTTTGAGTAAAACATTGGTGGCGACTCCATGAACCCTTCCTTTTATGAAAACCACTAATCCATGGAGGGTCCCGCTTGGGATTAACATGGATTGGTGAGTCTTTTAATAAAATTGCTCGTTTGACGAGGTCTCAGTTTGAGAATAAGTCATTCTAGCAATCCATATTTTTAAACAAATAAAAGAGTCCAACCATCCTTCGCGAACGCCGAAAGCCCGTTTCGGGCCGGTGGCGACAGCGCCTCACTCCTATATATAGGACGTCATTTGGACGTCATTCCACACATTTAGACACTTTTTCCATACTTTTGGACCCTCTTACTGAGTATTCTGGGGTTTTTGAGCAGTGTTCTGCCCTAGAAGTCTCTCCGAGAGCCGATCCGACAAAGTTCTTGAGTTCTGAGCATTTAGCTTGAGGATTCGAACTAGTCGAAGGGAAATCTTTTTGATTTCCATAGTAAAAATTTATTTTTAGGGAAGGAACGAGCGAGCGTGTAGTGGGAAGGAGCGCCAAAAAGCCTCCTAACGTCTGTTTAAATATATAAAAAGCACACTTCAAAGGTTTCTTTTCCAAATCCCTTCTTTTACCGCTTTCTGATTGTTGCATTGCATATTTAGAATTTTCATCATGTAAATATTCCGCTTATAATCGTTTCTAATAAATAGGGGTAATTTAGTAATTTTACACTGTTATTTATGGAATAATCCGTCATAGGGAACCCGAAAGGGGCGTTGTGGGGTGCTAACACCTTCCCCGCACGTAACCGACTCCCTTACCCAACTCTGGTTGTAATGGCCAAGGTTGATTTGCGAAAATCAATTGCCTTATCCCTTTTTCCAATGTTTTGAGTAAAACATTGGTGGCGACTCCAAGAACCCTTCCTTTTGCGAAAACCACTAATCCATGGAGGGTCCCGCTTGGGATTAACATGGATTGGTGAATCATTTAATAAAATTGTTAGTTCGATGAGGTCTCAGTTTGAGAATAAGTCGTTCTAACAATCCATCATTTTTCAAAACTTAAAAGGAGTCCGACCATCGTCGCGAATGCCAAGGTCCGTTTCGGCGGGTGGCGACAGATGGCGACTTCACTGGGGAAGCCTCGAGAGTCAGTCCCATTTAGTGATGGATTGTTTCTAAAATAATATTTTAAAATTACTTCATTACCCCTCGCTTGTATGATAAAATGATTTACCTAATTGGCTTTAATAACTGTTGAATGTTTAAATTTTCGCAATTGTTTGAAATATAAACTGCACACAAACCTTTGCACACAACAGTTCCCTCTATACCCGGGGGCATGAGTGGAAAGCCATAAGGAGTGGATGTTAGTACGGCCGGTTGTCGAATGGGTCTATAGGTGCCCGTAGACCGTTGTCGGAAAACATCACTCAAGGTGAAAACCATGAACTCGAGTCCGACAGTGCGTTGGAGCTTTCCATCGCCTTACGACGAGAGGAATTGGGTCCCTATAATGGGGGCACCTTGGGGGCCTCAGACCGGTGAGAACAGTTAGAACCTCCTTGAATATGCACTTTTCTGCAGGATACCCCTACCTCGTGATTCGCTCGTGACTGTTCGTGGATGAGTGAATTGTTTGTGCATCGTTTATGTGACATTGTTTGAGCATACATTGCATTCTTTAAACATACAACATTCCCTTTTAAAATAAGAATAAATAGGAATAAGAATCTTCCATTACATGGTGTTAACATCTACCTTCATCACATTCATATAGGTAGTTTCCCTTTTCACCCAAAAAAAATACAAAAAACAAAATACCCAAAAAAAGAAAAAAAGTTATTCATCCAAACCAAGCAATTATCATGCATCATCTTAGGGACATCCTGAAAACATGATAATGCTTAGTTGAATAAACACAATGCATGCATATTCATCGCCATCATCTCATATCATGCATTCTTATCAAAGATCATGGAGGGATCTAGGTTTGCATTTCATACATCCCTCCTAGTAATTCATTAATAATAGTAATAAAAAGAAAGGATTAAGCGATGCGTATGTTCAGAATGGATCGCACGCCATTTGTTATTAAGTGTAAGCCAACAACCGCGCCAAGCGAACGCACATCAACTCCGTTGTTGGTAATCAAGACGAATAAAGGGGAAGGTCCGACACCGTTAAGGATCACTGCTCCAAGACCTTTTCCCTACAAATCAAATAAGGCTGTGCCATGGATATACGACATCCATTCTTCTGCCGACAGCGATATCTCTAACATCGCTGGACTTGGGGGCATGACTAGGAGTGGCAGGATCTACACTCTCGAAGATCTTCATGACAAAGCTCCCAAGAATAAAGGGAAAGAAAAAGAAGAGAAAACCGAGGAAAATAAAGAATCCGAGGAAGAGACTGATGAGCTGTTAAAATATATCCGACAGAGCGAGTACTCCATCATGGATCAACTTCATAAGACGCCAGCAAAGATTACTCTGTTGTCGTTGATCCTATGCTCCGAACCGCATCGGCAAGCTCTGTTGAAAGTCTTGAACGAGGCATATGTGTCGCACACTATCTCCCAAGACAAGTTTGAGGGGATTGTTAGTCACATCACGACTAGTGATCACCTCTCTTTCACCGATGAAGAGATCCCCGCTGAGGGACCGAATCACAACAAGCCCTTGCACATCTCTGTAAAGTGCAAGGAGTATCACATCGCTAAAGTCTTGGTGGATAATGGATCTTCCTTGAATGTGATGCCAAAAAGAACGTTTGATCAAATGGAAATCAAGGGAATCCAAATGCGCCCGAGCAATATGATCGTCCGAGCTTTCGACGGTTCTAAAAGAGAAGTGGTGGGAGAAGTCAATCTTCCAATCCAAATTGGACCCACCATCTTCAACGTCGAATTTCAAGTGATGGACATTACTCCCGCATACAGCTGTCTCCTCGGCCGACCTTGGATTCATGATGCGAAAGCTGTTCCCTCTACACTCCACCAGAAAGTCAAATTCATAGTGGATGACAAGCTGGTGACCGTACAAGCTGAAGATGACATACTCATCAGCAAGCCATCTGCCATACCTTACGTGGATGCAGCAGAGGAAGCTCTAGAGACCGCCTTCCAAGCATTGGAGATCGCCAATGTTGAAACGTTTCCCCGAGAAATGAAGAAGGTAACCTACATGCTCACCAAGAACGGATACTTGCCTGGACAAGGACTTGGCAAGGATTCCCAAGGAATTCCCGAGCTACCCATTATTAAGGATAATCCGGGGAAACAAGGGTTAGGATACAACCCTAATAAAGATCAAAGGACGAAGAGGAACCAAGATCCTTCTCGACGTTCTTTAAGCCAGATCTTTAGGAAGGCCGGTTCACAAGCGTTAAGGCCGGTCGTCGTCATCAAGTGCTCTTCTCCTTCCGATAGGGATGTATAGACCTGATGACTGTTAGAGATTACTCCTCGGGGACAGCCCGACCCCCGAGCCTCGATAGGGCACATGTTTCCGCTAGAATTATAATAAAATCATTCTTTATTATTTCTTATTGCTTCTTTTCTTGCTTGCAATAAATTTCTAGACCACATTACTTTAACCCTGTTTGAATAAGCATGAATGAGGTTAAAATTGTCTTAATAATAATAAACCCGCATCATTTTTATGTGGAAATGTGTGTGACAACTTGGAGCACCTTTCCTTGGCCTCGACAAGTGCCATCATGGATAAAAAAAGAAATCCTTCAAAAACAAAAATCATAAAAACAAAAAAGCTCGGCAGGAAACCCAAAAAGGGGGCTGCGCAAAAATAAGAGCAAAAGACCCGCTAGGAATCCCACAAAAGGGTGACCTAGGCAAAAGTTAGGGTTACAAAAATAAACAAAAATAAAGGTCCGCTAAGACGCCACGAAAGGGTGTTTTAGGCAAAAATAAGGACAATCAAAAAAGCAAAAGAAACCCATGATGGTACCATGAACCGAATTCAAAAAGAAAGGTTCAAGGAAAGCTATCTAAGTTGTCAAATCACAACGTCAAATAACAAGACTTTCTTAACTTCATAAGTGTTTAATCAAACAAGCCTAAACACATGAGCCTACCTTGGCCAACCATTCTTACAAAAACCATTTTCGAAAAAATAATCCCCTCTAAAACACAAACTTCTGAACAAAAAATATCTTTCCTTTCTTTTCTCTCTTGTCCCAAACGATTTTAGAATAATCTAGTGGAAACATGGAGATATAGTGGTCAATAGGAAGGTTAATACATCTTCTAAAGGAAGGAAATGATCACTGGGTCGATGACACCGATCCCGATATAACACGCATCATTCCTCGGTTACATAAATCGGCAGCGCACAGCCCGTCTAGAGGAATGGCAAAATCCAAGCAAAGAAACGCATCGGTTAATTCTTTTGAAAAAATAAATCAAATAGAATTAGGTGCATCATACCGCATACATGCATACAGATGATAGGTGTACTGGAAGATCACTTATTCTCTGTTTATTGAAAAAAAACCAAAAATCAAAAAAAATCAAACTTCAGAAAAAACAATGCGCCCGTACCATGTTCAGTACGCCCGTACTAAAATTAGGGTTATGAACAAATTTTTAACTCAATACAGGCGTACTGAAATGGATACAGCCGTATTGGCCTTTAGTTGCACATTTAAAGACCTTATCATGAGGCAATCGCATAAAATAGAAAAATAGAAAAAAATTGCTTGTGTATGACAGCAGTCAACAGAAAAAGCCAAAAAACGACAAAAAAGGCAAAAATTCAGAAAATCAACCGCATCATACAGAATAACTGAGCCTGGAGAGGCTTGCCGAAATAATACTCCCTCATCATACAGAATAACTGAGCCTGGAGAGGCTTGCCGAAATAATACTCCCCCATCGTACAGAATAACTGAGCTTGGAGAGGCTTGCCGAAATAATACTCCCTCATCATACAGAATAACTGAGCCTGGAGAGGCTTGCCGAAATAATACTCCCTCATCATACAGAATAACTGAGCCTGGAGAGGCTTGCCGAAATAATACTCCCCAATCGTACAGAATAACTGAGCCTGGAGAGGCTTGCCGAAATAATACTCCCCAGAGACATCTCAGCTTGCACTCTTGGGCCGAACTCCCAGTGAAAGCTATCAGCGCAAGATCAGCAAGATTCCCCAATGGAAGCATGATCATCCGAACAGAATATCCGAGTCAAAGGACTTTGACTTCCTCAGTGGAAGATAGCTTTCCAACTCGAGCGACGAGTGAAGCTAAGCCTGAAGAGGCTTTCTAAATAATACTCTGGGATACATAAGATCTTCAATCCCCATTCGCCTACTCAGAGGCACTCCTTCAAAAAAAGAAAAAAAATCAAAAACATCAACAACCATTCCCCACGCGGAATCCGGCACTCAGCCGAACACCAAACATCAAGATAATTCGCCTACTCAGAGGCACTCCTTCAAAAAAAAGAAAATCCGAAAAGATCAATAACCATTCCCCAAGCGGAATCCAGCACTCAGCCGAACACCAAACATCAAGATAATTCGCCTACTCAGAGGCACTCCTTCAAAAAGAGAAAATCCAAAAAAGATCAATAATCATTCCCCAAGCGGAATTCGGCATTCAGCCAATCATTGAACGTCAAGATGATCCGCCTAACAGAAGAGGCTAATCAAAATTAACGACAGAATCCCCCAGCGGATAACAGCCTACGCAGATGCAATAAAATCAGAAAATCAAAAAGAGTCACCCGAATAAGGATAACCGGGATACTCCACCAACGTCGAAAGGACGACAGCCAATCATAAGGCATCCTCACCTCAGGAAGAGCATCTTTGTGTCTGCATCCCCACGGAATCAGAACTTCCCAGTGGGCACCAACTACGCAATGGAAAGTTGGGACACAAGAACCTATGAGTAACTGCACATCCCCTAGACGGATCCCTGCGTTATCCAGCCCTCAGCGGCATCAAAATCAAAAACAACCGTCGAAGCAGCATCGTGGACTGTGGAGACAAAATCATCACAATAGAATCCCCCAGCGGATAACAGCCTACGCAGAGGCAATAAAATCAGAAAATCAAAAAGAGTCACCCGAATAAGGATAACCGGGATACTCCACCAACGTCGAAAGGACGTCAGCCAATCATAAGGCATCGCTCACCTCAAAAGGAGCATCTTTGTGTCTGCACCCCCAAGGAATCAGAAATTCCCCAGTGGGTACCAACTACGCAATGGAAAGTTGGGACACAAGAACCTATGAGTAACTGCACATCCCCTAGACGGATCCCTGCGTTATCCAGCCCTCAGTGGCACAAAAATCAAAAACAATCGTCGAAGCAGCATCGTGGACTGTGGAGACAAAATCTTCACAAATCCCTGGAGAGGGCAAACTCACACTGCCAACGTCGTCAGAAACACGGAGGCAGACCCTGGGGAGGGCAAACCGCAGACCCTGGAGAGGGCAAACTCACGCTACCAAAGTGACCAGAAGCACGGAGGTACGCAACCCTGGGGAGGGCAAACCGCAGACCCTGGAGAGGGCAAACTCAGCTGTCAAGGTTGTCAGAAACACCGAGACAGAGCCTGGAGAGGCGGTACTCAGCTACCCCGTCGTCAGAAACATGGAGGTATGCAACCCTGGGGAGGGCAAACCGCAGACCCTGGAGAGGGCAAACTCAGCTGCCAAGGTTGTCAGAAACACCGAGGCAGAGCCTGGAGAGGCGGTACTCAGCTACCCCGTCGTCAGAAACAATGGAGGTATGCAACTGTCAAGGTTGTCAGAAACACCGAGACAGAGCCTGGAGAGGCGGTACTCAGCTACCCCGTCGTCAGAAACAACGGAGGTATGCAACTGCCAATGTCGTCAGAAACACAGAGGCAGAGCCTGGAGAGGCGGTACTCAGCCACCAACGTCGTCAGAAACACGGAGGTGTGCAACTGCTAACGTCGTCAGAAACACGGAGGCAGAGCCTGGAGAGGCGGTACTCAGCTACCGAGGTTGTCAGAAACACCGAGGTATGCACGAGCCTGGAGAGGCGACGACTAATACTCAACCTGGAGAGGCTACTCAACAATTTTCCACCAGAAGACACTACAAGTCGGAATGATGGCTTATTCCCCGGACAATTGGGTCAACTCCTTTACTTGTCAACCGGTACACCAAAAAGCCGTTTGACTAAGTAAAGGGGGGGCAGCTGTAGACCCCTAAAATTGTCCGGGTCAGAAATAAGACTCGAAGACTCTCGAAGACCGAAGGAAAGTCAGCCGAAAGGACTCCTGGAAGACCCTGGAAGACCCTAGGATGATTCTTCATAGGTGATGGCATCCTTACTTGCATGAACTTGAGATGATGAGCAAGGAGGAGGACGCCTTCTCCAAGGATCAAGTTCTTCAAAGGTGGACCAAGGTTTTAGGGTGGATGATGATGGAATGGACGAAAATGAAGGTTGGGTAGAAGGTGTTTGAGGAAATGCTTGAGAATGGTACTCTAGGGTTGGCTCACTTCATGATGATGAAGGCCACTTCTAGGGTTGTTTCTCTCAAGGTGGAGATGGTAGGGTTTGGCCGAAAATAGCCAAGGGTGACTAAGGAAAGATATAAAGGCACTAAAGGCTCTCTTTATATTCAATATCCAAAGTATTTACAAGGTGTGGGGTGTTGGGTATTTATAGGAGGGGAGGCATCTAGGGTTGCATTTGGAGTAGGCAAATGCATTCCAAATGAAATGCAAATGAACCCTAGATGCAACTTGGTGGCCAAGGATGGAATCTTTGGGTTTAGATTAGCTATATCTAGGTGCATGATAAGACCATGCAACCTTTGCCCTCCACTTAGGCCTAAGCCTTTCTAACACCAAAAATAGATCCAATGAACACCAAAAAAATGCGTCACCCTTCTAGTTAACACCCTAGCCCAAAATTAAAAACCCTAATCATCTAGAGCACCCCATAATACAAGGGTAAAAAGGGAAATACAAGGGAAAATAAATTCTAAGTCCTAAACACCCCAAAATACAAGGGTAAAATTGGAAATACAAGTAAAATAAATTCTGTGATTAAAAAGAACTTAAGAGCTAAGGTCCAAAAGTGGCCTCACTAACCCATTCCTCTTGCCTCCTTTAATATATCACCTCTTGGTCTTCTCGGCCTTAGTGTTATTCCATCATTCTCTCCCTCTTGAAAAGGATTTGACCTCAAATCAAGAGGTTCCTCATGGTGGGCATCATGACCAACAAAAACATAAAAATAAGCATTAGAGGTAATAGTATATGATAGAAATGGAAAGTGTATCCTAAGAGGAGTTCTACTAAAAATGCTAAAAAGATTGTCTAAATTAAAAGGACTAGACTTTCTAATGTTAAGGATAGGATCCTCCCCACGGTGAAGTCTAGGTGTATAACTAAAACCTAAAAAGGTAAAAAGACTAAAACTATCGCACACTAATGTATTAGTCCTAAAAACTAAAATATCTTGTTGGAAGTGCCCAATGTAATGACCTATGTATGTATTGGAAAATAAAGAAAACTTAACTAAAATATTATCTAAACAACTTTGTATTGCATAATTTGTTAGATACATATGAGAAAAAGGTGTTAAGAGGAGTCTAGGAAACTCATATAATCTAAGTTTGTCTTGTAGGAAAGTATTCAAGTTAAGTTCAAATAAGTTTGAACTTCCTTCAAGATCAAAAATAGAAGATACAACACCGTGAGATGTATCCAACAAACCATACAAACCAAAAGTTGGGTGCTTTATGAAGAAAACTAAAGTAGAAAGAGTCTTAAAGAAAGAAGGCTTATCTTCCTTGGGCACCACCAAGGAAGTAGCACAAGAAGTGGGACTAAGTGAAGTCCACTTCTTCTTCACTAAATCTTGAAGTTGAGATTCTTTTTCTTTAAAAAGGATTTGTTTTTGAATCTCCACTTCATGACTAGTGGCAACGTGAGAGAAAGAGTTAAGGCCTTGATGAATGAAGAAAGTCTTTTTAAAATCATTTTCAATGGGAAAGTGACTCTCTTCAAGCATAAGCCCTTTGAAAGAAACATTATCCTCCTTACTCTTCTCTAAGAGTGTTGGTTGTTGTTTTTCATTTTCTAGCCACTCTTTAACTTTCTCTATACTTTTCTTTATTTTTTCTTTCTTTTCTATTTTCTTTTCTTTTTCTTTCCTTCTAAGTTCCGCCTCTCTTGTTGTATTTTCTTGCTCATGCATACTCCTAGGAACTCTAACTTCTTTGCCTTTTTGAGATCTAGTTGGAACAATCCTAGGTTGGGATCCACTAGTTTCTCTCCTTTCAACTAATTTTGCAAGTAGTTGTTTTATTTCCTCATTATTTTTTTCAAACTCTTTTTCTTTTCTTCTCAATTCTTCCTCTCTTTTTATATTTTCCTCTTCTTTTTTTCTTAGGTACTCTTTGAGTTGCCTAATTTCTTCCCTAACACTAGACCTAGTACTACAAGAGTTATGACCATGGACACTAGAATGATCACTCATCTTTGATCCAAAAAGGTTTTCACAAAGTGTTTTCAAAAAGGTTTGAAAAAGTTTTCACAAAGAGTGAGTGATAAAAGGGTTTTCACAAAAAAGGATTTTCAAGGTGCAAGATAGGTATGAAAAGGCCTAAGTGTACAAAGTGAACTATCAAGGGGAGGTGGACTACAAAGAATCACTTAATAACCAAGCCCTTTTCAAGTAAAAATCACTAAGCCCTTTTTACCTTTCTTACAAAAAAAACAATTTTGACACTACCAAGTGTGTGTGTGCACGCACCCCTAGTAGGCAAAAAAAAGTTAAGCCTTCTAAACGTTTTGGAAGCAAAAGTAAAAAAAAAAAACCTAGACAATTATACTAGTAAAGCTATAAAGCATGCAATGGAAAGCAATTTAAAACATACACTAGTCGGGGTCCTAGTGAAGGTTTTCAAATCACCTTCTCTACACGCTCTAAAACCCAAGTTGAAGAGGTTTAAAATGGCCAAAATTACAAACCAAATGGAAGAGATGAATGGCCTAAAACAAAGGGGCCGAAAGCAAGTAAAACAATGTAAACAAGAAAATAAGTCTTCAAACTCCTCCTCTTGTGGTTCCTTCACAATGAGCAAACGTGTTAGCACCTCTCCAAAGTGTTTACTCTCCTTTTGGTTTAGTGAAAACCCTTCCAAAGGCTAGGTTGGGTTTTGGTTCACTCCTCCACTCAATCCACCAAAGGATTGCTACTTTGCTAGATAGGTGCTTCACCTTCAATTAATGAAAACCAACCAAGAGCAAGAGTTCCAAAAAAATAAAAACTGAAAAGGATAAATTATGAAAGGCTAAACTCAGATAGAATAAGTTGAGACAAAACAAAAGAGGCCAAAAGAAAGACAAGCAAAAAATTAAGACTCAATCAATAAAAGATAGCACTCAAAAGAATAAACCTAGAATGGCACTAGAATGGGTTTGTGTTTAAGTTTCACTTGCTTAAGTCTTTTAGTGTTTTCGGTCCAGCCAAGGTATAAGTCCCAAAAAAATATGTCCAAATTGTCAAATGTCCAACTCCAAATGCAAAGGTAATGGTCCAAGTCCACAAGTCTAGCAACAAGTCCTTTTTGTCCAATAATTTTTTTTTTTGTCCAAGATTTTTGTTCTTGTTCTTTTTGGTCACGGCAATTGGCTTTTTAATTGTCCTTGGGTCCAATTTTTTTTTTAAATTTTCAGCCCAATTTGTTGCTTAGGTTTTGCACTTGTGGTGGCACAAAAATTAGGTCAAATTCTTAGGAGAAGGAGACAAAGACAAGTGGCGTTTTCTTAGAGGTTTATAGGGAATATTTTTGAGTGGAAATGGTTTTGTACTATTAGGTCAAGTTGTTTAGCACAAAATGTCCAGCACACCTCTTAGATTCTTTTAGGGTTCTTGGCAAACAAGAAATCAACTTAAACAAGTGAAAATGCAAGGGTAAGGTGGGCGGTTTTTAGCATTGTAGACCCCTAAAATTGTCCGGGTCGGAAATAAAGCTTGAAGACTCTCGAAGACTGAAGGAAGATCAGCCAGAAGGACTCCTGGAAGGCCCTGGGAGGGTTCTCTGTAGGTCTAGAGGTCTTAGAATAGCCCAAAATAAGGAAGTGGAGGGAATGAAGCCCAATACGGCCGTACTGAACTTAATACGGCCGTATTGAAGCTTCAATACGGCCGCAGTGAACTCAATACGGCGTATTGAAGTTTCTGAAACTTCAATACGGCCGTACTGAAATCAATACGGCCGTATTGAAGCTTCAATACAGCCGCAGTGAACTCAATACGGGCGCATTGAAATTTCTGAATTTCAATACGGCCGTATTGAACTCAATACGACCGTATTGAAGTTCAAAAATTTCAATACGGCCGTATTGCTTCTGTAGGCCGTATTGCGCCTATTCCCTATAAATATGACGTCAATTGGACGTCATTCCACACTTTGGAACATAGTTTCAACCCTCTCCTTGAGTATTCTGGGGTTTTTGAGCAGTGTTCTGCCCTAGAAATCACTCGGAGAGTTGATCCGACGAAGTTCTTGAGCCCCGAGCCATTTTGCTTGAGGATCGAACCTAGTCGAAGGGAAATCCTCCGGATTTCCATAGTTAAAATTTTATAGGAAGGGAGCGAGCGGGCTTGTATAGCGAGGGAACGCCAAAAAGCTTCCCAGTTTTACTCGAAATATATAAAAGCACGCTTCAAAGGTTTCTTCTTAAATCCTTCCTTTTACTGCTTTCTGTGTGCATATTTAAACTGTCATCATGTAGATAGTTAATTTATAATTGCTTAGAATAAATAGGGGTAATTTAGTAATTTTACGCTATTATTTTAGAAATAATCTGTCATAGGGAACCCGAAAGGGGCGCTGTGGGGTGCTAACACCTTCCCCACGCGTAACCGACTCCCTTACCCGACTCTGGTTGTAATGGCCGAAGTCGATTTTTGAATCGATTGCCTTATCCCTTTTTCCAATGTTTTGAGTAAAACATTGGTGGCGACTCCAAAGAACCCTCCTTTTGCGAAAACCACTAATCCATGGAGGGTCCCGCTTGGGATTAACATGGATTGGTGAGACATTTAATAAATAAATTGGATAAGATCGACAAGGTCTCAGTTTGAGAACAAGTCGTTCTAATAATCCAATACATTTTCAAAACTAAAATAAAAGCGAGCTCGACCGTCTTCGCGAATGCCGAAAGCCCGTTTGGGCCGGTGGCAACAGATGGCGACTCCGCTGGGGAAGCTTCGAGAGTCAGTCCCATTTAGTGACAGATTATTTTTAACAAATAATAGTTAAAAATTACTTCGTTACCCCTTGCTTGTATAATAACATGATTTATTATATGGCTTTAAATAACTGTTGTATGTTTAAATTCCGCAATTGTTTGAAATACAAACTGTACACAAACCTTTGCACACAACAGTTCCCTCTATACCCGGGGGCATGAGTGATTAACCATAGGGAGTGGATGTTAGTACGGCCGGTTGTCGAATGGGTCTATAGGTGCCCGTAGACCGTTGTCGGAAAGCATCACTCAAGGTGATAACCATGAACTCGAGTCCGACAGTGCGTTGGAGCTTTCCATCGGCTTACGACGAGAGGAATTGGGTCCCTATAATGGGGGCACCTTGGGGGCCTCAGACCGGTGAGAACAGTTAGATCCACCTTGAATATGCACTTTTCTGCAGGATACCCCTACCTCGTGATTCGCTCGTGACTGTTCGTGGATGAGTGAATTGTTTGTGCATTGTTTATGTGACATTGTTTGAGCATACATTGCATTTCTTTAAACATACAACATTCCTTTTTAAAAATAAGAATAAATAGGAATAAGAATCTTCCATTGCATGGTGTTAACATCTACCTTCATCACATTCATATAGGTAGTTTCCCTTTTCACCCAAAAAAATACAAAAAACAAAATACCCAAAAAAAGGAAAAAAGGGTTATTTATCCAAACCAAGCAATATCATGCATCATCTTAGGGACATCCTAAAAACATGATAATGCTTAGTTGAATAAACACAATGCATGCATATTCAACGTCATCATCTCATATCATGCATTCTTATCAAAGATTATGGAGGGATCTAGGTTTGCATTTCATACATCCCTCCTAGTAATTCATTAATAAACGTAAATAAAAAGAAAGGATTAAATCGATGCGTATGTTCAAGATGGATCGCACGCCATTTGTTATTAAGTGTAAGCCAACAACCGTGCCAAGCGAACACACGTCAACTCCGTTGTTGGTAATCAAGACAAACAAAGGGGAAGGTCCAATGCCGTTAAGGATCATCGCTCCAAGGCCTTTTCCCTACAAATAAGGCTGTGCCATGGATATACGACATCCATTCTTCTGCCGACAGCGATATTTCCAACATCGTTGGACTTGGGGGCATGACTAGGAGTGGCAGGATCTACACTCCCGAAGATCTTCATGATAAAGCCCCCAAGAATAAAGAAAAAGAAGAAAAGAAAACCGAGGAAAAAGAATCCGAGGAGGAGACAGACGAGCTGTTAAAGTTTATCCGACAGAGCGAGTACTCCATCGTGGATCAACTTCATAGGACGCCAGCAAAGATTACGCTGTTGTCGTTGATCCTAAGCTCCGAACCGCATCGGCAAGCTCTGTTAAAAGTCTTGAACGAGGCATATGTGTCGCACACTATCTCCCAAGACAAGTTTGAGGGGATTGTTAGTCACATCACGGCTAGTGATCACCTCACCTTCACCGATGAAGAGATCCCTGCTGAGGGACCAAATCACAACAAGCCCTTGCACACCTCTGTAAAGTGCAAGGAGTATCACATCGTTAAAGTCTTGGTAGATAATGGATCTTCCTTGAATGTGATGCCAAAAAGAACGCTCAAGCAATGGGCAATCAAGGGAGTCCAAATGCGCCCGAGCAACATGATCGTTCGAGCTTTCGATGGTTCTAAAAGAGAAGTAGTGGGAAAAATCAATCTTCCAATCCAAATTGGACCCACTATCTTCAACGTCGAATTTCAAGTGATGGACATTACTCCGGCATACAGCTGTCTCCTTGGCCGACCTTGGATTCATGATGCGAAAGCTGTACCCTCTACGCTCCACCAGAAAGTCAAGTTCATAGTGGGTGACAAACTGGTGACTGTACAAGCTGAAGATGACATACTCATCAGCAAGCCATCCAACATACCTTATGTGGATGCAGCAGAGGAAGCTTTGGAAACCGCCTTCCAAGCATTGGAAAGTGCCAATGTTGAAACGTTTCCCCGAGAAATGAAGAAGGTAGCCCATATGCTCACTAAGAACGGATACTTGCCAGGACAAGGATTAGGCAAGGACTCCCAAGGAATCCCGGAGCTACCCATTATCAAGGATAATCCGGGGAAACAAGGGTTAGGATACAACCCTGTTAAAGATCAAAGAACGAAGAGGAATCAAGATCCTTCTCGACGTTCTTTAAGTCAGATCTTTAGGAAGGCTGGTTCACAAACGTCAAGGCCAGCTGTCGTCATCAAGTGTCCTTTTCCTTCTAATAGGGATGTGTAAATTCAGTGACTATTAGAGATCACTCCTCGGGGACAGCCCGACCCCCGAGCCTCGATAGGGCACATGTTTCCGCTGCGATTATAATAAAATCATTCTTCATTAATTCTTTATTGCTTCTTTTCTTGCTTGCAATAAAATTCTAGACCACATTATTTTAACCCTGTTTGAATAAACACGAATGAGGTTAAAATCGTCTTAATCAATAAACCCACATCATTTTGTGTGGAAGTGTGCACGACAACTTGGAGCACCTTTTCTTGGTCTCAATAAGTGCCATCATGGATAAAGAAATCCATTCAGGACAAAAATCCTAAAAAACAAAAAGCTCGGCAGGAAACCCAAAAAGGGGACTGCGCAAAAATAAGAGCAAAAGACCCGCTAGGAATCCCACAAAAGGGTGACCTAGGCAAAAGTTAGGGTTACAAAATGAAGACAAAAACCCGCTAGGAATCCCACGAAAAGGGTGACCTAGGCAAAAGTTAGGGTTACAAAATGAATACAAAAACCCGCTAAGACATCACAAAAGGGTGTTTTAGGCAAAAGTTAGGGCCGTCAAAAAAAGAAAAAAACAAAATAAATCCATGATGGTACCATCAATTGAATTCAACAAGGGGCTCAAGAAAAGCTATCCAAGTTGTCAAAGCACAATCATTAATAACAAAGATGTGCTTAACCTCATAAGTGTTTAATCGAACAAACCTAAACATTTAAGCCTACCATTGGCCAGCCATTCTTACAAAATCCATTTTTCAAAAAATAAAATAATCCCCTCTAAAACACAAACTTTTGAAAAATATACCCTTTCCTTCTTTTCTCTCTTGTCCCAACGATTTTTGAATAATCTAGTGGAAACATGGAGATATAGTGGTCAATAGGAGGGTTGACACATCTTCTAAAGAAAGGGAAGGATCATTTGGTTGATGACACCAAATCTCAAATATAATACGCATCATTCCTCGGTTACAGAAGTCGGCAGCGCACAGCCCGTCTAAGAGGAATGGCAAAAATCCAAACAGAGAAACGCATCGGTTAATTCTTTTGAAAAGTGAATCAAATAGAATTAGGTGCATCATACTGCATACATGCATACAGATGATAGGTGTAATGGAAGATCACTTATTCTCTGTTTATTGAAAAAACAAAAAAAATATATAAACTTCAGAAAAACAATACGCCCGTATCATGTTCAGTACGCCCGTACCAAAATTAGGGTTATGAACAAATTTTCAATTCAATACGGGCATACTGAAATGGATGCGGCCGTATTGGCCATAAAGAAATTTTCAAAGACCTCGTCATGAGGCAACCACATAAAATAGAAAAATAGAAAAATTGCTTGTGTATGACAGCAGCAAACAAAATGCAAAGATTCAGAAAATCAACAGCGTCATACAGAATAACTGAGCCTGGAGAGGCTTGCCGAAAGAATACTCTCAGAATAACTGAGCCTGGAGAGGCTTGCCGAAAGAATACTCTCAGAATAACTGAGCCTGGAGAGGCTTGCCGAAAAAATACTCTCAGAATAACTGAGCCTGGAGAGGCTTGCCAAAACAATACTCTATCAAAATAACTGAGCCTGGAGAGGCTCGCCGAAATAATACTCTCTCAGAATAATTGAGCCTGGAGAGGCTTGCCGAAATAATACTCGTACAGAATAATTGAGCCTGGAGAGGCTTGCCGAAACAATACTCCCACAGAATAATTGAGCCTGGAGAGGCTTGTCGAAATAATACTCCTTCAGAATAATTGAGCCTGGAGAGGCTTGCCGAAATAATACTCCTACAAAATAACTGAGCCTGGAGAGGCTTGCCGAAATAATACTATCTCATAATAACTGAATTTAATTTCTTTAGCACTTTTAATTTCTGTACAGCAAAAGCCAAAAACATAAAAAAGGCAAAATACAGAAAAAGCCAAATCAGAAGAAAAGGCAAAATACAGAAAAAGCCGAAAATGAAAAAAGGCAAGGATATAGAAAATCCAACAAACAGTTTGTACAGAATAACTAAGCCTGGAGAGGCTTACCAAAATAATACTCCACATCCTCCACATCAAAGAATAATTGAGCCTGGAGAGGCTCGCAGAAATAATACTCCCCAGAGAAACCTCAACTCAAGCCCACGGAACGAATCCCCAGCGAGAGCTATCAAAGCAAGATCGACGACATTCCCAATGGAAGCACGATCACCCAAGCAGTATATCTAGTCAAAGGACTTAAAACTTCCTCAGTGGAAGATAGCTCTCCAACTCAAGTGTTGAGTGAGGCTAAGCCTGCAGAGGCTTCCTAAATAATACTCTGGGATACATAAGATCCCTCATTCCCCAATCGCCTACTCAGAGGCATCCCTGCAAAAAGAGAAAAATCAAAAATATCAATAAGTATTCCCCAAGCGGAATCTGGCACTCAGCCGAACACTGAACTTCAAATCCCCAGTCGCCTACACAAGAGGCACTCCTCCAAAAAGGAAAACCCAAAAAAAGGAAAAATCAATAACAATTCCCCAAGCGGAATTTGGCTTTTTAGCCAATCATTGAACGTCAAGCTGATACGCCTAACAGAAGAGGCTAATCAAAATCAACGACAGAATCCCCAGCGGATAACAGCCTACACAGAGGCGACAAAAATCAGAAAACCCAAAAGAGTTACCCGAATAAGGATAACCGGGATACTCCACCAACGTCCAAAGGACGTCAGCCAATCATAAGGCACTGCTCATCTCAGAAAGAGCATCTTCGTGTCTACACCCCAAGGAAACAGAAATTCCTCAATGGGCGCCAACTACTCAATGGAAAGTTGGGACACAAGAACCTATGAGTAACTGCACATCCCCTAGACGGATCCCTGCGTTATCCAGCCCTCAGTGGCACAAAAATCAAAAACAATCGTCGAAGCAGCATCGTGGACTGTGGAGACAAAATCAACATCCAGAATCCCCAGCGGATAACAGCCTACACAGAGGCAGCTAAAATCAGAAAATCAAAAAAGAGATACCCGAATAAGGATAACCGGGATACTCCACCAACGTCGAAAGGACGTCAGCCAATCATAAGGCACCGCTCACATCAGAAGGAGCATCTTTGTGTCTGCACCCCAAAGGAATCAGAAATTCCCCAGTGGGCACCAACTACGCAATGGAAAGTTGGGACACAAGAACCTATGAGTAACTGCACATCCCCTAGACGGATCCCTGCGTTATCCAGCCCTCAGTGGCACAAAAATCAAAAAACAACCGTCGAAGCAGCATCGTGGACTGTGGAGACAAAATCATCACAAATCCCTGGAAAGGAGATATTCACGCTACCCCGTCGTCACAAACACGGAGGTATGCAGCTTCCGGCTCGAGCAATGAGCGAAGCTATCTCTGAAAAGGAGGTACTCACTGCTCACCGTCGTCACAAAGGTACTTAGCTTCCGGCTCGAGCAAAGAGCGAAGCTAAGCCTGGAGAGGCGGTACTCACAGCTTCCAGCTTGGGCAGCAAGCAAAGCAAAGTCTGGAGAGGCGAAACTCACACTGCTCACCGTCGTCACAAAGGTGCTTAGTTTCCGGCTCGAACAAAGAGCGAGACTAAGCCTGGAGAGGCGAAACTCACACTGCTACCGTTGTCACAAGGGTACTTAGCTTCCGTCTCGAACAAAGAGTGAAGCTAAACCTGGAGAGGCGGTACTCACAGCTTCCAGCTTGGGCAGCAAGCAAAGCAAAACCTGGAGAGGCTACTCGACAATTTTCCACCGGAAGACGCTACAAGTCAGAAGGTCGGCGCATCACCCGGACAATTGGGTCAACTCCTTTACTTGTCAGCCGGTACACCAAAAGGCCGTCCGACTAAGTAAAGAGGGGGCAGCTGTAGACCCCTAAAATTGTCCGGGTCAGAAATAAAGCTTGAAGACTCTCGAAGACTGAAGGAAGATCAGCCAGAAGGACTCCTGGAAGGCCCTAGGAGGGTTCTCTGTAGGTCTAGAGGTCTTAGAATAGCCCAAAATAAGGAAGTGGAGGGAATGAAGCCCAATACGGCCGTACTGAACTTAATACGGCCGTATTGAAGCTTCAATACGGCCGCAGTGAACTCAATACGGCGTATTGAAGTTTCTGAAACTTCAATACGGCCGTACTGAAATCAATACGGCCGTATTGAAGCTTCAATACAGCCGCAGTGAACTCAATACGGGCGCATTGAAATTTCTGAATTTCAATACGGCCGTATTGAACTCAATACGACCGTATTGAAGTTCAAAAATTTCAATACGGCCGTATTGCTTCTGTAGGCCGTATTGCGCCTATTCCCTATAAATATGACGTCAATTGGACGTCATTCCACACTTTGGAACATAGTTTCAACCCTCTCCTTGAGTATTCTGGGGTTTTTGAGCAGTGTTCTGCCCTAGAAATCACTCGGAGAGTTGATCCGACGAAGTTCTTGAGCCCCGAGCCATTTTGCTTGAGGATCGAACCTAGTCGAAGGGAAATCCTCCGGATTTCCATAGTTAAAATTTTATAGGAAGGGAGCGAGCGGGCTTGTATAGCGAGGGAACGCCAAAAAGCTTCCCAGTTTTACTCGAAATATATAAAAGCACGCTTCAAAGGTTTCTTCTTAAATCCTTCCTTTTACTGCTTTCTGTGTGCATATTTAAACTGTCATCATGTAGATAGTTAATTTATAATTGCTTAGAATAAATAGGGGTAATTTAGTAATTTTACGCTATTATTTTAGAAATAATCTGTCATAGGGAACCCGAAAGGGGCGCTGTGGGGTGCTAACACCTTCCCCACGCGTAACCGACTCCCTTACCCGACTCTGGTTGTAATGGCCGAAGTCGATTTTTGAATCGATTGCCTTATCCCTTTTTCCAATGTTTTGAGTAAAACATTGGTGGCGACTCCAAAGAACCCTCCTTTTGCGAAAACCACTAATCCATGGAGGGTCCCGCTTGGGATTAACATGGATTGGTGAGACATTTAATAAATAAATTGGATAAGATCGACAAGGTCTCAGTTTGAGAACAAGTCGTTCTAATAATCCAATACATTTTCAAAACTAAAATAAAAGCGAGCTCGACCGTCTTCGCGAATGCCGAAAGCCCGTTTGGGCCGGTGGCAACAAGCATGTGCAGGAAGTTCACACATGGAAAATCATGGCAACATATAGAACATGCTAGAAGCTAATAGCATGCATGAATGACCTAGATAGTATTCTATATGGCACGCCCACTTAAGATGTATGCATCATGGTATTTTTCATGTTTTCATGCAAGGTGTTTGGGCACATACAAGGATATAATGGAAGACAAAATATAGGAGGTAAAAATGACAAAAGTATAGGTAGATTCCAAAAACAAAATGCATGAACATGTGATACTCAACCTATCATGGAATATGACAACCCTAAAAAAAACAAGGAAACCTAAAGCATCAAGGAAGGTTCAAGGAAGCAAAATATGAACCAAAAACACAAAGAAAATATTCGGTCACAAGGAGAAGGAGAAGAAATGACCGAATCAAAAGAGAGAACCAAGAAGACTCAAAGAAAGACAAAGAAAGAAAACGTTTACCCTTGAAGAACCATGGCTCTAGATACCACTTGATGGCATCCTTACTTGCATGAACTTGAGATGATGAGCAAGGAGGAGGACGCCTTCTCCAAGGATCAAGTTCTTCAAAGGTGGACCAAGGTTTTAGGGTGGATGATGATGGAATGGACGAAAATGAAGGTTGGGTAGAAGGTGTTTGAGGAAATGCTTGAGAATGGTACTCTAGGGTTGGCTCACTTCATGATGATGAAGGCCACTTCTAGGGTTGTTTCTCTCAAGGTGGAGATGGTAGGGTTTGGCCGAAAATAGCCAAGGGTGACTAAGGAAAGATATAAAGGCACTAAAGGCTCTCTTTATATTCAATATCCAAAGTATTTACAAGGTGTGGGGTGTTGGGTATTTATAGGAGGGGAGGCATCTAGGGTTGCATTTGGAGTAGGCAAATGCATTCCAAATGAAATGCAAATGAACCCTAGATGCAACTTGGTGGCCAAGGATGGAATCTTTGGGTTTAGATTAGCTATATCTAGGTGCATGATAAGACCATGCAACCTTTGCCCTCCACTTAGGCCTAAGCCTTTCTAACACCAAAAATAGATCCAATGAACACCAAAAAAATGCGTCACCCTTCTAGTTAACACCCTAGCCCAAAATTAAAAACCCTAATCATCTAGAGCACCCCATAATACAAGGGTAAAAAGGGAAATACAAGGGAAAATAAATTCTAAGTCCTAAACACCCCAAAATACAAGGGTAAAATTGGAAATACAAGTAAAATAAATTCTGTGATTAAAAAGAACTTAAGAGCTAAGGTCCAAAAGTGGCCTCACTAACCCATTCCTCTTGCCTCCTTTAATATATCACCTCTTGGTCTTCTCGGCCTTAGTGTTATTCCATCAATAGGTTTAGAAGTCTTAGAGTAGCTTAAAATAAGGATGTGGGAGGATTGGAGCTCAATACGGCCTCCTAGAAGTTCAGTACGGCCGTACTGAACAATTTGAACTACAATACGGCCGTACTGAAGTTTTTGAACTTCAGTACGGCCGTACTGAATTCAATACGGCCGTACTGTAGTTCAAAACTTCAGTACGGGCCGTATTGATGTCAGAGGCCGTACTGCGCCTCACTCCTATATATAGGACATCATTTGGACGTCATTCCACACATTTGGACACTTTTTCCATACTTTTGGACCCTCTTGCTGAGTATTCTGGGGTTTTTGAGCAGTGTTCTGCCCTAGAAGTCTCTCCGAGAGCCGATCCGACAAAGTTCTTGAGTTCTGAGCATTTAGCTTGAGGATTCGAACTAGTCGAAGGGAAATCTTTTTGATTTCCATAGTAAAAATTTATTTTTAGGGAAGGAACGAGCGAGCGTGTAGTGGGAAGGAGCGCCAAAAAGCCTCCTAACGTCTGTTTAAATATATAAAAAGCACACTTCAAAGGTTTCTTTTCCAAATCCCTTCTTTTACCGCTTTCTGATTGTTGCATTGCATATTTAGAATTTTCATCATGTAAATATTCCGCTTATAATCGTTTCTAATAAATAGGGGTAATTTAGTAATTTTACACTGTTATTTATGGAATAATCCGTCATAGGGAACCCGAAAGGGGCGTTGTGGGGTGCTAACACCTTCCCCGCACGTAACCGACTCCCTTACCCAACTCTGGTTGTAATGGCCAAGGTTGATTTGCGAAAATCAATTGCCTTATCCCTTTTTCCAATGTTTTGAGTAAAACATTGGTGGCGACTCCAAGAACCCTTCCTTTTGCGAAAACCACTAATCCATGGAGGGTCCCGCTTGGGATTAACATGGATTGGTGAATCATTTAATAAAATTGTTAGTTCGATGAGGTCTCAGTTTGAGAATAAGTCGTTCTAACAATCCATCATTTTTCAAAACTTAAAAGGAGTCCGACCATCGTCGCGAATGCCAAGGTCCGTTTCGGCGGGTGGCGACAGTCATATTCAAAACCTCGCTGGAAATTGCTTCGTCTGACTTAACATCACTATTTTTGGATGAACCGAACTAAACCAAATCAACAACTTTTGAAATAGTTTAAGTGAGCAAAACTAGCCAAGGCTGCCTAGCTCTTTGTTTGGCCGGAATTGCTTATCTTCACTTTGGAGCCTTAGAAAGCTTGTGCTACAAGCTTCTAACTTATCTTGCTTCCCAATCAAGCTAAGATAGAAGCTTGCTCCACAAGCCTCCTAAACTAGGGTGGCCGGTCAAGCAAGCCAAACCATGGTTTTCTTGAACCATGGTTAAGCTTAGCTTCCACCACAAGCTACCTACTTCTATAAATTTCTAAATCCTTCATTTGTAAACATTTTTGACATTTATGAGATAGAAATTTCTAAAAATTCTCTCTCTCTCAAGAGTCCCAAACCGTGGAGAATACCGTTCTCCTCAAGAACTCCACAAAGGAATTCCTCCTTTGTGCTTGGTTCCTTAAGTTTCTCCACTTCCAAGGAGAAAACTGAACCATCTCTTAGTTGCTTCTTCATGCTTTGAAGCTTGAACTTGTTGCTTCCGCCATTGTTGTGAAGAACCTCAAGAGAAGAAAGGACATGGAAGGTGGAGCTTGAAGGAAACACCAATCATTCTTCAAGAGGTTCCATCATTTTTGGTATCTAGAGCCTTGGTGCTCTTGAGGTTATGTGTTCCTAATCTTTGTTCTCCAATCCATGTTGTCTCTTTCTCCTTTATATGTCATTTTTGTGTTTGCTGTATGGATCTAGATTTTCTACATATTATTGATGGATCCAAATGTCTCTTGAATTGATTGATTCATTGTTATTACTTGTTCCTTTATTCTTGAATCAATCCGGTTTTGCTTTAGGATTCTTTGTGCTTGTGCGTTTTTAATTTGTTTGAGTATTGCCTATTTCTTTAATTTGAATCCGGGATTGGATTATAACAATGAATAGCACGTGTTTTTGTTTTTGAATCATATGTTTTGTCTAGAGTCATGTGTAGTCCTTTACATGTCATTAATTCCTAGACTAGCTTGTTGAACCTTAATTTTTTTGTCTTGATTTGTGTCAATATTTGGTGCAGTTTTGATTTTGTAATCTTTGTGGCTGACCTATATGTGCTTTTATTTTACACATTTGAGTTCTTAATTTGCTATTAGTTCTAGAAAATTTCCTAGAGTTAGGTTTCTTTTATGTCTTCTAAAAAGTTTTGTCAAAAATATTATAAACACTAATTGCTTCCATAGGTTTCCTTGTGTCTTGAGTTGTGGCTGAAACTTATTACATCTTTTAAGTCTACAAAAATAGAGGCAAAATAGAGGCATTAGTGTTATAAAAGCATTAGAAAAACAAAAGAAGAAGTTTTTAAAAATGACCTAAAATTTTGGCAAAAAAATTGTGAGTACTAGAAAAACCAACACACTAGTATACCTCTTGTTTTGTAAATTTTTTTGGCAGCAATTTTCATTACCAAATCCAAGACTCTCTCATTAGATAAAAGGCATTAACTCCTGTTTGTGTGAAGAAAAAGAAAAGAAAAGGAAATGCATACAAAAGAAAAATAAAATAAAAGAACCAAAGAAAAAGCCAAAAGGATTGAAAATTTTGTGTTGTTGTGCTTTCGGATTCTATTATTGTTGCTTTGTTTCTAAAACTATCCATCCATAAACCACTTGAGATTGTGTCTTATTTTGTTTTTTAATCTTAGATTTTATTTTGGTAATCCATTCTAGAACCATTGATAGGGCTCACTTTGATGTGCTAGCCTTTTTTAGTGCCTTAATTTTTGCTTGTCTTTCATTGGAATTCCTTCTTGTTTTGTCTCATTTAACTCTACCATTTGGTGTAGCTTTTCTTAATTGTTCTTTTTCAGTTTTTACCATATAACTCCAGCAACTTAAGGTGTGTTGAGTGCCTCTTTGAATGTGTGGAAAGCCAAGTACAAGGGTAGCATCTTGGAATGTTTGTGAGAGCCTAATAGATTGTCATTCTCTTTGGTGGAAAGCTCTTGGTGGGAGGCTAAACACCTAAGAATAACCTACATCAAGGTTATTTCTAAGAGAGGAGAGATACACTTGGGAGGTTGCTGCAGCTGGACAAGCCTTGAAGGATACAAAGAAAATTTTGAGAAAATTTTTGTGAAGAAGAATTACATACCAAAATTAGAGACAGAATTTTTGCTGTCACAAATTTTTCTCACCAAATCCGTCTCTAATCTTGTCTCTAATTTAGTGGCTGATTTTGTTTTCCAAAATTGGTGCAGCCACTACTTTTCATTTGTTGTAAAATTGCATTTCATTTCTTGTGAATTTTCATTTCATTTGTACAAGGCTTTTAGGAGTGTCTTGGAGTGCCTTTGGTGCATTTCCATCTCTCCTTAGTGTTTTCAACTAGGTAATCACGTTTAGTTCTTGTGAGAGTGGTCCTTGGTACTTTCCAAGCTCTCACATAGGTTTATAGTACTTACACGCCTACTTTATGTTTTCATGCCTTTAAGTTTTCAAGTCATTTAAGTTTTCATGCAATTTATGTTTTAAGCAGTTTATGTTTCGTGCAATTTATGTTTTCAAGCCTTTATGTTTTAATTGAATACACATAGGAACTTGAGTATTATTTTTCTTTTGAAAGATCTTTGTGAAAACATTTTGTGCAAGGCAAGGTATAAGGGGGTTTAGAAATTTCTACTTGAAGAGGCTTGGTTATTAAGTGGCTTCTTGTAGCTCACCTACCTCCAAAGTTCAATTTGTATTCTTAGACCTCTAAGTGCCAAGTCTAGCACTTCAAAAATATTATTTTCTTTAAAAACTATTTTTGTGTGAAAAGCCTTTTTGTTTAAAATGTCTCAAAACTCTAACTATAATGGAAGTGATAACTCTCCTAAAAGCATTTCTTACTTAACTAAAGAGTTAAAATCACTTAAACTATGGAGGAAGCAAAAGGCCATCCAAAAAGAGAAGGAGAAAATTGAAAGGGAGGCCTAACTTACTATCCTAGAGGAGGAAATGAGACTTCTTAAACAAGAAGAAGAAAAACTTAGAGAGGACATGAGAAAGCAAAAAAGGAGAAGTAGGAGCTCACATTCCCAATACTCTTCTCCCAATTTGAGCTTGAATATAGGTGACCACTATCAACCTACACCTAGAAGAACCATTAGACCAAGGGAAGTCAAGGTTGACCTCCCATAATTCTTTGGAAAGGATGATGTGGGAGCTTATTTAGATTGGGAGATGAAAAGTGAGCAACTCTTTGCTTGCCACAAGGTAAGTGTTCTTACTGGGAATTTTCCGTAAGGTTGATTCTCCAAGCAAGATTGGTGAGCCTCCTTCACGGGTACGTCTCATGTGCCAAGATGGGGGTGGTACCTGCAAAAGAGACTCTGATGATAATGTTAGGGTTTGTATGAGTATGAGTCTCGTATAAGTAATGCACGTACCTTAGTGTGGTTTAGGGTTGTTTTGGGCCTTGGGCCTGAGATAAGATATAATGTGATTAGATAACGGATCTCATCTAGACCAAGATCTCCTCAGATCAGTTATGATCTGGTTAAGTGACGAGCTGACGTCACGTAGCGCGTATCCGAGGACATCATGCGCTGTGATGCTGAGCTGGGAACTCGGCTCGTGGTACGGATAGTACACTAGCCCCCCGAGCTTCGAAGACCGCGGGTCGAGGAGTTTAAAACCGAGCTCGTCAGGGAGTAGTGACCTTTCGCGTACGTCTGCCTGTTGAGATGCCATGTGTCATGACTGTTCATTTCCCGAAAATATGCAAGTGGCGCGTTAATGGGAGTGACGGTTATGTAATGATGGTTTCATCCATTATAATGGACCTCATTTAATGCGTGGTCAGTGTCGCCACCGGCCCGAAACGGGCTTTCGGCATTCGCGAAGGATGGTTGGACTCTTTTATTTGTTTAAAAATATGGATTGCTAGAATGACTTATTCTTAAACTGAGACCTTGTCAAACGAGCAATTTTATTAAAAGGCTCACCAATCCATGTTAATCCCAAGCGGGACCCTCCATGGATTAGCGGTTTTCATAAAAAGGAAGGGTTCATGGAGTCGCCACCAATGTTTTACTCAAAACATTGGAAAAAGAAGTTTAAGGCAATCGATTCAAAAATCGACTTCGGCCATGACAACCAGAGTCGGGTAAGGGAGTCGGTTACGCGTGGGGAAGGTGTTAGCACCCCACAGCGCCCCTTTCGGGTTCCCTATGACAGATTATTTCTAAAAATAATAGTGCGAAATTACTAAATTACCCCTATTTATTCTAAACAATTATAACTTAACTATCTACATGATGACAGTTAAATATACACACAGAAAGCAGTAAAAGGAAGGTCTTAAGAAGAAACCTTTGAAGCGTGCTTTTATATTCAAGTAAAACTGGGAAGCTTTTTGGCGTTCCCTCGCTCTACAAGCCCGCTCGCTCCCTCCTAGAAAATTTTAACTATGGAAATCCGGAGGATTTCCCTTCGACTCAGTTCGAGACTCAAGCAAAAAGCTCAGAACTCGAGAACTTTGTCGGATCAACTCTCCGAGTGATTTCTAGGCAGAGCACTGCTCAAAAAAACCCAGAATACTCAAGAAGAGGGTTAAAACTCAGTGTAAAAGTGTCAAATGACGTCCAATTGACGTCATATTTATAGGGATGAGGCGCAGTACGGCCTCTGGGGGTCAATACGGCCCGTATTGAGTTTTTGAACTACAATACGGCCGTATTGAATTCAGTACGGCCGTATTGAAGTTCAAAAAACCTCAATACGGCCGTATTGAGTTCAGTGCGGCCGTAGTGAAGTTCAGAAACTTCAATCCGGCCGTATTGAGTTCAGTGCGGCCGTATTGTAGTTCAAAATGTTCAATAAGGCCGTACTGAACTTTTGGGAGGCCGTATTGGGCTTCATTCCCTCCACTTCCTTATTTTGAGCTTATTACAAGACCTCTAGACCTACAGAGAATCCTCCTAGGGCCTTCCATGAGTCCTTCTGGCTGACTTTCCTTCATTCCTCAAGAGTCTTCAAGCTTTATTTCCGACCCGGACAATTTTAGGGGTCTACAGCTGCCCCCCCTTTACTTAGTCGGACGGCCTTTTGGTGTACCGGCTGACAAGTAAAGGAGTTGACCCAATTGTCCGGGTGATGTGCCAACCTTCTGACTTGTAGCGTCTTCCGGTGGAAAATTGTTGAGTAGCCTCTCCAGGTTGTTGCATACCTCGGCGCTTCTGACAACCTCGGTAGCTAATTTTACCCTCTCCAGGGTCAACTTCACTCGACGCCCGAGCCGGAAGTTGAACACCAACGTGCCTCTGACGACGCTGATGGTTGAGTACTGTCTCTCCAGACCTTGAGTACCGTCTCTCCAGACTTTGAGTACCGTCTCTCCAGACCTTGAGTACCGTCTCTCCAGACTCTGAGTACCGTCTCTCTAGACTCTGAGTACCGTCTCTCCAGACTCTGGGTACCGTCTCTCCAGACTTTGAGTACCGTCTCTCCAGACTTTGAGTACCGTCTCTCCAGACTTTGAGTATCGTCTCTCCAGACTCTGAGTACCGTCTCTCCAGACTTTGAGTACCGTCTCTCCAGACTTTGAGTACCGTCTCTCCAGACTTTGAGTACCGTCTCTCCAGACTTTGAGTACCGTCTCTCCAGACTTTGAGTACCGTCTCTCCAGACTTTGAGTACCGTCTCTCCAGACTTTGAGTACCGTCTCTCCAGACTTTGAGTACCGTCTCTCCAGACTTTGAGTACCGTCTCTCCAGACTTTGAGTACCGTCTCTCCAGAATTTGAGTACCGTCTCTCCAGACTTTGAGTACCGTCTCTCCAGACTTTGAGTACCGTCTCTCCAGACTTTGAGTACCGTCTCTCCAGACTTTGAGTACCGTCTCTCCAGACTTTGAGTACCGTCTCTCCAGACTTTGAGTACCGTCTCTCCAGACTTTGAGAAACGTCTCTCCAGACTTTGAGTACCGTCTCTCCAGACTTTGAGTACCGTCTCTCCAGACTTTGAGTACCGTCTCTCCAGACTTTGAGTACCGTCTCTCCAGACTTTGCTTCGGTTGTCTCTGACGACCTAGGCAACTGAGTTTGCCCTTTCCAGGGTCTGCGTCCGTGTCTTCTGATCACTTCGGCAATGCGAGTTTACCCTCTCCAGGGATCTGAGATGATTTTTTGTCTCCACAGTCCACTATGCTGCTTCGATGGTTTTTTCTGATTTTGTGCCACTGAGGGCTGGATAACGCAGGGATCCGTCTAGGGGATGTGCAGTCATTCATAGGTTCTTGTGCCCCAACTTGCATTTGCATAGTTGGTACCCATGGGGAATTTCTGATTCCTTGGGGTGTAGACACAGATGCTCTTCTTGAATTGAGCGATGCCTTATGTTTGGCTGACGTCCTTTGACGTTGGTGGAGTATCCCGGTTATCCTTATTCGGGTGTCTCTCTTTGATTTTCTGATTTTGTAGCCTCTGTGTAGGCTTTTATCCACTGGGGGATCTTGTCATTTGATTCTTGATTGACCTCTTCTGTTAGGCAAATCATCTTGATGTTTAGTGGTTGGCTGTACGCCCAAATTCCGCTTGGGGAATACTTATCGATATTTTTTTATTTTTCTCCTTTTGTAGCGGTGCCTCTTGAGTAGGCGATTGGGGATTTGGGGATCTTATGTATCCCAGAGTATTATTTAGGAAGCCTCTGCAGGCTTAGCCTCACTCAGCGCTTGAGTCATAGAGCTATCTTCCACTGAGGAAGTTTCAAGTCCTTTGACTGAATATTTTGCTTTGGATGATCGCGCTTCCATTGGGGATTTTGACGATCTTGCTTTGATAGCTCTCGCTGGGGATTTGTTCCATGAGCTTAAGCTGAGGTTTCTCTGGGGAGTATTATTTCTGCGAGCCTCTCCAGGCTCATTTATTCTGTACAGTTGGGGAGTATTATTTCAGCAAGCCTCTCCAGGCTCAATTATTCTGAGAGAGTATTGTTTCGGCAAGCCTCTCCAGGCTCAGTTATTCTGAGAGAGTATTATTTCGGCAAGCCTCTCCAGGCTCATTTATTCTGATGAGTATTGTTTCGGCAAGCCTCTCCAGGCTCGGTTATTCTGTACACTTTTGTTGGATTTTTGCCTTTTTATTGATTTCTGCTTTTTCTATATTTTTGACTTTTTTGTCGATTTTTTGGCTTTTTCTGTTGTACAGAAATAAAAGTGCTAAAAGATTTAGACTCAAAGAGTGAAAAATTTCATTCATTAAATAAACATGAAATTTTGTACAAGGGAAATGATGGGACGCAGCCCATTCAAACAAATACATAAAAATAGGAAAAAGAAAGCCGGTCTTCATTCTTCTGCCGGCGGGTCCTGTGGAGGAGCGGGGAACTGGCGGTGCATCCAGACCGAGAGGTTGTCGAACCCCTGCACCAAAGTGTCCAGTCGAGTATCGGTGCTCTGCTGCCATGCGCCGATACTGTGCTGAAAAGCATCGAATCGAGTATCGATGCTTTGCTGTAAAGCGTCAAAGCGGGCATCAAAGTAGGCCCTATCCGACTGTGAGGTGCCGGCCTCTGGCTGTGGGCTGCCGTCGCCCTGAAGATCAACGTCATTGAAGAGTTCGGCGAAGGCATCGGGGCCATCCGCTCGTACATACCCCCCTCCTGACCTCGCTATGATCTTCATACTGATCAAGGTGGAGGCATTAATTGGCTTCGGTGCCAATGGCCCTGGCTCTGCGTCGTCTGGGCATCCCCAAGTCTCCGCAAGCCGTGAGAGGAGTGGGGCAACCAGGATGTATCCCTGCCTAGATCCTCCCTCTCGTGCCCCCAAGTTCTTGATGTGCTCGAGGAAGAAGTATCCGGGGTTGGCCCTCCGACTGGTGGCCATGCAGTATAATGCTAATAAATCCGGCCGTGTCACCGACTCGGGGCTCTTCCACCTACCATGGATGGTGCTGGTGAGGATCTTGTGACAGATCCGAAGAGCGGTCGGGAGCCGGGTGCCCTTCACCCCGGCATGATAGTCTTCGTGGCCTGTGATCGCTCTCCACATGCCGACCAGGGTCCACTGATCAGGCCACTCGCATATAGCATCTCGATATGCCAGCTGATCAGTCCTGCTGAAAAATCCTGCTTGGACGTTGAACTCGTCCAACGTCAGTGAGCGGTACCCCTGGTTCATCCAGAAGTCAACTGAGCAGACAGCCTCCCCAAAACTGTTTGTCGACTCAGTAACACCGACAATGGCCAGAAACTCCTTCGTCGCCGTCAAGTACAGCTGAGAAGGGGGATCAAGGAGGAATCCCCATCCTATACTGTCGAAGTAGCCTCGGACTTCATCCTCCAAGCCCACTGTACGGAGGATGTCAAAGTCGAGTGCCCTCGACGGCTCGAAGGTGAATGACTCTATGAGCTGTAGCCGTTCCTGATGTCGATCTGTCATTACGAGTCGAGCTGGGGCTCTTTGCCTCTTTCTGGATGATTCAGCCATTTTGTATTTGGAGAAGATTTCTGGGTTTCACTCACAAGCAAGGTATGCAGAGGAATGAAGATTGGAATGCAAAAATAAGAAGGGAAAAACCTATTTATAGACAAAATTTCGCCAATACGGCCCGTATTGATTCAATACGGCCGTATTGACGTATCCGTTAGTGGGCAAAATTGGTAACCAATACCGGCTGTATTGAATGCAATACGGCCGTATTGGAGGCTAATACGGGCGTATTGGTTTTAATACGCCCGTGTTGAATCTGAAGAGTTGCTTCAACGGTAGTCTCAATACGGGCGTATTGAAACCAATACGGGCGTATTTTTTTTTTTTTTTTTTTTTTTTTTTTTTTTTAAGATAAACAGAGAATAAGTGATCTTCCAGTACACCTATCATCTGTATGCATGTATGCAAATACGATGCACCTAATTCTATTTGATTCATTTCTTTCAAAAGAATTAATCGGTGCACTTTTTGTTTGGATCTTGCCATTCCTCCAGATGGGCTGTGCTCTGCTGATTTCCGTAACCGAGGAATGATGCGTATTTGATTTTGGTGTCATCAACCAAATGATTTTCCTTTCCTTTAGAAGATGTGTCAACCCTCCTATTGACTACTATATCTCCATGTTTCCACTAGATTATTCAAAAATCGTTTGGGACAAGAGAGAAAAGAAGGAAAGGATATTTTTTCGAAAGTTTGTGTTTTAGAGGGGATTATTTATTTTTTGAAAAACGGATTTTGTAAGAATGGCTTGGCCAATGGTAGGCTTAAGTGTTTAGGCTTGTTTGATTAAACACTGTCGCCACCGGCCCGAAACGGGCTTTCGGCATTCGCGAGGGATGGTTGGACTCTTTTATTTGTTTAAAAATATGGATTGCTAGAATGACTTATTCTCAAACTGAGACCTTGTCAAACGAGCAATTTTATTAAAAGGCTCACCAATCCATGTTAATCCCAAGCGGGACCCTCCATGGATTAGCGATTTATAAAAAGGAAGGGTTCATGGAGTCGCCACCAATGTTTTACTCAAAACATTGGAAAAAGAAGTTTAAGGCAATCGATTCAAAAATCGACTTCGGCCATGACAACCAGAGTCGGGTAAGGGAGTCGGTTATGCGTGGGGAAGGTGTTAGCACCCCACAGTGCCCCTTTCGGGTTCCCTATGACAGATTATTTCTAAAAATAATAGTGCGAAATTACTAAATTACCCCTATTTATTCTAAACAATTATAACTTAACTATCTACATGATGACAGTTAAATATACACACAGAAAGCAGTAAAAGGAAGGTCTTAAGAAGAAACCTTTGAAGCGTGCTTTTATATTCAAGTAAAACTGGGAAGCTTTTTGGCGTTCCCTCGCTCTACAAGCCCGCTCGCTCCCTCCTAGAAAATTTTAACTATGGAAATCCGGAGGATTTACCTTCGACTCAGTTCGAGACTCAAGCAAAAAGCTCAGAACTCGAGAACTTTGTCGGATCAACTCTCCGAGTGATTTCTAGGCAGAGCACTGCTCAAAAAAACCCAGAATACTCAAGAAGAGGGTTAAAACTCAGTGTGAAAGTGTCGAATGACGTCCAATTGACATCATATTTATAGGGATGAGGCGCAATACGGCCTCTTGGGGTCAATACGGTCCGTATTAAAGTTTTGAACTACAATACGGCCGTATTGAATTCAGTACGGCCATATTGAAGTTCAAAAAACCTCAATACGGCCGTATTGAGTTCAGTGCAGTCGTATTGAAGTTCAGTGCAGCCGTATTGAGTTCAGTGCAGCCGTATTGAAGTTCAGAAACTTCAATACAGCCGTATTGAGTTCAGTGCGGCCGTATTGTAGTTTAAAATGTTCAATACGGCCGTACTGAACTTTTGGGAGGCCGTATTGGGCTTCATTCCCTCCACTTTCTTATTTTTTGCTACTCTAAGACCTCTAAACCTACAGATTGTCATCCTAGGGTCTTTCAGGGTCTTCCAGGGTCTTCCAGGAGTCCTTCCGGCTGACTTTCCTTTGGTCTTCGAGAGTCTTCAAGCTTTATTTCTGACCCGGACGATTTTAGGGGTCTACAGCTGCCCCCCCTTTACTTAGTCGGACGGCTTTTTGGTGTACCGGCTGACAAGTAAAGGAGTTGACCCAATTGTCCGGGTGATGTGCCAACCTTCTGACTTGTAGCGTCTTCCGGTGGAAAATTGTTGAGTAGCCTCTCCAGGTTGTTTGCATACCTCGGCGCTTCTGACAACCTCGGTAGCTAAGTTTACCCTCTCCAGGGTCAACTTCACTCGACGCCCGAGCCGGAAGTTGAACACCAACGTGCCTCTGACGACGCTGATGGTTGAGTACTGTCTCTCCAGACCTTGAGTACCGTCTCTCCAGACTCTGAGTACCGTCTCTCCAGACTTTGAGTACCGTCTCTCCAGACTTTGAGTACCGTCTCTCCAGACTTTTGAGTACCGTCTCTCCAGACTTTGAGTACCGTCTCTCCAGACTTTGAGTACCGTCTCTCCAGACTTTGAGTACCGTCTCTCCAGACTTTGAGTACCGTCTCTCCAGACTTTGAGTACCGTCTCTCCAGACTTTGAGTACCGTCTCTCCAGACTTTGAGTACCGTCTCTCCAGAATTTGAGTACCGTCTCTCCAGACTTTGAGTACCGTCTCTCCAGACTTTGAGTACCGTCTCTCCAGACTTTGAGTACCGTCTCTCCAGACTTTGAGTACCGTCTCTCCAGACTTTGAGTACCGTCTCTCCAGACTTTGAGTATCGTCTCTCCAGACTTTGAGTACCGTCTCTCCAGACTTGTGCATACCTCGGTGCTCTCGACAACTAGGTAGCTGAGTATTGCCTCTCCAGGCTTGTGCATACCTCGGTGCTCTCGACAACTGGGTAGCTGAGTACCGCCTCTCCAGGCTTGTGCATACCTCGGTGCTCTCGACAACTGGGTAGCTGAGTATTGCCTCTTAGGCTTTGAGATGATTTTGTCTCCACAGTCCACGATGCTGCTTCGACGGTTTGATTTTGATTTTGGTGCCGCTGAGGGCTGGATAACGCAGGGATCCGTCTAGGGGATGTGCAGTTACTCATAGGTTCTTGTGTCCCAACTTTCCATTGTGTAGTTGGTACCCATTGAGGAATTTCTGTTTCCTTGGGGTGTAGACACGAAGATGCTCTTTTCTGAGATGAGCGGTGCCTTATGATTGGCTGACGTCCTTTCGACGTTGGTGGAGTATCCCGGTTATCCTTATTCGGGTGACTCTTTTGATTTTCTGATTTTTGTTGCCTCTGTGTAGGCTATTATCCGCTGGGGGATTCTATTGTGATGATTTTGTCTCCACAGTCCACGATGCTGCTTCGACGATTGTTTTTGATTTTTGTGCCACTGAGGGCTGGATAACGCAGGGATCCGTCTAGGGGATGCGCAGTTACTCATAGGTTCTTGTGTCCCAACTTTCCATTGCGTAGTTGGTGCCCACTGGGGAATTTCTAATTCCTTGGGGGTGTAGACACAAAGATGCTCTTTCTGAGGTGAGCGATGCCTTATGATTGGCTGTCGTCCTTTCGACGTTGGTGGAGTATCCCGGTTATCCTTATTCGGGTGACTCTTTTTGATTTTCTTGGTTTTATTGCCTCTGCGTAGGCTGTTATCCGCTGAGGGATTCTATCGTTAATTTTGATTGGCCTCTTCTGTTAGGCGGATCATCTTGACGTTTAATGATTGGCTGAATGCCGAATTCCGCTTGGGGAATGATTATTGATCTTTTTTGGATTTTCTCTTTTTGAAGAAGTGCCTCTGAGTAGGCGAATTATCTTGATGTTCGGTGTTCGGCTGAGTGCTAGATTCCGCTTGGGGAATGATTTATTGATCTTTATAATTTCTTTTTTGAAGGAGTGCCTCTGAGTAGGCGAGTGGGGATTTAAAGTTTATATATCCCAGAGTATTATTTAGAAAGCCTCTTCAGGCTTAGCTTCACTCATCGCTTGAGTTGGAAAGCTACCTTCCACTGAGGAAGTTTAAGTCCTTTCGACTTGGATATTCTGTTTAGATGATCAAGCCTCTCTTGGGGAATTTTGCTGATCTTGGTTTGATAGCTTTCACTGGGGAATTTGGCCCGTGAGTGGAAGCTGAGATATCTCTGGGGAGTATTATTTCGGCGAGCCTCTCCAGGCTCATTTATTCTGTACAGTTGGGGAGTATTATTTCAGCAAGCCTCTCCAGGCTCAATTATTTTAAGAGGGAGTATTGTTTCGGCAAGCCTCTCCAGGCTCAATTATTCTGAGTAATTTGTTGGATTTTCTGTATTTTGCCTTTTTGTTGATTTTGGCTTTTTCTGTGTTTTTGCCTTTTTTGTTGATTTTGGCTTTTTCTGTGTTTTTGCCTTTTTTGTTGGTTTTGGCTTTTTCTGTACAGAAATGTCTCTGAGGAGTATTATTTTGGCAAGCCTCTTCAGGCTCAGTTATTCTGAGAGAGTATTATTTCGGCGAGCCTCTCCAGGCTCAATTATTCTGAGAGAGTATTATTTCGGCGAGCCTCTCCAGGCTCAGTTATTCTGAGAGAGTATTATTTCGGCGAGCCTCTCCAGGCTCAGTTATTCTGAGAGAGTATTATTTTGGCAAGCCTCTCCAGGCTCAGTTATTCTGAGAGAGTATTATTTCGGCAAGCCTCTCCAGGCTCAATTATTCTGAGAGAGTATTATTTCGGCAAGCCTCTCCAGGCTCAATTATTCTGAGAGAGTATTATTTCGGTGAGCCTCTCCAGGCTCAGTTATTCTGAGAGAGTATTATTTTGGCAAGCCTCTCCAGGCTCAGTTATTCTGAGAGAGTATTATTTCGGCAAGCCTCTCCAGGCTCAATTATTCTGTACGTTTTATTGATTTTCTGAATTTCTGCATTTTGTTTGCTGCTGTCATACACAAGCAATTTTTCTATTTTTTCTATTTTATGCGACTGCCTCATGATGAGGTCTTTGAATATTTCTTTGTGGCCAATACGGCCATATCTATTTCAGTACGCCCGTACTGAGTTGAAAATTTGTTCATAACCCTGTTTTTAGTACGGGTGTACTGAACATGATACGGGCGCATTGTTTTTTCTGAAGTTTATATTTTTTTGTTTTTTTTTCAATAAACAGAGAATAAGTGATCTTCCATTACACCTATCATCTGTATGCATGTATGCAGTATGATGCACCTAATTCTATTTGATTCACTTTTCAAAAGAATTAACCGATGCGTTTCTCTGTTTGGATTTTTGCCATTCCTCTAGACGGGCTGTGTGCTGCCGATTTCTGTAACCGAGGAATGATGCATGTTATATTGAGATTTGGTGTCATCAACCAAATGATTTTCCTTTCCTTTAGAAGATGTGTCAACCCTCCTATTGACTACTATATCTCCATGTTTCCACTAGATTATTCAAAAATCGTTTGGGACAAGAGAGAAAAGAAGGAAAGGATATATTTTTTTCGAAAGTTTGTGTTTTAGAGGGGATTATTTATTTTTTGAAAAATGGATTTTGTAAGAATGGCTTGGCCAATGGTAGGCTTAAGTGTTTAGGCTTGTTTGATTAAACACTTATGAAGTTAATAAAATCTTGTTTATTGACGTTGTGATTTTGACAACTTGGATAGCTTCCTTTGAGCCTTTCTTTTTGAATTCGGCTCATGGTACCATCATGGATTTCTTTTGCTTTTTGATTGTCCTTATTTTTGCCTAAAACACCCTTTTGTGGCGTTTTAGCGGACTTTTGTTTTTGTTCATTATTTTGTAACCCTAATTTTTGCCTAGGTCACCTCTTTTGTGGGATTCCTAGCGGGTCTTTTGCTCTTATTTTTGCGCAGCCCCCTTTTTGGGTTTCCTGCCGAGCTTCTTTTATTTTAAAGGATTTCTTTTTATCCATGATGGCACTTGTCGAGGCCAAGGGAAGGTGCTCCAAGTTGTCACACACACTTCCACATAAAAATGATGTGGGTTTATTGATTATTAAGACGATTTTAACCTCACTTATGTTCATTCAAACAGGGTTAAATAATGTGGTTTAGAATTTTATTGCAAGCAAGAAAAGAAGCAATAAGAAATAATGAAGAATGATTTTATTATAATCATAGAGGAAACATGTGCCCTATCGAGGCTCGGGGGTCGGGCTGTCCCCGAGGAGTAATCTCTAATAGTCATCAGGTCTATACATCCCTATCGGAAGGAGAAAAACACTTGACGACGATGACCGGCCTTAACGCTTGTGAACCGGCCTTCCTAAAGATCTGGCTTAAAGAACGTCGAGAAGGATCTTGGTTTCTCTTCGTCCTTTGATCTTTATAAGGGTTGTATCCTAACCCTTGTTTCCCCGGATTATCCTTGATAATGGGTAGCTCCGGGATTCCTTGGGAGTCCTTGCCTAATCCTTGTCCTGGCAAGTATCTGTTCTTAGTGAGCATATGGGCTACCTTCTTCATTTCTCGGGGAAACGTCTCAACATTGGCAATTTCCAATGCTTGGAAGGCGGTTTCCAAAGCTTCCTCTGCTGCATCCACATAAGGTATGGTGGATGGCTTGCTGATGAGTATGTCATCTTCAGCTTGTACGGTCACCAGTTTGTCACCCACTATGAACTTGACTTTCTGGTGGAGCGTAGAAGGAACAACTTTTGCATCATGAATCCAAGGTCGGCCGAGGAGACAGCTGTATGCGGGAGTAATGTCCATCACTTGGAATTCGACATTTAAAGATGGTGGGTCCAATTTAGATTGGAAGATTGATCTCTCCCACCACTTCTCTTTTAGAACCGTCGAAAGCTCGAACGATCATGTTGCTCGGGCGCATTTGGACTCCCTTGATTGCCACTTGATCGAGCGTTCTTTTTGGCATCATATTCAAGGAAGATCCATTATCTACCAAGACTTTTGCGATGTGATATTCCTTGCACTTTACAGAGATGTGCAAGGGCTTGTTGTGATTTGGTCCCTCGGCGGGGATCTTTTCATCGGTGAAAGTGAGGTGATCATTAGCCGTGATGTGACTAACAATCCCCTCAAACTTGTCTTGGGAGATGGTATGCGACACATATGCCTCGTTCAAGACTTTCAACAGAGCTTGCCGATGCGGTTCGGAGCTTAGGATCAACGACAACAATGTAATCTTTGCTGGTGTTCTATGAAGTTGATCCACGATGGAGTACTCGCTCTGTTTTTAACAGCTCGTCTGTCTCCTCCTCGGATTCTTTTTCCTCGGTTTTCTTTTCTTCTTTTCCTTTATTCTTGGGAGCTTTATCCTGAAGATCTTCGGGAGTGTAGATCCTGCCACTCCTAGTCATGCCCCCAAGTCCAGCGATGTTAGAGAAATCGCTGTCGGCAGAAAAATGGATGTCGTATATCCATGGCACAGCCTTATTTGATTCGTAGGGAAAAGGTCTTGGAGCAGTGATCCTTAACGGTGTCGGACTTTCCCCTTTATTCGTCTTGATTACCAACAACGGAGTTGACGTGTGTTCGCTTGACGCGGTTGTTGGCTTGCATTTAATAACGAACGGCGTGCGATCCATTCTTTGAACATACGCATCGCTTAATCCTTTCTTTTTATTACTATTATTAATGAATTACTAGGAGGGATGTATGAAATGCAAACCTAGATCCCTCCATGATCTTTGATAAGAATGCATGATATGAGATGATGGCGATGAATATGCATGCATTGTGTTTATTCAACTAAGCATTATCATGTTTTTAGGATGTCCCTAAGATGATGCATGATATTGCTTGGTTTGGATAAATAACCCTTTTTTCCTTTTTTTTGGGTATTTTGTTTTTTGTATTTTTTTGGGTGAAAAGGGAAACTACCTACATAAATGTGATGAAGGTAGATGTTAACACCATGCAATGGAAGATTCTTATTCCTATTTATTCTTATTTAAAAAGGAATGTTGTATGTTTAAAGAAATGCAATGTATGCTCAAACAATTTCACATAATCAATGCACAAACAATTCACTCATCCACGAACAGTCACGAGCGAATCACGAGGTAGGGGTATCCTGCAGAACAATGCATATTCAAGGTGGTTCTAACTGTTCTCACTGGTCTGAGGCCCCCAAGGTGCCCCCATTATAGGGACCCAATTCCTCTCGTCGTAAGCCGATGGAAAGCTCCAACGCACTGTCGGACTCGAGTTCATGGTTATCACCTTGAGTGATGCTTTCCGACAACGGTCTACGGGCACCTATAGACCCATTCGACAACCGGCCGTACTAACATCCACTCCCTATGGCTTACCACTCATGCCCCCGGGTATAGAGGGAACTGTTGTGTGCAAAGGTTTGTGTGCAATTTATATTTCAAACAATTGCGAGAATTTAAACATACAACAGTTATTAAAAGCCAAATAGATAAAACATATTATCATACAAACAAGGGGTAATAAAGTAATTTTAACTATTATTTGTTAAAAATAATCTGTCACTAAATGGGACTGACTCTCTAAACTTCCCCAGCGGAGTCGCCATCTGTCGCCACCGGCCCGAAACGGGCTTTCGGCATTCGCGAGGGATGGTTGGACTCTTTTATTTGTTTAAAAATATGGATTGCTAGAATGACTTATTCTCAAACTGAGACCTTGTCAAACGAGCAATTTTATTAAAAGGCTCACCAATCCATGTTAATCCCAAGCGGGACCCTCCATGGATTAGCGGTTTATAAAAAGGAAGGGTTCATGGAGTCGCCACCAATGTTTTACTCAAAACATTGGAAAAAGAAGTTTAAGGCAATCGATTCAAAAATCGACTTCGGCCATGACAACCAGAGTCGGGTAAGGGAGTCGGTTACGCGTGGGGAAGGTGTTAGCACCCCACAGCGCCCCTTTCGGGTTCCCTATGACAGATTATTTCTAAAAATAATAGTGCGAAATTACTAAATTACCCCTATTTATTCTAAACAATTATAACTTAACTATCTACATGATGACAGTTAAATATACACACAGAAAAGCAGTAAAAGGAAGGTCTTAAGAAGAAACCTTTGAAGCGTGCTTTTATATTCAAGTAAAACTGGGAAGCTTTTTGGCGTTCCCTCGCTCTACAAGCCCGCTCGCTCCCTCCTAGAAAATTTTAACTATGGAAATCCGGAGGATTTCCCTTCGACTCAGTTCGAGACTCAAGCAAAAAGCTCAGAACTCGAGAACTTTGTCGGATCAACTCTCCGAGTGATTTCTAGGCAGAGCACTGCTCAAAAAAACACAGAATACTCAAGAAGAGGGTTAAAACTCAGTGTGAAAGTGTCGAATGACGTCCAATTGACGTCATATTTATAGGGATGAGGCGCAATACGGCCTCTGGGGGTCAATACGGTCCGTATTGAAGTTTTGAACTACAATACGGCCGTATTGAATTCAGTACGGCCGTATTGAAGTTCAAAAAACCTCAATACGGCCGTATTGAGTTCAGTGCAGCCGTATTGAAGTTCAGTGCAGCCGTATTGAGTTCAGTGCAGCCGTATTGAAGTTCAGAAACTTCAATACGGCCGTATTGAGTTCAGTGCGGCCGTATTGTAGTTTAAAATGTTCAATACGGCCGTACTGAACTTTTGGGAGGCCGTATTGGGCTTCATTCCCTCCACTTTCTTATTTTTTGCTACTCTAAGACCTCTAAACCTACAGATTGTCATCCTAGGGTCTTCCAGGGTCTTCCAGGAGTCCTTCCGGCTGACTTTCCTTTGGTCTTCGAGAGTCTTCAAGCTTTATTTCCGACCCGGACAATTTTAGGGGTCTACAAACACTTATGAAGTTAAGCACGTCTTGGTTATTAACGTTTGTGATTTGATAACTTGGATAGCTTTTCTTGAGCCCCTTTGTTGAATTCAGTTGGTGGTACCATCATGGATTTATTCTGTTTTTCGATTGCCCTAACTTTTGCCTAAAACACCCATTTGTGGAGTTTTAGCGGGCTTTTGTTTTTGTTCATTATTTTGTAACCCTAATTTTTGCCTAGGTCACCCTTTTGTGGGATTCCTAGCGGGTCTTTTGCTCTTATTTTTGCGCAGTCCCCTTTTTGGGTTTCCTGCCGAGCTTTTTGTTTTTTAGGATTTTTGTCCTGAATGGATTTCTTTTTATCCATGTCGGCACTTATTGAGGCCAAGGAAAGGTGCTCCAAGTTGTCACACACTTCCACATGAAAAAAGATGCGGGTTTATTTTTATTAAGACGATTTTAACCTCATTTATGTTTATTCAAACAAGGTTAAATAATGCGGTCTAGAATTTTATTGTAAGCAAGAAAAGAAGCAATAAGAAATAATGAAGAATGATTTTATTATAATCATAGTGGAAACATGTGCCCTATCGAGGCTCGGGGGTCGGGCTGTCCCCGAGGAGTAATCTCTAATAGTCATCAGGTTTACACATCCCTATCGGAAGGAGGAGAGCACTTGATGACGACGACCGGCCTTGATGCTTGTGAACCGGCCTTCCTAAAGATCTGGCTTAAAGAACGTCGAGAAGGATCTTGATTCCTCTTCGTTCTTTGATCTTTAACAGGGTTGTATCCTAACCCTTGTTTCCCCGGATTATCCTTGATGATGGGTAGCTCCGGAATTCCTTGGGAGTCCTTGCCAAGTCCTTGTCCCGGCAAGTATCCATTCTTGGTGAGCATATGGGCTACCTTCTTCATTTCTCGGGGAAATGTCTCAACATTGGCGATCTCCAATGCTTGGAAGGCAGTTTCTAAAGCTTCCTCTGCTGCATCCACATAAGGTATGTTGGATGGCTTGCTGATGAGTATGTCATCTTCAGCTTGTACAGTCACCAGTTTGTCACCCACTATGAACTTGACTTTCTGGTGGAGCGTAGAGGGTACAACTTTCGCATCATGAATCCAAGGTCGGCCAAGGAGACAGCTGTATGCCGGAGTAATGTCCATCACTTGAAATTCGACGTTGAAGATAGTGGGTCCAATTTGGATTGGAAGATTGATTTCTCCCACTACTTCTCTTTTAGATCCGTCGAAAGCTCGAACAATCATGTTGCTCGGGCGCATTTGGACTCCCTTGATTGCCACTTGATCGAGCGTTCTTTTTGGCATCACGTTCAAGGAAGATTCATTATCTACCAAGACTTTAGCGATGTGATACTCCTTGCACTTTACAGAGATGTGCAAGGGCTTGTTGTGGTTCGGTCCCTCAGCGGGGATCTCTTCATCGGTGAAAGAGAGGTGATCATTAGCCGTAATGTGACTAACAATCCCCTCAAATTTGTCTTGGGAGATAGTATGTGACACATATGCCTCGTTCAAGACTTTCAACAGAGCTTGCCGATGCGGTTCGGAGCTTAGGATCAATGACAACAGTGTAATCTTTGCTGGCGTCCTATGAAGTTGATCCACGATGGAGTACTCGCTCTGTCGGATAAACTTTAACAGCTCGTCTGTCTCCTCCTCGGATTCTTTTTCCTCGGTTTTCTTTTCTTCTTTTCCTTTATTCTTGGGAGCTTTATCCTGAAGATCTTCGGGAGTGTAGATCCTGCCACTCCTAGTCATGCCCCCAAGTCCAGCGATGTTGGAGATATTGCTGTTGGCAGAAGAGTGGATGTCGTATATCCACGGCACAGCCTTATTTGATTCGTAAGGGAAAGGCCTTGGAGCGGTGATCCTTAATGGTGTTGGACCTTCCCCTTTGTTTGTCTTGATTACCAACAACGGAGTTGACGTGTGTTCGCTTGGCGCGGTTGTTGGCTTACACTTGATAACGAACGGCGTGCGATCCATTCTTTGAACATACGCATCGATTAATTTTTTTTCTTCTTTTTATTAATGTTATTAATGGATTACTAGGAGAGATGTATGAAATGAATGACTCCTAGATCCCTCCATGATCTATATGCATGATATGAGATGATGATGTTGAATATGCATGCATTGTGTTTATTGAACTAAGCATTTTCATGTTTTCGGGATGTCCCTAAGATGATGCATGATATTGCTTGGTTTTGGGTAAATATCATTTTTCTTTGTTTTTTGAATATATATTTTTTTTGTATTTTTAGGGTGAAAAAGGGAAACTACCTATATGAATGTGATGAAGGTAGATGTTAACACCATGTAATGGAAGATTCTTATTTCTATTTATTCTTATTATTTAAAAAGGAATGTTGTATGTTTAAAAGGTGCAATGTATGCTCATACAATGTCACATAAAAATGCACAAACAATTCACTCATCCACGAACAGTCACGAGCGAATCACGAGGTAGGGGTATCCTGCAGAAAGGTGCATATTCAAGGTGGTTCTAACTGTTCTCACCAGTCCAAGGCCTGTAGACCCCTAAAATTGTCCGGGTCGGAAATAAAGCTTGAAGACTCTCGAAGACTGAAGGAAGATCAGCCAGAAGGACTCCTGGAAGGCCCTAGGAGGGTTCTCTGTAGGTCTAGAGGTCTTAGAATAGCTCAAAATAAGGAAGTGGAGGGAATGAAGCCCAATACGGCCGTACTGAACTTAATACGGCCGTATTGAAGCTTCAATACGGCCGCAGTGAACTCAATACGGCGTATTGAAGTTTCTGAAACTTCAATACGGTCGTACTGAAATCAATACGGCCGTATTGAAGCTTCAATACAGCCGTATTGAACTCAATACGGCCGTATTGAAATTTCTGAATTTCAATACGGCCGTATTGAACTCAATACGGCCGTATTGAAGTTCAAAAATTTCAATACGGCCGTATTGATTCTGTAGCCCGTATTGGGCCTGTTCCCTATAAATATGACGTCAATTGGACGTCATTCCACACTTTTTCAGATAGTTTCAACCCTCTCCTTGAGTATTCTGGGGTTTTTGAGCAGTGTTCTGCCCTAGAAATCACTCGGAGAGTTGATCCGACAAAGTTCTTGAGCCCCGAGCCATTTTGCTTGGAGATTCGAACCTAGTCGAAGGGAAATCCTCCGGATTTCCATAGTCAAAATTTTATAGGAGCGAGCGAGCGGGCTTGTAGAGCGAGGGAACGCCAAAAAGCTTCCCAGTTTTACGAAATATATAAAAGCACGCTTCAAAGGTTTCTTCTTAAATCCTTCCTCTTACTGCTTTCTGTGTGCATATTTAAACTGTCATCATGTAGATAGTTAATTTATAATTGCTTAGAAAAAATAGGGGTAATTTAGTAATTTTACACTGTTATTTTAGAAATAATCTGTCATAGGGAACCCGAAAGGGGCGCTGTGGGGTGCTAACACCTTCCCCACGCGTAACCGACTCCCTTACCCAACTCTGGTTGTAATGGCCAAAGTTGATTTATAAAATCAATTGCCTTATCCCTTTTTCCAATGTTTTGAGTAAAACATTGGTGGCGACTCCACGAACCCTCCTTTTGCGAAAACCACTAATCCATGGAGGGTCCCGCTTGGGATTAATATGGATTGGTGAGACTTTTAATAAATAAATTGGATAAGATCGACAAGGTCTCAGTTTGAGAACAAGTCGTTCTAATAATCCAATACATTTTCAAAACTAAAATAAAAGCGAGCTCGACCGTCTTCGCGACCGCCGAGGCCCGTTTGTTGGGCCGGTGGCGACAGATGGCGACTCCACTGGGGAAGCTTCGAGAGTCAGTCCCATTTAGTGACAGATTATTTTTAACAAATAATAGTTAAAATTACTTCATTACCCCTTGCTTGTATGATAACATGCTTTATATATTTGGCTTTAAATAACTGTTGTTTGTTTAATTTTCCGCAATTGTTTGAAATAAAAATTGCACACAAACCTTTACACACAACAGTTCCCTCTATACCCGGGGGCATGAGTGGTAATCCATAGGGAGTGGATGTTAGTACGGCCGGTTGAATGGGTCTATAGGAGCCTACGAGACCGTTGTCGGAAAAACATCACTCAAGGTGATAACCATGAACTCGAGTCCGACAGTGCGTTGGAACTTTCCATCGACTTACGACGAGAGGAATTGGGTCCCTATAATGGGGGCACCTTGGGGGCCTTTGACCAAGTGAGAACAGTTAGATCCTCCTTGAATATGCACTTTTCTGCAGGAGACCCCTACCTCGTGATTCGCTCGTGACTGTTCGTGGATGAGTGAATTGTGTGTGCATTTTTATGTGACATTGTATGAGCATACATTGCACCTTTTAAACATACAACATTCTTTTTTTAAATAAAAAAATAATAAATAGGAATAAGGATCTTCTAAGTACATGGTGTTAACATCTACCTTCATCACATTCATATAGGTAGTTTCCCTTTTCACCCAAAAATACAAAAAGATACAAAATATCCAAAAGAAAAATATGTATTTATCCAAACCAAGCAATATCATGCATCATCTTAGGAACATCCTAAAAACATGATAATGCTTAGTTGAATAAACACTATGCATGCATATTCAACCTCATCATCTCATATCATGCATATAGATCATGGAGAGATCTAGGAGTCATTCATACATCTCTCCTAGTAATCCATTAATAAACATTAATAAAAAGAAAGGATTAATCGATGCGTATGTTCAAAGAATGGATCGCACGCCGTTCGTTATTAAGTGTAAGCCAACAACCGCGCCAAGCAAGCGCACATCAACTCCGTTGTTGGTAATCAAGACGAATAAAGGGGAAGGTCCGACACCATTAAGGATCACAGTTCCAAGGCCTTTCCCTTACAAATCAAATAAGGCTGTGCCGTGGATATACGACATCCACTCTTCTGCCGACAGCGATATCTCCAAACACCGCTGGACTTGGGGGCATGACTAGGAGTGGTAGGATCTACACTCCCGATGATCTTCATAACAAAGCTCCCAAGAATAAAGAAAAAGAAAAAGATAAAACCGAGGAAAGAGAATCCGAGGAGGAGACAGACGAGCTGTTAAAGTTCATACGACAGAGCGAGTACTCCATCGTGGATCAACTTCATAAGATGCCAGCAAAGATTACGCTGTTGTCGTTGATCCTAAGCTCCGAACCGCATCGGCAAGCTCTGTTGAAAGTATTGAACGAGGCATATGTGTCGCACAAAATCTCCCAAGACAAGTTTGAGGGGATTGTTAGTCACATCAAGGCTAATGATCACCTCACCTTCACCGATGAAGAAATCCCCGCCGAGGGATCAAATCATAACAAACCCTTGCACATCTCTGTAAAGTGCAAGGAGTATCACATCGCAAAGGTCTTGGTGGATAACGGATCTTCCTTGAACGTGATGCCCAAAAGAACTCTTGATCAAATGGCAATCAAGGGAGTCCAAATGCGCCCGAGCAATATGATCGTTCGAGCTTTCGACGGTTCTAAAAGAGAAGTGGTGGGAGAAGTCAATCTTCCAATCCAAATTGGACCTACCATCTTCAACGTCGAATTTCAAGTGATGGATATTACTCCTGTATACAGCTGTCTCCTAGGCCGACCTTGGATTCATGATGCGAAAGCTGTACCCTCTACGCTCCACCAGAAAGTCAAGTTCATAGTGGGTGACAAACTGGTGACTGTACAAGCTGAAGATGACATACTCATCAGCAAACCATCCACCATACCTTACGTGGATGTAGCAGAGGAAGCTTTAGAAACCGCCTTCCAAGCATTGGAAATCGCCAATGTCGAAACGTTTCCCCGAGAAATGAAGAAGGTAGCCTCCATGCTCACCAAGAACGGATACTTGCCAGGACAAGGATTAGGCAAGGACTCCCAAGGAATCCCGGAGCTACCCATTATCAAGGATAATCCGGGGAAACAAGGGTTAGGATACAACCCTAACAAAGATCAAAGAACGAAGAGGAATCAAGATCCTTCTCGACGTTCTTTAAGCCAGATCTTTAGGAAGGCCGGTTCACAAGCGTCAAGGCCGGTCGTCGTCGTCAAAATGTTTTTTTCCTTCCGATAGGGATGTATAGACTCAGTGACTATTAGAGATCACTCCTCGGGGACAGCCCGACCCCCGAGCCTCGATAGGGCACATGTTTCCATTATGATTATAATAAAATCATTCTTCATTAATTCTTTATTGCTTCTTTTCTTGCTCGCAATAAAATTCTAAACCACATTATTTAACCCTGTTTGAATAAGCATAAATGAGGTTAAAATCGTCTTAATAATCAATAAACCCGCATCATTTTTATGTGGAAATGTGCATGACAGCTTGGAGCACCTTTTCTTGGCATCAATAAGTGCCATCATGGATAAAGAAATCCTAAAGAGCAAAAGACCCGCTAGGAATCCCACAAAAGGGTGACCTAGGCAAAAGTTAGGGTTACAAAATAAGACCAAAAGACCCGCTAGGAATCCCACAAAAGGGTGAGCTAGGCAAAAATTAGGGTTACAAAATAAAAAGCCCGCTAAGACACCACAAATGGGTGTTTTAGGCAAAAGTAAGAGCCATAAAAAAAAAAGGAAAAAACAGAATAAATCCATGATGGTACCATCAATTGAATTCAACAAAGGGGCTCAAGAAAAGCTATCCAAGTTGTCAAAGCACAATAACAAAGATGTGCTTAACCTCATAAGTGTTTAAACAAACAAACCTAAACACAATAAGCCTACCTTGGCCATCCATGCTTACAAAAACAATTTTTCAAAAATAAAATAATCCCCTCTAAAACACAAACTTTTGAAAATATATCCTTTCCTTCTTTTCTCTCTTGTCCCAACGATTTTTGAATAATCTAGTGGAAACATGGAGATATAGTGGTCAATAGGAGGGTTGACACATCTCTTAAAGAAAGGGAAGAATCATTTGGTTGATGACACCAAAATCAAAATACGCATCATTCCTCGGTAACAGAAATCGGCAGAGCACAGTCCGTCTGGAGGAATGGCAAAATCCAAACAGAAAAACGCATCGATTAATTCTTTTGAAAAAAGAATCAAATAGAATTAGGTGCATCATACCGCATACATGCATACAGATGATAGGTGTATTGGAAGATCACTTATTCTCTGTTTATTGAAAAAACAAAAAAAAAACAACAAAAAAAACAAAAAATATAAACTTCAGAAAAAAACAATACGCCCGTATCATGTTCAGTACGCCCGTACCAAAATTGGGGTTATGAACAAATTTTCAACTCAACATGGGCGTACTGAAATGGATACGGCCGTATTGGCCATAAAGAAATTTTCAAAGACCTCGTCATGAGGCAATTGCATAAAATAGAAAATAGGAAAAATTGATTGTGTATGACAGCAGTCAACAAAAAGCCGAAAACGGAAAAGAGGCATGGGTACAAAAAATCCAACAAGAAAATTGTACAGAATAACTGAGCCTGGAGAGGCTCGCCGAAAGAATACTCTTTCAGAATAATTGAGCCTGGAGAGGCTTGTCGAAACAATACTCATACAGAATAACTGAGCCTGGAGAGGCTTGCCGAAAGAATACTCTCAGAATAACTGAGCCTGGAGAGGCTTGCCGAAAGAATACTCTCAGAATAACTGAGCCTGGAGAGGCTTGCCGAAATAATACTCTCAGAATAACCGAGCCTGGAGAGGCTTGCCGAAAGAATACTCTCAGAATAACTGAGCCTGGAGAGGCTTGCCGAAAGAATACTCTCAGAATAACTGAGCCTGGAGAGGCTCGCCGAAATAATACTCCCTCGTCATACAGAATAATTGAGCCTGGAGAGGCTTGTCGAAATAATACTCCTTCAGAATAATTGAGCCTGGAGAGGCTTGCCGAAATAATACTCCTACAAAATAACTGAGCCTGGAGAGGCTCGCCGAAATAATACTCTCTCATAATAACTGAATTTAATTTCTTTAGCACTTTTAATTTCTGTACAGCAAAAGCCAAAAACATAAAAAAAGGCAAAATACAGAAAAAGCCAAATCAGAAGAAAAGGCAAAATACAGAAAAAGCCGAAAATGAAAAAAGGCAGGGATATAGAAAATCCAACAAACAGTTTGTACAGAATAACTAAGCCTGGAGAGGCTTACCAAAATAATACTCCACATCCTCCACAGTATGCAGAATAACTGAGCCTGGAGAGGCTCGCAGAAATAATACTCCCCAGAGGGAACCTCAGCTCAAGCTCACGGGAAAATCCCCAGCGAGAGCTATCAAAGCAAGATCGACGCAATCCCCAATGGAAGTGCGATCATCCAAACAGTATATACAAGTCAAAGGACTTAACACTTCCTCAGTGGAAGATAGCTCTCCGACTCAAAGCGCTGAGCGAGGCTAAGCCTGTAGAGGCTTCCTAAATAATACTCTGGGATACAATAAGATCCCCAAATCCCCAATCGCCTACTCAAGAGGCATCCCTGCAAAAAGGAGAAGAAAATAAAAAATATCAATAATTATTCCCCAAGCGGAATCTGGCACTCAGCCAATCATTGAACATCAAGATGATATGCCTAACAGAAGAGGCTAATCAAAATCAACGACAAAATCCCCCAGCGGGTAACAGCCTACACAGAGGCATTCCTTCAAAGAAGAGAAAAATCGGAAAAATCAACAACAATTTCCCAAGCGGAATTCGGCTTTTCAGCCAATCATTGAACGTCAAGCTGATACGCCTAACAGAAGAGGCCAATCACAACTAATGACAAAATCCCCTAGTGGATAACAGCCTACACAGAGGCAACGAAATCAGAAAACTCAAAAGAGATACCCGAATAAGGACAACCGGGATACTCCACCCACGTCAAAAGGACGTCAGCCAAACATAAGGCATCGCTCAACTCAGAGAGAGAGCATCTGTGTCTACACCCCAAGGAGTCAAAAATTCCCCATGGGTACCAACAATGCAATGCAAGTTGGGGCACAAGAACCTATGAATGACTGCACATCCCCTAGACGGATCCCTGCGTTATCCAGCCCTCAGCGGCACAAAATCAGAAAAACCGTCGAAGCAGCATCGTGGACTGTGGAGACGAAAATCATATCAAATCATTGCCGAAGTGATCAGAAGACACGGAAGCAGGCCTGGAGAGGTAATACTCAACTGCTGAATGTTAAGAGGCAGGACCTGGAGAGGGTAAACTCACACTGCTGAATGTTAAGAGGCAGGACCTGGAGAGGGTAAACTCACACTGCTGAATGTTAAGAGGCAGGACCTGGAGAGGGTAAACTCACACTGCTGAATGTTAAGAGGCAGGACCTGGAGAGGGTAAACTCACACTGCTGAATGTTAAGAGGCAGGACCTGGAGAGGGTAAACTCACACTGCTGAATGTTAAGAGGCAGGGCCTGGAGAGGCAATACTCAACTGCTGAATGTTAAGAGGCAGGGCCTGGAGAGGCAATACTCAACTGCTGAATGTTAAGAGGCAGGGCCTGGAGAGGCAATACTCAACTGCTGAATATTAAGAGGCAGGGCCTGGAGAGGCAATACTCAACTGCCGAATGTTAAGAGGCAAAGTCTGGAGAGACGGTACTCAAACAAAGTCTGGAGAGACGGTACTCAAACAAAGTCTGGAGAGACAGCACTCAAACAAAGTCTGGAGAGACGGTACTCAGAGTCTGGAGAGACAGCACTCAAACAAAGTCTGGAGAGACGGTACTCAAGGTCTGGAGAGACAGTACTCAAGGTCTGGAGAGACGGTACTCAAGGTCTGGAGAGACAGTACTCAAGGTCTGGAGAGACAGTACTCAAGGTCTGGAGAGACAATACTCAAGGTCTGGAGAGACAATACTCAGCCATCAGCGTCGTCAGAGGCACGTTGGTGTTAAACTTAGCTACCGAGGTTGTCAGAAGCGCCGAGGTATGCAACAACCTGGAGAGGCTACTCAACAATTTTCCACCGGAAGACGCTACAAGTCAGAAGGTTGGCACATCACCCGGACAATTGGGTCAACTCCTTTACTTGTCAGCCGGTACACCAAAAGACCGTTTGACTAAGTAAAGGGGGGGCAGCTGTAGACCCCTAAAATTGTCCGGGTCGGAAATAAAGCTTGAAGACTCTCGAAGACTGAAGGAAGATCAGCCAGAAGGACTCCTGGAAGGCCCTAGGAGGGTTCTCTGTAGGTCTAGAGGTCTTAGAATAGCTCAAAATAAGGAAGTGGAGGGAATGAAGCCCAATACGGCCGTACTGAACTTAATACGGCCGTATTGAAGCTTCAATACGGCCGCAGTGAACTCAATACGGCGTATTGAAGTTTCTGAAACTTCAATACGGCCGTACTGAAATCAATACGGCCGTATTGAAGCTTCAATACAGCCGTATTGAACTCAATACGGCCGTATTGAAGTTCAAAAATTTCAATACGGCCGTATTGATTCTGTAGCCCGTATTGGGCCTGTTCCCTATAAATATGACGTCAATTGGACGTCATTCCACACTTTTTCAGATAGTTTCAACCCTTTCCTTGAGTATTCTGGGGTTTTTGAGCAGTGTTCTGCCCTAGAAATCACTCGGAGAGTTGATCCGACAAAGTTCTTGAGCCCCGAGCCATTTTGCTTGGAGATTCGAACCTAGTCGAAGGGAAATCCTCCGGATTTCCATAGTCAAAATTTTATAGGAGGGAGCGAGCGGGCTTGTAGAGCGAGGGAACGCCAAAAAGCTTCCCAGTTTTACGAAATATATAAAAGCACGCTTCAAAGGTTTCTTCTTAAATCCTTCCTCTTACTGCTTTCTGTGTGCATATTTAAACTGTCATCATGTAGATAGTTAATTTATAATTGCTTAGAATAAATAGGGGTAATTTAGTAATTTTACACTGTTATTTTAGAAATAATCTGTCATAGGGAACCCGAAAGGGGCGCTGTGGGGTGCTAACACCTTCCCCACGCGTAACCGACTCCCTTACCCAACTCTGGTTGTAATGGCCAAAGTTGATTTATAAAATCAATTGCCTTATCCCTTTTTCCAATGTTTTGAGTAAAACATTGGTGGCGACTCCACGAACCCTCCTTTTGCGAAAACCACTAATCCATGGAGGGTCCCGCTTGGGATTAATATGGATTGGTGAGACTTTTAATAAATAAATTGGATAAGATCGACAAGGTCTCAGTTTGAGAACAAGTCGTTCTAATAATCCAATACATTTTCAAAACTAAAATAAAAGCGAGCTCGACCGTCTTCGCGACCGCCGAGGCCCGTTTGTTGGGCCGGTGGCGACAAGGCCCCCAAGGTGCCCCCATTATAGGGACCCAATTCCTCTAGTCGTAAGTCGATGGAAAGCTCCAACGCACTGTCGGACTCGAGTTCATGGTTATCACCTTGAGTGATGCTTTCCGACAACGGTCTACGGGCACCTATAGACCCATTCGACAACCGGCCGTACTAACATCCACTCCCTATGGCTTACCACTCATGCCCCCGGGTATAGAGGGAACTGTTGTGTGCAAAGGTTTGTGTGCAATTTATATTTCAAACAATTGCAGAAACTAAACATACAACAGTTATTAAAGCCATATAAATAAAGCATGTTATCATACAAACAAGGGGTAATAAAGTAATTTTAACTATTATTTGTTAAAAATAATCTGTCACTAAATGGGACTGACTCTCGAGGCTTCCCCAGTGGAGTCGCCATCTGTCGCCACCGGCCCGAAACGGGCTTTCGGCATTCGCGAAGGATGGTTGGACTCTTTTATTTGTTTAAAAATATGGATTGCTAGAATGACTTATTCTCAAACTGAGACCTTGTCAAACGAGCAATTTTATTAAAAGGCTCACCAATCCATGTTAATCCCAAGCGGGACCCTCCATGGATTAGCGGTTTTCATAAAAAGGAAGGGTTCATGGAGTCGCCACCAATGTTTTACTCAAAACATTGGAAAAAGAAGTTTAAGGCAATCGATTCAAAAATCGACTTCGGCCATGACAACCAGAGTCGGGTAAGGGAGTCGGTTACGCGTGGGGAAGGTGTTAGCACCCCACAGCGCCCCTTTCGGGTTCCCTATGACAGATTATTTCTAAAAATAATAGTGCGAAATTACTAAATTACCCCTATTTATTCTAAACAATTATAACTTAACTATCTACATGATGACAGTTAAATATACACACAGAAAGCAGTAAAAGGAAGGTCTTAAGAAGAAACCTTTGAAGCGTGCTTTTATATTCAAGTAAAACTGGGAAGCTTTTTGGCGTTCCCTCGCTCTACAAGCCCGCTCGCTCCCTCCTAGAAAATTTTAACTATGGAAATCCGGAGGATTTCCCTTCGACTCAGTTCGAGACTCAAGCAAAAAGCTCAGAACTCGAGAACTTTGTCGGATCAACTCTCCGAGTGATTTCTAGGCAGAGCACTGCTAAAAAAAACCCAGAATACTCAAGAAGAGGGTTAAAACTCAGTGTAAAAGTGTCAAATGACGTCCAATTGACGTCATATTTATAGGGATGAGGCGCAGTACGGCCTCTGGGGTCAATACGGCCCGTATTGAGTTTTTGAACTACAATACGGCCGTATTGAATTCAGTACGGCCGTATTGAAGTTCAAAAAACCTCAATACGGCCGTATTGAGTTCAGTGCAGCCGTAGTGAAGTTCAGAAACTTCAATCCGGCCGTATTGAGTTCAGTGCGGCCGTATTGTAGTTCAAAATGTTCAATACGGCCGTACTGAACTTTTGGGAGGCCGTATTGGGCTTCATTCCCTCCACTTCCTTATTTTGAGCTTATTACAAGACCTCTAGACCTACAGAGAATCCTCCTAGGGCCTTCCATGAGTCCTTCTGGCTGACTTTCCTTCAGTCCTCAAGAGTCTTCAAGCTTTATTTCCGACCCGGACAATTTTAGGCGTCTACAGTCAGGCGTGTCCCTTGGGTGACACATGTCTTGACCGTTTGAATTTTGGGAAAAACCTTTTCTTTTCCTCGCGCCTCTTCTCATTCACTTTACTCTCTTTCTCTTTGTCTTCCTTCTTGGCTTCTTACGCACGCTGCGTCTTGCATCTCCGTTCATTCTCTCTTTTTATTTTCTCTGTCTCCGGCATCGTTCCTAGTAACCCAGTCATTGTTAGGGTTATTTTCTGAGGAAGAGTACTAGGTACTTCCTTTCTGCCGTTTTCTTTTTCCTTCTTCTCCGGTCTCTTTCGAGTCTTCTTGTTTCTTTAATGGCTGGTGGAAGTGGTGCTGGTTCTTCCGCGCCTGCCAGGGGTAAGGGAAAGGCGCGCGCGGGGCAAGGTGGCGGCAGCCGGAACTACCGCCGCTGGTAAGAAGAAGGAGGAGGCACCGCCAGCGGACCTCGTTCCAGGTATTCATGGGTACGACTGGGTTCGCTGTGAGATGGCGGGGGTCCAGAGTGTTTTTTGGTCCTTTCTCGAGGTCAATGGGATCTTGAAATCGTGTAGGGTTTGCGACCCTTCTATTTCCCGGATGATCCGGCTTGAGCCTTGTCAGGCCGATGAGGGCGTGTACATGGGGAAGTCCACCGACCCACCCCATTTCTATATGTATCATTGCTTTTTTAGGGATTTAGGTGTCTGTCTTCCCTTCACTCAGTTTGAGTGTGATTTCTTAAACTTCGTCAACTCGGCTCCTTGCCAGTTGCACCCCAATAATTGGGGTTTTTTGAGGGCTTTCCAAGTCCTGTGTTCGGTTTTGGGGATAGAGGTGTCCCTTCCCGTCTTTCTTCATTTTTATCAGCTGAAGATAGGCGTTCCGCCATACGGCATATTGTCTCTGAGTGGGAGTAGGGATGGGGGTTTGTTCACTCTCTACTCCCAGTCATATAAAACTTCAAGCAAGAGTTTTTCCGAGTTGCTCTTGTGAACGTTGACCCATTGGAGGATGGGGCGTTTTATTTTGGCGGGTTTCCGAAGTTTCCCTTCTATTGGTGCCCCAAACTGTCTAGGTTTCATGGGGTGAGCCAATTGAAGTTGACGGCTTCGAAGACGGCCGCCATCGAGAACCTCGCAGCGCTTCCTCGTCCGCTGGATTGCAAGCTCGTTCTGTCGCTTGCAAACTCAGCATACAGGGAGAGGGGCCTGGAGAGTGAGTATTTTGTCTTCTTTAGTTTGTTAGGGTTAGCGGAATCTTCTTTTGCTGATGTGTTTTGCTTTTTTGTATTTGCAGGTATAATGGGCAAGAGCAAGTGGAAGGAGTTGAAGCATCGGTATAACCTTGCCGAGCTTGAGGTCCCCGAGCCTCAGGAGGAGGAGATGTCCCCCCTGAAGGTTAATCGAAAAAGAAAAAGGGGCGAGAAAGAGGTCGGGGGGACCTCTGCCCCTCGTGGAACGGAGGAGGTGACTTCCAAGGCTGCGGATGCTGACGCAGTCGACCTCACTACGAGTCCTTCACCTGGGGAGGCTCCCCAAGTGGCCATTGAGGAGGTGGCTCGGGCTGCTGAGCCTGTTGCTCAGGCTGCCAAGGTTGATGGAGGACCATCCTTGGTAATTCACTTCATGTGAGACCCATCACATGGTTCATGGCTATGGCCAATTTGATTAGTATAGGATTATTTTATTTTCCAATTTTACCCTTGTATTTTGGGGTATTTTAGTCATAGGATTTATTTTCTTTGTATTTCCCATTTTACCCTTGTATTATGGGGTGCTTTAGATGATTAGGGTTTTAATTTTGGGCTAGGGTGTTTTAGTGAGGAGGTGACGCATTTTTGGTGAGTCTTGGACATATTTTTGGTGTTAGAAAGGCTTAGGCCCAAGTGGAGGGCAAAGGTTGCATGGACTTATCATGCACCTAGTTGTAGCCAATCTAACCCCTTAGATTCCATCCTTGGCCACCAAGTAGCATCTAGGGTTCATTTGGCATTGCATTTGGAGTGTATTTGCCTTGTGAATTTCGGCCATGCATTGCTCCAAATGCAACCCTAGATGCCTCCCCTCCTATAAATACCCAACACCCCACCACTTGTAAATACTTTGGATTATATAGATTTTGAGTGAGCATTCTTATGCCTCAACGTCTCATCCTTAGTCCCTAGGGTAAGTTTCGGCTATCCCCCTCCTATCTCCACCCTTGGAGAGTAGGAAACCTAGAGTGGCCTCCACCTACCTTGGAGTAAGCCAACTTTGAGCACCCAAACACCACCACCCTAAGTGCTTCCGCCCAAACACCATCATTTTCACGCCAACTTCCTTTTCTTCACCATACACCTTCCTTTTGTCTACCTTGTTGAACCTTGTCGCCACCCGCCGAAACGGACCTTGGCATTCGCGACGATGGTCGGACTCTTTTTAAGTTTTGAAAGATGATGGATTGTTAGAACGACTTATTCTCAAACTGAGACCTCATCGAGCTAACAATTTTGTTTAAATGACTTTCACCAATCCATGTTAATCCCAAGCGGGACCCTCCATGGATTAGTGGTTTTCGTAAAAAGAAGGGGTTCTTGGAGTCGCCACCAATGTTTTACTCAAAACATTGGAAAAAGATATAAGGCAATTGATTTTCGCAAATCAACTTCGGCCATTACAACCAGAGTTGGGTAAGGGAGTCGATTACGTGTGGGGAAGATGTTAGCACCCCACAACGCCCCTTTCGGGTTCCCTATGACAGATTATTTCATAAATAATAGTGTAAAGTTAGTAAATTACCCCCATTTATTAGAAACGATTATAAGTAAAATATTTACATGATGAAAACTTTAAATGTGCAATGCAACAATCAAAAAGCGGTAAAAGAAAGGATTTGGGAAGAAACCTTTGAAGCGTGCTTTTATATACTCAAAAAGGAAGTTAGGAGGCTTTTTGGCGCTCCTTCCCACTACACGCTCGCTCGCTCCTTTCCCTAGAACAAATATTAACTGTGGAAATCAAAGAGATTTCCCTTCGACTTGTTCGAGTCTCAAGCTTCAAGGCTCATGACTCAAGAACTTAGTCGGGTTGGCTCTCAGAGAGGTTCCTAGGGCAGAGAATAGCTCAAAAACCCAAGAATCCTCAGCAAGAGGGTCCAAACGTCTGTAAAAAGTGTGGGAGGACGTGCCAATGACGTCCTATTTATAGGATTGAGGCGCAATACGGCCTGGGAGGTCAATACGGCCCGTACTGGGTTTTTGAACTACAGTACGGCCGTATTGAATTTGGTACGGCCCGTACTGAGCCATTTTGAACTACAGTACGGCCGTATTGAATTTGGTACGGCCGTACTGAAGTTCAAAAACTTCAGTACGGCCGTATTGCAGTTCAAATGGCTCAATACGGCCGTACTGAGTTCACTACGGCCGTATTGCAGTTCAAATGGCTCAGTACGGCCGTACTAAACCTCTGGGAGGGTGTATTGAGCTCCAATCCTCGCACACCCTTATTCTAAGGTACTCTAAGACTTCTAGACCTACAAAGAATCATCCTAGGGTCTTCCAGGAGTCCTTCCGGCTGACTTTCCTTTGGTCTTTGAGAGTCTTTGAGCTTTATTTCCGACCCGGACAATTTTAGGGGTCTACAAACCTAGATCAAGGGCCAAGGCTTTCTTCCTTCAATCCCTACGTCATTCATGGAAGGAGGAATCCATCAAGTGGTATCAAGAGCCAAGGTTCTTCAAGGGTAACATCTAGTCTTTTCTTGTCTCCTTGAGTCTTTTTTTTTGCCTTCGGTCATTCCTTCTTCTTGTTCTTCTTTGTTTGGCCGAATAGCTTTTGGTTCATGTTCTTGTCCTTGTGAACCTTCCTTTAACATTTTAGGATTCCATTATTAGGTGTTGCCATGTTTTTCTAAATTTTAGGTTGAGTCTCACATGAAAATACCATGAATATGCTTTTCATTTTTGAATCCACCTAAAAGTTTTGTCTTTGTATGTTTCCTATATTTTGTCCACATAAATTCTATGTATGTGCCAAACACTTTGCATGAAACACATCAACAAAATATGCCATCTTGCATTACATAGTGGGCGTGACATATATGAACCATCTAGGAGTCATTCATGCATGTTATTTAGTCCTAGCATGTTCTAAGTGATTTTGTGATTTCCATGTGTAAACATTTCCTTGCACATGCATAACCGCCCACTCTCCCTTGCATTCTCACTTGATTTGGCTGTCTTTCTATGCCAAAAGAAACCCTAAAAGAATCTAAGAGGTGTGATGAAATTTGGTGCATAACAACTTGTGCTAAAAAGAACAAAACCAATTCCACTCAAAAATATTCCCTAAGGACCTCTAAATTCACACCACTTGTCCTACTCTTTCTCTTCTAAAATTTGACCTAAATTTACCACCCACAAGTGCAAAACCTAAGCAACATTGGACTAGACATTGAAAAAAAAATTGGACCCAAGGACTATTAAACAAAAGTTGACGTGAAAAATAGAACAAAAAAAAAAGGTATCAAAAAAAAGTTTGGACCAAAAAGGACTTGTTGCTAGACTTGTGGACTTGGACCATTACCTTTGCTTTGGAGTTGGACTTGTGACCATTTTGACCTTAATTTTGGCTGGACCGAAACATATAAAGGACTTAATCAAGTGAGCATAAACACTAACCTAATTCTAGTGCCTTTCTAGGATTACTCTTTGTGTGCTTCCTTTCTTTGATTGAGTCTTAATTTTTTTGCTTGTCTTTCTTGGCCTCTTTTGTTTTGTCTCCATAAATTCTCTCTGAGTTTAGCCTTTCCTAATTGTGCTTTTCAGTTTTATTTCTTGGACTCTTGCTTTGGGTTGGTTTCATTTTGATTGTAGGTGAAAAACCACTCTAGTCAATTTTCACACCTTTGGTGGATTTGAGTGGAGGGGTGAACCGAATCCAAGCCTAGCCTTTGGAGGGATTTACACCACATCAAAAGGAGTGAACAAACACTTGGAGAGGTCTAACAAGTTTGCTCATTGTGAAGGAACCCAAGTGGAGGAGTTTGAAGACTTAAATTCTTGTTTTGCATAATTTTTGCTTGAAATTTTCTATTTTCGGCCTCTTTGTTTTTGGCCTTGGTTTCATTCTTTTGGTTTGTAATTTGGCCATTTCTAAACCTCTTCAACTTGGTTTTAGTTCGTGTAGTTGAAGGTGATTTGAAAACCTTCACCTAGGACCTCGACTAGAACATGTTTTAAGTGCTTTCCTTTTGCATGTTTTATAGTTTTTGGTAGTATAATTGCTTAGGCTTTTATCTTTGTCTCCAAATCCGTTTAGAAGGCTTGCTTTTGGCCTATTAGGGGTAACGTGCACACACACACTTTATTGTTGTGCCAACTTGTTTTTGTAAGAAAAGTAGCAAAAGGCTTAGTGATTTTTACTTGATAGGGCTTGGTTATTAAGTGATTCATTGTAGTCCACCTCCCCTTGAAAGTTCATTTTGTACACTTAGGCCTTTTTCCTACCTATCTTGCACCTTGAAAACCTTTTGTGAAAACTCTTTTATCACTCACTCTTTGTGAAAACCTTTTCAAAACCTTTTTGAAAACAATTTGTGAAAACCTTTTCTTGATCAAAGATGAGTGATCATTCTAGTGTCCATGGTCGTAATTCTCGTAGTACTAGGTCTAGTGTTAGGGATGAACTTAGGGAATTGAAAGAGTACCTAAGAAAAAAAGAAGAGGACAATATAAAAAGAGAGGAAGAGTTGAGAAGAAAAGAAAAAGAGTTTGAAAAAAATAATGAAGAAATAAAAAGATTGCTTGCTAGGCTAGTTGTGGGAGGAGAGGCTAGTGGTTCAAGACCAAGAGTCACTTCTCCTCAACCCTCAAGAGGAAAGGGGCATATGCATGCAAGTGTTCATGAGGAGGAAGGACATCATACCCAACCTCCAAGTGATATCTTCTTTAGTAGTCATCACAATGATGATTACTATCAAAGACCCCCAAGGCATCATAGACATAGGGAGTCTTCCAATAGGGAACCTAACATCACTCTTCCCCCATTTCATGGCAAAGATAATGTTGAAAGTTATTTAGATTGGGAAATGAAAGTTGAACAACTATTTTCTTGCCATGGAGTGAGTTAAGAGAGAAAGGTTTCTTTGGCAACCCTTAGCTTCCAAGGGCATGCCATGTATTGGTGGACCTCCTTAGAAAAAGAAAGAAGAATAAACCATGAGCCTCCAATTCAATATTGGAATGAGCTCCGTAGTGCCTTGAGAAGGAGGCATATTCCTCCATACTATGACCGTGAGCTTATGGATAAGCTACAAAGATTGAAACAAGGGTCATCTAGTGTGGAAGAATATAGGCAATCTATGGAGTTACTCATGATGAGGGCTGGGATTAGGGAGGAAGAGAGGACCACAATCTCTAGATTTCAAAGTGGTCTTAATCTTGAGATAAGAGACAAAGTTGAACTTCTACCTTATAGGGATTTGAATGAACTTGTTCAACTTTGCTCAAGAGTGGAGCATCAACTTACAAGAAAACCTTTTCGAAAAGACTCCACTCCCTCTTATTCCAAGAGTTTTAAGAAGGAGGGCCACTCTTCGCTACCTTATCCCAAAGAAGAAAAAGAAAAAGGAAAAGAAAAAGAAAATTCATCTTTTAAAGCACCTTCCAAAGAGTCTAAGTCAAGTGAAATCAAGTGCTTTAAGTGTCTTGGAAGAGGACATATTGCTTCTCAATGTCCTACAAAAAAAACCATGGTTTTAAAAGCCCAAGATCACTATAGTAGCCTTGATGAAGCTACTTCATCTTCCTCTAGTGAAGAAGAAGCCATAGACTCCGAGGAAGAAATTTTACCTTGTGAAGGAGACTTACTATTGGTTAGAAGGCTTCTTAACAATCAACCTAGTGACATTGAACAATCTCAAAGAGAGAACTTGTTTCAAACAAAATGCAAAATTCTAGAAAATACTTGTTCTCTCATTGTAGATAGTGGGTCAACTTCAAATTGTTGTAGTACTAGATTGGTTGATAAGTTAGCCTTGACTACAAAACCTCATCCTAAACCTTATAGAATGCAATGGATCAATGAGGATAGAGGTGTTGTAGTTAACCAACAAGTAAGCATACCAATCTCTATTGGCAACTATAAAGAAGATGTTTTGTGTGACATAGTGCCAATAGAGGTTAGTCATGTCTTGCTTGGGAGGCCATGGCAATTTGACAAGCACATAATCCATGATGGCCTCACCAATAAAATAAGTTTCCAACACTTAGGTAAGAAGTTTGTGTGGTGTCCTCTATCACCCTCTCAAGTGAATAAGGACCAACTCAAACTAAAGGCTAAGAAAGATGATGCAGAGAAAAGCAAAAACAAAAAAAAAAAGAAAAGAAAAGAAAAAAAGAATTTTTCCTTTGAAGACAAAGGGCTAGGTTCAAAAGAACCTTAACCCTTGTGTCATCCTCCTTCTTTTGGTGCCAAAGAAAGATGGCAATGGAGGATGAGCACCTTTTTTAAAAGCCATCATTGCATAAAAGGCACCCAACCCCTAAGATAGATGATTTGGTGAATGAATTGCATGGGGCCAATAATTTAAATGGTGATGCCTCTTTGGCTCTCTCCTTTCCCTAGCACTTTCATCCAACAAATTGTGTACTTAAGGATTGCATCGCTAAAGTTTTAGTATTTTTGTTACTTCCCTAATTGTGGTTTCACATTTTTTTGAAGGATCAATGGAATGGAAGAACTTAAAAATTTGAGGTCAAATCCTTCTCAAGAAGGAGGGTATGATGGAGGACCATCCTTGGTAATTCACTTCATGTGAGACCCATCACATGGTTCATGGCTATGGTCAATTTGATTAGTATAGGATTATTTTATTTTCCAATTTTACCCTTGTATTTTGGGGTATTTTAGTCATAGGATTTATTTTCTTTGTATTTCTCATTTTACCCTTGTATTATGGGGTGCTTTAGATGATTAGGGTTTTAATTTTGGGCTAGGGTGTTTTAGTGAGGAGGTGACGCATTTTTGGTGAGTCTTGGACATATTTTTGGTGTTAGAAAGGCTTAGGCCCAAGTGGAGGGCAAAGGTTGCATGGACTTATCATGCACCTAGTTGTAGCCAATCTAACCCCTTAGATTCCATCCTTGGCCACCAAGTAGCATCTAGGGTTCATTTGGCATTGCATTTGGAGTGCATTTGCCTTGTGAATTTCGGCCATGCATTGCTCCAAATGCAACCCTAGATGCCTCCCCTCCTATAAATACCCAACACCCCACCACTTGTAAATACTTTGGATTATATAGATTTTGAGTGAGCATTCTTATGCCTCAACGTCTCATCCTCAGTCCCTAGGGTAAGTTTCGGCTATCCCCCTCCTATCTCCACCCTTGGAGAGTAGGAAACCTAGAGTGGCCTCCACCTACCTTGGAGTGAGCCAACTTTGAGCACCCAAACACCACCACCCTAAGTGCTTCCGCCCAAACACCATCATTTTCACGCCAACTTCCTTTTCTTCACCATACACCTTCCTTTTGTCTACCTTGTTGAACCTAGATCAAGGGCCAAGGCTTTCTTCCTTCAATCCCTACGTCATTCATGGAAGGAGGAATCCATCAAAGGTGGTCCCGGCTGCTGAGGTATGCTGTGTTTCCTAAGGTCTTCTTTTTATGCTTTGGTTTTTTGCCTGGCTTTTGCTTTAAAGGAATGTTTTTGTTGTTCTTTTTGCAGGCGAGTAGGGCCGCTGAGATCTTGGAGACTCCGAGATCGGAGTTGTCGGGGGTCAGTGCTTCTGGGGTGGAGCAGGGAGCATCTTCCTCTGCTTCTGCCGAGGCTCGCGGGAAGGGGCCATGCACTAAAGTTCCGATGCCAACCCCGGTGTCGTCAGCACCATTGAATGGCCCGTCGAGGGGGCCTCCCAGGACCCAGTACCTCGCCCAGCGCTTCCAGAAAGGAAACGCGGTGGTGAGGTTGGATCATTTGAGCGCCTCAGAGGACATTGACTCGTGGTGGAGAGCTGGGGTGTTTGAGTCAAAATTTTTTCCCGAAGGGTCCTTGAGTGCGGCTGATTAGGCTATGATCGAGTCGGCTGGGCCTGTGGAAGGCTTAGATGCTGCCCAGGTTCTCCTGCAGAGGGGCGTGGCCATTATGGATCACTAGAAGCACAAGTGGTCCAAGCAGCAGGAGGACTTGGCGAAAATGAAGAGTCGGGTCCAACCTCTGAAGGACAAGGCCAAGGTTCTGAGGGAGGAGAACCGGTCTTTGGCAGCTGCTCTCGGGAGGCCAAGCTGCAGGGTGAGGCCGAGCTCCAGGCTGTTCGGAGGGAGCTAGTGAGAGTCCAGAAGTCCCTGGAGATCGCTCTGAGGTCTAATGAGGCCTATGCTGCTCAGGTGGACGAGCTGCGTGAGCAGGCGAACTCCTCCCGGGCTCAGGTGCGCTCTTTGGAGGATGAGGTCACCGCGCAGAAGGCGGAGCTGGTGGTAGCGGCCGAGAAGCGCCTTTGTGACGAGGTGCTCCTCGGTGGCCAAGTAGAGGAGAATGCTTCCTTAAGGGTGGACCTTGCGAAGCTGGAAGAGGCGAAGGCAGCACTGGAGAGGAAGCTTGAGGAGACTGAGCGTTTCGTTGTGGTGGAGCACAAGAGGGGTTTCCTCAAGGCCGCTCGTCAGTCCAGGCTCCTCGCGCTAGGTTTTGACTTCTCCGCTATGCATGTGGATAAATTCATCTGCTTTGGGAAGCTCGTTAAGGAAGACGACGTCGAGGATAGCTCCGGCGAGGATGCCTAATTTTGTAATAGCCTAGTTTAATTTTCCCCTTTCTTTAATTTTCTGTTTTGAATTCAAGTGTTGAACTCTGGGAACTTTGCTTGTATATGCATACTTTTCTTTGCCTTTATGTGTTTGCGCTTGGTTTTTGCTTTGTGCGCGTTTTGAGACATACGTTCGACGTCTGTTGTATGCTCTTATACTTGGTGATAGCTCGCGCTGGGGTTCGAATTCGACCTCAGATTTTTGCTAAGTAATTTTCGTTGAAGGTTCAAACTTGACCGTAATAAAACCGAGGTTCGAACTCGACCTTAGATTTTCGTGAAGGTTCAAACTTGACCTTAGTAAAATCGGGGTTCGAACTCGACCTCAGATTTTTGCTAAGTAATTTTCGTGAAGGTTCGAACTCGACCTTAATCATATCGAGGTTCGAACTCGACCTTAGATTTTCGTGAAGGTTCAAACTTGACCTTAGTAAAACCGGGGTTCGAACTCGACCTCAGATTTTTGCTAAGTAATTTTCGTGAAGGTTCAAACTTGACCGTAATAAAACTGAGGTTCGAACTCGTCCTTAGATTTTCGTGAAGGTTCAAACTTGTTCTTAGTAAAACCGGGGTTCGAACTCGACCTTAGATTTTTGCTAAGTAATTTTCGTGAAGGTTCGAACTCGACCTTAATCATACCGAGGTTCGAACTCGACCTCAGATTTTTGTTAAGGTTCGTACTCGACCTAAAACAAACGTGTTAACGTTCGTACTCGACCTTAGATTTTAGCGTAGAACATGTTTCATCAGGGTTCGAATTCGACCTCGGATTTTAGCGTTTTAAGGTTCATACTCGACTTCGAATTTATAGTAGAATAGTTTACCAAGGTTCGAACTCGACCTTGGATAAGCGCGTTAAGCATGGAGCATTTTGTGGTAAAATGATGAAGATAAAAGAATGTGAATAGGAGAGAATGAGTTACTTTATTGATGAAAATATGTGCCTCGTTAAAAACCCTCTCAGCCAAAACCCATTTTTCTGTTTTTTGGGACAAAAGACTGAGGCGGGAAAAGAGTGCACAGCTCATTCGTACAAAGTTTAACTGAAATAGAACTTGAGATGCGTAGCATTCCAAGTTCGCGGTATAGGTTTCTCGCTGAGTTCTTCCAGTCTATACGCTCCATTTTCCAAGTCTTCCGTAACTCGGAATGGGCCACCCCAAGTGGGTGCAAGCTTCCCATCTAACGTGTCTTTCCGTGCTTCGCCTAGAAATCGCCACACCAAGTCACCCACTCGGAAAGAGCGAGGTCGCACTCGTGTGTTGTACCTTCGGGAAGCTCGGAGCTTGCAGGCTTCTTCGTGGATTTGAGCTTCATCTCTAAGCTCGTCAACCAAGTCGAGGTCGGCCGCCAACTCTTGAGCGTTCTGCTCGCTATTGAAAACTTGACGTCAGTGGGATGTCTCTCCGACTTCCATTGGTTCCGTAAGTTAGCCTGTAATGCGTTTCTTGTGTGGTTGACTAGGGAGTGCAATGATACGCCCAGAGGATGCTGGGAAGTTCGTCGGGCCACTATCCTTTAGCGTCCCCCAGCCGCTTCTTGAGTTCTCGGAGGATGACTTTGTTGGCTGCTTCGGCTTGGCCATTGGTTTGGGGGTGTTCCACCGAGGTCGGAAGATGTTTGATACCGAGCTCGCGGAGGAAGTCCTCGAATTCCTGTGCGATGAACTGTCGGCCGTTGTCAGTAACGAGGGCGTGAGGGATTCCGAACCTGCAGGTGAATTTCCGCACGTTCTTAGTGGTGATTTTGGCGAGTGGACATGCTTCGATCCACTTGGTGAAGTAGTCGATTGCCACCAGGAGGAATTTCAGTTGGCCTTTCGTAGGGGGAATGGCCCGAGAATGTCCATTCCCCATTGGGAGAAAGGCCACGCCGACATCATGCGGTGGAGAGCTTCGGGCGGTTGCCGGTGTGCCTTGCCGAACTGCTAGCATTCTTTGCATTTTTAGATGTGGCTTTGGCAATCTGACTTCAGAGTGGGCCAGTAGTACCCAGCTCGGAGTACTCTGGTCGCCATTGAGCGTGCTCCGGAATGCATGCCGCATATCCCCTGATGAATTTCCTTGATGACGTAGGCTGCCTGAGATGCCGTCAAGCATTTGAACAGTGGAGTGGAAACGCCACGTTTGAATAATTCGTCCCCGATGATGACAAACTTAGCCGATCTCATCCTCACCTTCCGAGCTTCGTCTTTACCCTCGGGTAGGGTCCCGTCTTTCAAGTAGTTCCAGATACCTGTCATCCATCCCAGGTCTTCATTGTCACTGACATTGACGACTTTGTCGTTTAAGCTGGGTGAGTGCAGTGTTTCCTGGATGATGGTTCGCTGCTATCCACGCCTTTTGGTGCTGGCGAGTTTTGATAGGAGGTCAGCTCGGGTGTTTTGTTCTCGAGGCACATGTTGTATGGTGAACTCGTCAAAGGACGAGATCTGGTGGATTGTGATTTGGAAGTACCTTGCAGAAAAGTGTCTTTTGCCTGGTATTTTTCACTGAGTTGTTCCACCATGAGTTTCGAGTCGCTGTTGCAACTCACTCTTCGAGCTCCGAGGTCGAGGGCTAGCCTCAGTCCTGCGAGAAGTGCCTCATACTTCGCCTAGTTTTTGGTCACCTTGAAGCTAAACTTGAGGGATTGCTCCAAGGTGACTTGGTTTGGCCCTTCCAGAATGATGCCTGCACCACCACCTTTAGAGTTGGAGGACCCGTCAACATGCAAAGTCCATACCTGGGGTTCCTCGGCAGTAGTCGACGTGAGCTCGGCTACAAAGTCGGCCAAGCATTGGGCCTTTAGGGGTCCGCGACTTTCGTACTGGATGCCGAATTCGGATAGTTCTACCGACCAGGCGATCATGCATCCGGCGAGCTCAGGCTTTCGCAGAATTTTCTTGATGGGATAGTCGGTTTTGACTACCACCTGGTGGCTCTGGAAGTAGGGTCGGAGCCGCCAAGCTGCGGTGACAAGCGCCAGTGCCAGCTTCTCGATCATTTGGTACCTTTTCTCCGCGTCTTCGAGGACTCGGTTGATGAAGTAGATAGGTGTCTGTACCTTTTGGTGTTCTTGTACGATAACTGCGCTGATGGCATTTTCTGCTACGGCCAAGTAGAGGAGGAGGTCGGTGTTGTGATCCGGCCTCTGTAGGATTGGTGGGGTTGTGAGGAAGGTTTTGAAGCTTTGGAAAGCTTCTTCGCACTGATCTGTCCACCGGAAGTCCTTTGGCTTTTTTAGCAGAGTGAAGATTGGTCCCGCCTTCTCCGCAAGTTTGGGAATGAAACGGGACAGTGAGACTAACCGTCCGGTCAGGCGTTGGACCTCTTTCACCATTTGTGGACTTTTCATCTGGATGATTTCCTTACACTTCTCGGGATTGGCCTCAATTCCTCTGCTGGTGATCATGAATCCGAGGAACCTGCCTCTCTGGACTCCGAAGACGCACTTCTCAGGGTTGAGGTGCATGTTGTGCCTCCTGATCTGGGCAAATATCTCTGCGAGGTCGGAAACATGATCTGTTGCCGAGGTGGTCTTGACTACCATGTCGTCAACGTAGACCTCCATGTTTCTCCCGATCTGTTGGTGGAAAACCTTATCCATCAACCGCTGGTAGGTTTCCCCTGCGTTTTTGAGGCCGCAGGGCATTACCCGGTAGCAATAGTTGGCGTGGTCGGTGATGAAGGATGTGTGGACCTCGTCAGGTGGGTACATCATTATCTAGTTGTACCCGGAGTAGGCATCGAGGAAACTGAGGAGGGCGTGCCCAAATGCTCCGTCGACCAACCTGTCAATGCTCGGTAAGGGGTATGAGTCCTTGGGACATGCCTTGTTCAAGTCGGTGTAGTCGACGCACATGCGCCACTTCCCCGAGTTCTTCTTCACCAGGACCACATTCGCCAGCCATGTGGTGTATCTGACCTCACGGATGAAGCCAGCGTTCAACAGTTTCTGTGTCTCGGAGACAATGGCCTCCTGCCTTTCGCCGTCGACCTTCCTCTTTCTCTGGGCTACCGGCCTCGCCTCCTTGTGTATCGCTAACCTGTGACAGATGAAGTCAGCATCTATACCTGGCATGTCGGCGCTGGACCAGGCAAAGAGGTCAGCATTTTGGAGGATCTCTGCCTCGAGCTGCTGTCGCAATTCCGGGCTCAGCTGCTTGCTGATTTTTGTGCACTGCCCGGGAAGTTTTCCTATCTGGTGGTCATCCAGCTCATCAATGGGACTTGGCCGCTCGTCATGTGAATCGGACCTCGAGTCGAGATCGGTGATTTCCACGTGGGTGATGTGAGCCACGGCGGGAGGATCCTTCTTGCCTGGTTTGCCGGTCGAAGAGATCTTCAGACTCTCAGCGTAGCACTGCCGAGCTGTTTTCTGATTTGCTTTGACGAAGATGATTTTGTCGTCACTACCCGGGAACTTCATAGGGAGATGTGGAGTGGACACTACTGCTCCAAGCTGATTTAACGTAGGTCTCCCAATGATGATGTTGTAGGAGGTGTTGGCCTCCACAAGGAGGTATCGGACCATGATTCTCCTTGTGTCCGGAGATATTCTGAAGGTGGTCAGCAGGTTCATGTATCCCCGAGTGTGAACTCGCTCTCCTGCAAAACTGACTAGGGGTTCTGTGTGAGGTTGGATGAGAGAGTGGGGGATGTCTAACCTGAGGAAGGTCGGCCAATACAGGACATCTGTCGAGCTTCCCTGGTCTATCAGTGTCTTGTGCACCTCCTAATTTGCCAGCTCCACGGCTATGACCATGGGATCATCCTGGTTGGGACTGACGCCGGCATAGTCGTTGTCGGTGAAGGTGATCGACGGTGAACTTTGGTGCGAATCCGAGGTAGCAGAGTGGACGGTGTTGATATTACGCAGGTGTCTTTTCCAGGCCGAGCTAGTGGCGCCTCCCCCTACAAAGCCACCTGCAATTGTATTGATAACTCCCCGTAGGGGAGCTGACCCTGTTTCTTGGCTTACCTCGACTTGCACTGCTCCGCCGGCATGCTGCTGAGAGCCAGAGGGTTGGTCCGTGCGAGCTCCCGAACCACGGCCTCTGCCTCGCCCTCCTCTTCAATACGGTCACAGAGAGAGCGGCACTCCTCAGTGGTGTGACCGTGATTCCTATGATACCGACAGTGCTTGGATTTGTCGGCGTTGTTGGGGGTGTGACCTGGTGATGGTAGGGTGAGCAGGTTGTTGTTACTGGCCTCCTCCAGTATGTGCACACGGGGCGCATTCAGGGGAGTGTAGAAGTCATATCTTCCCCCTCTGTTTGCCCTAGCCGACCTCTTGAACTGGCTGCCGTTGTTGACCTTGATTTTGTCTTTATGGCCCTGTTCTAACTTTGCTGGTCCTTTGCCACGAACCTGGTCACGGAAAGCGGAGTGCTCCTCCATCTGGATATAACCTACTGCCCGGGCACGAAGCTCGTCCATGTCGTGAGGAGCCTCACGGCACAGGAAGTCGACGAAGGGCCCAGGCTTGAGCGCCATGAGCATGGCATGCAAGGCGACCTCGGGGTTTAGGTTTCTGATCTTAACCGAGGTGGCCGCAAATCGCTCCATGAACGCCCGAAGTGGCTCGTCGTCATTTTGTCTGAGGCTGGCTAGGGCGGTTGAAGTGATGTGGTGAGGTCGGCTCGTCGCGTACTACACCGTAAATCGCCTGACCAAGGTGCTGAAGTTGTCGATTGACTCAGCGGGAAGCTGGGTGTACCAGTTGAGTGCGGCCCCCTTGAGCGAGGTAGGAAAAACCCTACACAATATAGCGTCATTGTTAGTGTAGAGGTTTACCTGTGTCGTGTACTGGTCGATGTGCTCATCAGGGTCCGTCGTGTCGTCGTAGCGGTCGAGGTGGGGAGGCTTTCACCCCTGAGGGAGTGGTGTCTCCATGATATCGTCCACAAAGGGATGACGGCGGAAATTCGCTTGACCCCCTGTGATATGTGTTGAGGCCTTACTGACTTCATGGGCTAACTTGTTCGTCGGTGCATGAGACAGATGCACAGCAAGTCGTGGAGTTGGTGCCTTGGTCGCGGCTCAGGGCTGAGAGACCGAATGCTCTTCTTCCTCGTGGAAATTGCTTGCTTCAGGAGGATGATCGGAGGGGCGTCGAGGGAGCTGGGCGCGAATCCGCTCGTTTTCGGCACGTAGCGCCGCTAGGTCAGCTTCATTGGCGGTCCGCATTGCAGCTAGGTCAGTTTCGTGTTTGGCATGCATGTTTTACAGATCGACATCATGTTGTTGCCGCATCTGTTCGATCAGCCTTCTCAATGCCGCTTCGTTATCCATGGTGGTTGTATGATTTGCATCGTCTGTTGCGCGTCTGCTATGGCTTCTGGTGAATACCATAAGCGTGGCCGATAAGAGCTGTCTTGATCGGCCCCACGGTGGGCGCCAAATGTTCTTACTGGGAATTTGTCGTAAGGTTGATTCTCCAAGCAAGATTGGTGAGCCTCCTTCACGGGTACGTCTCGTGTGCCAAGATGGGGGTGGTACCTGCAAAAGAGACTCCGATGCTAAAGTTAGGGTTTGTATGAGTATGAGTCTCGTATAAGTAATGCACGTACCTTAGTGTGGTTTAGGGTTGTTTTGGGCCTTGGGTCTGAGATAAGATATAATGTGATTAGATAATGGATATTATCTAGACTGAGATCTCCTCAGATCAGTTATGATCTGGTTAAGTGACGAGCTGATGTCACGTAGCGCGTATCCGAGGACATCATGCGCTGTGATGCCGAGTTGGGAACTCGGCTCGTGGTACGGATAGTACAGTAAGTAAAGAGAGGAAAGTCCCTCTAGCTACCCTTAGCTTTCAAGGGCACGCCATGTATTGGTGGACAGCCTTAGAAAAAGAAAGGCTCCTCCACAATGACCCTCCTATCCAATATTGGAATGATCTTAGGAGTGCATTGAGGAGGAGACACATTCCCACCTATTATGGAAGGGAGCTTATGAATAAGCTCCAAAGGCTCCAACAAAAGGATATGTCTGTAGAATAGTACATGCAACAAATAGAGCTTTACATGATGAGGGCATGCATAAGGGAAGAAGAAGCTACTACTGTAGCTATATTCTTAAGTGGTCTTAATTTAGAGATAAGAGACCAAGTGGAGCTACTACCCTACAAGGACCTAAATGACTTGGTCCAACTTTGTGTAAGGGTAGAACAACAAAGGCTAAGAAAGAAAGTCATGATCTTAAGGGGGCATGACACTTATAATAGTCAAGAAGAGACTACTACTTCCTCTAGTGATAGTGTGGAAGAAGCAAGTGATCATGAAGATAATGTGGAGTTAACTTTTCCTTATGAGGGGGAGCTCTTAATGATTAGGAGACTCCTCAACAACCAACCTAGTGGTACACTATCACAAAGAGAGAACATTTTTCATACTAGATGCAATGTTTCAAATAAAGCTTGTTCTCTCATTGTTGATAGTAGGTCTTGGTGAAACTGTTGTAGCACTAGGCTGGTTGAAAAGTTGTGTCTAACTACTGTACCCTATCCTAAACCTTATCAATTACATTGGCTTAATGAGGATGGAGATATAGTAGTGTCGCCACCGGCCCGAAACGGGCCTCGGCGGTCGCGAAGACGGTCGAGCTCGCTTTTATTTTAGTTTTGAAAATGTATTGGATTATTAGAACGACTTGTTCTCAAACTGAGACCTTGTCGATCTTATCCAATTTATTTATTAAAAGTCTCACCAATCCATATTAATCCCAAGCGGGACCCTCCATGGATTAGTGGTTTTCGCAAAAGGAGGGTTCGTGGAGTCGCCACCAATGTTTTACTCAAAACATTGGAAAAAGGGATAAGGCAATTGATTTTATAAATCAACTTTGGCCATTACAACCAGAGTCGGGTAAGGGAGTCGGTTACGCGTGGGGAAGGTGTTAGCACCCCACAGCGCCCCTTTCGGGTTCCCTATGACAGATTATATTCTAAAATAACAGTATAAAATTACTAAATTACCCCTATTTATTATAAGCGATTATAAATTAACTATCTACATGATGACAGTTTAAATATGCACACAGAAAGCAGTAAAAGGAAGGATTTAAGAAGAAACCTCTTGAAGCGTGCTTTTATATATTGAGTAAAACTGGGAAGCTTTTTGGCGTTCCCTCGCTCTACAAGCTCGCTCGCTCTCTCCTATAAAATTTTGACTATGGAAATCCGGAGGATTTCCCTTCGACTAGGTTCGAATCTCCAAGCTAAGTGCTCGGAATTCCAGAACTTCGTCGGATCGACTCCCAGAGAGATTTCTAGGGCAGAACACTGCTCAAAAACCCCAGAATACTCAAGGAGGGAGTCAAAACTGAGTGTGAAAGTGTGGAATGACGTCCAATTAACGTCATATTTATAGGGAATAGGCGCAATACGGCCTACAGGGGCAATACGGCCGTATTGAAATTTTTGAACTTCAATACGGTCGTATTGAAGTTCAGTACGGTCGTATTGAAGTTCAGAAATTTCAATACGCCCGTATTGAGTTCGCTGCGGTTGTATTGAAGTGTCAATACGGTCGTACTGACTTCAGTATGGCCGTATTGAAGCTTCAATACGGCCGTATTAAGTTCAGTACGGCCGTATTGGGCTTTTTCCCTCCACTTCTTTATTTTGAGCTATTCTAAGACCTCTAGACCTACAGAGAACCCTCCTAGGGCCTTCGCGGAGTCCTTCTGGCTGATTATCCTTCAGTCTTCGAGAGTCTTTAAGCTTTATTTCCGACCCGGACAATTTTAGGGGTCTACAGCTGCCCCCCCTTTACTTAGTCGGACGGCCTTTTGGTGTATCGGCTGACAAGTAAAGGAGTTGACCCAATTGTCCGGGTATTGTGCCGACCTTCTGACTTGTAGCGTCTTCCGGTGGAAAAATGTTGAGTAGCCTCTCCAGGTGGGTGCATACCTCGGCGCTTCTGACATCCTCGGTAGCTGAGTTTACCTTCTCCAAGGTCAACTTCACTCGACGCCCGAGCCGGAAGTTGGACATCAACGCGCCTCTGATGACGCTGATGGTTGAGTACCGCCTCTCCAGGCTTAGCTTCACTCTTTGTTCGAGCCGGAAGCTAAGTATCCTTGTGACGACGGTGGGCAGTGTGAGTTTTGCCTCTCCAGGCCTTGCTTTGCTTGCTGCCCAAGCTGGAAGCTGTGAGTACCCGCCTCTCCAGGCTTAGCTTCACTCTTTGTTCGAGCCGGAAGCTAAGTACCCTTGTGAAAACGGTAGCAGTGTGAGTTTTGCCTCTCCAGGCCTTGCTTTGCTTGTTGCCCAAGCTGGAAGCTGTAAGTACCATCTCTCCAGGCTTAGCTTCACTCTTTGTTTGAGCCGGAAGCTAAGTACCTTTGTGACAACGGTAAGCGGTGAGTATCCATTTTCCAGAGATAGCTTCGCTCATTGCCCGAGCCGGAAGCTGCATACCTCCGTGTTTGTGACAACGGGGTAGTGTGAATATCTCCTTTCCAGGGATTTGTGATGATTTTGTCTCCACAGTCCACGATGCTGCTTCGACGGTTGTTTTTTGATTTTGTGCCACTAGGGGCTGGATAACGCAGGGATCCGTCTAGGGGATGTGCAGTTACTCACAGGTTCTTGTGTCCCAACTTTCCATTGCGTAGTTGGTTCCCACTGGGGAATTTCTGATTCCTTTGGGTGCAGACACAAAGATGCTCTTTCTGATGTGAGCGGTGCCTTATGATTGGCTGACGTCCTTTCGACGTTGGTGGAGTATCCCGGTTATCCTTGTTCGGGTAACTCTTTTTGATTTTCTGATTTTTTGCTGCCTCTGTGTAGGCTGTTATCCGCTGGGGATTCTGGATGTTGATTTTGTCTCCACAGTCCACGATGCTGCTTCGACGATTGTTTTTGATTTTTGTGCCACTGAGGGCTGGATAACGCAGGGATCCGTCTAGGGGATGTGCAGTCATTCACAGGTTCCTGTGCCCCAACTTGCATTGCATTGTTGGTACCCTTGGGGAATTTCTGACTCCTTGGGGTATAGACACAGATGCTCTTTCTCTCTGAGTTTGAGCGATGGCTTATGTTTGGCTGACGTCCTTTGACGTTGGTGGAGTATCCCGGTTTATCCTTATTCGGGTATCTCTTTTTGATTTTCTGGATTTTGTTGCCTCTGTGTAGGCTGTTATCCGCCAGGGGATTTTGTCATTGGTTGTGATTGGCCTCTTCTGTTAGGCAGATCATCTTGATGTTCAATGATAGGCTGAGAGCCGGATTCCACTTGGGGAATGATTATTGATCTTTTTATGATTTTTCCTTTTGAAGGAGTGCCTCTTATGTAGGCGACTGAGGAATTGGGGTTCAGTGTTCGGCTGAGTGCCGGATTCCGCTTGGGGAATATTTATTGATATTTTTTGATTTTTCTCCTTTTGCAGGGATGCCTCTGAGTAGGCGATTGGGGAATGAGGGATCTTATGTATCCCAGAGTATTATTTAGGAAGCCTCTGCAGGCTTAGCCTCACTCAGCGCTTTGAGTCGGAGAGCTATCTTCCACTGAGGAAGTGTTAAGTCCTTTGACTTGTATATACTGTTTGGATGATCGCACTTCCATTGGGGATTGCGTCGATTTTGCTTTGATAGCTCTCGCTGGGGATTCGTTCCGTGAGCTTGAGTTGAGGTTTCTCTGGGGAGTATTATTTCTGCGAGCCTCTCCAGGCTCATTTATTCTGTACAGTTGGGGGAGTATTATTTCTGCAAGCCTCTCCAGGCTTTAGTTATTCTGAGGAAGTATTATTTCTGCAAGCCTCTCCAGGCTCAATTATTCTGAAAGAGTATTATTTCAGCAAGCCTCTCCAGGCTCAAATATTCTGAGAGTATTATTTCTGCAAGCCTCTCCAGGCTTTAGTTATGATGAAAGAGTATTATTTCGGCGAGCCTCTCCAGGCTCAATTATTCTGAAGGAGTATTATTTCGGCAAGCCTCTCCAGGCTCAATTATTCTGCGGGAGTATTATTTAGGCAAGCCTCTCCAGGCTTTAGTTATGATGAAAGAGTATTATTTCGGCGAGCCTCTCCAGGCTCAATTATTCTGAAGGAGTATTATTTCGGCAAGCCTCTCCAGGCTCAATTATTCTGCGGGAGTATTATTTAGGCAAGCCTCTCCAGGCTCAGTTATTCTGAGAGAGTATTATTTCGGCGAGCCTCTCCAGGCTCAATTATTCTGTATGATTTGTTGGATTTTCTGTATTTTGCCCTTTTTTCGATTTTGGCTTTTTCTGTGTTTTTGCCTTTTTTGTTGATTTTGGCTTTTTCTGTGTTTTTGCCTTTTTTGTTGAGTTCGGCTTTTTCTGTATTTTTGTTGATTTCTGTATTTTTGCCTTTTTTGTTGGTTTTGGCTTTTTCTGTATAGAAATGTCTCAGTTATTCTGAGAGAGTATTATTTCGGCGAGCCTCTCCAGGCTCAATTATTTTGAGAGAGTATTATTTCGGCGAGCCTCTCCAGGCTCAGTTATTTTGAGAGAGTATTCTTTCGGCAAGCCTCTCCAGGCTCAGTTATTCTGAGAGTATTCTTTCGGCAAGCCTCTCCAGGCTCAGTTATTTTGAGAGTATTCTTTCGGCAAGCCTCTCCAGGCTCAGTTATTTTGAGAGTATTCTTTCGGCAAGCCTCTCCAGGCTCAGTTATTTTGTATGACGCTGTTGATTTTCTGAATCTTTGCATTTTGTTTGCTGCTGTCATACACAAGCAATTTTTCCTATTTTTTCTAATTTATGTAGTTGCCTCATGACGAGGTCTTTGAAAATTTCTTTATGGCCAATACGGCCGCATCCATTTCAGTATGCCCGTATTGAATTGAAAATTTGTTCATAACCCTAATTTTGGTACGGGCGTACTGAACATGATACGGGCGTATTGTTTTTTCTGAAGTTTATATTTTTTTGTTTTTTCAATAAACAGAGAATAAGTGATCTTCCAGTACACCTATCATCTGTATGCATGTATGCAGTATGATGCACCTAATTCTATTTGATTCTTTTTTCAAAAGAATTAACCGATGCGTTTTTGTGTTTGGATTTTGCCATTCCTCCAGACGGACTGTGCTCTGCCGATTTCTGTTACCGAGGAATGATGCATATTTGATTTTGGTGTCATCAACCAAATGATTCTTCCCTTTCTTTAGAAGATGTGTCAACCCTCCTATTGACCACTATATCTCCATGTTTCCACTAGATTATTCAAAAATCGTTGGGACAAGAGAGAAAAGAAGGAAAGGATATATATTTTCAAAAGTTTGTGTTTTAGAGGGGATTATTTTATTTTTGAAAAATGGATTTTGTAAGAATGGCTGGCCATGGTAGGCTTATGTGTTTAGGCTTGTTCGATTAAACACTTATGAGGTTAAGCACATCTTTGTTATTAATGATTGTGTTTTGACAACTTGGATAGCTTTTCTTGAGCCCCTTGTTGAATTCAATTGATGGTACCATCATGGATTTATTTTGTTTTTCTTTTTTTGACGGCCCTAACTTTTGCCTAAAACACCCATTTGTGATGTCTTAGCGGGCTTTTGTTTTTGTTCATTATTTTGTAACCCTAATTTTTGCCTAGGTCACCCTTTTCGTGGGATTCCTAGCGGGTCTTTTGCTCTTATTTTTGCGCAGTCCCCTTTTTGGGTTTCCTGCCGAGCTTATTATCTTTAGGATTTCTTTTATCCATGATGGCACTTATTGATGCCAAGAAAAGGTGCTCCAAGCTGTCATGCACACTTCCACATAAAAATGATGCGGGTTTATTGATTATTAAGACGATTTTAACCTCACTTATGTTCATTCAAACAGGGTTAAATAATGTGGTTTAGAATTTTATTGCAAGCAAGAAAAGAAGCAATAAGAAATTAATGAAGAATGATTTTATTATAATCGCAGCGGAAACATGTGCCCTATCGAGGCTCGGGGGTCGGGCTGTCCCCGAGGAGTGATCTCTAATAGTCACTGAGTCTATACATCCCTATTAGAAGGAAAAGGACACTTGATGACGACAGCTGGCCTTGACGTTTGTGAACCAGCCTTCCTAAAGATCTGGCTTAAAGAACGTCGAGAAGGATCTTGATTCCTCTTCGTTCTTTGATCTTTGTTAGGGTTGTATCTTAACCCTTGTTTCCCCGGATTGTCTTTTATAATGGGTAGCTCCGGGATTCCTTGGGAGTCCTTGCCTAATTCTTGTCTTGGCAAGTATCCGTTCTTTGTGAGCGTATGAGCTACCTTCTTCATTTCTCGGGGAAACGTTTCAACATTGGCGATCTCCAATGCTTGGAAGGCGGTTTCTAAAGCTTCCTCTGCTGCATCCACATAAAGTATGTTGGATGGCTTGCTGATGAGTATGTCATCTTTAGCTTGTACGGTCACCAGTTTACTATGAACTTGACTTTCTGGTGGAGCGTAGAAGGAATAGCTTTCGCATCATGAATCCAAGGTCGGCCGAGGAGACAGCTGTATGCGGGAGTGATATCCATCACTTGAAATTCAACGTTGAAGATAGTGGGTCCAATTTGGATTGGAAGATTGATCTCTCCCACCACTTCTCTTTTAGATCCATCGAAGGCTCGAACGATCATGTTGCTCGGGCACATTTGGATTCCCTTGATTGCCACTTGCTCGAGCGCTCTTTTTGGCATTACGTTCAAGGAAGATCCATTATCTACCAAGACTTTAGTGATGTGATACTCCTTGCACTTTATAGAGATGTGCAAGGGCTTGTTGTGGTTTGATCCCTCGGCGGGGATTTCTTCATCGATGAAGGTGAGGTGATCATTAGCCTTGATGTGACTAACAATCCCCTCAAACTCGTCTTGGGAGATAGTGTGCGACATATATGCCTCGTTCAAGACTTTCAACAGAGCTTGCCAATGCGGTTCGGAGCATAGGATCAACGACAACAGAGTAATCTTTGCTGGCGTCTTATGAAGTTGATCCATGATGGAATACTCGCTCTGTCGGATATATTTTAACAGCTTGTCTGTCTCCTCCTCGGATTCCTTATTTTCCTCGGTTTTTTCATCTTTTTCTTTCCCTTTATTCTTGGGAGTTTTGTCATGAAGATCTTCGGGAGTGTAGATCCTGCCACTCCTAGTCATGCCCCCAAGTCCAGCGATGTTGGAGATATCGCTGTCGGCAGAAGAGTGGATGTCGTATATCCACGGCACAGCCTTATTTGATTTGTAAGGGAAAGGCCTTGGAACTGTGATCCTTAATGGTGTCGGACCTTCCCCTTTATTCGTCTTGATTACCAACAACGGAGTTGATGTGCGCTCGCTTGGCGCGGTTGTTGGCTTACACTTGATAACGAACGGCGTGCGATCCATTCTTTGAACATACGCATCGATTATTTCTTTCTTTTTATTAATGTTTATTAATGGATTACTAGGAGAGATGTATGAATGACTCCTAGATCTCTCCATGATCTTTGATAAGAATGCATGATATGAGATGATGACGTTGAATATGCATGCATTGTGTTTATTCAACTAAGCATTATCATGTTTTTAGGATGTCCCTAAGATGATGCATGATATTGCTTGGTTTGGATAAATAACCCTTTTTTCCTCTTTTTTTGGGTATTTTTATTTATTATATTTTTTTTTTGTATTTTTGGGTGAAAAGGGAAACTACCTATATGAATGTGATGAAGGTAGATGTTAACACCATGCAATGGAAGATCCTTATTCCTATTTATTTTTATTTTAAAAGAATAGGAATGTTGTATGTTTAAAGAAATGCAATGTATGCTCATACAATGTCACATAAGCAATGCACAAACAATTCACTCATCCACGAACAGTCACGAGCGAATCACGAGGTAGGGGTCTCCTGCAGAAAAGTGCATATTCAAGGAGGTTCTAACTGTTCTCACTTGGTCTGAGGCCCCCAAGGTGCCCCCATTATAGGGACCCAATTCCTCTCGTCGTAGGTCGATGGAAAGTTCCAACGCACCGTCGGACTCAAGTTCATGGTTATCACCTTGAGTGATGTTTTCCGACAACGGTCTACGGGCACCTATAGACCCATTCGACAACCGGCCGTACTAACATCCACTCCCTATGGTTAATCACTCATGCCCCCGGGTATAGAGGGAACTGTTGTGTGCAAAGGTTTGTGTGCAATTTATATTTCAAACAATTGCGGAATTTTAAAAATACAACAGTTATTAAAAGCCATATAATAAATCATGTTATCATACAAGCAAGGGGTAACGAAGTAATTTTTAACTATTATTTGTTAAAAATAATCTGTCACTAAATGGGACTGACTCTCGAGGCTTCCCCAGTGGAGTCGCCATCTGTCGCCACCGGCCCGAAACGGGCCTCGGCGGTCGCGAAGACGGTCGAGCTCGCTTTTATTTTAGTTTTGAAAATGTATTGGATTATTAGAACGACTTGTTCTCAAACTGAGACCTTGTCGATCTTATCCAATTTATTTATTAAAAGTCTCACCAATCCATATTAATCCCAAGCGGGACCCTCCATGGATTAGTGGTTTTCGCAAAAGGAGGGTTCGTGGAGTCGCCACCAATGTTTTACTCAAAACATTGGAAAAAGGGATAAGGCAATTGATTTTATAAATCAACTTTGGCCATTACAACCAGAGTCGGGTAAGGGAGTCGGTTACGCGTGGGGAAGGTGTTAGCACCCCACAGCGCCCCTTTCGGGTTCCCTATGACAGATTATATTCTAAAATAACAGTATAAAATTACTAAATTACCCCTATTTATTATAAGCGATTATAAATTAACTATCTACATGATGACAGTTTAAATATGCACACAGAAAGCAGTAAAAGGAAGGATTTAAGAAGAAACCTCTTGAAGCGTGCTTTTATATATTGAGTAAAACTGGGAAGCTTTTTGGCGTTCCCTCGCTCTACAAGCTCGCTCGCTCTCTCCTATAAAATTTTGACTATGGAAATCCGGAGGATTTCCCTTCGACTAGGTTCGAATCTCCAAGCTAAGTGCTCGGAATTCCAGAACTTCGTCGGATCGACTCCCAGAGAGATTTCTAGGGCAGAACACTGCTCAAAAACCCCAGAATACTCAAGGAGGGAGTCAAAACTGAGTGTGAAAGTGTGGAATGACGTCCAATTAACGTCATATTTATAGGGAATAGGCGCAATACGGCCTACAGGGGCAATACGGCCGTATTGAAATTTTTGAACTTCAATACGGTCGTATTGAAGTTCAGTACGGTCGTATTGAAGTTCAGAAATTTCAATACGCCCGTATTGAGTTCGCTGCGGTTGTATTGAAGTGTCAATACGGTCGTACTGACTTCAGTATGGCCGTATTGAAGCTTCAATACGGCCGTATTAAGTTCAGTACGGCCGTATTGGGCTTTTTCCCTCCACTTCTTTATTTTGAGCTATTCTAAGACCTCTAGACCTACAGAGAACCCTCCTAGGGCCTTCGCGGAGTCCTTCTGGCTGATTATCCTTCAGTCTTCGAGAGTCTTTAAGCTTTATTTCCGACCCGGACAATTTTAGGGGTCTACAAGTAGTTGACCAACAAGTAAAGTTCAAGCTTTTCATTGGGAAATATGAGGATGAGGTGCTATGTGATGTAGTACCAATGGAAGCTTGTCATATCTTATTAGGAAGGCCATGGCAATTTAATAAGAAAATCATGATTAATGGCCTTACTAATGAGATTACCTTTACTTATAAAAAAAAGATATTTGTGCTTCATCCTCTTTCACCTTAACAGGTGGCAGAGGATCAAGCACAAATGAAACTCGAAAGAGAAAATGAGAAAAAAAGTAAAAAAAAAAAAGAAGAAAATAGAGAAAAAAAAGTCTATGAAAACTAGGACTAAAAAGAATTCTATGGAGAAAGGAGTCCTCTCCTTAGAAGTTATTAATCAAGAGAAAGAAATTTCAAAACAAAACCTCTTGATTAAACAACCCTCTTTTATCCTTCTATGTACAGGGACTCTTACTTGCACTGCTACATCTAGTGGAAATGAGACTCTACTTAAAGGGGTCAAAATTCTTTTAAAAGAGTTTGATGATCTATTTCCTCTAGAAGGTCCAATGGGCCTTCCCCTTGTAAGAGGGATAAAACATCAAATTGACCTTGTTCTTGAGGCTAGCCTATCCAATAGGTCAGCCTATAGGACAAACCCTCAAGAGACTAAAGAAATAGAGTCTCAAGTCCAAGAGTTGTTGGAGAAGGGTTGGGTTCGAAAGAGCTTAAGTCCTTGTGTTGTACCAGTGTTGTTTTTCCCTAAAAAGGATGACAAATGGAGAATGTGTTGTGATAGTAGGGCCATCAACAACATTACTGTAAAATATAGACATCCTATCCCTAGGATTGATGACATGCTAGACGAGCTTCATGGAGCCATTATATTTTCTAAAGTTGATCTTAAAAGTGGTTATAATCAAATTAGAATTAAAGAAGGTGATGAATGGAAAACCGCTTTCAAGACCAAGTTTGGACTATATGAATGGTTAGTGATGCCTTTTGGGCTCACCAATACTCCTAGTACTTTCATGCGTCTCATGAATCATCTTCTAAGGGATTTCATAGGAAAATTTATTGTAGTTTATTTTGATGACATTCTTATATATAGTAGGTGCCTAAGTGATCACATATATAGGACACTTAAGGAAAGTTTTTAGTATTCTTAGGAAAAACCAACTTTTTGGAAATTTAGAAAAATGTACCTTTTGTGTAGATAGTGTTGTGCTTCTAAGTTTTATTATTAGCAAAAAAAGGGTTCATGTGGACCCCGAGAAAATCAAGGCCATCCAAGAATAGTCCACTCCTAAAAGGGTTGGAGATATTAGGAGCTTCCATGGGTTGGCTAGCTTCTATAGGAGATTTGTTCCTAATTTCTCCACACTTGCCTCCCCATTAAATGGGTTGGTCAAGAAAAATGTTGAGTTTCAATGGGGAGAGAAACAAGAGAGAGCCTTCCTAGCTTTAAAGGATAAGTTCACCCATGCACCACTTCTAGCTCTTCCAAATTTTTCTAGAACTTTTGAGTTAGAATGTGATGCCTCTAGGGTTGGCATAGGGGCGGTTTTGTTACAAGGAGGGCACCCAATTGCTTATTTTAGTGAAAAACTCAAAGGTACCTCCCTTAACTACCCTACCTATGACAAAGAGCTCTATGCTTTGGTTAGGGCCCTTCAAACTTGGGAACACTACCTTATTCCCAAGGAGTTTGTCATTCATAGTGACCAAGAGTCACTAAAATATTTGAGGGGTCAAGGCAAACTTTATAAAAGGCATGCTAAATGGGTAGAGTTCTTGGAACAATTCCCTTATGTGATCAAATACAAGAAAGGGAAAAATAATGTTGTAGCTGATGCCCTTTCAAGGAGACATACTTTTCTAGTCTCCCTTGGATCTCAAATCTTGGGATTTGATCACATTAAGGAGTTGTATTCCAATAACTCTGAGTTTAGTGAATCATACACCCAATGTTTAGTTAAGCCTCAAGGAGGTTTCTATGTTTCTAAGGGTTACTTGTATAAGGAAGAAAGAATTTGTATACCCCAAGGATCCATTAGAAAACTACTTGTTAAAGAAAGTCATGAGGGTGGACTCGTGGGGCACTTTGGAGTTGATAAGACTCTAAGTTTTCTTAAAGAAAAATTCTTTTGGCCCTACATGAGAAGGGATGTTGAGAGGTTTTGCTCTAGATGTATAGCTTGCTTGCAAGCAAAGTCTAAAGTAATGCCTCATGGATCCTACACACCCTTGCCAGTTGCTAACTCTCCATGGGTTGATATTAGTATGGATTTTATATTGGGCTTGCCCAAGACCCAGAGAGGCATGGATTCTATCTTTGTGATAGTTGACAGATTTAGTAAAATGGCTCATTTTATACCCTGTCACAAGATAGATGATGCTAGCAACATAGAAAGACTCTTCTTTAAGGAAGTGGTTAGACTTCATGGTCTACCCAAGACAATTGTGTCAGATAGGGACACCAAGTTCCTTAGCCATTTTTGGAAAACTCTTTGGAGTAGGCTAGGAACTAAACTACTTTTCTCAACTACTTCTCATCCCCAAACTGATGGGCAAACAGAAGTAGTTAATAGATCCCTATCTAACATGTTAAGGGCAGTCCTTAAGGGTAACCACAAATCTTGGGATGAGTACTTGCCCCATATTGAATTTGCCTATAATAGGATAGTCCATAAGACTAGCAAAATCTCACCTTTTGAGGTTGTTTATGGTTTTAACCCTCTCACTCCTTTGGACCTAATACCCCTACCTGATTCTTCTCATTATTTTCATAAAGAAGGGATATCTAGGCTGATTTTGTGAAGAAATTACATGTGAAGGTTAAAACTCATATACAACAACAAAATAAGAGATATGCCTTAGAAAGAGGCAAAGGCAAAAAAGACCTCATATTTGAGGAAGGAGATTGGGTTTGGCTTCATTTGAGAAAAGAAAGGTTTCCTTCTCAAAGAATTCTAAACTCAATCCAAGAGGAGATTGTCAGTTTCAAGTCCTACAAAGGATCAATGATAATGCCTATAGGTTAAATATCCCTAGTGATTATGGAGTAAGCAACACTTTTAATGTTAGTGATCTTATTCCTTTTGCAAGTTATGATAATGAGGAGGTTGAACCTACAAATTTGAGGACAAATCCTTCTTAAGAGGGAAGAGATGATGGACCATTGGCCAAGGGCCCAATCACTAGAGCTATGGTCGGAGCATACAGGAGGGATTGGATAGCTTGAAGACTAGTGGACTTTCTAAGCCCAAGGTACTCTTCAAATAGACCACCCTATCTTGAAGAAAAGGCATAGTTCTTTTGTATATAACTTGTACATAGTTTCTTTGTATAACTTTCTTTTTATTAACCATTGTATATTGCTTTTTAGGGTAGGTTCTTTGGATACTTTTACTCCATTTGACTTTGTATTAAAGGTCATTCATTTTTATTTTTTCAGTAGTAGAAGTGGGGTGGCAAATAGCAAGACTTGAGGGTGTGATTAGTAATTGGGCCAGAATTGGACCTAGGAAAAATTTTACAAATTGGACTTGTTTTACTCCATATTTTTCAAGGATTTGATTTAGCTAGGTCTCACCATTTTTGGATGAACCTAACTAAACCAAATCAACAATTTTTGAAATAGATTAAGTAAGCAAAACTAGCCAAGGCCGCCTAGCTCTTTGTTTGGGCGGAATTTCTTCTCTTCACTTTGGAGCCTTAGGAAGCTTGTGCTACAAGTTTCTAACTTAGCTTGCTTCCCAAGCAAGCTGAGGTAGAAGCTTGCTCCACAAGCCTCATAAACTAGGGTGGCTGGTCAATCAAACCGTACCATGGTTCTCTTGAACCATGGTTAAGCTCAGCTTCCTCCACAAGCTACCTACTTCTATAAATTTCTAAATCCTTTATTTGTAAACACTTTTGACATTTATGAGATAGAAATTTCTGAAAATTCTTTCTCTCTCAAGAGTCCCAAACCATGGAGAATAACATTCTCCTTAAGAACTCCACAAAGGAATTCCTCCTTTGTGCACTTCCAAGGAGAAAACCGAACCATCTCTTAGTTTCTTCTTCAAGCTTTGAAGCTTGAACTTGTGGCTTCTGCCATTGATGTGAAGAACCTCAAGAGAAGAAAGGACATGGAAGGTGGAGCTTGAAGGAAACGCCAATCATTCTTCAAGAGGTTCCATCACCAGAGCCCAAATTGATAACTCTATTTAGCACCACACCTCTGGACTCAACAACGTCACCAAGTCAAAGAATTCTCAAGGTGTTAGGCACAACATCATTCATTCCACGTCCAACGCGAGTAAGTTAGAGGACTCCTCATGTAACACCCTATTTTTCCTATTAAAATATTTTTTAATATTAATTATTATACTATTATTATAATTACTTATGTTGGTTTTAATGGTTATTTTAATTATTTTATATGAATATGTATATATTATAAAGTTTTGTAATTAAGTGTTTTATTTTTATTATTAATTGAGGGAAGGGATTTTGGTAACTATAATTAATTATTTTAATGGTTAGGTTAGAAGGGAGTTCAGTTTAGAAAATGGGTTAGGTCGATTTCTTGATTCAGACTTATCACTTTTTCTTTTACCGTGCGTTTATGCTCTAAAAGCTTAGGAGAACAATAACTTGAGGGAAATCACCCTAGAGATCCCATCTATCATCTAGTGCTTATCAAGGTAATGGGGAGTGAGAAATATCGCTTTGAGTGTAGGATTGTATGTTGGATAGTGGGATTGGTGCTCAATCCCTTCTCTATTGTATGTGTTGTATGAGGGGAAACCCAATTTGTATATGTTCCTTGATTTTTGTCTTCTATATGACCTCCAATTCTTTAATTGACATTATTAATGTATAGGTACAGGGAATTATGTATATTAAAATGATTGTGTGAATTTGGGATTTTTCTTGTGGGTTCTCATAGAACCCAAAGGGATGTAATGGTTGTTGTGTAAGTAGTTAATAAAAGCATGTAAGTATGTGCTATTATTGCTTTTTGAAGTGTAATATGACAATTTTGAAGTATTTCACTAATTGTGTAAATAGATTGATGATTTGGAGATGAAAACATGAGAATTGCAAGTTGTAGAGTTTTTAATTATGGAAATGATTTTGAGTGTTGTTTCTAACATTGAGTATCATGGTGGCAGATCTTAAGTTAGTCATTATCCCTCACTACAATCTGGTGGTAACCTAACCTCAAGTTGATCCAAGAGAAAATAGAAACTCCTCTTATTTGATCCATTAAGCCATCTATCTAGGGTAATGAATATGTATTCTTAATGATCAACTTATTGAACTGTTGGTAGTCCACACATAAACGTACATTACCATCCTTTTTCTTGACTAATAAAATTGGTGCACCTCATAGAACTAGGTTTGTTCATCTATTTCTCAAAGAGCTCCTCCACCTATCTTTTAAACTCAACCAACACCGCTAGAGCCATCCAATATAAATCTATTGATACTAGCCCTACACTTGGAACCAAATCAATGCAAAACTCCACTTTTTTCTTGGGAGGTAATCCTGAAACTTCATCAGGATAGACCATAGGGAAATCGCCCACCATATCCACTACTTCTACAACTGTTCACTCTTTATACTTAGAGAGGACAAGATCAAGAAGCACTTACCCCCTCCTTCATCAACACCTCAACTTGTCCAGTAGAAATCAAACTATTTTTGCCCTCATAATTAAGCTAAAACAACTTTTTCTTGGCATATTTAATTAAGGCTCGGTTAGCAGACAACCAATCTATCTCCAAAATCACATCCAACCCCATCAAAGGTAAAGAGATAAGGTTCACCTTATAACACTGCCTAAACACCTCAATCGGGCAACCCAAATAACACTCAAAAAAGTCATCACAAAAGCATAAGTACAAGTAGACACTACTGTTGCGGGTTGCATCAATTGTCCCGTGGCGGAGGCTAGGTGGGCCAAGTCACTGTTGAATCATGGCGCTTGGGCTGCTGCGCTCTTAAGTAAAAAGAGTTGCGCCCTGACTATCAGCTATAACTTTTGGCCTAGTGGTAAGCGCTCGATCCAACAATTGGTATCAGAGCCAAGGTCATGAGTTTGATACCCAGCGGGGCAATTGCTGAGGGGGAGATTGTTGCGGGTTGCATTAATTGTCCCATGGCGGAGGCTAGGTGGGCCAAGTCATTGTCGAATCATGGCGCTTGGGCTGTTGCGCTCTTAAGTAAAAAGAGTTGCGCCCTGACTATTAGCTATAGCTTTTGGCCTGGTGGTAAGCGCTCGATCCAACAACTACCAAGTTCACATCCAAAGAATCTACAACTAACTTCAATTTTCTTACACAATCAATAGAAATAAAGGAGTGCGTAGCACCCGAGTCAAACAAAATTGAAACATCCTTACCAATCATCTTACTTATGTATTATGGCATGCGGGTAAAGGGTGTCACACCTTTCTGACCCATGCTCAATGCTACCGATCCCGCGTTCAACATGATCAAGGCAGGGAGACCCTTAACTTGAGCCATGTCCAACACAATGAAGGCACCTCCAACACGATGCTCATTCTGCACATGCAACATACATTCTCTAAGCATCACAAATAGCTTGAAAATAACCTCATTTACAACATCCAACCACTATAAATGATAGATCATCACTTCTCTTTCAAAACACAACCAAGAACCCAAACACCACATATTCATCAACTTATTCAAATTTTTAATCCAAAACAACCATCAATAATGTAATCAAACAACAAATTATCAACATGCTATCCAACTTTTAGAAAAGGAGAAGAGAAGGATAAACTTGTGCACGACTTGAGGCTCAAAACTTCCAACTCTAGAAGCGTACACTCTCTAAGTAATCCACTCAATTAGCTACTCAAGGAGCAAAAGATGAATCAGAGGATAAGGGATTGAAAGGGTTTTCCAACTTTTAAAGAATCTCTCTCTAAGATTTCTTAAAACATGAATTTATGAGGTTAATGTCTTAAAGAAAACCTTATCTACCCGTATCCTAGCTGACTCAACTAAATCTAATTACAACTTGTCGCAACCCAAAAATTTCTGATCTTGCGACCTATGGTTTAGACATCCTTTTGAAAATCTCATCAATTAAGGAATGCCCAGACACCAGACTAATCCTTAATTAATGATTTTGAAAATAGGTTCATGGAGTCGCCACCAATGTTTTACTCAAAACATTGGAAAAAGAAAAGGTTTTTAAAAGTCCAATAATGGCCTTGATAACCAGAATTGGGTTTCGGGGTCGGTTACGTGTAGGAAAGGTATTAAGCACCTCTACAACGCCCTAAATCGATACCCTATGATGAAGATAGCATAATAAGAATTAATAGTTTAAATATTAATCCCCTTTATTAATGATTATTTACATGAAAATTAAATTACACGATGAATCCTAAGATATCCACATGATTGCGTTTATTATAGCAATATATGAAATAAAAGAAGAGAAAGATAGAATAAGAGATTGATGAGTAATACCTCGTAGCAAGCTTTATTAGATCTTCAACTATGGAGATTTTAGGTGCTTTGCAGTAACCTTTTACACTACAATATGCCTCACAAAACTCAATAAATACAATAGGAGAGAGAGAGAGAAAAAAAAAATTCCGACCTCTAAGGAATCTTGGATGAAATTTTTGAGGCCCCTAAGAACTGTGCCCAAGATGTTTATTTATAGCCATTAGAAGGGTGCCAGAATGGCCCGTTCCAAATTCAGAATGGCCCGTTCTGGATCTAAACGTTATGTGTTAAATTCTTACCTTGGAACGGCCTGTTCTGAAACCAGAACGGCCCGTTCTGGAGATGAGATTAACACAAAAATGCATTGTTAGAAAGGCCCATTCCAAACTAGGTTTTTTAGGCTATTTAGCGGTTTGGAATGGCCCGTTCCAGACTAGGTTTTTAGGCCTTTTTGTTGGATTGGAACGGCCCGTTCCAATTTTGGAACAACCCATTCCGGGCCACTAAAACCAATTTATTTGGGCTTTAGGCCTTCTAATATCTTGTCCTGTTGTTTGCATGCTTCGGGAGCTTCTTCCCTTCATAACAAAGGTCCATTTCCTTGTTTGTATGCCCCCGAACGAAATTGGGTGTCTACAGCTGCCCCTCTTTACTTGTCCTTTGGAATAGTAACGTGTTGCTTTTGCAAAGGCAAGTAAAGACATAGACATTTCGTCGGGTCTTCTCTTTATCTCTTTGGTGCTTCTGCGTTGTTTCCCTTGGATAGGTGTATTTTCTCGTATCCTCACCCTTTAGAGCAGTTGAGCATTGGTTGCGTACTCTATTGGGTAACAAGGTTGACAAACTATACACCTGATCTTCAGTCTTCGAGTAGAAGCTCCATTGTTTCTCTTGTGATAATGTGTCTCTTTATTTGTAGCTTGTTTAAGAGGGAGTATTTTCGTAGCCTCTCTAGGCTGGACTGATATTTTAAGGCTTCAGGCGGCCTCTTCTGAAGGTAGGTAACCCTCTTTGTTGTTGTAGTATTTTCGTGGCCTCTCCAGGCTGTAGTATTTTCATAGCCTCTCCAGGTTGTAGTATTTTCATAGCCTCTCTAGGCTGTAGTATTTTCGTAGCCTCTCCAGGCCATAGTATTTTCGTAGCCTCTCCAGGCCATAGTATTTTCGTAGCCTCTCCAGGCCGTAGTATTTTCGTAGCCTCTCCAGGCCGTAGTATTTTCATAGCCTCTCCAGGCCATAGTATTTTCATAGCCTCTCCAGGCCGTAGTATTTTGATACCCTCTCTTGGCCGTAGTATTTTCATAGCATCTCCAGGCCGTCTACTGGTGCTGATTATGTGATTGCCCCTTTTCTTTGGGGCGGACGTCTGATGAAGACAAGGATTGCTAGTAGTTGGTGCTCTTGTGCTGGCGGGCAAAAGAGTAGATGGTTGACAGGGATTCTGGTGTTGCCCCTTGTCGCCACCCGCCGAAACGGACCTTGGCATTCGCGACGATGGTTGGACTCGTTTTAAATTTTGAAAAATGATGGATTGATAGAACGACTTATTCTCAAACTGAGACCTTGTCAAGCTACCAATTTTATTAAATGATTCACCAATCCATATTAATCCCAAGCGGGACCCTCTATGGATTAGTGGTTTTCGCAAAAGGTAGGGTTCTTGGAGTCGCCACCAATGTTTTACTCAAAACATTGGAAAAAGATTTAAGGCAATTGATTTTATAAATCAACCTTGGCCATTACAACCAGAGTTGGGTAAGGGAGTCGGTTACGTGCGGGGAAGGTGTTAGCACCCCACAACGCCCCTTTCGGGTTCCCTATGACGGATTATTTATTAAATAATAGCGTAAAATTACTAAATTACCCCTATTTATTATAAACGATTATATATTAAATATCTACATGATGACGAATTTAAATATGCAACAATCAGAAAGCGGTAAAAGAAGGGATTTTTAGAGAAGAAACCTCTTGAAGCGTGCTTTTTATATATCAATGAAGTTTAGGAGGCTTTTTGGCGCTCCCTCCCTCTACAAGCTCGCTCGCTCCTTCCTAAAAAATAATTTTTACTATGGAAATCCAAAAGATTTCCCTTCGACTAAGTTCGAGACTCAAGCAAATGGCTCGTGACTCAAGAACTTCGTCGGATCGACTCCCAGAGAGATTTCTAGGGCAGAACACTGCTCAAAAACCCCAGAATACTCAAGGAGAGAGTCAAAACTGTGTGTGAAAGTGTGGAATGACGTCCAAATGACGTCCTATTTATAGGGATGAGGCGCAGTACGGCCCCTGGGTTCAATACGGCCCGTATTGAGTTTTTGTACTTCAATACGGCCGTATTGAATTCAGTACGGCCGTATTGAAATACAGAAACTTCAATACGGCCGTATTCGTTTCAGTACGGCCGTATTGTAGTACAAAATGTGCAGTACGGCCGTACTGAACTCCAAGGAGGTCGTATTGAGCTCCAAACCTCCCACTTCCTTATTTTTAGGTACTCTAAGACCTCTAAACCTACAGATAGCCATCCTATGGTCTTCTAGGAGTCCTTCTGGCTGACTTTCTTTCGATCTTTGAGAGTCTTCGAGTCTTATTTCCGACCCGGACAATTTTAGGGGTCTACAGCTGCCCCCCCTTTACTTAGTCAAACGGCCTTTTGGTGTACCGTTTGATAAGTAAAGGAGTTGACCCAATTGTCCGGGGAATAAGCCATCCTTCCGACTTGTAGTGTCTTCAGGTGGGAAAATTGTTGAGTAGCCTCTCCAGGTTGAGTTTGCCCTCTCCAGGGTGAGTATTAGTCGTCGCCTCTCCAGGCTCGTGCATACCTCCGCGCTTCTAGTCACTTTGGTAGCGTGAGTCTTGCCCTCTCCAGGGTGAGTATTAGTCGTCGCCTCTCCAGGCTCGTGCATACCTCCGCGCTTCTAGTCACTTTGGTAGCGTGAGTCTTGCCCTCTCCAGGGTTGCATACCTCTGTGCTTCTGATCACTTTGGTAGCGTGAGTCTTGCCCTCTCCAGGGTGAGTTTGCCCTCTCCAGGGTGACTATTAGTCGTCGCCTCTCCAGGCTCGTGCATACCTCAGTGCTTCTGATCACTTTGGTAGCGTGAGTCTTGCCCTCTCCAGGGTTTTGCCTCTCAACATAGGCAGCTGAGTTTGCCCTCTCCAGGGTTTTGCCTCTCAACATGGGCAGCTGAGTTTGCCCTCTCCAGGGTTTTGCCTCTCAACATGGGCAGCTGAGATTGCCCTCTCCAGGGTTTTGCCTCTCAACATGGGCAGCTGAGTTTGCCCTCTCCAGGGTTGCATACCTCTGTGCTTCTGATCACTTTGGTAGCGTGAGTCTTGCCCTCTCCAGGGTGAGTTTGCCCTCTCCAGGGTGAGTATTAGTTGTCGCCTCTCCAGGCTCGTGCATACCTCAGTGCTTCTGATCACTTTGGTAGCGTGAGTCTTGCCCTCTCCAGGGTGAGTTTGCCCTCTCCAGGGTGAGTATTAGTCGTCGCCTCTCCAGGCTCGTGCATACCTCGGTGCTCTGGACACTTTGGTAGCGTGAGTCTTGCCCTCTCCAGGGTGAGTTTGCCCTCTCCAGGGTTTGCATACCTCGGTGCTTCTGATCACTTTGGTAGCGTGAGTCTTGCCCTCTCCAGGGTGAATTTGCCCTCTCCAGGGTGAGTATTAGTTGTCGCCTCTCCAGGCTCGTGCATACCTCAGTGCTTCTGATCACTTTGGTAGCGTGAGTCTTGCCCTCTCCAGGGTGAGTTTGCCCTCTCCAGGATGAGTATTAGTCGTCGCCTCTCCAGGCTCGTGCATACCTCGGTGCTCTGGACATCTGGGTAGCGTGAGTTTGCCCTCTCCAGGGATTTGTGATAGTTTTGTCTCCACAGTCCACGATGCTGCTTCGACGATTGTTTTTGATTTTTGTGCCACTGAGGGCTGGATAACGCAGGGATCCGTCTAGGGGATGTGCAGTTACTCATAGGTTCTTGTGTCCCAACTTTCCATTGCGTAGTTGGTACCCATTGAGGAATTTCTGTTTCCTTGGGGTGTAGACACGAAGATGCTCTTTCTGATGTGAGCGATGCCTTATGATTGGCTGACGTCCTTTCGACGATGGTGGAGTATCCCGGTTATCCTTATTCGGGTGACTCTTTTGATTTTCCGGTTTTGTTGCCTCTGCGTAGGCTGTTATCCACTGGGGGATTTTGTCGTTTTGTTGTGATTAGCCTCTTCTGTTAGGCAGATCATCTTGACGCTTGATGTTTGGTTGAGAGCCGGATTCCACTTGGGGAATGATTATTTGTCTTTTGTGATTTTTCTTGAAGGGGTGCCTCTGAGTAGGCGAGTGGGGATTTGGGGATCTTATGTATCCCAGAGTATTATTTAGGAAGCCTCTGCAGGCTTAGCCTCACTCAGCGCTTGAGTCAGAGAGCTATCTTCCACTGAGGAAGTTTCAAGTCCTTTGACTGAATATTTTGCTTGGATGATCGCGCTTCCATTGGGGATTTTGACGATCTTGCTTTGATAGCTCTCGCTGGGGATTTGTTCCATGAGCTTAGGCTGAGGTTTCTCTGGGGAGTATTATTTCTGCGACCCTCTCCAGGCTCAGTTATTCTGAGAGAGTATTATTTCGGCGAGCCTCTCCAGGCTCAGTTATTATGTGGGAGTATTGTTTCGGCAAGCCTCTCCAGGCTCAATTATTCTGTACGAGTATTATTTTGGCAAGCCTCTCCAGGCTCAATTATTCTGTGGGAGTATTATTTCGGCAAGCCTCTCCAGGCTCAGTTATTCTGAGAGAGTATTATTTCGGCAAGCCTCTCCAGGCTCAGTTATTCTGAGAGAGTATTATTTCGGCAAGCCTCTCCAGGCTCAGTTATTCTGTACGATGCGATTGATTTTCTAAATCTTTTGCCTTTTTTGTCGTTTTTGGGCTTTTCCTGTATTTTTGCCTTTTTTGTCGTTTTTTGGCTTTTTCTGTATTTTTGCCTTTTTTGTCGTTTTTTGGCTTTTTCTGTATTTTTGCCTTTTTGTCGTTTTTTGGCCTTTTCTGTTGACTGTTGTCATACACAAGCAATTTTTCTATTTTTCTATTTTATGCAATTGCCTCATGATAAGGTCTTTGAATGTGCAACTAATGTGTGTGATGCACAAATGCAAGTTTGATTATTTTATTAATGCTTTTTTTTTTTTTTTTTAAATGAATGGCTCTCCCTATCCTCCTTTTTTCGGAGGAATTTCTGTCGTCAACGTGAGGGAATATCTTTGTGAGCCTTTTTCACAGGAGATTACGGATTTTATAGGAACCCCTCCAATTTTCTTTATTGACTGATTATTAAAGGAATTTCGTACAATTTTTATGAAATACCAATTTTAGAGGCATAATCACATGGTCAAGAGAGAAGAGAAAATGAATAGATATTTTATTGATATTCACAAGTGTTTTTACAGAAAGATATACAGAAGGAATTTCTGAAGAATGGCTGGCCAGGGTAGGCTATATACATTGGGCTTAACAATTATATCTGTAATTGTTGCTCTTTACATTCCCCTAGTTGCTTCGGGTGAGATGCCTGAGCCAGGAGTGTAGATGCTGCAAGACGCTTGCTTCTAGAAGATAATCACTTGATCCGCCTTTCGGTTTTCGATTCAAGTGATCGTTACTTGCTTTGTTTTTGCATCTTATTCTTTTGCCCCTAATTTTTGTCTAGGACGTATCCTAGCGGGGATAAATTCGCCTTTGTTTTGCCTAGTACCCTTGTACTGGCGGGCTTTTTATTTTGCCCTAACTTTTGCCTAGGACGCCCCTTTTGGGTTTTCATCCTAGCGGGCCTATGCAAGCAACGTCTTCAAGCATAGTACTTCTTTACCACGTCAGCGTTGACTGGGTATCGAAGTTCTTTTCCATCCATGTCTGTGAGGATCAATGCTCCTCCTGAGAAGGCTCGTTTTTCCACGTATGGTCCTTGTAGACCCCTAAAATTGTCCGGGTCGGAAATAAGACTCGAAGACTCTCAAAGATCAAAGGAAAGTCAGCCAGAAGGACTCCCAGAAGACCATAGGATGACTATCTGTAGGTTTAGAGGTCTTAGAGTAGCCAAAAATAAGAAAGTGGGAGGTTTGGAGCTCAATACGGCCTCCTTGGAGTTCAGTACGGCCGTACTGCACATTTTGAACTACAATACGGCCGCACTGAACTCAATACGGCCGTATTGAAGTTTCTGAACTTCAATACGGCTGCATTGAATTTAATACGGCTGCACTGAACTTCAATACGGCTGCATTGAATTCAATACGGCTGCACTGAACTTCAATACGGCTGCACTGAACTTCAATACGGCCGTATTGAGGTTTTTGAACTTCAATACGGCCGTATTGAATTCAATACGGCCGTATTGTAGTTCAAAACTTCAATACGGACCGTATTGACCCCCAGAGACCGTATTGAGCCTCATCCCTATAAATATGACGTCAATGGGACGTCATTCTACACTTTTACACTGAGTTTTAACCCTCTTCTTGAGTATTCTGGGTTTTTTTGAGCAGTGCTCTGCCTAGAAATCACTCGGAGAGTTGATCCGACGAAGTTCTTGAGTCACGAGCCATTTGCTTGAGTCTCGAACCTAGTCGAAGGGAAATCCTCCGGATTTCCATAGTTAAAATTTTATAGGAGGGAGTGAGCGGTCTTGTAGAGGGAGGGAACGCCAAAACGCTTCCCAATTTCTGTCAAGATATATAAGAAAGCACGCTTCAAAGGTTTATATCTTTAAAGTCCCTTCTTTTACCGCTTTCTGTGTGTACATATTTAAACTGTCATCATGTAGATAGTTAATTTATAATTTCTTAGAATAAATAGGGGTAATTTAGTAATTTTGCACTATTATTTTTAAATAATCTGTCATAGGGAACCCGAAAGGGGCGCTGTGGGGTGCTAACACCTTCCCCACGCGTAACCGACTCCCTTACCCGACTCTGGTTGTAATGGCCGAAGTCGATTTTTGAATCGATTGCCTTAAACCTCTTTTTCCAATGTTTTGAGTAAAACATTGGTGGCGACTCCATGAACCCTTCCTTTTTATGAAAACCGCTAATCCATGGAGGGTCCCGCTTGGGATTAACATGGATTGGTGAGCCTTTTAATAAAATTGCTCGTTTGACGAGGTCTCAGTTTGAGAATAAGTCATTCTAGCAATCCATATTTTTTAACAAATAAAAGAGTCCAACCATCCATCGCGAATGCCGAAAGCCCGTTTCGGGCCGGTGGCTGTTGAAGATTGAAGAATCTACATCTGGAAGATGTTCCCTAGAAGTTTTAGTTTTGATGTTTTGCTCATGTTGCTTTTTATTTTAAGCCTATGTCAAAAGGATAATGTATTGATTGTTTAAAAGATTAGGCTTGTATGTGTTTGTTTGTTATGTGTTAAAAATTAGTAATTAACATGAAGGTGAAAATATCATAATACTCATTTTTCTTATTTCATTCATTGTTGAGAACATGAAGTATTAATTTACTGAGTGTTTGAGACTTTAAATGAAAACTTGAAAACATCAGAAATTTTCTGAGTTAAGGAATAGATTACCTGAACTGGTAATAGATTACCTGACTCATGTTGAAAAACTGATTGATACTGGAATAATCGATTACCATGTGTGGTAATAGATTACCAAACTGATTCTGATGATTTCAAGAGGAAAAAGGATCGTGTTAATCGATTATCTCTTTAAAGTAATCGATTACCTCTGTTCCAAATGTGAGTTTTGTGTTATTTTGGCATCGTGTTAATCGGTTACCATGTTAGGTAATAGATTAAAACAGGAGCTGAAATAATTAGTTCAGTTATTCTAACTCGTGGTAATAGATTACCATCACAGGTAATAGATTATCTCCGTTATGAATATAACTGAAATAATTGTTTCCTTGCACATGAAAATTGTCTTTAAATAAGATTAAAACTGAAGCTTTTAAAAGAGAATTTTCACACACGGAAAGAAGAGAAATACTTACACGAACAAGAGAGATTTTTTTTTAGAATACACATTACTGCAAAAGAGAAAAAGATTTTCTGAAAAAGAAAGAAAGAACATATCTGCTGAAAATCAACTTTTGGAAAAAGAAGTGTGCAAGATCAATTCAAGAAGATGAAGTTCATATAGAAAATTCATTCTAAACTGGTTTACGTTGTTGAAGATCATATCTACACGAACAGGTGTACTCGTTTCTGATCTTTTGTTATTGTTTGAATGGTTTTAACTCTTGAGATTAGAGAATCTCTGGAAGAGTTGTGTAAAGAGAAATCTTGAGATAGGTTTTTCTCAAGTAGGATATTGTGGGATCAATATTCTTGGGTTATATGTTTCTTGTGGAGTCAAGAAATGGTTTGTTAATCTTGTGGGTGTCAAGATTTGCTTGTTAAATTCATTGATTGGATATTGCTTGTGCAGGGTGCATGTAAAGAATATCAATAGTGGATTTGACTGGATTTAGAGGTGTATCTAAATCTGAAACTGGATGTAGGCCTTTGGATGGCTGAACCAGTATATATCTTGGTGCATGATTTTCTTAACTCTTACACTCTTTACATTCTGTATAAGTTTCTTGATTAATGTTGTATGAAGAAAAACATTATCTGCAGAAACTGAACTTTAAAGATTCTTGGTAATTGATAAATTCAATCTTTACATATCTTGTATTAATTGTGTTATTCAAATCTTGTTGGATAAGCTGTGCATATATAACTCTGAATTACTTTTTATGTTTAAAGGTTTGTTTTAAATCAAGATTTGTTTGGTAAAGATTTAGAAAGCAAACAAGAAAAGGAAAACTAACATAGAATCTATTCAACCCCCCCTTCTAGATTCTAACCGTAGGGACCAACAATTGGTACCAGAGCTGTATCTTGTAAAACATTCAAGACTAGATCTTTAGAAAGGTTAGATGGCTGGTAATCAATTACCGTTTGCTGAAGGTGCTTCTATAAACAGACCCCCATTGTTTTGTGGAGATAACTATCCCTTTTGGAAAGTTAGAATGAAAATTTTCATGGAATCTGTTCATAGAAATATTTGGCAGGCTGTAATCACAGATTACAAAATACCCACTAAGATAGAGGGAGGAAAAGAAATTGAGAAACCATATGATAGCTGGGATCAAAGTGAAATTAGAAGAGCAGAGAATGATGCAAAAGCTTTAAATATCATACATTCTGCACTAAATTCTGATGAATTTTTTAGAATTTCAGCTTGTTCTACAGCAAAGGAAGCTTGGGATTTAATCCAAGTAACACATGAAGGAACTCCAGAAGTGAGAAGAGCTAGAAAGAACACACTCATTCAGGAATATGAAACCTTCAGAATGAATCAAGGTGAAACTGTCATGGATATGCAAAAGAGGTTCATTCACATAATAAATCACCTAAAAGGATTAGGGAAAGACTTCGTGGAAGAAGAAGTAAATGTCAAAATCCTGAAGTCACTAAACAGAAGATGGCAACCAACTGTCACAGCAATTACAGAGTCAAAGAACTTAGCTCAGATGACAAGTGCTGAGTTATTTGGAAAGCTAAGAGAATATGAGATGGATCTGTCAAGGATTGCTGATGAAGAACAAAAAGATAAAAAGGCAAAAGGTCTGGCCTTAAAGGTAAAAGAATCCTCAAGTGATGAAGAGGATAGCAGCAATGAAAGTTCTGAACAAGAAGAATTAAATCTAATGGTGAAGAATTTCAGAAAATTCATGAGAAGGAAGAACAACAATAAGAGATTCTCCAGTCAGAAGAAATCCTTCAAGAAGAATGAAAACTCATCTCCAAAGTTCAAATGTTTTGAATGTGGAAAAGCTGGACACATGAGAGCTGACTGTCCAAGCCTGAAAAAGAATGAGGAGACGAAACAAAAGTTCAGATCAAAGAAAAAGAAAGCATACATAGCATGGGAAGAGAATGCCTCAACAACTTCAAGTGATAGTGATGAGGATCAGGAAGCAAATCTCTGTCTCATGACCAAACATAATTCAGATTATGAGGTATATGATTCTGACTCATCTATTGACTCGTATGATGAATTGCAAAATGCATTTGCTGAACTGTATGCTGAAGCAAAGAAATTAGAAAAATCAAATAATGTTTACAAAAAGAAAATGACACACATGAGAGATAAAATTTCTGATTTAGAGAATGATAACAGGAAACTACTTTCAGATATCTCTAAACTAAAGTCACCATGTGAGAACTGTGAAACATTGTATGCTGCATTAAAAGCAAAGGATAAAGAAAAACAGAATGTTAATGTTATGAAATCCATTAATTCCCACTCATGTAACTATTGTATGAAATCTGGTCATAACTACTACAGATGCATGATAAGGAAATTTGGCATTCCTAGTGGAAAATATAAATGGATTAAGAAATTAGATTATGTACTCACTGATTCTCCAGGACCCAAGATCCATTGGGTACCAAAATCAAATTGAATAACTTGTGTTGCAGGTGTGCTTGAGAGCAAAGCAATCAATGTGGTACTTAGACAGCGGCTGCTCAAGACACATGACAGGAGATAAAAGCAAATTTATCTCATTACAGGAAAAAGAAGGAGGATCTGTAACATATGGAGATAACAACAAAGGCAGAATACTAGGCTCAGGCAGTGTTGGTAACAATTCCAATACTCTCATTGAAAATGTCCTGTATGTAGAAGGTCTCAAATATAACCTGCTTAGTATTAGCCAGCTTTGTGACAAAAATTACAATATCTCTTTTAATAATCAATGCTGTATGGTTTGTGATAAGGAATCAAATGAAGTCCTGCTTATAGGAAAAAGAGTCAATAACATATACATCTTAGACTTAGAGCATTCATCATCCAATTCTTGTCTCACATCACATGATAATATAACATGGTTATGGCATAGACGCATTGCACATATAAATGCAGATCAGTTAAATAGACTTGCATCTAAAGATCTTGTTAGTGGTCTTCCAAAGATCAAGTTCTCTAAACAAGGACTTTGTGATGCATGTCAAAAGGGAAAGCAGACTAGAGCTTCTTTTAAATCAAAGAAAGTTATGTCAACCTCTAGACCGCTGGAACTTTTGCACATGGATCTCTTTGGACCATCAAGAACCAAAAGTCTAGGTGGAAACACTTATGCTTTAGTTCTCATTGATGACTACTCCAGATTCACATGGGTTGCATTTATATCCCATAAAGACAATGCTTTTAAAGCCTTTAGAATCATTTCAAAAAGAATTCAGAATGAAAAGGACTTGAAAATTAAATCTTTGCGAAGTGATCATGGTGGTGAATTTCAAAATGAATCTTTTCAAACTTTTTGTGAAGAAAATGGTATTAATCACAATTTTTCTGTCCCTAGAACTCCTCAACAAAATGGAGTTGTAGAGAGGAAAAATAGATCTCTAATAGAGCTAGCAAGAGCCATGTTAAATGAAAATGGTTTACCAAAATACTTTTGGGCTGATGCAGTAAGCACTGCATGCTATGTTCTAAATAGAATCTTGATTAGACCTATGTTAAAGAAAACACCATATAAGCTTGTCGCCACCGGCCCAAACGGGCCTCGGCGGTCGCGAAGACGGTCGAGCTCGCTTTTATTTTAGTTTTGAAAATGTATTGGATTATTAGAACGACTTGTTCTCAAACTGAGACCTTGTCGATCCTATCCAATTTATTTATTAAAACGTCTCACCAATCCACATTAATCCCAAGCAGGACCCTCCATGGATTAGTGGTTTTCGTAAAAGGAGGGTTCGTGGAGTCGCCACCAATGTTTTACTCAAAACATTGGAAAAAGGGATAAGGCAATTGATTTTATAAATCAACTTTGGCCATTATAACCAGAGTTGGGTAAGGGAGTCGGTTACGCGTGGGGAAGGTGTTAGCACCCCACAGCGCCCCTTTCGGGTTCCCTATGACAGATTATTTTTAAAATAATAGCGTAAAATTACTAAATTACCCCTATTTATTATAAGCGATTATAAATTAACTATCTACATGATGACAGTTTAAATATGCACACAGAAAGCAGTAAAAGGAAGGATTTAAGAAGAAACCTCTTGAAGCGTGCTTTTATATATTGAGTAAAACTGGGAAGCTTTTTGGCGTTCCCTCGCTCTACAAGCTCGCTCGCTCCTTCCTAAAAAACTTTTAACTATGGAAATCCGGAGGATTTCCCTTCGACTAGGTTCGAATCTCCAAGCTAAGTGCTCGGAATTCCAGAACTTCGTCGGATCGACTCCCAGAGAGATTTCTAGGGCAGAACACTGCTCAAAAACCCCAGAATACTCAAGGAGGGAGTCAAGACTGAGTCAAAAAGTGTGGAATGACGTCCAAATGACGTCCTATTTATAGGGATGAGGCGCAGTACGGTCCCTGGGTTCAATACGGCCCGTATTGAGTTTTTGTACTTCAATACGGCCGTATTGAATTCAGTACGGCCGTATTGAAATACAGAAACTTCAATACGGCCGTATTGGTTTCAGTACGGCCGTATTGTAGTACAAAATGTGCAGTACGGCCGTACTGAACTCCAAGGAGGCCGTATTGAGCTCCAAACCTCCCACTTCCTTATTTTTAGGTACTCTAAGACCTCTAAACCTACAGATAGCCATCCTATGGTCTTCTAGGAGTCCTTCTGGCTGACTTTCTTTCGATCTTTGAGAGTCTTCGAGTCTTATTTCCGACCCGGACAATTTTAGGGGTCTACAGCTGCCCCCCCTTTACTTAGTCGGACGGTCTTTTGGTGTACCGGCTGACAAGTAAAGGAGTTGACCCAATTGTCCGGGTGATGTGCCAACCTTCTGACTTGTAGCGTCTTCCGGTGGAAAATTATTGAGTAGGCTCTCCAGGTTGTTGCATACCTCGGCGCTTCTGACAACCTCGGTAGCTAAGTTTAACACCAACGTGCCTCTGACGACGCTGATGGCTGAGTATTGTCTCTCCAGACCTTGAGTATTGTCTCTCCAGACCTTGAGTACTGTCTCTCCAGACCTAGCCTCACTCGACGCCCGAGCCGGAAGCTAGACACCAGTGTTTTAACATCACTGATGATTGAGTATTGCCCCTCCAGGCCCAACCTCACTCGCCGCCCGAGCCGGAAGTTGGACACCTCCATGTTTTCTGAACACTTCGGTGATTGAGTTTGCCCTCTCCAGGGTTAGCTTCACTAGACGCCCTAGCCGGAAGCTGCGAGTACGGTCTCTCCAGATACAACTTCACTCGACGCCCGAGCCGGAAGTTGCATACCTCCATGTTTTCTGAACACTTCGGTACTTGAGTTTGCCCTCTCCAGGGTTAGCTTCACTAGACGCCCTAGCCGGAAGCTGCGAGTACGGTCTCTCCAGACACAACTTCACTCGACGCCCGAGCCGGAAGTTGCACACCTCCATGTTTTCTGAACACTTCGGTGATTGAGTTTGCCCTCTCCAGGGTCTGCGTCCGTGTCTTCTGATCACTTCAGCAATGCGAGTTTACCCTCTCCAGGGATCTGAGATGATTTTTTTTTTGTCTCCACAGTCCACTATGCTGCTTCGACGTTTTTCTGATTTTGTGCCACTGAGGGCTGGATAACGCAGGGATCCATCTAGGGGATGTGCAGTCATTCATAGGTTCTTGTGCCCCAACTTGCATTTGCATAGTTGGTACCCATGGGGAATTTCTGACTCCTTGGGGTGTAGACACAGATGCTCTTCTTGAATTGAGCGATGCCTTATGTTTGGCTGACGTCCTTTGACGTTGGTGGAGTATCCCGGTTCATCCTTATTCGGGTATCTCTTTTTGATTTTCTGATTTTTGCTGCCTCTGTGTAGGCTGTTATCCACTGGGGGTTCTGGATGTTGATTTTGATTTTGTCTCCACAGTCCACGATGCTGCTTTGACAATTGTTTTTGATTTTGATGCCACTGAGGGCTGGATAATGCAGGGATCCGTCTAAGGGATGTGCAGTCATTCACAGGTTCCTGTGCCCCAACTTGCATTGCATTGTTGGTACCCATGGGGAATTTCTGACTCCTTGGGGTGTAGACACAGATGCTCTTTCTCTCTGAGTTGAGCGATGCCTTATGTTTGGCTGACGTCCTTTGACGTTGGTGGGGTATCCCGGTTCATCCTTATTCGGGTAACTCTTTTTAATTTTTGGATTTTGTTGCCTCTGTGTAGGCTGTTATCCGCCAGGGGATTTTGTCATTGGTTGTGATTGGCCTCTTCTGTTAGGCAGATCATCTTGATGTTCAATGATAGGCTGAGAGCCGGATTCCGCTTGGGGAATGATTATTGATCTTTTCGATTTTTTTCTCTTTTTTGAAAGAGTGCCTCTGAATAGGCGAATTATCTTGATGTTTGATGATTGGCTGAATGCCGAATTCCTCTTGGGGAATGGTTATTGATCTTTTTGATTTTTTCTCTTTTTGAAGGGGTGCCTCTTGAGTAGGCGACTGGGGATTTGAAGTTCAGTGTTCGGCTGAGTGCCAAATTCCGCTTGGGGAATGGTTATTGATATTTTTGATTTTTCTCTTTTTGCAGGGATGCCTCTGAGTAGGCGATTGGGGAATGAGGGATCTTATGTATCCCAGAGTATTATTTAGGAAGCCTCTACAGGCTTAGACTCACTCAACGCCTGAGTTGGAGAGCTATCTTCCACTGAGGAAGTTTTAAGTCCTTTGACTAGATATACTGCTTGGGCGATCGTGCTTCCATTGGGAATTTTGTCGATCTTGCTTTGATAGCTCTCGCTGGGGATTCGTTCCGTGAGCTTGAGTTGAGGTTTCTCTGGGGAGTATTATTTCTGCGAGCCTCTCCAGGCTCAATTATTCTTTGATGTGGAGTATTATTTTGGCGAGCCTCTCCAGGCTCAATTATTCTGAGGAAGTATTATTTCTGCAAGCCTCTCCAGGCTCAATTATTCTGAAAGAGTATTATTTCAGCAAGCCTCTCCAGGCTCAATTATTCTGAGAGTATTATTTCGGCGAGCCTCTCCAGGCTCAGTTATTCTGAAAGATGTGAAATCTTTGTCTTTTTTTGTCGACTTTTGACTTTTTCTGTATGTTTGCCTTTTTTGTCATTTTTTGGCTTTTTCTGTATTTTTGCCTTTTTTGTCATTTTTTGGCTTTTTCTGTATTTTTGCCTTTTCTGTTGTTTTTCGGCTTTTTCTGTACAGAAATGTCTCAGTTATTATGAGAGAGTATTATTTCGGCGAGCCTCTCCAGGCTCAATTATTATGAGAGAGTATTATTTCGGCGAGCCTCTCCAGGCTCAATTATTTTGAGAGAGTATTATTTCGGCGAGCCTCTCCAGGCTCAGTTATTTTGAGAGAGTATTATTTCGGCAAGCCTCTCCAGGCTTAGTTATTCTGAGAGTATTCTTTCGGCAAGCCTCTCCAGGCTCAGTTATTCTGAGAGTATTCTTTCGGCAAGCCTCTCCAGGCTCAGTTATTCTGAGAGTATTCTTTCGGCAAGCCTCTCCAGGCTCAGTTATTTTGTGGGAGTATTGTTTCGGCAAGCCTCTCCAGGCTCAGTTATTTTGAGAGTATTCTTTCGGCAAGCCTCTCCAGGCTCAGTTATTTTGAGAGTATTCTTTCGGCAAGCCTCTCCAGGCTCAGTTATTTTGAGAGTATTCTTTCGGCAAGCCTCTCCAGGCTCAGTTATTTTGTATGACGCTGTTGATTTTCTGAATCTTTGCATTTTGTTTGCTGCTGTCATACACAAGCAATTTTTCCTATTTTTTCTAATTTATGTAGTTGCCTCATGACGAGGTCTTTGAAAATTTCTTTATGGCCAATACGGCCGCATCCATTTCAGTATGCCCGTATTGAATTGAAAATTCGTTCATAACCCTAATTTTGGTACGGGCGTACTGAACATGATACAGGCGTATTGTTTTTTTCTGAAGTTTATATATTTTTGTTTTTTCAATAAACAGAGAATAAGTGATCTTCCAGTACACCTATCATCTGTATGCATGTATGCAGTATGATGCACCTAATTCTATTTGATTCTTTTTTCAAAAGAATTAACCGATGCGTTTTTGTGTTTGGATTTTGCCATTCCTCCAGACGGACTGTGCTCTGCCGATTTCTGTTACCGAGGAATGATGCATATTTGATTTTGGTGTCATCAACCAAATGATTCTTCCCTTTCTTTAGAAGATGTGTCAACCCTCCTATTGACCACTATATCTCCATGTTTCCACTAGATTATTCAAAAATCGTTGGGACAAGAGAGAAAAGAAGGAAAGGGTATATTTTTCAAAAGTTTGTGTTTTAGAGGGGATTATTTTATTTTTGAAAAATTGTTTTTGTAAGCATGGATGGCCAAGGTAGGCTTATTGCGTTTAGGTTTGTTTGTTTAAACACTTATGAGGTTAAGCACATCTTTGTTATTAATGATTGTGCTTTGACACCTTGGATAGCTTTTCTTGAGCCCCTTTGTTGAATTCAATTGATGGTACCATCATGGATTTATTTTGTTTTTTTCTTTTTTTGACGGCCCTAACTTTTGCCTAAAACACCCTTTTGTGATGTCTTAGCGGGCTTTTGTATTCATTTTGTAACCCTAACTTTTGCCTAGGTCACCCTTTTCGTGGGATTCCTAGCGGGTTTTTGTCTTCATTTTGTAACCCTAACTTTTGCCTAGGTCACCCTTTTGTGGGATTCCTAGCGGGTCCTTTGCTCTTATTTTTGCGCAGTCCCCTTTTTGGGTTTCCTGCCGAGCTTATTATCTTTAGGATTTCTTTTATCCATGATGGCACTTATTGATGCCAAGAAAAGGTGCTCCAAGCTGTCATGCACACTTCCACATAAAAATGATGCGGGTTTATTGATTATTAAGACGATTTTAACCTCACTTATGTTCATTCAAACAGGGTTAAATAATGTGGTCTAGAATTTTATTGCAAGCGAGAAAAGAAGCAATTAATGAAGAATGATTTTATTATAATCATAATGGAAACATGTGCCCTATCGAGGCTCGGGGGTCGGGCTGTCCCCGAGGAGTGATCTCTAATAGTCACTGAATTTACACATCCCTATTAAAAGGGAAAAAAAAAACATTTTGACGACGACGACCGGCCTAGACGCTTGTGAACCGGCCTTCCTAAAGATCTGGCTTAAAGAACGTCGAGAAGGATCTTGATTCCTCTTCGTTCTTTGATCTTTGTTAGGGTTGTATCCTAACCCTTGTTTCCCCGGATTATCCTTGATAATGGGTAGCTCCGGGATTCCTTGGGAGTCCTTGCCTAATCCTTGTCCTGGCAAGTATCCGTTCTTGGTGAGCATGGAGGCTACCTTCTTTATTTCTCGGGGAAACGTTTCGACATTGGCGATTTCCAATGCTTGGAAGGCGGTTTCTAAAGTTTCCTCCGCTGCATCCACGTAAGGTATGGTGGATGGTTTGCTGATGAGTATGTCATCTTCATTTTGTACAGTCACCAGCTTGTCACCCACAATGGATTTGACTTTCTGGTGGAGCGTAGAGGGTACAGCTTTTGCATCATGAATCCAAGGTCGGCCGAGGAGACAGCTGTATGCAGGAGTAATATCCATCACTTGGAATTCGACGTTGAAGATAGTGGGTCCAATTTGGATTGGAAAATTGATCTCTCCCACCACTTCTCTTTTAGAACCATCGAAGGCTCGAACGATCATGTTGCTCGGGCGCATTTGGACTCCCTTGATTGCCAATTGCTTGAGCGTTCTTTTTGGCATTACGTTCAAGGAAGATCCATTATCTACCAAGACTTTTAGCAATGCGATACTCCTTGCACTTTATAGAGATGTGCAAGGGCTTGTTGTGGTTTGATCCCTCGGCGGGGATTTCTTCATCGATGAAGGTGAGGTGATCATTAGCCTTGATGTGACTAACAATCCCCTCAAACTTGTCTTGGGAGATAGTGTGCGACACATATGCCTCGTTCAAGACTTTCAACAGAGCTTGCCGATGCGGTTCGGAGCATAGGATCAACGACAACAGCGTAATCTTTGCTGGCGTCCTATGAAGTTGATCCACGATGGAGTACTCGCTCTGTCGGATAAACTTTAACAGCTCGTCTGTCTCCTCCTCGGATTCTTTTTCCTCGGTTTTCTTTTCTTCTTTTTCTTTATTCTTGGGGGCTTTATCATGAAGATCTTCGGGAGTGTAGATCCTGCCACTCCTAGTCATGCCCCCAAGTCCAGCGATGTTGGAGATATCGCTGTCGGCAGAAGAGTGGATGTCGTATATCCACGGCACAGCCTTATTTGATTCGTAGGGGAAAGGTCTTGGAGCGGTGATCCTTAATGGTGTCGGACCTTCCCCTTTATTCGTCTTGATTACCAACAACGGAGTTGATGTGCGCTCGCTTGGCGCGGTTGTTGGCTTACACTTGATGACGAACGGCGTGCGATCCATTTTTGAACATACGCATCGATTTAATCCTTTCTTTTTATTTATGTTTATTACTGAATTACTAGGAGGGATGTATGAAATGAATGATTCCTAGATCCCTCCATGATCTATATGCATGAGATGATGATGTTGAATATGCATGCATTGTGTTTATTGAAATAAGCATTATCATGTTTTTAGGATTTTCCTAAGATGATGCATGATATTGCTTGGTTTGGGTAAATACATATTTTTCTTTTGAATATTTTGTATCTTTTTTTGTATTTTTTGGGTGAAAAGGGAAACTACCTATATGAATGCAATGAAGGTAGATGTTAACACCATGTACTAGAAGATCTTTATTTCTATTTATTCTTTTTATTTAAAAAAGAATGTTGTATGTTTAAAAGGTGCAAATGTATGCTCAAACAATGTCACATAAAAATGCACAAACAATTCACTCATCCACGAACAGTCACGAGCGAATCACGAGGTAGGGGTCTCCTGCAGAAAAGTGCATATTCAAGGAGGATCTAACTGTTCTCACTTGGTCAAAGGCCCCCAAGGTGCCCCCATTATAGGGACCCAATTCCTCTCGTCGTGGGTCGATGGAAAGCTCCAACGCACCGTCGGACTCAAGTTCATGGTTATCACCTTGAGTGATGTTTTTCGACAACGGTCTACGGGCACCTATAGACCCATTCGACAACCGGCCGTACTAACATCCACTCCCTATGGTTAATCACTCATGCCCCCGGGTATAGAGGGAACTGTTGTGTGCAAAGGTTTGTGTGCAGTTTTTATTTCAAACAATTGCGGAATTTTAAACATACAACAGTTATTTAAAGCCATATAATAAAACATATTATAATACAAGCAAGGGGTAATGAAGTAATTTTAACTATTATTTGTTATAATAATCTGTCACTAAATGGGACTGACTCTCAAATCCCCAGTGGAGTCGCCATCTGTCGCCACCGGCCCAAACGGGCCTCGGCGGTCGCGAAGACGGTCGAGCTCGCTTTTATTTTAGTTTTGAAAATGTATTGGATTATTAGAACGACTTGTTCTCAAACTGAGACCTTGTCGATCCTATCCAATTTATTTATTAAAACGTCTCACCAATCCACATTAATCCCAAGCAGGACCCTCCATGGATTAGTGGTTTTCGTAAAAGGAGGGTTCGTGGAGTCGCCACCAATGTTTTACTCAAAACATTGGAAAAAGGGATAAGGCAATTGATTTTATAAATCAACTTTGGCCATTATAACCAGAGTTGGGTAAGGGAGTCGGTTACGCGTGGGGAAGGTGTTAGCACCCCACAGCGCCCCTTTCGGGTTCCCTATGACAGATTATTTTTAAAATAATAGCGTAAAATTACTAAATTACCCCTATTTATTATAAGCGATTATAAATTAACTATCTACATGATGACAGTTTAAATATGCACACAGAAAGCAGTAAAAGGAAGGATTTAAGAAGAAACCTCTTGAAGCGTGCTTTTATATATTGAGTAAAACTGGGAAGCTTTTTGGCGTTCCCTCGCTCTACAAGCTCGCTCGCTCCTTCCTAAAAAACTTTTAACTATGGAAATCCGGAGGATTTCCCTTCGACTAGGTTCGAATCTCCAAGCTAAGTGCTCGGAATTCCAGAACTTCGTCGGATCGACTCCCAGAGAGATTTCTAGGGCAGAACACTGCTCAAAAACCCCAGAATACTCAAGGAGGGAGTCAAGACTGAGTCAAAAAGTGTGGAATGACGTCCAAATGACGTCCTATTTATAGGGATGAGGCGCAGTACGGTCCCTGGGTTCAATACGGCCCGTATTGAGTTTTTGTACTTCAATACGGCCGTATTGAATTCAGTACGGCCGTATTGAAATACAGAAACTTCAATACGGCCGTATTGGTTTCAGTACGGCCGTATTGTAGTACAAAATGTGCAGTACGGCCGTACTGAACTCCAAGGAGGCCGTATTGAGCTCCAAACCTCCCACTTCCTTATTTTTAGGTACTCTAAGACCTCTAAACCTACAGATAGCCATCCTATGGTCTTCTAGGAGTCCTTCTGGCTGACTTTCTTTCGATCTTTGAGAGTCTTCGAGTCTTATTTCCGACCCGGACAATTTTAGGGGTCTACAGAGCTTTACAAAGGAAGAAAGCCTGACATTTCACATTTTAAAGTGTTTGGCTGTAAGTGTTTTGTTCTGAATAATGGAAAAGACACTCTTGGAAAATTTGATGCTAAGGCTGATGAAGGAGTTTTTATTGGATATTCTGCAATTAGCAAAGCATATAGAGTCTTTAACAAAAGTACCTTATCTGTTGAAGAATCTATACATGTTACTTTTGATGAAACTAACATCCTTGAAAAAGGAAAATCTCTTAATGATGAAGATGAGATAGGTGACAGTATTACACAAGAAGAAGAAAAACTGGAACTACAGCAGAAAACACCATCTGAAGACACATCACTACCCAAAGAATGGAGGAAACCCAAAGATCTATCTCTGGATAACATTCTTGGAGATATAAATAAGGGAGTTTCTACTAGACACTCTTTTAATCTTCTAAGTGATGATATGGCATTTGTTTCTCAAATTGAACCATTATGTGTGGAACATGCATTAAAAGATGAATTCTGGATAATGGCCATGCATGATGAACTGAATCAATTCAAAAGAAATGATGTTTGGATTTTAGTTCCTTTCAATAAGAATATGAATATCATTGGTACAAAATGGGTTTTCAGAAACAAACTAAATGAAGAAGGTGTTATAGTTAAAAATAAAGCTAGATTAGTAGCCAAAGGATACAATCAACAGGAAGGTATAGACTTTGGTGAAACATATGCTCCAGTTGCTAGATTAGAAGCTGTTAGGCTTTTACTTGCATTTGCTTGTGTGTTTGATTTCAAACTATATCAAATGGATGTGAAAAGTGAATTTTTAAATGGTTTAATTGATGAAGAAGTTTATGTAGCTCAACCACCTGGTTTTGTTGACTGCAAATTACCTAAGCATGTTTACAAGCTCAAGAAAGCTTTGTATGGACTGAAACAAGCTCCAAGGAAATGGTATGAAAGGCTGAGTAAGTTTCTACTAACTCATGACTTTCAAAGAGGTAATGTTGATAAAACTCTTTTCATAAAGAGAAAATCAAAAGATATTCTGCTGATTCAGATTTATGTTGATGATATAATATTTGGATCAACTAACCAATCTCTTTGTGGAGAATTTGTTTCCAATATGCAGAAGGAGTTTGATATGTCTATGATGGGAGAATTAAGCTTCTTCCTAGGACTACAAGTCAAACAAATGGAAAATGGAATTTTTCTACATCAAACTAAATATAGCAAAGAACTGTTAAAGAAATTTGATATGGAGAATTGTAAGATATCAAATACTCCTATGTCTACTAATTGTTATCTAGATAGTGATATTGCAGGAAAAGATGTTGAAGAATCAATGTATAGAGGGATCATTGGATCTCTTCTGTATCTAACAGCTAGCAGACCTGACATCATGTACAGTGTATGTGTATGTGCTAGATTCCAATCAAAACCAAAGGAATCACATCTGAAGGCTGTAAAGAAAATACTGAAGTATTTGAAAGGCACAATCAATGTTGGATTGTGGTATCCTAAAGGTACTTCTCCATCTTTAACTGGTTACTCTGACTCCGATTTTGCTGGTTGTAAATTGGATAGGAAAAGTACAAGTGGAACGTGCCACACGTTTGGAGAATGTCTCATATCGTGGCAGAGCAAGAAACAAGCTTGTGTAGCACTCTCAACTGCTGAAGCTGAGTATATAGCTGCTGGAAGCTGCTGTGCTCAGTCAATTTGGTTTAAACATCAACTTCAAGACTTTGGATTGAAGATTGATCACATACCACTGAAGTGTGACAACACAAGTGCAATTAACATTTCAAGGAATCCTATTCTACACTCAAGAACTAAGCACATTGAAGTTAGACATCACTTTATCAGAGATCATGTAGAGAAAGGAGACTGTGACATCAAATTCATAATGTCAGAAGATCAACTTGCTGACATCTTTACAAAGCCTCTACCAAAGGAAAGATTTTTCAAGCTAAGAACCAATCTTGGTATCATTAGTGAGTCCAATCTATCCTAAATCTCATAATTAAAGTATGATTGTGTGAATATGCATGAAATTGCTAAGCACTTATAGGTTTAAACTTGATGTATGTGCACTCATAATAGGAAATCACACAAAACACAGTATGCCCTGTATCTGCACACATTTCTCTGTGATAAATCGATTACCTATCGGGTTAATCGATTACCATTGGAAGAAATGAAGAAATTGCTGAAAAATCAACAGCAGTAATCAATTATCAATTTTCAGTAATCGACTACCTCTGCTACTTTGATGCAATTTCTGATGCATACCCACTGTGATAATCGATTACCATGCGGGTTAATCGATTACCACTCACTCACTTGCATAATTACCCTATTTCAGTTGCGAGATAATCGATTACCAACTGGGTTAATCGATTACCTGACGCGAACCCCTGTTTTTTTTAAGTACTCAAAAACCCTCTTTAAATCTGTTTCGAATTCAAATTAATTCAAAACTCTCTCCATTTTTGCTTCAAACTAAAACGAACGAAACCCCTGGTTCCCTTTTCTATCTCAAAATCTCTTTCAAAACCTAACCCTAAGCCCCATTCATGGAAAGTCTTGGCAAAGGAAAGCGTGTAAAACACAAAGCCAACAGAGATTACCCTCGTCCTACTACTCAAGGTCAAGGTACATCTAAAAAGAAGAAACAAGAGTCCTCTCGTCCAGAACCTGAAGAAGAATATTCTCATTCGTGGTTATCAAGGAAGTCTCAAGAGGAAACTTTCAATGAGTCTTTTGCTTGCAAAGACATTGTGGCTCCAAAGGTACTCTACTCGTCTTGGCTTATAGAGCAAGGTTTTACATTTCCTACTCTGTTATCTTGTCAAGGAGTTAGCAAATTTGTTGGGTTAAGTGGACTGTACTACCCTGATCTTGTTAGGGTCTTTTACTCAAATTTGGGAAGAGATGAAAATGGTGCTTTGGTTTCAGAAGTTAAAGGAATAAAAGTTACTCTATCTGCTGATGTATTTTTGAAGATTGGTGGATTAACCAGAAATGGTATTAAACCTACCTTCAATGAATTAAAGATGAAAAATTTCTCAATAGGTAAAGATACGTTTTTTATGAGTATGCTGAGGGATGTTTCAGCCTGGGAGGCTAATAAAGAATACAAAAGAAAAGAAAAGAGGAAAATTACATATAATGCTGGAGGTCTACGAGTGGAAGATAGACTCCTACATTATGTAATTGTTTGGATTCTGGCAGCAAGGGGGAGCAATCACGCACAAATCAGTGAAGAAGATATGGCACTGCTCGCAGCTTTTAAGAACAACATTCAAGTTGATTGGGTATATGTGGTAGAAGACATAATGCTAAAGACAAGGAGGTTAATGGACTGCAAGTGTCCATATGCTGTGTTCATAAGCAAGGTATTGGTGTTCTATAAAGTTCCCTTAACTGGTGAAGCAAGAGAGGTCACCAGAGATGTTCATGATATCAAGGATAGAGCTCTGAAAATGATGAAGCTAGTGAAAACAGATGCTGGTTGGATAGCAAAGGAAGATGTTCCTACTGCTGAGACTACAGAGCCGTCTCAACCTGAAGTTCAAATTGAAGAAGAGGAAGGAGCTGAAGAGCCCAAGCCTCTTTCTACTTTTGAGCTATCTGTTCTGGCAAAGCTAGATGACATCAGAGAAACTCAGAGAAGAGATTATCAAGGGCTGAAGGCTTGTCTTGAATCTATATCTGAACGACTGGATGCGATGAACATACCCTACCCTGAAGAAATTTAGTTATGCATTACATTTTAGGCACTGCATTTTAATTTGTTCTGCATAAATACTTTGATTTATATTTCAGACTTAAAGTTTGTAATAGTTGTAGTATTTGTATGCTTCTGAACATTTTTAATGCTTATATGATGAAAGTCTTATTAAGTGCTTGTTGTTTTTGTTGCATAAGTATCATGTTATTTCTCTGTTTACTCTGTTTTTTTTTTTTTTGGTTTGGTTAAGCCAAACAGGGGGAGAAATTCATGAGAAACTGATTAAATGTTTATATGGTTGTTTATGTATTGTATAAGAAAGAAATGGAAATAGAACTGCATAATGCTTTGTATGGAAGTTTTTGTTCTAGACATATGCAGGTTCAAATTCAAGTTCAAATTTCAAACAAACAAGTGAAACAAAACAACATGATGATTGTGAAAGTCAACATGAAGAGTTTGGCTCATCAAAACCAAAAAGGGGGAGATTGTTGAAGATTGAAGAATCTACATCTGGAAGATGTTCCCTAGAAGTTTTAGTTTTGATGTTTTGCTCATGTTGCTTTTTATTTTAAGCCTATGTCAAAAGGATAATGTATTGATTGTTTAAAAGATTAGGCTTGTATGTGTTTGTTTGTTATGTGTTAAAAATTAGTAATTAACATGAAGGTGAAAATATCATAATACTCATTTTTCTTATTTCATTCATTGTTGAGAACATGAAGTATTAATTTACTGAGTGTTTGAGACTTTAAATGAAAACTTGAAAACATCAGAAATTTTCTGAGTTAAGGAATAGATTACCTGAACTGGTAATAGATTACCTGACTCATGTTGAAAAACTGATTGATACTGGAATAATCGATTACCATGTGTGGTAATAGATTACCAAACTGATTCTGATGATTTCAAGAGGAAAAAGGATCGTGTTAATCGATTATCTCTTTAAAGTAATCGATTACCTCTGTTCCAAATGTGAGTTTTGTGTTATTTTGGCATCGTGTTAATCGGTTACCATGTTAGGTAATAGATTAAAACAGGAGCTGAAATAATTAGTTCAGTTATTCTAACTCGTGGTAATAGATTACCATCACAGGTAATAGATTATCTCCGTTATGAATATAACTGAAATAATTGTTTCCTTGCACATGAAAATTGTCTTTAAATAAGATTAAAACTGAAGCTTTTAAAAGAGAATTTTCACACACGGAAAGAAGAGAAATACTTACACGAACAAGAGAGATTTTTTTTTAGAATACACATTACTGCAAAAGAGAAAAAGATTTTCTGAAAAAGAAAGAAAGAACATATCTGCTGAAAATCAACTTTTGGAAAAAGAAGTGTGCAAGATCAATTCAAGAAGATGAAGTTCATATAGAAAATTCATTCTAAACTGGTTTACGTTGTTGAAGATCATATCTACACGAACAGGTGTACTCGTTTCTGATCTTTTGTTATTGTTTGAATGGTTTTAACTCTTGAGATTAGAGAATCTCTGGAAGAGTTGTGTAAAGAGAAATCTTGAGATAGGTTTTTCTCAAGTAGGATATTGTGGGATCAATATTCTTGGGTTATATGTTTCTTGTGGAGTCAAGAAATGGTTTGTTAATCTTGTGGGTGTCAAGATTTGCTTGTTAAATTCATTGATTGGATATTGCTTGTGCAGGGTGCATGTAAAGAATATCAATAGTGGATTTGACTGGATTTAGAGGTGTATCTAAATCTGAAACTGGATGTAGGCCTTTGGATGGCTGAACCAGTATATATCTTGGTGCATGATTTTCTTAACTCTTACACTCTTTACATTCTGTATAAGTTTCTTGATTAATGTTGTATGAAGAAAAACATTATCTGCAGAAACTGAACTTTAAAGATTCTTGGTAATTGATAAATTCAATCTTTACATATCTTGTATTAATTGTGTTATTCAAATCTTGTTGGATAAGCTGTGCATATATAACTCTGAATTACTTTTTATGTTTAAAGGTTTGTTTTAAATCAAGATTTGTTTGGTAAAGATTTAGAAAGCAAACAAGAAAAGGAAAACTAACATAGAATCTATTCAACCCCCCTTTCTAGATTCTAACCGTAGGGACCAACAGTGGCGACAGATGGCGACTCCACTGGGGAAGCCTCGAGAGTCAGTCCCATTTAGTGACAGATTATTTTTAACAAATAATAGTTAAAATTACTTCATTACCCCTCGCTTGTATAATAACATGTTTTACCTATTTGGCTTTTAATAACTGTTGTTTGTTTAATTTTCGCAAATGTTTGAAATAAAAATTGCACACAAACCTTTGCACACAACAGTTCCCTCTATACCCGGGGGCATGAGTGGTAAGCCATAGGGAGTGGATGTTAGTACGGCCGGTTGTCGAATGGGTCTATAGGTGCCCGTAGACCGTTGTCGGAAAGCATCACTCAAGGTGATAACCATGAACTCGAGTCCGACAGTGCGTTGGAGCTTTCCATCGACTTACGACGAGAGGAATTGGGTCCCTATAATGGGGGCACCTTGGGGGCCTCAGACCGGTGAGAACAGTTAGAACCACCTTGAATATGCACCTTTCTGCAGGAAACCCCTACCTCGTGATTCGCTCGTAACTGTTCGTGGATGAGTGAAATTGTTTGTGTAAATGCTTATGTGCAATTGTTTGTGCATTAATAAATAACCTCGTGATAAGGTCTAAGAATAAATCCCCATGCATAAAAAAAAAACCATGACATGAGAGGAAAGACCATGTGCGAAAATATAATAAAAGTGAGGAGCATGTGCATCATTACCAATAAGATATCATGCATCCTCATAAACCATGCATTCTAGGTTCACCAATACCTCTTGACATGAGTAAAAGAGACCCATAATTATCGAGATTCTCCGTTGGGGAGGGATTATAAGTCAAGGAGGGTGGTAACACTCCATTTTAAAAAGGCAGCGCCTTAAAAATGGAGGGTTATCAAGCTCATGTCAAGAGCGTATTCATCCCATAAATAAACTAATTAAAACATTCATTTTAGAAAGTGGCTGGTCATCTCTCTGTCCTCACACGCGCACAGAAAATCAAGAAGATGGAAGCGCTGGAGGAACAATATAAGAAGCTCACAACCGAGCTCTCACAGCTCAAGGAGCAAATGGCGCAAATGATGGAACTCATGCGTCACCACAACATACAAGGGGCTGAGCACAGTGACCATGAGTCCCATCATGTTGGAGGAAGAGTGGAACAAGAGCTGAAAAGTGGGAAGCTAGCTAAACCTTCCCAATCATTTAAAGCTAAGAAGACCTTTGGGAAGAAGAAGGAGGGAGGAGTCAGTGCCATAACCATTTCCTCATCTTCCTCCACTTCGAAGTCAGGAAGATCGCAATTCACCCCTGTGAAGAAGTTTGATAAACTTCCGACCACCTACAGCGATCTCCTGCCGAAGCTAGTGGAAGCACGTCTTCTAGCTTACGTTCCACCAAAGAAGATGGATCCACCTTATCCCGAGTGGTACAAACCACAAGATAAATGCCTATACCACTCGGGGGCACCAGGGCATTCAACAGAGAACTGCCTAGCTCTCAAACACAAGGTCCAAAGCCTTATTGATGCCGGGTGGATCACTTTTGATTCGACAGCGCCCGACGTGAGCAAGAATCCTCGGCCAAAGCAGGATTAGAGAGAAGAACAAGCCACGATAGAGCCCCTCCTTAATTTTCCATATTCTTCTTTTAAGGACTCATGATCAGTACCCGAGATCATGAGAACCTTTTCATGTAAATAAGGGTTTTACAGTTTTAATACATATCAATAAAGAGGCATTTTTCACATATCATTCTCTCTTTTGTTCTTTTCTCTCTTTCCTCATTAAAAATTCTAAACCTAAACAGAACCAATAAAATAATTATGTCTGTAATTGTTCGCTCTGACCGGGATCCAAAAGTGAATGGGTTGAGTTGGAGAGTGATGAGGAGACCATCTCTCCGGATCTGCAAAGACTGCTAGAACGAGAAGCTCGCTTACTCCAACTCGTCAAGAGAAATTGGAGACTGTGAATTTGGGGCATGGCCGAGAGATATAAGAGGTCAACATTGGGACCCATATCAGTGATGAAATAAGGACACATGTTTCCGCTATGATTATAATAAAATCATTCTTCATTGCTTCTTTTCTTGCTTATAATAAAATTCTAAACCACATTATTTTTTAACCCTGTTTGAATAAACATGAATGAGGTTAAAATCATCTTAATAATAATAAACCCACATCATTTTTATGTGGAGGTGTGTGTGACAACTTGGAGCACCTTCCCTTGGCCTTGACAAGTGCCATCATGGGTAAAAAGAAATCTTTCAAAATAAAAGAAGCTCGGCAGGAAACTCAAAAAGGGGACTGCGCAAAAATAAGAGCAAAAGACCCGCTAGGAATCCCACAAAAGGGTGACCTAGGCAAAAGTTAGGGTTACAAAAATAAACAAAAACAAAGGTCCGCTAAAACGTACAAAAGGGTGTTTTAGGCAAAAATAAGGACAATCAAAAAACAAAAAAGAAATCCATGATGGTACCATGAACCGAATTCAAAAAGAAAGGTTCAAGGGAAGCTATCCAAGTTGTCAAAATCACAACGTCAATAAACAAAGATTTTCTTAACTTCATAAGTGTTTAATCAAACAAGCCTAAACACTTAAGCCTACCATTGGCCATCCATTCTTACAAAAACCATTTTTGAAAAATAAATCCCTTCTAAAACACAAACTTCAGAACAAAAATATCTTTCCTTTCTTTTCTCTCTTGTCCCGAAAGATTTTAGAATAATCTAGTGGAAGCATGGAGGAATAAATCATCACTGATAATGGATCTAATCTGAACAACAAAATGGTGGAAGAACTGTGCCAAGAATTCAAGATCCAACACCATAACTCTTCCCCATATCGGCCGAAGACGAATGGGGCAGTCGAGGCAACCAATAAGAACATCAAGAAAATAGTGCAAAAGATGGTTGTCTCATTTAAAGACTGGCACGAGATGTTACCCTTCGCTCCTCATGGCTATAGGACTTCAGTACGTACATCTACAGGAGCTACTCCATTCTCCCTCGTTTATGGGATGGAGGCAGTTCTACCCATCGAAGTCGAAATACCTTCCCTAAGGGTAATCATGGAAGCAAAACTTTCCGAAGCAGAATGGGTTCAAAGCCGGTATGACCAGTTGAACCTCATTGAAGAAAAACGGCTGAACGCCATATGCCATGGTCAAGCCTATCAAAGGAAGATCAAAAAGGCTTTTGACAAGAAAGTCCACCCTCGAGTCTACCATGAGGGAGAGTTGGTAATGAAGAAATTGCTACCAACTCGAAAGGACAAAACCGGAAAGTGAGCCCCGAATCACGGAGGACCATATGTGGTAAAACGAGCCTTCTCAGGAGGAGCATTGATCCTCACAGACATGGATGGAAAAGAACTTCGATACCCAGTCAACGCTGACGTGGTAAAGAAGTACTATGCTTGAAGACGTTGCTTGCATAGGCCCGCTAGGATGAAAACCCAAAAAGGGCGTCCTAGGCAAAAGTTAGGGCAAAATAAAAAGCCCGCCAGTACAAGGGTACTAGGCAAAACAAAGGCGAAATTATCCCCGCTAGGATACGTCCTAGGCAAAAGTTAGGGGCAAAAGAATAAGATGTAAAAGCAAAGCAAGCAACGGTCACTTGAATCGAAAACCGAAAGGCGGTTCAAGTAATTATCTTCTAGAAGCAAGCGTCTTGCAGCATCTACACTCCTGGCTCAGGCATCTCACCCGAAGAAACTAGGAGAACATACGGAGCAACAATTGCAGATATAATTGTTAAGCCCAATGTAAATAGCCTACCCAGGCCAGCCATTCTTCAGAAATTTCCTTCTGTATATCTTTCTGTAAAAACACTTGTGAATATTAATAAAATATCTATTCATTTCTTTTCTCTCTTGACCATGTGATTATGCCTCTAAATTGGTATTTCTAAAAATTGTATGAAATTCCTTAATAATCGGTCAATAAAGAAAATTGGAGGGGTTCCTATAAAATCCATAATCTTCTGCATAAAAGGCTCACAAAAATATTCCCTCACGTCGATGACAGAAATTCCTCCAAGAAAAGGAGGATAGGGAGAGCCATTCATTTTTCTAAAAACATTAAATAATAAAACTTGCATTTATGCATCACACACATTAGTTGCACATTCAAAGACCTTATCATGAGGCAATTACATAAAATAGAAAATAGGAAAAATTGCTTGTGTATGGCAGCGGTCAACAGAAAAAGCCGCAAATCAACAGAAAAGGCAAAAATACAGAAAAAGCCAAAAAAATGACAAAAAAGGCAAAAAATACAGAAAAGCCAAAAACGACAAAAAAGGCAAAAGATTTAGAAAATCGATCGCCTCGTACAGAATAACTGAGCCTGGAGAGGCTTGCCGAAACAATACTCATGCGGAATAATTGAGCCTGGAGAGGCTTGCCGAAACAATACTCATGCAGAATAACTGAGCCTGGAGAGGCTTGCCGAAACAATACTCCCACAGAATAACTGAGCCTGGAGAGGCTTGCCGAAATAATACTCTCCAAAAGACGTCTCAGCTCGCATTCTCGGGCTGAACAAAAAACAATACTCATGCAGAATAACTGAGCCTGGAGAGGCTTGCCGAAATAATACTCTCTCAGAATAATTGAGCCTGGAGAGGCTCGCCGAAATAATACTCCCCAGAGATATCTCAGCTTCCACTCACAGGCCAAATTCCCCAGTGAAAGCTATCAAAACGAGATCAGCAAAATTCCCCAACGGAAGCATGATCCAAACAAAATATCCAAGTCAAAGGACTTAGACTTCCTCAGTGGAAGGTAGCTTTCCAACTCAAGCGATGAGTGAAGCTAAGCCTGAAGAGGCTTTCTAAATAATACTCTGGGATATATAAACTTTAAATCCCCACTCGCCTACTCAGAGGCACCCCCTCAAGAAAAATCACAAAAGACAAATAATCATTCCCCAAGCGGAATCTGGCTTTTCAGCCAAACATCAAGCGTCAAGATGATCTACCTAACAGAAGAGGCTAATCAAAATCAATGACAAAATCCCCAGCGGATAATAGCCTACACAGAGGCAACAAAACCAGAAAAACAAAAAGAGTCGCCCGAATAAGGATAACCGGGATACTCCACCACCGTCAAAAGGACGTCAGCCAACTATAAGGCACCGCTCATCTCAGAAAGAGCATCTTTGTGTCTACACCCCAAGGAAACAGAAATTCCTCAATGGGCACCAATTACGCAATGCAAAATTGGGACACAAGAACCTATGAGTAACTGCACATCCCCGAGGCGGATCCCTGCGTTATCCAGCCCTCAGCGGCACCAAAATCAAAAACAGATCGTCGAAGCAGCATCGTGGACTGTGGAGACAAAACCATCACAGATCCCTGGAGAGGGCAAACTCACATTGCCAATGTCGTCAAGAACACGGAGGCAGACCCTGGGGAGGGCAAACCGCAGACCCTGGAGAGGGCAAACTCACCCTGGGGAGGGCAAACCGCAGACCCTGGAGAGGGCAAACTCACCCTGGGGAGGGCAAACCGCAGACCCTGGAGAGGGCAAACTCACCCTGGGGAGGGCAAACCGCAGACCCTGGAGAGGGCAAACTCACCCTGGGGAGGGCAAACCGCAGACCCTGGAGAGGGCAAACTCACCCTGGAGAGGGCAAACTCAACCTGGAGAGGCTACTCAACGATTCTCCCACCTGAAGACACTACAAGTCGGAAGGATGGCTTATTCCCCGGACAATTGGGTCAACTCCTTTACTTATCGAACGGTACACCAAAAGGCCGTTTGACTAAGTAAAGGGGGGGGCAGCTGTAGACCCCTAAAATTGTCCGGGTCGGAAATAAGACTCGAAGACTCTCAAAGATCGAAGGAAAGTCAGCCAGAAGGACTCCCAGAAGACCATAGGATGACTATCTGTAGGTTTAGAGGTCTTAGAGTAGCCAAAAATAAGAAAGTGGGAGGTTTGGAGCTCAATACGGCCTCCTTGGAGTTCAGTACGGCCGTACTGCACATTTTGAACTACAATACGGTCGCACTGAACTCAATACGGCCGTATTGAAGTTTCTGAACTTCAATACGGCTGCATTGAATTTAATACGGCTGCACTGAACTTCAATACGGCTGCATTGAATTCAATACGGCTGCACTGAACTTCAATACGGCTGCACTGAACTTCAATACGGCCGTATTGAGGTTTTTGAACTTCAATACGGCCGTATTGAATTCAATACGGCCGTATTGTAGTTCAAAACTTCAATACGGACCGTATTGACCCCCAGAGACCGTATTGAGCCTCATCCCTATAAATATGACGTCAATGGGACGTCATTCTACACTTTTACACTGAGTTTTAACCCTCTTCTTGAGTATTCTGGGTTTTTTTGAGCAGTGCTCTACCTAGAAATCATTCGGAGAGTTGATCCGACGAAGTTCTTGAGTCACGATCCATTTGCTTGAGTCTCGAACCTAGTCGAAGGGAAATCCTCCGGATTTCCATAGTTAAAATTTTATAGGAGGGAGCGAGCGGTCTTGTAGAGGGAGGGAACGCCAAAACGCTTCCCAATTTCTGTCAAGATATATAAGAAAGCACGCTTCAAAGGTTTATATCTTTAAAGTCCCTTCTTTTACCGCTTTCTGTGTGTACATATTTAAACTGTCATCATGTAGATAGTTAATTTATAATTGCTTAGAATAAATAGGGGTAATTTAGTAATTTTGCACTATTATTTTTAAATAATCTGTCATAGGGAACCCGAAAGGGGCGCTGTGGGGTGCTAACACCTTCCCCACGCGTAACCGACTCCCTTACCCGACTCTGGTTGTAATGGCCGAAGTCGATTTTTGAATCGATTGCCTTAAACCTCTTTTTCCAATGTTTTGAGTAAAACATTGGTGGCGACTCCATGAACCCTTCCTTTTTATGAAAACCGCTAATCCATGGAGGGTCCCGCTTGGGATTAACATGGATTGGTGAGCCTTTTAATAAAATTGCTCGTTTGACGAGGTCTCAGTTTGAGAATAAGTCATTCTAGCAATCCATATTTTTTAACAAATAAAAGAGTCCAACCATCCATCGCGAATGCCGAAAGCCCGTTTCGGGCCGGTGGCGACAGTCCTCCGTGATTTGGGGCACACTTTCCGATTTTGTCCTTTTGAGTTGGTAGCAATTTCTTCATTACCAACTCTCCCTCATGGTAGACTCGAGGGTGGACTTTCTTGTCAAAAGCCTTTTTGATCTTCCTCTGATAGGCTTGACCATGGCATATGGCGTTCAGCCGTTTCTTTTTGATAAGGTTCAACTGGTCGTATCGGCTTTGAACCCATTCTACCTCGGAAAGTTTTGTTTCCATGATTACCCTTAGAGAAGGTATCTCGACTTCGGCGGGTAGAACTGCCTCCATCCCATAAACGAGGGAGAATGGAGTAGCTCCTGTAGATGTACGTACTGAAGTCCTATAGCCTTGAGGAGCGAAGGGTAACATCTCGTGCCAGTCTTTAAATGAGACAACCATCTTTTGCACTATTTTCTTGATGTTCTTATTGGTTGCCTCGACTGCCCCATTCATCTTTGGCTGATATGGGGAAGAGTTATGGTGTTGGATCTTGAATTCTTGGCACAGTTCTTCCACCATTTTGTTGTTCAGATTAGATCCATTATCAGTGATGATTTATTTCTCCATGCTTCCACTAGATTATTCTAAAATCATTTGGGACAAGAGAGAAAAGAAGGGAAAGATACTTTTATTCTGAAGTTTGTGTTTTAGTGGGGATTTATTTTTCAAAAATGGTTTTTGTAAGAATGGTTGGCCAAGGTAGGCTTATGTGTTTAGGCTTGTTTGATTAAACACTTATGAAGTTAAGAAAATCTTTGTTTATTGACGTTGTGATTTGACAACTTAGATAGCTTCCCTTGAACCTTTCTTGAATTCGGCTCGTGGTACCATCATGGATTTCTCTTTTTTTTTTATTGTCCTTATTTTTGCCTAAAACACCCTTTTGTGGCGTTTTAGCGGACTTTTGTTTTCGTTTATTTTGCAACCCTAATTTTTGCCTAGGTCACCCTTTTGTGGGATTCCTAGCGGGTCTTTTGCTCTTATTTTTGCGCAGCCCCCTTTTTGGGTTTCCTGCCGAGCTTTTTTTATTTTAAAGGTTTCTTTTTATCCATGATGGCACTTGTCGAGGCCAAGGGAAGGTGCTCCAAGTTGTCACACACACTTCCACATAAAGATGATGTGGGTTTATTATTATTAAGATGATTTTAACCTCATTCATGTTTATTCAAACAGGGTTAAAAATAATGTGGTTTAGAATTTTATTATAAGCAAGAAAAGAAGCAAAAAGAATGATTTCATTATAATCATAGCGGAAACATATGTCCTTATTTCATCACTGATATGGGTCCCAATGTTGACCTCTTTTATCTCTCGGCCCTGCCCCAAATTCACAGTCTCCAATTTCTCTTGATATGGTTGGAGTAGACGAGCTTCTTGATTTAGCAGTCTTTGCAGATCCGGAGAGATGACCTCCTCATCACTGTCCAACTCAACCCATTCATCCTCAACTTTCGGATCCCGGTCAGAGCGAACAATTACAGACATAATTATTTTATTGGTTCTGTTTAGGTTTAGAATTATTAATGTTAATGAGGAAAGAGAGAAAAGAACAAAAGAGAGAGTGATGTGTGAAGAATGCCTCTTTATTGATATGTATTAAAATTTGTACAAAGACCCTTATTTACATGAAAAGGTTCTCATGATCTCGGGTACTGATCATGAGTTCCTAAAAGAAAAATATGAAGGGGCCCTATCGTGGCTTGCCCTTCTCTCTACTCCTGCTTTGGCAGAGGGTTCTTGCTCACGTCGGGCGCTGTCGAATCGAAAGTGACCCACCCAGCATCAATAAGGTTTTGGACCTTGTGTTTGAGAGCTAGGCAGTTCTCTGTTGAATGCCCTGGTGCCCCCGAATGGTATAAACATTTGTCTTGTGGCTTGTACCAATCGGGGTAAGGTGGGTCGATCTTCCTTGGTGGAACATAAGCTAGAAGTTTGGCTTCTACTAGCTTCGGCAGGAGATCGCTATAAGTGGTCGGAAGTTTATCAAACTTCTTCACAGGGGTGAATTGCGATCTTCCCGACTTCGAAGTGGAAGTAGCCGAGGGTATGGTTATAGCATTGACTCCTCCCTCTTTCTTCTTCCCGAAGGCCTTCTTAGCTTCATATGATTGGGAAGGCTTAGCCAGCTTCCCACTTTTAAGTCCTTGTTCCATTCTCTCCCCAATGGTGATGATGTCCGAGAAGAGTGTCGTTGTGTTCCCTATCATTTTATCGTAATAGGGACCAGTCAACGAGTTGATGAATAAGGACACCGTCTCCTTATCCGACAGCGAGGGCTCTATCTGTGCCGCCAACTCCCTCCATCGTTGGGCGTACGCCTTGAAAGATTCATCATTTGTTTTACTCAAGGCTTGAAGATCAGACCTATCAGGTGTTAGGTCGATGTTATATTTATAACGCTTGAGAAAGGCGTCGGCCAACTGCCTCCATGTGCACACTTGATTTCCATCCAGCTGCATATACCAATTGAGTGCGGTTTCAGCCAAGCTCTCTTGAAAGCAATGAATTAAGAGCTTTTCATTGGTAGCATATGCAGCCATTTTTCGGCAATACATGGTGAGATGACTTTTGGGGCAAGTCGATCCCACATACTTTGGGAAATCTGGCACTTTAAATTTGGGAGGGAATTGGATGTCCCTCACCAAGCACATATCGGCGGCATCTTTGAAGTCAAAATCATGCCCCTCCATAGCCCTTAGCCGATCCTCAAGAGCATGGAATTGTTCCTTTGAAACCTCGGGCTCTTTAATCATGATCCCCGCCCCAAGGGGTACAGCTCGTGGAGGTTCTTCTTCGTGCTCCTCCTCCTCATGATGATGGGACTCATGGTCACTGTGGTGAGACCCATGTACATTATGGTGACGCATGAGTTCCATCATTTGCGCCATTTGTTCTTTGAGCTGTGAGAGCTCGGCTGTAAGCTTCTTATTTTGGTCCTCCAGCGCTTCCATCTTCTTGATTTTCTGCGCGCGTGTGAGGACAGAGAGATGACCAACCACTTTCTAAAATGAATGCTTAATTAGTTTATTTTATGGAATGAATACGCTCTTGACATGAGCTTGATAACCCTCCATTTTTAAGGCGCTGCCTTTTTAAAATAGAGTGTTACTACCCTCCTTGACTTATGATCTCTCCTCAACGGAGAATCTCGATAATTATGGGTCTCTTTTACTCATGTCAAGAGGTATTGGTGAACCTAGAATGCATGGTTTATGAGGATGCATGATATCTTATTGGTAATGATGCACATGCTCCTCACTTTTATTATATTTTCACACATGGTCTTTCTTCTCATGTCATGGTATTTTCATGCATGGGGATTATTCTTTAGACCTTATCACGAGGTTTATTATTAATGCACAAACAATATCACATAAACCTATACACAAACAATTCACTCATCCACGAACAGTCACGAGCGAATCACGAGGTAGGGGTATCCTGCAGAAAAGTGCATATTCAAGGTGGTTCTAACTGTTCTCACCGGTCTGAGGCCCCCAAGGTGCCCCCATTATAGGGACCCAATTCCTCTCGTCATAAGTCGATGGAAAGTTCCAACGCACTGTCGGACTCGAGTTCATGGTTATCACCTTGAGTGATGTTTTCCGACAACGGTCTACGGGCACCTATAGACCCATTCGACAACCGGCCGTACTAACATCCACTCCCTATGGCTTTCCACTCATGCCCCCGGGTATAGAGGGAACTGTTGTGTGCAAAGGTTTGTGTGCAGTTTTTATTTCAAACAATTGCGAGAATTTAAACATACAACAATTATTAAAGCCAAATAGATAAACATGTTATCATACAAGTGAGGGGTAATAAAGTAATTTTAAACTATTATTTTAGAAATAATCCATCACTAAATGGGACTGACTCTCGAGGCTTCCCCAGTGGAGTCGCCATCTGTCGCCACCCGCCGAAACGGACCTTGGCATTCGCGACGATGGTTGGACTCGTTTTAAATTTTGAAAAATGATGGATTGATAGAACGACTTATTCTCAAACTGAGACCTTGTCGAGCTACCAATTTTATTAAATGATTCACCAATCCATATTAATCCCAAGCGGGACCCTCTATGGATTAGTGGTTTTCGCAAAAGGTAGGGTTCTTGGAGTCGCCACCAATGTTTTACTCAAAACATTGGAAAAAGATTTAAGGCAATTGATTTTATAAATCAACCTTGGCCATGTAGACCCCTAAAATTGTCCGGGTCGGAAATAAAGCTTGAAGTCTCTCGAAGACTGAAGGAAAATCAGCCAGAAGGACTCCTGGAAGGCCCTAGGAGGGTTCTCTGTAGGTCTAGAGGTCTTAGAATAGCTCAAAATAAGGAAGTGGAGGGAATGAAGCCCAATACGGCCGTACTGAACCTAATACGGCCGTATTGAAGCTTCAATACGGCCGCAGTGAACTCAATACGGCGTATTGAAGTTTCTGAAACTTCAATACGGCCGTACTGAAGTCAATACGCCCGTATTGACACTTCAATACACCCGCAGTGAACTCAATACGGGCGCATTGAAATTTCTGAATTTCAATACGGCCGTATTGAACTCAATACGACCGTATTGAAGTTCAAAAATTTCAATACGGCCGTACTGCTCCTGTAGGCCGTATTGCGCCTATTCCCTATAAATATGACGTCAATTGGACGTCATTCCACACTTTTCAACATAGTTTGAACCCTCTCCTTGAGTATTCTGGGGTTTTTGAGCAGTGTTCTGCCCTAGAAATCACTCGGAGAGTTGATCCGACGAAGTTCTTGAGCCCCGAGCCATTTTGCTTGAGGATCGAACCTAGTCGAGGGGAAATCTCTTTGATTCCCTTAGTTAAAATTTTGTTCTAGGAGAGCGAGGAGCGGGCTTGTAGAGCGAGGGAATGCCAAAACGCTTCCCAGTTCATTTTTTAAAAAGCACGCTTCAAGAGGTTTCCCTTCAATCCTTCCTTTTACTGCTTTCTGTGTGCATATTTAAACTGTCATCATGTAGATAGTCAATTCATAATTGTTTAGAATAAATAGGGGTAATTTAGTAATTTTACGCTGTTATTTTAGAAAATAATCTGTCATAGGGAACCCGAAAGGGGCGCTGTGGGGTGCTAACACCTTCCCCACGCGTAACCGACTCCCTTACCCAACTCTGGTTGTAGCGGCCAAAGTTGATTTTTAAATCAATTGCCTTATCCCTTTTTCCAATGTTTTGAGTAAAACATTGGTGGCGACTCCACGAACCCTCCTTTTACGAAAACCACTAATCCATGGAGGGTCCCGCTTGGGATTAATATGGATTAGTGAGCCTTTTAATAAAATTGCTCGTTTGACGAGGTCTCAGTTTGAGAATAAGTCATTTTAGCAATCCACATTTTTCAAACAAATAAACGAGTCCGACCGTCTTCGCGACCGCCGAGGCCCGTTTGGGGCCGGTGGCGACAGATGGCGACTCCGCTGGGGAAGCTTCGAGAGTCAGTCCCATTTAGTGACAGATTATTTTTAACAAATAATAGTTAAAATTACTTCATTACCCCTTGCTTGTATGATAACATGCTTTATATATTTGGCTTTAAATAACTGTTGTTTGTTTAAATTCCGCAATTGTTTGAAATACAAACTGTACACAAACCTTTGCACACAACAGTTCCCTCTATACCTGGGGGCATGAGTGGTAATCCATAGGGAGTGGATGTTAGTACGGCCGGTTGATGGGTTTATAGGAGCCTATGAGACCGTTGTCGAAAAGCATCACTCAAGGTGATAACCATGAACTTGAGTCCGACGGTGCGTTGGAGCTTTCCATCGACCTACGACGAGAGGAATTGGGTCCCTATAATGGGGGCACCTTGGGGGCCTTTGACCAAGTGAGAACAGTTAGATCCTCCTTGAATATGCACTTTTCTGCAGGAGACCCCTACCTCGTGATTCGCTCGTGACTGTTCGTGGATGAGTGAATTGTTTGTGCATTCGTTATGTGACATTGTATGAGCATACATTTGCATTCTTTAAACAAACAACATTCCTATTCTATTAAAATAAGAATAAATAGAAATAAGGATCTTCTAGTACATGGTGTTAACATCTACCTTCATTGCATTCATATAGGTAGTTTCCCTTTTCACCCAAAAAATACAAAAAAAGATACAAAATATTCAAAAGAAAAAATATGTATTTACCCAAACCAAGCAATATCATGCATCATCTTAGGAAAATCCTAAAAACATGATAATGCTTAGTTCAATAAACACAATGCATGCATATTCAACATCATCATCTCATGCATATAGATCATGGAGGGATCTAGGAATCATTCATTTCATACATCCCTCCTAGTAATTCAGTAATAAACATAAATAAAAAGAAAGGATTAAATCGATGCGTATTTTCAAAAATGGATCGCACGCCGTTCGTCATCAAGTGTAAACCAACAACCGCGCCAAGCAAGCGCACATCAACTCCGTTGTTGGTAATCAAGACGAATAAAGGGGAAGGTCCGACACCATTAAGGATCACCGCTCCAAGACCTTTCCCTTACGAATCAAATAAGGCTGTGCCGTGGATATACGACATCCACTCTTCTGCCGACAGTGATATCTCCAATATCGCTGGACTTGGGGGCATGACTAGGAGTGGCAGGATCTACACTCCCAAAGATCTTCATGATAAAGCTCCCAAGAATAAAGAAAAAGGAAAAGATAAAACCGAGGAAAAAGAATCCGAGGAGGAGACTGACGAGCTGTTAAAGTTTATCCGACAGAGCGAGTACTCCATCGTGGATCAACTTCATAGGACGCCAGCAAAGATTACGCTGTTGTCGTTGATCCTAAGTTCCGAACCGCATCGGCAAGCTCTGTCGAAAGTCTTGAACGAGGCATACGTGTCGCACACTATCTCCCAAGACGAGTTTGAGGGGATTGTTAGTCACATCAAGGCTAATGATCACCTCACCTTCATCGATGAAGAAATCCCCGCCGAGGGATCAAACCACAACAAGCCCTTGCACATCTCTACAAAGTGCAAGGAGTAGCACATCGTTAAAGTCTTGGTAGGTAATGGATCTTCCTTGAAAGTGATGCCAAAAAGAACGCTCAAGCAATTGGCAATCAAGGGAGTCCAAATGCGCCCGAGCAACATGATCGTTCGAGCTTTCGATGGTTCTAAGAGAGAAGTGGTGGGAGAAGTCAATCTTCCGATCCAAATTGGACCTACCATCTTCAACGTCGAATTCCAAGTGATGGATATTACTCCTGCATACAGCTGTCTCCTAGGCCGACCTTGGATTCATGATGCGAAAGCTGTGCCCTCTACGCTCCACCAAAAAGTCAAATTCATTGTGGGTGACAAACTGGTGACTGTACAAGCTGAAGATGACATACTCATCAGCAAGCCATCCAACATACCTTATGTGGATGCAGCAGAGGAAGCTTTGGAAACCGCCTTCCAAGCATTGGAAATTGCCAATGTTGAAACGTTTCCCCGAGAAATGAAGAAGGTAGCCCATATGCTCACAAAGAACGGATACTTGCCAGGACAAGGATTGGGCAAGTACTCCCAAGGAATCCCGGAGCTACCTATTATCAAGGACAATCCGGGGAAACAAGGGTTAGGATACAACCCTGTTAAAAGTCAAAGAACGAAGAGGAATCAAGATCCTTCTCAACGTTCTTTAAGCCAGATCTTTAAGAAGGCGGGTTCACAAACGTCAAGGCCGGTCGTCGTCATCAAGTGTCCTTTTCCTTCTAATAAGGATGTGTAAATTCAGTGACTATTAGAGATCACTCCTTGGGGACAGCCCGACCCCCGAGCCTCGATAGGGCACATGTTTCCATTATGATTATAATAAAATCATTCTTCATTAATTCTTTATTGCTTCTTTTCTCGCTTGCAATAAAATTCTAGACCACATTATTTTAACCCTGTTTGAATAAACATGAATGAGGTTAAAATCATCTTAATAATAATAAACCCACATCATTTTTATGTGGAAGTGTGTGTGTCAACTTGGAGCACCTTTTCTTGGCCTCAATAAGTGCCATCATGGATAAAGAAATCCTAAAGAGCAAAAGACCCGCTAGGAATCCCACAAAAGGGTTACCTAGGCAAAAGTTAGGGTTACAAAATAAGACCAAAAGACCCGCTAGGAATCCCACAAAAGGGTGACCTAGGCAAAAATTAGGGTTACAAAATAATGAATAAAAACAAAAGCCCGCTAAGACACCACAAATGGGTGTTTTAGGCAAAAGTAAGAGCCGTCAAAAAAGAAAAACAAAATAAATCCATGATGGTACCATCAATTGAATTCAACAAAGGGGCTCAAGAAAAGCTATCCAAGTTGTCAAAGCACAATCATTAATAACAAAGATGTGCTTAACCTCATAAGTGTTTAAACAAACAAACCTAAACACAATAAGCCTACCTTGGCCATCCATGCTTACAAAAACAATTTTTCAAAAATAAAATAATCCCCTCTAAAACACAAACTTTTGAAAATATATCCTTTCCTTCTTTTCTCTCTTGTCCCAACGATTTTTGAATAATCTAGTGGAAACATGGAGATATAGTGGTCAATAGGAGGGTTGACACATCTTCTAAAGAAAGGGAAGGATCATTTGGTTGATGACACCAAATCTCAAATATAATACGCATCATTCCTCGGTTACAGAAGTCGGCAGCGCACAGTCCGTCTGGAGGAATGGCAAAATCCAAACACAAAAACGCATCGGTTAACTCTTTTGAAAAAAGAATCAAATAGAATTAGGTGCATCATACTGCATACATGCATATAGTTGATAGGTGTACTGGAAGATCACTTATTCTCTGTTTATTGAAAAAACAAAAAAAATATATAAATAATATAAATTTCAGAAAAAACAATGCGCCTGTACCATGTTCAGTACACCCGTACTAAAATCAGGGTTATGAACAAAATTTCAACTCAATACGGGCGTACTGAAATGGATGCGGCCGTATTGGCCATAAAGAAATTTTCAAAGACCTCGTCATGAGGCAACTACATAAAATAGAAAAAATAGAAAAATTGCTTGTGTATGACAGCAGCAAACAAAATGCAAAGATTCAGAAAATCAACAGCGTCATACAGAATAACTGAGCCTGGAGAGGCTTGCCGAAAGAATACTCTCAGAATAACTGAGCCTGGAGAGGCTTGCCGAAACAATACTCCCATAGAATAACTGAGCCTGGAGAGGCTCGCCGAAATAATACTCTCAAAATAACTGAGCCTGGAGAGGCTCGCCGAAATAATACTCTCAAAATAACTGAGCCTGGAGAGGCTTGCCGAAATAATACTCTTTAAGAATAACTGAGCCTGGAGAGGCTCGCCAAAATAATACTCTCAAAATAATTGAGCCTGGAGAGGCTCGCCGAAATAATACTCTCTCATAATAACTGAGACATTTCTATACAGAAAAAGCCAAAACCAATAAAGAAAAGGCAAAAACGAAAAAAAAGCCGTAACCAATAAAAAGGCAAAACATAGAAAAAGCCGAAAATGAAAAAGGCAAAAATACAGAAAATCCAACAAACAGCTTGTACAGAATAATCGAGCCTGGAGAGGCTCGCAGAAATAATACTCCCCAAAGGGAACCTCAGCTCATGAAGCCAATATCCAACAAGAGCTTTCAAAGCAAGATTGTCAAAATCTCCCAAAGGAAGTACGATCATCCAAGTAATATATCCAAGTCAAAGGACTTCAGACTTCCTCAGTGGAAAGTAGCTCTCCGACTCAGGCATTGAGTGAGGCTAAGCCTGTAGAGGCTTCCTAAATAATACTCTCCCGATCAGACAGAATAATTGAGCCTGGAGAGGCTCGTAGAAATAATACTCCTTCAGAATAATCGAGCCTGGAGAGGCTCGCAGAAAGAATACTCCCTTCAGAATAATTGAGCCTGGAGAGGCTCGCCAAAATAATACTCCACATCACAGAATAATTGAGCCTGGAGAGGCTTGCTGAAATAATACTCTTACAGAATAACTGAGCCTGGAGAGGCTAGCCGAAATAATACTCTTTCATCATAACTAAAGCCTGGAGAGGCTTGCAGAAATAATACTCTCTCAGAATAATTGAGCCTGGAGAGGCTCGCAGAAATAATACTCCCTAGAGGGAACCTCAGCTCAAGCTCACGAGAAAATCCCCAGCGAGAGCTATCAAAGCAAGATCGACGCAATCCCCAATGGAAGTGCGATCATCCAAACAGTATATACAAGTCAAAGGACTTAACACTTCCTCAGTGGAAGATAGCTCTCCGACTCAAAGCGCTGAGCGAGGCTAAGCCTGTAGAGGCTTCCTAAATAATACTCTGGGATACAATAAGATCCCCAAATCCCCAATCGCCTACTCAAGAGGCATCCCTGCAAAAAGGAGAAGAAAATAAAAAATATCAATAATTATTCCCCAAGCGGAATCTGGCACTCAGCCGAACACCGAACATCAAGATAATTCGCCTACTCAGAGGCACTTCTTCAAAAAGAAAAGATCCAAAAGATCAATAACAAATCCCCAAGCTGAATTTGGCTTTTCAGCCAATCATTGAACATCAAGATGATATGCCTAACAGAAGAGGCTAATCAAAATCAACGACAAAATCCCCCAGCGGGTAACAGCCTACACAGAGGCATTCCTTCAAAGAAGAGAAAAATCGGAAAAATCAACAACAATTCCCCAAGCGGAATTCGGCTTTTCAGCCAATCATTGAACGTCAAGCTGATACGCCTAACAGAAGAGGCCAATCACAACTAATGACAAAATCCCCTAGCGGATAACAGCCTACACAGAGGCAACAAAATCCAAAAATTAAAAAGAGTTACCCGAATAAGGATAAACCGGGATACTCCACCAAGGTCAAAGGACGTCAGCCAAACATAAGACATCGCTCAACTCAGAGAGAAAGAGCATCTGTGTCTATACCCCAAGGAGTCAGAAATTCCCCAAGGGTACCAACAATGCAATGCAAGTTGGGGCACAGGAACCTGTGAATGACTGCACATCCTCTAGACGGATCCCTGCGTTATCCAGCCCTCAGTGGCACAAAAATCAAAAACAATCGTCGAAGCAGCATCGTGGACTGTGAAGACAAAATCAACATCCAGAATCCCCAGCGGATAACAGCCTACACAGAGGCAGCAAAATCAGAAAACCAAAAGAGACACCCGAACAAGGATAACCGGGATACTCCACCAACGTCGAAAGGACGTCAGCCAATCATAAGGCACCGCTCACATCAGAAAGAGCATCTTTGTGTCTGCACCCCAAAGGAATCAGAAATTCCCCAGTGGGCACCAACTACGCAATGGAAAGTTGGGACACAAGAACCTATGAGTAACTGCACATCCCCTAGACGGATCCCTGCGTTATCCAGCCCCTAGTGGCACAAAATCAGAAACAACCGTCGAAGCAGCACCGTGGACTGTGGAGACAAAATCATCACAAATCCCTGGAAAGGAGATATTCACGCTACCCCGTCGTCACAAACACGGAGGTATGCAGCTTCCGGCTCGGGCAATGAGCGAAGCTATCTCTGGAAAAGGGGTACTCACCGCTTACCGTTGTCACAAAGGTACTTAGCTTCCGGCTCGAACAAAGAGTGAAGCTAAGCCTGGAGAGACGGTACTTACAGCTTCCAGCTTGGGCAACAAGCAAAGCAAGGCCTGGAGAGGCAAAACTCACACTGCTCACCGTCGTCACAAAGGTGCTTGGTTTCCGGCTCGAACAAAGAGCGAGACTAAGCCTGGAGAGGCGAAACTCACACTGCTACCGTCATCACAAGGGTACTTAGCTTCCGGCTCGAACAAAGAGTGAAGCTAAGCCTAGAGAGGCGGTACTCACAGCTTCCAGCTTGGGCAGCAAGCATAGCAAAACCTGGAGAGGCTACTCGACAATTTTCCACCGGAAGACGCTACAAGTCAGAAGGTCGGCGCATCACCCGGACAATTGGGTCAACTCCTTTACTTGTCGGCCGGTATACCAAAAGGCCGTCCGACTAAGTAAAAGGGGGGCAGCTGTAGACCCCTAAAATTGTCCGGGTCGGAAATAAAGCTTGAAGACTCTCGAAGACTGAAGGAAAATCAGCCAGAAGGACTCCTGGAAGGCCCTAGGAGGGTTCTCTGTAGGTCTAGAGGTCTTAGAATAGCTCAAAATAAGGAAGTGGAGGGAATGAAGCCCAATACGGCCGTACTGAACCTAATACGGCCGTATTGAAGCTTCAATACGGCCGCAGTGAACTCAATACGGCGTATTGAAGTTTCTGAAACTTCAATACGGCCGTACTGAAGTCAATACGCCCGTATTGACACTTCAATACACCCGCAGTGAACTCAATACGGGCGCATTGAAATTTCTGAATTTCAATACGGCCGTATTGAACTCAATACGACCGTATTGAAGTTCAAAAATTTCAATACGGCCGTACTGCTCCTGTAGGCCGTATTGCGCCTATTCCCTATAAATATGACGTCAATTGGACGTCATTCCACACTTTTCAACATAGTTTGAACCCTCTCCTTGAGTATTCTGGGGTTTTTGAGCAGTGTTCTGCCCTAGAAATCACTCGGAGAGTTGATCCGACGAAGTTCTTGAGCCCCGAGCCATTTTGCTTGAGGATCGAACCTAGTCGAGGGGAAATCTCTTTGATTCCCTTAGTTAAAATTTTGTTCTAGGAGAGCGAGGAGCGGGCTTGTAGAGCGAGGGAATGCCAAAACGCTTCCCAGTTCATTTTTTAAAAAGCACGCTTCAAGAGGTTTCCCTTCAATCCTTCCTTTTACTGCTTTCTGTGTGCATATTTAAACTGTCATCATGTAGATAGTCAATTCATAATTGTTTAGAATAAATAGGGGTAATTTAGTAATTTTACGCTGTTATTTTAGAAAATAATCTGTCATAGGGAACCCGAAAGGGGCGCTGTGGGGTGCTAACACCTTCCCCACGCGTAACCGACTCCCTTACCCAACTCTGGTTGTAGCGGCCAAAGTTGATTTTTAAATCAATTGCCTTATCCCTTTTTCCAATGTTTTGAGTAAAACATTGGTGGCGACTCCACGAACCCTCCTTTTACGAAAACCACTAATCCATGGAGGGTCCCGCTTGGGATTAATATGGATTAGTGAGCCTTTTAATAAAATTGCTCGTTTGACGAGGTCTCAGTTTGAGAATAAGTCATTTTAGCAATCCACATTTTTCAAACAAATAAACGAGTCCAACCATCCTTCGCGAATGCCGAAAGCCCGTTTCGGGCCGGTGGCGACAGGCCATTACAACCAGAGTTGGGTAAGGGAGTCGGTTACGTGCGGGGAAGGTGTTAGCACCCCACAACGCCCCTTTCAGGTTCCCTATGACGGATTATTTATTAAATAATAGCGTAAAATTACTAAATTACCCCTATTTATTATAAACGATTATATATTAAATATCTACATGATGACGAATTTAAATATGCAACAATCAGAAAGCGGTAAAAGAAGGGATTTTTAGAGAAGAAACCTCTTGAAGCGTGCTTTTTATATATCAATGAAGTTTAGGAGGCTTTTTGGCGCTCCCTCCCTCTACAAGCTCGCTCGCTCCTTCCTAAAAAATAATTTTTACTATGGAAATCCAAAAGATTTCCCTTCGACTAAGTTCGAGACTCAAGCAAATGGCTCGTGACTCAAGAACTTCGTCGGATCGACTCCCAGAGAGATTTCTAGGGCAGAACACTGCTCAAAAACCCCAGAATACTCAAGGAGGGAGTCAAAACTGTGTGTGAAAGTGTGGAATGACGTCCAAATGACGTCCTATTTATAGGGATGAGGCGCAGTACGGCCCCTGGGTTCAATACGGCCCGTATTGAGTTTTTGTACTTCAATACGGCCGTATTGAATTCAGTACGGCCGTATTGAAATACAGAAACTTCAATACGGCCGTATTGGTTTCAGTACGGCCGTATTGTAGTACAAAATGTGCAGTACGGCCGTACTGAACTCCAAGGAGGCCGTATTGAGCTCCAAACCTCCCACTTCCTTATTTTTAGGTACTCTAAGACCTCTAAACCTACAGATAGCCATCCTATGGTCTTCTAGGAGTCCTTCTGGCTGACTTTCTTTCGATCTTTGAGAGTCTTCGAGTCTTATTTCCGACCCGGACAATTTTAGGGGTCTACACCCCTGCCATGTGAGTATTGTGATGCCTCTCCAGGCGTCTGCTTGTGATAAAGGTTTTTTCTCTCCAGGCGTCTTCTTATGATAGAGATTTTTTCTAAATTTCATTTGTTTAGCTTCGGCTCTTTCATGTTTGAAGCTTGCCTTTTTTGCTATTTTTCTAAATGCTTCAGCTTTTTTCAACATTTACGAAGCTTGCCTTTTTCTCATGTTGTTGCTTTTGCTCTTTATTGTCATCATTGATGGAGGGATCCATTCCCATGATGTTATTTGCTGAATCTTTATTGATGAGTAGTATTTTGGAAGCCAAACCTGGCTTTGGTTAGGAATTCATTCCTGGTCTTTACATTCTCTTGGATCATCCTTCATTCAGTTGAGGAGTAGGGCGCGATGGCCTCTTCATGCTTATGGGCTTACTTATTCGGTCGATTCTAGTTCTATCCCATCTTGCTGTGTTGACGTGTCTTTCTTTTCTTAGTGGCTATACGAAACCACTTGTATGGAATGCCCTTGTTGGGGCTAGGTTTTTTTTTACATGATCTTGGATCTTAAGGCACTGTCTAGCTGTTGATCTTTTTTACGAGTGCTTCGGCCTCTTGATTCCTCCAACAAGTGATGGATAGACACACACAAAGAATACAATAATGCAAAAGAAAATACAAAGCAGGAATGGATTGGATTTTAAAAAAATAATTTAAAATGAACTTATACCCTTTTGTGCACGTTGTGCCATATGCATGTTATGCAATGATGCTTCTATGCTAATGCTTAAAATGCAAATTTATTTTTACTTTCAAGAAATTAATTTATGCGCATTGATCAATGACATGGACTATTAGCCTTTAGCCCTGTCGAATTCAGTGTTGCTTCTTGAACCTAAGGTTTGTGTAGTTCAGCCCTCTCGCTTGTACCAGATGTGATATATTAGCCCTTAGATCAGGCGTACCTAGACTCTATTCTAGGACACCTCCAACTTTTTCCTGTGAGTGTTCACTGTGCATATTCCGTGTATCTGTCAAATTTATCTTAATGCCATATAGGTCAAGAGGAAAGAGAAGAAGGGGATATATACATATTTTTTTTTAAAAGTTTTGTTAGAAATGATTTTTTTTCAAAAATGGTTTATAGAATAATGGATGGCCGAGGTAGGCTAGTGGTTTAGGCTGATGAACAAACACCTTCAAAGTGAGGAAATCATTTTCCGCGTTAGCTTATTATTTCCTTCAAAGTTAAGCAATGACTTGGGATTGCATATTGATTAAATGATCTTCCCGAGCCGCCTTTCAGTTTTCAGCTCGGGATGCTGCTTTGTCCTAACTTTTGCCTAGGTACTTGAGATGTGTTCCCTAGCGGACATTTTCTTTTCTTTTTTTTTATCCTCACTTTTTCCTAGGCTACCCTTTTTGTTTGTGGGTCTCCTAGCGGACCTTTGCCTAATCTTTGCGTTGCCCTCTCAATGGGTTTCTTGTAAGGCTTTTGTCATTATAACATTTGTGATCATCATTCATTCCTTCATTAAAGGGGGATGCCCCTTGCACTGGTTTTGTTTGGACATTTATCCATAAGTCATTCCCAATTTGATTGATCTTTATGTTTTTTTATTGCGTATTAAGCCATTGTTTCTAATGACGTCCTTATTTCAAATGTACTTGTTCATTTAAGGTTTGTTCACGAGGCTTAGAGTAGATAAAAGGGAGAAGAGAAATGAAGTAGAAAAGTGTATGGCATTAAAATAGAATTTTCAATTTACACGTGCCCATTTAATCTAGCTTGAGGGCCCGGGCATGCCCCGAGTTCGTGATTCATACATAGAGAAGTAGAGGGAGGCCTCATAGAGGCCTAGGTGGTCTGACTGTAGGGCTAGTCTTACACTTGCTTCGATGTGGCACTTAAGAAGATCTCGTGTAGAGGGAGGTACTTTGGCTTCTTCTCTCATGAAGGTGTTGTCAGCCCATATCCTGAGAATTTCCTAAGAAGTAGAAATGGGTAGAAGCGATGATAGAGCTTTCCATGGAGTCTTGCTTCTCAAGAGGAATATTCAAGCTGTCTCTTGATTTTCAGCTCGAACAAACATCGCTCTTTATTTTATTTATTTTTTTTGCCTAGAATGCCCTTTGCGGGTTTTCATTCTAACAACTTCTTAACAAGCAATGCTTCTCTCTTGTTAAAATCACATTTTGAGAAAGCTCTATTCACTTTGCCTTAGTGTTTGAGGGATTTGTCCTCCTCAGGTTCTCTTTATTAGCTTGCAACTTGTTAGGAGTGTGGATCCATCCATTCCTAGTCATTTCTCCTATTCCGCTTGGATTTCACGGTTGCACGACACGCCTTTATCCTTTTGGGGCAAGAGTTGGCATCTTAATGATTATGGAGTTCTTTACCTTAAACTCTTTGTGCATGACTTACTTTCCATTATTTTCGACTAACGCACATAGGTTAATTTCCTTTTTTATTCTCATTTATTCTTTTACAAGGAGATATATGTTCGAAATGAATGTAATGCAAAATGTAGAGAAAGTTAAGAATAATAAATATCAGTCTCATTGATTTGTTTATCTGTGAATGCTCAAATAGATTTTGACAGTATTAAGCGAGAATCTATATTAGATTCTAAGAAGACTTACTTTAACAAACATATCAAAGCATGGGCCCAACCATAGTAATTTTTTTAAAAAAAAATTGATTTGGTCTTTTCTTTAGAGCGCAGATACTGTCGTATATTAGAGCATTCACTTTTCTTAACTTTCTATACGTACTGCAACCTAATCCTCCTTAGCTAATAAAATAAAATGAATGAAATTAATGAGCTAATCTAGAATGCATGTCATTTTTTTTTACTAATCTTTATCCTGTTTTTATTATCTAAAGGGGAATGATGCATGGAGATGAGATTTCTTTTATTCATTTTTTAAATAAAAAAAAAGAAACTACTTATATGATGTTAATGAAATGATGACCAAAAAATGTACAAAAGGGGATAAATTTTTTATTTTTTTGTTATCTGTTTGCTTATTTTAAAATTCCAATCCATCTTATGAGAAGAAAATAATACAAACAAATGCACACACACATGCTCAATGAACGTACACCCACGAACAATCATGTTCAAATCCTTAGTCTGTGGTCCCTGTCGAGAAAAGTGCATTGTATAGGACGGTTCTAATCTCACTGGTCTCAAGGCCCCCATGGTGCCCCCATTATAGGGACCCAATATCTCTGTTGCCGTCACCTGGCAAACTCTAAGGTCTGTCGTAGTATTTCGGGCTAGAGTAATTTGTTATCACCTTAAGTGTGATTTCCGACAAGCCTCGCAGGCTCCAAGGCCAAACTTGGGCCGGTCGTACGTCAACCACTCCCTATGTTTAATACCCTCATGCCCCTAGGTGTAGGGGGAACTGTTGTGTGCAAAAGTTTGTGTACAATTTTTATTCAAACAAATGTAGAATTTAAACAGGCAAACATATATTAAAGCCAAACAAATAAAGCAAACAAAGTAAAGGGGAAAAATATTTAAATTATTATTTTTATTTTATTAACTTCATCAATTAAATGGGTCTGACCCTCTTTAAACGTCTCCAGTGGAGTCGCCATCTGTCGCAACCCAAAAATTTCCAATCTTGCGACCTATGATTTAGACATCCTTTTGAAAATCTCATCAATCAAGCCACCTGACTAGTCCTTAATTAATGATTTTGAAAATATGTTCATGGAGTCGCCACCAATGTTTTACTCAAAACATTGGAAAAAGAAAAGGTTTTTAAAAGTCCAATAATGGCATTGATAACCAGAATTGGGTTCGGGGGTCGGTTACGTGTAAGGAAGGTATTAAGCACCCCTACAACGCCCTAAATCGGTACCCTATGATGAAGATAACGTAATAAGAATTAATAGTTTAAATATTAATCCCCTTTATTAATGATTATTCACATGAAAATTAAATTACACAGTGAACCCTAAGATATCTACATGATTGCATTTATTATAGCAATATATGAAATAAAAGAAGAGAAAGATAGAACAAGAGATTGATGAGTAATACCTCGTAGCAAGCTTTATTAGATCTTCAACTATGGAGATTTTAGGTGCTTTGCGGCAACCTTTCACACTACAATATGCCTCACAAAACTCAAGAAATATAATAGGAGAGAGAGAGAGAGAAATTTCGAGCTCTAAGGAGTCTTGGACGAAATTTGAGGCCTAGAGAATTGTGCCCAAGCTGTCTATTTATAGGCATCAGAAGGGTGCCAGAACGGCCCATTCCAAATTCAGAACGGCCCATTCTGGATCTGAATGTTATGTGTTAAATTCTTATCTTTGAACGACCTGTTCTGAAACCAGAACGGCCCGTTCTGGGGTTGAGATTAACACAAAAATACATTGCTAGAATGACCCGTTCGAAACTAGGTTTTTTAGGCTATTTAGCGGTTCGGAATGGCCCATTCTGCTTTAGGAACGACCCGTTCTAGCCTAAGATTTTTAGGCCTTTTTCCTGGTTTGGAACGACCCATTCTGGTTGTGGAACGGCCCGTTCTAGACTAGGTTTTTAGGCCTTTTTTGTGGCTTGGAACGGCCCGTTCTGATTTTGGAACAGCCCGTTCTGGGCCACTAAAACCCTTGGGGTTGGCTCTTTGAGCGGATTGTAATCTTTGTTTGAGGTTTTATTTCTATTATGCATCTCTATTACGTTTTCTTCTTCTTCATTAGACCTTTGTGTTAAAACATTTTCAACACATGTTCATGCTTAATGAATATAGGTTGTTGCGTTAAGGATACAGTTTGCTTAATCCTGTGGGCAAGTTTAATGTTGTACACGTTTGCTTAATTCGTGTAGGGAAGTCTTGGGTTAATCTTCGCTTAGTTGGTTAACTCGGATGGAACAAGGAAGTTGACAGAGAATCTCTTAAGAACCAGGGATAAGAGAGTTACAATCTCAACAAGGAGTTAACCTGTTTTACTTGTTGTTCTACCTTGCATTTTATTGTGTTTTAAACCTTGATAAATTTGAACCAAACCCCCCTTCATGTTCTAACCTTTGATAGATAAGGAATGTTCCTTGCGAGACGACCTAGGACAACTTCCTAGTACTGCATTTAATTTTTTTATTTGACCGGATACGACTTCGATCAGTACATTTGACCTATATGCTCTATCTCTGGCTTTGTTGCTTCATGGGCTGGATATCACTCTTTTTCTCGCTTGAACCTGTCGCCACCGGCCCGAAACGGGCTTTCGGCATTCGCGAAGGATGGTTGGACTCGTTTAATTGTTTAAAAATATGGATTGCTAGAATGACGTATTCTCAAACTGAGACCTTGTCAAACAAGCAATTTTATCAAATGATTCACCAATCCATATTAATCCCAAGCGGGACCCTCCATGGATTAGTGGTTTTCGCAAAAGGAGGGTTCGTGGAGTCGCCACCAATGTTTTACTCAAAACATTGGAAAAAGGGATAAGGCAATTGATTTTATAAATCAACTTTGGCCATTACAACCAGAGTCGGGTAAGGGAGTCGGTTACGCGTGGGGAAGGTGTTAGCACCCCACGCGCCCCTTTCGGGTTCCCTATGACAGATTATTTTCTAAAATAACAGCGTAAAATTACTAAATTACCCCTATTTATTATAAGCGATTATAAATTAATTATCTACATGATGACAGTTTAAATATGCACACAGAAAGCAGTAAAAGGAAGGATTTAAGAAGAAACCTCTTGAAGCGTGCTTTTATATATTGAGTAAAACTGGGAAGCTTTTTGGCGTTCCCTCGCTCTACAAGCTCGCTCGCTCCTTCCTAAAAACTTTTAACTATGGAAATCCGGAGGATTTCCCTTCGACTAGGTTCGATCCTCAAGCAAAATGACTCGGGGCTCAAAAACTTTGTCGGATCAACTCTCCGAGTGATTTCTAGGGCAGAACACTGCTCAAAAACCCCAGAATACTCAAGGAGAGGGTTAAAACTATCTGAAAAAGTGTGGAATGACGTCCAATTGACGTCATATTTATAGGGAATAGGCGCAATACGGCCTACAGAAGCAATACGGCCGTATTGAAATTTTTGAACTTCAATACGGCCGTATTGAGTTCAATACGGCTGTATTGAAGCTTCAATACGGCCGTATTGATTTCAGTACGGCCGTATTGAAGTTTCAGAAACTTCAATACGCCGTATTGAGTTCACTGCGGCCGTATTGAAGCTTCAATACGGCCGTATTAAGTTCAGTACGGCCGTATTGGGCTTCATTCCCTCCACTTCCTTATTTTGAGCTATTCTAAGACCTCTAGACCTACAGAGAACCCTCCTAGGGCTTTCCAGGAGTCCTTCTGGCTGATCTTCCTTCAGTCTTCGAGAGTCTTCAAGCTTTATTTCCGACCCGGACAATTTTAGGGGTCTACAGCTGCCCCCCCTTTACTTAGTCAAACGGTCTTTTGGTGTACCGGCTGACAAGTAAAGGAGTTGACCCAATTGTCCGGGTGATGCGCCGACCTTCTGACTTGTAGCGTCTTCCGGTGGAAAATTGTTGAGTAACCTCTCCAGGTTGTTGCATACCTCGGCGCTCCTGACAACCTCGGTAGCTAAGTTTACCCTCTTCAGGTCCTGCCTCTTAACATTCAGCAGTGTGAGTTTACCCTCTCCAGGTCCTGCCTCTTAACATTCAGCAGTGTGAGTTTACCCTCTCCAGGTCCTGCCTCTTAACATTCAGCAGCGTGAGTTTACCCTCTCCAGGTCCTGCCTCTTAACATTCAGCAGTGTGAGTTTACCCTCTCCAGGTCCTGCCTCTTAACATTCAGCAGTTGAGTTTACCCTCTCCAGGTCCTGCCTCTTAACATTCAGCAGTGTGAGTTTACCCTCTCCAGGTCCTGCCTCTTAACATTCAGCAGTGGAGTTTACCCTCTCCAGGTCCTGCCTCTTAACATTCAGCAGTGTGAGTTTACCCTCTCCAGGTCCTGCCTCTTAATATTCAGCAGTGTGAGTTTACCCTCTCCAGGTCCTGCCTCTTAACATTCAGCAGTTTGAGTTTACCCTCTCCAGGTCCTGCCTCTTAACATTCAGCAGTTGAGTTTACCCTCTCCAGGTCCTGCCTCTTAACATTCAGCAGTTGAGTATTGCCTCTCCAGGCCTGCTTCCGTGTCTTCTGATCACTTCGGCAATGATTTGATATGATTTTTGTCTCCACAGTCCACGATGCTGCTTCGACGGTTTTTCTGATTTTGTGCCGCTGAGGGCTGGATAACGCAGGGATCCGTCTAGGGGATGTGCAGTCATTCATAGGTTCTTGTGCCCCAACTTGCATTGCATTGTTGGTACCCATGGGGAATTTTTGACTCCTTGGGGTGTAGACACAGATGCTCTCTCTCTGAGTTGAGCGATGCCTTATGTTTGGCTGACGTCCTTTTGACGTGGGTGGAGTATCCCGGTTGTCCTTATTCGGGTATCTCTTTTGGATTTTCTGATTTTTGTAGCCTCTGTGTAGGTTGTTTATCCGCTGGGGATTTTGTCATTCATTTCTTGACTGGATGTTTGGCTAAGAGCCGGATTCCACTTGGGGAATACTTATTGATATTTTTGATTTTCTTCTCCTTTTTGCAGGGATGCCTCTTGAGTAGGCGATTGGGGATTTGGGGATCTTATTGTATCCCAGAGTATTATTTAGGAAGCCTCTACAGGCTTAGCCTCGCTCAGCGCTTTGAGTCGGAGAGCTATCTTCCACTGAGGAAGTATTAAGTCTTTTGACTTGTATATACTGTTTGGATAATCGCACTTCCATTGGGGATTGCGTCGATTTTGCTTTGATAGCTCTCGCTGGGATTTTTCCGTGAGCTTGAGCTGAGGTTCCCTCTGGGGAGTATTATTTCTGCGAGCCTCTCCAGGCTCAGTTATTCTGCATACTGTGGAGGATGTGGAGTATTATTTTGGTAAGCCTCTCCAGGCTTAGTTATTCTGTACAAACTGTTTGTTGGATTTTCTATATCCTTGCCTTTTTTCATTTTTGGCTTTTTCTGTATTTTGCCTTTTCTTCTGATTTGGCTTTTTCTGTATTTTGCCTTTTTTTATGTTTTTGGCTTTTGCTGTACAGAAATTAAAAGTGCTAAAGAAATTAAATTCAGTTATTATGAGAGAGTATTATTTCGGCGAGCCTCTCCAGGCTCAGTTATTTTGTAGGAGTATTATTTCGGCAAGCCTCTCCAGGCTCAATTATTCTGTATGACGAGGGAGTATTATTTCGGCGAGCCTCTCCAGGCTCAGTTATTCTGAGAGTATTCTTTCGGCAAGCCTCTCCAGGCTCAGTTATTCTGAGAGTATTCTTTCGGCAAGCCTCTCCAGGCTCAGTTATTCTGAGAGTATTATTTCGGCAAGCCTCTCCAGGCTCAGTTATTCTGAGAGTATTCTTTCGGCAAGCCTCTCCAGGCTCAGTTATTCTGTATGAGTATTGTTTCGGCGAGCCTCTCCAGGCTCAGTTATTCTGTACAATTTTCTTGTTGGATTTTTTGTACCCATGCCTCTTTTCCGTTTTCGGCTTTTTGTTGACTGCTGTCATACACAATCAATTTTTCCTATTTTCTATTTTATGCAATTGCCTCATGACGAGGTCTTTGAAAATTTCTTTATGGCCAATACGGCCGTATCCATTTCAGTTCGCCCATGTTGAGTTGAAAATTTGTTCATAACCCCAATTTTGGTACGGGCGTACTGAACATGATACGGGCGTATTGTTTTTTTCTGAAGTTTATATTTTTTGTTTTTTTGTTTTTTTGTTTTTTTTTGTTTTTTTTTTTTTTGTTTTTTCAATAAACAGAGAATAAGTGATCTTCCAGTACACCTATCATCTGTATGCATGTATGCGGTATGATGCACCTAATTCTATTTGATTCTTTTTTCAAAAGAATTAACCGATGCGTTTTTCTGTTTGGATTTTGCCATTCCTCCATACGGACTGTGCTCTGCCGATTTCTGTTACCGAGGAATGATGCGTATTTTGATTTTGGTGTCATCAACCAAATGATTCTTCCCTTTCTTTAAGAGATGTGTCAACCCTCCTATTGACCACTATATCTCCATGTTTCCACTAGATTATTCAAAAATCGTTGGGACAAGAGAGAAAAGAAGGAAAGGATATATTTTCAAAAGTTTGTGTTTTAGAGGGGATTATTTTATTTTTGAAAAATTGTTTTTGTAAGCATGGATGGCCAAGGTAGGCTTATTGTGTTTAGGTTTGTTTGTTTAAACACTTATGAGGTTAAGCACATCTTTGTTATTGTGCTTTGACAACTTGGATAGCTTTTCTTGAGCCCCTTTGTTGAATTCAATTGATGGTACCATCATGGATTTATTCTGTTTTTTTCCTTTTATTTTGATGGCTCTTACTTTTGCCTAAAACACCCATTTGTGGTGTCTTAGCGGGCTTTTTATTTTGTAACCCTAATTTTTGCCTAGGTCACCCTTTTGTGGGATTCCTAGCGGGTCTTTTGGTCTTATTTTGTAACCCTAACTTTTGCCTAGGTCACCCTTTTGTGGGATTCCTAGCGGGTCTTTTGGTCTTATTTTGTAACCCTAACTTTTGCCTAGGTCACCCTTTTGTGGGATTCCTAGCGGGTCTTTTGCTCTTTAGGATTTCTTTATCCATGATGGCACTTATTGATGCCAAGAAAAGGTGCTCCAAGCTGTCATGCACATTTCCACATAAAAATGATGCGGGTTTATTGATTATTAAGACAATTTTAACCTCATTTATGCTTATTCAAACAGGGTTAAATAATGTGGTTTAGAATTTTATTGCGAGCAAGAAAAGAAGCAATAAAGAATTAATGAAGAATGATTTTATTATAATCATAATGGAAACATGTGCCCTATCGAGGCTCGGGGGTCGGGCTGTCCCCGAGGAGTGATCTCTAATAGTCACTGAGTCTATACATCCCTATCGGAAGGAAAAAAACATTTTGACGACGACGACCGGCCTTGACGCTTGTGAACCGGCCTTCCTAAAGATCTGGCTTAAAGAACGTCGAGAAGGATCTTGATTCCTCTTCGTTCTTTGATCTTTGTTAGGGTTGTATCCTAACCCTTGTTTCCCCGGATTATCCTTGATAATGGGTAGCTCCGGGATTCCTTGGGAGTCCTTGCCTAATCCTTGTCCTGGCAAGTATCCGTTCTTGGTGAGCATGGAGGCTACCTTCTTCATTTCTCGGGGAAACGTTTCGACATTGGCGATTTCCAATGCTTGGAAGGCGGTTTCTAAAGCTTCCTCCGCTGCATCCACGTAAGGTATGGTGGATGGTTTGCTGATGAGTATGTCATCTTCAGCTTGTACAGTCACCAGTTTGTCACCCACTATGAACTTGACTTTCTGGTGGAGCGTAGAGGGTACAGCTTTCGCATCATGAATCCAAGGTCGGCCGAGGAGACAGCTGTATTCGGGAGTAATGTCCATCACTTGGAATTCGACATTAAAGATAGTGGGTCCAATTTGGATTGGAAGATTGATCTCTCCCACCACTTCTCTTTTAGATCCATCGAAGGCTCGAACGATCATGTTGTTGGCGCATTTGGATTCCCTTGATTGCCACTTGCTCGAGCGCTTTTTTTTTTGGCATTACGTTCAAGGAAGATCCATTATCTACCAAGACTTTAGCGATGTGATACTCCTTGCACTTTATAGAGATGTGCAAGGGCTTGTTGTGGTTTGATCCCTCGGCGGGGATTTCTTCATCGATGAAGGTGAGGTGGTCATTAGCCTTGATGTGACTAACAATCCCCTCAAACTCGTCTTGGGAGATAGTGTGCGACACATATGCCTTGTTCAAGACTTTCAACAGATCTTGTCGATGCGGTTCGGAGCTTCGGATCAACGACGACAGCGTAATCTTTGCTGGCGTCTTATGAAGTTGATCCTCGGTGGAGTACTCGCTCTGTCGGATATACTTTAACAGCTCGTCTGTCTCCTCCTCAGATTCTTTTTCCTCGGTTTTCTTTTCTTCTTTTTCTTTATTCTTGGGGGCTTTATCATAAAGATCTTCGGGAGTGTAGATCCTGCCACTCCTAGTTATGCCCCCAAGTCCAGCGATGTTGGAGATATCGCTGTCGGCAGAAGAGTGGATGTCGTATATCCACGGCACAGCCTTATTTGATTTGCAAGGGAAAGGCCTTGGAACTGTGATCCTTAATGGTGTTGGACCTTCCCCTTTGTTTGTCTGATTACCAACAACGGAGTTGACGTATGCTCGCTTGGCATGGTTGTTGGCTTACACTTGATAACGAACGGCGTGCGATCCATTCTTTGAACATACGCATCGATTATTTCTTTCTTTTTATTAATATTTATTAATGGAATACTAGGAGAGATGTATGAAATGAATAACTCCTAGATCCCTCCATGATCTATATGCATGATATGAGATGCTGGTGGTGGATATGCATGCATAGTGTTTATTCAACTAAGCATTATCATGTTTTTAGGATGTTCCTAAGATGATGCATGATATTGCTTGGTTTGGATAAATAACCCTTTTTTCTTTTTTTTTTTTTGGGTATTTTTATTTATTATATTTTTTTTTGTATTTTTGGGTGAAAAGGGAAACTACCTATATGAATGTGATGAAGGTAGATGTTAACACCATGCAATGGAAGATCCTTATTCCTATTTATTTTTATTTTAAAAGAATAGGAATGTTGTATGTTTAAAGAAATGCAATGTATGCGCAAACAATTTCACATAAACAATGCACAAACAATTCACTCATCCACGAACAGTCACGAGCGAATCACGAGGTGGGGGTATCCTGCAGAAAAGTGCATATTCAAGGTGGATCTAACTGTTCTCACCGGTCTGAGGCCCCCAAGGTGCCCCCATTATAGGGACCCAATTCCTCTCGTCGTGGGTCGATGGAAAGTTCCAACGCACCGTCGGACTTAAGTTCATGGTTATCACCTTGAGTGATGTTTTTCCGACAACGGTCTCGTAGGCTCCTATAGACCCATTCAACCGGCCGTACTAACATCCACTCCCTATGGATTACCACTCATGCCCCCGGGTATAGAGGGAACTGTTGTGTGCAAAGGTTTGTGTGCAATTTTTATTTCAAACAATTGCGGAAATTTAAACAAACAACAGTTATTTAAAGCCAAATATATAAAGCATGTTATCATACAAGCAAGGGGTAATGAAGTAATTTTAACTATTATTTGTTAAAAATAATCTGTCACTAAATGGGACTGACTCTCGAAGCTTCCCCAGTGGAGTCGCCATCTGTCGCCACCGGCCCGAAACGGGCTTTCGGCATTCGCGAAGGATGGTTGGACTCGTTTAATTGTTTAAAAATATGGATTGCTAGAATGACGTATTCTCAAACTGAGACCTTGTCAAACGAGCAATTTTATCAAATGATTCACCAATCCATATTAATCCCAAGCGGGACCCTCCATGGATTAGTGGTTTTCGCAAAAGGAGGGTTCGTGGAGTCGCCACCAATGTTTTACTCAAAACATTGGAAAAAGGGATAAGGCAATTGATTTTATAAATCAACTTTGGCCATTACAACCAGAGTCGGGTAAGGGAGTCGGTTACGCGTGGGGAAGGTGTTAGCACCCCACAGCGCCCCTTTCGGGTTCCCTATGACAGATTATTTTCTAAAATAACAGCGTAAAATTACTAAATTACCCCTATTTATTATAAGCGATTATAAATTAATTATCTACATGATGACAGTTTAAATATGCACACAGAAAGCAGTAAAAGGAAGGATTTAAGAAGAAACCTCTTGAAGCGTGCTTTTATATATTGAGTAAAACTGGGAAGCTTTTTGGCGTTCCCTCGCTCTACAAGCTCGCTCGCTCCTTCCTAAAAACTTTTAACTATGGAAATCCGGAGGATTTCCCTTCGACTAGGTTCGATCCTCAAGCAAAATGGCTCGGGGCTCAAAAACTTTGTCGGATCAACTCTCCGAGTGATTTCTAGGGCAGAACACTGCTCAAAAACCCCAGAATACTCAAGGAGAGGGTTAAAACTATCTGAAAAAGTGTGGAATGACGTCCAATTGACGTCATATTTATAGGGAATAGGCGCAATACGGCCTACAGAAGCAATACGGCCGTATTGAAATTTTTGAACTTCAATACGGCCGTATTGAGTTCAATACGGCCGTATTGAAATTCAGAAATTTCAATACGGTCGTATTGAGTTCAATACGGCTGTATTGAAGCTTCAATACGGCCGTATTGATTTCAGTACGGCCGTATTGAAGTTTCAGAAACTTCAATACGCCGTATTGAGTTCACTGCGGCCGTATTGAAGCTTCAATACGGCCGTATTAAGTTCAGTACGGCCGTATTGGGCTTCATTCCCTCCACTTCCTTATTTTGAGCTATTCTAAGACCTCTAGACCTACAGAGAACCCTCCTAGGGCTTTCCAGGAGTCCTTCTGGCTGATCTTCCTTCAGTCTTCGAGAGTCTTCAAGCTTTATTTCCGACCCGGACAATTTTAGGGGTCTACAGAACCATTTCGAGCCAAACAGCCAACCACTTCAGGTTCGACGTTGTGACCTATATATAGTCTTGTGAAATCTACCCGTTGCAAGTGTCCATTGAACCAGATATAGTCATTCATGACTAGTTTAATCTTTCATTTAATGCTGAGAATCTTGCATTAAATGTTGCTTCCTGTTCATAAACATTGCGTGAATTCTTCTTTCCATGTTAGCAGCCGTGTCTAAATTTAGCAGAGACCCAGGAACCTGTTTGTCCTTTTTCTTGTCACGTAGCTATGGAGTGTTGTCCTTATCTGAAAAGGTGATGTACTTTTTCTTACACATGCATGCTTTTACTTCTGCGCTTGATTTTCTCTTTCTTTTCTTCTTTTATTTCTTGCGCATTCATTTGAGAGCTTTTGTGTGGTCTTAGACGATGCCTTGATTTGTCCTTTGAGACTTGATTCTTTAACTGCTTGTGTGGCAGTCTTTGTATGTGTCTGTTAGTCCTGTTCATCTCAATCTTGACCTTCGTCTTAGTCTGATCATTATGATAGATGGACAGACTTTGTTTTCGTCTAGAATACTTTTTAGTATGTGTTGTCCTTTATCTGATATGTTATTGACTTTCTTCTGATCTTTGACCAACCTTCGTCTGAGTCTTTGTGTTGCACTTTAGGTTGTGCTTGACACACTTTTGTCTTGTTCTTGATTTGGCCTTGTTGGATACTTGTGTTGGCCTTTCGTCTAACCTGGGATCATGCTTAGACTCAATACTTGATCAATTTCCTTCTAGGAGTTTTCCTTCTGATGCTTGAAGCTTTTACCCTTTATCTTGGTTCTGGCGTAGGGAGTGGTACATGCTATATTCTTCATCTTTCCTGTACTTATATTTTTCTAAAACACGAACACACTTGTTAGGAATAACAACATGTGTTATATTTGTCTCATTCAAAACCTTGCTAGGAATTGCTTCGTCTGACTTAACAATCGAACCTAGGAGCACCAGGTAACCTTCGTGTCCTAGGGCAAACCTTACAACCACTTGGCCAAAAGGCTTGGTTAAAAAAACAAAAAAGACAACATATATAGGTATAGTTGGTGGTGTTCTCCAATTAGAGTTAGAGTTTTACCTCGATAGTATGTGTTAAGTCAAAAGACAATCTTAGATCCTTCATTTTTCATAAGTTTTAATGATAACAAACACTACGTCTTTCGGTAAGAAAACATTTTCGACAAGTCACTATTTCGGACTTTGTAAGACGAAGCAAATCAGAGGAAGCATACAATTGTTCTTAACAACCATTATTTATTATGAATGACGCTTTTCAATTTTCAAATGAATGCTTTATGCCTTAACATATCAAAAGTCATTGTCTAACAACTCACATTTTGTTAAAAGTGTATAAAAGCATGTAGAGCATCAAAAAAGGACAAAGATCTTGGATTTCATGGAAAAGGCACAAGAAAAAGTACTACATCCTTACTGCACACTAACTTTGCTTCCTACTGTTCCCATTTTACTACTCTGCTCTGATAAGTAACTTGATCTATCAAAAATAAAGAGTACATTTAGGTAAAAGACATTAATTGAAGCATTTAATGCACCGATGAATACTTCCTCTCTCTAGAACAGATGAAAGAGTAAGAAGAAACAGTTCTATGAATCAAACTCAAGAAGTTACAATGGTCATCTCTTTCGAAACTGCTATATAAAAAGCTTTAGAATACAAGAGAGAAAAAAGACACAGAGAAGATTTTGAGATACAGAGAAAAATATACAACTCAAGAGAGAACCATATAAAAAATCTTCTTTAAGAGTTTTCTTTTACTTGAACATTCGTTGTAATCACGTCTAAAAAAGATGACAACTACAACCATATAATACCTTCATAATCATTTTTATAAGATAGATTCTAAAGAGACTTGACTATAAAATAATACTTGCGATTGAGCTTAGAGAGGCTTATTTGTAAAAAGAATACTTGGGCAGTGGCTTGAAGTGGTCAGTCAAAGAATACTTGTGTTGAGCTAAAAGTGGCTTGGTGAACGAATACTTGTAACTTTGTTGAAAGTTAGTGGAACTTAATATGGTTAGATTGAGAACTGGATGTAGCCTCGTTGGTTGAGGTGAACCAATATAAAAACTTCTTATTGTAGACACCCAATTTCGTCTAGGTGGCATACAAACAAGGAAATGGACTTCTATTATCAAGGAAAGAAGCTCCCGAAGCATGGAACGACAAGACATGACATCAGAAAGCCTAAGGCCCAAATAAGTTGGTTTTAGTAACCCGGAACGGGTAGTTCCAAAATTAGAACGGGTTGTTCCCAAACTAGAACGGGCTATTCCAAGTTACAAAAAGGGCCTAAAACCCTAGTTTGGAATGGGCCATTCCAAAACTGGAATGGGCCGTTCCAATTTCCTAAAAAAGGCTAAAACCTAAGTTTGGAACGGGCCGTTCCTAAACTGGAACGGGTCGTTCCAAGTTTCAAAAAAGGCCTAAAACCTTGGTTTGGAACGGGTCGTTCTAGCATAGGTATTTATGTGTTATACTCAACTCTAAAACGGACCGTTCTGGTTTCAGAATGGGTCGTTCAGAATCTGGAATGGGTTGTTCTGGAAACTTTTTGATGTTTATAAATAGAAAATTCGGGCACAGTTCTGAAGGCCTCAAAATTTCGTCCAAGACTCCTTAGAGCTCGAAATTTCTCTCTCTCCCTCCTATTGTATTTCTTGAGATTTGTATAGTGTGAAAGGTTGCCACAAAGCACCTAAAATCTCCATGGTTGAAGATCTACTAAAGCTTGCTACAAGGTATTACTCATCAATCTCTTGTTCCATCTTTCTCTTCTTTTATTTCAAATATTGCTATAATAAACGCAATCATGTAGACATCTTAGAATTCATCGTGTAATTTAAATTTTATGTATAAAAGGGAATAAATATTTAAACTATTAATTCTTATTACGTTATCTTCATCATAGGGTACCGATTAAGGGCGTTGTAGGGGTGCTTAATACCTTCCCTACACGTAATCGACCCTCGAACCCAATTCTGGTTATCAAGGCCATTATTGGATCCTTAAAAACCTTTTCTTTTCGCAATGTTTTGTGTAAAACATTGGTGGCGACTCCATGAACCATTTTCAAAACCATTAGTTAGAGATTAGTCTGGTATCCGGACATTCTTTAATTAATGAGATTTTCAATCGGATGTCTAAACCATAGGTCGCAAGATCAGAAATTATCGGGTTGCGACAGATGGCGACTCCACTGGGGACATTTAAAGAGGGTCAGACCTAAATACATGGTGAAATTAGCGTAATAACAATAATATTTTAAATATCTTATCCCTTTTACTTGTTTGTTTTACTTGTATGGCTTTATTATCTATATGCTTGTTTAAATTCTACACATGTTTGAATTAATAACTGCACACAAACCATAGAACACAACATTCCTCCAACACCCGGGGGCATGAGGGTATTAAACATAGGGAGTGGTTGACGTACGACCGACCCAAGTTTAGCCTTGGAGCCTGCGAGCCTTGTCGGAAATCACACTCAAGGTGATAACCAGTTACTCTAGCCTGAAATACTACGATAGACCTTAGAGTTTGCCAGGTGGTGGCGACAAAGATACTGGGTCCCTATAATGGGGGCACCTTGGGGGCCTTAAGACCAATGAGATTAGAACTATCCTATACAACGCACTTTTCTTAATAGGGACCACAGACCAAGGATTTGAACGTGACTATTCGTGGGTTACTTTGTATGAGCATATGTTTGTTGCATTTTGTTTATTCAAACCATTCATTTATTTTTTTTAATTCCCCTAAGGTAAAGAAAAACATAAAAAAAATGCATTATCCTGAGAGCAAACCTAGTGTGAAAATAAGATCTGTGAGAAACATACATCCCTTCTTTAAAAAGGGGGCATCATGCATTTTCTAAAAAAATAATAATAAATAAATCAAAATCAACACCAAATATATCAACAAAATAAAAAAAGGGAACATGCATATCATCACAAGGGGATTTGTATCAAAGACGAGAAATCAGTGTGACCTCTGTCACATCATAAAATATTATGAAGAGGAACATCGATAACTCACCTCTCGACAAGGATGAGCCATCAAGTCTTTGAAAGAAACTCCCTTCATGCATTACCATTTAAATAAGCTTGATAGGAAATTATCTTGTCCCTTAAAGGTGGCTTTTCAACATTCCGTACTCACACGAGCTCAAAAGATAAAATCTATGGAAGGCCTAGAGGAAAGAAATTGTGTCCTCAATGAGGAGTTTGAACAGCTCAAGGAACAAATGGCTAGAATGCTTGAGGCCATGAACAAATTGCAGAATGACAATAGTGCTAGCAACGTCGGCGATGTTTCCAAAGATCATCTAAATGCCTTGGAAGAAAGATTGAGAGTTGTGGAAGGCCATAGTTGACGTTCAAGAGGCTACAGATATGTGCTTGGGGCAAGACATCCAATTCCCCGCCAAGTTCAAAATCCCTAACTTCCAAAAGTACACTAGAGCCAGTTGTCCAAAAAGAAATCTAACAATGTACTGTAGGAAGATGGCAGCCTACGTGGGTAATGAAAAACTCCTAATACACTGTTTTCAGGAAAGCCTTTCAGATGCTACTCTCAACTGGTACATGCAGCTGGATGGAGGGAAGATCCAGACATGGAAATAGTTAGCCGACGCTTTTCTCCATCGATACAAGTATAACATCGACCTAATTCCTGATAGGTTTGATTTACAAAGCTTGAGCAAGAAGGGCGATGAGTCCTTCAAAACCTATGCACAGAGATGGAGAGAATTGGCTGCGCAAATAGAGCCTTCATTATCTGACAAGGAAATGGTGACAATGTTCATCAACTCCTTAAGTGGACCCTATTATGACAAGATGATAGGGAACACTTCAACTCTCTTTTCTGACATAGTCACTATCGAGGAAAGAGTCGAGCAAGGTCTAAAAAGTGGGAAGATATGAAAATCCCCCGAAAGCCAAAGGTATAAGAAGATTTTTGGGGGAAATGAAATCAATGTTCTAACCTCTTCCGCTGCTCCTCGAACGACCAAAGCATCACGAAAGGCGGTAGGGGAACTAGACAAAATTCTTATAAGCTACACAGAGCTATTCCCCCAATTGATGAAGGCATCCATGCTGGTAAGAACCCCACCATAGAGAAAGCAACAACTGCCTTACCCACTATGGTATAGGCCCGAGGAAACATGCAATTATCATGTTGGGGCAGTAGGCCACTCCATAGAAAATTGCAAGGCTTTGAAATCTCGTGTACAAGAGCTTATCGACACCGGGTAGCTCAAGTTTGAGGCCAACACAGCACACATCAAAGAATGACTAGATGAGTAACCATCTTGGGATGACAATTGTTAGGGGCTCTCTTTTTCCTAAAAAAAACTGCTCAAACTCATGACCTACACCCATGGTCACGAGTTCAAAATAAGGGCTTGTACAAGTTTTTTTGCATTCATTAATAATATATGTCATTTCAAAAAAAATTTGTCTCTTGTGTCACACATTAATTCCAAAATCAATCACCATGAAAAAAAACAAACATGACTGAAGATAACAAAATTAATCAAAACTACGAACATCTACGGCGCATTATCTGAGTCTAAGGCAAATAAGGAAATCACTTCCTTGAAACACACAAAGATGAAGTGATCAAATGCAGAACCATAAGATTCTCATCGCACAAGAGGAGTCTTACACACAAAAAATAATAATAATTTCAAATCATTTTTGGCCGATAAAGAAAGCACAAATCTTGGTGCATGAAAGGACTCTCGACACCCACAGGCCGGGGCAGCATCTTTCTCCTTGGTGTATGGGACGAGGGTAAAAGGCACTGGTCTTCCCAAATATGAATGGCAAGAAGTTTTGTTAAAGCAAAGAAGTATTATGCCTGAAAAACGTCACTTGCAAAATACCACTAGGATGAAAACCCGCAAAGGGCTTCCTAAGAAAAGAGAAAAAAAAAAGATCAAAAGTTCCTGCTAGGACACGTCCTAAGAAAAAATTAGGATTCTAAAAAAAATAGCAAGTGACGACTTTCCAAGCTCAAATCCAAAAGGCGGCATGAAAGCATCTATGAGAGGCCGAAATACGAAGACTTTGCCCAAGACTCAGACATGTAGTCCATGATAATTAGGAGAATGATTATAATAATTATCCAAGGAAATGTGTGTTTAATAAAAAACTTAAACACTAACCTACTTCAACCACCCATTCTAAATCATCATTTCTCGTCCTTTCTATATTGTCCAATCATAATGACGTATATTGTTGATGGTTGTCAAAATTGAAAATGTCAACAAAAAAATGAAAATGACCCGCTGGGATGAAAACCCATAAAGGATATCCTAGGCATAAAAATTAGGGCAAATAAAAAGAGAAAAAATATCCGCTAGCATACATCCTAGGCAAAAGTTAGGGTCTTTAAACATAAAAAAGAGGGAGCCCCAAGATGGTTCAATACATCAAATGGCCAATACAACTAAAGTTGTGCATCAATCGAAACAGTCTCTTCGTGAGAAGGAGAAAAGGAGAGCCACCTTCTAAAAAAAAAACAAAAATCAAAACATGCATTGCACGCATCCAAAAGCATTTCACACACTTAGAAAGTTTTCTTTATCCAAGAGGCATTATTTAAAAATAAATAAACAAAAATCCTACATGAATAAGCATCCAGCATTTTTTGCATCCTGACAAAAGGCAAAAGCAGCCCAAACTAGGGGCATCAACAATCATCAATTAGGAAATCATAAACAATCAGTCATTAACAAACCGAAAGGATTCCACAACAGGCGCCTGGAGAGGCATCACAATACTCACATGGCAAAGGTAACACTAGAATCCCTATCACCCATCTACTCCTTTTCCCACCAGCAAGGGCACCACCTACCAGCAATCCTCATCTTCATCAGATGTCCTCCTCAAAGAAAAGGGGCAATCACGTCATCAGCATTCAGCAGGCAGCCTAGAGAGGCCAGGCATAATAATACACACCATCAGCAGGCAGCCTGGAAAGGCCAGGCATAATAATACTCACCATTTAACAGGCAGCCTGGAGAGGCCAGCATCAGTAGGCAGCCTGGAGAGGCTAACCATAATAATACTCAGCATCAACAGGCAGCCTGGAGAGGCCAAGCATAATAATACTCAGCATTCAATAGGCAACCTGGAGAGGCCAGGCATAATAATACTCAGCATTTAGCAGGCAGCCTGGAAAAGCTAGCCATAAGAATACTCAGCATCAGCAGGCAGCCTGGAGAGGCCAGCCATAATAATACTCAGCATCAGTAGGCAGCCTGGAGAGGCCAACCATAATAATACTCCCTCTTTAACAAGCTAAAAATAAAAGAACGCATTATCACAAGAGAAACAATGGAGCTTCTACTCGAAGACTGGAGATTAGGCGTACAGTTTGTCAACCTTGTTACCCAATAGAGTATGCAACCAACACTCAACCGCTTTATAGGGAGAGAATACAAGCAAATACACCTATCCAAGGGAAACAACACAGAAGCATCAGCACCAAAGAGACGAGGAGAAGACCCGAACGAAATGTCTACGTCTTTACTTGCCTTTGGAAAAGCAACACATAGTTGTTCCAAAGGACAAGTAAAGAGGGGCAATTGTAGACACCCAATTTCATCCGGGAGGAATACAAACAAGGAAATGGACTTCTATTATCAAAGAAAAAAGCTCCCGAAGCATGGAAACGATAGGACATGACATCAGAAAGCCTAAAGCCCAAATAAGTTGGTTTTAGTAACCCGGAATGGGTTGTTCCAAAATTAGAACGGTTCGTTCCCAAACTAGAACGGGTCTTTCCAAGTTACAAAAAGGGCCTAAAACCCTAGTTTGGAACGGGTCGTTCCAAAACAAGAACGGGCCGTTCCAATTTCCTAAAAAAGGCTAAAATCTAAGTTTGGAATGGGTCGTTCCTAAACTAGAACGGGTCGTTCCATGTTTCAAAAAAATCCTAAAACCTTGGTTTGGAACCGGCCGTTCTAGCATAGTTATTTATGTGTTATACTCAACTCTAGAAAGGGTCGTTCTGGTTTCAGAACGGACCGTTCCAGGAGGCAAAATTAACACATAACGTACAGATCCAGAACAGGCCATTTCGAATCTGGAACGGGTTGTTCTGGCAACTTTTTGATGTTTATAAATAGTAGATTCGAGCACAGGTCTCAAGGCCTCAAAATTTCGTCCAAGACACCTTAGAGCTCGAAATTTCTCTCTTTCTCCTCCTATTGTATTTCTTGAGATTTGTGAGATATTTTTGTAGTGTGAAAGGTTTCCACAAAGTACCTAAAATCTCCATAGTTGAAGATCTAATAAAGCTTTCTACGAGATATTACTCATCAATCTCTTATTCCATATTTCTCTTCTTTTATTTCAAATATTTCTATAATAAACGCAATCATGTAGACATCTTAAAATTCATTGTGTAATTTAAATTTTATGTATAAAGGGGATTAAATATTTAAACTATTAATTCTTATTACGCTATCTTCATCATAGGGTACCGATTATGGGCATTGTAGGGGTGCTTAATTCTTTCCCTACACGTAATCGACCCCCGAACCCAATTCTGGATATCAAGGCCATTATTGGATCTTTAAAAACCTTTTTCTTTTCCCAATGTTTTGAGTAAAACATTGGTGGCGACTCCATGAACCATTTTCAAAACCATTAATTAGGGATTAGTCTGGTATCCAGGCATTCTTTAATTGATGAGATTTTCAATCTAATGTCTAAACCATAGGTCGCAAGATCAGAAATTTTCGGGTTGAGACACTTATGTTCATTGATTACTTTTGCAAACCCTTCATTTATTGCAGATACTACTTCGCTTACTTGCAAACGTGTGAGTTTTTGATATACATTATTCAACCTATCCTTCTAGTGTCTATATTTTCTCTATAGTATGCATAAATATATATATATTAATAGGACCTCCATTAAATGCACTAGCATAATAATGAGGTAAAACTCCAACTCTAATTGGAGAATAACACCTACTGCACCTAAGGAACTGTACCTAATTTTTGTTCTAAAAAATCATTTTAGGCTAACACATCATTGTCGTAACCCGAAAATTTCTGATCTTGCGACCTATGTTTTAGACATTCTTTCGAAAATTTCATCAATTAAGGAATGCCCGGACACCAGACTAATCCTTAATTAATGGTTTTGAAAAATAGGTTCATGGAGTTTCCACCAATGTTTTACTCAAAATATTGGGAAAAGAAAAGGTTTTTAAAGATCCAATAATGACCTTGATAACCAGAATTGGGTTCGGGGGTCGATTACGTGTAGGGAAGGTATTAAACACCCCTACAACGCCCTTAATCGGTACCCTTATGATGAAGTTAGCATAGTAAGAATTAATAATTTAAATATTTAATTCCCTTTATGAATTGCTATTTACAAGCTTGAAATATAAATTACACGTTTAATCCTAAAATGTCTCATGATTTCTCTTATTATAACAATATTTGAAATAAGGGAATAGAGAAAAGAAGACAGAATCGATTGAAATACCTCTTAAACAAGCTCTATTGAATCTTCAAATATGGAGATCTTTAGGTGCTTTGTAGCAACCTTTCACACTACAATATGCCTCACAAATCTCAAGAAATACAATAGGAGGGAGAGAGAATTTTCGAGCTCAAAAGAGTTTTATACGAAATTTCCCCGCCCTGAGAATAGTGCCCAAGTTGTCTATTTATAGACTTCAGAACTGACCAGAATGGCCCGTTTTGGGCCAATTCGTTATGGGTAAAATATGAATCTAGAACGGCCTATTCCAGAATTGGAACGGGCCGTTCTGGGTTTGAATTTTACTCATAACAACCTGTGTTGGAACGGCCCATTCCAAGATAGGGTTGATAGGCCTTTTTAGTAGTTTAGAACGGCCCCTTCCAGTTTGGGAATGGCTCATTCTAGCCTGGGAACGGCCCGTTCTGATTTCAGAATGGTCCGTTCTAGGCTACTAAAATGAACTTTCTCGAGCTTCAAGCTTCCTTGTTGTCATGTCGAGTTGTCTTCATGCTTTAGGAGCTTCTCCTCTTCATAGTAGACGTCTATTTCATTGTTTTTGTTGGTTTGGACGAAATTGGGTGTCTACAGCTGCCCCTTTTTACTTGTCCTTTGGAATAGCTATGTGTTGCTTTTCCAAAGGCAAATAAAGATGTAGACATTTATCCGGGACTTCTATTCATCTCTTTGGTGCTGGCGCTTTTGCGTTGTTTCCCTTGAATAGGTGTATTTGCTTGTATCCTCGCCCTTTAGAGCAGTTGAGTGTTGGTTGCATACTCTATTGGGTAACAAGGCTGACAAACTGTACACCTGATCTTCAGTCTTCGAGTAGATGCTCCATGTTATGGCTTCTCTTGTGATAGTGAGGTGGAGATCGGGGTCTTCGCTTTTGTTTTGACAATAGATACCTTCACGTTGTTTCCTTCGAGTAGACAAGTCTATTGGGTTGTATGCTCTGTTGGGTGTCAAGGATGGTAAACTGAATCATCGAGGCTTGAAAATCCATGTGAATGCTTCATGTCGCTTCTTTTTGTCTCATGTAGTGAGTTCTTTTATTTGTAGCTTGTTAAAGAGGGAGTATATTCTGAGCTCAGCCTCTCCAGGCTAGACTAACATTTAGGGCTTCAGCTAGCCCAATGCTAGTTTTGGGGTCTAGCAAGCCTTACCGATCTTGTACTAGTTTTAGGATCTAGCAACCTTTACCGATCTTGTACTAGTTTTGGGGATCTAGCAACCCTTACCGATCTTGTACTAGTTTTGGGAATCTAACAACCCTTACCGATCTTGTACTAGTTTTGAGGATCTAGCAACCTTTTTCGATCTTGTACTAGTTTTGGGGATCTAGCACCCTTACCGATCTTGTACTAGTTTTTGGGATCTAGCAACCCTTTCCGATCTTGTACTAGTTTTGGGGATCTAGCAACCCTTTCTGATCTTGTACTAGTTTTGGGGATCTAGCAACCCTTTTCGAGCTTGTACTTGATGTCTTCTCATTGGTGTTGTTGGATGAAAACCTTCCCCAAGGAGGATGGGCAGGAGATGCTTGATGTGCCCTTGTGTTGGTGGGAAAAATAGATGGATGACAAGGATTCTGGTGTTGCCCTTTCCATGCGAGTATTGTAATGTCTCTCCAGGCGTCTTCTTGTGGTAGGTTTTTTCTGAATTTTATTTCCTTAGCTTCGGCTTTTTCATGCTTGAAGCTTTCCTTTTTCTACTATTATTTTTTGAATGCTTCGACTTTAGGTATGAAGCTTTTCCCTTTTTTCCTCATGTTATTGCTTTTGCTTTTTATTGTCATCATTGGTGGAGGGATCCCATCCCATGATGGCGCTATTTGCTGAATCTTTACTAGTATGTATTATTTGGGAAGCCACTCCTGGCTTTGGTTAGGAAGCCATTCCTAGTCTTGGCATTCCCTTGGATCATCCTTCATTCAGTTGAGGAGTAGGGCACAATGGCCTTTTCATGCTTATAGACTTGCTTATTCTTCCTCTTTTAGTTCCATCTCGTCTTGCTATTGACGTGTCTTTCTTTTCTAGGTGGCTATATCAAACCACTTGTATGGAATGCCCTTGTTGGGGCTAGGCTTCTTGACATGATCTTGGCTCTTAAGGCACTGTCTAGCTGTTCATCTTTTTTACGAGTGCTTCAACCTCTTGATTCCTCCAACAAGTGATAGATAGACACACACAAAGAATGCAAGAATGCAAAAGAAAATGCAAAGCAGGAATGGATTGGATTTTTCAATATTTTTTTAGTGAACTTATACCCTTTTGTGCACACTTATGCCATATGCATGTTATGAAATGATGCTTCTATGCTAATGCCTAAAATGCAAATTTATTTTTACTTTCAAGAAATTAATCTATGCACATTGATCTATGACATGGATTGTTAGCCTTTAACCCTGTCAAATTCAGTGTTGCTTCTTGAACCTAAGGTTTATGTAGTTCGACCCTCTCGCTTGTACTAGATATGATATGTTAGCCCTTAGATCAGGTGTACCTAGACTCTGTTCTAGGACACCTCCATCTTTTCCTTGTGAGTGTTCACTGTGCATATTTCGTGTATCTCTCAAATTTATCTTAATGCCATATAGGTCAAGAGGAAAGAGAGGAAGAGGATATATACATTTTTTTTTTGCAGAAGTTTTGTTAGAAAGGATTTTTTTTCAAAAATGATTTTAGAAGAATGGTTGGTCGACGTAGGCTAGAGGTTTAGGCTGATGAACAAGCACATTCAAAGTGAGGAAATCATTTTTTGCATTAGCTCATTATTTCCTTCAAAGTTAAGCGATGACTTGGGATTGCATATTGATTAAATGATCTTCCCGAGCCGCCTTTCGATTTTCAACTCGGGATGCTGCTTTGTCCTAACTTTTGCCTAGGTTACTTGAGGTGTGTTCCTTAGCGGAAATTTTCTTTTTTGATCTTCACTTTTGCCTAGGTTGCCTTTTTTGTTTGTGGGTCTCCTAGCGGACCTTGCCCTAATCTTTGCGATGCCCTCTCAATGGGTTTGTTGCGGGGCTTTTGTCTTTGCAGCATTTGTGATCATCTTTCATTCCTTCATTAAAGGGGGGTGCCCCTTGCACTGATTTCGTTTGAACTTTTATTCACAAGTCATGCCGAATTTGATTGATCTTTATGTGTTCCTTATCGTGCATTAGGCCATTGTTTCTAATGATGTCCTTATCTCAAAATGTGCTTGTTCATTTAAGGTTTGTTGACGAGGCTTAGAGTAGATAAAAGGGAGAAGAGAAATGAAGTAGAAATATGTATGGCATTAAAATAGAATTTTCAATTTACACGTGCCCATTTAATGTAGCTCGAGGGCCTGGGCATACATCGAGTTCGTGATTCATACACAGAGAAGTAGAAGGAGGTTGCCCCTTAGAGAGACCTAGGTGATCTGACTATAGAGTTAGTCCTCCACTTGCTTAGATGTGGCGCTTCAAAAAATCTCGTATAGAGGGAGGTCCTTTGGCTTCTTCTCTCATGAAGGTGTTGTCAACACATATCCTGAGCCTTTCCTAAAAAGTAGGAATGGGTAGAAGCGATGATAGAGCTTTCCATGGAGTCTTGCTTCTCAAAAGGAACATTCAAGCTGTCTCTCGATTTTCAGCTCGAACAAACATTGCTCTTTTTTTTTGCCTAGAACACCCTTTGAGGGTTTTCATTCTAGTAGCTTCTTAACAAGCAATACTTCTCTCTTGTTGAAATCACCTTCCGAGAAAGCTCTATTCACTTTGCCTTAGTGTTTGAGGGATTCGTTCTCCTCAGGTTCTCTTTATTAGCTTGCAACTCGTTAGGAGTGTGGATCCGTCCATTCCTAGTCATTTTTCCTATTCTACTTGGATTTCACAGTTGCACGACACGGCTTTATCCTCTTGGGGAAAGATTTGGCATCTTGATGATTGTGGAGTTCTTTACCCTAAACTCTTTATGCATGGCTTACTTTCCATCACTTTCGACTAACACACATAGGTTAATTTTCCTTTTTATTCTCATTTATTCTTTTACAAAGAAGGATATGTTCTAAATGAATGTAATGCAGAATGCAGAGAAAGTTGAGAATAATAAATATTAGTCTCATTGATTTGTTTATCTATGAATGCTTAAATAGATTTTGATAGTATTAAGCGAGAATCTATATTAGATTCTAGGAAAACTTACTTCAACAAACATATCAAAGTTAGGGCCCAACCATAGTATTTTTAAAAATTGATTTGGGCTTTTCTTTAGAGCGCAGATACTGTCGTATATTAGAGCATTCACTTTTCTTAACTTTCTATACGCACCGCAACCAAGTCCTCCTTAGTTAATAAAATAAAATTAATGAAATTAATGAGCTAATCTAGAATGCATGTCTTTTTTTTCCCTAATCTTTATCATGTTTCTATTATCTAAAGGAGAATGATGCATGGTAAAGATGAGATTTCTTTTATTCATTTAAAAAAAAACTACCTATATGATGTTAATGGAATGATGACCTAAGAATATACAAAGGGTATAAAATTTTTATTATTTATTTTTATTTCTTTATTATCTGTTTGCTTATTTTAAAATTCCAATCCATCTTATTAGAACAAAATAATACAAACAAATGCACACACACATGCTTAATCAACGTACACCCACGAACGATCATGTTCAAATCCTTGGTCTGTGGTCCTTGTAAGAAAAGTGTGTTGTATAGGACAGTTCTAATCTCGCTGGTCTTAAGGCCCCCAAGGTGCCCCCATTATAGGGACCCAGTATCTCTGTCGCTGTCACCTAGCAAACTCTATGGTCTGTCGTAGTATTTCGGGCTAGAGTAACCAGTTATCACCTTGAGTGTGATTTTTGACAAGGCTCGCAGGCTCCAAGGCCAAACTTGGGCCAGTTGTACATCAACCACTCCCTATGTTTAATACCCTCGTGCCCCCGGGTGTAGGGGGACTGTTGTGTGCTATGGTTTGTGTACAGTTGTTAATTCAAGCATGGGCAGAATTTAAACAAGTAAACAGATATCAAAGCCAAACAAAGAAAACAAACAAGGTAAAGGGAAAAAATATTTAAATTATTATTCTTATTTTATTAACTTCATCATTTATTTAGGCCTGATCCTCTTAAGACTTCCCCAACGGAATCGCCATCTGTCGCAACCCAAAAAAATTTGATCTTGCGACCTATGTTTTAGACATCCTTTCGAAAATCTCATCAATTAAGGAATGCCCGGACACCAGACTAATCCTTAATTAATGATTTTGAAAAATAGGTTCATGGAGTCGGCACTAGTGTTTTACTCAAAACATTGGGAAAAGAAAAGGTTTTTAAGATCCAATAATGGCCTTGATAACCAGAATTGGGTTCGAGGGTCAATTACGTGTAGGAAAAGAATTAAGCACCCCTACAACGCCCTTAATCGGTACCCTTATGATGAAGTTAGCATAGTAGAATTAATAATTTAAATATTTAATCCCCTTTATGAATTGATATTTACATGCTTGAAATTTAAATTACACGGTTAATCCTAAAACGTCTACATGATTGCTCTTATTATAACAATATTTGAAATAAGGGAATAGAGAAAAGAAGAGAGAATCGACTGAAATACCTCTTAAACGAGCTCTATTGAATCTTCAAATATGGAGATCATTAGGTGCTTTGTGGAAACCTTTCACACTACAATATGCCTCACAAATCTCAAGAAATACAATAGGAGGGAGAGAGAGAGAGATAATTTTCGAGCTCAAAGGAGTCTTACACGAAATTTCCCCGCCCTGAGAATAGTGTCCGAGTTGTCTATTTATAGACTTCAAAATTGATCAGAACGGCCCGTTCTAGATTCAGAACGGTCCGTTATGGGCCAGTCCGTTATGGGTAAAATCTGAATTTGAAACGGCGCGTTCTAGAACTGGAACGGCCTGCTCTGGGTTCAAATTTTCTTCATAACAACCTGTGTTGGAACGGCCCGTTCCAAGCTAGGATTGATAGGCCTTTTTAGTAGTTTAAAACGGCCCTTTTCATCTTGGGAACGACCCATTCCGATTTCAGAACGGTTCGTTCTAGGTTACTAAAACAAATTTTCTTGAGCTTCAAGCTTCCTTGTTGTCATGTCAAGTTGTCTTCATGCTTTAGGAGCTTCTCCTCTTCATAGTAGACGTCCATTTCATAGATTTTTTTGGTTTGGGCGAAATTGGATGTCTACAATCATAAAAAAGTTTATGGTCTCCAATATATCAAAAATAGAAAATTCAACACTCTACTCCACATTTGAAGAGAGGCTAAGGTCATACTAGAGAATTTAAGAGATTAGATTGAGGAAAATCATAAAGTTATTGGCTCTCTTTATTTGTGTTTACCACAATAGTTATTGAAAAATCTTTAGATAAGAAATCAACACAATAAGTCTAGGTAAGCATGTATTTATCTTAGAGGTGGCAAAATAATTAATTTATCCATCATCCATCTAATCTATCCATAAGAAATCCATCAAATCTATCAATTATACAAATATAATATTGATGGATTAGATTCAATCCATCCATTTAATTTTATAGATAGGTAGTGATCCATCCATTATTTTTCAAAATCTATTAGATTACAATAAGAAGAGTGTATTAGATTGAGATTTTAAAAGACTATTTTGGTATTAAAAAAGTTATTTCTAAAAATTTTAAAGATTATATAATAATATAATGACTTATAATATTTTTTTAAAAGGCTTAAAAAATTATTTAATTTTTAGAACATATTTTCATGGATGAGTCCATCTATTAAAAAATTGTTAATGAATTGATTGGATGGTTTTCTTTCTTAAATAGATCAAATGGGTTGGATTTTTAAATAAGCTTTTAATGGATCTAAAAGGATCAATAGATTATTTTTATCTGATCCATTTTAATTCAACTTAAAAATCATCTAATCGATCCGTTTGACACTTCCAATTTATCTTATCTTGATAATCAAATATGTTGCGGTTCTTATGACTTTTACCCTTTGCTTGGTAGAGAGTGAGGAATTGGAAAAAGTACAAAGGAATAAGTGAAAATTAATTTAATAGGAAATAAAGTAAAATTTATAGTTGATTGGTAAAGTGAAATTATGTGAGAAATAGAGATAAATTGATATTTTAAAATTAAATTTTATGAAATTAAATTTTTATTTAAAAATATAATATATAAAATTACCATTTTACCCTTTCATGCATTAATGTCTTTTGGTACGTTTGTATCCACATAATGCATTAAAGTAATAACTTATTGGGATATGGTGAGTGTGTTGTTTAGGGTTTATGCACAACATAATAAAAAATAGGTGGAATATTGTAGATAACATATTCTAGTATAGCTAACCATAATTGAATGCCGGTGACCATATTCAAATATCATACACAACATTTTTAAATATCATACACAATATAAATGCCTATAATAAAAATAGTTGAGCATAATTGAATATGATTTATTTCAGTTAAAACCATAACCAAATATATACCCTTACTTGATCCCATATTTCATCCACAAATCTGTAACTCCATACATGGATGGAAATCACGGGAGTTTGTCTCACACTAGAGTTGCGGGTACTTCAAGTAGTAGGAGGGTATTAAAGTCTTCGGACCAAAATCCACTCAAATCCTCCCATTTTTAAGGTAAGTATAATGCATGTGAGACTCATCATAAATTCTCTTAAATCCATTACTTTCATCTCTACTAATCACAAATGATATTTTATAAATTCACTCTACTCCACCTTCCTTTTCTCTTCACCTCTATACCAAGTAGAGAGAGTAAATATATTTTTCTTTAACGTAAATCTATAAAATTTTTCACTTTTACATAGAGAATAAGCATCAACAGATTGAGAATCTGCATGACACAATCTTTCGAGTGTGAGAGCAAATTTGTAGCGCATATTTTCGTAGTAGATCCCCAAAATCTAGGCAATTTATGTGTTCTAGGCCAATTTGAGCAACGTCAATACCATAAATTATGGTAGGTACAGATGCATCAGTTGTGTCGTGAACATTTATTTGCAACAATGGTTGCAAGCTTGTATCTTGGTGCAAAACATTTTCCACCAATGATGGGACATCATAAGATGCACCTTGATAGCTTCCATAAATAGGTAGTTAGTTAGTTGTCGGGATTAATTAAAGTTACTATATCATACTAATTAGGTCACAGTAGGGTTGTAGCTTCTAGATAAAACTGGTACTATAGACTTCAGTAGCGATTGGACATAGGTAGTTTAACAGTCTTTTGGGGTGATTTAAGCATATATATGAGAGAAAAAGGATTTAAAAAACAAAAAAGTGTTTGGATGGTATGAGTTGCGTGGATTAGAGAAGAAATTTGTGTGGATTCTAACTGGATTTAATTCCCTTTTAACTGATTGGATTTGAGTGGATTTTTCAATCAAATAAAAAGAGGAAAAATGTAACTATAAATAATTTATGTTTACATAAATTTTTAAATATATAAAATATAATTTTATAATACTAATTTTTTTTATATATATTTTTCACTTAATTTCATTTTACCAAATAATTATAATCTTCAATCTATTCATTACCTATTCCTTTTCTTTCCTTTTAAATTCTTCCCTTCTCCCAAACAAGCACAAGAGATCCCTTTCCAAATCCCTTCCTCCCAAAGTAAAATATTATGGTATATTATTAACTAAGACCGAAGGCATGTTTCGATAATTTTTTTAAAATGTACTTATAATAAATAAAATAGAAAAGAAAAATAAAAATAATATTTAATAAATTAAAATTAATTTATGTATAAATTAATTTATAAAAACTTTTTTATTAATTTTTTCAATAAAAAATATTTTTAACTTATTTTATTTGTTTTATTTTATTTTATTTTATTATAAGTGTTTTTTATGAAATTTTTCTAAACAAATTCTAAATTGTAATGATTTATAAAATTGATTAATTTAATTTCTATTATTAAATTTACCTTGGATTATATATATATATATATATATATATATATGGATTTTGTTGAAGGAGAAAATTAAGATTTTCAAAATTCTTTACATGAAAAATTAATAATTAAGGATATTTTGTAAAAAAATATTAATTATATAATACAATTAATATAACCCCGATTCTTATTAAAAAGAATCAAGTCAAACTTCTAATTTTGTTCGTATAACGAAGACCACTGAAGTATCACAACCATATTGTACAACAATTCAACAGATATTTTCTTTCTTTTAGATTTCATTTTAATTCAGGCGAACATTAACCGCAAGAGAGTTGTTATTCATTCCGAAAAAGTAACCGAAACACTCTCCGAAATTTTTAAATATTCATTCTTTTTAATAAATTTATTATAAAATAATTATCTAATTTAATATTTTATAATTTAAATTATTATTTTAAAATTTTAGAATAAATTTCGGAGGATGAATTCGGAGCATCTAGAATTTTTCTAACCCCAAACAAGATGATCATTGAAAAATGCTTCATCTTCCGAAAACTTGTTCCGAAACTTGATCCGAATAAAAAAAAAACAAAAAAAACAAACTTAAATAATAAAATATTAAATTAAATAATTAATTTTTTAATAAATTTATTTAAAAATTCGACTTTTCTTTCAGAACGTATAGCAATGCTCATGGCCATCTACTCTATCAGTTCTAACACATTCCAAGTCTTGATTATAAGAGCATCTGCAATGGGGTTGCTTGTACCACATCACTGCCAAATTAGCACTGACCCACTTTATGAGTTGCTTAAATTTTAGCAGAGTTGCTTGTATAAGTAACTCTGCTAAAATTTAAGCAACTCATAAAGTGGGTCAGTGCTGATTTAGCAGTGATGTGGCACAGGGATTGCTTATAAGCAACCCCATTGGAGATGCTCTAACACGAGCAAGATGATTACCTTTTCTGTAAGTTCTAACGCATTCCAAGTTTCTAACACTTTATTATATTCTACTTAATAATTTATATTTTACATTAAATTTTAATAATTTAATTTTTAAATTAAAAATTTTTAATGTATAAATTAAGTGTGCAAATGTTTAAAAATTTAAAAACTATTTAATATTTTATTTTATTAATTTAAATCAATGTATAAAATATTTTTATAATTATCTGTCAATTTGAATTAATGAATTAGAGTATCAAACAATTTTTAAAAAAATTCAACGTAGCGAGGAGATTAGTCACTGCTATCGGCGGTAGATACTCCAGGAACGAACCAAATATTTTTTTTTTAAAAATTTGCACACTTAATCTATACATTACGAATTTTTAATTCAATGTTGAATTGTTGAAATTTAAAGTAAAATGAGTTATTGAGTAAAGTAAGTCTAAGTAAATTCACTCTTAGAGTAAGTAAATTTTTTCTCATATATATATATATATATCATATATTGGTACGAAATATCTACCAACTTCATTAATAATTAATTTTTATTAAAAAATATGTTTGGTCACCTAGAGTCTTCCTTCAAATCATTTTTTTTTATTTACAAGACTTGAGCTTGAAATTTTTCTTAGAAAGATTGAGTCTTGACCAATGGCTTGTTAGTTTTACATATTCATTTCTTAGGTATTTATTTTAATTTAGGAGAACCTTAATGATGGAGGACCGACTATAGGACCTTTGACAAGGTCTATGGTTAAGAAGCTAGATGAAGCTTCTAGAGAAAATGTCTTTCTTAAATCTTTGCTTATCATGAGCATAGAGTATATGTTCTCCTTATAGTTGTTTAGTCTCCTATTGTATATACTTTGTTTATTTTGCTTTCCATTCCTCCGCATATAGTAGTTAAGTGTATAAGTTATTTTTATCCTTGTATTTAGGGGTGTATGTTTCTTTGGTTTTAGGTCCTGCCTTTAGGATTTAAAGGCATGTTCGTTTTCTAAATGTGTTCCATTTGACCTTGTATTCATGGTCACCATATTTTAGTTTCTATGAGTTTAGTATTTGGAGTGGAAATAGTCATTCTAGTAGTGTGGCAATAACCATTTTAGGTGGCGTGAAAGTAGTAAAGGTGTGGAAGTAGTCAAAAGTGATATTGGGCTAGTTTTTCTTCTCTTAACCTAAGGAATTGATTTGGCATGGTTTAACCTTCATTTGTTTAACTAAAGCAAACCAATTCCTCAGTTTTTGGTTTGATCAAGACAAGCCAAAAGCCTCCTTGGCTACCCATTTTGGCTATTCTCCACCTTGGAACTACTTTTCTAACCACTTAAAGTTAAGAGAATAGTTGGCACTTGCTCATTAGCTCCTTTAGATCTAGTTGTCTTTTACATGTCTTGAACATGTCCACATGGCTTGTTTGTAATTAGTGGAACTTGATCTAAGTATCTCCTCCTTGTCTACTAGATGTTTAGCTTTCTCTCCAAGCTACCTAGCTCTATCTATAGAAGTTTTGACCTATTTTGTACTCACTTTGAGATTTATACATGATTTGGATGAAACTACTTCTCCAAAATTTCTCTTTGAAAGCTTGTTTCTCTATTTGAAAATTTTCCTTTTCTTTTATACTTTCTTAAATGTGGTGAGAAATTGAATAGGCTTATCATTCTTCAAAAGTAAGAAGATTCTCTTCCTCATCTTGTGTGGTGAAAGTGGCTTCTAGCACCCATGGAAGACATTGAAGAAGCTTGAAGGAGTCTAAGGAATGAAGATCCTTTTCTAGAAGCTTGAAGGAGAAGTTACATCAATCTTGTTTCTCCTAAAACTTCCATCATTTGGTATCATATTGGTAAACTCTTTCCATAACTTTTTTTGAGTTTTTGATTCAGTCACAATGTGTATTCCTTGATTGTATTGTGTTTGTATGGATTAGAATTGTTCTTGTGTCACATATATAAATCTATAGAACAATTCACTTTACCTAGTAGTTTTGATTCATGCATCATTTCATATGAATCAATATTCATTGTGTGCTTTAGGTATTCTATGAACTAGCATTTTGTTTTTTAGGTGTTTCTTACATCTTGATTAAATCCATTAATTTTCAGTCAAAACAAAAATCCAAAACAAAAGTGTACGATTAAGTATTTTTTTTCAATTTTCTATTTCATGTAGTTTTGTCTAATTGTTTGGTTTAGTCCTTATATGTTATCACTTTCATTGTGTGCCTTTTTCTTTTGAATCTTTGGAACATCATTATTTGTTTTAGAATCATAAACATTGTTGGTTGCACATTATACAACTCTTAGAAGTGCTCATTATATGAATCCTATGTATATTATTAAATCTAGCATGTTCTAGTGTCATATTTTTGTGAATTTCACTTGCTAACTCTTAGCAATTTAAGGCCAGAAATTCCTTGAGTTTTTTATTTTAATGGAACATTAAAACATGATTAGAAAGTGTGAAAGAAATAACAAAATGAAGTTGAAAATACTAAGAGAAAACTAGAACCAAAACTAGCTCTAAATGTCCTTAAAACTTCTCTAGTACACTCACACTTTCTATAGTTTTTCTCCACCATTTCTAAGCCATTTGTTCCTAGTGTTGGCCTCTTTTTTTAGTGCTCACATTCATTTTAAAAAAAAGATCCAAGAAGGCAACTAAAGAAAAAGAACAAAAGTATACAAAAGTTAGTAAAAAAGTGAGAAAAACAAAGTAAGTTTTAAAGCAATTCACCTTGTATTTTTATAACTCATTTCTTGGCTTTATCCTCTGTTTTTAGTGGATCGAAATATATTCTAATTATTCAAATTAATTGCACAATTTTTTTTTTACATTTTGTAATAAACTCTAGAGCCATTTCTAAGACTTTTCATTTGAAAGCTAGTGTTGAAATTATCTTTTATTTTCTTGTTTTGTGTCCTTTAATCTTCTTTGAGTTTGTCACATCTCTTTCCATTTGAGTTTAACCTTTCTTAATTGTAAAGTTTTATTTTTGGTTGTTAGTTTTTTTTCTTTCTTGGTGTGTTATCCATTCTTGTGGTGTAGGTGTACTTGCAAGGAATCACCCTTGAAAGACTTGGATAATTGAGACATTTGGAATCACTTTAAAGGGAGCAGCAACTTAGAGAGATTGAGGTACTTCCAAACTTGAAAAAAAAATTTTGTGAGACAAACTTATGTGATCATTTTGTAGGAACAATTTCAAGGAAGGAGATTAATAATGAAATTAGAGATGAAATTTTCCTTGGAAGCAAATTTGTCTCTAAATTCGTCTCTATTTGGTGATTTGCATTACATTTTTTTTTCATTTGTGTTTCTTGAGTTTAATTTATCTTTATTTTTTTCTTAAATTATTTTCCATTTCTTTGTTCTCTTAAACTTGTATTTGGTCCTTAGGAGTGTCTTGGGAAGCCTTTGGTGTTTTCTCATCTCTCCTAAGTTGTCTTACTCCTAATAGCTTAAATGTTAGTGCTTATGGAAACCTAAGTTTCACTTAGGTTTCCTCTTTGTTGATGGAATCACACTAAGGCCAAGAAGACCAAGAGGTGATATTTTGAAAGAGGCAAGAGGAATGGGTTAGTTTTGAAAACCCTAAGAGGAGTGGGCCTACTTTTGGGCCTTAACTCCTACGTTTTTATTAGCATAAAATTTATTCCTATTTTGCCCTTATCTTTAAATTTCCCATTTTCAACCTTGTATTTTGGGTATCTTAGACATAGGATTTATTTTCTTTTGTATTTCTCATTTTACCCTTGTATTATGGGGTATCTTAGTCATAGGATTTATTTTCTTTTGTATTTCCCATTTTACCCTTGTATTATGGGGTTCTTTAGATCATAGGTTTTTAATTTTGGGCTAAGGTATTTAATTAGGGAGCTAGACGTATTTTTGGTGGTGTTTGGACCTATTTTTGGACTTAGAAAGGCTTAGGCCCAAGTGAAGGGCAAAGGTTGCATGGTCTTATGATGCACCTAGATGTAGCCTAACTAAATCCAAAGATTCCATCATTGGCCACCAAGTTGCATTTAGGGTTAATTTGGGTTTCATTTGGTGTGCATTTGACATTGTAAATTTCGGCCAATGCAACCCTAAATGCAACCCTAGATGCCTCCCACTCCTATAAATACCCTAGGCACCACACCTTGTAAATATTTTTGATGTTGAATATAGAGAGAGCCTTTGTGCCTTTATATCATTCCTTAGTCACCTTGGCTAATTCGGCCACCTCCCTCCCATCTCCACCTTGAGAGAAACAACCCTAGAAGTGGCCTTCATCATTATGAAGTGAGACAACCCTAGAGTACCTTCCTCAAGCATTTTCTCAAACACCTTTTACCCAACCTCCAAACACTTTCATTTCTGCCCCATTCCTCCATTAAAATGTCCCTTGAGGAACTTTGATCCAAGAAATTCAAGCATCCCTTGCCATTGTTCAACATTCCTTCTTCAATGGAAGCAAGGATGCCATCACTTGTATAGGGCATTTCTTCCATATTCAATTCATTTAAAAGACTATATCTTTTTCTAATAGGGGTTCATGCACACAGACACACACACACTTGAACTTTCTTTTGTGAAAACCTTTTATCATGCTACTTTTGTGAAATATTTTCAAATCTTAAAGCATTTTCTGTTGAGCCTAGAGGAGCCTGAACTTGATGAGGTCAAGATTATCTCTGAAGCTTAAAGGAGTTTTGATGATCACAAAATGTGTGTCAAGGACAACAACAAACAACAACAACTTAGAAGACAAAAACAAAGTCAAAGAGAATGCTATGTAATAGGGATTAGTATATAAATTGTTTTGAATGAGTTTATATGTTGTGTGTGCTGTGTGCATAAGTAAAATCTATATCTAAACTAATTAGAGAGTGTGTGATGATGAGTTAAAAAGACTAGAAAGTTATTTTGAGACTTAAAACGAAGTTTTGAAAACTAACTCAAAATAGTCGATTATCATTAAATATAATCGATTATTCCAGCAACAGGCAGAATGGGATGCCTTGCTGCAATAATCGATTATTTTCCAAATAATTGATTATCCCAGAAATAACTATCTGGAATAATCGATTATCCAGCAAAATAATCGATTATATTGTTCTTGGTTGGTTTCCAGAAAACCTGAAGAACAAAATAATCGATTATTCTTTAAAATAATCGATTATTTGGTTCTGAAACTTTTATAAATAGTTTGAACTTTTAGAAACTTCAGAACAGAGTTAGAATTGAGAATCAAATTTAGAAAAGTGTTTTTGTGGAGTCTTTGTGACAATCTTGGAGAGTTTTCTTTGTGAATCCAAGAAGAAAAACGTTTGTGAAAAACTTTGAGAAAGGATCATCATCATCATCACATTCTTGAAAGGGGAAGATTAAGATTTGCTTCTGAATTCCAGGTGAATTCGTTCCTTTATTCTTTGTGAATACGTGTAAAAATCTTGAGAAGGGTTTCTCAAGTGGTAAGCATTCTTGTAGTGGGATTTTACAAGGGGTGCTTTCTTGGGGTCAAGAAAGTGGTTATCTTTAGTGTTGAAGTATATGCATGTGTGGTATGCTTGTAAACCTTCTTCATTGAGATATTGGAACAAATCTTGATCAGGTGCTGATTGAGGACTGGATGTAGGTCACATGTGGAGTGGCTGAACCAGTATAAAAGACTTGTGCAATCTTCTTCTACCATTATCTTTTACTTTGAGTAATATCTTGATTGAACATTAAAGAAGATAATTCTTGATTAACATGTGTGTGTGAATATTGATGGTTTAATCTGAATTAGAGCATTACATTTGAACCTCATTATTTTGTAATCAAGAAAGCATATAGCATTCATTTTTCTATAAGCAAGTCTTTGAAGAAACTTCATTGAAAATTCAGTCTTAGAAAAGTTTAAGTGAAATAAAGATCCTAAATACTCTGAAATTTTTTAAAGGGTCATAGAATCCAATTCACCCCCCCCCCTCCTTTTGGATTGTGCCATTCTTTTCTAACAATTGGTATCTAGAGCAAGGTTCTTGAGAGTTATTCAAGATTTCAAAAATGGCCAACAACAACCTACCCTATGGTGAGGGTGTGTCTATTCATAGACCTCCTGTTTTCAATGGTGAAAACTATGTCTACTGGAAAATTAGGATGAGAATTTTCATTGAAGCTATTGATATTGCTGTATGGGATGCAATAGAAAATGGACCCTATATCCCTATGAAAAAAGATGGTGATGAGATCAAAGAAAAACATTGGAGTGAGTGGAGTGATGAGGAAAAGAAAAGAGCCCAACATGACAAGAGAGCCAAAAACATCATAACATCTGCATTGTCAATTGATGAATTTTTTAGAATTTCACAATGCATATCTGCTAAAGAAATGTGGGATACTTTGCAAGTCACTCATGAAGGAACAAGTGATGTAAAGAGATCTAGAAAGCATACTCTCATAAGAGAATATGAGCTGTTTAGAATGCATAATGGTGAATCTATTTCTGATTTTCAAAAAAGATTTACACACTTGATAAATCACCTTGTTGACCTTTGCAGGAAATTTGAAAAAGAAGAGCTGAATTTGAAAGTGCTGCAATGCTTGGACAGATCATGGCAAGCAAAGGTGACAGCCATAGAAGAATCAAAGGATTTGACCTCCTTGACACTTGCTACTCTCTTTGGGAAGCTAAGAGAGCATGACCAAAAGCTGCACATATTTGAAGAAAATGAACAGCATGACAAGAAAGGCAAAGGAGTGTCATTGAAAGCCTTGAAATCTGCCAAAGGAAAAGAGGTGTCTGAAGAATCAAGCTCCGATGATTCCGAAACTGAGAACTTCAATCTGCTGGTGAAGAAGTTCAGAAAATTCATAAGGAGAAAGAAAAATTCCCCCTACAAATTCAATAGAAAGACAAACAAGAAAGAGGAAGCAAGTACATCCTCCTTCAATTGCTTTGAATGTGGAAAACCGGGACACATGAAAGCTGAGTGTCCAAACCTCTTGAAGAAGCAACAAGAGGAGAAGAAAAGCAAGAGAAATGGAAAAGGGAAGAGAGCCTACATTGCTTGGGAAGATAATGACTCAAGCACAAAAAGTGATGAATCTGAATGTGAGGAGAACAACTTGTGTTTGATGGCTGGAGCTGACCAAGACACAATTGTAAGTGATTCTGACCTTGAATCTAATCCAGACTATGATCAACTCCAAGAAGCTTTTATACAAATTCATGAAGAGGCTGTAAAATTAGATGCCTTGAATACAAAGCTGAAAAACAAGCTGAAATGGTATGAAAATGCTTTAATTAAAGTTGAACAAGAGCTTGAGGATTTGAAACATGAGCATGAAAATCTTCAAACTATGTTTAACTTTAGTGAAGCTCATTGTGAAAACTCCACCTCCTCAAAAGATGTTTGTGAAAATTGCAAGACTTTTGAAAAAGAAAATGCTGATTTAAAATCCACTCTTGCAAAGTTCACTAATGGAAATGCAAATTTAAATATTCTTTTGGGAAAACAAAGAAATACTTTTGATAGGAGTGGACTTGGTTTTAATCAAAGCATGAGCATGCCATTTAAGTCAAAGAAAGAAGCTTTTAAGAAAAACCAAAATTTTAGAAAATTTAAAAGCAATTTCTCTAGACAAACAACTTGTTTTTATTGCTGTAAAAGAGGTCATACAATAAGGAACTACTATTCTAGGAAATATGGAGTTCCAAATGGAGAGATGGTTTGGGTTGAAAAGAGCCAAAAGCTGAGAACTAACCTACAAGGACCCTTCACATGGGTACCTAAATTTTTTCTCTGAATCTTTGTTGTAGGAATGCTTGAGGGCCAAGAATCTACTTTGGTATCTTGATAGTGGCTGCTCAAGGCATATGACTGGGGATCCTTCAAAATTCTCAAGTCTGAAATTGAAGAATGAAGGGTATGTTACCTATGGTGACAACAACAAAGGGAGAATACTTGGTCATGGCAATGTTGGTAATTCCTCCTCTCAAACATTGATTGAGAATGTATTGCTTGTTGATGGATTGAAACATAATTTGCTGAGTATAAGTCAACTAAGTGACAAAGGCTTTAAAATTGAATTTGATAATACATGTTGCTTGATATGTGATAAAAAGACTAAAGAAATCATATTCATAGGAAAAAGAATTGACAATATATACATGCTTGACTTAGAACACTCAATAGCAATTTCCAACACTAAGTGTCTAATAACTCAAGAAGAAAACATATGGCTTTGGTATAGGAGAGCTGCACATATTCATATGGATCATTTGAATAAACTGAGTAGGAAAGAATTAGTGGTTGGTTTACCTAAACTCAAGTTTAGTAAGGACAAACTATGTGATGCTTGTCAAAAGGGCAAGCAAGTGAAGGTTAGCTTTAAAAGCAAAAATCAGATTTCCACAAATAGACCTTTGCAATTAATTCACATGGATTTTTTTGGTCCTTCAAGAACCATGAGCTTAGGTGGAAACTACTATGGTTTAGTAATTGTTGATGACTACTCAAGATACACATGGGTTATGTTTCTTGCAAACAAAAATGATGCTTTTAATGCCTTTAGAAAATTTGCCAAGCTTGTTCAAAATGAAAAGTGTTCAAACATTACCTCTATAAGAAGTGACCATGGAGGTGAATTTCAAAACATAATGTTTCAAAAATTCTGTGAGGAACATGGTATAAACCATAATTTCTCAGCACCTAGGACACCTCAACAAAATGGGGTTGTTGAGAGGATAAATAGGTCCTTAGAAGAACTTGCTAGGACAATGTTAAATGAAACAAAATTGTCAAAATATTTTTGGGCTGATGCTATTAACACAGCTTGTCATGTGTTAAACAAAGTTCTGATCCTGCCTATATTAAAGAAAACACCCTATAAAATTTACAATGGAAGGAAGCCTAACATTTCATATTTTAGAGTGTTTGGGTGTAAGTGCTATGTGCTGAACAATGGAAAAGAGCAACTTGGAAATATTGATGCAAAGGCTGATGAGGCAATCTTTCTAGGATACTCTAAAAATAGCAAAGCTTATAGAATTTATAATAAGAGAACTCTAGTTGTAGAAGAATCTGACCATGTGGTATTTGATGAGTCTAACAAACAAGAGACAACGCAAACTGAAATTGAAGACTTAACTGATTTGCTTGATCAACCTCCATTGGAAAGTGAACCAAATGAAAAGCCTAAAGAGAGTGAATCACATGAAAACACAAAGGAAACAAGTGAAAAATTGCCTAAGGAATGGAAAACTTCTAGGGACTTATCAATGGATAACATAATTGGAAATATTGGTAAGGGAGTCTCAACTAGAAGTGCCATCAAGAATATTTGCAACACTATGGCATTTGTGTCACAAGTTGAACCTAAGAGCATTGATGAAGCACTAAAAGATGAAAATTGGTTAATGGCCATGCAAGAGGAACTAAATTAGTTTGAAAGGAATGAAGTATGGGATTTAGTGCCATTACCAAAAGATTATCCAATTATAGGAACCAAGTGGGTTTTTAGAAATAAGCTTGATGAATCTGGGATAATTCTAAGAAATAAGGCAAGACTAGTGGCTAAGGGGTATAATCAAGAAGAGGGAATTGACTATGATGAGACCTTCGCCCCTGTAGCAAGGATAGAGGCCATTAGATTACTTCTTTCTTATTCCTCTATAATGAATTTCAAGCTTTATCAAATGGATGTGAAAAGTGCTTTCCTCAATGGGTTGATACAAGAGGAAGTGTATGTTGAACAACCACCAGGCTTTGTGGACTTTTAAGAATCCTAATCATGTGTACAAGCTCAAAAAGGCACTCTATGGCTTGAAGCAAGCTCCAAGATCATGGTATGACAGGTTGAGCAAATTTTTGATTGAGAATGACTATGAAAGAGGGAAGGTGGATAATACATTGTTTGTCAAGAAGTTTAAAAATGATACAATGTATGTACAAATCTATGTGGATGATATTGTATTTGGATCTACAAATACCTCTCTATGTAAAGAATTTGCTAAAACCATGCAAGGTGAATTTGAAATTTCAATGATGGGGGAGCTCACATTCTTTTTGGGGTTGCAAATCAAATAAATGAATGATGGAATTTTCATAAGTCAAAGCAAGTATTGCAATGAACTTCTGAAAAAGTTTGGTATGGAAGGGTGTAAGGAGGCTGCTACACCAATATCAAACAATTGCAATCTTGACTTAGATGAGAAAGAAATAGTTGTTGATAACTCAAAGTATAGAGGTATCATTGGATCACTCTTATATTTGACAGCTAGTAGGCTTGATATAATGTTTGTTGTGTGCCTATGTGCAAGATTTCAGGCTAATCCTAAAGAATCTCACATGAAGAGTGTAAAGAGAATTCTTAAATATTTGAAAGGTACAACCAATGTAGGTTTGTGGTATCCAAAGGGAGTCTCACTAAGTTTGATAGGCTACTCAGATTCAGACTATGCTAGGTGTAGACTAGATAGAAAGAGTACAAGTTGTACTTGTCACCTACTGGGTAGTGCACTTGTCTCATGGCATAGCAAAAAGCAAGCTTGTGTTGCTTTAAGTACAGCTGAGGCTGAGTATATAGTTGCTGGAAGTTGTTGTGCGCAAATTCTTTGGATGAAGCAACAATTAAGAGATTATGGAGTTGAGCTAAATAAAATACATTTGAGGTGTGACAACACAAGTGCAATAAATCTGACCAAAAATCCAATTCTGCACTCTAGGACAAAACATATTGAGATAAGACACCACTTTTTGACAGATCATGTTCAAAGGAATGATTGTGTTGTAGAGTTTGTAGAGACTAGCAAACAATTAGCTGATATATTTACAAAACCTCTACCAAGGGAAAGATTCAACCAATTAAGAATTGAATTAGGGATAATCAATGAATCATGTTTGAGTTGATTATGCTTTGAGAATGATAGTTAGAGATGTATGATACATTAATGCATAGAAGAGAGTGTTCAAGTGGCAAATTAGACTAGGTGAAATTTGAAAGGTTAAAATTTCTGAGAAGCAAAACTTCTCTGGAATAATCGATTATCTTAAAATATAATCGATTATTTTAAGTAAACCCATGATAAGAATCGATTATTTGGGTAATAATCGATTATCTGGGAGATGAAGAATTCAAAGGGCCACTGTAATAATCGATTATCTAGGGAAATAATCGATTATCTGAGAAGGGGAATCTGAAAGGCCACTGGAATAATCGATTATCTTGGGAAATAATCGATTATCTGGGTGAAGTTAGGAGAAACTACTCTCTGTAATAATCGATTATCTTGAAAATAATCGATTATCCATATCAGATTATGTTTTCAAAGGGATTTTGCTGATGCAAATAATCGATTATTTGCATAAATAATCGATTATCTGGGCGACGTTTAAAATTTATGAAGCATTTGAACGGTTAAATACGCGCCAAACCCTTAAAACCTCTTATAACTCTCCCACTCAGAAGTTGTTAGGGAAAAACTTCTCAAAAACCTCTCCTTCTCTCATTTTCTCTCAAACCCACAAACCCTAACTCTCTCATTTTCTCATTTTCTGTCATTCTTCTTCTTCTTCAATACCCACTCATGGCATCTTCATCAAAGAGACCTAAGAAGCTTGAAGTGAGGGGGAGCAAACGCCCTCTACCCTCAGGGCAACTAATTTCAAAGTGGTTCCCGGATGAGAAGACTCAAGAATACTACTTTTAGTGGTATGCTGGACGGAGAATCATTCCTCCTAAAACCCTCAAGCTAGATTGGTTCAAGAATGAAGGCTTTAGTTTTCCAACTCTTCTAGAGCACCAAGAACTGGGGAAGTTTTTGGAAATGGAGGGGCCTTATTACCCTGAGTTGATTAGGTTATTTCTCTGTTTTGCCACAAGCAATGAGGGTATCATGCAATCTATGGTAAAAGGGAAAATGATTAAGCTAGATGGACCGACATTGAAGGCTGCTGCGAGGCTGAGCGGCACGGGACGAGAGAAACCCCAAACCTTCAATTTTGGGGATTTTGAAGAACTGACGACCTTTCGGGACTGTCAGAGGAACCCAGTGAATACCAACTATGAAAAGTTTCTGGCGGGAGGTATGAAAAAGAATTCCCGCTTAATTTCTTTTATCATTGCTTGGATGTTGAAACCTCGCTTACATAACCATGCTCAAATGTCAAGAGATGACATTTTACTTATGCATGTGATTAAGAAGAAAATTAAGATTGATTGGGTATCAGTCGTTAATGATTGTATGTGCAAAGCTAGATGGAAGGAAGATGGACCAATTCCGTATGCTCTGTTGTTGTCAAAGATTTTTGAGAATGCAGGTGTGGACTTAACAAGGGAAAGGAAAATAGTTTTACATGCTTCGAACAAGATTGAAAAATCTTTCTTGCACCATATGGGGATGCTTAAACAGGAAGATAAATGGGTGTTTAAAGGAGATGTACCCCCAACCCCTGAGCCGGCAACCGATGAAGACGGTGTTCCGTCACATGATGAGGATCAGCCACCACAGGTGGAAGCTGAACCTGGCAGAGAACCAGAAGCTGAGCCAAAACCATTCTCACCTTTTGAGCAAATCATGCTAAATAAACTTGATGCGGTGATGGAAATGTCTCGAAGACATGAATCTTTATTTTCTGGTATTCTTGACAGGTTTGATGATCTTGATCATGAGGTGAAGCTTCTCAAAACTCACCTAGGCATACCTGAAGATGAAGATTGATTTTTGTTCTGTTCTGATGCTTAGTTTTAATTAGGTTTTTAAATTCTGTTTTTGAATTATCATTTTCAATTTGGTTGTAATAGTTTAAGTCTGGAACAATTTACCTGCTTTGTGCTGTTGAACAATTAATTTCTGGTGAAATTTGAAGGTTATATTGCTGATATGATGGTTTGATTGTGGTACCGAATTGTAATTTGGATGGCTGGTGCATTGATGCTCTGGTTTTGAGCATATTTGTTGATGTTCTGTTTTTTAATTGCAATATTTTTAATGAGCTTGGTTGATTGCTGATTAGAGTGCTCTATTTTGAGCATGAATGGTTGTTGATATATTGTTGATGTTTTGGGTTGTAAAAATTCTGAGGTGTATCTTGTAATTTTTTATTGATCAAATAACTCTGGCTGAGATGGTGTTGTTCACAAAGATTGAATCTTGTTTTGGTATGATTATGAGCACTTAAGGAATGTGCATATGGCTTATATTGTAAAACATAGCTTGGTTTGTTTTTGATAATGCCAAAGGGGAAGGAAGGTTGTTGTGTGTGTATATGGTTGTTTTTTTGCAGGTATTGTGCTTGTGTGTGTATGTTTTTGCAGGTTTTGTATGTTGAAATTAGAAGCACAAATGGTTGAAGCCTAGATTGGGTTGTCATCATCAAAAAGGGGGAGATTGTTAAGCTTAGAGGAGCCAGAACTTAATGAGGTCAAGATTATCTCTGAAGCTTAAAGAAGTTTTGATGATCACAAAATGTTTGTCAAGGACAACAACAAACAACAACAACTTAGAAGACAAAAAGAAAGTCAAAGAGAATGATATGTAATAGGGATTAGTATATAAATTATTTTGAATGAGTTTATATGTTGTGTGTGCTGTGTGCATAAGCAAAATCTATATCTAAACTAATTAGAGAGTGTGTGATGATGAGTTAAAAAGACTATAAAGTTATTTTGAGACTTAAAACGAAGTTTTGAAAAATAACTCAAAATAATCGATTATCATTAAATATAATCGATTATTCCAGCAATAGGCAGAATGGGATGCCTTGCTGCAATAATCGATTATTTGCCAAATAATCGATTATCCCAGAAATAACTCTCTGGAATAATCGATTATCCAGCAAAATAATTGATTATATTGTTCTTGGTTGGTTTCCAGAAAACCTGAAGAACAAAATAATCGATTATTCTTTAAAATAATCGATTATCTGGTTCTGAAAATTTTATAAATAGTTTGAACTTTTAGAAACTTCAGAACAGAGTTAGAATTGAGAATCAAATTTAGAAAAGCGTTTTTGTGGAGTCTTTGTGACAATCTTGGAGAGTTTTCTTTGTGAATCCAAGAAGAAAAAAGTTTGTGAAAAACTTTGAGAAAGGATCATCATCATCATCACATTCTTGAAAGGGGAAGATTAAGATTTGCTTCTGAATTCCAGGTGAATTTGTTCCTTTATTCTTTGTGAATACGTGTAAAAATCTTGAGAAGGGTTTCTCAAGTGGTAAGGATTCTTGTAGTGGATTTCTACAAGGGGTGCTTTCTTGGGGTCAAGAAAGTGGTTATCTTTAGTGTTGAAGTATATGCATGTGTGGTATGCTTGTAAACCTTCTTCATTGAGATAGTGGAACAAATCTTGATCAGGTGTTGATTGAGGACTGGATGTAGGTCACATGTGGAGTGGCTGAACCAGTATAAAAGACTTGTGCAATCTTCTTCTACCTTTATCTTTTACTTTGAGTAATATCTTGGTTGAACATTAAAGAAGATAATTCTTGATTAACATGTGTGTGTGAATATTGATGGTTTAATCTGAATTAGAGCATTACATTTGAACCTCATTATTTTGTAATCAAGAAAGCATATAGCATTCATTTTTCTATAAGCAAGTCTTTGAAGAAACTTCATTGAAAATTCAGTCTTAGAAAAGTTTAAGTGAAATAAAGATCCTAAATACTCTAAAAAATTTTAAAGGGTCATAGAATCCAATTCACCCCCTTCCCCCTCTTGGATTGTGCCATTCTTTTCTAACATTTTCCACTACATTGGCCTTCCAAGGATGATACATCAACCAAAAATATAGTCCTTCCTGAACTCCATCCACCTTTTTGCCTTCTTCGATAATAACTCACTAACCCAATAAAATTCCTGATATCCATAATAACCCTTGGAAGCTTCCACTGTAATATTAACTCCACTTTTGTTGGATCTACTGTAATCCCTTCAACAAGGATCACATGCATAAGAAACTTCACCTTCTTCAACCAGAATTCACATTTGGAGAGTTTGGCAAACATTTTCCTATCCCTCAAAATCTCCAACATGAGCCTCGAATGCCCCTTATGTTCCTCCCTAGATCCTAAGTAGATTAGAATGTCATCAATAAACACAACAACAAACTTATTAAAAAGGGTATGAAAATCTAGTTCATGTACTCCATGAAAACAATAGGGGCATTGGTCGCTTTGAATGACATTACTACATACTATAGACACCTAATTTTGTCCAGGGGCACAAAAACAAAGAAATGGACTTTCAACATGAAGAAGAAGCTCCCGAAGGCCTGAAAACAACACCAGAGCAGGCCAACATGACATCCAAGGATCCAAAGAACCAAGTGTCAGAATTTGTAGCCCGGAACAGGCCGTTCCAAGCTTAGAAAAAGGCCTGTAACCCTAGGTCAGAACGTCCCATTATAACCTAGTCTATTATGGGTAAAATTCAAATCTAGAATGGACCATTTCGCTTTGGGAACAAGTCGTTCCAAATTCAAATTTTACACATAACAAAAAAGTCTAGAATGGCCCATTCCAAAATTGAAACGACCCATTCTAGTGGATTTTCATGCCTATAAATAATAGGCTCGAGCACAATGCTCAAGGCAAGAAATTTTAGATCTGACAAATCCCTTTAAAATCTAGTACTCTTTTATCTCTCTTTTATTGTATTTCTTGAGATTTATGAGGCACTGTGAAGTGTGAAAGGTAACCAAAAAATACCTAAAATTTGCTACATTCGAAAGTATCTACAAAAGCTTGTTTTAAGAGGTATCTTTCTCTACTATTTATCTTTTCTGTCATAAACAAAAACAATCATGTAGACATTTTAGGACAAACCATGTAAATATCTAAATAATTATTAATAAAAGGGAACCTAATATTTAAATTATTGTTTGTAATTGTGCTAGTTTCATCGTAGGGTAGCGATTCAGGGCATAGTAGGGTGCCTAACACCTTGCTTACACGTAATTGACCCCCAAACCCAATTCTGGTTGTAATGGTTGTTTTGACATTTTAAAATTCTTTTCTTCTTTTCTTCTTTTTTTCAATATTTTGAGCAAAATATCAATGGAAACTCCATCAACTCTTTTCAAAAATCGTTGGTTAGGGATTAGTGTGGTGTCCAGGCATTTCCTAACCGATGAGATTTTCAAAACAGAAGTTCAAACCATTGGTGGGCAAGATCATAATTTTTCGAATTCTGACAGATGAAAACTCTATTGGAGAAACTTAAAGAGGGTCAGGCCTAAAATAAATGATGAAACTAGCATAATGAGATAATAGTTCAAATATTAGTTCCCTTCATTATTGTTCATTTTGTATGCATTTTTACTTTGGTGGCTTTATATCTGCATGTTTAAAATAAACAAATGTACACAAACCATTGCACACAACAGTTCCCTCTATACCCAAGGGCATGAGCGCGTAAACATAGGGAGTGGTTGACGTACGATCAGCCAAAGTATGGCCTTAGAGCCTGCGAGCCTTATCAAAAATCACACTCAAGGTGATAACTAGTTACTCTAGCCTGAAATACTGTGTCAGACCTTAGAGTTTGTCAGGTGACGACGACAAAGGTACTGGGTTCCTATAATGGGGCACATTGGGAGCCTTTAAAGACTAGTGAGGATAACTAGAACCTTCCTAGACCAACACTTTCTTTGACAGGAATGACAAACCATGGATTTGAACCGATCGTGGATGTACATCGTTTGAGTATATGTTTGTTGCATTGTTGTTGGTTAAACTATTGTCATATTTAGAAAGTTCCCCTAGTGTAAAGGAAACACTAAAAAAAAGTGATAAAAATGCATCACCATGAGGGAAAATCCAGTGTGAAAATAAAATCTGCAAGATACATGCATCCCTGCATAAAAAAAATCATCTAGGGTCATTGAGAGATCTCTAATAAAGATAAGTAAATGCTACTTAGTGTGACCTTTTTCATATCGTAAAACATTACAAAAAGGAACACTGACGATTTTACATTAAAGGAATAGTCATCAAGTCTTTGCTAGAGACCTCTTCCATACATTTTCATTCATATGACATGTTTACAAAATATATTATGTATAAATTTCGTACTTCATATTTTAATCTATTATCATTATTATAATTTATATGATTAAAAATTCTTACATTATTTTTTTAATATTACTTCTAAAATATATGGACTAAAATAGTTTTAGAAAATTATTTTTTTGACAGATTTAAAAAATTATTTGTTAAGTACCTTATACGCCTGTTGTTTATGCGAACACGGAAAAATTTATAATTGTACGAAATAGTGTAACTGATGTACGATTATGGGTTCTAAATTTAAATAATTTATTAAATTATATGATATCTAACGGCAGAGACATTGTTGTCGGATCTTACGAACTGAAGTACTGTTTTCATCGCTTTTCTTTTCGCTTTTCTTTTTTAACATTCCGTTTTGTTTTCTATACACTAATTTTTTTATTGGCTAGTAGTACTCTTGGTCTTTGGCTTGGTAACCAAGGAACGAGTAATCTATTAAATTTATTTATTTTAGTTTCTATAATATGAAAAATCTATTTTAATTTATCTATTCAAATTTTATTAACATGCAAAATCAACTTTTTAATGTCCTTATTAATGAAAATAATATCACTACATTATTCATAATTATTTTAATTTATTATTTCCTATTATATTATTAATGATTTAATGAATTTTTTTTTTGAAATTGTATAGATTAAAAAAATAATTTTCAATTTGAATGCTCAATAATAAATTTATCTTAAAGCCTAAAATTTTTTATTGAGAGAAATATTAGAACATTTACTCTCTCTTATAATATTTTTTATTAATGATTAAAAATCATAAATTTTAACAAATTATACTACTAAATAAGAAGAAAAAAAAGCTCACTAAATAAGATATAAAATCCATGAAATATGTAATTTTTAATAAATTTTAAAAAATAGTAAACAAATATTAAAAAAATATCACTACCACTTGTCATCCATCAAATATTAATGGATACTATGAAAATAAAATTACAATTATGATTAACAACAACACCAACATCACTGTAGTGGTAAATGTTAATGGTGTACAGCTATAGCGCAGAAACAAGTCCCTTATTGGCAGGGACGGAGCCAGGATTTCAATACTGGGGGTGCCATATAGGGGGTGCCATATAGTAATATACATATGAGTTTATATTAAAAATATGAGTTTATATTAAAAATAGGGGGTGCCATATAGTAATATATATGTATATAAAAAAAAATTAAAATTGTTGGGGGGGCCGTGGCACCCGTAGGTCCCCCCTTGGCTCCGTCCTTGCTTATTGGGACACAACATCTTTGGCTGCCTGTGGTGTGTGGTCGATGATGATATCTTTTGTTTCATAAAAACACCATACTCTCTCCCCACTTTTCTCATCTATATTTGATTGCTACTTCTTTCTATTACTTTTATTCTAAGAAATCAACTCTTACTTCCCCCACAGGACACATTAGAAACAAACCTCTTACAAAGAAAAAGTCAGATTTGCTGCACTCAAAGTATTAAGCCTAATTTATCGATAGGAATCATTGGGCACATTAAAAAACAATTATCGGTGTAAAATTTTTACACTGACAACCAAATATATCTTTCAATTATATCATGTCACTGTTAAAAATAAATGTATTTATAATGACATAACACAATTAAAAGATATAATTAGTTGTCAGTGTAAAAAAAACTTTACACTAACAGTGTATAAGTGATTAACTCTTAAAAAAATATAATAATAAAATTGACACAGAATTGAAATCAAAATATTTGATGGGTAGATAATACAATTGAAATTGGATAGTCTTCTACACTCCGCCATAAAACTATGATGATAATAGAAACCCTTGGACGGCTCTAATAGCACAAGAAAAACCAAGGCATTCTCTCATTAACTCTCATTTATCACCCATCACCCTCAAGAAACATAAATTAAAAACTCAACTCACCCAGGAACTAGTTTGATCCTGAGATATCACAAAACTTTTGCACTTTTGGGCAATAACGCAGAACATAAAATGTAATAGACTATTTAGCTGCAAAATCTATACGCAAGGTATATTGAGGGGTTCTTCAATCCAACCAGCAAACTCATCAGCACCAAAGTCATCAAAATCGAAATCAGGAAGATCACTAGGCACATTGTCATCAAAACCAGAAATATGAATGTCCTCCAACCCTCCAAGATCATCATCAAAGACATGCTCCAAGCCATCAAACGCCAAACAATCCAAATCAACCAGAGATGCCACATTCAGCATACTAAAATCCGGAATTTCCAACTCAGCAAATTCATCCTCCAAACTTTTGGCCTCATTGCTTGAAACCTTACCACTTTCAACGGAATTATCCAATTCGAGCACTGAAGATGGGGATGTGTGTGACACCAAACTCTCTGAGTCATCCAAAGTACAAGACTTGGAGTCAGATACAGAACCTGCAGCACAAGAAACACAATAGTTGGAACTGTTATTTCCCAGGGCAGCCACTGTTTTAACAAAATCACCATCGTTGTTGTTCTTCTCAGCCTTGGCCCTGGCTTCAAACTCAAGCCTCTTGGTCTCATAAGCTTGAAAAGCCTCTTCTGCAGTGTTGTAAGTGCCCAACCAGACACGAACACCTCTGAAAGGGTCACGAATCTCTGAAGCCCATTTGCCCCATTTTCTCATCCTAACACCCTTGTACTTCCCACAAGGTTGTCTCTTCACTGAGGATGTTTTTTTGGCCAAAACACTCACCTTCTTCTGTTGGTGGTTGTTTGAGCTCTGGGTGCTAGTTTCTTCTGCAGTGACAGAGTTAAACGAAACAAGGGGAAGAGTAACCTCAATCATACTTCTCTTCACCTTCCCACCATTAATCTTCTCATTCTCATCTTCATCAGAGTCGGTAGCATCAGGATCATCACAAATGATGCGCAATTTTCTCGCCATTTTGCACTCACGAACCCGGTTTCGCTTCTGCTTCAATTTCTTCACCTTGTTAAGAGGCTCCACCATCGTGAAAAATTGTTGACCCACAAAACCCCTCAAAATACCCGGAAAATTGTTTAACGAAACAAAACCAAAATTTTGAAAACTAAAATAAAACCCAAAAAAAAAAAAAAAAAAAAACAACAACAACAAAACCCCTCAAAATTTCAAGAATATCAGGTGAGATCCACTCTCAAAAGGAGGAAGAAACTGGACAATATTTTTATCTGAAACCCCCCATAACAAACCACAACTCCATAACATGTCCTGCAAAATAAAATAAAAGCACAAAAAAAAAAAATTCAAACTCCAGCATCAAAACAACAACAACAACAACAACAACAAAATCACAAACAAAACATACCGTTTTGACCTCAAACTCATCGAAACAGCAGTATTCAACAAAAGCCAGAGAAGCATGCATAAAACACAAGCACAACCGAACTGGAGCAGCAACAGAGCTCTAATCACTACTTCCAAATAATACCCAGAAGACATAAATCGATGCTCTTCCTCCTTCAATGGATTCCTCACAGAAATCCCAATAAAAAAACACACAACACCCCTCTCTCTCTCTCTCTGTGACCAAAAAGAGAACAAAAGAAAGAAACGTAAGTGATAGAGTTACACTGTATATATAGAGACACAACAACACAAGCTTTTGAGATGAAAAGATTATAAATCTATGGTCAAAAATTTTGTGTCTCAAAATTTATTTATTTATTTTTACAACCCATCTTCTAACCCCATAACTGAGTTAAGAGAAAAAACAAAAGAAAATTAAAAAAAGCTGCTACCTTGGTACACGGATTCAACAGACGCAAATCTCTATACAAACATTAAACTCCCAATTGCGTATTAAAAAGTAGCACACTGCACATACTTGTTTATGTCGAGAATCTAATAAGACTTTTTTTTCACCGTAAATTTTACCTCTTTTTTTTATTTGTTGCATTCAGAATTCACTGTTATGGTGGCTGGCTCCGAACCTCTTTTTTCTTTGCCTGTCGCTTTCTCAGTTTTTTTTTTTCAGTGGTTTCACACTGAACACACTCTCTCACTCTTTTTCTTCTTCTCTCTTCCACCGTTTTTTTTCCCTACGTTTTCATTTTTTTTTTATCACTCCTTTACATGAACGATGAATATGAATGTGCATTTTCCAACTGTCATCTCTGAAATTTTATGTATTTTGCTTAACATATTTTTGCTAAGTGTTTATGACAAATTAAATATGTTCCTTTTATAATTCTTATATCTCAGGACATGCATGTTTAAGAATTTTTGGAAAATGTATAATATTATCTCAGGACGTTAGAAGTAGAGTTTTTTTTTTTTTTTTTTTTTGAAAAATGTATCTTTCTCCCATATGATTTTATTTTAAAGTTTTTAAAGAAAGTTTTTTACATATTAATTTCATAATTAATATTCTAAGAACATTGGTTAACAAGACTTTTTCTTTTATTCCATTTTTTTTAATGTTTTAAACTTTCTCTATTATTCCATTTTTTTTATGATTTACACATTTTAATTGATATTAATTACTATTTTTATTTTTATTTATAAGGGTCAATTTATTGTTATTTCATATATTAACCATTTTAGACTAAGATACTTGTAATTAAAGTGTATTATCTTGATTTAATAAAATATATTAATTACAATTTTTTTTAAAAAAATACGTAGGGATGACAATAGGACATGTCGTGTTTTGTTGTCCCTATTCTTGTCTCTATAGAAGGTGGGACGGGTGCAATTTTTAAATAAGTGAGTTTATATTTTTAAAACTATTTCCTTTCCCAACAAATTTTGTTAGATTTGGATAAATCATGGAAAACTTATCACATATTTTTATAATTTTAATTTATTTATAAATTTTAAAGAAATTAAATTTTAAGTTAATAATTATTTTATGATATTAATAATATATAAAAAGAATAAAGATTAAAGAACTCACAAATAGAAATTTTAAGAATTAAATCTTATTTTTAGTTAAATATATAATTTTACGTGTGTTGCTTAATTAATGTTATAATTTAAATTATTTAACTTCTAAAATAATTAATTGGTATTTTTAATATTTATATAAATAAAATCTTAACTTTAATACACACATATATGCATATATAATCCTTTGCTATAAAAAAATGTAGCACAACGGTAACTTATATACTTGAACTTGATTTTCTAAATCAGACAAAACTCATATTTGCACTCATACCTGGTCAAAGCGAGTTTTTTCTATCAAAATAGAATTATAGTTGGATGGGTTCTTACAAGTATGAGTTTAATTGTCATGCTTAAGAGAAATTATATAAGGCATGTGCTCTAATTAATTAAGAAAAAAAATGATTATTAATTAGGATAAAAAATGATATAGGACATACTCTAATTATGAAAAATAAGTAGTATAGGAGTAATTTAATATATATATATATATATATATATATATATATATATATATATATATATATATGTGTGTGTGATAAATTTATTATTATCTAAATTAACTAGTTTTCTTAATCTTGATAAATTAGGTAAATATATATGAAATATTTTTTTTGCACATATTTGATAATTACTATTCCTATTCCATGTATTTTAGGGGGGTATATTGGATTAGGATTTTAAAAGACTTTTTTAGTTAAAAAAAATTCTGCGAATTTTAAAAGACTTTGCAGGATTTTCATGACTTTTAAGATTTTGCAGGATTCTACAAGACTTAAAATCAAGATTTTAATGAATTCTGCAAGACTTTTAAATCAGGATTTTAATGGATTCTGTGGGATTTTGTAGAATTTTCGTGAATTTTTGACATTTGATAAAATTTCAAAAAAAATTTTATACATTCAAATTTAAAAAGAGTCAAAGACAAAAATAATAAAAAATAATAATGTCTAGATAAATAATAATAATAATAATAATAATAATTCTCCATAACATTCACCCACATATCCATAGCTATACTAGTCTTCCAAGCATTAGTGTATTTTCGCTCTTGTTCTTGGATTTGAATAATAAGTTCAAAAGTATGATCTTCATTAATTGGTAACGTTGAAGATGAAGGTTCATCCACCGCTTCAATTGGAAATTCATCAGAACGACATTCTTTACGTAGAAAATTATGTAGTGCTACACATACTAACACAAGTTCTACTCGTGTCTTAAATAAAAATGGAGATGCTGACTTAAAAATTGTGAACCTTGATTTAAAAATACCAAATATTTTCTCGATCACATTCCTTAAAGATGCATGACGAAGATTGAACAATTCTTTCTCATTTTCAGGGTTATTACCCGACCTACAAAATCTTGTAGATGATATCTTACACCTCGAAATGGAGCTAAAAATTGGCGTTGATTAGGAAATCTACAATTCACCAAAAAAATATTTACCTAATTACATATGCAATATATATAATATTATAATAATAATAATAATAATAATAATAATAATAATAATTATTATTATTATTATTATTATTATTATTATTATTATTATTATTTAAAGAATAAGCATTTAGATATACAGAATATATATATATATATATATATATTATTTTAGTTATATATTATATGATAATTTTTAACGATATTTATAAATGTAAATTATTCTAACAAATATTTTAACAATATTTCTTCTTTTAAAAAATAAGCTAATGAAAACATAAATTCTAAACCCTAAAAAATTTGATACTACAACATCTTATATTAATTTTCTTTTTTAGAATATAAAAAAGTCATAATTTCACATTATAAAAATAAAAAGAAAAATTCATAGTAAAAAAAATAAAATAATTGTTGAGTCATAAAAGGAGGAGAATAAGAGTAACAAACTTAAGGGAAGGAGATAAATCGCAATTTTTATGCTGAGAGGGTTCTTCCCCCAATTAAGATCAATTTTCATCTCATTCTACTCACAGAAACCCTAACAAATTCACCTTATATATATATATATATATATATATATATATATATATATATATATATATATATATATATATATTGTAGAGATTATGATATCAATTTTATCTTTCACTTTTTTCTTTTCTTGACGTGTGTTATAAAAAAAATTACCACTTAAAATTAAGTTAAAATTTTAAGCATTTTTTTTTTGTGTTATATAAAGGAACAAATTCAACTACATAGAATAAAATAAAGCAAGTCAATTAAAGAGAACGAACAGAAAAATAGAGCAAATCAATGACACTATCATTTATATATCGGAGTTTCACAAAATACGGGAATGAGATGAGAACAATACTACAATATTATATATGAGCAATGAGCAATAATGCAGTATTATTAGCAGAGAAAAAATGGAGAAGATAGGAGCATAGAAAAAAAATATAAAAAACTCACTTGAAAATTCTTGAAAAGTCACTTCAAACAATCCTTTAAAATCCGATGGGTTTAGATGAGATTATTTTATGAATTTGGTATTTATAGATAACACTAGAAAGTCCTTCAAAATCCCTCTCACACAACAATCCTTTAAAATCCTTATATTTTTGAATACCAATGAATTGTTTTTAAGTTGTAAAAATCTCAAATGAATACCAATGGATTTTAATGGACTCTTTAAAAAATCTTGAAAATCGTGATTGAATACCACTGGATTATTTTTAAGTGACATAAAATCCTGATTGAATACCAATGGATTTTTTTACTCAAAAAAAGTCTTTTAAAATCTTACGAAATCCTAAACCAATACACCCCCCTTAATATATTAAATGACAATACTTCTAACTTAACATATCGATATTAATTTTTTGGAAATTGTTAAACATAAAAAACAATCATCCTAAGAAAGTGTATATTTTATCTTTTAAATTAATTTTAATGAGAGAAACAACCATTGCATGTAATATTAATTAGTATTATCATATCATAAAATTGTACACTATTTGAAATTTTTAAGTTTAAACATATTTTTAATTCTTGAGTCAATTTTGTTTCTAGTTTTATAAAAAAATTCTTTAATTTATCTCAAAATATGAAATGACTATTTTTATTCCTATTATTATTAAAACTGTTAAACGGATCAAACTAGTGTGGCCTAACATTACTCACACAAGTCATATAGTATTTCGAGACTAGTTTGACCTAGTTTAAATTAGGTTGGAGTTAATATTATTCTACCCAACTTAACCAATATCAAGCCATCAAATTAAATTAGTCCTAAACAAAAATAAATAATAAAATAAAATAAAATAATTTTAGATAAAAATTTTTAAAAATTAAATATATAGTTTTTGTAAATTAAAAACAAAGAAATTGTTTATTGAACAATGAGATTTATGTTAAACAAGCATGGTTATATTTTTTTTAATACATTTACAAGTGTTTATTAAAAAAAGTCATTGTTAGGCTTAAAGTTACCGTGTCATCCTTTAGAAAAAAATTTAAAAAGAAATTTTAAGTCCGATTACATGTATCATTCAACTTGAAAGAATGATATAATTAAAAAAAGGAAAAGCTTGAACCAATAAAAGAATAAGATTTTCTTGCGTTTATTTTTATGTACAATAATAGATAAAAAAAAAACAATGCCTAAATTGATATAATTGATATAAGTATCCGAAATCACTAAATTGATACATCTCCGAAATCACAAGAAGAATATCAACGATACAAGTATCAATTGTTAAATTAATATTATTTGAACAAATCAAAATCAGTTAAAAACTAATATGGTAAACCAAGCAACAAGTAGAATGGACCTCTTATTATATCTATTATTAATTAACTATTAAATTATTATTATTATTTTTTAACTTTTGATTGAACCAGCTTAACCTAATGTTATTTATGTTATTTAGCTTGTTGGGGTTAAGCGAGTGAGATCAAATGACTTGTTTCTATTCAGGTTGCCTTTTTTAAGGTTTAGTTTGGAAAAATTTACAACTTTAATTACTATGTGACATTTATTAATCACTTAATTGTTTAATTGAAAGTTAAATGATGATCTATACTAATGTCTATAGTATTATACTAAGATAGACACCTCTAAAAAGTTTATAGACTTCTAAAATGAATATTATTTATATATTTTAAAATAACTATTTTTTACACCAAACTTTAAAATAATTGTTAGAAGAAAAAAATAGTAATTTTAGATTTTAAAAGGATGAAAATTAAGAAAAAAATATTTGATGGAGAATAAACTCAAAATTCATAAATTTCACAAAGATCAATAATAATAATTTTAAATTTTAAAGAGATGAAAAATAAATAACTTTTCTTTTGTACAAAATAGAAGCAAAAGCCACTCATTTTAAAGAGATTGAAAATATATTTAAGTTAAAATTTTAATTAAATCTTTAAGTTAAAAATTTTTTTATAATTTGTAATTAAATGTTAGAGTTAACTTATGATGACTTAAAATAGTTGAAAAAAAAATACCATTCTAGTCTTAATTATAAATAATATAGGATAAATTATGGAGAATGAAAAGAGTATTTAAATTAGTTATTTTTAATTAATTCTTTTATGAATTTAAATTTTATTTTAAAGAAACTCTTTATTTCGAGATTATTATATTTAATGTTAGTACTTATTATGTAATAAATAGGAAATAAATAAATGCATATGAAATAGAGTTAATAACAAATTAAATATAAAAGAAATTTATACTGTAATTTTAAAATCTATTAATTGTTACTTAAAATTAATACCAAAGAAAATATAATTTATTATTTATAATTACGATGAAAAATAGTAATTTATAACAATTTTAGTAATTCTATGAGCCTAGTTGGAAAATTATAAAATAAAATTAATTAAAGCTCTAGTGATTGGGGGAGGGAAGTAAAGGAGAAAGAGAATGAGAAAATAGTTGGAATAGATGCAGAGACTTAAATTCAATTTTCATCCCAGGTTTTAAATTCTTTCTTATAAATAAAAGATAAACAAAAAAAAAATCAAGGTTTCAATCATAATTTTTTTAGTTTAAGAACTTAATTTTAAAATTTTTCAAAAATAGTTAAAAGATCTATTGATGTATTAAACTTATACTTTTTTTTAATCAAGATTATTTGTTTTACTTTTTAAAAATGACTTACTTGTTTTATGTATTTAATTGATCATTATATCATGTTGATAACTTACGTTGACGTTCAATGTAACAGCCCATTTTTTGTGGGCCAAAGACCCAATTCGTGGCCCAGAACGGGCCGTTTCAATTTTGAAACGGGCCGTTCTGGAATAGTGAGTATGGCCAAAATTGTAGAAGCAGAACAGGCCGTTCTGATGGGAGAACGGGTCGTTCTAGTTTGGAGAACGGGCCGTTCTGAAAGCAGAACGGGCCGTTCTGTTGGGTTTGAGAACGGGCCATTCTGGTTTGGGAACGGGCCGTTCCAGTTGAAAAATTTACGTAGGTTTGAAGGGCCCAGAACGGGCCGTTCCGATTTTGGAACGGGCCGTAGTGGTAGGTGGGCGAAAAATCCTATAAATAGGCCTCAAATCCTCTCATTTCTACACACCTCTCATTCTCACTCTCTCTTCTCTTCTGTTCTCTCTTTTGTTCCTCTTCTTCTCTCTAAAGACCAAGAGGAACTCAGAGGATGAGGTTCTGCTCCAGTTTTAGTTCCGATCCTTGTTTAAGGAAAAAGAGGAGGAGGTTCTGCCCGAGTTCCTATTTATCCAGGTACGGGGAAAAAGGAGATTATTTATATGTAGAGTTACATGAGGGAATTGGGTAGAGGAATAGCCCTTAGGGTTATGAATAATTTTATAATCATTTCTGTTTGGAAGATTAATTATCTTATGTGATTCTATATATATTTAGGATTACGAATATGTTTAACTTGTAAAAATGATGCTCTGGGAGAGAGAACAAAATTATAGAAAAGTGCCTGTAAGTTAGGTTGTGAAAAATTGATGATTTCTGTTTGAGAAATTGAGGATCCCATTAGATTCTGTATGTGTTGAGGATTATAGATATGCTAATAATTTGTAAGAATGATGATCTGAGAGGGAGAACGAAATTGTAGAAAAGTGTCTGTGAGTTAGGTTTTGGAACAATTGGGGATTTTACTGTTTACGTTAAAAAATATTAAATTGATAATTCTGTTGTTTGTTATATTAGTTTATGAATGTTATTGTTATATTATTTGATGATCTAGATGATGAATTACTTGAGGGGTATGTGAATCACCATTTTGTGTGGATTGTGTATGTATTGTGGAATTGAGATGTGGATGTGGATGTGGATGTGGATGTGAATGTGAATGTGGATGTGAATGATATGTGATTGTGGTTCTTCACACCTATGACCAGGGGTGAGCACGGCCCGAGATTGTTACATGAGTATCGTGACCTTGGTTAACATGTCAGGGGTGAGCACGACCCTAGGTTAGGGGTAACGTGACCTTGGCACAGTGTTATATCAGGGGTGAGCACGACTCTGGATTGTTACATGAGTATCGTGACCTTGGTTAACATGTCAGGGGTGAGCACGACCCTAGGTTAGGGGTAACGTGACCTTGGCACAGTGTTATATCAGGGGTGAGCACGGCTCTGGATTGTTACGTGGGTATCGTGACCTTGGTTAACATGTCAAGGGTGAGCACGACCCTGGAATAGGGATAACGTGACCTTGGCACAGTGTTATATCAGGGGTGAGCACGGCCTGAGATTGTTAAATGGGTAGCGTGACCTTGGCATAGTGTGAAGTGCAAGATTTGTGATGATTGGTGTGATTGAGAATTATGATGTGATGACGATGCATGATTGATTGAAATACGATATGTTGAAATATTTATGAATATTAAGTTATAATGAGATAATATGTTGTGTTTTCTTATGTGCTATATATATAGATGTTTTCTTTTCTCACCGTGCGATTTGTGGATATTTTAGGTGAGGAAGATCCGGCTACGAGTGGCATCTAGAATCTAACGGTTGAGTTGTGGGTATGCTCTGATATTGTGACATCGGGGCAGAGGATTTTCTTTAGGACATAGATTGTTATATGGAATTTGAATTGTAAATATTATTTTTGAAAATCATTTGTAAACTCTCACGTTTCATTTTTATTGTTGTGGTTATTGAAGAATAATTTTGAAGATTCTCATGTGAACCCTTTTACCGAAACTGAAAATTGTTTTTGTTAAGTTTTCATTATTACAATCCATGTGTTGGGGTAGTAAGGGTGTCACATTTAGTGGTATCAGAGCAGGTCGATCCAATCGGCTGTGAGTTATGAGTCTACTATGCTTGTTTGGTAGATGAGTAATGTGATGATTTGATTGTAACTTATTGATGTGCTAATGTGATGATTGATTTTGTTTATTTATTTGTGTGCATTGTGTTCTTAGGATTTATCTGGAAGACATGATATAGCTTAGTTGATGATTACTCATTGGTTTTGATACTTCTTACTTATGTAAGAAGTAGTGGTTAAATAGTATCGCTTGTGTTGTGAACATATGTGCCAGTAATAGTGAACGAAGCCTTGTGCTAGCCAACTAGAACTTTAGATGTGAGTGATACATTGATTTGTCGAGTGTACTAAGAGTTTGCGATTGGTGGAGTTTCTGACATCTATAGTTGTAGCGGTTGAATCTAAGGTGATTGTCTCCTTGGTGAGAGATTGAAATGACGGTAATTCCCTTGAGTGTTAGTACTGGCATGTTAACTATTTATGGTTTAAGTAGCATGTGAGTTGTTTTCATTGAGGATAGTAGTGAGAGACTTGAATGAGAAATTGAGGTGAGTTTGGAAAGAGTCGAGGTAGTTTGTGGCATACACTATTGTTGTTTGGTGTAGAAGATATTTTCACTACAGTTTTGTTGTGCCAGTATGAGTATCGTATTGACAGAATTAGATTTTGTGGTCTTCATGAAAGTTGTGGCTCTGGATATTATCTTTCCAATGAAACTGGAATAACATAAAACGGAGGTCTAGAACTTCAGTTATAGTTGCTTTGGTGATCAGAAGTTTAGTTGTAAGAGCGGAATACATTTGTGGTGATTTTTTTGAACTTTTACCTAAGAAAATGATCTTTTGGGAATCTTATGTTTTCATAAAATTTGTAGCTTATTTTCTTAGCTTTCTTTTGAGATAGGTTTGAAATCATTTGGATGAATATAACTCTATGAGTCAGGTAGATATATGTTGTTATGAATGTTTTTGAGATTTTAGGCATAACAAGGTTAAAAATGGATTTGGTGATGTTTTGAGGTTTGGTATTTGAAAGGTTGATTAAAATGATATGATTGGTTCATGGTGTAAACGATGATCAATTCATACATGCTTAGGGATGGTATATGTGAAGAAGGTATTCTAACATGATTTGATATGCAAGTATGTGACCTTATGGATCAATTAGTGGATGTTTGTGTGTTAATGAGATTGACCTTAGGATGTAATATCATCATATTAGAGTTAAGTATGAAGATATATCCAATATAGATTTAGACTAGATTATCTAAGTATGAATTTGGATTGTATGAGGTGAGTATTTTAGGCCATGAAATTTCTTGCGGAGGTATAATGTAGATCTACCGAAGTTGTGTTTAAAGTGAAAGATATCTGAGTCAATTAGTATAATTAGGAGTTTATTGGAGAGTTTATAGGAAAATTATTGAGTAAATTTTTAAGATAGTTGTTCATGGTTTAAACTTCCCTCACTACGGGAATCACTTTTGCATTCTTTCCTCTGGTTATTAAGATGTTTCAGTCCACCAGGTTGTCTCTTGCCTACCCTTGTAATCAGCAGTAGTTCGAAAGGTTAATCTATATCAGGAATTCCTAGACCTATGTTTATTTTTAACTACCCAAAGTATTTCGTCGCTTACTCCTCTGGGTCGCTTACTATCACCTTTGACTGGATTGACTAGGAAAAGAGTTGCCTTTGTATGGGATAACAAATGCGAAGGTAGTTTTCAAACTCTTTAGGAAAAATTGACTAGTGTTAATACTACTAGATTTTAATAAGACTTTTGTGATATATAGTTATGCTTCTAAAGATAGGTTTGGGAGGAGTGTTGTGGCAAGAAGGAAAGGTAGTAGGTTATGATTCATGAGAGGAATTTTTTTATCCATGACCTTGAGTTAGCAGCTTTAATATTTATACTAAGATTTGGAGACACTACGTATATGATTCTAAGCTTGAGATATTTATTGATCGTTAGAGTCTTAATTATCTGTTGACTGAAGGAGTTAATTACGTGACAAAAGAGATAGTTGGAATTTCTTAAGGAATAAGATTTTGATCTTATTTATTATTTTGCTAAAGCCATTGTGGTGATCGATGTTTTGTGTAGGAAACCTTTATATTTATCTTCTCTTATGATTAGAGAGATGAATCTTTTTGGCTCAAATTAGAGACTTAAGTTTGGCTTATAAGGTTACCCTTAGTAGTGTGAGACTAAGTATGACTTGAGTAACAAATGGATTGTTGAAGGAAATTAGAGAAGCATAATTTTGGTGACAAGATATGAGGCTATGGGATAAGGAGATTGATGGACTCCTTCCACCAAGGGGTTGATCATGGACGTCCAAGGTGGGAAGAATCTCCTTTCTAAGGCCAAGATGATGGCTTTAGGGGCTGGACTTTCCTTCAAGGGTGGAGAAATAAAGGAAGGTGGGTGTGTAGGGTGATGGTTGGGCGAATAGGAGAAAAGGGAGGAGGAAGGTGTCTAGGTGGTTCTAGGTTGGCTCACTTCACCAAGTGGAGATGAAGGCCACTCAATAAACCCTAAACTCACTCAAGGGAGGAGATAGGAGGGGTAGGCCGTGTAGACCTAGTGACTAAGGAGAGGATTTGAGGCACAAAAGGCTCACTCAAATTCATATATTCCAAAGTATTTACAAGGCGTGGTGCATTGGGTATTTATAGGAGGGGAGGCATCTAGGGTTGCATTTGGAGTAGGCAAATGCATTCCAAATGAAATGCAAATGAACCTAGATGCAACTTGGTGGCCAAGGATAGAATCTTTGGGTTTAGATTGGCTATATCTAGGTGCATGATAATACCATGCAACCTTTGCCCTCCACTTGGGCCTAAGCTTTTCTAACACAAAAAATAGACCCAATAAGCACCAAAAATGCATCACCCTCTAATTAACACCCTAGCCCAAAATTAAAAACCCTAACCATCTAGAACACCCCATAATACAAGGGTAAAATGGGAAATACAAGAGAAAATAACTTCTAAGTCCTAAACACCCAAAATACAAGGGTAAAATTGGAAAATAAAATAAACCCTATACTAATGAGGCTTAGGAGAGAACTAATACTCTATGATCATGAGGAGAGTGTCTCTTGGTGTGTGAACACCCTCCTCCTCTTCAACTCTCCTAGCCATGGACCTAGTGATGGGGCCCACACGTGTCTTCAAGGATGGTCCTCCATCAGGGATGAATAAGAGTATGACTTGGGTGTAGATGGAGTGGTGAAATTAGAGATCTGATATGAATACCGAGTGTACTTACGCTTAGGTACTTGATCTTTAGAAATGATCATAGAAGTAAAATTAATATTGTGGCAGATGCCTTGATTATGATAACCTCTGATATATCATTCTTGATGATTTAAGGATTAGATTTGATTGAAGAATTTAAAGACTTATGCTTGGTGTATGAGATTATCCTTAGGAGCATTGAATTGATTATGTTGAAAGTGACTAGTGAATTAACGGATGAGATTAGAGAAGTCTAGGAGTCAGATCCTTTCTTAGGGAATCAAATGGAGAAGATTGGTAGAAGTATAGATAACCATTTTTTTTGAATAGAAATCGACATTGTTTTGAAGTGCAAGAGCAAATTTGGGTGCTTAGTAACCTTGAATTAAAAAAAAAAAACAAAGATGATCTTAGAAAAAGAACGTAAGAGTACTCTTAGCATTCATTTAAGAGCTACTACGATGTATCAAAGTAGCGCAGCGGAAGTGTAGTGACCTAAGATGAAGAGAGGAGTAAAGCAATTGTATACTTGTGGTTAGCATACTAGAAATCTTTAAGAATTTTGTAGCACTTAGATGCTCCATTTTGGAAGTGAGATGGTGAGTGGATAGACCTTAGTGATAGGTTTGTCTAAGACGCTTAAGAGATTGATTTTATTTGTGTTTCAGTGGATAGACTCGCCAAGTTTATATGTCTTACCCTTAGAAATCCTTTGATAAAATTGATAGAGTTGTATATCAGTAAGGTAGTGAGGTTGCATAAGGATTAGAAAGTAAGAAGAGAGAAGTCTACCATTACAAAAATTTCGGGGACGAAATTTCTTAAAGGAGGGGAGTATTGTAACAGCCCATTTTTTGTGGGCCAAAGGCCCAATTCGTGGCCCAGAACGGGCCGTTTCAATTTTGAAACGGGTCGTTCTGGAATAGTGAGTATGGCCAAAATTGTAGAAGCGGAACGGGCCGTTCTGATGGGAGAACGGCCCGTTCTGGTTTGGAGAACGGGCCGTTCTGAAAGCAGAACGGGCCGTTCTGCTGGGTTTGAGAACGGGCCATTCTGGTTTGGGAACGGGCCGTTCCGGTTTGGGAACGGGCCGTTCCGGTTTGGGAACGGGCCGTTCCAGTTGAAAAATTTACGTAGGTTTGAAGGCCCCAGAACGGGCCGTTCCGATTTTGGAACGGGCCGTAGTGGTAGGTGGGCGAAAAATCCTATAAATAGGCCTCAAATCCTCTCATTTCTACACACCTCTCATTCTCACTCTCTCTTCTCTTCTGTTCTCTCTTTCGTTCCTCTTCTTCTCTCTGAAAACCAAGAGGAACTCAGAGGATGAGGTTCTGCTCCAGTTTTAGTTCCGATCCTTGTTTAAGGAAAAAGAGGAGGAGGTTCTGCCCGAGTTCCTATTTATCCAGGTACGGGGGAAAAGGAGATTATTTATATGTAGAGTTACATGAGGGAATTGAGTAGAGGAAGAGCCCTTAGGGTTATGAATAATTTTATAATTATTTCTGTTTGGAAGATTAATTATCTTATGTGATTCTATATATATTTAGGATTACGAATATGTTTAACTTGTAAAAATGATGCTCTGGGAGAGAGAACGAAATTATAGAAAAGTGTCTGTAAGTTAGGTTGTGAAAAATTGGATGATTTCTGTTTGAGAAATTGAGGATCCCATTAGATTCTGTATGTGTTGAGGATTATAGATATGCTAATAATTTGTAAGAATGATGATCTGAGAGGGAGAACGAAATTGTAGAAAAGTGTCTGAGTTAGGTTTTGGAACAATTGGGGATTTTACTGTTTTCGTTAAAATTATATTAAATTGATAATTCTGTTGTTTGTTATATTAGTTTATGAATGTTATTGTTATATTATTTAATGATCTAGATGATGAATTACTTGAGGAGTATGTGAATCACCATTTTGTGTGGATTGTGTATGTATTGTGGAATTGAGATGTGGATGTGGATGTGGATGTGGATGTGAATGTGAATGTGGATGTGAATGAGATGTGATTGTGGTTCTTCACACCTATGACCAGGGGTGAGCACGGCCCGAGATTGTTACATGAGTATTGATATGAACCCAGAGGGATGGATTCGTTTTACGGATCTATCTAGGTTGGAAAGCTCATAATTAAGAAATTTAAAAGAAAAAAATATGGATTGAGGTAAGAAATGGAAGAACAACGCCACAATCCCTAAAGATTGATAAGTTGAGGAAGATTCGCCACTTTGAATTAGGAAATTCAAGGATAAGAATCAAAAGTAGTTCCTAAGAACCTAGAGAGAGAAAATCCTCTCAATTGGAAAAATATCCAAATTCTGAATAATTCATTTTCTCTCCCCAAACTTTTACAAATGGTTCCTATTTATAAGCTTAGATGGGCAAGATGACATAAATTCCCACTAACACTTAATATTGACTCTTCACTAGCCCACTAACTAAGCAATAAATTCCCACTAGCATTTATTTCCCCTTAGCAACCTAAAAGGCAAGGCAACCTATCATATTTATTTAATAAAATAAAATAAAACGAAAATTACATTAAAAATAAGATAATGAACTTATTAATTATTCAGTCCCAAACTACTTAAATTCCTAGTCCATTATTGCTTCAATCCCTAAAGATTGATAAGTTGAGGAAGATTCGCCACTTTGAATTAGGAAATTCAAGGATAAGAATCAAAAGTAGTTCCTAAGAACCTAGAGAGAGAAAATCCTCTCAATTGGAAAAATATCCAAATTCTGAATAATTCATTTTCTCTCCCCAAACTTTTACAAATGGTTCCTATTTATAAGCTTAGATGGGCAAGATGACATAAATTCCCACTAACACTTAATATTGACTCTTCACTAGCCCACTAACTAAGCAATAAATTCCCACTAGCATTTATTTCCCCTTAGCAACCTAAAAGGCAAGGCAACCTATCATATTTATTTAATAAAATAAAATAAAACGAAAATTACATTAAAAATAAGATAATGAACTTATTAATTATTCAGTCCCAAACTACTTAAATTCCTAGTCCATTATTGCTTCTTCTTGATTCACATCATACCCTCCTTCTTTGAGAAGATTCGTCCCGAATCTTTAGACTTTATTTATTTCCTAATTTATTTAATTCACTAACTACTGCCGAAACGTAAATGCTTCCTCCTGGGTCGAAGACATCTCGCTTGTATCCATCTCTAGCTTCACCTGTTGGTAAGTTATTAATCATCAATGAAACAAATAAAACCTCTTCAAACTCATAACCACAAACGTACTCAATGAATAGGAATTGAATCCCATTCAAGTGGCAGCTTTGGAAAATAGTAACTTCAAACAACAAATCAACTCCATTTTCCAGGTGCAAGGTCTCTTGAATTTTATTTTGAAAGGTGGACTGAATGTATAAAGGTGCATTAGGAATGATGTTTACATGCTTCTTCAAACAAGAAAACTTGTCCTCTTGTTCCTGTAATTTTGACACATCAAAAGAAGAAAATGTAACGTTAGAGTTGTCATCTTCCTCTCTATGTATCTCATCTTCTACTCTCCTCTTCTCTTCTCTTTCTTTTTCTATCTTTATTTTCAATTTCAGTTGATCCTCATGTACATCGTCGGATGATAGACATATCAACTTAATCCTTCGTCCACCATGCACAAAAGAAATAGAAGGTCGTTCAGGATTTATAATTTTATTATACAACCATGGCCTCCCTAATAACATATGGCATGTCTCCATGGGGGCAATATCACAAAGAACTTCATCTTCATATGTTCCAATAGAGAATTTAATCATTGCTTGTCCATTTGTAGTGGGCAGACATAATTTCTCAACCGCCCTGCTGCTCACGACATTTCTGAAATTAAATTCATCTACTGCAACCAAGAATAGAGAGTCGTCAACCAAACATCTTGTATAGTAAATTTCCATTTCCATTCCAAACCCAGAGCCGAAGCTCTGATACCAAATGATATGAACCCAGAGGGATGGATTCGTTTTACGGATCTATCTAGGTTGGAAAGCTCATAATTAAGAAATTTAAAAGAAAAAAATATGGATTGAGGTAAGAAATGGAAGAACAACGCCACAATCCCTAAAGATTGATAAGTTGAGGAAGATTCGCCACTTTGAATTAGGAAATTCAAGGATAAGAATCAAAAGTAGTTCCTAAGAACCTAGAGAGAGAAAATCCTCTCAATTGGAAAAATATCCAAATTCTGAATAATTCATTTTCTCTCCCCAAACTTTTACAAATGGTTCCTATTTATAAGCTTAGATGGGCAAGATGACATAAATTCCCACTAACACTTAATATTGACTCTTCACTAGCCCACTAACTAAGCAATAAATTCCCACTAGCATTTATTTCCCCTTAGCAACCTAAAAGGCAAGGCAACCTATCATATTTATTTAATAAAATAAAATAAAACGAAAATTACATTAAAAATAAGATAATGAACTTATTAATTATTCAGTCCCAAACTACTTAAATTCCTAGTCCATTATTGCTTCTTCTTGATTCACATCAAGTATCGTGACCTTGGTTAACATGTCAGGGGTGAGCACGACCCTAGGTTAGGGGTAACGTGACCTTGGCACAGTGTTATATCAGGGGTGAGCACGGCTCTGGATTGTTACATGAGTATCGTGACCTTGGTTAACATGTTAGGGGTGAGCACGACCCTAGGTTAGGGGTAACGTGACCTTGGCACAGTGTTATTATCAGGGGTGAGCACGGCTCTGGATTGTTACATGAGTATCGTGACCTTGGTTAACATGTCAGGGGTGAGCACGACCCTAGGTTAGGGGTAACGTGACCTTGGCACAGTGTTATATCAGGGGTAAGCACGGCTCTGGATTGTTACGTGGGTATCGTGACCTTGGTTAACATGTCAAGGGTGAGCACGACCCTGGAATAGGGATAACGTGACCTTGGCACAGTGTTATATCAGGGGTGAGCACGGCCTGAGATTGTTAAATGGGTAGCGTGACCTTGACATAGTGTGAAGTGCAAGATTTGTGATGATTGGTGTGATTGAGAATTATGATGTGATGACGATGCATGATTGATTGAAATACGATATGTTGAAATATTTATGAATATTAAGTTATAATGAGATAATATGTTGTGTTTTCTTATGTGTTATATATATAGATGTTTTCTTTTCTCACCGTGCGATTTGTGGATATTTTAGGTGAGGAAGATCCGGCTACGAGTGACATCTAGAATCTAACGGTTGAGTTGTGGGTATGCTCTGATATTGTGACATCGGGGCAGAGGATTTTCTTTAGGACATAGATTGTTATATGGAATTAGAATTGTAAATATTATTTTTGAAAATCATTTGTAAACTCTCACGTTTCATTTTTATTGTTGTGGTTATTGAAGAATAATTTTGAAGATTCTCATGTGAACCCTTTTACCGAAACTGAAAATTGTTTTTGTTAAGTTTTCATTATTACAATCCATGTGTTGGGATAGTAAGGGTGTCCCATTTAAACTAATGTAAGATATGTTTAGAATAAGACAGCATTGCTGATAATTCATGTTGACCTTAAAACTAGTATAAGATGTGTCAGCGCGTTAATTAAAATTTTACCCTTTAAACCATATATGTAATATTAATTACTAATTTTTAAAATTAGCAATAAATATTATTTGTTTTAGTACTTATTTTTCAATGTATTTCATTGGGCATCATATGCTATTAAAAATTAAATGAGTTACTTGCCATGTGTTTAATTGTGTGTCATATCCTACTGAAATTTATCGTTGACCTTAAAGATACTGTCAAATGTATTAAAAGAAAACGTACGTTAATATAATTCCATCTAATATATTAGAGTTGATCATCAATCACTTTAAATTTTTTAAATAGAATTAATAAATATAAAGAAATTTAATTAATTGTGTCACTCATACAAACTTTGTTGATGTAATAATTTAATACTAAAATACAAATACAAATATATATGTTAATTAAGTTTTATAAAAATCAAGTCTAACTTATTTATACAATCCTCATAAAAAAACTTATTTATATAATATAAACTTAGTCTTTATAAATGAATGAGTTTTATTTTTAGTCTGATAAATTTTTTCTTTATTTTTCGTCATTCTAAAATTTGTAAACATTATTTTTAATTTTTGCAAAATATTTTTTTATCTTTGTAAAATGAATAAATTTTAGTTTTGGTCACCATAAAATATTTTTTCTTTAATTTGTGTCCTTCTTAAATGTAAAATAATTTTTATTATTTTTTTTTGTTCTTAACGATGATTTTAAGGTATATACAATATTATTCGGCGCGTCCAGCGATTACTTGCCCGAGAGTGGGTAGTTTACGTAAATCATATTCCTCGGGAGATAAATTCAGTAACTCATTCGCTTGTTAGTTGGGGTGTAAGGAGTTCCAATGTATTTTGGAAGAGTCCTCCAGATTTTATTTTGTTTTCGTTAGGGAGAGACTCTATGTCTTGAGTTGTCTACTTTGTTTTACCTTTCATACTTTACCAAAAAAAAGTATATACAATAAAATTTATATTTTTTTAAATACAATATGATTCATATAAATTTATTTAAAAACATGTTTTACAATAAACCTTTTAAATAAGACAAAAAATATCATTTTTCAATAAATTTTTATATAAGTCATTAATATTTTAAAAAATAAATAAATTTATAATTTTAATACATTATAACAGAATTGATATAATAATAATAATAATAATAATAATAATAATAATAATAATAATAATAATAATAAATCTTTATTCATCTACATTTAATTAGGTCAGCCTATTAAGTATAATTTTTTTAAATAATTCACAAATTTTTAATTAAATAGACTTTAATGTTGTAAAAAAACCAAAATAAATTTTAATAAAAAATTTAGTTTGATGTATTTATTAAAAATATTTGGCATGAACTATTTTCATTCTTATTTTTGTGCTATAATTTTATTATTCGTTTTAACTTAAATGTACCCTTTTTTTTACATCATAATTAAATTAAAAGTACTTATGTATAATCAAATGGAGAAATAATTATGCATAAGCTGCGCAATTAATTTCAACATTTTCATTTCTAACAAAACGTTTGTTCGGTTTAAGTATTGAACTGTCAAATTGACTTTCAACAAAATAAATTTTTAAAATTATTAAATGTGATTAGGATATATATATTTAAATTAATTTTAACTAAAAATGATACAATAAAATGCATAACTTACATGTAAAATTGTTTCTAGAGATATACTTGATAAGAAATAAATTATGATAATGCATAACTTGCAAAATTGTTTCCAGGCATATACTGGATAGAAAATAAGTTATGACGGGAGTTTTACCGTCATGCACTGTTATTAACCAAACACAAGTCTTAATTATGAATTTTAAGTAATTTGAATAAAATTTAATAAAATTATTATACGTGATAATTATTATACTTACATAAGGATACTTTCCTATTTTCTTCTATTATGTTTTATTTATTCTTTATTCTCTGAACCAATATTCCTACAATGATGAGGGAGATGTACCTACAAAAAATATTTCGATGTTGGTGTTGACTTTACCTCGATATATGATACTCTAAGATCAAAAAGATGCTTAAAAATATCAAGAAAACAATCTGGAATCCCTTGAGATAATTTGAGTTTGATGATCACAAACATCTCTCTAAAAAGTTTAGAGTGTTTCTAAAAACGTCTTTCATAAACAACAAGAATGTTGCTTTAAGTTCTTCAAAAGAAAAACATTTCAAATGAAGCAGTGACATACTTTATCTGTAAGACGAATCACACCAGACAAAACATATAGTTTGAAATAAATACCATATTTATTTCTATACTGTCAGATTATTCCGATAAGCAAGCATTAATACTTTATTCCTTAATCGATCGAATAAGGAAGGGTTCTCGAAAAGAACAAAAGCTTTCAAAAAGAAAATATTAAATCATTGTGTCAGTACAAAAAGAGAAAATCCCAAATATCTAGAACAAGACACTTAAAAAGATTGCTTTATACCAACTGCTCTGCACTAATGCTGCCACACTCAAAATAGCTACCTAAGATCATATAAGAAACACACACATCTCTGATTAGCATTTAATTCTTACATTAAATGCATCTACAGTACCTTCTAAAGAATAGACAGACAAAGCAACTCAAAGAAATTTGAACGTTTAAATTTGAAAGTTGTTACAACGGTCATCTTTCAAACGCTACTATATAAGGGCAAAACCTTCAAGCAAATATGACTTACCCTGATAGAAAAAGAGAGTGGATTGAACAAGAAAGATGAGCACGATGTAAACCATGAAGCAAGTGGAAGTGTGAAGAAAAAGGAAAGAAAGTGCTGAGAATATATTCACATAGAACAAACTCAAGCAGTGAGAAATACAAAGCTAATATTCTACAAATAAGATCTTTATAGCAAATCTTGTATAGAATTCTTTCTAGACTACTTGTGCCAAAATTATATAGCATCATGTCTAGAAGAGACGAAGCTATTTTGTAACTCTTATCAATTATAATTGTATGGGTTAAGCTTGAAGATGCTTGTTTAAAGAATACTTAGTGGTTAAGCCTAGAGAAGCTTGTTTGAAGGAATATTTGGTTTTAAGACTAGAAAGGCTTGTTAAAGAATACTTGGGTTTAAGCCTGAAGAGGTTTGTTGAAAGAATACTTGATTTTTAGCCAAAAGTGGCTTGGTAAAGAATACATATTGTTCTGGTATGCCTAAAAGTCCCACATCGCTTAGGAGTTGAGGCTAAGGGTAGTTTATAAACACCCTCCCTTCTTAACCCACTAAGGCACCTTTAAAAGGACAAAACCGTGAAGGCCCAATGAGCACCAAAGTGAACAATACCTCGGATGTAGGTGACTCTAACGATGACAACGGACTTATGGTAGGAACATTGGCGCTAGCTAGAAGGAGGGCCTAAGCCACTCTTGCCCCTTAGCATTGACTGGGGGGCTTGTTACGGTATGCCTAAAAGTCCCACATTGCTTAGGAGTTGAGGCTAAGAGTAGTTTATAAACACCCTCCCTCCTTAACCCACCGAGGCGCCTTTTAAAGGATAAAACCGTGAAGGCCCAACGAGCACCAAAGCGGACAATACCTCGGATGCATGTGACCCTAATGATGACAGCAGACTTACGGTAGGAACACTTGTATCTTGGTTAAGATAATGGAACTCAATCTAGTTGGATTGAGAACTATAGTCTTTGGGTTGGAGATGAACTAGTATAAAAATATTTGTGCCATTTCGTCTACTTTATTACTTTGTCTATTTATACTCTTCACTTCCTCACTACAAAAAACACGATCATTTTATATACATTATTCAAGCCCCTCTTCTAGTGTATATCTTTTTCTCTAACAAATACTATTTATACTAACTATGTTGGGCCCTGATTCCAATGGACCTCAGTCTCAGGTTACCAATTAGGTAATACACTTGTAATCCACTTCTTACCGTAATTGGGATTAACTACCTTGATTTCCTTCACCTATAATAAGCAACCATTGGTTGTGCTTGACAACGCAAGGAATTAACATCCTCGAATGCCAAACAAGCACACTCAAGTCTTCACAGGTTTATCAGCATCCGATGATTCCAAATGAGTATTCCCTAGGTGTTAGTGAGTGTGTCGATGTTCAAGGGTAAACGAACATAATTAGGTCTTTACAAGTGTATCAACATTCTTGAATGTCGAGCGAGGGTCCCATAGGTGTTCGTGAGTGTGTCTATTTCCGATAACCTAAAGGTCTATCTGGTATACATGCCCCGATCCTTGGAGAATTTAGTAGAAAAGCGAGCAAGGTTATGTTTATGCAGCTTTGAGGGTGTTTTCGGGATAGTGTTTTGTAAATGTTGTGTTGCTTACGCTTCAAGTTGGATGGTTGTACTTCTTGGGAAATAAATAGTTGCATCTATCAAACCATTATATCATCCTTAATCTAATAGTTGTAAAATGTTACATCATTCCATCTTCCACAACTAGGATATTATAAATAAGATTGAGTGGTGGAGTCCACACCACTACTATGATTTTTATTCCCAAGACGAGTGTGTTGCTATTCCCATCAAAGGTTGTTGATTTAGGTAGGTGCATTTTATTTTTCTTAGGTGGGCGTTGAGGGAAAAAATTGTCATGGCCAAAGCGTTCGGTCGTTCCTCAACCAAATATTCAAATGAAGGGTCACCATCATTGGAAACTCTATTTAATGATTTGTCATCGTCCTTCTCCCAGTCTGCCAAGTCCTTTTTTGGAAACAACCATGAAGCCAATGGTGACAAGGAAGTAATAGTGATTGTTGATGAAGCAGAAAATTGTTTGAAAGACGGAAATGTCCCCCAAGACGAGTTGTCTTGTAGTGGTTTGGTCGATCGACTATTGGGTAAAAGAACTCAGAGCCAAAGGAGGGAGTATAAACCCATCACAATTCATGGGTATGAATGGGTGCATGGAGAGGTGACTTCTTTTTACTTTCGGTACAATGATTGATAAACATTCTTAACTTATTGTCATATACTAAGTTTTTAAACTTTGACATGGACAAAGACCCATATCAAGTAGGTTTGAAGGCATGCCAAAATGATAGAGGGCCTAATCCTAACTATGTTTTCTACGGTAAGACTTTGGCCAAGGTAGATTCATTTTACGTTTACGATTGCTAGTTTCAAGACTTGAAGGTGTGTTGCCTATTGATAGCATTGCCAAGTCACTATCAAAAGTAAACTAGATTTCCCTTAAAAATTTGCAATATATAGGGAACAACCTAGGTCATTCTTCATGAAGACACAATCACATTAAATTCGTATTTTAGCATTGTTAGAAAAGAATGGCACAATCCAAGAGGGGGGGTGAATTGGATTCTATGACCCTTTTAAAAATTATCAGAGTATTTAGGATCTTTATTTCACTAAAACTTTTCTAAGACTGAATTTTCAAATGAAGCTTCTTTAAAGACTTGTTATGGAAGTATGAATGATATATGCTTTCTTGATTACAAAATAGTGAGGTTCAAATGTAATGCTCTAATTCAAATTAAACCATCAATATTCACACACACAAGTTAATCAAGAATTATCTTCTTTAATATTCAATCAAGCAATTACTCAAAGTAAAAGATAAAGTGATGGAGGACCATCCTTGGTACTTCACTTCATGTGAGACCCATCACATGGTTCATGGCTATGGCCAATTTGATTAGTATAGGATTATTTTATTTTCCAATTTTACCCTTGTATTTTGGGGTATTTTAGTCATAGGATTTATTTTCTTTGTATTTCCTATTTTACCCTTGTATTATGGGGTGCTTTAGATGATTAGGGTTTTTAATTTGGGCTAGGGTATTACATAGGAGGTGACGCCTAGTTTGGTTTGGACCTATTTTTGGTGATTAGAAAGGCTTAGGCCCAAGTGGAGGGCAAAAGTTGCATGGTCTTATCATGCACCTTGTTATAGCCAATCTAAACCCATAGATTCCAAACTTGGCCACCAAGTTGCATCTAGGGTTAATTTGGCATTGCATTTGGAGTGCATTTGGCCTTGGCATTTTCGGCCATACAACCCTAAATGCAACCCTAAATGCAACTCCTCCTATAAAAACCCCACACCCCACCACTTGTAAACACTTTGGATGTATATGAATTTGAGTGAGCATTCTTATGCCTCAAGTCCCTATCCTTAGTCCCTAGCTAAATTCGGCTAGCTTACCTTCATTCTCCACCCTTGGAGAGTGATACCTAAAGTGGCCTCCACCTACCTTGGAGTGAGCCAACCTAAATCACCAAACACCATCTCCTAAATAGCTTCCGCCCAAACACCTCCCTTCTCACATCAACTTCCTTTCCTTCACCAAGTACCTACCTTTTGTCTACCTTGTTGAACCTAGATCAAGGGCCAAGGCTTCCTCTCTACATTCCCTACGTCAAGCATGGAGGAGGAACCCATCAAGTGGTATCAAGAGCCAAGGTTCTTCAAGGGTAACATCTAGTACTTTTGTGTCTTCTTTGAGTCTTCTCTTTGTTATTTTTTGCTTTCGGTCATTTTCTTCCTCCTTGCTTTCTTCGTGTGGCCGAATAGCTTTAGGGTTCACACCTTGTCCTTGTGAGCCTTCCTTGCCATTTTAGGTTTCCATGTTTTTAGGGTTGCCATGTTTTTCATTTTTCTTGAGTCTCATATGAAAATGCCATAAACATGCTTTTTGATTTTTGAATCCACCTAAGTTTTGTCATTATTGTTTCCTATATTTTGTCTACATAAATTCCATGTATGGGCCAAACACTTTGCATGAAACACATGAACAAAATATATGCCATATTGCATGATAGTGGGCGTGACATTTAGAAGCTTTTTAGAGGTCATTCATGCATGCTAAATAGTCCTAGCATGTTCCTTGTAATTTTTGAGTTTCCATGTGTGAAATGATTCCTTGCACATACATATAATTTGCTGCCCACTTTTTCCCTTGCATTCCACTTGTTTTGGTTAATTTTGTATGCTTAAAGGAACCCTAAAAGAATCTAAGAGGTGGCTGAAAAAAAAGATTGTGCAAACAACTTGTACTAACTAGTACAAAACCATTTCCACTAAAAGATTCCTTAAGGTCCCTCTAAGAAACCGCCACTTGTCATCACTTCTTCTCCTAAATTTTAACCTAATTTTTGACCATCCACAAGTGCAAAACCTAAGCAACATATGGGCTTAATTTAAAAAAAAATTCGGACCCAAGACATATTAAAAAAAGAATTGCCGTGAAAAGAAAGAAAAAAAGAATAGAACAAAAAAAAATTCTTGGACCAAAAAGGACTTGTTGCTAGACTTGTGGACTTGGACAATTACCTATGCATTTGGGAGTTGGACTTATGACATTTTGACCTTATTTTGGGACTTTTCCTTTGGCTGGACCGAAACCATAAAGGACTTAATCAAGTGGACTAAACACTAACCTAATTCTAGTGCCTTTCTAGGATTATTCTTTGTGTGCTTCCTTTCTTTGATTGAGTCTTAATTTTTTTGCTTGTCTTTCTTGGCCTCTTTTGTTTTGTCATCTTAAATTCTCTTTGAGTTTAGCCTTTCTTAATTGTGCTTTTCAGTTTTTATTTCTTGGACTCTTGCTTTGGGTTGGTTTTAATTTCATTGTAGGTCAAAACCCACTCTAGTCAATTTTCACACCTTTGGTGGATTTGAGTGGAGGGGTGAACCGAATCCAAGCCTAGCCTTTGGAGGGACTTACACCACACATAAAGGAGTGAACAAACACTTGGAGAGGTCTAACACGTTTGTTCATTGTGAAGGAACCCCATTGGAGGAGTTTGAAGACTTAAATTCTTGTTTTTGTCTAATTTTTTGCTTACTTTTCTCTCTCGGCCTCTTTGTTGTTTTGGCCTTAGTTTCATTCTTTTGGTTTGTAATTTGGCCATTCCTAAACCTCTTCAACTTGGTTTTAGTTCGTGTAGTTGAAGGTGATTTGAAAACCTTCACCTAGGACCTCGACTAGAACATGTTTTAAGTGCTTTCCTTTTGCATGTTTTAAAGCTTTTAGTAGTATAATTGCTTAGGACTTTATCTTTGTGCAATTACATTTAGAAGGCTTGTTTTGCCTACTAGGGGTAACGTGCACACACTCACCTTTGATTGTGCCAATTCGTTTTTGTAAGAAAAAGTAGAAAAGGCTTAGTGATTTTTACTTGATAGGGCTTGGTTATTAAGTGATTCCTTGTAGTCCACCTCCCCTTGAAAGTTCACTTTGTGCACTTAGGCCTTTCCTACCTATCTTGCACCTTGAAAACCTTTTTGTGAAAACCTTTTATCACTCACTCTTTGTGAAAACCATTTTCAATCCCTTTTTGAAAACAATTTGTGAAAACCTTTTCTTGATCAAAGATGAGTGATCATTCTAGTGTCCATGGTCATAATTCTCGTAGTACTAGGTCTAGTGTTAGGGATGAACTTAGGGAATTGAAAGAGTACCTAAGAAAAAAAGAAGAGGAAAATATAAAAAGAGAGGAAGAATTAAGAAGAAAAGAAAAAGAGTTGGAAAAGAATAATGATGAAATAAAAAGATTGCTAGAAAGATTAGTTATGGGAGGAGAGGCTAGTGGTTCAAAACCAAGAGTCACTTCTCCTCAACCCTCAAGAGGTAAGGGGCATATGTATGCAAGTGATCATGAGGAGGAAGGGCATCACACCCAACCTCTAAGTGATACCTTCATTAGTAGCCATCACAATGATGGTTACTATCAAAGACCCCCAAGGCATCATAGACATAGGGAGTCTTCCAATAGGGAACCTAACATCACTCTTCCCCCATTTCATGGCAAAGGTAATGTTGAAAATTATCTAGATTGGGAAATGAAAGTTGAACAACTTTTCTCTTGCCATGGAATAAGTGAAGATAGGAAGGTTTCTTTAGCAACCCTTAGCTTCCAAGGGCATGCTATGTATTGGTGGACCTCCTTAGAAAAAGAAAGGAGAATAAATCATGAGCCCCCAATCCAATATTGGAATGAGCTCCGTAGTGCCTTAAGAAGGAGGCATATTCCTCCATACTATGACCGAGAGCTTATGGACAAGCTACAAAGATTGAAACAAGGGTCCTCTAGTGTGGAAGAATATAGGCAATCTATGGAGTTGCTAATGATGAGGGCTGGGATTAGGGAGGAAGAGAGGACCACAATCTCTAGATTTCAAAGTGGTCTTAATCTTGAGATAAGAGACAAAGTTGAACTTCTACCTTATAGGGATTTGAATGAACTTGTTCAACTTTGCTCAAGAGTGGAGCATCAACTTACAAGAAAACCTTTTCGAAAAGACTCCACTCCCTCTTATTCCAAGAGTTTTAAGAAGGAGGGCCACTCTTCCCTACCTTATCCCAAAGAAGAAAAAGAAAAAGGAAAAGAAAAAGAAAATTCATCTTTTAAAGCACCTTCCAAAGAGTCTAAGTCAAGTGAAATCAAGTGCTTTAAGTGTCTTGGAAGAGGACATATTGCTTCTCAATGTCCTACAAAGAAAACCATGGTTTTAAAAGCCCAAGATCACTATAGTAGCCTTGATGAAGCTACTTCATCTTCCTCTAGTGAAGAAGAAGCCATAGACTCCGAGGAAGAAATTTTACCTTGTGAAGGAGACTTACTATTGGTTAGAAGGCTTCTTAACAATCAACCTAGTAACATTGAACAATCTCAAAGAGAGAACTTGTTTCAAACAAAATGCAAAATTCTAGAAAATACTTGTTCTCTCATTGTAGATAGTGGGTCAACTTCAAATTTTTGTAGTACTAGATTGGTTGATAAGCTAGCCTTAACTACAAAACCTCATCCTAAACCTTACAAAATGCAATGGATCAATGAGGAAAAATGTGTTGTAGTCAACCAACAAGCAAGCATACCAATCTCTATTGGCAAATATCAAGAAGAAGTTTTGTGTGACATAGTGCCATTAGAGGTTAGTCATGTCTTGCTTGGGAGGCCATGGCAATTTGACAAGCACATAATCCATGATGGCCTCACCAATAAAATAAGTTTCCAACACTTAGGTAAGAAGTTTGTGTGGTGTCCTCTATCACCCTCTCAAGTGAATGAGGACCAACTCAAACTAAAGGCTAAGAAAGATGATGAAGAGAAAAGCAAAAACAAAAAGAAAAAGAAAAGAAAAGAAAAAAAGAAGTTTTCCTTTGAAGACAAAGGGCTAGGTTCAAAAGAACCTTAACCCTTGTGCCATCCTCCTTCTTTTGGTGCCAAAGAAAGATGGCAATGGAGGATGAGCACCTTTTTAAAAGCCATCATTGCATAAAAGGCACCCAATCCCTAAGATAGATGATTTGGTGAATGAATTGCATGGGGCCAATAATTTAAATGGTGATGCCTCTTTGGCTCTCTCCTTTCCCTAGCACTTTCATTCAACAAATTGTGTACTTAAGGATTGCATCGCTAAAGTTTTAGTATTTTTTTTACTTCCCTAATTGTGGTTTCACATTTTTTTTGAAGGATCAATGGAATGGAAGAGCTTAAAGATTTGAGGTCAAATCCTTCTCAAGAAGGAGGGTATGATGGAGGACCATCCTTGGTACTTCACTTCATGTGAGACCCATCACATGGTTCATGGCTATGGCCAATTTGATTAGTATAGGATTATTTTATTTTCCAATTTTACCCTTGTATTTTTGGGGTATTTTAGTCATAGGATTTATTTTCTTTGTATTTCCTATTTTACCCTTGTATTATGGGGTGCTTTAGATGATTAGGGTTTTTAATTTGGGCTAGGGTATTACATAGGAGGTGACGCCTAGTTTGGTGAGTTTGGACCTATTTTTGGTGATTAGAAAGGCTTAGGCCCAAGTGGAGGGCAAAGGTTGCATGGTCTTATCATGCACCTTGTTATAGCCAATCTAAACCCATAGATTCCAAACTTGGCCACCAAGTTGCATCTAGGGTTAATTTGGCATTGCATTTGGAGTGCATTTGGCCCTGGCATTTTCGGCCATACAACCCTAAATGCAACCCTAAATGCAACTCCTCCTATAAAAACCCCACACCTCACCACTTGTAAACACTTTGGATGTATATGAATTTGAGTGAGCATTCTTATGCCTCAAGTCCCTATCCTTAGTCCCTAGCTAAATTCGGCTAGCTTACCTTCATTCTCCACCCTTGGAGAGTGATACCTAGAGTGGCCTCCACCTACCTTGGAGTGAGCCAACCTAAATCACCAAACACCATCTCCTAAATAGCTTCCGCCCAAACACCTCCCTTCTCACATCAACTTCCTTTCCTTCACCAAGTACCTACCTTTTGTCTACCTTGTTGAACCTAGATCAAGGGCCAAGGCTTCCTCTCTACATTCCCTACGTCAAGCATGGAGGAGGAACCCATCATAAAGGTAGAAGAAGATTTCACAAGTCTTTTATACTGGTTCAGCCACTCCACATGTGACCTACATCCAGTCCTTAATCAACACTTGATTAAGATTTGTTCCACTATCTCAAGGAAGAAGGTTTACAAGCACACACACATGCATATACTTCAACACTAAAGATAACCACTTTCTTGACCCCAAGAAAGCACCCCTTGTAGAAACCCACTACAAGAAATCTTATCACTTGAGAAACCCTTCTCAAGATTTTACAAGTATTCACACAGAATAAAGGAACGAATTCACCTGGAATTCTTTGACACAAATCTTAATCTTCCCCTTTCAAGAATGATATGATGATGATGATCTCCTTTCAATGTTTTTCATAAACGTTTCTCTTCTTGGATTCACAAAGAAAACTCTCCAAGATGTCACAAAGACTCCACAAAAACGTTTTTCTCAATTTGATTATCAGTTCTAACTCATGTCTGAAGTTTCTCAAAGTTCAAACTATTTATAAAAGTCTCAGACGCAGATAATCGATTATTTTAAAGAATAATCGATTATTTTGTTCTTCAGGTTTTCTGGACACCAATCAAGAACAATATAATCGATTATTTTGCTGGATAATCGATTATTCCAGAGAGTTGCTTCTGGGATAATCGATTATTTTGGCAAATAATCGATTATTGCAGCAAGGCATCCCATTTTGCCTGTTGCTGGAATAATCGATTACATTTAACGATAACCGATTATTTTGAGTTAGTTTTTAAAACTTCGTTTTAAGTCTCAAAATAACTTTCCAACCTTTTCACTCATCATCATATACTCTCTACTTAGCTCAGATATAGATTTGCTTATGCACAAAGCATACTAAGCACACACAACATAAAAACTCATTCAAAACACTTTATTTTCTAAACTCTATTACATAACATGTTCTTGACTTTGTTTTTGTGCATCCAAGTTGTTCTTCCAAGTTGTTCTTCCAAGTTGTGATCATCAAAACTTCTTTAAGCTTCAAGCTCTCCTAAGCTCAAAAATCTCCCCCTTTTTGATGATGACAACCCATGACTCAAATCATGTCAATCCAATGCTATCGTGCTTCAATCTTTTCTTTAATTCCAACATACAAAACCTGCACAATACACACACAACAAGCCCAATACCTGCAAAAACAACTCCTAACCACACAACTACCTTTTCTCTCCCCCTTTGGCATTATCAAAAACAAATCAAGCTATGTATCACAATATCCAAGTCAGAATTATTGATTCAGCAATCCAAACTCATTCAATTCAAAACAATCACAGAACAGAGTATCATATACATCAACTATGATACCATCAACTATGAATCAATTATGACAATCACTTATACTCAAAACAGAGTATTGTAATCAGCCATCAACCAAGGCTCAATTTGCTCATCAAATTTCAAAACAGAGCATTCACACATGCTCTTAAAACCAGAGCATTTTTTGCATCAGTCAAGCAAAACAACATTATGATAACACATTCAAAACAACAAATCAGCAAAATAAAGTCCAAATTTCATCAGAATTTAATTGTTCAACACCATAAAACATTAAAATGTTCAGAAATTTAAAACATTACAACCAAATCGAAATTAATTGTTCAAAAACAGAATTTAAAATCCTAATTAAAACTAATTATCAAACATCAAAATAGTAATCAATCTTCATCCTCCGGTAAGCCAAGATGAGTCTTGAGCAGCCTAACTTCATGATCCAGATCATCAAACCTGTCAAGAATACCAGAGAACAAAGATTCATGTCTCCTTGACATTTCCATTACCGCATCCAGCTTGTTTATCATGATTTTCTCAAATGGTGAAAACGGTTTTGGCTCCGCTTCAGTCTCCCAGCTAGGTTCAGCTTCCACCTGTGGTGGCTGATCCTCATCATGAGAAGGAACACCGTCTTCATCAGTTGCCTGTTCCGGAGTAGGGGGTACATCGCGTTTGAACACCCATTTGTCTTCTTGTTTAAGCATTCCCATGTGATGTAAAGAAGACTTCTCTATTTTTTTTGAAGCATGTAAAACAATTTTCCTTTCCCCAGATAAATCCACACCAGCAATCTCAAAAATCTTGGACAATAACAAAGCATACGGAATCGGACCATCTTCCTTCCGCCTAGCTTTCCATATACAATCATTTACGACCGATACCCAATCGATCTTGATTTTCTTTTTAATAACATGCATAAGTAAAATGTCATCCCTTGACATTTGAGCATGATTTTGTAATCTAGGTTTCAACATCCAAGCAATTATGAAAGAAATTAAATGGGAATTCTTTTTCATACCTCTCGCCAGAAACTTCTCATAGTTGGTGTTCACGGGGTTCCTTTGACAGTCCCGAAAGGTAATCAGCTCTTCAAAATCCCCAAAATTGAAAGGTTGGGGTTTCTCCCGTCCAGTGCCGCTTAGCTCCGCAACAGCCTTCAACGTTGGCCCGTCCAACTTAATCAGCTTTCCTTTCACCACCGATTGCATGATGCCGTCGTTACTCGAGGCGAAATAGAGAAATAACCTGATTAACTCAGGATAGTAGGGACCCTCCATTTCCAAAAACTTGCCCAGTTCTTAGTGCTCTAGAAGGGTTGGAAAACTAAAACCCTCGTTCTTAAACCATTCAAGTTTAAGAGTCTTCGGAGGAATGATTCTCTGCCCGGCGTACCACTCAAAATAGTACTCTTGAGCCTTCTCATCAGCAAACCATTTCGTAATCAGTTGCCCAGAGGGTAGAGGACGTTTGCTCCCCCTCACTTCAAGCTTCTTTGGTCTCTTTGATGAAGATGCCATGAGTGGGTATTGAAGAAGATGAAGAAAATGAGAGTTTTGAGAGGTTTTGAGAGGGTTAGGGTTTGTGGGTTTGAGAGAGAATGAGAGAAAATGAGAGAAAAGAAGGTTTATGCCCTAACAGCTTCTGAGTGGGAGTTATAGGAGGTTCCAAGGGTTTGGTGCGTATTTAACCGTTTAAATGTTTCAGGAATTTCAAAAACCGCCCAGATAATCGATTATTTATGCAAATAATCGATTATTTGCATCAGCAAAATCCCCTTAAAAACGCAATCTAATATGGATAATCGATTATTTTCAAGATAATCGATTATTATAGAGGGTATCTTTTCCTAACACAGCCCAGATAATCGATTATTTACAGAATAATCGATTATTCCAGTGGCCTTTTAGATTCCACTACTTAGATAATCGATTATTACCCAAGATAATCGATTATTCCAGAGACTCTTGAGTTCCTTCTTACCAGATAATCGATTATTTACAGAATAATTGATTATTCCAGTGGCTCTTTGAATTCTTCATGTTCCAGATAATCGATTATTACCCAAATAATCGATTATTTTCATGGGTTTACTTAAGATAATCGATTATATTTTAAGATAATCGATTATTCCAGAGAAGTTTTGTTTCTCAGAAATTTTAACACTTCAAATTACACCAAGTCTAATTTGCCACTTAAATACTAAACATCTCTAACTTTCACTCTCAAAGCATAATCAATTCAAACATGATTCATTGATTATTCCTAATTCAATTCTCAATTGGTTGAATCTTTCCCTTGGTAGAGGTTTTGTAAAAATATCAGCTAGTTGTTTGCTAGTTTCTACAAACTCTACAGCACAATCATTCCTTTGAACATGATCTCTCAAAAAGTGGTGTCTTATCTCAATATGTTTTTTCCTAGAGTGCAAAATTGGATTGTTGGTCAAATTTATTGCACTTGTATTGTCACACCTCAAAGGAATTTTGTTCAGCTCAACTCCATAATCTCTTAATTGTTGTTTCATCCAAAGAATTTGAGCACAACAACTTCTAGCAGCTATATACTCAGCCTCAGCTGTACTCAAGGCAACACAAGCTTGCTTTTTGCTATGCCATGAAACAAGTGCACTACCTAGTTAGTGACAAGTTCCACTTGTGCTCTTTCTATCTAGTCTACACCCAGCATAGTCTGAATCTGAGTAGCCTATCAGACTTAGTGAGTCTCCCTTTGGATACCACAACCCCACATTGGTTGTACCTTTCAAATACTTAAGGATTCTCTTCACACTCTTCATATGAGATTCTTTAGGATTAGCCTGAAATCTTGCACATAGGCACACAACAAACATTATATCAGGCCTACTTGCTGTCAAGTACAAGAGTGATCCAATTATACCTCTATACTTTGAACTATCAACAACAATTCCTTTCTCATCTAAGTCAAGATTGCAATTGTTTGATATAGGTGTGGCAGCCTCCTTGCACCCTTCCATACCAAACTTTTTCAGAAGTTCATTGCAATACTTGCTTTGACTTATGAATATTCCATCATGCATTTGTTTGATTTGCAAACCCAAAAAGAATGTGAGCTCTCCCATCATTGACATCTCAAATTCTCCTTGCATAGTTTTAGCAAATTCTTTACAAAGAGAAGTATTTGTGGATCCAAACACAATATCATCCACATATATTTGTACATACATTGTATCATTTTCAAACTTCTTGACAAACAATGTATTATCCACCTTTCCTCTTTCATAGTCGTTCTCAATCAAAAATTTTCTTAACCTGTCATACCATGATCTTGGAGCTTGCTTCAAGCCATAGAGTGCCTTTTTAAGCTTGTACACATGATTAGGATTCTTAAAGTCCTCAAAGCCAGGTGGTTGTTCAACATACACTTCCTCTTGTATCAACCCATTGAGGAAAGCACTCTTCACATCCATTTGATAAAGCTTGAAATTCTTTATAGAAGAATAACAAGAAGTAATCTAATGGCTTCTATCCTTGCTACAGGGGTGAAAGTCTCATCATAGTCAATTCCTTCTTTTTGGTTATACCCCTTAGCCACTAGTCTTGCCTTATTTCTTAGTATTATCCCAGATTCATCAAGCTTATTTCTAAAAACCCATTTGGTTCCAATAATAGGATAATCTTTTGGTAATGGCTCTAAATCCCATACTTCATTTCTTTCAAACTGATTTAGTTCCTCTTGCATGGCCATTAACCAATGCTCATCTTTTAGTGCTTCATCAATGCTCTTAGGTTCAACTTGTGACACAAATGCCATAGTCTTGCAAATATTTTTAATAGCACTCCTAGTTGAAACTCCCTTACCAATATTTCCAATTATGTTATCTATTGATAAGTCTCTAGAAGTCTTCCACTCTTTGGGCAATTGTTCACATGTTTCCTTTGCTTTCTCATGTGATTCACTCTCCTTAGGCACTTCACTTGGTTCTTTCTCCAATAGATATTGATCAAGAAACTCCGTTAAATCTTCAATTTCAGTTAGTCTTTTCTCTTGTTTATTAGACTCATCAAATACCACATGAACAGATTCTTCTACAACTAGAGTTCTCTTATTATAGATTCTATAAGCTTTACTATTTGTAGAGTATCCTAGAAAAATTGCTTCATCAGCCTTTGCATCAAACTTTCTAAGTTGTTCTTTCCCATTATTCAGCACATAGCACTTACACCCAAACACTCTAAAGTATGAAATGTTAGGCTGCCTTCCATTGTAAATTTCATAGGGTGTTTTCTTTAATATAGGCCAAATCAGAACTTTGTTTAACACATGACAAGCTGTGTTTATAGCATCAGCCCAAAAATATTTTGGCAAGTTTGTTTCATTCAAAATTGTTCTAGCAAGTTCTTCTAAGGACCTATTTTTCCTCTCAACAACCCCATTTTGTTGAGGTGTCCTAGGTGCTGAGAAATTATGGTTTATACCATGTTCCTCACAGAATTTTTGAAACATTATGTTTTGAAACTCACCTCCATGATCACTTCTTATAGAGGTGATGTTTGAACACTTCTCATTTTGAACAAGCTTGGCAAATTTTCTAAAGGCATTAAAAGCATCATTTTTGTTTGCAAGAAACATAACCCATGTGTATCTTGAGTAGTCATCAACAATCACTAAGCCATAGTAGTTTCCGCCTAGGCTCATGGTTCTTGAAGGACCAAACAAATCCATGTGAATTAATTGCAAAGGTCTAGTTGTAGAAATCTGATTTTTTCTTTTAAAGCTAACCTTCACTTGCTTGCCCTTTTGACAAGCATCACATAGTTTGTCCTTTCCAAACTTGAGTTTAGGTAGACCAATCACTAATTCTTTCCTACTCAACTTATTCAAATGATCCATATGAATATGTGCAGCTCTCCTATGCCAAAGCCATATGTTTTCTTCTTGAGTTATTAAGCACTTAGTGTTTGAAATTGCTATAGAGTGTTCTAAGTCAAACATGTATATATTGTCAATCCTTTTTCCTATGAATCTGATTTCTTTAGTCTTTTTTATCACATATCAAGCAACATGTATTATCAAATTCAATTCTAAAACCTTTATCACTTAGTTGACTTATACTCAGCAAATTATGTTTCAAACCATCAACAAGCAATACATTTTCAATCAATGTTTGAGAGGAGGAATTACCAACATTGCCATGGCCAAGAATTTTCCCTTTGTTGTTGTTACCATAGGTAACATACCCTTCATTCTTCAATTTCAGACTTGAGAATTTTGAAGGATCCCCAGTCATATGCCTTGAGCAGCCACTATCAAGATACCAAAGTAGATTTTTGGCCCTCAAGCATTCCTACAACATAGATTCAAAGGAAAAATTTAGGTACCCATGTGAAGGGTCCTTGTTGGTTAGTTCTCAGCCTTTTACTCTTTTCAACCCAAACCATCTCTCCATTTGGAACTCCATATTTTCTAGAATAGCAGTTCCTAATTGTATGACCTCTTTTATAGCAATAAAAACAAGTTGTTTGTCTAGAGAAATTGCTTTTAAATTTTCTAAAGTTTTGGTTTTTCACAAAAGCTTCTTTCTTTGACTTAAATGGCATGCTCATGCTTTGATTAAAACCAAGTCCACTCCTATCAAAAGTGTTTCTTTGTTTTCCCAAAAGAATGTTTAAGTTTGAATTTCCATTTGTGAACTTTGCAAGAGTGGATTTCAAATCATCATTTTCTTTTTCAAGAATTTTGCAATGTTCACAAGCATCTTTTGAGGAAGTGGAGTTTTCACAATGAGCTTCATTAAAGTTAAACATAGTTTGAAGATTTTCATGCTCACGCTTTAAATCCTTAAGCTCTTGTTCAACTTTAATTAAGGCATTTTCATACCATTTCAGCTTGTTTTTCAACTTTGAATTTAAGGCTCCTAATTTGACAGCTTCTTCATGAATTTGTATAAAAGCTTCTTGGAGTTGATCATAGTCCAGATTGGATTCAAGGTCAGAATCACTTACAATTGTGTCTTGTTCAGTTCTAGCCATCAAGCACAAGTTATTCTCCTCACATTCGGATTCATCACTTGATGTGCTTGAGTCATTATCTTCCCAAGCAATGTAGGCTTTCTTCCCTTTTCTATTTCTCTTGCTTTTCTTCTCCTCTTGTTGCTTCTTCAAGATATTTGGACACTCAGCTTTCATGTGTCCCAGTTTTCCACATTCAATGCAATTGAAGGAGGATGTGCTTGCTTCCTCTTTCTTGTTTGTCTTTTTATTGAATTTGTAGGGGGAATTCTTCTTTCTTCTTATGAATTTTTTGAACTTCTTCACCAGCAGATTGAAGTTCTCGGTTTCAGAATCATCGGAGCTTGTTTCTTCGCACACCTCTTTTCCTTTGGCAGATTTCAAGGCTTTCAATGACACTCCTTTGCCTTTCTTATCTTGCTGCTCATGTTCATCAAATATGTGCAACTTTTGCTCATGCTCTCTCAGCTTCCCAAAGAGAGTAGCTAATGTCAAGGAGGTCAAATCCTTCGATTCTTCAATGGCTGTCACCTTTGCTTGCCATGATCTGTCCAAGAATTGCAACACTTTTAAATTCAGCTCTTCTTTCTCAAATTTCCTGCCAAGGTCAAGAAGGTGATTTATCAAGTGTGTAAATCTCTTTTGAAAATCAGAAATAGATTCACCGTTTTGCATTCTAAACAGCTCATATTCTCTAATGAGAGTATGCTTTCTTGATCTCTTTACATCACTTGTTCCTTCATGAGTGACTTGCAAAGTATCCCACATTTCTTTAGCAGATATGCATTGTGAAATTCTAAAAAATTCATCAATAGACAATGCAGATGTTATGATGTTTTTGGCTCTCTTATCATGTTGGGCTCTTTTCTTTTCCTCATCACTCCATTCACTCCAATGTTTTTCCTTCAGCTCATCACCATCTTTTTTCATAGGGATATAGGGTCCATTTTCTATAGCATCCCATACAGCAATATCAATAGCTTCAATGAAAATTCTCATCCTAATTTTCCAGTAGACATAGTTTTCACCATTGAAAACAAGAGGTCTATGAATAGACACACCCTCACCATAGGCTAGGTTGTTATTGGCCATTTTTGAAATCTTGAATAACTCTCAAGAACCTTGCTCTAGATACCAATTGTTAGAAAAGAATGGCACAATCCAAGAGGGGGGGTGAATTGGATTCTATGACCCTTTTAAAAATTATCAGAGTATTTAGGATCTTTATTTCACTAAAACTTTTCTAAGACTGAATTTTCAAATGAAGCTTCTTTAAAGACTTGTTATGGAAGTATGAATGATATATGCTTTTTTGATTACAAAATAGGGAGGTTCAAATGTAATGCTCTAATTCAAATTAAACCATCAATATTCACACACACAAGTTAATCAAGAATTATCTTCTTTAATATTCAATCAAGCAATTACTCAAAGTAAAAGATAAAGGTAGAAGAAGATTGCACAAGTCTTTTATACTGGTTCAGCCACTCCACATGTGACCTACATCCAGTCCTTAATCAACACCTGATTAAGATTTGTTCCACTATCTCAAGGAAGAAGGTTTACAAGCACACACACATGCATATACTTCAACACTAAAGATAACCACTTTCTTGACCCCAAGAAAGCACCCCTTGTAGAAACCCACTACAAGAAACCTTATCACTTGAGAAACCCTTCTCAAGATTTTACAAGTATTCACATAGAATAAAGGAACGAATTCACCTGGAATTCTTTGACACAAATCTTAATCTTCCCCTTTCAAGAATGATATGATGATGATGATCTCCTTTCAATGTTTTTCATAAACGTTTCTCTTCTTGGATTCACAAAGAAAACTCTCCAAGATGTCACAAAGACTCCACAAAAACGTTTTTCTCAATTTGATTATCAGTTCTAACTCATGTCTGAAGTTTCTCAAAGTTCAAACTATTTATAAAAGTCTCAGACGCAGATAATCGATTATTTTAAAGAATAATCGATTATTTTGTTCTTCAGGTTTTCTGGAAACCAACCAAGAACAATATAATCGATTATTTTGCTGGATAATCGATTATTCCAGAGAGTTGTTTCTGGGATAATCGATTATTTTGGCAAATAATCGATTATTGCAACAAGGCATCCCATTTTGCCTGTTGCTGGAATAATCGATTATATTTAACGATAATCGATTATTTTGAGTTAGTTTTTAAAACTTCATTTTAAGTTTCAAAATAACTTTCCAACCTTTTCACTCATCATCATATACTCTCTACTTAGCTCAGATATAGATTTTCTTATGCACAAAGCATACTAAGCACACAAAACATAAAAACTCATTCAAAACACTTTATTTTCTAAACTCTATTACATAGCATGTTCTTGACTTTGTTTTTGTGCATCCAAGTTGTTCTTCCAAGTTGTTCTTCCAAGTTGTTCTTCCAAGTTGTGATCATCAAAACTTCTTTAAGCTTCAAGCTCTCCTAAGCTCAACAAGCATGCAATTAGGCATAGGATTTTTAATATTTTAATAGTATTCAATCAAAAATTAGAAAATTAGGAATCGAAAATTCAATCGAAGAATTATCAATTCAAGGTTTCAATCTGTAAAGTAAAATTTTCATAATTCAACAATAAATATGAATTCTCAATCAAACTGATTCAACACGAACATAACCAAAAAAACATAGATCTAAATCGAGATCTATGAATTCCATCAAAACATAAAATGCAAACACGATCTCGCAATTTTAATAAAATTCAAGAACGGTGAACGGTTAAATTAGGCAATTTACTTTATTTTAGGTCTAAATCTAAATTTAGATCTAAAATTAATCTTCAATCTCTATTCTAGATCCAAAACAAAATTCATAATCATGAAAAACGAAAGAAAAACCTAAAATAGAGAATTTGTTGGGTAAAAAGATTGGGAACTTGAATTTTACCGTATTTCTTAAAACCTAGAATCGATTAACAAACTAGCCATGCATCATAATCATGTTGTAGCAATCCAATTCATGTATGCAAGAGAGAAAATCCGAGAGGGAGAGGGAGAGGGAGAGAGAGAGAGAGAGAGAGAGAGAGAGAGAGAGAGAATTTAGAGAAACTTGTAGAGGAAGCAACTCTAAAATCTAAAAAATTAGGTATATGATATCAAGTGTACATGTGTTACACTAATGAGCCTAATATGAATAATTACAGACCCAACCCACTAAATCAATTAATTAAATCACTAAACAAATCCTAACATTACAATCTAAAAATAAAAAAAATAATGTGCAGGGCCGCAACTTATTTTGGATCACTTAACGTATGTTTTGGCCTTTGCTCTCGACAAAGAAGTTGTAGAAATCCCTCTTATCTTTCTAGGAATACCAAGAACATCCAAATTTGATGTTGGGAGCTTTAGATATGGGCTACACAAGAAACAATGTCAAAATATGAAAAAAATATGGAAATTAACTAAAATTTACAACTAAGACCAAAATGACTCACTAGAACAAATCAAAGTTAATATATCATAATATGATACTAATAAAAGTCAAATAAACCAACAATAATGCACATAAAAGATATACAAAAATTGGTCTATCACCTGTGTTGAGTTTGGGTTTCTATATAATAAGTTGCTTGTATTAATAAAGTCGGTTGCATTGTGAATTTATATGTTGATAATGTCAAAGTTTTTATGAATTTGTTGACTATAAGAGGTGGTGAAGTACTATATTGTTTATAAATTGTGATGTATATACTTGTTGGAGAAAAAGATACACACTAGAAGGGAGGTTGAATAGTGTATATCAAAAACACGCTCTTTTTGTAGTTAAGTAGTAAAAATTCAAAATGGATGAAGTGCTGAAGGGTGATTAGACGAAGCACTTAGAAGCAGACGAAATGACCCAAATGTTTTTATACTGGCTCGTCTCCAACCTAAAGACTACGTCCAGTTCTCAATCCAATCAGATTAAGTTCCATTATCTTCAACAAGAAACAAATATTCTTTTACAGGCCACTTTTGACTCAAACCAAGTAATCTTCACAAGCCACTCCTGGCTAAACCCAAGTATTCTTTACAAGCCACTTCTGGCTAAGGCCCAAGTATTCTTTCAACAAGTCTCTCTAGGCTCAAACCCAAGTATTCTTTCAACAAGTCTCTCTAGGCTCAAACCCAAGTATTCTTTCAACAAGTCTCTTCAGTCTCAAACCACTAAGTATTCTTTTACACAAGCTTCTCCAAGCTCAACCCTTACAAATAAATTTGACAAGAGTTACAAGAATAACTTCTTCTCTTCTAGACGTGGTGCTATACAATTATAGTACACGTAGTCTACAAAGAACTCTATACAAGATTAGCTATGTAGAACTTCTTTGTAGAGCTTTAGCTTTGTATTTCTTTCTACCTGAGTTTGCTCCATATGTGATGCTTTTTATTTTCAGCACTTTGTTTTGTTTTGCTTGCACACTCTTCTTACTTTATCATTCATATTATGCCCATACATTGTGCATTCTTTCCTCTTTTTTCTTTGGTCTCTCTCTTTTTTTTGAGGGCTTGACCTTTATATAGTAGCTTCAAAAGAAAATGATCGTTGCAATAACGTTCAAATTTAAACGTTCATATTTCTTTATGTGTTGCTTCGTCTGTCTTTTTTGTAATCTCATAGAGTATTTTTGATGCATCTAATGCAAGCATTAAATGATGATCAAAGATGCGTGTATTCCCTGTCTAATCTAAGCAACCACTTATCAATTTTTTATTCTATTTTTAGTGTGGCAAAATGGTGTCGACATAAAGAAGTTAGGGCTTGTGCAAGGAAGTCCTTTTTAGTGTATTGTCCATGATATATGGGATTTTCTCTTTCCATCTAACACATTGATTCAAGGAAGTTTTCTATTTGATCTATTAAGGAATAAAGTATTAATTCTTCTTAGAGTATAATCTAACTCTTTAACGAGAAATAAATATAGCATCAACCCAGATCATGCACTTCATCTGGTGCACTTTGTCTTACAGATGAAATATAACAACTACATCGTCTATAATGGTCTCTTTTAGAGAAACTCATGGCTTCTTAGTGTTTTCATAAAAGGTGTTTTAAGAAACTCTAGTGTGTTTAGAAAATTGTTTGTTATCATAAAAAATTATAACACTTTAAGGGATTTAGAAATGTCTTTCGATTCTTCAGACTTCCTTTTGATCTTACAATCTCTCCCTTTTTGATGATGACAAACACATTTTTATAAAAGGTTTTCTCTTTGTTTAGTTAAATTGATAATTTCATCTTTTAAGGAAAGGACATTCTATTTGAGAAAGATCTTTTAAGACTTAAATAATTCTTATATACTATTGAAATAGACAATGTCATATTGCTTAAAAACATTTGTGCAATCGATAAGTAATATTTAATGAAAACCTTAATTATCAGATTTACTTCATCAGACCTAAAAAAGAGCCTTAAACATATAAAGCAGAATATGATCATTCTATATGCAAATGTATAGGGGACTCCCCCTAAAACATGCATGCAATTGGAATAGACAAATGCTAAGAATTATGTATGAAATTAAGCAATAAGATTGTAAAAAATATTCAATCAACAAGGTATAAATATTCAAAGAAGAATAAGTAAAGTTAGAGCAACAAAGTAAAAAATATTCAAAATTTAAACTGAGCTCCCCCTGTGTCTGCAGTATGCTTCGCTCCATTTGTCTGTCTATGGCTTGCTTTGTTGTATCATCCTCTTTAAACTCTCCCCCTTTGATCTGTATCCCCCTACTCCTCCATTGATTTGTAATTGCAACTCTCCTCCTATGCATGTCTGTAATTTCTGTTAACTCTCCCCCTTTTGGCATTATCAAAAAGTGAACAACTAAGCATCGAGAGGTGGCTTCTGGTTCTAGAGACGATCGAGAATCATGTTGAATTGTTGCTCATACTCCGCTTGTTTGTTTAGAAACTAGTGCAAGACATTTAGAAGGTTGTTGATCATTTGATCTCTCTCGTCAAACGAAGCTCCTTGACTAAAAGTGTTGAGCGGCAGTCCTACGTCGTTTGGTGAGCGTAGTGTGGGAGGTGGAGATGTCACATAATATTCCTGCTGTGGAAATGAAGGCAGACTAAACTTCTTTCTAAACCAAAAGATGATACCACTTGGAAGAAAAACATGAAATGTGAAGTTATATAAGGAAGGGTATCTGTATAGTCTTTTCCCAATAGACAAAATGTTGTGTAGTGAAGGATTTATGTGACAAATCTCTCTTTTCGCAAGTGGATAGACCATGAAACTCTTTCCTCGGGGAAGAATGTAGTCCGATTTGGTTCCTTAAGGATAGGGAGAGCGAGAAGTGTGATACCTTGCATAATTGTTGTATTTATGATCAATATAGTACTATGGCATCTTCTCTTTTCCTTTACAAATAGAGCTTAGTGCGAGTATGGAGACAAAATCTACAGTGTACACTTTAGTCCAAGGCTGCATCATCCAGGGTCTGTAAGGCCCTCCATTCATAGTAGGAATATTCACGAAGGAGCCTTCCACGCTTAGTTCTAGAGCAAATTTTGAGTTGAGTAGATTTTCCCTTTCTACCTGTAGCTGTTGGACTATCCTCATAGTTTGATCATCCAACCTAGGAGGGATGGTCAGACTTAACTCCCTACGGACTTCTTTAGTCATAGAAGAGGGTTGATCGTTATGTCAAGAATCTCAATTTGATGCAGGTTCTCATACTCATTGAAATTCATGAAGGTAGAGTGTCGTAGAGAATCATAGATTATGGGTTCCAAATCCCCTTCTTCCTCTGAGAAATTTTCCTCATCTATTCATTCTAAGTCTCTCCAAACCTCAAAGTTTGAGCTCGAAGTGTCTACTTGCTCAAATGGAGGAATAGACGATGCAAAAGCTTCAGGTTTTCTTTCATTTGCCTCGACCATAGAGCAATCTACACTGATTGGAATAACATCAATTATAACCTTCATGGAGAGATCTTATTGAGGCTTGGGACGAACAAGCTTTACAAGTTTTGGAAAAGTTGGAGCACGTTGGATAGGGGTGTCAGATATAGTAGGAGCACGAACACTCTACATAAAATCTACAACATAAGCAACAACAGCCGCATCAGATGGACTATAAGATTAAGCAACATGCATAGAAACAACAGACATAATAATAGAGGTTTCATCAATACTCATGGCCTCAACTTTAGCTTCACGAGCCGGTGAGACTTGATATGCTAAAACTTCAATATCCATCTTTTCAGCCTCTGTTTCACTAGCTGGAAAGATATGATTAGATGGGACTTTAGAAGTGACAATTAATGAGGCTTCAACATTCATTGCCTTGATTTTAGGGGCTTATGAGACTTGGTCAGACTAAGTTTCCCCTTGAGGAACTATATTAGGTTCCTCTGCGTTTATAGCCAAGGATGCCTTCTGCATCACTTGATCTTGGCTTGTTTGGATTTGCAGGTCAGACACAACCTCTATTCCTAGTGCTTGTGGAAGCTTTTGAGTCTAAGTTAGTGACAGAGACAAACTAATAGTAGCTCTAGTTGTTGACGCTCCATAACATCAAAGACAACATCTTTCTTCTTTTTCCTCTTAGCCTCATCAATAGAGAGAATATATGCTTTCTTAACATCTTACTTTTCTTCGTTATCAAAATGAGCTGATTTTAGTCCCTTGACTAAATGTCTCTTACATTTTTGCTAAGTCTGCTTTTGTATAGGAGCAAATGATGGCAGTGCAACAGAAATTGGAGTTGGTTGAGGAATTTGTTGTGGTGGTGGTTGCAGTCGCGATTATGGTGGTATTGGGATGGTGGCTTAAGCTCCTATTCTACTTTTAATAAAAGGCTTTTCATCTGACTCAGACGAAGAAACATTAATGTGAAGAGCTTTAGACATAGGTGGTTTTGATTTGGGCTTGGATTATTATTGAGGTGGAACACTCTTAAGGGAGAAAAATTGATAATTTTAGGGGCAAGAGTCGTAGACGTTGAATTTGATGAATGCATACAGAATGATGGATTTTCTGGACATAAAAATGAGTTTTGGATGATTAGAATTTGCATCATTAATTATTGTTTCGCTATTGGTGCGTTTGAGTGTTGGATCTCACGCGACACCCAACTTGGGTGCTTGACACTAGACATGCCTTCATGTGTATGAAGGCACTGCTCAGATGTGCTGCTGCTAGGTGGGGAGAGGTTCATGTTGGGCATGAGATGACTTGGGTGCTCTTTGTCTAGGTTTAGAGCTAGGCGTGGCTTGGTGAGGTTGAGCATGAGATGTCCCAGGTGCTCTCTATCTCAGCTTGAGGCTGAGTGTGGGTTTTGAAGCCCGACGTAGATTGTCAGGAGATTCTTTTATGATGTTTCAAATGGTTACTATTATGTTGTTGATTGGAATGATGGGTCTCGTACGAGTGGCGCGAGAATGACTTTTTTAGTGAATTGTTTGGACATTGGCTTTGTTCATTGATTATATGATTATGAATGTGTATATGTTCTTGATGAATGATGGTTGTTATCTTGATGGATAACAATAGATGTAGATGATTATAGATATTTATGAATGATGAATGATATGATGATCACAATGTATTTATATAGAAGCATTGCATGGTTGTGACATGCATCATACTTGTATGATTTTGTGGTTTTGGTGAGACCCTGATTCTGTGGATATGATGACTGAGTACCCCATGCAATTAGATGTAGGCGCACACCGCATTACATTACCATGTAAGTGTTTGTGAGTGTAATTGATGGTGGTTAAAATTGAAATTGATGTATTAATTATTGTTATTATATTTGTTATAATTGAAGGGAAGAGATACCGAGAGCTGTGGCTCATTCCCTACAGAGTGAAATTGTCTTCACTTTCTGTTTGTTTTTTGGTATATTTTGTATGTTTTACAGAAGAGGGTCCTCAGTCTTTGGAGAAGCAGGGAGAGGTCTAGGTGTGTGTGATAGCTCTGATGACAGTGTGACACTAGGGCTTGGGGGTAGATGGGTGTCACATTTAGTGGTATCAGAGCTTGGTTGATCAAAAATCGGGAATGTTTGTGTCATGGTATTCATTATGTTTCTGTTGACTGTACTCTAATTCTTGATGTTTGCATAAATTATTTTGATTATTGTTGTTATTGGTTGCTGAGTTGCTGATATTGTTCATTATGTTGTAGAGTAGACTGATAGACATTATAAAGCTTTAGCTAATTCCATCCAGGCCTAGGCCCAATCTTTGGGGCAAGACCATGCTAACTATGCTATTGAGCACCCTGTTGCTACTCCCAGTTGGTTGGAGCAATTCCAATGCCATAACCTGCTTGTGTTTAAGGGGGGATTATGATGTTGATGGCACTATGAGTTGGATGACCAAGGTGGAGAAGATCTTTGTTGTTATGGAGTGTCCCTTGGTCCAAAAGGTAAGTCTATGTTTAAATGGGGATTATGATCTTGATGGCACTATGAGTTGGATGACCAAGGTGGAGAAGATCTTTGTTGTTATGGAGTGTCCCTTGGTCCAAAAGGTAAGTCTAGCTACCTTCTTACTGGTGGATGATGCTCACTTTTATTGGGAGGGAGCTAGGCAGAGGATGTTGGATGCTAGCACCCAATGGAACTAGGAGAACTTCAGGAGGGTATTCTTGGAGAAGTACTTTCTAGAAAAACTGAGGTTCTTGAAGGAGATCGAGTTTATGGAGCTAATGTTAAGTCAGACGAAGCGCATTCGCAATTCCCACCGAGGTTTTGAATATGACAAATATAATACATATTGTTATTACTAACATGTGCATTAGTGTTTCAAACGAATAACAATAAGTTCAAGCAATGAAGTATGATCAAGCATAATCTAGCTGGACAAAACATCAGACAATAACAAAGCTGGTATCAAGACTAAGGTTGATTCAAGCACAAATCAAAGACAAGTCTATCAGCGGAAGCTTGAGGCATCAGACGCAAGTTGACCAGACGTCAACATGAAGTGATCATCAGATAGAATCAACTAGAAGATGAAAGTTATCACTCTTATTCCCAGACGAAAAGGGTAGTCAAGATCAGTCGAAACATCACGTAACCAGATGCAGTCAAAAATACTGAAGCACGTCTGAAGTACACTAATCACATTGAAAGAAATCATACAAGAAACACAAGAGGACATCAACATGAATACAGAAAGGAGACAAATAGGCAAACGTGGATTCACAAGTCAAAGCTGAGCGCGTCAGAGAAAGGACACCTACTTTTCAGAAAAAAAGACAGCACCGCAACAGCTAAATTGATGAGGAAAGTACAAATATACCTAGATCATGATTGAAGTCAGATACCGAAGTAATCAACTACACATAGAGACTCCACGAATACAAGAAAACATTTAATGCAAGATCAAATGCATTAAATGAAAATATTTACATGACCATGAACGAAGCCTCCATCTGCAACGACACGAAGCTGCGCTCCAACGGGAAAATTTGAATTCAAACAACAGGAAAATTTATCAAATGGCTATAAGTATCAAGGCAAAGAAGAAGAAGAGATAGAACTGAGAAGTAGAGAAAACGTGTAACAAGAAAAAGAAAGTAAAAGAGTATAAGATATACTTTCTTCTCAAAGCATTTCCTGTATATCTGTGTAAGAACTAAGATAACTTATTTTAATAAGTGTTGCAAACAGTCTATCCTCTCTACGAGAGTAAACAAACACTTAGACATTTATCCTTGTAAAAATAAGGTTACGCACCTTAGTGAGTGTAGAAACTATCCTATCCTCTCTGTGAGAGTTACAAACACACTCAACACCTTCATTTGCTGAAAAGCCTAAAGAGGCTAGTAGAAAGAATACTTGTGAACCAGAAGTGGTTAGCGCTAGTGAGTTAAGCTAGCGGGCCAGAAGTGGTCAAGAATACTTAGAGAGCCATAAGTGGTTAAAGAATACTAGTGTCGACAAGTGAGGTTGACAAGCTAGAAGTGGTTGAGAATACTTGTAATCCTTTGTGATTAGTGGAACCCTTCGGTGGAAGGAGACTGGACGTAGCTCAGATTGAGTGAACCAGTATAAAAATCTGTGCATACTCTTTATTTTTCAACACTACTTACCCTTTCTTTCATCCACCTTCGTTTCAACAAGATATTAGGATCATAAAGTGTTCATCATGTTCTAGAAAGAAAATTTCCAGCAAAGATGAAAATGAAGAAAAGCACACAAGAACCTATTTTAAAGGAAACCTAGAGCACAACAAAGGAAGGCTCATGAACCAGTCAACAAGAAGACAAAATTTTAAGCAATATTTGATAAGATAACATCAATACATATGAGAAGACATGGACATGACAAGAAACATTTAGAAGACACAAAAGAGAAAAGACAAGTTACCCTTGAAGACAACCATGGCTCTTAATACCACATGATGGAACCAACTTCTCCATGAGGGCTAATTGTTGATTCCTTCTCTTCTCCAAGGTTGAGATGACATGAAGGGTGATCTCTTCAAGGGTATGGAAGCAGTGGAGATGGTGTTTAGGTAGGTGAAGGTTGATGCACAAAATGGAGGAGAGGAGGGGAAGGTGTTTGGTGGTGTAGCTCCTTTAGGCTAGCTCACTTCACTTAGGATGATGAAGGCCAACCAAGGAAGACCAAAGCTCACTCAAGGAAGAGAGGAGAGGATAGGGGGCCATGGAGTTCCTAGGGGACTAAGGAAGGAATAAAGAGGCACAAGGCTCACTCAATATCATTAATTTCCAAAGTGGCTACAAGGTGGGTGACCTAGAGTACTTATAGGGAGAAAAAGGCATCTAGGGTTTCTTGGGAGCATTTGGCAAAAATTTTGGAGTCCAAATGCACCCTAAATGAGCCCTAAATGCAGCCCAAATGAAATGACCCTCATTCCTTCTAAAAGACTAAAGTACCCTTAGGCCTAAAAAAAGAAAGAAATGGACTTTGACCTCATAAATTAAGGTTTAAGTCCTAAAATAAATCCTAAGACTAATTTTGCCCCATAATATAAAGGCTAAATATAAATACAAAATAAAATCCTAATATTTGATGTACCCCAAAATACAAGGGCAAAATAGGAAAAGAAAACAACAAACTAAGGAGAGGGCTCAAAATCCACACATATGATGATCACGACTTTTGGTGTGGTGTGTTCTACATCTTCCTCTACTTTCCTATCCATGGGCCTTGATAGGCCCTATATGATGCTTTAAGGATGGTCCTCTATCACGGGGCTCACCCAATGACTGTCAGAAATGGGGTATATGATCCGGGCTTGTAGAAGCTTAGAGACTTCCTTTTCGACAACATCTAGAATCATTGGGTTGAGCCTCTTTTGTGGTTGCCACACTGGTTTGGCTCTATCCTCTAAAAGAATCCTATGCATGCATGTGGATGGGCTATTACTAGGAATATCAGCTAGCATCCATCCTATGGCCCTCTTGTGCTTTTTTAGCACATGCAGTAACTTCTCCTCTTGATGAGCATTTAGGGATGTGGACACAATGATAGAGAGCTTTTTATTATCCCCCAAATATGCATATTTGAGGTTTTCAGGTAGAGGTTTCAACTCCAAGATAGGTGGCTGCACAATGGAGGGAACAAGAGTAGTGGATAGTGAAGTTGCATGCTACATCTCAACAAATGAGTCAGATTCATTCGTATTCATACCAACATCAATATCAATATCAACATCAACATCAATATCAATATAGGAACTACACAACTCATAATCAATACATGCAAGGGGTGATGAATCAACATTATGAAAGAATTGAAGCACATATTCATCAATTAATTCGTTAAACAAATCAACATGGAAAACTGAATGCTCTTCAGATGGATGCTTCATTGCATCATGAATGTTGAACCTGACCACACTATCATCAAATTCCATTGAGAGTGTACTTGCATAGACATCTATCTTGGTTCGGGTGGTGTTTAAAAATGGCCTGCCCAAAATAATGGGTACTGCACCATGGGAGTACCATTCTTCCATATGAAGTACATAAAAATCTGCAGGAAAAATTAGTTTATCAACTCGGACCAAGACATCCTCAATAACACCAGTAGGGTGGGCAGTACTTCTATTTGCCAATTGAATTACCACACCTATGGGTTTTAAGGGCCCAAGGGACAGAGAATTAAAAATAGACATAGGCATGACATTTATGGATGCTCCTAAGTCTAGCAATGCATTAGCAAATTTTCTGTCACCTATGATACAAGGTATAGTGAATGTACCAGGATCCTTACATTTGTCAGGGATATGAGGAATAGGTTTACCTATGAGTGCAGACACATTTCTTCTCATACTAATTCTCTCATTACCTTTGAGTTTTCTCTTGTGCGTGCACAACTCCTTAAGGAACTTGGAATACCTCAAAATCTGCTTGATTCCATCCAGGATAGGTATGTTCACTTCAACCTTTCTGAAGATGTCCAAAATCTCTTTGTCTATCTCCTCTATCTTCTTGCCTTGAACCGCTCGTGGAGGGAATGGAACAGGGGTAGAAGATTGTTGCTGGTTTGTTGAAGGTTTAGGTTGAATCTGTTTGTCTTCTGCATGTATAGAACCCTTGTCCTTTTCAATTTCAATGCTAGGTTGATCTACAATTTGTTGCGCAGGCACATGTATTATTTTGCCTGACCTCAAGGTGATGAAACTGATATTTTTTGGATTGATGACAGTTTGTGCAGGGAGCTTGTCTGAGTTCTATGCTTGCAACTGATTCACTACAGTGGCCAACTGACCAATCTAGTTGGCCAAATTTTGGATGGACGCATCATTCTTTTGCTGATATTAGAGGTTCAATTCGGCCATATGTTTCACCATATCCTCCAATGAAGGTGAAGGTGAAGGTGCAAGAAGAGCTCTTTGTTGAGGATGTAACACCCCGATTTTCACAAATTATATGAAGGCCCAAAGCCCAAATAAGGATGATTTAGTAGCCTAGAACGGGCCATTCAAAAATTGGAACGGGACGTTCCAAACTACTAAAAAGCCTTATAAACCCTAGTTGGGAACGGGCCGTTCCCAACTGGAACGGGGCATTCCAAATCACCAAAAGGCTTGTAACCCTAATTGGGAACGAGACGTTTTGGTTTAAGAATGGGTCGTTCCAAACATGGCCATTATGGGTTATAATGCAACCCTAAAATGTGTCGTTCTGGTTTAAGAATGGACCATTCTGGATGTGAATTTTACACATGGCGAATGAGTCCAGAATGGGCCATTTCGGATTCGAAACGGGATGTTCCGGCCACTCTTGATGCCTATAAATAGCACGCTCTAGCACTCCCAAAAGCACACTTTTCACTTCTGACTTCTTTTCCTTCTACACTTTTTGAAGATCGAGGGGAACCTAGAGGAGGAGACCGACCAGATCCTGCTTTAGTTTCAGCTACTGCTTATCGAGGTACGGGGGAAAGGGAATTAGTTGTATGCAAAGTTACATGAGGGAATTGGGTAGAGGAGGAAGCCCGTAGGATTATGGGTAATTTTGTAATTATTTCTGTTTGAGGAATTGATGATCCCATTAGATTTTGCATGTATTGAGGAGTAGGAATATGTAATTAATTTGTAAAAATGATGATCTGGGAGTGAGAACGAAATTGTAGAAAAGTGCCTAAGTTAGGTTTTGGAAAAATTGGGGGTTTTACTAATTGAGTTAAGATTCTATTAAATTTGTGATTCAATTGAGTGTTATAACAATTTATAAATGTTATTGTTATATTTTATGGTAAAAATTAATGATCTAGAGGTGGATTCATGGTGAACTTCTTGAGAGGTATGTGAACCACTATTTTGTGTGGACTTATCTATTTTGTGTATGTGATATGGAATTGAGTTATGGAATGCGGTGTGATGTCTTGGCACAAATGTATACATTATATCTACCGTTTTAGTATTGAATTGATAACATGGTGTGGCGAATGGTATATTATGACTTAATTGTTCAATTAATTATGATGTGAGTATGTTGACATGAAATAAGATGTTGTATTGAATGTGAATGTGATGTGATTGTGGTTCCTCACACTTATGACTAGGGATGGCACGACCCTTGGGTAAGTGATGCTACAAGGATGGTGTGACCTTGACATAGTATGGGATGTGTGAGGCAATTAACACGTATCACTTATGTCAGGATGGCACGACCTTGGACAAGAGATGCTACAGGCGTGACCTTGGCATAATGTTAATTATAAGATTTGTGTTGATTATGAATAAAATGTGATTGTGGTTCCTCACACTTGTGACCAGGGATGGCACGACCCTTAGGTAAGTGATGCTACAGGGATCGCGTGACCTTGGCATAATGTGGGATGTGTGAGGGAATTAACACGTATCACTTATGTCAGGATGGCACGACCTTGGGCAAGAGATGCTACAGGGGTGGCGTGACCTTGGCATATTGTTAATTGCAAGATTTGTGATGGATTGGTGTGATTGTGAACTGTGATGTGAAGATGATTCATGATTGACAAAATTATGATATATAGAAATGCTTGTGAATATTTCATTAAGTAATGAGTTATGATGAAATTATGTTATGGATTTTCCTTGTGTACTTTACATATAGATGTTTTTTTTCTCACCATATAATTTGTGGATGTTTTAGGTGAGGAAGATCCAGCTATGAGTGGCATCTAGAATGCCAACAATTGAATTGTGGGTGTGCTTTGATATTGTGGCATCGGGACAAAGGATTTCTAGGACATGAATTTCTATATGTAGTTGGAGTTGTACTAATTATTTTTAAAATAGTTTGTAAACTATTTTGTTTTATTTTCTAATTTTTAATTTTTCAATAATTTTGGATATATAAGAACATTTATGAAGATTCTCGTGTGAACCCTTTTACCATTGTTGAAAAATTTATTTCCTTAGTTTAATTACATTATGATGATATATGTGTTGGAGTAGTAAGGGTGTCACATGAAGTGGTATCAGAGCAGGTCGATCCAATCGATCGTGAGTTATGAGTCTACTATGCTTGTTTGGTAGATGAATGATGACATGAATTGATTGTGGAACTTATTGATATGCTAGTGTGATGATTGATTATGTTTGTTGTTTACTTAATTGTGTGTACCATTTTCTCAGAATTTGGTTGATAAACATGATATAGCTTAAATGATGCTATTTATGATTACTGTTCTTCATTCTCATGATTGCTTATTTGTTTTGATACTTCTTGCTTACATAAGAAGTAGTTGTTGGGTGGTATCGCTCGTGTTGCGAGCATAGGTGCAAGTAGTAGTGAACGAAGCATTATGCTAACCAACAAGAACTATTGGAACCTTGGGTGTGGGTGAGACATTGAATTTTCGAGTGTATTAAGAGTTTATGGTTGATGGAGTTTCAGAAATCTATATTTGTAGCGGTTAAATCCAAGGAGGTTGTATGTTGAGAATTGGAGTTTTGGTATTCTTGATGAGAGATTGAAATGTTGGTAATTTCCTTGAAAGTTGGTGCTTGCATGTTAACCTTTTATGGTTTAGGTAGCATGAGTTTTATTTTCTAAAGTCTTTTGTGTTGAATATATGAGTTGCTTGAGTTTAGGATTGTAGTGGGAAGTTTGGATATGAGTTTAAGGTGGAAAGGAGTGAGTTTGGAAGGGTTGAGGTATGTTTGTGGGATGTTAGTACACTATTGTTGTGTGGTGTAGGCGATGTTTTCGCTGCCGTTTTGTTGTACCAGTATGAGTACCGTATTGATAGAGTTAAATTTTGTGGTCTTCATGAAAGTTGTAGCGTTGGATGTTATCTTTTCAATGGCACCGGAATCAGATAAAATAAAGGTTTAGAACTCCAATTATAGCTACTTTAGTGATCAGAGGTTTAGTTATAAGCGCTGAATATATCTATTGTTGTTTTTGAATTTTTTTTTAGCTAAGAAGATGATCTTTTTATAATCTCATGTCTTCATAAGAGTTGTAGCTTATTCTCTTAGCTTTCTTTTGAGATAGGATTGAGATCATTTGGATGAGTATGAATCTCCAGGTATCATTTTCTTTGACAATTGTTGAAGGGATATGTACTGATGGAGTCCCTCCTTCCATGGATGATGATAGAGTGTGAAGGGAGAGACCTTGCCCTTGATCTAGGTTCACCAAAGGGTAGACAAAAGGGAGGTTTATGGTGGAAAAAGGAAGCTAGGCGTGAAAGGTGTTTAAGGTGGCGGAAGTGTATGGTGAAAGGTGTTTGGTTGCTCACGGTTGGCTCACTCCAAGTGAAGGTGGAGGCCACTCTAGGGTTTCACTCTCCAAGGGTGGAGAATGAAGGAGGCTAGCCGAACTAACCTAGGGACTAAGGATGGGATTTGAGGCAAAGAAATGCTCTCTCAAATTCATATAATCCAAAGTATTTACAAGGTGTGGGGTGTTGGGTATTTATAGGAGGGGAGGCATCTAGGGTTTCATTTGGAGTGTGCATGGCCGAAATTCACAAGGCAAATGCACTCCAAATGAAATGCCAAATGAACCCTAGATGCAACTTGGTGGCCAAGGATGGAATCTATGGGTTTAGGTTGGCTATATCTAGGTGCATGATAAGACCATGCAACCTTTGCCTTCTACTTGGGCCTAAGCCTTTCTAACACCAAAAATAGATCCAATGAGCATCAAAAATGCGTCACCCTTCTAATGTAACACCCTAGCCCAAAATTAAAACCCTAATCATCTAAAGCACCCCATAATACAAGGGTAAAATGGGAAATACAAGAGAAAATAAATTCTAAGTCCTAAACACCCAAAATTGATGGACTCCTTCCACCAAGGGGATGATCAAACGTTCAATAGTGAAGAAGAGCTCCTTTCTAAGGCCAAGATGGTGACCTTAGAGGGTGGACGTTCCTTCAAGGGTGAGGCTAAGTGATGGGGGGTGTGAAATGTGGAGTCTTGGGTGAATAGGAGAAATGTTGGGAGGATGGTGTTTTTGGGTGTTCTAGTTGGCTCTCTTCACTAAGTGGAGATGAAGGCCACTCAAGGTAACCCTAAACTCACTCTAGGGAGGAGATAGGAGAGGTAGGCCGTGTAGACCTAGTGACTAAGGAGAGGATTTGAGGCAAAAATGCTCACTCAAATTCATATATTCCAAAGTATTTACATGATGCATAGCCTAGGGTATTTATAGGAGTGGGAGGCATCTAGGGTTGCATTTGGAGAGTGCACGGACGAAATTCATAAGCCAAATGCACACCTAATGAAATGCAAATGAACCCTAGATGCAACTTGGTGGCCAAGGATGGAATCTTTGGGATTAGTTAGGCTATATCTAGGTGCATGATAAGACCATGCAACCTTTGCCCTCCACTTGGGCCTAAGCCTTTTTAACACCAAAAATAGGTCCAAGAGCCACAAAAAATATGTCTAGGTTTTGTTCCCACCCTAATCAAATACCTTAGCCCAAAAATAAAATCCTATGATCTAAAGCACCCCATAATACAAGGGTAAAATGGGAAATACAAAAGAAAATAAATCCTATGACTAAAATACCCCAAAATACAAGGGTAAAATTGGAAATACAAGTAAAATAGATCCTATGTCTAAGATACCCCAAAATACAAGGGTAAAAATGGAAAATCAAAGACAAGGGCAAAATAGGAATAAAAATAAATGCTATGCTAATAAAAACTTAGGAGCTAAGGTCCAAAAGAGGCCTCACTCCTCCAATGGTTTTTCAACACTAACCCATTCCTTTTGCTTCCTTCAATACATCACCTCTTGGACTTCTTGGCCTTAGTGCTATTCCATAAAAAATACAAGGGTAAAATTGGAAAATAAAATAAACCCTATACTAATGAGGCTTAGGAGAAAACTAATACTCTATGATCATGAGGAGAGTGTCTCTTGGTGTGTGAACACCCTCCTCCTCTTCAACTCTCCTAGCCATGGACCTAGTGATGGGGCCCACATGTGTCTTCAAGGATGGTCCTCCATCATCCCCTCCTTCTTGAGAAGCATCTGTCCTCAGATTAGAATCTTCATCCAAATCCTCAGCTCCTAAAAATGGTGTGAGATCACATACATTAAAAGATGAGCTAGTGCCATAATCAGAAGGAGGGTCTAATTTATATGCATTGTCATTTATTTTATGAAGGACTTGGAATGGTCCATTTCCCCTAGGGTTTAGTTTTGACTTCCTTTGAGTGGGAAATCTGTCCTTCCTCAAATGAAGCCAAACCCAATCCCCAACTTCAAAAGTGAGTTTCTTTCTTCCTTTGTTGTTGTATTTGGCATATTTTTGAGTTTGTTTTTCAATTTGACTCTTGATATTTTCATGATATTTCTTAATAAAATCCGCCCTAGATACTCCTTCTTTGTGAAACAAGGAAGGGGTATTAGGAAGGGGTAAAAGATCAAGAGGAGTTATTGGGTTAAAGCCATAGACAACTTCAAAGGGGGAAAGATTAGTAGTCTTATGGACTACTCTATTGTATGCAAATTCTAAATGGGGGAGACAATCATCCCAAGTTTTCTTATTCCCTTTGAGGAGTACCCTTAACAAAGTGGATAGGGATCTATTTACTACTTCGGTTTGGCCATCGGTTTGAGGATGACAAGTAGTAGAATAGAGGAGCTTTGTTCCTAGTTTTTCCCATAGTACTTTCCAAAAGTGACTAAGGAACTTAGCATCCCTATCGGACACAATTGTTTTGGGTAGACCATGCAAACGAACCACTTCCCTAAAGAAAAGTTTAGCTATATAGCTAGCATCATCCACTTTGTGGCATGGTATAAAATGAGTCATTTTGCTAAAACGGTCCACTACCACAAAGATGGAGTCAAATCCCCTTTGAGTCCTTGGAAGCCCAAGCACAAAGTCCATGCTAATATCTACCCAAGGGGAGCTAGCTATAGGAAGGGGGGTATAGAGTCCATGAGGCATTACTCTTGATTTAGCTTTCAAACAAGTAATGCATTTGGAGCAATGCCTTTGGACATCTATTCTCATGTGTGGCCAATAAAATTTAGCTTTTAAGAAACTTAGGGTTTTTTCAACCCCAAAATGGCCCATGAGACCTCCTTCATGACTCTCTTTGACCAAAAGTTTTCTAATGGATCCTTGGGGTATGCAAAGTTTGCCCATTCTAAAAAGATACCCCTCAAGAAGATAGAATCCATCAAAAGGCTTTTGGAGACATTTGGCATAAGTGGTTGGAAGTCTAAATCAAGCTCATACAATTACTTTACATCATCAAAGCCAAGTATTTGGGTTCCTAAGGTAGAGAGCAAGGTATGCCTCCTTGAAAGAGCATCGACTACCACATTGCTCTTTCCCTTCTTATATTTGATGATGTAGGGAAATTGTTCAAGATATTCCACCCACTTTGCATGTCTTTTATTCAACTTCCCTTGCCCTCTAAGATACTTGAGTGACTCATGGTCGGTGTGAATAACAAATTCCTTAGTCACCAAGTAGTGCTCCCAAACTTGTAGAGCTCTTATGAGGGCATAGAGTTCCTTGTCATAGGTGGGATAATTCAAGGTGGCCCCATGAAGTTTTTCACTAAAGTAAGCAATGGGGTGACCTCCTTGAAGTAGCACAACACCTATGCCTAAACCGGATGCATCACATTCTAGCTCAAAGGTTTGATCAAAATTTGGTAGAGCTAGAATGGGTGCATGAGTGAGTTTCTCTTTTAGGGTTTTGAATGCTTTTTCTTGGGCTTCACCCCAAAGGAATGGTACATCCTTCTTAACAAGCTCATTAAGAGGGGATGCAAGTGTGGAGAAGTCTTTTACAAACCTTCTATAAAAGCTAGCTAAGCCATGAAAACTTCTAACTTCTCCAACACTCTTTGGGGTGGGCCATTCTTGGATAGCCTTTATTTTCTCGGAGTCAACTTGTACTCCCTCTTTGCCAACAATGAAGCCCAAAAAAATGACTTGTTCTTGACAAAAAGTACATTTTTCAAGGTTGGCATAGAGGTGGTTGACTCTAAGAATTATTAGGACTTGTCTTAGATGTCCAAGATGTTCATCTAAGGTCTTACTAGACACAAGGATGTCATCAAAGTAGACAACCACAAATTTTCCTATGCAATCCCTCAGAATATGATTCATTAGGCGCATGAAAGTACTAGGGGCATTAGTGAGGCCAAAAGGCATCACTAACCACTCATATAAACCAAATTTGGTCTTAAAAACGGTTTTCCACTCATCACCTTCTTTGATTCGAATTTGGTGATAACCACTTTTAAGGTCAATCTTGGAAAATATGGTGGCCCCATGCAATTCATCTAACATATCATCTAGCCTAGGGATTAGGTGCCTATATTTTATTGTTATGTTATTGATGGCTCTACAATCAGTGCACATCCTCCATTTGCCATCTTTCTTAGGCACCAAGAGAACGGGGACGGCACAAGGGCTAAGGCTCTTTTGAACCCAACCCTTCTTCAACAAGTCATCAACTTGAGCTTCTATCTCTTTGGTTTCTTGAGGGTTAGTCCTATAGGCGGGCCTATTAGGAAGACTAGAACCCGGTATGAGGTCTATTTGATGTTCTATTCCTCTTAAAGGTGGAAGTCCACTTGGAACTTCTTGAGAAAATAGATCACCAAACTCCTTTAAAAGTTTTTGAACCTCTTGAGGTAGAGTCTCAAGTTCATGACTAGTGGCAGCAAGTGTCTCTTTGAAATAGAGAAGGTAAAAAGGTTGTTCAATCAAAAGTGTTTCTTTGATGTCATTTTTAAGAGATAGAACACTTTTGTGGACAACTTCTTTAGAGGGGACACTTGCCTCTAAACTTGGCACCTTCTCTTTATTTTTAGGGGAAAGGTCTTTTTTTTCTTTCTTTTGTTTTCTACTTTTTTTTTCTTCTCCCTCTCTTTTGACCTTCATTTTGAGTTGGTCCTCACATACTTGAGAAGGTGATAGAGGACACAACACAATCTTTTTACCTAAGTGATGAAAACTTATTTTGTTGGTTAGGCCATCATGAATAGTTTTTTTTATCAAATTGCCAAGGCCTTCCAAGTAGAATATGGCTAGCATCCAATGGCACTATATCACATAAAACTTCATCTTGGTATTTGCCAATGGAGATAGGTATATTCACTTGTTGATTAACTACAATACCTCCCTCCTCATTGATCCATTGTAATTTGTAAGGTTTTGGGTGAGGTATAGTAGTTAAGGCTAGCTTATCCACTAATCTAGTGCTACAACAATTGCAACTAGATCCACTATCCACAATGAGAGAACAAGTGTTTTCTAAAACTTTGCACCTTGTATGAAACAAGTTCTCTCTTTGGGATTGGTCTAGGTTACTAGATTGGTTTCCAAGAAGCCTTCTAACCATTAACAAGTCTCCTTCACAAGGGTAAATTTCTTCCTCGGATTCTAAGATTTTTTCTTCATCACTTGAAGAAGAAGAAGTAGCTTCATCAAGGCTACTATAGTGGTCTTGGCCCTTTAAAATCATGGTTTTCTTTGTTGGGCATTGAGAGGCAATGTGCCCTCGACCATGGCACTTGAAGCACTTGATGTCACTTGTCTTAGTTTCTTTGGAAGATGTCTTTTGAGAGGTTTCTTTTTCTTTTTCTTTAGGAAAAGGATTGGAAGAGGGGCCCTCCTTCTTGAAACTCTTGGAATAAGATGGAGTGGAGTCTTTTCTAAAAGTTTTCCTTTTGAGTTGGTGCTCCATTCTAGAACAAAGTTGAACAAGTTCATTTAAATGTCTATATGGTAAGAGTTCAACTTTGTCTCTTATTTCAAGGTTAATACCACTTTGGAATCTTGAGATGGTGGTCCTCTCTTCTTCCCTTATCCCAGCCCTCATCATGAGTAACTCCATAGATTGCCTATATTCTTCCACACTAGATGACCCTTGTTTCAATCTTTGTAGCTTGTCCATAAGCTCACGGTCATAGTATGGAGGAATATGCCTCCTTCGCAAGGCACTACGGAGCTCATTCCAATATTGAATTGGAGGCTCAGGTTTATTCTTCTTTCTTTTTCTAAGGAGGTCCACCAATACATGGCATGCCCTTGGAAGCTAAGGGTTGCCAAAGAAACCTTTCTCTCTTCACTCACTCCATGGCAAGAAAATAGTTGTTCTACTTTCATTTCCCAATCCAAATAAGTTTCAACATTGTCTTTGCCATGAAATGAGGGAAGATTGATGTTGGGTTCCCTATTGGAAGACTCCTTATTTCTATGATGCCTTGTGGGTCTTTGATAGTAATCATCATTGTGATGACTGCTAAAGAAGGTATCACTTGGAGGTTGGGTATGATGCCCTTCCTCCTCATGAACACTTGCATGCATATGCCCCTTTCCTCTTGAGGGTTGAGGAGAAGTGACTCTTGGTTTTGAACTATTAGCCTCTCCTCCCATAACTAGCCTAGCAAGCAATCTTCTTATTTCCTCATTATTTTTTCAAACTCTTTTTCTTTTCTTCTCAATTCTTCCTCTCTTTTTATATTTTCCTCTTCTTTTTTTCTTAGGTAATCTTTGAGTTGCCTAAGTTCATCCCTAACACTAGACCTAGTACTACAAGAATTTTGACCTTGGACACTAGAATGATCACTCATCTTTGATCAAGAAAAGGTTTTCACAAAGTTGTTTTCAAAAAGGGGTTTAAAAAGGTTTTCACAAAGAGTGAGTGATAAAAGGTTTTCAAGGTGCAAGATAGGTAGGAAAAGGCTTAAGTGTACAAAGTGAACTATCAAATGGAGGTGGACTACTAAGAATCACTTAAAAATCAAGCCTTATCAAGTAAAAATCACAAAGCCTTTTCCACTTTTCTCACAAAACAAGTTGGCACAACAATAAAGTGTGTGTGTGCACGTTACCCCTAGTAGACAAAGCAAGCCTTCTAAACGTAATTGGAAGCAAAGGTAAAATCCTAACAATTATACTACCAAAAACTTTAAAACATGCAACAAGGAAAGCATTTAAAGCATACTCTAGTCGAAGTCCTAGGTGAAGGTTTTCAAATCACCTTCAGCTACACGAACTAAAACCAAAGTGAAGAGGTTTAGAAATGGCCAAATTACAAACCCAAAATGAATGAAACTAAGGCCAAAAACACAAAGAGGCCGAAAAGAACAATTCAAGAAAAATATGAAAAAAATAAAAAATTTTAGGTCTTCAAACTCCTCCACTTGGGTTCCTTCACAAAAAGCAAACTTGTTAGTCCTCTCCAAGTGTTTAATCACTCCTTTTTTGTGGTGGAAATCCCTCCAAAGGCTAGGTTTGGATTCGGTTCACTCCTCCACTCAAATCCACCAAAGGTGTGCTAGTTTGCTAGATAGGTTCTTCACCTACAAACAAAATGAAACCAACCCAAAGAGCAAGAGTCCAAGAAATAAAACTGAAAAGCACAATTAGGAAAGGCTAAACTCAGAGATAAATGATTGAGACAAAACAAAAGAGGCCGAAGAAAATACAAACTAAAATTAAGACTCAATCAAAAATAGGAAGCACACAAAAGAGTATTCCTAGAAAGGCACTAGAATGGATTAGTGTTTAAGCCCACTTGATTTAAGTCTTTTATGAATTTGGTCCAGCCATCTTTAAGGTCTCAAAAAAGGTCAATAATGGTCTTAAGTCCAACTCCAAAAAGCATAGGTATTGGTCCAAGTCCACAAGTCTAGCAACAAGTCCTTTTTGGTCAATTTTTTTTTTTGTTCTTTCTTTTCCTTTCTTTTCACGTCACTTTTCTTTATACTTTGGGTCCAATTTTTTTTTTTAAAAGTTCAGCCCATTTGTTGCTTAGGTTTTGCACTTGTGGGTGGAGAGAAAATTAGGTCAAATTTTAAGACAAGGAGAGGAGGACAAGTGGCGGTTTCTTAGAGGTGTTTTGGGTATCTTTTGAGTGGAAATTGATTTGTACTATCTAGTACAAGTTGTTTGCACAAAATTTTTCAGCACACCTCTTAGATTCTTTTAGGGTTTCTTTAAGCATAGAATGTTGACTAAATCAAGTGAGAATGCAAGGAAAGTGGGCGGTCATGCATGTGCAAGGAAGCATTTCACACATGGAAAACTCAAAAATACAAGGAACATGCTAGGACTAAGTAGCATGCATGAATGACTCCTAGAATGGTAGCTATATGTCACGCCCACTATATCATGCAATATGGTATTTTTTGTTCATGTATTCATGCAAAGTGTTTGGCACATACATGGAATTTTTTTGTAGACAAAATATAGGAAACATAAAATGACAAAACTTAGGTGGGTTCAAAAATCAAAAGCATGTTCATAGCATGTTCTTCATGTTCATGTGAGACTCAACCTAAAAATTAGAAAAGCATGGCAAAAACCTAACAATGGAAACCTAAAATGTTCAAGGAAGGTTCACAAGGAGCAAGAATATGAACCCAAAGCATTCGACCATACAAAGAAAGGCAATAAACAAGGCAAAGACTGAATACAAAGAAAATGACAAGAAGACAAGGAAGACAACGTTTTTACCCTTGATGATCCTTGGCTCTAGATACCACTTGATGGAGTCCCTCCTTCCATGGATGATGATAGAGTGTGAAGGGAGAGACCTTGCCCTTGATCTAGGTTCACCAAAAGGTAGACAAAAGGGAGGTTTATGGTGGAAAAAGGAAGCTAGGCGTGAAAGGTGTTTAAGGTGGCGGAAGTGTATGGTGAAAGGTGTTTGGTTGCTCACGGTTGGCTCACTCCAAGTGAAGGTGGAGGCCACTCTAGGGTTTCACTCCCCAAGGGTGGAGAATGAAGGAGGCTAGCCGAACTAACCTAGGGACTAAGGATGGGATTTGAGGTAAAGAAATGCTTTCTCAAATTCATATAATCCAAAGTATTTACAAGGTGTGGGGTGTTGGGTATTTATAGGAGGGGAGGCATCTAGGGTTTCATTTGGAGTGTGCATGGCCGAAATTCACAAGGCAAATGCACTCCAAATGAAATGACAAATGAACCCTAGATGCAACTTGGTGGCCAAGGATGTCTATGGGTTTAGATTGGCTATATCTAGGTGCATGATAAGACCATGCAACCTTTGCCCTCCACTTGGGCCTAAGCCTTTCTAACACCAAAAATAGATCCAATGAGCACCAAAAATGCGTCACCCTTCTAATGTAACACCCTAGCCCAAAATTAAAACCCTAATCATCTAAAGCACCCCATAATACAAGGGTAAAATGGGAAATACAAGAGAAAATAAATTCTAAGTCCTAAACACCCAAAATACAAGGGTAAAATTGGAAAATAAAATAAACCCTATACTAATGAGGCTTAGGAGAGAACTAATACTCTATGATCATGAGGAGAGTGTCTCTTGGTGTGTGAACACCCTCCTCCTCTTCAACTCTCCTAGCCATGGACCTAGTGATGGGGCCCACATGTGTCTTCAAGGATGGTCCTCCATCATGTACGGTGTCATGATATTTTGTGTTGTTAGGCAATGCAAGCATAAAAATTGATTTGGTTATGATGTTCTGAGGTGTTGTCATGAGGATTGAAAGGTTGTTTAAGGTTGTATGATGCTATGTGGTAAAGTAGGTTCATGTACATGCTATATGGAGTAAATGGTGATTGATTCGTACATGCTTAGGGATGGTATATATGAATGTTTAAAGTAGGTATTCTAATATGATTTAATATGCGTGTATGTTGATACGAAGATAGATGACCTTATGGATTAATTAGTGGATGTTTATGTGTGTAGTAAGGTTGACCTCAAGGTGTGATATCACCAGATTGAAGTTGAGAGTGAGGTTATATCCAAGACAACTTTAGGCTATCTAAGTATGATTTTTGGTTGTATGAAGTGAGTTTTCTAGGTCTTTTAAATTTTAGTGGAGGTATAATGTAGATCTATCTATGGTAGAAGTTGTGCTTAAGTGGGAGATACCTCAGTCAATTAGTGAGGTTTGGAGTTTTCATGGATTAGTTCTTTATTATTGGAGATTTATTGAGGAAATTTCTAAGATAGCATTACCTTTGACTGGATTGACTAGGAAAAGAAAGAGTTGCCTTTATGTGGGATAGTAAGTGTGAGTAGTTTCCAAACTCTTAACAAAAGGTTGGCTAGTTAATATTACCGGATTTTAGTAAGTCTTATATGGTATACAGTGATGCTTCTAGGATAAGTTTGGGCGGAGTGTTGATGCAAGAAGGAACAGTAGTAGCTTACGCCTCTAGGAAATTGAGAATTCATGAGAGGAATTACCTTACCCATGACCTTGAGTTAGCGGTTGTAGTATTTACACTGAGATTTGGTGACACTGATAGAAAAGAATGGCACAATCCAAGAGGGGGGGGGGGGTGAATTGGATTCTATGACCCTTTAAAAATTATCAGAGTATGTAGGATCTTTATTTCACTTTTAAACTTTTCTAAGACTGAATTTTCAAATGAAGCTTTTCTAAAGACTTGTTATGAAAATATGAATGCAATATGCTCACTTGATTACAACATAATGAGGTTCAACAATAATGCTCTAATTCAGATTTAAACCAACAATTTTCACATACACATGTTAATCAAGTTTTATCTTCTTTAAAGTTCAACCAAGAAATTACACAATGTAAAAGATAAGGTAGAACAAGATTGCACAAGTCTTTTATACTGGTTCAGCCACTCCACATGTGACCTACATCCAGTCCTTAATCAACACCTGATTAAGATTTGTTTCACTATCTTAAGCAAGAAGGTTTACAAGCACACACACATGCATATACTTCAACACAAAAGATAACCACTTTCTTGACCCCAAGAAAGCACCCCTTGTAGAACCCACTACAAGAAACCTTACCACTTGAGAAACCCTTCTCAAGATTTTTTTTACAAAGATTCACAAAGAATAAAGGAACGAATTCACCTGGAATTCTTGAACAAATCTTTATCTTCCCCTTTCAAGAATATGATGATGATTATCTTCTCACAAGCTTTTCACAAACGTTTTCACTCTTAGATTTCACAAAGAAAACTCTCCAAGATGTCACAAAGACTCCACAAAACGTTTTTCACAAATTGATTATCAGTTCTAACTCTTGTCTGAAGTTTCTCAATGTTCAAACTATTTATAAAAGTTTCAGACACAGATAATCGATTATTTTAAAGAATAATCAATTATTTTGTTCTTCAGGTTTTCTGGAAACCAACCAAGAACAATATAATTGATTATTTTGCTGGATAATCGATTATTCCAGAAAGTTGTTCCTGGGATAATCGATTATTTTGGCAAATAATCGATTATTGCAGCAAGGCATCCCATTTTGCCTATTGTTGGAATAATCGATTATATTTAACAATAATCGATTATTTTGAGTTAGTACTTAAAACTTCATTTTAAGTCTCAAAATAACTTTTCAATGTTTTAACTCATCATCATATACTCTCTACTTAGTTTAGATATAGATATGATTATGCACAAAGCATACTAAGCACACACAATATAAAAACTCAACTAATTTTCTAAGCTCTATAACATAGTACTATTACATAGCATTTTCTTGACTCTTCCTTGACTTTGTTTTTGTGCTTCCAAGTTGTTGTTGTATACTCGTGTTGTGATCATCAAAACACCTTTAAGCTTCAAGCTCTCCTAAGCTCAACAGACACTACCTGTATGGTTCTAAGCTTAAGGTATTTAGTGATTATAAGAGCTTTAAATACTTGTTTGACCCGAAGGAGTTGAATATGAGACAAAGGAGATAGTTGGAATTTCTTAAGCAATAAGATTTTGATCTTATTTGTTATTTGGGCAAAGCCAATACGGTGACCGATGTTGATGGATTCCTCCTTCCATGAATGACGTAGGGATTGAAGGGAGAAAGCCTTGGCCCTTGATCTAGGTTCAACAAGGTAGACAAAAGGAAGGTGTATGGTGAAGAAAAGGAAGTTGGCGTGAAAATGATGGTGTTTGGGCGGAAGCACTTAGGGTGGTGGTGTTTGGGTGCTCAAAGTTGGCTCACTCCAAGGTAGGTGGAGGCCACTCTAGGTTTCCTACTCTCCAAGGGTGGAGATAGGAGGGGGATAGCCGAAACTTACCCTAGGGACTAAGGATGAGACGTTGAGGCATAAGAATGCTCACTCAAAATCTATATAATCCAAAGTGTTTACAAGTGGTGGGGTGTGGGGTTTTTATAGGAGGAGTTGCATTTAGGGTTGCATTTAGGGTTGTATGGCCGAAAATGCTAAGGCCAAATGCACTCCAAATGCAATGCCAAATTAACCCTAGATGCAACTTGGTGGCCAAGTTTGGAATCTATGGGTTTAGATTGGCTATAACAAGGTGCATGATAAGACCATGCAACCTTTGCCCTCCACTTGGGCCTAAGCCTTTCTAACACCAAAAATAGGTCCAAACTTTGCCAAAAATTGCATCACCTCCTCTAAAACACCTTAGCCCAAAAATTGAAAACCCTAATTATCTAAAGCACCCCATAATACAAGGGTAAAATAGGAAATACAAAGAAAATAAATCCTATGACTAAAATACCCCAAAATACAAGGGTAAAATTGGAATAAACCAAATAAATCCTACACTACTCAAAATTAGTCATAGCATTGGACCATGTGATGGGTTTCACATGAAGTACCATGGATGGTCCTCCATCATACCCTCCTTCTTGAGAAGGATTTGACCACAAATCTTCAAGCTCTTCCATTCCATTGATCCTTCAAAAGAAGTGAAACCACAATTAGGGGAGTAAAAAAAAAAATAAAACTTAACTATGCAATCCTTAAGTACATAATTTGTTGAATGAAAGTGCTTAGGGCAAAAGGGAAGAGCCCAAGAGGCATCACCATTTAAAATTTATTGACCCATGCAATTCATTCACCAAATCATCTAACTTAGGATTGGGTGCCTTTTATTCAATGATGGCTTTCTAAAATGGTGCACATCCTCTATTGCCATCTTTCCTTGGCACCAAAGAAAAGAGGATGGCACAAGGGTTAAGGTTCACTTGAATCTAGCCCTTTTTCTTCAAAGGAAAAATTCTTTCTTTCTTTTCTTTTCTTTTTGTTTTTGTTTTTGCTTTTCTCTTCATCATCTTTCTTAGCCTTTAGTTTGAGTTGGTCCTCATTCACTTGAGAGGGTGATAGAGGACACCACACAAACTTCTTACCTAAGTGTTGGAAACTTATTTTATTGGTGAGGCCATCATGGATTATGTGCTTGTCAAATTGCCATGGCCTCCCAAGCAAGACATGACTAACCTCTAATGGCACTATGTCACACAAAACTTCTTCTTGATATTTGCCAATAGAGATTGGTATGCTTGCTTGTTGGTTGACTACAACACCTCTTTCCTCATTGATCCATTGCATTTTGTAAGGTTTAGGATGAGGTTTTGTAGTTAAGGCTAGCTTATCAACCAATCTAGTACTACAACAATTTGAAGTTGACCCACTATCTACAATGAGAGAACAAGTATTTTCTAGAATTTTGCATTTTGTTTGAAACAAGTTCTCTCTTTGAGATTGTTCAATGTCACTAGGTTGATTGTTAACAAGCCTTCTAACCAATAGTAAGTCTCCTTCACAAGGTAAAATTTCTTCCTCGGAGTCTATGGCTTTTTCTTCACTAGAGGAAGATGAAGTAGCTTCATCAAGGCTACTATAGTGATCTTGGGCTTTTAAAACCATGGTTTTCTTTGTAGGACATTGAGAAGCAATATGTCCTCTTCCAAGACACTTAAAGCACTTGATTTCACTTGACTTAGACTCTTTGGAAGGTGCTTTAAAAGATTTTTCTTTTTCTTTTTCTTTTTCTTTTTATTCTTTGGGATAAGGTAGGGAAGAGTGGCCCTCCTTCTTAAAACTCTTGAAATAAGAGGGAGTGGAGTCTTTTCGAAAAGGTTTTCTTGTAAGTTGATGCTCCACTCTTGAGCAAAGTTGAACAAGTTCATTCAAATCCCTATAAGGTAGAAGTTCAACTTTGTCTCTTATCTCAAGATTAAGACCACTTTGAAATCTAGAGATTGTGGTCCTCTCTTCCTCCCTAATCCCAGCCCTCATCATTAGCAACTCCATAGATTGCCTATATTCTTCCACACTAGAGGACCCTTGTTTCAATCTTTGTAGCTTGTCCATAAGCTCTCGGTCATAGTATGGAGGAATATGCCTCCTTCTTAAGGCACTACGGAGCTCATTCCAATATTGGATTGGGGGCTCATGATTTATTCTCCTTTCTTTTTCTAAGGAGGTCCACCAATACATAGCATGCCCTTGGAAGCTAAGGGTTGCTAAAGAAACCTTCCTATCTTCACTTATTCCATGGCAAGAGAAAAGTTGTTCAACTTTCATTTCCCAATCTAGATAATTTTCAACATTATCTTTGCCATGAAATGGGGGAAAAGTGATGTTAGGTTCCCTATTGGAAGACTCCCTATGTCTATGATGCCTTGGGGGTCTTTGATAGTAACCATCATTGTGATGGCTACTAATGAAGGTATCACTTAGAGGTTGGGTGTGATGCCCTTCCTCCTCATGATCACTTGCATACATATGCCCCTTACCTCTTGAGGGTTGAGGAGAAGTGACTTTTGGTCTTGAACCACTAGCCTCTCCTCCCACAACTAATCTTTCTAGCAATCTTTTTATTTCATCATTATTCTTTTCCAACTCTTTTTCTTTTCTTCTTAATTCTTCTTCTCTTTTTATATTTTCCTCTTCTTTTTTTCTTAGGTACTCTTTCAATTCCCTAAGTTCATCCCTAACACTAGACCTAGTACTACGAGAATTATGACCATGGACACTAGAATGATCACTCATCTTTGATCAAGAAAAGGTTTTCACAAATTGTTTTCAAAAAGGGATTGAAAATGGTTTTCACAAAGAGTGAGTGATAAAAGGTTTTCACAAAAAGGTTTTTAAGGTGCAAGATAGGTAGGAAAAAGGCCTAAGTGTACAAAATGAACTTTCAAGGGGAGGTGGACTACAATAAATCACTTAATAACCAAGCCCTATCAAGTAAAAATCACTAAGCCTTTTGCTACTTTTCTTACAAAACAATTAGCACAATCAATAAGTGAGTGTGTGCACGTTACCCCTAGTAGGCAAAACAAGCCTTCTAAACGTAAATGCACAAAGATAAAGTCCTAAGCAATTATACTACTAAAAGCTTTAAAACATGCAAAAGGAAAGCACTTAAAACATGTTCTAGTCGAGGTCCTAGGTGAAGGTTTTCAAATCACCTTCAACTACACGAACTAAAACCAAGTTGAAGAGGTTTAGAAATGGCCAAATTACAAACCAAAAGAATGAAACTAAGGCCAAAAACAACAAAGAGGCCGAGAGAGAAAAGTAAGCAAAAAAATAGACAAAAGCAAGAATTTAAGTCTTCAAACTCCTCCAATGGGGTTCCTTCACAATGAACAAACGTGTTAGACCTCTCCAAGTGTTTGTTCACTCCTTTATGTGTGGTGTAAGTCCCTCCAAAGGCTAGGCTTGGATTCGGTTCACCCCTCCATTCAAATCCACCAAAGGTGTGAAAATTGACTAGAGTGGGTTTTGACCTACAATGAAATTAAAACCAACCCAAAGCAAGAGTCCAAGAAATAAAAACTGAAAAGCACAATTAAGAAAGGCTAAACTCAAAGAGAATTTAAGATGACAAAACAAAAGAGGCCAAGAAAGACAAGCAAAAAAATTAAGACTCAATCAAAGAAAGGAAGCACACAAAGAATAATCCTAGAAAGGCACTAGAATTAGGTTAGTGTTTAGTCCACTTGATTAAGTCCTTTATGGTTTCGGTCCAGCCAAAGGAAAAGTCCCAAAATAAGGTCAAAATGTCATAGGTCCAACTCCCAAATGCATAGGTAATTGTCCAAGTCCACAAGTCTAGCAACAAGTCCTTTTTGGTCCAAGAATTTTTTTTGTTCTATTCTTTTTTCTTTCTTTTCACGGCAATTCTTTTTTTAATATGTCTTGGGTCCGAATTTTTTTGTTAAATTAAGCCCATATGTTGCTTAGGTTTTGCACTTGTGGATGGTCAAAAATTAGGTTAAAATTTAGGAGAAGAAGTGATGACAAGTGGCGGTTTCTTAGAGGGACCTTAAGGAATCTTTTAGTGGAAATGGTTTTGTACTAGTTAGTACAAGTTGTTTGCACAATCTTTTTTTTTTTCAGCCACCTCTTAGATTCTTTTAGGGTTCCTTTAAGCATACAAAATTAACCAAAACAAGTGGAATGCAAGGGAAAAAGTGGGCAGCAAATTATATGTATGTGCAAGGAATCATTTCACACATGGAAACTCAAAAATTACAAGGAACATGCTAGGACTATTTAGCATGCATGAATGACCTCTAAAAAGCTTCTAAATGTCACGCCCACTATCATGCAATATGGCATATATTTTGTTCATGTGTTTCATGCAAAGTGTTTGGCACATACATGGAATTTATGTAGACAAAATATAGGAAACAATAATGACAAAACTTAGGTGGATTCAAAAATCAAAAAGCATGTTTATGGCATTTTCATATGAGACTCAAGAAAAATGAAAAACATGGCAACCCTAAAAACATGGAAACCTAAAATGGCAAGGAAGGCTCACAAGGACAAGGTGTGAACCCTAAAGCTATTCGGCCACACAAAGAAAGCAAGGAGGAAGAAAATGACCGAAAGCAAAAAATAACAAAGAGAAGACTCAAAGAAGACACAAAAGTACTAGATGTTACCCTTGAAGAACCTTGGCTCTTGATACCACTTGATGGATTCCTCCTTCCATGAATGATGTAGGGATTGAAGGGAGAAAGCCTTGGCCCTTGATCTAGGTTCAACAAGGTAGACAAAAGGAAGGTGTATGGTGAAGAAAAGGAAGTTGGCGTGAAAATGATGGTGTTTGGGCGGAAACACTTAGGGTGGTGGTGTTTGGGTGCTCAAAGTTGGCTCACTCCAAGGTAGGTGGAGGCCACTCTAGGTTTCCTACTCTCCAAGGGTGGAGATAGGAGGGGGATAGCCGAAACTTACCCTAGGGACTAAGGATGAGACGTTGAGGCATAAGAATGCTCACTCAAAATCTATATAATCCAAAGTGTTTACAAGTGGTGGGGTGTGGGGTTTTTATAGGAGGAGTTGCATTTAGGGTTGCATTTAGGGTTGTATGGCCGAAAATGCTAAGGCCAAATGCACTCCAAATGCAATGCCAAATTAACCCTAGATGCAACTTGGTGGCCAAGTTTGGAATCTATAGGTTTAGATTGGCTATAACAAGGTGCATGATAAGACCATGCAACCTTTGCCCTCCACTTGGGCCTAAGCCTTTCTAACACCAAAAATAGGTCCAAACTTTGCCAAAAATTGCGTCACCTCCTCTAAAACACCTTAGCCCAAAAATTGAAAACCCTAATTATCTAAAGCACCCCATAATACAAGGGTAAAATAGGAAATACAAAGAAAATAAATCCTATGACTAAAATACCCCAAAATACAAGGGTAAAATTGGAATAAACCAAATAAATCCTACACTACTCAAAATTAGTCATAGCATTGGACCATGTGATGGGTTTCACATGAAGTACCATGGATGGTCCTCCATCAGATGTTTTGAGTATGAAACCTTTATATTTATCTTCCCTTAAGATTAGAGAGATGGACCTTTTGGCTCGGTCTAAAGATTTAAGTTTGACTTATGAAGATTACTCCTAGTTATGTGAAATTAGGTATGACTTGAGTAACAAGAAGATTGCTAAAAGAATTTGTAGAAGCATAATTAGTTAATTCATTTTGGTGTCAAGATATGAGGCTATAGGACAAGGTAATGGATAAGAGTTTGCCTTAAGTATAGATGGAGTAGTAAGACTTTGAGACCGCGTGTACCTAGTAAACTTATGATTAGGCGCTTAATCTTTGGAGAGGGTCATAGATGTAGAACTGATATTGTAGCAGATATCTTGAGTAGGATGACCATTCCCTTATTGTCTTTGATGATTTAAAGGTTGGATTTGATTGAGGAGGTTAGAGACTTAAGCGTGATGTGAGCTCACCCTTAAGAGCATTGGATTGAGTATGTTGAAAGTGACAAGTAAATTAATGGATGAGATTAGAGAAGCCCAGGAGTTAGATCTTTTCTTAGTAAACCAAGTGCAAAGGATTGGTAGGAGTATATATAGCCCTTTACGAGTGAAAGTTGATGGTGTTTTGGGGTTTAAGGATAGAATCTATGTGCCTAGTAACCCCGAATTAAGGAAGATGAACTTAGAGGAAGGACATAAGAGTACTCTTAGCGTCACTTAGGAGCTACTAAGATATATCAGAGTGGCACAGCGGAAGCATAGTGGCCTAAGGTGAAGAGAGGAGTAGAGGAATTTGTGTACTCGTGTGTAGTATGCCAGAAGTATAAGGTAGAACATTAGAAGTATTTAGAATTTTTACAGCCTTGAGACGCCCCATTTTGGAAGTGAGATGGCGTGTAGATAGACTTTAGTTGTAGTTTTGCCTGATTTGCTTAAGAAATTCAATTCTTTTTGGGTTATAGTGGATAGATTCACCAAGTTTACATGTCTTACCCTTATTGATAATAGATATTCCTTGGAGAAATTGATAGAGTTGTACATCAATAAGGTAGTGTGGTTACTTGGGAATTAGAAAGCAAGATGCGAGGAGCCTACCCATTTTTATTTTCAGGAAAATTTCAGGTACGAAATTTCAAAAAGGAGGGATGAATTGTAACACCCCGATTTTCACAGATTATTTAAAGGCCCAAAGCCCAAACAAGGACGATTTAGTAGCCTAGAACGGGTCGTTCCCAAACTGGAACGAGTCGTTCCAAACTACTAAAAAGGCTTATAAACCCGATGATCGAAGCCGTATCCAGTCAAATAAAAAAAATTAAATGCAGTACAAGGAAGTTGTCTTAGGTCGTCTCCCAAGGACCATCTTTTTCTGTCAAAGGCTTAAACACACAAAGTTGGGGGGGGGAGGGGGTTTCATTTAGATTTTTTTTCAGTTTATAACACAATAGAATGCAATAAAACCCAGGTAGCACAACAAATAAAAAAAACGGATTGGCTCCCTGTTCAGATTGCAACTCTTTTATCCCTGGTTCTCAAAATATTTCTCTGTTCATAACTTAATCCTTGTTCCATCCGAGTTAACCAACTAAGCGAAGATTAACTCAGGATTTCCCTACACGAATTAAGAAAACGTATACAACATTAAATCTCCCCACAAGATTAAGCAACCTGTGAGCAACCTGATTCATTAAGCATGAACAGGTGTCAAAAACGTTTCAGAGGTTCAATGAAGAAGAACAAAGCAGAACACAGATACAAATACGAATAAAACCTCAAATAGAGATTACAATCTGCTCAAGGAGTCAACCCCAAGGGTTTTAGCTTTCCATTCAACAGAAATGAAAACGAAAATGCAAGGAAGAAGGAGAAGAAAATGAAACTAACAATTTGTATTCTTTCAACAACAATGCAGTCTCAAAATACAACCAGCAAAACCCCAAAACGTGACTGGGAGCAAAAACATGAATAATATGGAGATACAGAACAGAGAAGGAAAACGTGAAAAACAAAAGGAGGGCGTTGTCCTAAACGTGGTCACATAAGAATGTTCATGTTAGTGGCTGCCAAGTCAGCCCTAACCTAGACTCCTATGACCTAAAATGAAATTAGGCCCCCATCTAGATGTGTTTGGCCCAAAAATGAATAATACAAGGTTAACAAAAATGTAAGTATGTTGTTGATGTGGCGCTGACATGGCAGATGGCGTGGCAGCTCCTCTTGAAGTCCAGAAATTAATTCCAAGCCCAGATAATTATTAAACTGCCCTGAAAATAAAAATTGGAATAATTAGATTCAGAAAATTCAAATTAGTTAAAATATGAATTATCGGTCCAATTAAAGTCCAAATAGAAAATAGTGCAGAATATCAACAATTAAGCACAAATCATAGATTAAAATAAGTACAGAAAGGTAAGAAAATAAGGGAAAATAATGATTCAACAAATTCCCCCACACTTAACCTTTTGCACTCCTGGGAAAAATCAAAAAGCAGAGCAAGGAACAATTCTAAAGACATCAAAGACAGTGACACAACAAGAAGAATCAGAAACAAGAATACACAAGAAAACAAATAGATTTACACAATCCTCAATGAATCCTGGGAAAAGAAAAGAAGTAGACAACATCCAACACACAAAGAGTCAGAGAAACCAGATACTTATGGAAATCATCCAAGCATTTCTAAACATGGCAAGAACATCGGTTAGTTCAAGAGGTGAGTCAAAAGCAACAAAACCTCACAAGATATGCATTGTATCACTGAATCTCTCAAGTGTCTAGGCTACTGTATACTCTCGGAGCACTCGTGAAAAACAAGCAACAGATAGACTTGGCAAGCCTCTAAAATCAACACCCAACACACAAGCACATAAGGATCAAAAGGTCTTTTTAGGGTTGTAATGAGGCCAAGGACAGGGTAGAGGATAATATATGGGATAAGTAACTACAAACCAGAGGAACCAGAGGATCAATGGGGAATAAGTCAAGAATACGCACAAGAAACAAACCCAGAAACCTCTAATAACCTCTATGATGATCAATCCTCTTTCTCTTGCCTCAAACAACTTCTCTTTTTCATTTTTCATACACACACCCCCACACTTATTCAAGAACTTATTCCCAAAACAATTCCAAAGCTCCAAAACTCCCTAAGGTTAAGGTAATCATGGTTTTTCGCTTAAGGCTTGTAATGAGCTTCAAACAAAGAAGGGGAAATAGGTTCAATAGGGGTTATCAGAGGAGTTAATTCAAGGTAGGCTTATTTGGCTAGAGGCTTATAAGAATCAAAATGCCTTAATCCTTTCCAAACATGCATGTGGACCAAGAAATATCAAATAGAGTCAAGCCAAGAATATTGTGCAAGCAATCAAAAGGCAAAACACACAAGAAAGAACAGAGAAGGGGTCAAAACCTCACACAGGGTAAATCTGTCACATTCAATTCAACCTCTCAAACCTCATAATCAACTTTCCAAGCAGAGAAAGACAGGGATTTCAATCCATATAACATCAAGTAACTCATATCCAAGAGTGAAGCAAGTGCCTACAAACTATCAAAACCCAGAAATCAAAGAGAAACATGCAAAACTGTACATAACAACTAAACATAAAACCTAAACCAAAAATAACAAATAAACCCTAAAAGCATATAACCAAAATAGTCCCCCCCAACACTTAAACTACCGATTTTCCCAATGTGGCACAAACAGAAGATCAGAGCAATCAGAATAATCAATAAATCTAGACAAGTGCAATAAAAGTAAAGAAGGAGAAGAAAAAAGAAAACTCCCTAAATCATGGTGGGAGAAAAGAAGGGTTAAGCAGATACATCTCCTTTACAACAACATCCAAAAAAGATGGATTGCTGAGGAATGGCTTTAGCCGGTGCCCATTGACTTTAAAGCTCTTATCTGTGGATTCACTTTTGATCTCAACTGTACCATAAGGATAAACATTAGTAACAACAAAAGGTCCAATCCACTTTGATCGTAACTTACCACCCATGAGTCCGAGCCGAGAATTGTACAATAGAACTTTCTGGCCAACCACGAAGTCCTTCCTAGCTATCAAGCTGTCATGGAACTTCTTGGTTTTCTCCTTGTAGAATTTTGAATTCTCGTAGGCTTCCAAGCGAATCTCATCAAGCTCATTTAGTTGCAACCTCCTTTTCTCACCAGCCTGATCAATGGAGAAGTTGCAGGTCTTCACAGCCCAGTAGGCCCGATGCTCAATCTCAACAGGTAAATGACATGCCTTGCCAAAGACAACCCGATAAAGAGACATCCCTATGGGTGCTTTGTAGGCAGTCCTATGCGCCCAAAGAGCATCATCCAATCTGTTACTCCAATCTTTTCTGTTGGGCTGGACAATCTTCTCTAAGATTCTCTTGATCTCCCTGTTTGAAATTTCAGCTTGCCCATTGGTTTGGGGGTGGTAGGGTGTAGAAATTTTGTGCACTACCCCATACTTCTTGAGTAAAGCCTGATAGATCTATTACAAAAATGGGTGCCTTGATCACTAACAATAGCTCTAGGTACTCCAAACCTGCAGAATAGGTGAGATCTAACAAAATCCACAACAACCCGAGCGTCATTAGTTCTGGTGGGTTTGACTTCCACCCATTTTGAAACATAATCAACAGCTAAAACAATGTAGGAAAAACCAAAAGAAATAGGAAAGGGACCCATGAAATCAATACCCCAGACATCAAACACCTCATAGAATAGCATGGGCTGCTGAGGCATCTGTTGTCTCCATATAAGGGATCCTCCTGCTCGTTGACACTACTCACAAGTGCTAAAAATCTTCCACGCATCTCTGAAGATGGTGGGCCAGTAGAAACCACAATCGAGCACCTTGCGAGCTGTCCTCTGAATGCCTAGATTGCCACATGGTGCGGAAGAGTGACAAAATTACAGGACCGAATCGATCTCATGATGTGGTATGCATCTCCTAATTTCCTGGTCACTGCACAACTTCCACAAATAGGGGTCATCCCAAATATAATGCTTAGCATCACTCTTAATTTTATCAATTTGAGCTCGTGATGCTAAGGGAGGAAAAATAGAAGTAACTAAAAAATTAACAATGTTTGCAAACCAAGGGGTGGTAGAAGAAACAGAAACAGAAGAAACAATCAACAAATTTTCATCAGGAAAATTATCCTAGATGGGCAAGACGTCAGCACCATCCTCAACTCATTCAATTCTGCTGAGATGGTCTGCCACTAAATTCTGAGCTCCACTCCTGTTCCGAATATCCAAATCAAACTCCTGGAGCAAAAGCATCCACCTGATCAATCTAGGCTTTGACTCAGCCTTTTTTAGCAGGTACTTTAGAGCTGCATGGTCAGTATAGACAATAACACGAGAACCAAGAAAATAAGATCTAAATTTATCAAGAGCAAAAACAATGGCAAGAAGCTCTTTCTTTATGGTAGTGTAGTTTGCTTGGGCAGCGTCCAAAGTCCTGGAAGCATAATATATCACTTGAGGCAACTTGTCAACTCTATGTGTCAGGACAGCTCCCAATGCATAATTGGATGCATCACACATCAACTTGAATGGGACTGTCTAATCAGGTGCCTGAATGATTGGAGTGGTGGTCAGTGCTTCCTTGAGGCAGTCAAAAGCCTATTTACACCTGTCATCAAAAACAAAATCAACATATTTCTGTAGTAGATTGGATAGCGGAAGGGCCTTCTTGCTGAATTCTTTGACAAAACACCTGTAGAAACCTGCGTTGCCAAGAAAAGATCGAACCTCTCGCACGCAAGAGGGGTAAGGCAACTGTGAAATAACAGAGACTTTCGCAGGATCTACTTCTATGCCCTTACTAGAAATAATATGCCTTAAAACTATACCCTATTCTACCATGAAGTGACATTTTTCAAAATTCAGAACAAGATCAGTTTCAATGCATCTATTAAGCACTCTATCCAAATTATCTAAGCATGTGTCAAAAGAGGATCCATATACAGTGAAATCACCCATAAACACCTCTATGCAATTTTCAAGAAAATCAGAAAAGATACTAAGCATGCACCGCTAGAAGGTACCAGGGGCATTGCATAGGCCAAAGGGCATCCTCCTATAGGCAAAAGTGCCAAAGGGGTAGGTGAATGTGGTTTTCTCTTGATCCTTAAGAGCAATATGGATTTGAAAATAACCAGAAAAACCATCAAGAAAGCAGTAGTGAGATTTACTTGCTAGACGCTCAAGCATCTGGTCAATGAAAGGCAGCGAAAAATGATCTTTCCTGGTTGCTTGATTCAGCCTTCGGTAGTCGATGCAGACCCTCCAACTATTTTGCACTCTAGTGGGAATGAGCTGATCCCTCTCATTTTTCACAACAGTGAGGCCTGTCTTCTTGGGGACCACCTGGACTGGACTCACCCACTGACTATCTGATATAGGATAAATGATTCCAGCTTAAAGAAGCTTGGTCACCTCCTTCTTCACTACATTCAAAATGACAGGGTTGAGTCGCCTCTGGGGCTGTCTGAATGGTTTAGCTCCATCCTCTAAGAGTATCCTATGCATGCAAGTGGAAGGGCTAATACCAGGAATGTTTGCCAGGGTCCAACCGATGGCTTTCTTATGCTTTTTTAGAACGTGCAACAATTTCTCCTCTTGAACAACATCAAGGGAGGTGGAAATGATCACTGAAAACTTCTCATCATCCTCCAAGTAAGCATACTTGAGGTTTTCTGGCAGAGGCTTTAATTCTGGAATAGGTGCTGGCTGAACAGTACAAGGAACTAAGGGTTCCACAACATGTACCCCAACTTGCAAGTCAGATTCATGTGTACTTCCTAAAACATGGTTAGTGCATTCTGACTCCAAAGAAATAATATCTAGAGGTACAACACCCAAAACATCAGATACAAAATCAGATTTATTTTTGGAACAGGAATCAAAATCGGATACAGAAATAGATTCAAAATCAAACTCAGAAATAGATTCAGAAACATAATCAGATTCAATGCATGCAAGAGAATTATATAGATCAGATAGAAAACAATGTTTCTTATCATGCAAAGAATAAAAATCAGAAGCATACTCATCAACAACATCATCAAGTATCTCAGCACGAAAAACAGAATGGTCTTTAGATGGATGTCTCATGGCATCAAGACTATTAAAATGGACAATACTATCACCAAATTCCATGGACAATGTACCAGCATACACATCAATCTTAGTTCAGGCTGTTTTCAAAAATGGTCTGCCTAAAATGATTGGGACAGATCCATGGGAGAATCCCTCCTTCATATCAAGCACATAGAAATTAGCAGGAAAAATCAGTTCATTCAACTGTATCACCACACCCGTAGGTTGCATAGGACCAAGAGACAGAGATTTAAAAATGGACAGAGGCATGACATTTATAGAAGCACCCAAATCAAGCATGGCATTTTCAAATTTGCTATTCCCAATAATACAAGGTATGCAGAAAGTACCTGGGTCCTTACATTTTTCAGGAATGTGCGCAACAGATTTACCTATCAAAGCAGACACATTTTTGCCCATGCTGATTCTCTCATTTCCCTTCATTTTCCTCTTATGAGTGCACAGCTCCTTCAAGAATTTTGCAGATCTCGGGATTTGCTTTATGGCATCAAGTAGAGGTATGTTCACCTCTACTTTCTTGAAGGTCTCCAATATTTCCTTATCCACCTCTTCCATCTTTTTGCTTGGAATCAATTTAGGAGGAAATGGAAGAGGGATAGGAGGCTACTGTAAATCAGAATTGGTGTTGGAAGAAAGTCCACCTGGATGAAAACTTCAGGCACCAACTGGTTCATCATTTTGCTCAGGTGCAGATGCTGGAACTGGTAGTGGCATTGGCACATGTGCAAAAGCTGATGGGGGTGGAGGTACTGCAGTGGGTATGTCAATCTGTTTCCCCGACCTTAATGTGATGGAACTCACATTTTTTGGATTTTGCACAGTCTGAGAAGGCAATCTATCTGAATTTTTTGATTGTGCCTGATTAAGTTGAGTAGCCATCTGCCCCATCTGATTGGTTAAGCTCTGAATAGAAGCTCTAGTATCTTGCAGGAATTGCATATTTTGAAGAGTCATATTCCTCACTAACTCCTCCAATGAAGGTTCAGAAGTAGAAGGTTAAGGAACTGGTGGTGCAGGAGCTTCATGTTGTCTTTGTTGCTGTTGTTTGATAGGGGGAGGCACATATCTACTGGGACCAACATTATTTTGAAAGGGAGGGGATGGTTGTTGTTGTTGCTGGTTAGACCATCTGAGATTAGGATAATTTTTCCAACCTGGATTGTACCTATTGTTGGAGAGGTCATAACTCTGTTACTGTTGTTGCTAGACAGGAGGTCTGTTGTAAATATTTGCAGCATATGCCTCTGGATGCTCATTTACTCCTGACTATTGCAGAGAAGGGCATACATTTGTGTGATGATCAATTGAAGAACAAGGGTCGCAGATTGCTACATATGGAGATTTTTGATTTGCAGCAAGTTGAGTCACCAGGTTGACCAATGCATCAAGTTTACTCTCCAGCTTTTTATCTGCATCAGTGGCCACATCATGAACTCCTCTGATGATAATTGCATTGTCGTTTATGGTACTAAATTGTTGAGAGTTGGAGACCATTTTTTCTATCAAGTGCCTGGCTTCAGCTGGGGTCATGTCACCAAGTGCTCCACCACTTGCAGCATATATCATACTCCTCTCCATGTTATTCAGCCCCTTATAGAAATATTGTAGCAACAACTGCTCAGAAATCTAGTGGTGAGGACAACTTGCACATAATTTCTTGAATCTCTCCCAGTACTCATACAAGCTCTCTCAGCCAAGTTGCCTGATCCCTGATATATCTTTTCTGATTGCAGTGGTCCTCAAGTCAGGGAAGAATTTCTCCAAAAACATTTTTTTCAGATCATCCCAGCTAGTGATGGACCTGGGAGCCAAATAATACAACCAATCTTTAGAAACTCCCTCCAATGAGTGTGGAAATGCCTCCAGGTAAATGTGGTCCTCTTGAACATCATGAGGCTTCATGGTAGAACAAAAAATATGGAACTCCTTCAGATGTTTATGTGGATCCTCACCTGCTTGACCATGAAACTTGGGCAACAAATGGATTAGTCCAGTTTTAAGCACAAAAGGAACATCCTCTTCAGGATATTGAATGCATAGACTCTCATATGTGAAATTAGGTGCAACCATCTCCCTAAGAGTCATCTCACGAGGTCCATTATAAGGTTGTTCACCCATGTTTTCTGGTTGACTTGAATCAATCTCAGATGCAACACTTACACTATGACAATGACTATGACTATCACTATCTAAAGATGGAATGATATGCTCTCTAATTAGTCTATGGAATGTCCTATCAATCTCAAGATCAAATGGATGCAAAAAACTTGGGTTGCTCCTAGTCATGCACTACATGCAACACATGCATCAGGACACATGAATAGTAGGGGTAAAATGGGAATTTCCATGAAAACTCAGAAAAAATCAAAACTAATGCACCAATATCATCCTAAAATCATTGGAACTACCACAAAAAATTTGAGAGCAAAATTCAAAGCCTAGCTATATGAACTACCTAAGAAAAGTTTGGAAAAATAGGGAAATAAAACTTCAAAATTAGAAAAAAAAATAGTAAACGGCCTTTTTTTTGAAAATATAGCTGGGGCCAAACTGCATGGGGCAGTCTGGGTTTGATAGATCTTTTTTTCTACACAAAATGAAAAAAAAGTTTGCCTAATTCCAATAACCGGAGCCAAAGTTATGGCCGTTTGAAGTTTTGTTGAAAACTATTTTAAAAAATTTTGGTATCTCCAAACCTTGACTAAACTATGTGACCTAGCTATTTTTTACACAAAATATAGGTTGAAAGAAGTTACCACACAAAATTTGAGGAAAAAATAACAAGTCTAGCTATCAAAACCAAAAACCACAATTAATTGGCAAAATCGGGTACTATTCATCACTATTCACCGCCACATGAAATGCAACATTTTTAACAACTTGGACCCGATTTTCACACCCCAAATAGAGGAGTAGTAGACAGCCAAAACAGAGTATGCCTACACACACTAAAACAAAAACAGAGCATGCACCAAACACGCACCAAAACAAAGCACACGCACCAGAAATTGAGCCACAAAACGCACCAGAAATTGAACCAGCACACGCTCCACTACTAACACACACGGACGTGATCTAACATTATACAAAACAATACAATACAATACAACATGAAACAAAACATAACATAAAACAATATACACTACATTATAAAAGAACCTTTGACAAGAACCGATGGTCCCCGGCAACGGCACCAAATTTGATCGAAGCCATATCCGGTCAAATAAAAACAATTAAATGCAGTACTAGGAAGTTGTCCTAGGTCGTCTCCCAAGGTCCATCTTTTTCTATCAAAGGCTTAAACACACGAAGTGGGGGGGTTCCGTTCAGATTTTTTTTCAGTTTATAACACAATAAAACGCAATAAAACGCAGGTAGCACAAAAAATAAAAACAATAGATTGGCTCCCAGTTCAGATTACAACTCTTTTATCCCTGGTTCTTAAAAGATTTCTCTGTTCATAACTTATTCCTTGTGATGGAATAACACTAAGGCCAAGAAGTCCAAGAGGTGATGTATTGAAGGAAGCAAAAGGAATGGGTTAGTGTTGAAAACCCATAGGAGTAGTGAGGCCACTTTTGGACCTTAGCTCCTAAGCTTTTATTAGCATATCATTTATTTTTATTCCTATTTTTGCCCTTGTCTTTGATTTTCCATTTTTACCCTTCTATTTTGGGGTATCTTAGAAATAGTATCTATTTTACTAGTATTTCCAATTTTACCCTTGTATTTTGGGGTATTTTAGTCATAGGATTTATTTTCTTTTGTATTTCCCATTTTACCCTTGTATTATGGGGTGCTTTAGATCATAGGATTTTATTTTTGGGCTAAGGTATTTGATTAGGGTGGGAACAAAACCTAGACATATTTTTTGTGGCTCTTGGACCTATTTTTGGTGTTAGAAAGGCTTAGGCCCAAGTGGAGGGCAAAGGTTGCATGGTCTTATCATGCACCTAGATGTAGCCTAACTAAACCCAAAGATTCCATCCTTGGCCAACAAGTTGCATCTAGGGTTAATTTGGGTTTCATTTAGTGTGCATTTGGCACCCTAAATGCAACCCTAGATGCCTCCCACTCCTATAAATACCCTAGGCACCACACCTTGTAAATACTTTGGAAATTGAATATAAAGAGAGCATTTTGCCTTTATATCATCCTTAGTCACCTTGGCTATTTTCGGCCACCTCCCATCCTATCTCCACCTTGAGAGCAAAACCCTAGAAGTGACCTTCATCTACCTTGAAGTGAGCTAAACCCTAGAGTGTCCTCTCAAACCTTTCATCAAACACTTCACCCACACTCTCCATTTTTATCCATTCCACCATATTCCTTCTCTAAACAAGACGCCACCTTTGAAGAACTTGATGCTTGGAGAAGGCGTCCTATTCTTTGTTGATCATCTCAAGTTCATGCAAGCTAGGATGCCATCAAGTGGTATCTAGAGCCTTGGTTCTTCAAGGGTAACAATCTCTTTATCTCTAAAAATATTCGGTCATGTCATGTCTTCCTTTCATGTCTCCTAAGTGTGCCTAAATGAATCATCATCATTGCATATTTTGATGGTCCATAAATTTCTTCTCATGTGTTGATTCATACCATATGTTCTTTGTGAATCATTTTGGCATTTTAGGCTTTCTTATTTAGTTCTTGCCTTTTTCTTTAAATTGTTGAGTTGCAGGAAATTTTGGGCTGCATGTTATACATTAATGTTTTTATTTTTTTAATCCATCCGGTTTTGTCATGAGCTTGTCTCTTTGAACTACCTTAAAAAAAAATTTCAAGTTTTTATGCTTAACCATTGAAATGAGAAAAATATGACATGCATGCCATATGTTTGATGAATTGGCCGTGACTTATATGTGCTTTAGAGAAGTCAATCATGCATGCTAATTAGTTCTAGCATGTTCTACATTCCTAAAATATCATGTGTGATTACATTCTTTGCACATCTTTGCCTTGAAATTTTTGGCCAAATTTGAAGTATCTCCTAGTGCACTTGTATGCCTATATATTGTTTGATGTTTTGAGCATGAGAGTGAATTTTATGTGCACATTTTACTGCTGGACATTTGCACACTAAAAGTTTTAAAATTTGCTCAAGATGTTGTCTCATTAAGCCATCACAAAATATTATAAAGAATACTCCTAAAATTATTGCTAAACTATTTGTTGGACACAAGTGTAAAACCCAAGCAAAGGAAGGATTATAGTATAAAAAAAAAAGAGAAAAGTGGCTGGACTTTGAACATCAAAATTGAGACTTGGACAAGCACAAAAAGAACAAAATAAACAAAAACAAGAAACAGGGAACCTTGCTAGACTTGTGGACTTTGGGACAAAAATTTTCCTACCTTAGCAATGGAGTTATTCTTGGACCTTTGAACAAACTATTGTATGGCTATATGAAACATTAAATCAAACATATTAAGTGCATCATTCCATTTTAAGCCTACTTGCTAAATTCTATTCTAGTGCCATTCTAGGAATTATTCTCTTGTGAGCCTACCTTTCTTTAATGTGCCTTAATTTTAGTTTTTGAGTTTTTCTTCTATTCTTAAGTTTGTCTCACCAATCTCCACTTGAGTTTAGCCTTTTTAATTGTGCCTTTTTAGTTTTTATTCCTTGGCCTCTTGTACTCTTGGTTTGGTTTATTCTTGGCTTAGGTGAGGAAAGCTTCTAAACACCACACATTCTCTTGGTGGATTGGGTGGAGGGGCTATCCAAATTGGTGTCCAAGGTGCTTTGGAGGATCAAAAACCACTTAGAGAGCAAACACCAAGGAGAGGACTAACTTGGGTGTTCATTGTGAAGGGAAGCAAGTTGGAGACTTGAAGACTTGATTTTCTTCTAAAAATTGCTTTTCTCTTGTGCAATTTTTGGCCACTTGTATTTTTTGGTCTTTGTTTTTATTGATTTTGGTTTGTAATTGGCCTCTTTAAACTAAGTAGTTTTTAGGGTAATTCGAGTAGTTCTTGTGGGAGTGGCTTGAATACCACCAAGGTCACTTCAAGCTCCCACCCTAGGGAATCCGACTAGCACATGCTTTAGTTGCTTTCTTTGCATGCTTTAGTGCTTTGGTAGTATAATTGTTTAGGTCTTTTACTTTAATTGTTTTCATTTTAGAAGGCTTCAATTTTCCTACTAGGGGGTCGTGCACACACACACCTAACTTTAGTGCAAAAAAATTGTTTTGTAAGAAAAGTGTGAAAGGGCTTAGTGATTCCTACTTGATAAGGCTTGGTTTTTAAGTGATTCCTTGTAGTCCACCTCCCTTTGATAGTTCACTTTGTACACTTAGGCCTTTTCCTACGTATCTTGCACCTTGAAAATCTTTTGTGAAAACCTTTTTATCACTCATTCTTTGTGAAAACCTTTTTTTCAACCTTTTTGAAAACAACTTTGTGAAAACCTTTTTGATCAAAGATGAGTGATAATTCTAGTGTACATGGTCATAAATCTTGTAGTTCTAGGTCTAGTGTTAGAGATGAGATTAGAGAGTTAAAAGAGTACATAAGAGAAAAAGAAGAGGAACACATAAAAAGAGAGGAAGAAATTAGTAAAAGGGAAAAAGAAAATGCTAGGAATAAGGAGCAAATAAAACAATTACTTGCAAAATTAGTTGAGGGGAGAGAAACTAGTGGATCCAAACCTAGGATTGTTCCAACTAGATCTCAAATAGGCAAAGAATTTAGAGTCCCTAGGAGCATGCATGAGGAAGAAAATACAACAAGAGAGGTAGAAATTAGAAGAAAAGAAAAAGAAAAGAAAATAGAAAATAAAGAAAAAATAAAGAAAAGTATAGAAAAAGTTCAAGAGTGGTTAGAAAATGAAAAACAACAACCAACACTCTTAGCGAAGAGCAAGGAGGATAATGTTTCTTCCAAAGAGCTTATGCTTGAAGAGAGTCACTTTCCCATTAAAAATGATTTAAAAAAGACTTTCTTCATTCATCAAGACCTTAACTCTTTCTCTCACGCTGCCACTAGTCATGAAGTGGAGATTCAAAAACAAATCCTTTTTAAAGAAAAAGAATCTCAACTTCAAGATTTAGTGAAGAAGAAGTGGACTTCACTTAATTAGTCTCACTTCTTGTGCTACTTCCTTGGTGGTGCCCAAGGAAGATAAGCCTTCTTTCTTTAAGACTCTTTCTACTTTACTTGTCCTCATAAAGCACCCAACTTTCGATTTGTATGATTTGTTGGATACATCTCATGGTGTCCTATTTTCTATTTTTGATCTTGAGGGAAGTTCAAACTTATTTGAACTTAACTTGGTTACTTCCCTACAAGACAAACTTAGATTATATGAGTTTTCTAGACTCCTCTTAACACCTTTTTCTCATATGTATCTAACAAACAATACAATACAAAGTTGTTTAGGTAATTGTTTAGTTAAGTTTTCTTTATTTTCTAGTACATACCTAGGTCACTACATTGGGTACCTCCAACAAGATATTTTAGTTTTTAGGACTAATGCATTAGTGCGCTATAGTTTTAGTCTTTTTACATTTTTAGGTTTTGGTTATACATCTAGACTTCACCATGGGGAGGATCCTATCTTTCATATTAGAGAGTCTAGTCCTTTTAATTTAGACAATATTTTTAGCATTTTTAGTAGAACTCCTCTTAGGATACACTTTCCATTTCTATCATATACTATTTCCTCTAATGCTTTTTTTATGTTTTTGTTGGTCATGATGCCCACAATGAGGAACCTCTTGATTTGAGGTCAAATCCTTTTCAAGAGGGAGGGAATGATGGAATAACACTAAGGCCAAGAAGTCCAAGAGGTGATGTATTGAAGGAAGTAAAAGGAATGGGTTAGTGTTGAAAACCCATAGGAGGAGTGAGGCCACTTTTGGACCTTAGCTCCTAAGCTTTTATTAGCATATCATTTATTTTTATTCCTATTTTTTCCCTTGTCTTTGATTTTCCATTTTTACCCTTGTATTTTGGGGTATCTTAGACATAGTATCTATTTTACTAGTATTTCCAATTTTACCCTTGTATTTTGGGGTATTTTAGTCATAGGATTTATTTTCTTTTGTATTTCCCATTTTACCCTTGTATTATGGGGTGCTTTAGATCATAGGATTTTATTTTTGGGCTAAGGTATATGATTAGGGTGGGAACAAAACCTAGATATATTTTTTGTGGCTCTTGAACCTATTTTTGGTGTTAGAAAGGTTTAGGCCCAAGTGGAGGGCAAATGTTGCATGGTCTTATCATGCACCTAGATGTAGCCTAACTAAACCCAAAGATTCCATCCTTGGCCACCAAGTTGCATCTAGGGTTAATTTGGGTTTCATTTAGTGTGCATTTGGCACCCTAAATGCAACCCTAGATGCCTCCCACTCCTATAAATACCCTAGGCACCACACCTTGTAAATACTTTGGAAATTGAATATAAAGAGAGCATTTTGCCTTTATATCATCCTTAGTCACCTTGGCTATTTTCGGCCACCTCCCATCCTATCTCCACCTTGAGAGCAAAACCCTAGAAGTAGCCTTCATCTACCTTGAAGTGAGCCAAACCCTAGAGTGCCCTCTCAAACCTTTCATCAAACACTTCACCCACACTCTCCATTTTTATCCATTCCACCATATTCCTTCTCTAAACAAAACGCCACCTTTGAAGAACTTGATCCTTGGAGAAGGCGTCCTATTCTTTGTTGATCATCTCAAGTTCATGCAAGCTAGGATGCCATCACCTTGTTCCATCCGAGTTAACAAACTAAGCGAAGATTAACTCAGGATTTCCCTACACGAATTAAGCAAACGTATACAACATTAAACCTCCCCACAAGATTAAGCAACCTGTGAGCAACCTGATTCATTAAGCATGAACAGGTGTCAAAAACATTTTAGAGGTTCAATGAAGAAGAACAAAGTAGAACACAGATTAAAATACGAATAAAACCTCAAATAGAGATTACAATCTGCTCAAGGAGCCAACCCCAAGGGTTTTAGCTTTCCATTCAACAGAAATGAAAACGAAAATGCAAGGAAGAAGGAGAAGAAAATGAAACTAACAATCTGTATTCTTTCAACAACAATGCAGTCTCAAAATACAACCAGCAAAACCCCAAAACGTGACTGGGAGCAAAAACGTGAATAATATGGAGATACAGAACAGAGAAGGAAAACGTGAAAACCAAAAGGAGGGGGCTGTCCAAAACGTGGTCACATCAGAATGTTCATGTTAGTGGCTGCCAAGTCAGCCCTAACCTAGACTCCTATGACCTAAAACGAAATTGGGCCCCCATCTGGATGTGTCTGGCCCGAAAATGAATAATACAAGGTTAACAAAAATGTAAGTATGTTGTTGATTTGGCGCTGACATGGTAGATGACGTGGCAGCTCCTCTTGAAGTCCAAAAATTAATTCCAAGCCCAAATAATTATTAAACTGCCCTGAAAATAAAAATTGGAATAATTAGATTCAGAAAATTCAAATTAGTTAAAATATGAATTATCGGTCCAATTAAAGCCCAAATAGAAAACGTGCAGAATATCAACAATTAAGCACAAATCAGAGATTAAAATAAGTACAGAAAGGTAAGAAAATAAGGGAAAATAATGATTCATCACCCTAGTTGGGAACGGGTCGTTCCCAACTAGAACGGGGCATTCCAAATCACCGAAAAGGCTTGTTACCCTAGTTGGGAACGAGTCGTTCTGATTTAAGAACCAACCATTCCAAACATGGCCATTATGGGTTATAATGCAACCCTACAATGGGTCATTCTAGTTTATGAACGGGTCGTTCTAGATGTGAATTTTACACATGGCGAATGAGTCCAGAATGGGTCGTTCCAGATTCGAAACGGGTCATTCCGGCCACTCTTGATGCCTATAAATAGCACGCTCTGGCACTCCCAAAAACACACTTTTCACTTCTGACTTATTTTCCTTCTACACTTTCTAAAGACCGAGGGGAACCTAGAGGAGACTAACCAGATCCTGCTTTAGGTTTAGCTACTGCTTATCGAGGTACAGAGGAAAAGGGAATTATTTGTATGCAAAGTTACATGAGGGAATTAGGTAGAGGAGGAAGCCCGTAGGATTATGGGTAATTTTGTAATTATTTCAGTTTGAGGAATTGGTGATCCCATTAGATTTTTCATTTATTGAGGAGTAAGAATATGTAATTAATTTGTAAAAATGATGATCTGGGAGAAATAACAAAATTGTAGAAAAGTGTCTGTGAGTAAGGTTTTGGAAAAATTGGGGGTTTTACTAATTGAGTTAAGATTCTATTAAATTTGTGATTCAATTGAGTGTTATAACAATTTATAAATGTTATTGTTATATTATATGGTAAAATTTGACGATCTAGAGGTGGATTCATGGTGAACTGCTTGAGAGGTATGTGAACCACTATTTTGCGTGGACTTATCTATTTTGTGTATGCAATATGGAATTGAGTTATGGAATGCGGTGTGATGTCTTGGCACAAATGTATACATTATATCTACCATTTTAGTATTGAACATGATGTGGCGAATGGTATATTATGACTTAATTGTTCAATTAATTATGATGTGAGTATGTTGACATGAAATGAGATGTTGTATTGAATGTGAATGTGATATGATTGTGGTTCCTCACACTTATGACCAGGGATGGCACGACCCTTGGGTAAGTGATGCTATAGGGATGGCATGACCTTGGCATAGTGTGGGATGTGTGAGGCAATTAACATGTATCCCTTATCTCGGAATGACACGACCTTCAGTAAAAGATGCTACAGACGTGCCCTTGGCATAGTGTTAATTGTAAGATTTATGTTGATTATGAATAAAATGTGATTGTGGTTCCTCACACTTATGACCAGGGATGGCACGATCCTTGGGTAAGTGATGCTACAAGGATGATGTGACCTTGGCATAGTGTGGGATGTGTGAGGCAATTAACACGTATCACTTATGTCAGGATGGCACGAGCTTGGGCAAGAGATGCTACAGGGGTGGCGTGACCTTGGCATAATGTTAATAACAAGATTTGTGATGGATTGGTGTGATTGTGAATTGTGATGTGAAGATGTTGCAAGATTGATAAAATTATGATATGTAGAAATGCTTGTGAATATTTCATTAAGTAATAAGTTAGGATGAAATTATGTTATGGATTTTCCTTGCGTACTTTACATATAGATGTTTTCTTTTCTCACCGTGCAATTTGTGGATGTTTTAGGTGAGGAAGATCCGGCTATGAGTGATATAATGGCATCGGGGCAGAGGATTTCTAGGTCATGAATTTTTATATGTAGTTGGAGTTTTTCTAATTATTTTTAAAACAATTTGTAAACTGTTATTTTTTATTTTCTAATTTTTATTTTTTTAATTATTTTGGATATAGAAGAACATTTATGAAGATTCTCATGTAAACCCTTTTACCAATGTTAAAAATTTTATTTCCTTAGTTTAATTACATTATGACGATATATGTGTTGGGGGTAGTAAGGGTGTCATAGAGGAGGTTGGTGTGAAGAGCTTGAGGGATGGTTCTAGAAGGGTGCTTGGTTCTGTTGCTGAGAGTTTCCCCACCTCATGTTGGGATGATTGCTCCAACCAGGATTGTATATGTTGGAAGACAAATCATAATTTTGTTGTTGCTGATGTGGAGGTCTATTATTGTAAATGTTGGCAGCATATGCTTGTGGGGCATCAGGACCTGCAGAAGAGTCTTGCAAGGAGGGACAAACATCTTTTGGATGATTAATTGAAGTGCAGATGCCACATACTTTTGCTGGTGCAATAGATTTTTGATTTGCAGCTGTCGCCACCCGCCGAAACGGACCTTGGCATTCGCGACGATGGTTGGACACTTTTTAAGTTTTGAAAGATGATGGATTGTTAGAACGACTTATTCTCAAACTGAGACCTCATCGAGCTAACAATTTTGTTTAAATGACTCTCACCAATCCATGTTAATCCCAAGCGGGACCCTCCATGGATTAGTGGTTTTCGCAAAAAGAAGGGGTTCTTGGAGTCGCCACCAATGTTTTACTCAAAACATTGGAAAAAGATATAAGGCAATTTATTTTCACAAATCAACTTTGGCCATTACAACCAGAGTCGGGTAAGGGAGTCGGTTACGTGCGAGGAAGGTGTTAGCACCCCACAACGCCCCTTTCGGGTTCCCTATGACGGATTATTTCATAAATAATAGTGTAAAGTTACTAAATTACCCCTATTTATTAGAAACGATTATGAGTAAAATATTTACATGATGAAAGCTTAAACGTGCAATGCAACAACCAAAAAACGGTAAATGAAAGCGGTAAAAGAAAGGATTTGGAAAGAAACCTTTGAAGCGTGCTTTTATAGATTCAAAAAGGAATTAGGAGGCTTTTTGGCGCTCCTTCCCACTACACGTTCGCTCGCTCCTTTCCCTAAAAATAATGTTTACTATGGAAATCAAAGAGATTTCCCTTCGACTTGTTCGAGTCTCAAGCTAATGGCTCATGACTCAAGAACTTCGTCGGATTGGCTCTCGGAGAGACTTCTAGGGCAGAGAATAGCTCAAAAACCCAAGAATACTCAGCACGAGGGTCTAGAAGTCTGGAAAAAGTGTGGGAGGACGTGCCAATGACGTCCTATTTATAGGATTGAGGCGCAATACGGCCTGGGAGGTCAATACGGCCCGTACTGGGTTTTTGAACTACAGTACGACCGTATTGAATTTGGTACGGCCGTACTGAAGTTCAAAAACTTCAGTATGGCCGTATTGAGTTCACTACGGCCGTATTGCAGTTCAAATGGCTCAGTACGGCCGTACTGAACCTTTAGGAGGGTGTATTGAGCTCCAATCCTCGCACACCCTTATTCTAAGCTACTCTAAGACTTCTAGACCTACAAAGAATCATCCTAGGGTCTTCCAGGAGTCCTTCCGGCTGACTTTCCTTCGGTCTTCGAGAGTCTTTGAGTCTTATTTCTGACCCGGACAATTTTAGGGGTTACAGCTGCCCCCCCCTTTACTTAGTCGAACGGCTTTTTGGTGTACCGGTTGACAAGTAAAGGAGTTGACCCAATTGTCCGGGGAGTAAGCCATCCTTCCGACTTGTAGTGTCTTCCGGTGGGAAAATTGTTGAGTGGCCTCTCTAGGTTGAGTATTAGTCGTCGCCTCTCCAGGCTCGTGCATACCTCGGTGTTTCTGACAACCTCGGTAGCGTGAGTTTGCCCTCTCCAGGGTCTGCATGCCTCCGTGTTTCTGACGATGTTGGCAGCTGCATACCTCCGTGTTTCTAACGACGTCGGTAGCTGAGTATTAGTCGTCGCCTCTCCAGGCTCGTGCATACCTCGGTGTTTCTGACAACCTTGGTAGCTGCATACCTCCGTGTTTCTGACGACGGGGTAGCTGAGTATTAGTCGTCGCCTCTCCAGGCTCGTGCATACCTCGGTGTTTTTGACAACCTCGGTAGCTCCATACCTCCGTGTTTCTGACGACGGGGTAGCTGAGTATTAGTCGTTGCCTCTCCAGGCTCGTGCATACCTCGGTGTTTCTGACAACCTCGGTAGCTGCATACCTCCATGTTTCTGACGACGGGGTAGATGAGTATTAGTCGTCGCCTCTCCAAGCTCGTGCATACCTCGGTGTTTCTGACAACCTCGGTAGCTGCATACCTCCGTGTTTCTGACGACGGGGTAGCTGAGTATTAGTCGTCGCCTCTCCAGGCTCGTGCATACCTCGGTGTTTCTGACAACCTCGGTAGCTGCATACCTCCGTGTTTCTGACGACGGGGTAGCTGAGTATTAGTCGTCGCCTCTCCAGGCTCGTGCATACCTCGGTGTTTCTGACAACCTCGGTAGTGTGAGTTTGCCCTCTCCAGGGTCTGCGGTTTGCCCTCCCCAGGGTTGCATACCTCCGTGCTTCTGGTCACTTTGGTAGCGTGAGTTTGCCCTCTCCAGGGATTTGTGATGATTTTGTCTCCACAGTCCACGATGCTGCTTCGACGGTTGTTTTTGATTTTGGTGCCGCTGAGGGCTGGATAAAGCAGGGATCCGTCTAGGGGATGTGCAGTTACTCACAGGTTCTTGCGTCCCAACTTTCCATTGCGTAGTTGGTGCCCACTGGGGAAATTCTGATTCCTTGGGGATGAAGACACAAAGATGCTCTTTCTGAGGTGAGCGATGCCTTATGATTGGCTGACGTCCTTTCGACGTTGGTGGAGTATCCCGGTTATCCTTATTCGGGTGACTCTTTTGATTTTCTGGTTTTGTTGCCTCTGCGTAGGATGTTATCCTGGGGGATTCTGTTGTGATGATTTTGTCTCCACAGTCCACGATGCTGCTTCGACGGTTGTTTTTGATTTTGGTGCCGCTGAGGGCTGGATAACGCAGGGATCCGTCTAGGGGATGTGCAGTTACTCATAGGTTCTTGTGTCCCAACTTTCCATTGCGTAGTTGGTGCCCACTGGGGAAATTCTGATTCCTTGGGGATGCAGACACAAAGATTCTCTTTCTGAGGTGAGCGATGCCTTATGATTGGCTGACGTCCTTTCGACGTTGGTGGAGTATCCCGGTTATCCTTATTCGGGTGACTCTTTTGATTTTCTGGTTTTGTTGCCTCTGCGTAGGCTGTTATCCGCTGGGGGATTCTGTTGTGATGATTTTGTCTCCACAGTCCACGATGCTGCTTCGACGGTTGTTTTTGATTTTGGTGCCGCTGAGGGCTGGATAACGCAGGGATCCGTCTAGGGGATGTGCAGTTACTCATAGGTTCTTGTGTCCCAACTTTCCATTGCGTAGTTGGTGCCCACTGGGGAAATTCTGATTCCTTGGGGATGTAGACACAAAGATGCTCTTTCTGATGTGAGCGGTGCCTTATGGTTGGCTGACGTCCTTTCGACGGTGGTGGAGTGTCCCGATTATCCTTATTCGGGTGACTTTTTGATTTTTGGTTTTGTTGCCTCTGCGTAGGCTGTTATCCGCTGGGGGATTCTGTCGTATTGATCTTGATTGGCCTCTTTTGTTAGGCAGATTATCTTGACGTTCGGTGTTTGGTTGAATACCGAATTCCGCTTGGGGAATGGGTATTGATCTTTTTGGATTTTCCCCTTTTTTTTGGAGGAGTGCCTCTGAGTAGGCGAATGGGGATTGAGGATCTTATGTATCCCAGAGTATTATTTAGAAAGCCTCTGCAGGCTTAGCTTCACTCGTCGCTCGAGTTGGAAAGCTATCTTCCACTGAGGAAGTCTGAGTCCTTTGACTCGGATATTTTGTTTGGATGATCATGCTTCCATTGGGGAATCTTGCTGATCTTGCTCTGATAGCTTTCACTGGGAATTCGGCCCAAGAGTGTAAGCTGAGATGTCTCTGGGGAGTATTATTTCGGCAAGCCTCTCCAGGCTCAGTTATTCTGTATGATTTGTTGGATTTTCTGAATTTTTGCCTTTTTTGTCGATTTTTCGGCTTTTTCTGTAATCGGAGGGATCTCAAACACACTCACAGATAAAGTATGCCGAGGAATGAAGATGTTGTTGATGTACAAAAGAATGGGCCAATACGGGCCGTATTGAATTCAATACGCCTGTATTGGTGTGGACGTTATGGCCAATACGGCCGTATTCATTTCAGTACACCCGTATTGAGTTGAAAATTTGTTCATAACCCTAATTTTAGTACGGGCGTACTGAACATGGTACGGGCGCATTGTTTTTTCTGAAGTTCATTTTTTTTTTTTCAATAAACAGAGAATAAGTGATCTTCCAGTACACCTATCATCTGTATGCATGTATGCGGTATGATGCACCTAATTCTATTTGATTTATTTTTCAAAAGAATTAACCGATGCGTTTCTTTGCTTGGATTTTTGCCATTCCTCTAGACGGGCTGTGCGCTGCCGATTTCTGTAACCGAGGAACAATGCGTGTTATATCGAGTTTGGTGTCATCGACCCAGCAGTGATCATTCCCTTCCTTTAGAAGATGTATTAACCTTCCTATTGACCACTATATCTCCATGTTTCCACTAGATTATTCTAAAATCGTTTGGGACAAGAGAAAAGAAGGGAAAGGTATTTTTGTTCAAAAGTTTGTGTTTTAGAGGGGATTATTTATTGTTTTGAAAACGGTTTTTGTAAGAATGGCTGGCCAAGGTAGGCTCATGTGTTTAGGCTTGTTTGATTAAACACTTATGAAGTTAAGAAAGTCTTGTTATTGACGTTGTGATTCGACAACTTAGATAGTTTCCCTTGAACCTTTCTTTTTGGATTCAGCTCATGGTACCATCATGGATTTCTTTTTTTTTTTATAGTCCTTATTTTTGCCTAAAACACCCCTTTGTGGCGTCTCAGCGGACCTTTGTTTTTGTTCATTTTTGCAACCCTAATTTTTGCCTAGGTCACCCTTTCGTGGGATTCCTAGCGGGTTCTTTGCTCTTATTTTTGCGCAGCCCCCTTTTTTGGTTTCCTGCCGAGCTTTTTTGTTTTTAGGATTTTGTCCTTAAAGGATTTCTTTTTTATCCATGATGGCACTTGTCGAGGCCAAGGAAAGGTGCTCCAAGTTGTCACACACACTTCCACATAAAAATGATACGGGTTTATTGTTATTAAGACAATTTTAACCTCATTCATGCTTATTCAAACAGGGTTAAAATAATGTGGTCTAGAAATTTATTGCAAGCAAGAAAAGAAGCAATAAGAAATAATAAAGAATGATTTTATTATAATTCTAGCGGAAACATGTGCCCTATCGAGGCTCGGGGGTCGGGCTGTCCCCGAGGAGTAATCTCTAACAGTCATCAGGTCTATACATCCCTATCGGAAGGAGAAGAGCACTTGATGACGACGACCGGCCTTGACGCTTGTGAACCGGCCTTCCTAAAGATCTGGCTTAAAGAACGTCGAGAAGGATCTTGGTTCCTCTTCGTCCTTTGATCTTTATTAGGGTTGTATCCTAACCCTTGTTTCCCCGGATTATCCTTAATAATGGGTAGCTCGGGAATTCCTTGGGAATCCTTGCCAAGTCCTTGTCCAGGCAAGTATCCGTTCTTGGTGAGCATGTAGGCTACCTTCTTCATCTCTCGGGGAAACGTTTCAACATTGGCAATCTCCAATGCTTGGAAGGCGGTTTCTAGAGCTTCCTCTGCTGCATCCACGTAAGGTATGGCAGATGGCTTGCTGATGAGTATGTCATCTTCAGCTTGTACAGTCACCAGCTTGTCACCCACTATGAATTTGACTTTCTGGTGGAGCGTAGAGGGAACAGCTTTTGCATCATGAATCCAAGGTCGGCCGAGGAGACAGCTGTATGCGGGAGTAATGTCCATCACTTGAAATTCGACATTAAAGATGGTGGGTCCAATTTGGATTGGAAGATTGATTTCTCCCACCACTTCTCTTTTAGAACCGTCGAAAGCTCGGACGATCATGTTGCTCGGGCGCATTTGGATTCCCTTGATTGCGATTTGATCGAACGTTCTTTTTGGCATTACATTCAAGGAAGATCCGTTATCCACCAAGACTTTAGCGATGTGATATTCCTTGCACTTTACAGAGATGTGCAAGGGCTTGTTGTGATTCGGTCCCTCAGCGGGGATTTCTTCATCGGTGAAAGTGAGGTGATCATTAGCCGTGATGTGACTAACAATCCCCTCAAACTTGTCTTGGGAGATAGTGTGCGACACGTATGCCTCGTTCAAGACTTTCAACAGAGCTTGCCGATGCGGTTCGGAGCTTAGAATCAACGACAACAGAGTAATCTTTGCTGGCGTCTTATGAAGTTGATCCATGATGGAGTACTCGCTCTGTCGGATATATTTTAACAGCTCATCAGTCTCCTCCTCGGATTCCTTATTTTCCTCGTTTTTTTCTTTTTCTTTTTCTTTTCCTTTATTCTTGGGAGCTTTATCATGAAGATCTTCGGGAGTGTAGATCCTGCCACTCCTAGTCATGCCCCCAAGTCCAGCGATGTTAGAGATATCGCTGTCGGCAGAAGAATGGATGTCGTATATCCATGGCACAGCCTTATGCGATTCGTAGGGAAAAGGTCTTGGAGCAGTGATCCTTAACGGTGTCGGACCTTCCCCTTTATTCGTCTTGATTACCAACAACGGAGTTGATGTGCGTTCGCTTGGCGCGGTTGTTGGCTTGCACTTAATAACAAACGGCGTGCGATCCATTCTGAACATACGCATCGATTAATTCTTTCTTTTTATTAATGTTATTAATGAATTACTAGGAGAGATGTATGCAATGCACTCCCCTAGATCCCTCCATGATCTACGATAAGAATGCATGATATGAGATGATGGCGTTGAATATGCATGCATTGTGTTTATTCAACTAAGCATTATCATATTTTCGGGATGCTCCTAAGATGATGCATGATATTGCTTGGTTTGGATAAATATCTTTTTTTTGGATATTTTGTTTTTTGTATTTTTTGGGTGAAAAGGGAAACTACCTATATGAATGTGATGAAGGTAGATGTTAACACCATGTAATGGAAGATTCTTATTCCTATTTATTTTTATTTAAAAAAGGAATGTTGTATGTTTAAATAATGCAATGTATGCTCAAACAATGTCACATAAACAATGCACAAACAATTCACTCATCCACGAACAGTCACGAGCGAATCACGAGGTAGGGGTATCCTGCAGAAAGGTGCATATTCAAGGTGGTTCTAACTGTTCTCACCGGTCCAAGGCCCCCAAGGTGCCCCCATTATAGGGACCCAATCCCTCTCGTCGTAAGTCGATGGAAAGCTCCAACGCACTGTCGGACTTGAGTTCATGGTTTTCACCTTGAGTGATGCTTTCCGACAACGGTCTACGGGCACCTATAGACCCATTCGACAACCGGCCGTACTAACATCCACTCCCTATGGCTTTCCACTCGTGCCCCCGGGTATAGAGGGAACTGTTGTGTGCAAAGGTTCGCGTGCAGTTTGTATTTCAAACAATTGCGAAAATTTAAACACGCAACAGTTATTAAAGCCAGCTAGATAAAACATGTTATCATACAAGTGAGGGGTAATGAAGTAATTTTAAACTATTATTTTAGAAACAATCCATCACTAAATGGGACTGACTCTCGAGGCTTCCCCAGTGGAGTCGCCATCTATCGCCACCCGCCGAAACGGACCTTGGCATTCGGGACGATGGTTGGACTCTTTTTAAGTTTTGAAAGATGATGGATTGTTAGAACGACTTATTCTCAAACTGAGACCTCATCGAGCTAACAATTTTGTTTAAATGACTCTCACCAATCCATGTTAATCCCAAGCGGGACCCTCCATGGATTAGTGGTTTTCGCAAAAAGAAGGGGTTCTTGGAGTCGCCACCAATGTTTTACTCAAAACATTGGAAAAAGATATAAGGCAATTGATTTTCACAAATCAACTTTGGCCATTACAACCAGAGTCGGGTAAGGGAGTCAGTTACGTGCGAGGAAGGTGTTAGCACCCCACAACGCCCCTTTCGGGTTCCCTATGACGGATTATTTCATAAATAATAGTGTAAAGTTACTAAATTACCCCTATTTATTAGAAACGATTATGAGTAAAATATTTACATGATGAAAGCTTAAACGTGCAATGCAACAATCAAAAAGCGGTAAATGAAAGCGGTAAAAGAAAGGATTTGGAAAGAAACCTTTGAAGCGTGCTTTTATAGATTCAAAAAGGAATTAGGAGGCTTTTTGGCGCTCCTTCCCACTACACGTTCGCTCGCTCCTTTCCCTAAAAATAATGTTTACTATGGAAATCAAAGAGATTTCCCTTCGACTTGTTCGAGTCCCAAGCTAATGGCTCATGACTCAAGAACTTCGTCGGATTGGCTCTCGGAGAGACTTCTAGGGCAGAGAATAGCTCAAAAACCCAAGAATACTCAGCACGAGGGTCCAAAAGTCTGGAAAAAGTGTGGGAGGACGTGCCAATTACGTCCTATTTATAGGATTGAGGCGCAATACGGCCTAGGAGGTCAATACGGCCCGTACTGGGTTTTTGAACTACAGTACGGCCGTATTGAATTTGGTACGGCCGTACTGAAGTTCAAAAACTTCAGTACGGCCGTATTGAGTTCACTACGGCCGTATTGCAGTTCAAATGGCTCAGTACGGCCGTACTGAACCTCTGGGAGGGTGTATTGAGCTCCAATCCTCGCACACCCTTATTCTAAGCTACTCTAAGACTTCTAGACCTACAAAGAATCATCCTAGGGTCTTCCAGGAGTCCTTCCGGCTGACTTTCCTTCGGTCTTCGAGAGTCTTTGAGTCTTATTTCCGACCCGGACAATTTTAGGGGTCTACAGCAGCAAGTTGTGAAACCAAGGTGGTGAGAGCATCAGTCTTACTCTCCAGCTTCTTGTGTTTTGTTGAATCTGAGGCTCCCACATCATGGACACCTCTCACAACGATAGCATCACTCCTCATATTGAATTGTTGCGAGTTGGATTCCATTTTCCCAATCAGTCCTCTAGTAGAAGCAGGTGTCATATCTCCTAAGGCTCCTCCGCTGGCTGCATGAATCATGCTCTTGTCCATTATGTTGAACCCCTCATAGAAATACTGCAATGATAACTGCTCAGAAATTTGATGGTGGGGGCAGCTAGCACACATCCTCTTGAATCTCTCCCAGTACATGTATAAGCTCTCTCCCATGAGTTTCCTAATTACAAATATGTCTTTTCGGATTGTAGTTGTCTTTGATGCAGGGAAGAAATTTTCGAGGAACACTCTCTTCAAGTCATCTTCAGGGACATTATGTGCTCTCATGGTGGAACAGACTATGTGGAACTCCTTGAGATGCTTGTGTGGATCCTCACCTGCACGACCATGAAATTTGGGCAACAAATTGATGGATTCCTCCTTCCATGAATGACGTAGGGATTGAAGGGAGAAAGCCTTGGCCCTTGATCTAGGTTCAACAAGGTAGACAAAAGGAAGGTGTATGGTGAAGAAAAGGAAGTTGGCGTGAAAATGATGGTGTTTGGGCGGAAGCACTTAGGGTGGTGGTGTTTGGGTGCTCAAAGTTGGCTCACTCCAAGGTAGGTGGAGGCCACTCTAGGTTTCCTACTCTCCAAGGGTGGAGATAGGAGGGGGATAGCCGAAACTTACCCTAGGGACTAAGGATGAGACGTTGAGGCATAAGAATGCTCACTCAAAATCTATATAATCCAAAGTGTTTACAAGTGGTGGGGTGTGGGGTTTTTATAGGAGGAGTTGCATTTAGGGTTGCATTTAGGGTTGTATGGCCGAAAATGCTAAGGCCAAATGCACTCCAAATGCAATGCCAAATTAACCCTAGATGCAACTTGGTGGCCAAGTTTGGAATCTATGGGTTTAGATTGGCTATAACAAGGTGCATGATAAGACCATGCAACCTTTGCCCTCCACTTGGGCCTAAGCCTTTCTAACACCAAAAATAGGTCCAAACTTTGCCAAAAATTGCGTCACCTCCTCTAAAACACCTTAGCCCAAAAATTGAAAACCCTAATTATCTAAAGCACCCCATAATACAAGGGTAAAATAGGAAATACAAAGAAAATAAATCCTATGACTAAAATACCCCAAAATACAAGGGTAAAATTGGAATAAACCAAATAAATCCTACACTACTCAAAATTAGTCATAGCATTGGACCATGTGATGGGTTTCACATGAAGTACCATGGATGGTCCTCCATCACAAATGGATTAGTCCTATTTTAAGCACAAAAGGAACATCTTCATCTAGGTATTGAAAGCATAAACTCTCATATGTGAAATCAAGTGCAGCCATCTTCCTAAGTGTTCTCTCTTGAGGTGTAGGTTGGTCACCCATATTTTCCGTTGAGTCAACTTCAAATGCTACACTTACACTATGGCTATCACTCTCAGAAGGTGGGACTATGTGTTATCTAACTAATCTAAGGTATGTTATATCTATTTCAAGATCAAATGAATGTAAATGTCTGGATTGTTCCTAGTCATGCACTACATGCAACTACTACATGAATAGTAGGGGCAAAATGGGAATTTTCATGCAAACTTGGAAACCATCAAAACTAATGCACCAATATCATCCTAAAATCATTAGAAACTACCACAAAAAAGCTGAGAGAAAAACTCAAAGCGTAACTATATGAACCACGTATGAAAAGTTTGGAAAAATAAGGAAATAAAACTTCAAAATTAGAAGAAAAAAAAATAGTAAACGACCTGTTTTTGAAAAGCATATATAATATGTCTAATTCTGATAACCAGAGCAAAAGTTATGGCAGTTCGAAGTTTTGCTGAAAATTGGTTTCAAAATTTTTTGTATCTTCAAATCAGGACCACTATAAGTGCCTCTGGGATTTTTTACACAAAATATAGGTTGAAAGAAGTGTGCACACGAAATTTGAAGCAAAAATAACAAGTCTAGCTATCAAAACCAAAAATCCCAATTAATTGGAAAATTCGGGTACTATTCATCAACACAAAATTTTCCAAGTTTTTGGAACCCGAATAGAGGACTAGTAGAGGGAGAAAATAGAGTATGCGTAATCAAAATAGAGCATACACGCACCAAAACAGATTTACCTTACACACACTACTAACTCACCACACTACTAGCACACTACACTTCACAACACAATGAACACACGGACAGAGACACACTAACATTCACGAACACGATCCAACATCATACAAGACAATACAATACAACACGAACACGAAACATAACATAACATAACACAACACACACTATATTATGAACCTTTGGCTAGAGCGTTGCTCCCCGACATTGGTGCCAAATTTGACCGGTGCCATACCCGATCAAATAGAATGTGAAATTTGTAATACTTGGGAGTGACTCCTAGGTCGTCTCTCTCAAGGAGCAACGGGCTAGTCAGAGGTTCTTATAATGCAAACACGAATACACACACTATGGGGGTTTCAGATTCAAATAAGCAAACACGTGAACAGTAACCAATGGAATAGTACACTCTCCAACTCATTTATAACACACAAATCATTGGTTCGAAATATTATCTTCTACTGTTTTAAACCTTGGTTCAGTTCTAGTAATCACTAAACTTCATTACCATTGTTTTGAATGCATACAAATCAAGCATTAGCATACATTCATTCCTCTTTTTCATGGGATTAAGCAAACCATGAGCAGAGCATTCGGTACAATTAGGACACGAAGATGCAACGAAATAAACAAACCTCAATGAGCATTAAACTGAGTTAGAAAGTGTTATAGTTTAGCCTTCCATGGAGGAAGAAACAGAAGAAGGAAATATGGAAGAAGAAGAAGAAAATGAAAAGCTAAAGGAAACAAGCTACAGAAAACGTTCATGCTAGCATACCAAAATGGTGTGTCTCAAAACTCGTCCAAGAGCCAAAAAGGGAGTGGCGGCTGCTATCTTGTCCCCCTAGTCTGACCTAACTATTTGACCTAGTTGTTCCTTCGAAATTTCAAAATGAATTTGGGTCCAAGAACTTGGGTTGACCTGGTTGGCCCAATACACAACAAAATACAAAATAAAAAAATAAAATAAAAACTATCCTGAAGTTGGTCCACGTGGCAGGTCCATGTGGCAGTGCTCCCAGTCCAATAAGCGCTTCCAAGTTCTCTGCAAAATGATTATGAAATTAATTAGGCTAATAAATTCAATTAAATAAAATTCCAAATTAATAGCCCAATAAACCTCAAAATAATAAAATACGGCAAGAGAAGACAATTAGGCACTAACAATATTTAATAGGAGATTACAAAGGTAAGAAAATGCACGAAAATTATGATTCATCATAAGTCGCTAGTAATCGAACCCCCACTCTAGAGCGGGGCACACTTAATGGCTAAACTAGTTACGATTTAAGTGGTTAAAGGGCAAAGAACGCCACAACCATTAATTATCAAGATGCCAAATCTTTCCCCAAATGATAAGATAAAGCCGTGTTGTGGGACCGTGAAATCGAAGCGGGATAGGATGAATGACTAGGAATGGACAGATCCACACTCCTAAAGAGTTGCAAGCTAATAAAGAGAACCTGAGGAGGAAGACGAATCCCTCAAACACGTAAGGCAAAGTGAATAGAGCTTTCTTGTAAAGATAAATTCAATAAAGAGAGGAAGCATTATACTTAAGAGCATTGCTTATTAATGTCATAACCCAAAAAATTCCGATCTTACGACCAATGGTTTGGACTACCTTTTTGAAAAAATATCATTAATTAAGAAATGCCCGGACGCTAGACTAATCCTCAAATAATGGTTTTGAAAAATGAGTTCATGGAGTCACCACCAATGTTTTACTCAAAACATTAGAAAAAGAAAAGATTTTGAAATTAAAATAAAGGTCTTCATAGCCAAAATTGGGTTCGGGGTCGGTTACGTGTAAGGAAGATATTAGACACTCCTACAACATCCTAAATTGGTACCCTGTGATGAAATTAGCATAATAATAAATAATATTTTAAATATCTTATCCTTTTTTATTATTTAATATTATTTACATGACAAAAAATACCTATTATCTACATGATTATTTATTGGCAAATAAGAATTATAAATAAAATGATAAATAAAGAAATAAAATAAAAATAGAATAATAAATGAAATAATAAATAAAATAAATAAAAGAGAAGAATTTAGAACCTCTGAAGCAAGTCTTTTATAAGGGAATCTTCCTAAATGCGTGCGGGGCGCATTTTGGCAACTCTTCGCTCTACAAAAACCTCACTATCACTCAAAGGTTTATAAAATTTAGTCCCAGTTTTGCATTCTAGGACAAAACATATAGAGATAAAACATCATTTTTTTAGAGATCATGTGCAAAAAGGAACTTTCGAGCTGATATATGTTAAAACAGAAGAACAACTAGCTGATATCTTTATAAATCCCCTTCAAGAAGATAGATATATATATGGCTGAGAGATAGGCTAGGAATGGAACTGATTGGTGGACAATAAACTGCTGGTTTGTCAACACCTATTCCTTTTTGATGATTACAAAAGGGGAGAAATAGGAAAGAATCTATCACACCTATTTCCGAGAGAAGTAAGAATAGAAGTAGGAATAGTAAAGTGAGGGGGACAACATATACTAAGGGGGAGACCCTTAGAACAAATGCTTAATAATTGCTCTGATGTATGTATGAAATGCATGAACCTGGTAAACTACTTGATATGCATGAATCTGCATGTATGTTGTATCTGAAACGAATTGATAGATTATATGTCATCATCAAAAAGGGGGAGATTGTTAAGTTAGACGAAGCAATTCCCAGCGAGGTTTTGAACATGACAAATATAATGCATATTGTTATTTCTAACGTATGTGTTAGTGTTTCAGATAAATATAAGAACAGACTAAAAAATGGAGTGCACATTTTTGCACATACCACGTCTGGTTGAGGTAAACGAAACATCAGACAAACTGATCAAGCATCAAGACTAAAACCTGATACATGACAAAGCACACAAGCAAACGAAGTCTTGAAGTATCAGATGAAAGGCCAAAACAAGCATCAAACAAGGCTAAGTCAAGAACAAGACAAAGTTGGAGCCTAATGGTCAACTAGACGAAGTTCAAAATATCAGACGATGGATAATCTAAGACGAAGCATCCTAGACAGAATTAAAAGTCCTCCATCTGCACAGTTGACCAGATGAAAGGAAAATTCAAAAGTCTATCTCTTAGATGGAGACTCAAATTCTAGACGCAGACAAAGAATGTTGAAATACGTCTAAAGTCCACTATTCACAACGGGAAATATCATATATCGTCTACATTCATAAGAGGAAAACACGGAGTCATCAAAAATATGAAAGGAAATAAGAAAAATAAAAGAGCATGAATTCACAAGTCAAAGTTGCGAGTGTCAGAGCAAGTACACCTACTTTTCAGAAAAAGACAACGCCTCTACAGCTACACTAATGGAAAGAGAAAAGAAATACCTAGGTTATGATTGAAGTCAGACATAAAAGTAAACAAACTACGCAAAGGACTTCACATAACTCAGAATTGGCAAGCAAACATTTAATGCAAGATCAAATGCATTAAATGAAAGATCTACATAGCATGAACGAACTGCAATCTGCACCAATGGGAAGCTCCGCCTCAACGGACACATTCAAATTCAAACAACGGCCAGATTTGTCACAAGGCTATAAATATCAAGACCAGAGAAGAGAAAAGTGAGAGAAGAGAAGCAACAAGCAATAAGCAAAAGCAAGCATCAAAACAAACTTACATTTCTTCTTGTTCAGATTTGTATATCTGTGTAAAACTAAGATAGTTTATCTTAGTGAGTGTAGAAACTACCCCATCCTCTCTGCAAGAGTTATATACACACTCTAAACACATATCCTTATAAAACTAAGGTTGAATACCTTAGCGAGTGTAGAAACCAGACTATCCTCTATGTGAGAGTCACATACACACTCAAAACATCTATTGTCTGTAAAACCTGAAGAGGCTAGTGAAAGAATACTTGGAAAACTAGAAGTGGTTTAAGAATACTAGCATCGATGAGTGAAGTTGACGAACCAAGAGTGGTTCAGAATACTCGGAGGACCAGAAGTGATTTAAGAATACTAGTGTCAACGAGTGAAGTTGACGAACCAGAAGTGGTTAAGAATACTTGTAATCCGTTGTGATTAGTGGAACCCTTCAGTTGAAGGAGACTAGACGTAGCTCAGGACGAACGAACTAGTATAAAACTCTTGTGCATTGTCTATTTGTTTTACAAACGCAATTTTATTTATATTGATATATCACATTAAAAAAAATCGTCCACTACTTATTTTCTAAACGATATTTAGACGAAATTACATTTGTTTGACTTAAGAAACTATTTTCGAGTAGACGATAAATTTTCAGATGCAAAGTTTATTTCAACCAACCTTGCACAGTTTCTAAGTGTTTGAAATATTACTTTCATACGGAAAGAAGTCTCTTTGCGAAAACATTTTTAAAATCCTTTATTCGCACACATTCAACCCCCCTTCTATGTGTTTTTCGCTAACTTCATACACTCTCACAGAGAGGATACAAATAGTTGCTACACTCACTAAGGTGCATGTTCCTAAGTTACACTTAGAACTCCTTAGTCTATAGAGATAGATACAAAACTTGTACATTTGACTGTATACGCTCTATCTCTAGTTTCATTGTTTCATGGGCTGGATATCACTCTTCGCCAAGCCTTTCCAGATTTGAAGTTATGACATATATATAGTCTTGTAAAATTTTCCCGTTGCAAATGTCTGTTGAAGCAGAATGTAGTCGTTCATGACTAGTTGGATCTTTCATTTAATGCTAAAGATCTTGCATTAAATGTTGCTTCCTGTTTATAGACATTGCGTGAAGTCTTCTACGTTTGTTAGTTGGTGTGTTTGACTTTAACTGAGACCTAGGAAATTTTTGTCCTTTTCCGGTCATCGTAGCTACAGAGCATTGTCCTTATCTGAAAAGTAATGTACTTTTTCTTACACATGCATGCTTTCACTTTTGGCGTGCTTTTCTTCTTCTTCTTCTCTTCCTTTAATCACACGATCATGTTGAGAGCTTTTAAATGATCGTAGACGATGCCTGAGTTTTCCTTTGAGACTTGATTCTTCAAATACTTGTATGGTAGTCTTCGTCTACGTTTCTTAGTCCATTTGTGTCTCAAGATTTGATCTTCGTTAGAGCATTAGTCCTTAATGCTTTTGAATTTCTATGGTCTGGTCAACATTATAGATGGACAGACTTTGTTTTTGTCTGGAATGCTTTTCAGTCTGTGTTGTCCTTCGTCTGATATGTTATTGACTTTCTTCTAATTCTTGATTAGCCTTCGTTTGTGTTCTTATGTTGCGCTCTAGGTTGTCCTTGACACCTTCGTATGATATTTTGCTTATTATCATCTAGTGCACATTTCATATTCTATCTATCATTTGATATTGTTTTTGTCTAATCTTCGTGATTTTCTTTGTCTTGATTTATCTTCGTCTAGTTGACCATTTATCTTCATCTATTGTCCTTCGTATCCAGTGCTTAACCACTTTTGTCTTGTTCTTGATTTAGCCTTGATTGATACTTGTTTTGGCCTTTCGTTTGTGGTCTGTATTGTCTGAAGCTTGATCATTTGCCTTTTTGTGCTAGGCTTGGGTTCGTTTAATCTTTCTATTTGATGCTTCAAGCTTTTCTTCCTTTCTCTTGGCACATGCTCTATTCTTCAACTTTCTTGTACTTATGTTTTTCTGAAACACTAACACACTTGTTAGAAATAACAACATGTATCATATTTGTCTCATTCAAAACCTTGTTGGGAATTGCTTCGTCTGACTTAACAACTTTTAATAAAAAATTTTAAAAAGTAAAAAAAAAGAATCCAATCTATTCTTGCTTTGAATTTTCTTTTGCATTCTTGCATTCTTTGTTTGTGTCTACCTGCCAGATGTTAGAGGGAATCATCAGGCTGAAGCATTTGTAAAAAGCTCAACAGCCAAACAAGGCCTTAAGAGCCAAAATCATGTCAAGAAGCCTAGCTCCAACAAGGGCACTCCCTACAAGTGGTTTCGTATAGCCACTAAGCAAAGAAAGACACGTCAACAACAAGATGGAGTAGAACCAGCCAAGGAAGAAGAAGTGAGCCTACAAGCACGAAGAACCCACCACCCTTTATTCTATCTTCGATTGAGCTATACTCTTCAACTGAAGCAAGGATGATTCAAAAGAATGTCAAGACCAAGAATGACTTCCTCACCAAAGTTAGGGGTGGATTTCAAAATAATACTTATCAATAAAGACCCATTAAGCACCATAACCATGAAGAAAGGATCTTTCCACCAATAATAACATGTAAGGACAATATAAAAAAGGCAAAGCTTCAACACAAGAAAAAGCCAAAGCTAAAATTGTAATAAAATCAAGACTTAGAAAAAATCCTCAGCACGGGGATTCAACTACCAATCAAGGGGCAAAGTCTCCCTATAGCAACGATCCCATCAACCCAATCAAACATCCCAACTCGACAACATCAAGACTAGTAAAAGCCTGCAAGACAACCACAACACCTTCAAGCCACATCAGCCAACACCACATCAAGATCAATAGAAGCTCTCCTACTCCACATATAAACACTCCTTAACACCCTAACAAAAACAACAAAAACATCTAGGTCAATCACATCACCACCACAATAAGCACTACTGAGATCAAAACACCACTTTAAACAACAATAACCAGGCATCAACAAAAGAAAAACTTAAACAACACTTCAACACAACATCCATCTGGATTCACCACGACAATCAACAGCTATCTACAAAAGCTCATCATCAACACCACACCTGGAGAGGCATCATAATACTCATCTTGGAAAGAATAACACTAGATTTCTGCCAACCACACACACCCCTAAGGAAGACGCCTCGAGAGGCACCACAATACTCACATGGCAAGGGCAACACCAGAAGCCCTATCATCCATCCATTCCCCAATAACACCAATCCAAGAATCACTGTCGAGTATCCACCAAGGGTTCCGATGTTCACATTCACAAAGGATGTCAATACTATTCATCTCAATTTGGAGACACTGTCGAGCTCCTCAATCGGGAAACGACAACAAGGGCATCGCTGAGTTCCTCAAGTCAAACCAAGGATCACCGCCGAGTATTTACCAAAGGTTCCGAGGTCCACCTTCCAAAAGATGTCAATAATGATAATGGAGGACCATCCTTGGTACTTCATCAAATCAGTACCAAGGATAGTCCTCCATCCTTGGATCCTTGGATGCCATCAACTCATCTCGATTGAAAGACACCATCGAGCTCCTGAAATCAATGAGCGACAACGAGGGCACCGCCGAGTTCCTTAAGTCAAACCAAGGATCACCGTCGAGTATCCACCCAAAGGTTCCAAGGTCCACCTTCACAAAGGACGTCAATACTCATCTCGAGTGAGAAACGCCATTGAGCCTCTAAAATTAGTGAACGACAACGAGGGCAGCACCAAGTTCCTCAAGTCAAACCAAGGATCACCGTTGAGTATCTACCAAAGGTTTCAAGGTCCACCTTCACAAATGGCGTCAATACTCATCTCGATTGAGAGATGCCATCGAGCCTATCAAATTAGTAAGTGACAACGAGGGCACCGTTGAGTTCCTCAAGTCAAACCAAGGATCACTGTCGAGTATTCACCCAAAGTGATGGAATAACACTAAGGCCGAGAAGACCAAGAGGTGATATATTAAAGGAGGTGTCGCCACCGGCCCGAAACGGGCTTTCGGCATTCGCGAAGGATGGTTGGACTCTTTTATTTGTTTAAAAATATGGATTGCTAGAATGACTTATTCTCAAACTGAGACCTCGTCAAACGAGCAATTTTATTAAAAGGCTCACCAATCCATGTTAGTCCCAAGCGGGACCCTCCATAGATTAGCGATTTTCATAAAAAGGAAGGGTTCATGGAGTCGCCACCAATGTTTTACTCAAAACATTGGAAAAAGGGATAAGGCAATTGATTTTATAAATCAACTTCGGCCATTACAACCAGAGTTGGGTAAGGGAGTCGGTTACGCGTGGGGAAGGTGTTAGCACCCCACAGCGCCCCTTTCGGGTTCCCTATGACAGATTATTTATTAAATAATAGCGCAAAATTACTAAATTAACCCTATTTATTCTAAGCAATTATAAATTAACTATCTACATGATGACAGTTTAAATATGTACACACAGAAAGCAGTAAAAGGAAGGTCTTAAGAAGAAACCTTTGAAGCGTGCTTTTATATTCAAATAAAACTGGGAAGCTTTTTGGCGTTCCCTCGCTCTACAAGCCCGCTCGCTCCCTCCTAGAAAATTTTAACTATGGAAATCCGGAGGATTTCCCTTCGACTAGGTTCGAATCTCCAAGCTAAATGCTCGGAATTCCAGAACTTCGTCGGATCGACTCCCAGAGAGATTTCTAGGGCAGAACACTGCTCAAAAACCCCAGAAAACTCAAGGAGGGAGTCAAAACTCTGTGTAAAAGTGTGAAATGACGTCCAATTGACGTCATATTTATAGGGATGAGGCTCAATACGGTTTATGAGGGTCAATACGGTCCGTATTGAAGTTTTGAACTACAATACGGCCGTATTGAATTCAATACGGCCGTATTGAAGTTCAAAAACCTCAATACGGCCGTATTGAAGTTCAGTGCAGTCGTATTGAGTTCAAAAACCTCAATACGGCCGTATTGAAGTTCAGTGCAGCCGTATTGAGTTCAATGTAGCCGTATTGAAGCTCAGAAACTTCAATACGGCCGTATTGAACTTCTGGGAGGCCGTATTGGGCTTCATTCCCTCCACTTTCTTATTTTTTGCTACTCTAAGACCTCTAAACCTACAGATTGTCATCCTAGGGTCTTCCAGGGTCTTCCAGGAGTCCTTCCGGGTGACTTTCCTTTGATCTTCGAGAGTCTTCGAGTCTTATTTCCGACCCGGACAATTTTAGGGGTCTACAGCTGCCCCCCCTTTACTTAGTCAAACGGCTTTTAGTGTATCGTTTGACAAGTAAAGGAGTTGACCCAATTGTCCGGGGAATAAGCCATCCTTCCGACTTGTAGTGTCTTCCGGTGGAAAATTGTTGAGTAGCCTCTCCAGGTCGAGTATTAGTCGTCGCCTCTCCAGGCTCATGCATACCTCGGTGCTCTCGACAACTGGGTAGCTGAGTACCGCCTCTCCAGGCTTGTGCATACCTCGGTGCTCTCGACAACTGGGTAGCTGAGTATTGCCTCTCCAGGCTTGTGCATACCTCGGTGCTCTCGACAACTGGGTAGCTGAGTATTGCCTCTCCAGGCTTGTGCATACCTCGGTGCTCTCGACAACTGGGTAGCTGAGTATTGCCTCTCCAGGCTTGTGCATACCTCGGTGCTCTCGACAACTGGGTAGCTGAGTAGCGCCTCTTAGGCTTGTGCATACCTCGGTGCTCTCGACAACTGGGTAGCTGAGTATTGCCTCTCCAGGCTTGTGCATACCTCGGTGCTCTCGACAACTGGGTAGCTGAGTAGCGCCTCTCCAGGCTTGTGCATACCTCGGTGCTCTCGACAACTAGGTAGCTGAGTATTGCCTCTCCAGGCTTTGCATACCTCGGTGCTCTCGACAACTGGGTAGCTAAGTATTGCCTCTTAGGCTTTGAGATGATTTTGTCTCCACAGTCCACGATGCTGCTTCGACGGTTTGATTTTGATTTTGGTGCCACTGAGGGCTGGATAACGCAGGGATCCGTCTAGGGGATGTGCAGTCATTCATAGGTTTTTGTGCCCCAACTTGCATTGCTTAGTTGGTACCCATGGGGAATTTCTGTTTCCTTGGGGTGTAGACACAGATGCTCTTCTTGAATTGAGCGATGCCTTATGTTTGGCTGACGTCCTTTGACGTTGGTGGAGTATCCCGGTTATCCTTATTCGGGTATCTCTTTTGGGTTTTCTGATTTTTGTCGCCTCTGTGTAGGCTATTATCCGCTGGGGATTTTGTCATTGATTTTGATTAGCCTCTTCTGTTAGGCAAATCATCTTGACGCTTGATGTTTGGCTGAAAAGCCAGATTCCGTTTGGGGAATTGTTATTGATCTTTTGGATTTTTGCTTGAGGGGGTGCCTCTGAGTAGGCGAGTGGGGATTTAAAGTTTATATATCCCAGAGTATTATTTAGAAAGCCTCTTCAGGCTTAGCTTCACTCATCGCTTGAGTTGGAAAGCTACCTTCCACTGAGGAAGTCTAAGTCCTTTGACTTGGATATTTTGTTTAGATCGTGCTTCCGTTGGGGAATTTTGCTGATCTCGCTTTGATAGCTTTCACTGGGGAATTTGGCCCGTGAGTGGAAGCTGAGATATCTCTGGGGAGTATTATTTCGGCGAGCCTCTCCAGGCTCAATTATTTTGTGGGAGTATTTTTTCAGCAAGCCTCTCCAGGCTCAGTTATTTTGTGGGAGTATTGTTTCGGCAAGCCTCTCCAGGCTCAGTTATTTTGTGGGAGTATTGTTTCGGCAAGCCTCTCCAGGCTCAGTTATTTTGTGGGAGTATTGTTTCGGCAAGCCTCTCCAGGCTCAGTTATTTTGTGGGAGTATTGTTTCGGCAAGCCTCTCCAGGCTCAGTTATTTTGTGGGAGTATTGTTTCGGCAAGCCTCTCCAGGCTCAGTTATTTTGTGGGAGTATTGTTTCGGCAAGCCTCTCCAGGCTCAGTTATTCTGCATGAGTATTGTTTCGGCAAGCCTCTCCAGGCTCAATTATTCCTCTCAGTTATTCTGTACGAGGCGATTGATTTTCTAAATCTTTCGCCTTTTTGTCGTTTTTGGCTTTTTTCTGTATTTTTTGCCTTTTTTGTCATTTTTTGGCTTTTTCTGTATTTTTTGGCTTTTTTGTCATTTTTTTTTTTTGGCTTTTTCTGTATTTTTGCCCTTTTCTGTTGATTTGCGGCCCTTTCTGTTGACCGCTGCCATACACAAGCAATTTTTCCCTATTTTCTATTTTATGCAATTGCCTCATGATAAGGTCTTTGAATGTGCAACTAATGTGTGTGATGCACAAATGCAAGTTTTATTATTTAATGTTTTTAGAAAAATGAATGGCTCTCCCTATCCTCCTTTTCTTGGAGGAATTTCTGTCATCGACGTGAGGGAATATTTTTGTGAGCCTTTTATGCAGGAGATTATGGATTTTATAGGAACCCCTCCAATTTTCTTTATTGACCGATTATTAAGGAATTTCATACAATTTTTTAGAAATACCAATTTTAGAGGCATAATCACATGGTCAAGAGAGAAGAGAAAATGAATAGATATTTTATTGATATTCACAAGTGTTTTTACAGAAAGATATACAGAAGGATTTTCTGAAGAATGGCTGGCCAGGGTAGGCTATATACATTGGGCTTAACAATTATATCTGTAATTGTTGCTCATTACATTCCCCTAGTTGCTTCGGGTGAGATGCATGAGCCAGGAGCGTAGATGCTGCAAGACGCTTGCTTCTAGAAGATAATCACTTGAACCGCCTTTCGGTTTTCGATTCAAGTGACCGTTGCTTGCTTTGTTTTTGCATCTTATTCTTTTGCCCCTAATTTTTGCCTAGGACATATCCTAGCGGGGATAAATTCGCCTTTGTTTTGCCTAGTACCCTTGTACTGGCGGGCTTTTTATTTTGCCCTAACTTTTGCCTAGGACGCCCTTTTTGGGTTTTCATCCTAGCGGGCCTATGCAAGCAACGTCTTCAAGCATAGTACTTCTTTACCATGTCAGCGTTGACTGGGTATCGAAGTTCTTTTCCATCCATGTCTGTGAGGATCAGTGCTCCTCTTGAGAAGGCTCGTTTTACTACGTATGGTCCTCCGTGATTTGGGGCACACTTTCCGATTTTGTCCTTTTGAGTTGGTAGCAATTTCTTCATTACCAACTTTCCCTCATGGTAGACTCGAGGGTGGACTTTCTTGTCAAAAGCCTTTTTGATCTTCCTCTGATAGGCTTGACCATGGCATATGGCGTTCAGCCGTTTTTCTTCAATGAGGTTCAACTGGTCATACCGGCTTTGAACCCATTTTACCTTGGAAAGTTTTGTTTCCATGATTACCCTTAGAGAAGGTATCTTGACTTCGACGGGTAGAACTGCCTCCATCCCATAGACGAGGGAGAATGGAGTAGCTCCTGTAGATGTGCGTACTGAAGTCTTATAACCATGAAGAGCGAAGGGTAACATCTCGTGCCAGTCTTTAAATGAGGCAACCATCATTTACCCTATTTTCTTGATGTTCTTATTGGTTGCCTCGACTGCCCCATTCATCTTTGGCCGATATGGGGAAGAGTTGCGGTGTTGGATCTTTGAATTCTTGGCACAGTTCTTCCCCCATTTTATTATTCAGATTAGATCCATTATCAGTGATGATTTATTTCTCCATGCTTCCACTAGATTATTCTAAAATCTTTTGGGACAAGAGAGAAAAGAAGGGAAAGATATTTTTATTCTGAAGTTTGTGTTTTAGAGGGGATTTATTTTTCAAAAATGGTTTTTGTAAGAATGGATGGCCAAGGTAGGCTTATGTGTTTAGGTTTGTTTGATTAAACACTTATGAAGTTAAAAATTCGTGTTGTGATTCGACAACTTGGATAGCTTCCCTTGAGCCTTTCTTTTTTGAATTTGGCTCAAGGTACCATCATGGATTTCTTTTCATTTTTTGATTGTCCTTATTTTTGCCTAAAACACCCTTTTGTGGCGTTTTAGCGGACCTTTGTTTTTGTTTATTTTTGTAACCCTAATTTTTGCCTAGGTCACCCTTTCGTGGGATTCCTAGCGGGTTCTTTGCTCTTATTTTTGCGCAGTCCCCCTTTTTGGGTTTCGTGCCGAGCTTCTTTTATTTTGAAAGATTTCTTTTTACCCATGATGGCACTTGTCGAGGCCAAGGGAAGGTGCTCCAAGTTGTCACACACACTTCCACATAAAAATGATGCGGGTTTATTATTATTAAGATGATTTTAACCTCATTCATGTTTATTCAAACAGGGTTAAAAATGATGTGGTTTAGAATTTTATTATAAGCAAGAAAAGAAGCAATGAAGAATGATTTTATTATAATCATAGTGGAAACATGTGTCCTTATTTCATCACTGATATGGGTCCCAATATTGACCTCTTTTATCTCTCGGCCATGCCCCAAATTCACAATCTCGAGCTTCTTGATCTAGCAATCTTTGCAGATCCGGAGAAATGGTCTCCTCATCACTGTCCAACTCAACCCATTTATCCTCAACTTTCGGATCCCGGTCAGAGCGAACAATTACAGACATAATTATTTTATTGGTTCTGTTTAGGTTTAGAATTATTAATGTTAATGAGGAAAGAGAGAAAAGAACAAAAAAAAGAGTAGTGTGAAAATGCCTCTTTATTGATATGTATTAAAACTGTACAAAAACCCTTATTTACATGAAAAGGTTCTCATGATCTCGGGTACTGATCATGAGTCCCAAAAAGAAAAGAAAAATATGAAGGGGCCCTATCGTGGCTTGCCATTCTCTACTCCTGCTTTGGTAGAGGATTCTTGCTCACGTCGGGCGCTGTCGAATCGAAGGTGACCCACCCAGCATCAATAAGATCTTGGACCTTATATTTGAGAACTTTACAGTTCTCCGTTGAATGCCCCGATGCCCCCGAATGGTATAGACATTTGTCTTGTGGTTTGTACCAATCGGGGTATGGTGGATCAAATTTCCTCGGTGGAACATAAGCTAGAAGATGCGCCTCCACTAGCTTCGGCAGGAGGTCGCTATATGTGGTCGGAAGTTTATCAAACTTCCTCACAGGCTTGTATTGCGACTTTCCCGACTTCGAAGTGGAAGAAGATGGAGAAATGGTTACAGCGTTGACTCCTCCTTCTTTCTTCTTCCAGTAGGTCTTCTTGGCTTCAAATGATTGGGGAAGCCCAGCCAGCTTCCCACTTTTAAGTCCTTGTTCCACTCTCTCCCCAATGGTGATGATGTCCGAGAAGAGTGTCGTTGTGTTCCCTATCATTTTATCGTAATAGGGACCAGTCAACGAGTTGATGAATAAGGACACCGTCTCCTTATCCGACAGCGGGGGCTCTATTTGTGCCGCCAACTCCCTCCATCGTTGGGCATACGCCTTGAAGGATTCATCGTTCTTTTTACTCAAGGCTTGAAGATCTGACCTATCGGGTGTTAGGTCGATGTTATACTTATAGCGCTTGAGAAAGGCGTCGGCCAACTGCCTCCATGTGCACACTTGATTTCCATCCAGCTGCATATACCAATTGAGTGCGGTTTCAGCCAAGCTCTCTTGAAAGCAATGAATTAAGAGCTTTTCATTGGTAGCATATGCAGCCATTTTTCGGCAATACATGGTGAGATGACTTTTGGGGCAAGTCGATCCCACATATTTTGGGAAATCTGGCACTTTAAATTTGGGAGGGAATTGGATGTCCCTCACCAAGCACATATCGGCGGCATCTTTGATGTCAAAATCATGCCCCTCCATAGCCCTCAACCGATCCTCTAGGGCATGGAATTGTTCTTTTGAAACCTCGGGCTCTTTAATTACAATTCCAGCCCCTATAGGTATAGCGTGTGGAGGCTCTTCCTCGTGCACCTCCTCTTCCTCATGATGGGACCCATGGTCACTGTGGCTTGATCCATGGACGTTGTGTTGACGCATGAGTTCCATCATTTGCGCCATCTGCTCTTTAAGCTGTGAAAACTCGGTTGTGAGCTTCTTATTTTGCTCCTCCAATGCTTCCATTTTCTTGGTTTTTCGTGCGCGCGTGAGGACAGAGAGATGACCAGCCACTTTCTAAAAATGAATATTTAATCTAATTAATTTATGGGATGAATACGCTCTTGACATGAGCTTGATAACCCTCCATTTTTAAGGCGTTGCCTCTTTAAAACGGAGTGTTACCACCCTTCTTGACTTATGATCCCTCCCCAACGGAGAATCTCGATAATTATGGGTCTCTTTTACTCATGTCAAGAGGTATTGGTGAACCTAGAATGCATGGTTTATGAGGATGCATGATATCTTATTGGTAATGATGCACATGCTCCTCACTTTTATTATATTTTCACACATGGTTTTTCCTCTCATGTCATGGTTTTTTCATGCATGGGGATTATTCTTTAGACCTTATCACGAGGTTATTTATTAATGCACAAACAATTGCACATAAGCATTTACACAAACAATTCACTCATCCACGAACAGTCACGAGCGAATCACGAGGTAGGGGTATCCTGCAGAAAGGTGCATATTCAAGGTGGTTCTAACTGTTCTCACCGGTCTGAGGCCCCCAAGGTGCCCCCATTATAGGGACCCAATTCCTCTCGTCGTAAGTCGATGGAAAGTTCCAACGCACTGTCGGACTTGAGTTCATGGTTATCACCTTGAGTGATGCTTTCCGACAACGGTCTACGGGCACCTATAGACCCATTCGACAACCGGCCGTACTAACATCCACTCCCTATGGCTTACCACTCATGCCCCCGGGTATAGAGGGAACTGTTGTGTGCAAAGGTTTGTGTGCAATTTATATTTCAAACAATTGCGGAAAATTAAACAAACAACAGTTATTTAAAGCCATATAGATAAAACATATTATCATACAAACAAGGGGTAATAAAGTAATTTTAACTATTATTTGTTAAGAATAATCTGTCACTAAATGAGACTGACTCTCAAGGGGTAATAAAGTAATTTTAACTATTATTCGCGAAGGATGGTTGGACTCTTTTATTTGTTTAAAAATATGGATTGCTAGAATGACTTATTCTCAAACTGAGACCTCGTCAAACGAGCAATTTTATTAAAAGGCTCACCAATCCATGTTAGTCCCAAGCGGGACCCTCCATAGATTAGCGGTTTTCATAAAAAGGAAGGGTTCATGGAGTCGCCACCAATGTTTTACTCAAAACATTGGAAAAAGGGATAAGGCAATTGATTTTATAAATCAACTTCGGCCATTACAACCAGAGTTGGGTAAGGGAGTCGGTTACGCGTGGGGAAGGTGTTAGCACCCCACAGCGCCCCTTTCGGGTTCCCTATGACAGATTATTTATTAAATAATAGCGCAAAATTACTAAATTACCCCTATTTATTCTAAGCAATTATAAATTAACTATCTACATGATGACAGTTTAAATATGTACACACAGAAAGCAGTAAAAGGAAGGTCTTAAGAAGAAACCTTTGAAGCGTGCTTTTATATTCAAATAAAACTGGGAAGCTTTTTGGCGTTCCCTCGCTCTACAAGCCCGCTCGCTCCCTCCTAGAAAATTTTAACTATGGAAATCCGGAGGATTTCCCTTCGACTAGGTTCGAATCTCCAAGCTAAATGCTCGGAATTCCAGAACTTCGTCGGATCGACTCCCAGAGAGATTTCTAGGGCAGAACACTGCTCAAAAACCCCAGAAAACTCAAGGAGGGAGTCAAAACTCTGTGTAAAAGTGTGAAATGACGTCCAATTGACGTCATATTTATAGGGATGAGGCTCAATACGGTTTATGAGGGTCAATACGGTCCGTATTGAAGTTTTGAACTACAATACGGCCGTATTGAATTCAATACGGCCGTATTGAAGTTCAAAAACCTCAATACGGCCGTATTGAAGTTCAGTGCAGCCGTATTGAGTTCAAAAACCTCAATACGGCCGTATTGAAGTTCAGTGCAGCCGTATTGAGTTCAATGCAGCCGTATTGAAGCTCAGAAACTTCAATACGGCCGTATTGAACTTCTGGGAGGCCGTATTGGGCTTCATTCCCTCCACTTTCTTATTTTTTGCTACTCTAAGACCTCTAAACCTACAGATTGTCATCCTAGGGTCTTCCAGGGTCTTCCAGGAGTCCTTCCGGGTGACTTTCCTTTGATCTTCGAGAGTCTTCGAGTCTTATTTCCGACCCGGACAATTTTAGGGGTCTACAGGAGGCAAGAGGAATGGGTTAGTGAGGCCACTTTTGGACCTTAGCTCCTAAGTTCTTTTTAATCATAGAATTTATTTTACTTGTATTTCCAATTTTACCCTTGTATTTTGGGGGTGTTTAGGACTTAGAATTTATTTTCCCTTGTATTTCCCTTTTTACCCTTGTATTATGGGGTGCTCTAGATGATTAGGGTTTTTAATTTTGGGCTAGGGTGTTAACTAGAAGGGTGACGCATTTTTTTGGTGTTCATTGGATCTATTTTTGGTGTTAGAAAGGCTTAGGCCCAAGTGGAGGGCAAAGGTTGCATGGTCTTATCATGCACCTAGATATAGCCAATCTAAACCCAAAGATTCCATCCTTGGCCACCAAGTTGCATCTAGGGTTCATTTGCATTTCATTTGGAATGCATTTGCCTACTCCAAATGCAACCCTAGATGCCTCCCCTCCTATAAATACCCAACACCCCACACCTTGTAAATACTTTGGATATTGAATATAAAGAGAGCCTTTAGTGCCTTTATATCTTTCCTTAGTCACCCTTGGCTATTTTTGGCCAAACCCTACCATCTCCACCTTGAGAGAAACAACCCTAGAAGTGGCCTTCATCATCATGAAGTGAGCCAACCTTAGAGTACCATTCTCAAGCATTTCCTCAAACACCTTCTACCCTGTAGACCCCTAAAATTGTCCGGGTCGGAAATAAAGCTTAAAGACTCTCGAAGACTGAAGGATAATCAGCCAGAAGGACTCCGCGAAGGTCCTAGGAGGGTTCTCTGTAGGTCTAGAGGTCTTAGAATAGCTCAAAATAAAGAAGTGGAGGGAAAAAGCCCAATACGGCCGTACTGAACTTAATACGGCCGTATTGAAGCTTCAATACGGCCATACTGAAGTCAGTACGACCGTATTGACACTTCAATACAACCGCAGCGAACTCAATACGGGCGTATTGAAATTTCTGAACTTCAATACGACCGTACTGAACTTCAATACGACCGTATTGAAGTTCAAAAATTTCAATACGGCCGTATTGCCCCTGTAGGCCGTATTGCGCCTATTCCCTATAAATATGACGTCAATTGGACGTCATTCCACACTTTTTCACTGAGTTTTGACTCCCTCCTTGAGTATTCTGGGGTTTTTGAGCAGTGTTCTGCCCTAGAAATCTCTCTGGGAGTCGATCCGACGAAGTTCTTGAGCCCCGAGCCATTTTGCTTGAGGATCGAACCTAGTCGAGGGGAAATCTTTTGATTCCCTTAGTTAAAATTTTGTTCTAGGAGAGCGAGGAGTGGGCTTGTAGAGCGAGGGAACGCCAAAACGCTTCCCAGTTCTTTGCAATATATAAAAGCACGCTTCAAGAGGTTTCCTTTCAATCCTTCCTTTTACTGCTTTCTGTGTGCATATTTAAACTGTCATCATGTAGATAGTCAATTTATAATTGTTTAGAATAAATAGGGGTAATTTAGTAATTTTATACTGTTCTTTTAAAAATAATCTGTCATAGGGAACCCGAAAGGGGCGCCGTGGGGTGCTAACACCTTCCCCACGCGTAACCGACTCCCTTACCCAACTCTGGTTGTAATGGCCAAAGTTGATTTTTAAATCAATTGCCTTATCCCTTTTTCCAATGTTTTGAGTAAAACATTGGTGGCGACTCCACGAACCCTCCTTTTACGAAAACCACTAATCCATGGAGGGTCCCGCTTGGGATTAATATGGATTGGTGAGCCTTTTAATAAAATTGCTCGTTTGACGAGGTCTCAGTTTGAGAATAAGTCATTCTAGCAATCCACATTTTCAAACAAATAAAACGAGTCCAACCATCCTTCGCGAATGCCGAAAGCCCGTTTCGGGCCGGTGGCGACAGATGGCGACTCCACTGGGGAAGCCTCGAGAGTCAGTCCCATTTAGTGACAGATTATTCTTAACAAATAATAGTTAAAATTACTTTATTACCCCTCACTTGTATGATAACATGTTTATCTATTTGGCTTTAATAACTGTTGTATGTTTAATTTTCCGCAATTGTTTGAAATAAAATTGCACACAAACCTTTGCACACAACAGTTCCCTCTATACCCGGGGGCATGAGTGGTAATCCATAGGGAGTGGATGTTAGTACGGCCGGTTGATGGGTTTATAGGAGCCTATGAGACCGTTGTCGGAAAACATCACTCAAGGTGATAACCATGAACTTGAGTCCGACGGTGCGTTGGAACTTTCCATCGACCTACGACAAGAGGAATTGGGTCCCTATAATGGGGGCACCTTGGGGGCCTTTGACCAAGTGAGAACAGTTAGATCCTCCTTGAATATGCACTTTTCTGCAGGAGACCCCTACCTCGTGATTCGCTCGTGACTGTTCGTGGATGAGTGAATTGCTTGTGTAAATGCTTATGTGCAATTGTTTGTGCATTAATAACCTCGTGATAAGGTCTAAAAATAATCCCCATGCATAAAAAACCATGACATGAGAGGAAAGACCATGTGTGAAAATATAATAAAAGTGAGGAGCATGTACATCATTACCAATAAGACATCATGCATCCTCATGAAAACATACATTTTAGGATCACCAATACCTCTTGACATGAGTGAAAGAGACCCATGACTATAGAGATTCTCCGTTGGGGAGAAATCATAGATAAAGAAGGGTGGTAAACTTCTGTCTTAAAAAAGGCAGCGCCTTAAAGATGGAGGTTTATCAAGCTCATGTTAAAGAGTGTATTCATTCCATAAAATAAACTAACTAAACATTCATTTTAGAAAGTGGCTGGTCATCTCTCTGTCCTTACGCGCGCACGGAAAATCAAGAAAATGGAAGCATTGGAGGAGCAAAACAAGAAGCTCACAACCGAGCTTTCACAGCTTAAAGAGCAGATGGCGCAAATGATGGAACTCATGCGTCATCACAACATCCATGATTCTCATCATAGTGATCATGGGTCCCATCATGAGGGAGAGGAGGAAGAGCATGAAAAAGATCCTCCAAACGCCGTACCCCTTGGGGCAGGAATTATAATAAAAGAGCCCGAGGTCTCAAAGGAACAATTCCATGCCCTCGAGGATCGGCTAAGGGCTATGGAGGGGCATGACTTTGACATTAAGGATGCCGCCGACATGTGTTTAGTGAGGGACATTCAATTCCCTCCTAAATTTAAAGTGCCAGATTTCCCAAAGTACGTGGGATCGACTTGCCCTAAAAGTCATCTCACCATGTACTGTCGCAAGATGGCTGCATATGCCACAAATGAAAAGCTCTTGATCCACTGCTTTCAAGAGAGCTTAGCTGAAACTGCACTCAACTGGTATATGCAGCTAGATGGAAATCTAGTACACACATGGAGGCAGTTGGCCGACGCCTTCCTCAAGCGCTACAAATACAATATCGACCTAACACCCGATAGGTCTGATCTTCAAGCCTTGAGTAAAAAGAACGATGAATCCTTCAAGGCGTACGCCCAACGTTGGAGGGAGTTGGCGGCACGGATAGAGCCCCCGCTGTCGGATAAGGAGACGGTGTCCTTATTCATCAACTCGTTGACTGGTCCCTATTACGATAAAATGATAGGGAACACAACGACACTCTTCTCGGACATCATCACCATAGGAGAAAGGGTGGAACAAGGACTTAAAAGTGGGAAGCTGGCTAAGCCTTCCCAATCATATGAAGCTAAGAAGGCCTTTGGGAAGAAGAAAGAAGGAGGAGTCAACGCTGTAACCATTGCTCCGTCTTCTTCCGCTTCGAAGTCAGGCAAATCGCAAAACAACTCTGTGAAGAAGTTTGATAGACTTCCGACCACTTACAGCGATCTCCTGCCGAAGCTAGTAGAGGCGCGTCTTATAGCTTACATTCCACCAAAGAAGGTGAATCCACCCTACCCCGATTGGTACAATCCACAAGACAAATGTCTATACCACTCGGGGGCACAAGGGCATTCAACGGAGAACTGCCGAGCTCTCAAGTATAAGGTCCAAGACCTTATCGACGCTGGGTGGGTCACTTTCGATTCGACGGCGCCCGACGTGAGCAAGAATCCTCTACCGCAGCAGGAGTAGAGAGAAGGGCAAGCCATGATAGGGCCCCTCCACATTTTTTCTTTTAGGGACTCATGATCAGTACCCGAGATCATGAGGACCTTTTCATGTAAATAAAGGGTTTTGTACAGTTTTACACTCATATATCAATAAAAAAGCATTTTTCACGCATTATTCTCTCATTTTGTTCTATTCTCTCTCTCTCATTAATATTAATAAACTCTAAACCTAAACAGAACCAATAAATAATTATGTCTGTGATTGCTCGCTCTGACCGAGATCCGAAAGCCGAGGGTGAATGGGTTGAGTTGGACAGTGATGAGGAGACCATCTCTCCGGATCTGCAAAGACTGCTAGATCAAGAAGCTCGTCTACTCCAACCGAATCAAGAAGAATTGGAGACCGTGAATTTGGGGCAGGGTCAAGAATTGAAAGAGGTCAATATTGGGACCCGTATCAGTGATGGAATAAAAACGCAATTGATTCAATTGTTGAGAGAATACAAGGACGTATTTGCATGGTCGTACCACGATATGCCCGGTTTGGACTCCAACATCGTTGAACACAAGTTGCCTTTAAAAGAGGGGTTTCGACCCATTAAGCAAAAGCTTCGACGAATCAAGCCCGAATGGTCGTTAAAGATTAAGGAGGAGGTAGAAAAACAATTGGACGCGGGATTCTTGGTTGTATCCCAGTATCCTGAATGGCTGGCTAACATTGTGCCAGTCGTTAAAAAGAATGGGAAGGTTAGAGTGTGTGTTGATTATAGGGATTTGAATCGTGCCAGTCCAAAGGACGATTTTCCCTTGCCCCACATCGATACACTTGTGGATCACACCGCCACAAACACACTCTATTCCTTTATGGATGGATACTCGGGGTATAATCAAATCAAGATGAATATAGAAGACCGCGAGAAAACTTCTTTCATTACACCCTGGGGAACTTTCTGCTACAGGGTGATGCCTTTTGGACTTAAAAATGCGGGTGCCACCTACCAACGAGCGATGGTGACGCTATTCCACGATATGATCCACAAAGAAATTGAAGTATACGTGGATGACATGATCGCAAAGTCAAAAGCCGAGATGGACCACGTCCAATATTTGAGAAAATTATTCAATCGGCTTCGTAAGTATCAGCTTAAGCTAAACCCGGCTAAGTGTACTTTCGGAGTTCGGTCGGGTAAGCTTCTCGGGTTCATCGTCAGTGAAAAAGGCATAGAGGTGGACCCCGATAAAGTAAAGGCAATAATGGAAATGCCTCCTCCTAAAACTGAGAAAGAAATTAGAGGATTCCTCGGCAGGGTGAACTACGTCGCAAGGTTCATCGCACAGTTGACTGACACGTGCAAACCAATATTCAAGCTGTTGCGCAAGAATCATTCCGAAACTTGGGATGAGAATTGTCAACGAGCTTTTGACAAGGTCAAACAGTGCTTGGCCAATCCACCAGTACTGGTGCCACCTGTCGAGGGAAGGCCATTAATCCTCTATCTGACAGTACTTGATGAGTCCATGGGAGCCGTGCTAGGGCAACAGGACGAAACTGGAAAGAAAGAACAAGCCATCTACTACCTGAGCAAAAAGTTCCTTGATTATGAAACCCGCTACACGCCATTAGAAAAGACTTGCTGTGCGTTAGCGTGGGCAACACAAAGGCTCAGGCAGTACATGATAAGGCATACTACTTGGTTGGTCTCCAAAATGGACCCAATTAAGTACGTGTTCGACAAGCCAATAATCACTGGGAAGATCGCCCGATGGCAAGTACAATTATCAGAATTCGACATCATACATGTCACACAAAAAGCCATCAAAGGCAGTACCCTAGCTGATTACCTAGCACATGGGCCGACCAATGATTATCAATCCCTTCAGGATGATTTCCCCGATGAACATATAATGAGTATACAACATGAAGATCCTAAGGATGATACGTGGACCATGTATTTCGATGGAGCCTCCAACATGCTTGGACAGGGGATTGGAATAGTATTAATTTCCCCACAAGGAAAGCATATCCCCTTAACGGCAAGACTCAACTTTGACTGTACAAATAACATGGCCGAATACGAAGCTTGCGCGTTAGGAATCCAAGCAGCAATCAACAATGGTATCCTAAAGCTCAAAGTATTTGGAGATTCGGCTTTAGTCATTCACCAACTGCGAGGTGACTGGGAAGTCCGAAATCCTAAACTGATACCATATGTTGAGCATATCAAAGATTTGACACAATTCTTCCAAAGTGTCATCTTTGAGTACATTCCAAGGGAAGAGAATCAGTTTGCTGACGCCCTTGCTACACTATCATCGATGTTCGCCTTGGATAAGGAGCATGAAATGCCCATCATCAATATCCGGCGGCACGATAAGCAAGCGTTCTGCCTACTGATAGATGAAGCTGTTGACGATCATCCATGGTTCCATGACATCAAACAATATCTGTCAAAAGGGGAATATCCTGATATGGCCAGTGATAATGATAAAAAGCATATCCGAAGAAGGGCCATGGGATTTCTGTTGATTGGAGAAACCCTCTACAAAAAGAATTATGACTCGGTCTTGTTGAGATGTATAGACCAAGTCGAAGTTCAAAATGTAATCAAAGAAATACATGAGGGGGTTTTCGGTACCCATATTCCCGGGCCTGCAATGGCTAAGAAAATCCTCAGAGCAGGATATTATTGGTCGACCATTGAAAGGGATTGTTACCAATACGTCCGGAAATGCCACAAGTGTCAAGCATATGCCGACAATATTCATGTCCCACCAACGCCACTCAATGTTCTGGCTTCACCATGGCCATTTGCAATGTGGGGCATGGATGTTATTGGACCCATCGAGCCAAAGGCATCCAATGGACATAGGTTCATCCTTGTGGCCATTGACTATTTCACCAAATGGGTAGAAGCGGCATCGTATGCTCATGTGACCCGAAAGGTGGTAACATCCTTCATCAGAAAGAATATCACATGCAGATACGGTATTCCCGATAAAATCATCACTGATAATGGATCCAATTTGAACAATAAGATGGTGGAAGAGCTGTGCAAAGAGTTCAAAATTCAGCACCATAACTCTTCCCCATATCGACCAAAGATGAATGGGGCAGTCGAGGCAGCCAATAAGAATATCAAGAAGATAGTACAAAAGATGGTTGTCTCATTCAAAGACTGGCATGAGATGCTACCCTTCGCTCTCCATGGTTATAGGACTTCAGTACGTACATCCACAGGAGCTACTCCATTCTCCCTTGTTTATGGAATGGAGGCAGTTCTGCCGATTGAAGTCGAGATACCGTCTCTGAGAGTAATCATGGAAGCAAAACTTTCCGAGGCAGAATGGGTTCAAAGTCGATACAACCAATTGAACCTTATCGAAGAAAAACGACTGAACGCCATATGCCATGGTCAAGCCTACCAAAGGAAGATCAAAAAGGCTTTCGACAAAAAAGTCCATCCTCGAATCTACCATGAGGGAGAGCTGGTGATGAAGAAATTGCTACCAGCTCAAAAGGACAAAATCGGAAAGTGGGCCCCAAATTACGAAGGACCATATGTGGTGAAGCGAGCTTTCTCCGGAGGAGCATTGATTCTCACAGACATGGACGGAGAAGAACTTCGATACCCAGTCAACGCTGACGTGGTAAAGAAGTATTATGCTTGAAGACGTTGCTTGCATCAGCCCGCTAGGATGAAAACCCAAAAAGGGCATCCTAGGCAAAAGTTAGGGCAAGACAAAAAGCCCGCCAGTACAAGGGTACTAGGCAAAACAAAGGCAAAATTATCCCCGCTAGGACATGTCCTAGGCAAAAATTAGGGGCAAAAGAATAAGATATAAAAACAAAGCAAGCAACGATCACTTGAACCGAAAACCGAAAGGCGGTTCAAGTGATAATCTTCTAGAAGCAAGCGTCTTGCAGTATCTACACTCCTAGCTCAGGCATCTCACCCGAAACAACTAGGGAAACGGGAAGAGCAGCAATTACAGATATAATTGTTTAAGCCAAAAATGTATAGCCCACCTTGGCCAGCCATTCTTCAGAAATTCCCTTTGTAAATCTTTCTGTATAAACATTTGTGAATATCAATAAAATATCCATTTGTTTCTTTTCTTTCTTGACCTTGTGATTATGCCTTTAAATTGATGTTTCTAAAAATTGTACGAAACTCTTAATAATCGGTCAATAAAAGAAAATTGGAGGGGTTCCTGTAAAATCCATAATCTCTTGCATAAAGGCTCACAAAAATACTCCCTCGCGTCAATGACAGAAAGTCCTCCAAGAAGAAGAGGATAGGGAGAGCCACTCACTTTTCTAAATAAATGAACAAAAATAAAAAATTGTATTGCATTTGTGCATCACACACACATTAGTTGCACATTCAAAGACCTTATCATGAGGCAACTGCATAAAATAGAAAAATAGAAAATTGCTTGTGTATGACAGCAGCAAGCAAAATACAAAGATTCAGAAAATCAGCAGCATCATACAGAATAATTGAGCCTGGAGAGGCTTGCCGAAAGAATACTCTCAAAATAACTGAGCCTGGAGAGGCTCGCCGAAATAATACTCTCTCAGAATAATTGAGCCTGGAGAGGCTCGCAGAAATAATACTCCCCAGAGAAACCTCAACTCACGCTCTTGGACTCAAAATCCCCAGCAAGAGCTATCAAAGCAAGATCGACGACATTCCCAATGGAAGCACGATCACCCAAGCAGAATATCCAAGTCAAAGGACTTAAACTTCCTCAGTGAAGATAGCTCTCCAACTCAAGTGTCGAGTGAGGCTAAGCCTGTAGAGGCTTCCTAAATAATACTCTGGGATACATAAGATCCCCAAATCCCCAGTCGCCTACTCAAGAGGCATCCCTGCAGAAGGAGAAAAAAATAAAAAAATCAATAATCATTCCCCAAGTGGAATCTGGCTCTCAGCCAATCATTGAACGTCAAGCTGATACGCCTAACAGAAGAGGCTAATCAAAATCAACGACAAAATCCCCCAGTGGATAACAGCCTACACAGAGGCAGCAAAATCAGAAAACCAAAAGAGACACCCGAACAAGGATAACCGGGATACTCCACCAACGTCGAAAGGACGTCAGCCAATCATAAGGCACCGCTCACATCAGAAAGAGCATCTTTGTGTCTGCACCCAAAGGAATCAGAAATTCCCCAGTGGGAACCAACTACGCAATGGAAAGTTGGGACACAAGAACCTATGAGTAACTGCACATCCCCTAGACGGATCCCTGCGTTATCCAGCCCTTAGTGGCACAAAATCAAAAAAAACAACCGTCGAAGCAGCATCGTGGACTGTGGAGACAAAATCATCACGAATCCCTGGAAAGGAGATATTCACGCTACCCCGTCGTCACAAACACGGAGGTATGCAGCTTCCGGCTCGAGCAATGAGCGAAGCTATCTCTGGAAAGGAGGCACACACTGCTTACCATCGTCACAAAGGTACTTAGCTTCCGGCTCAAACGAAGAGTGAAGCTAAGCCTGGAGAGACGGTACTTACAGCTTCCAGCTTGGGCAACAAGCAAAGCAAGGCCTGGAGAGGCAAAACTCACACCGCTCACCGTCGTCACAAAGGTGCTTGGTTTCCGGCTCGAACAAAGAGCGAGACTAGGCCTGGAGAGGCAAAACTCACACTGCTTACCGTTGTCACAAGGGTACTTAGCTTCCGGCTCGAACAAAGAGTGAAGTTAAGCCTGGAGAGGCGGTACTCAACCATCAGCGTCATCAGAGGCGCATTGATGTCCAACTTCCGGCTCGAGCGTCGAGTGAAGTTGACCTTGGAGAAGGTAAACTCAGCTACCGAGGATGTCAGAAGCGCCAAGGTATGCACCCACCTGGAGAGGCTACTCAACAATTTTCCGCCGGAAGACGCTACAAGTCAGAAGGTCGGCACAACACCCGGACAATTGGGTCAACTCCTTTACTTGTCAGCCGATACACCAAAAGGCCGTCCGACTAAGTAAAGGGGGGGCAGCTGTAGACCCCTAAAATTGTCCGGGTCGGAAATAAAGCTTAAAGACTCTCGAAGACTGAAGGATAATCAGCCAGAAGGACTCCGCGAAGGTCCTAGGAGGGTTCTCTGTAGGTCTAGAGGTCTTAGAATAGCTCAAAATAAAGAAGTGGAGGGAAAAAGCCCAATACGGCCGTACTGAACTTAATACGGCCGTATTGAAGCTTCAATACGGCCATACTGAAGTCAGTACGACCGTATTGACACTTCAATACAACCGCAGCGAACTCAATACGGGCGTATTGAAATTTCTGAACTTCAATACGACCGTACTGAACTTCAATACGACCGTATTGAAGTTCAAAAATTTCAATACGGCCGTATTGCCCCTGTAGGCCGTATTGCGCCTATTCCCTATAAATATGACGTCAATTGGACGTCATTCCACACTTTTTCACTGAGTTTTGACTCCCTCCTTGAGTATTCTGGGGTTTTTGAGCAGTGTTCTGCCCTAGAAATCTCTCTGGGAGTCGATCCGACGAAGTTCTTGAGCCCCGAGCCATTTTGCTTGAGGATCGAACCTAGTCGAGGGGAAATATTTTGATTCCCTTAGTTAAAATTTTGTTCTAGGAGAGCGAGGAGTGGGCTTGTAGAGCGAGGGAACGCCAAAACGCTTCCCAGTTCTTTGCAATATATAAAAGCACGCTTCAAGAGGTTTCCTTTCAATCCTTCCTTTTACTGCTTTCTGTGTGCATATTTAAACTGTCATCATGTAGATAGTCAATTTATAATTGTTTAGAATAAATAGGGGTAATTTAGTAATTTTATACTGTTCTTTTAAAAATAATCTGTCATAGGGAACCCGAAAGGGGCGCCGTGGGGTGCTAACACCTTCCCCACGCGTAACCGACTCCCTTACCCAACTCTGGTTGTAATGGCCAAAGTTGATTTTTAAATCAATTGCCTTATCCCTTTTTCCAATGTTTTGAGTAAAACATTGGTGGCGACTCCACGAACCCTCCTTTTACGAAAACCACTAATCCATGGAGGGTCCCGCTTGGGATTAATATGGATTGGTGAGCCTTTTAATAAAATTGCTCGTTTGACGAGGTCTCAGTTTGAGAATAAGTCATTCTAGCAATCCACATTTTCAAACAAATAAAACGAGTCCAACCATCCTTCGCGAATGCCGAAAGCCCGTTTCGGGCCGGTGGCGACATACCCAACCTTCATTTTCGTCCATTCCATCATCATCCACCCTAAAACCTTGGTCCACCTTTGAAGAACTTGATCCTTGGAGAAGGCGTCCTCCTCCTTGCTCATCATCTCAAGTTCATGCAAGTAAGGATGCCATCACAAAGGTTTGGAGGTTCACCTTCACAAAGGACGTCAATACTCATCTCGATTGAGAGATGTCGTCGAGCCTCTCAAATCAGTGAGCGACAATGTGGGCACCATCAAGTTCCTCAAGTCAAACCAAGGATCACCGCCGAGTATCCGCCAAAGGTTTTGAGGTCCATCTTCACAAAAGACATCAATATTTATCTCGATTGAGAGATACCGTCAAGCTCCTCAAATCAATGAGCAGCAACAAGGGCACCGCCGAGTTCCTCAATGTTAAGTCAGACAAAGACGAAGCAATTCCAAGTGAGGTTTTGAATATGACAAATATAATACATATTGTTATTTCTAACAAGTGTGTTAGTGTTTCAGAAAAACATAAGTACAGGCAAGATGTGAAGAATGAAACAAGAACCACTTCATGCACTAAAATTGAAGGCATTAGATTGAAAAGCCAAAACAAGACCATAGATGAAGCCAAACCAAACACAAGAAGGAAAAATGATCCTAAGTAAGTCAAGTATCAGACCACGGATAATTTTAAGACGGCGCATAAATCAAAAGAAAGTCAACTACATATAAGATGAAGGACAACACAAACTGAAAGGCACATCAAACAAAGAACAAAAGTTTGTCCGCCTATAACGTTGACCAAATCAAAAGAAAGTCAAAGCATTAAACTCAAATTCTTAGACGAAAATTACAGATTGAGGTGCATAGGACTAACAGACGCAGACGGAAATTTCCACGCAAGCACTTAAAGAATCAAGTCTCAAAGGAAAAATCAAGGCATCGTCTACAATCACTTAAATGCTCTCAACTATTAAGTCAGACGAAGCAATCCCTAGCAGGTTTTTGAGTGAGACAAATATAATGCTTATTATTATTTATAACAAGTGTGTTAGTGTTTCAGATAAAGACATAAGTACAGGCAAACTGAAGAATAAAGAATATACATGTATTACCGTCTACACTAGAACTAAGAGGTATGAGCTAAGCACCATATAAAGGCTTACAAAAGAAGGAAATACACCAGACAAAGACACCCACAAACACAAACACAAAGGAAATAAAGAATAGAGCATGAGAAAACAAGATGAAGGGCAAAAGCTAAAAAGACGTCAGATGAGGAGATCATACGATCAAATGGAATCAAGCCCAACACAAGAAGGAAAATAATGAAGCCTCGGATGATACAAGACCATGGACGATGACAGCTGACCAGACAGAGACTCAAATACACAGACGAAAACCAAGAAGGCTGGATTGTGTATGAAGTCACAAAGAGAAGAACTACCTAGCATCCGCACTCTCAAAAGAACACATGAAGTCATCAGAATAGAAGAAGAGAAAAGAGCAAAATAGGACTAGCGTTTATCCACAAATCAAAGCTGGATGTGTTAGAGCAAGTACACCTACCAATCAGCAAAGGACAACGCCTCTGTAGCTACAACACTAGGAAAGTACAGAGATATCTAGGTCATGATTAATGCCAGATATAAAAAGCAAACAAACGGTATAAAAGACTTTGTGAAACGTAGATTCAGCAAGCAAACATTTAATGCAAGATTAGATGCATTAAATGCAAGAATCCATGAAGCTTGTGCAAACTAAACAAGAGAATCAGATGATGGTTAGTCAAGCATCAAAACAAGGTCTACTCACGAATGAAAGAACATTCAACAAACACCAGATGAGGACTACTAACAGAAAAAGACATTGGAGTATCAGAAGAAAAGCCAAAACAAGACCAAACCTGGAACAAGAAAAGCTATGTCGAACATCAGAAGAAGCCAGATGGTCAACTCTGTTAAAAGAGTAGTTAAGGCAAGGCACATCATGTGAACCAGAAAATTCAAGCTAATTGAATAGATAAAGTACAATATGTGCACCAGACGACAAACGAAAGGCTAACTCAAGCATCCAACAAGCCAAATCAAGAACAAGACAAAAGTGTGTCAAGAACAACCTCCAGTGCAACGTGAAGGAATGGACCAAGCGTGAGACAAAGATAAGAAGAAAGTCAACTATGCATCAGATGAAGGACAACACAGACTAAAAGACACTCCAGACGGAAACAATGTTTGTTTGTTCACATTGATGACCAAATCAAAGAAAAAGCAAAGCATTAAACTTAGACGCTGAGACGAAGGTCAAGATTCAAATGCACAGAACCAACAGACGAAGACAAAGACGAAGACTGCCACACAAGCAATTAAGGAATCAAGTCTCAAGAGACAAACCAAGGCATCGTCTACAACAACACAGAAGCTCTCAACGTAAAATGCGTGATCTAAATGAAGAAACGAAGAAGAAGAGAAGCACGCAAAAGGAAAAGCATGCATGTGTCAAAAAAATTCCTTACTTTTCCAGAAAAAGACAACTGCTATATTGCTGCATGACTAGAAAAAGACAAACAATTTCTAGGTCTCAGATAAAGTCAAACACTACTGGCAACAGGACAGAGAAGAATACATGCAATGTCTAAAAACAGGAAGCAACATTTAATGTAAGATCAAATGCATTATATGAAAGGATCGAACTAGTCATGAAAGACTACATCAGCTTCAACAGACATATGCAACGACCAAATTTTACAGGCCTATAAGTATGCAATTACCTCAAACCAAAAAAGGTTGCCAAGAAGTAACGAAAGAATGATTATAGGCTTTGCCCTGGGCATATGGTTTTAGGCGAAAAGTAATATCAAGCCCAAGAAATAGAGAGATTAGAGATGAGTGTTCATAGTCAAATACACAATGTACGGAGTATTGCATTTATCTTTGTAGACTAAGGTACCCTAAATGTAATGTAGAAACATGAACCATAGTGAGTGTTGTAATCTTATGTATCCTCTTTGTAAAGAGTAACCCATACACTCAGAATCTCTGTAGGACTGAGGTAGTGAAACCTTAGTGAGTGTAGATCATATATGTATCCTCTCTGTGAGAGTAACCCAAACATCCAAACCTGACTATACATCTATCATTTGTAAAGCCTGAAGAGGCTAGGCAAAGAATACTTGTAGAGCCTAGAAAGGCTAGTCAAAGAATACTCACTGCTAGCCAGTAATGGCTGATAAGAATATACTAGCGTCGACAAGTGAAGCCGACAGGCCAAGAGGTGGTCGAGAATACTCACTACTAGCCAGAAACGGCTGATAAGAAAATACTAGCGCTGGTGAGTGAAGCTGGCGGGCCAGGAGTGGTCAAGAATACTTGGGGAACTAGAAGTGGTTTAAGAATACTAGAGCTGGTGAGTGAAGCTAGCCAACTAGGAGTGGTTGAGAATACTCGTGACCAGGAGTGGTCATGACCGAGATGGTCTAGAATACTCAAGCCCTGGAGAGGTCGAGAATACTTGGACCAGGAGTGGTTCTGACCTAGGTGGTGCATAATACTCACTATTAGCCTGAAGAGGCTGAGAAGAAGATACTAGCGTTGATGAGTGAAGTCAATGGGCCAGAAGTGGTCAATAATACTTATGTACTTAATTACATATTTAGTGGAAACCTTCAGTTGAAGGAGACTGGACGTAGCTCAGATTGAGCGAACCAGTATAAAAATACTTGCACTATTTTATTAAGCTTTAGACGCATATCTTCATTGTTGATTAAATCCTTGTGAAAAACTTCGTTCACCTAGTCAATTTTCAGGCACAAACGCAAGCTTTGTTTAATATATATTTAATTCACTGAAACATTTTATCTATTGCCTATCTTTGAATGAAACTATCTTGAAAAGGAAAATGCAAGATTTTCATATGAAACATTTTCCTTCAGCAGTCGATAAATTGTTCAGACCCAGTGACCTTGTGTTAAGCAAATTTTGCATAACCATATGGTATTTAAAAGTGCATTGGACGAAGAACATTACTCTTGCAAAAATGGTTATAAAATTCCTTCGTATTCACACACACATATTCAACCCCCCTTCTATGTGTTTCATGTATAACTTCATCAACATGATAGCGTGATGAAAGAAAAAGAAGAAAAGCACGCAAAAGCAAAAGCATGCATGTGTCAGAAAAAGTACATCACTTTTTTAGATAAGGACAACACTCCATAGCTACGTGACCGGAAAAGACAAAAAGGTTCCTAGGTCTCTGATAAATTAAGACACAGCTACTAACAAGGCAAAGAAGACTTCACGCAAGGTCTATAAACAGGAAGCAACATTTAATGCAAAGATCTTGAGCATTAAATGAGAGATCAAACTAGTCATGAACGACTATATCTGCTTCAATGGACACTTGCAACGGGAAAATTCTACAAGACAATATATATATCACTATCTCAAATCTTGAAAGGTTGGCTTTTGGCTTTTGGTTTTGCATTCTTAACAAAAAGTGATATCAAGCCCATGAAGCAACGAAATCAGAGATAGAGCATATAGAGTCAAATGTACCATATGATAACTATCTATGTAGACTAAGGAGTTCCAAGTGTGCATCTTAGGAACAAAAACCTTAGTGAGTGTACCAACTTATGTATCCTCTCTATGAGAGTATACCAAACACTCAATCGTTGTAAAGACTAAGGTCGCATACCTTAGCGAGTGTATAATCTTATGTATCCTCTCTATGAGAGCAACCTAAACACTCAAACCAAACTAATTCAGCTATCATATGTAAAGCCTGAAGAGGTTAGGGAAAGAATACTTGTAAGGCCTGGAGAGGCTTGTCAAAGAATACTCATTGTGAGCCAGAAGTGGCTGAGTAAAGAATACTAGCGCTAGTGAGTGAAGCTGACGGGCTAGAAGGTGGTCGAGAATACTCATTGAGAGCTAGAAGTGGTTGATCAAAGAATACTAGAGCTAATGGTGAAGCTAGTGGGCTAGGAGTTGGTTGATAATACTCACTAGGAGCCAGAAGTGGCTGAGTAAAGAATATTAGCGTCTGCGAGTGAAGTTGACGAGCCAAGAGTGGTTGAGAGTACTTGGGACCAGGAGTGGTCGTGACCTGGGTGGTCTATAATACTCACTGTGAGCCTGAAGAGGCTGAACAAATAATACTTGTACTTCATTGATTATCTGGTGGAACCCTTCATTTGAAGGAGACTGGATGTAGCTCAGTTTGAGTGAACCAGTATAAAAATACTTGCACTATTTTTATGTTTCAGACACACGTTTATTTGATTGATTTAATATATTGAAAACTTCGTCTAACGCTTATCGTCTATTAAAACTATCTTCAGATGAAAACTATATTTGTTCAACTGATTATCCTAAAAGAACAGTTTTCGTTTAAGAAGTATTTTCTCTTAGCAGACGATGATACTCCCAGATGCAAAATGATTTTGTTAAACCAATCCTGGGTAGTTTCTGTTCAGCATTCACTAATATTACTTTACTGGACAAAAGAGAGTCTATTTATGAAAATGTTTTTAAAATTCCTTTGTTCACACACACACATATTCAACCCCCCTTCTATGTGTTTTCATCTAACTTCACTCAAGTCAAACCTAGGATCATCACCGAGTATCCATCCAAAGGTTTCGAGGTCCACCTTCACAAAAGACGTTAGTACTCATTTTGATTAAGAGACATCGTCAAGATCCTCAAATTAGTGAGTGACAACAAGGGCACCGCCGAGTTCCTCAAAGTCAAAACCAGGATCCCTGTTGAGTTCCCCACCATAGGTCAATTGAAGCCTCAATATCAGTCCAACCTAAAGAGGTTGAGCTTAGAACATACTCCCTCTTCAACAAGCTACGAATAAGGATCACACTATCATAAAATAAGCAGAAGCAGCATGGGATATCTACATCAAGACAGAAGCCTATATGGTACAGTTTACCATCCTTGTCACCTGGCCAAGCACGCAACCCAACACTCAGTTACTCCAAAGGGTGAGGGCACAGGTAAACACCATTTACTCGAGGGAAACGATGTGGAGGCATCTACACTGTTCAAGCAAAAGGGAAGATTCAAACGTAGCAACAAAAGAAGTGACATGGAACATTCACACGGAACCTGAAACCTAGATGGTATAGCTTACCAACCTTGACACCCAATGGAGCACGTAACTCAACACTCAGTTGCTCCAAAGGGGATGGATAAAGGTAAACACCATTTATTGAGGGAACCACATGGAGGCAGCTATTGTTAAAGCGAGAGTAAAGACCCAAATCATCACCTCACCAGCAACAAAAGGAGCAACTAGAGCAAATGGCATGGAGCATCTAATCGAAGATAGAAGATCAGGTGAACAGTTTTCCATCCTTATTCCCCAACGGAGCACGCAACCCAACACTCAGCTACTCCAAAGAGCAAGGATATCGACAAACCCATCTATTAGAAGGAAGCAATGTTGAAGCGCCTAGACAAAGAAGCAAAGAGGAGACCCAAATGAAATGTCTATGTCTTTACTTGCCTTTGGAAAAGAAACATTTAGCCATCCAAAGTACAAGTAAAGAGGGGCAGTTGTAGACACCCGATTTCGTCAGGCATACCCAAACCAAGGACAAAGGTCTACTAGAGCGAAACAAACAACCCTTGAGGGGACCAACGCGTTGGGCAACATTTTTGTTATGATAATATCTCGTTACATACCTAATTTTTATGATCTGATCGTTGAAATTAAATATCAATGTATTGAGAAGATATCATCAAAATTTTAGGATGATCCAATGGTAACGAGTTCTCTAGAAGCCTCGCACTACAACTGGAAAAAGCAACACTTATGGTCCCTAAGGACCCAATAGAGCATCTAAACAGGCCAATATGGCTCTAGAAGGCCTAGAAAACTCAAAAAAATTGATTCGAGGTACGAAAAGGCCGTTCTCAAATTGGAACGGTCCGTTCCGAATGTTGGAACAGGCCGTTTTGAAACCGGAACGGGCCGTTTCCCTTTTGAGAAAATTTTGCACTGGCACAATGTTTTTGCTTTGATAATATTTGTCACTAAAGACCTAATTTTCACGATCTGACCATTGAAATTAAAGATAAATGTATTAAGAAGATATCATCAAACTTTTAGCATGATCCAACAGTTAATGATTTCTTTAGAGGCCTCGCATTGCAGATGGAAAATATGAGTCTTGTACCAGAAAACGTTTTTATTATGATAGTATCTCTCACGATAAATCTAATTTCAATGATCCAACCGTTAAAATTGAAGATCAATATATTGTGAGGATACCATAATAAAATAACGTGATCCGACAGTTAACGAGTTTTCTAGAGGTCTTGCATGGTGCCTAGAAAAAGATTGTATTTTTATAAAATTTAGTCCCACATCGGATAGCTCTCTTATGCTTTTGTCTCCAAGTTGGCTATATAATAAACCCTCTGGCCAAGGGATTGAAAAATTTTTTTTGCATAGTTTCCCTCCTCTCCATATAAACCTTAGAGTGATAATGAGATTTTTTTAGAGCGAAGGGTTGCCAAAACGCGTCCCGCACGCATTTGGGAAGATTCTCTTATAAAAGGCTTGCTTCAAAAGTTTTAAATTCTTCTCTTTTATTTATTATTTATACTTATTTTATTTATTATTTTATTTATTTTATTTCTTTATTTATCATTTTATTTATAATTCTTATATACCAATAAATAATCATGTAGATAATAGGTATTTTTTGTCATGTAAATGATATTAAATAATAAAAGGGGATAAGATATTCAAAATATTATTTTTTATTATGCTAATTTCATCATAGGGTACCAATTTAGGGCATTGTAGTGGTGCCTAATACCTTCCCTACACGTAACCGACCCCCGAACCCAATTTTAGCTATGAAGACCTTTATTTTAATTTCAAAAAATTTTCTTTTTCCAATATTTTGAGTAAAACATTGGTGGCGACTCCATGAACTCATTTTTCAAAACTATTATTTGAGGATTAGTCTAACGTCCGGACATTCCTTAATTAATGAGATTTTTAAAAAAGGTAGTCCAAACCATTAGTCGTAAGATCGGTATTTTTCGGGTTACGACAATGAAAAAACAATAATTTTTTATTTATTTATGGAAATCAAATTAATCACCAAAATGAGTTATAAAAACTCATACAATCTACTCTAGCCATTGAATTAAACCCTTCGTGTCAAAAGGTCGTGAAAAAATTGTATAACATAAAACCAATTAATCAACCATGAGATGCATATGCTTCAATGGGATTTGAGATTTGTTAACTAATATAATTAATTTAGCTAATTTATTGAATTAGTCAATCATAGTAAATTTTGGAGTTAATTTAGAGATTTTTTTTTGTGTGTATGTGCGTGTGTGTATGTGTGCGCTATCTGTGTTTGTGTCTCTGTGTGTCTGCTTTGTCTGTGTCTATGTATATGTTTGTCTGTTTGTGTTTATGTCTATGTTTGTGCATGTGTGTGTCTATGTGTGAGTGCTCTGTTTGTGTTTGTGTATGTCTGTGCTTATGTTTGTGTGTGTGTGCTTTGTTTATGTTTATGTCTATGTTTGTCTGTGTCTGTGTCTATGTCTATGTCTATGTCTATGTCTATGTCTATGTCTATGTCTATGTTTGTGTGTGTGTGTTTGTGTTTGTGTGTCTTTGTCGGTGTGTGTGTGTTTGTCTGTCTATGTCCGTGTGTGTCTTTGTTTCTATGTGTGTCTCTATTTATATCTGTGTCTGTCTATGTTTGTGTATTTATGTCTATGTTTATGTCTATGTTTGCTTTGTCTGTGTCTATATTTATGCGTATGTGTGTGTGTTTATGTCTATGTGTGTGTGTGTCTATGTTTGTGTGTGTGTGTGTTTGTGTGTCTAAGTGTGTGTTTGTGTCTCTATGTTTGTGTGCGTGTGTGTGTCTGCATATATCTTTGTTTGTATTTTTGTTTGTGTTTGTGTGTGTCTGTTTGTGTTTGTGTATGTTTGTGTGTGTCTGTGTGTATGTGTCTATCTATATATGTCTATGTGTTTGTTTGTGTTTATGTCTGTATGTGTGCTCTATTTGTGTCTGTCTTTATGTTTGTGTATGTGTGTCTCTCTATGTGTGTGTCTATCTGTCTGTGTCTATGCGTGTGTGTGTCTTTGTTTGTGATTTTTTGTGTTTTTGTTTGCCTGTGTCTATGTTTATTTGTATGTGTCTGTCTGTGTCTGTGTGTATATGTTTGTGTCTGTGTTTTTGTGTTTGTGCATGTTTGTATTTGTCTGTGTCTATCTTTGTCTGTGTGTGCGTGTTTGTGCATGTGTATGTGTGTTTGTATATGTCTGTCTTTGTTTGTGTTTGTGTTTATGTCTATTTCTGTGTGTGTTTGTGTGTCTGTATGTCTTTATTTGTGTTTGTTTATGTCTCTGTGTGTGTCTTTGTCTGTGTGTGTGCCTATGTGTGTGTCTGTGTGTCTATATCCGTGTGTGTCTGTGTGACTATGTGTGTGTGTGTCTCTGTGTGTCTCTGTGTGTGTGTGTGTGTCTATGTCTCTACATGTTTGCATGAGTGTTTTTGTGTGTGTTTGTACGTGTGCGTGTGTGCATGTGTGTGTGTGTATGTATGTGTGTGTGTGTGGGTGTGCATGTGTGTGTGCTTGTGTATGTTTCTGTCTGTGTCTATGTCTATGTTTATCTATGTCTGTGTGTGTGCCTGTTTGTGTGTTTGTGTGTCTGTATGTGTGCATTTGTGTGTGTTTGTGTGTGTGAGTGCATGTGTGTGTGTGTGTGTTTGTCTGTGTATGTGTTTGTGTGTGTTTGTGTCTATGTCTGCATGCCTCTGTGTGTGTGTCTCTATGTTATTGCATGTCTGTGTGTATGTGTCTGTGTGTGTGCGTGTGCATGTGTGTGTGTGTCTATGTCTATGTGTGTGCATGTGCGTGTATGTGTGTCTATGTGTGAGTGTGCGCGTGTCTATGTGTGCGTATGCATGTGTGTGTGTCTATGTCTATGTGTGCATCTGCGTGTATGTGTGTCTGTATTTGTGTCCGCGCGTGTGTGTGCTTAAAAATTATAAATATTTAGTTTATTTTTTTTTAAATTTACTTAAAATTTATATAATTTCTTACCCTATTTTTAATTTATATCAAATAAAGTTTAATTAATGTAATTTTATGAATATTATTTTATGTTGGAATTCTTATTTTTATTTTTATATTTTTGCAAAAAATAATTTAATTAAATTTTGAATAAGTATGGGACAGGTATAGGTATATCCGATACCTGACGAGTACGAAGATGGGAACACAAATTTCGTACCTGTTGGGTATGGGAACAAGGACAGATATAGGGTACGGAAACGAGGGCGAGGACAAGTATAGAGAAACTCATACCTACCCCACCCTGCACTGTTGTTATCCCTAATTATATTTTGACATCAAAAAATGTTTTTTTTATAAACTTTTTGTCCCTTTTTTTCATCTTTCTCATTTTCTGTCTCACGCACATGATTCTTGATCTGAGTTTTAACATGGTATTAGAGCAAAGTTTTGAAATCGAGCTACTTCTTTCAGTAATATTTTCATACCTAAGAGATAAAAAAATAAAATGAGCACACAATTATGATACATAAATCCTTCTATTAATTGGATTTTGTGTCATGTTGATAGATGCATCTTCTCACTTTTGTCAAAGAAGTTGACCCTATTGTGTCACCCTTCTGTGAAATGTAACAACCAACCCTAGGCCGTCACATCTAGAACCAACCAAAGATAAATAATATATTAAAAAAAATAAAACAAGGGCCAGCTACGCTAGAGTGTGAATATACCATAACATATAAAATTGTTTCTAAAATATATAACAAAATTTTATAGCAGAGTCATCATCCTCAGTAAGATTATACAGTAATCCAAAAAGGTAATATAATTACAACGTCATGAAGACATCAAAATAAGACAGCCTAGGTGCTGGTCAAGCTATAAACCTAGCCACTTCTCAAAACAGCTATCCGAAAGACTCCTTGCTATCCCAAAGCCTCATACCTGATCTGCTCCCCCACATAGTGAGATCATCACAGTCCACATCATGGAAATATAAGGGTTAGCACATACAAAACCAACCATAGTATATCATAATAAAATATCATTAAACAGATATTTGTCCACAGTATTTATCCAGACAAACAAGTCATTTCCAAGCTAAATATAGACCAATCCAAAATATAATGTATACACATCCATGCCAATATATACATATTTTATGATAATAAAGAATCCATAACCAATGTATACAATCCATACCATATGTATACATATTTCACATCCAAAACAAAGTCACACCACTGTATAATCCATGATGTAACCAACACATCCAAACCAAATGTTGGCCTCAACACCATCCAAACCAAGTGTTGATACGGTGAAACATGTCAGCAACCCATGTCCCACGCCTAACCTCTCATGGAAAATATACAGTTGGATTACGTCGTCACGTAACCCTAGTGGGGCCACCTCATCCATCGGTATGACTCGGCCTAGACCCATACCGGTATCAAATAGAATACTTAGAGGAGTACTTCAGAATCCACCCAACATCTGAAGTGGTTTATTATATAACCTTTGGAAAAGTTCCACATTGGAATCCTCACCATGGGATTCCCAAATTCCAAATTTTTCCAAATATTATATCCTGATCTCACCAAGAGATCTAATCCATACCATAACCTTACTCCTCTAAGTTCTATTAGCTTTCCAAACCACACACATATAGCATATTCCATAATTACATACCAAAAATTTCCATAACCAAGCCAAATTATTGAATATAATAACATAAATAACTAAACACTTAAAACAACCATCAACTTAAACAAATGATAATCTTCATGTAAAGAAAATAACATATTAAAAGTTATAATACCCTTATCATGCTCATACATACTAGATTAAGTCTTATAAGTACTACCCTTACTTGGATAAACCTGAACCAAAACTCGGGCAGAACCTCCTCCTCTTCCTTAAATAAGAACCGAAACTCGGGCAGAATCTCCTCCTCTTCCTTAAACAAGAACCGAAACTCGGGCAGAATCTCCTCCTCTCCCTCCTCTTTTCTCTTCCCTAGCAGAACCTCCTCTACTGGATTCCTCTTCCTTTCATTCCTCTTTTCTTTCCCCTCCTCTCCCTTTTTCTCTCTCTCTCTAGGACCTTCTCTCTCAATCCTACTTTTCCAACACCCCCAACCCCCTATTTATAGAGTTCTGCCTGCCTAACCCGGAACGGCCCGTTCCAAAACCAGAACGGCCCGTTCCGAGACTCATTCAAAACGGCCCGTTCTCCCTCCGGAACGGCCCGTGCTCCTTCCAGAACGACCCGTTCCAAAATCAGAACAGCCCGTTCTCCTTGTTGGAACGGCCCGTTCTGGGCCCGTTCTCAATCTTTAAATCTAGTTTATTTTTGGTGCTTGGAACGGCCCGTTCCGCTTTTGGAACAGCCCGTTCCAAGTTACCCAAACACCCTCTATCTTTAAGAAAATTTACGAAAATGCCATTGATAAATAAATAATAAAAAAATGGGTATTACAATTCTCCCCAACAACAAAAATTTTCGTCCTCAAAAATTCACTTACTTAAAAAGAGATATGGGTATTGATCCTTCATCTTGTCTTCCAATTCCCAAGTGGCTTCATTAGTAAACTCATCCCAAATAACCTTCACCAAATTGATAGATTTACCTCGCAATTGTTTAACTTTCTTATCTGCCACTGAAACTGGCTGTTTCTCAAAAGTTAGATTCTCTTTAATTTGCACTGCCTCTGATTCCAAGACATGACTCGGATCGTGAATATACTTCCTCAATTGTGAAACATGAAACAAATCATGTAAATTAGACAGAAATGGAGGTAATGCAATCTGATATGCCACTGGTCCAATCCTCTTAAGAATTTGATACGGCCCAATAAACTTAGGATTCAACTTCTTAGCTTTGATAGCTCTTCCCACACCTGTGGTAGGAGTTACCTTCAAAAATACATGTTTTCCCTCTGAAAATTCCAAAGGTTTCCTCCTCTTGTCTGCATAAGACTTTTGCCGACTCTGAGCAGCTCTCATTCTTTCCTGAATTTGTTTCACCTTTTCAGTAGTCTGTAAGATGATCTCTGGGCCCACCATCACTGATTCTCCCTCTTTAAACCAACACAAAGGTGTTCGACATTTCCTCCCATATAGAGCCTCAAATGGTGCCATTCCTATACTTGCATGAAAACTGTTATTATAAGTGAACTCGACCAAAGGCAACATTTCTTCCCAACTCCCTAGATGATCCAAAATATAAGCTCTCAACAAATCCTCCAAAGATTGGATAGTCCTCTCAAACTGCCCATCAGTCTGTGGGTGGTAAGCAAAACTAAGTCTCAGCTTAGTTCCTAACACCTGATGCAAACTCTGCCAAAATCGAGAAGTAAAACGAGGATCCCTATCATAGATGATACTGGAGGGCACACCATGTAATCTAACAATCTCCTTAATATACAACTGAGTTAACTTTTCCAAGGACCACTTTATATTCACTAGAAGAAAATGAGCACACTTAGTTAATCTATCCACGATCACCCAAATAGAATCACAATTCTTAGCAGACCTTGGTAATCCAACAACAAAATCCATGGTTATACTATCCCATTTCCATTCTGGCACTTCCATCAATTGTAACAAACCTCCTGGTTTTTGATGTTCTACTTTAGCTTTCTGACATACAATGCAAGATGCAACATACTCGGCTATCTCCCTCTTCATACCATTCCACCAAAACATTTTCTTCAAATCTTGATACATTTTTGTCATACCCGGATGTACACTCAACTTGCTCTTATGACCTTCCTCAAGTATCAACTTCTTCAACTCTTTATCTTGTGGAATACAAACTCTACCCTTGTACCTCAAAACTCCATCCATATCTTGTTCAAATCCTTTAGCTTTCTCAGAACCCAACTCTCTAACCTTATTCAATCCCGTATCCTGAACTTGTTTTTGTTTCACCATTTCCAAGAAATCACTAGTTATGGTAGTCATACCACAACTAATAAAATCTGGGGCAATCACAACATTAAGATTCATATCCTTGAATTTCTCTACCAACTCCATTTCTCTAACCATCATGTAAGACATATGAAGAGATTTTCTACTCAAAGCATCTGCCACCACATTCGCTTTACCTGGATGGTACATTAACTGAAAGTCATAATCTTTCAAAAACTCAATCCACCTCCTTTGTTTCATATTTAACTCTTTCTGATCAAACAAATATTTCAGACTCTTATGATCACTGAACACATCAAACTTTGCTCCATAGAGATAATGTCTCCAAATCTTCAAAGCAAAAACCACTGCAGCCAACTCTAGATCATGCGTAGGATAATTCCGTTCATGAGTCTTTAACTGCCTAGATGCATAGGCCACAACCTGTCTATCTTGCATAAGAACACATCCTAAACCTTGATGAGATGCATCACAATAAACCTCAAAAGATTTATTAGGATCTGGCAGAATCAACACAGGAGACGACGTCAACTTTTCCTTTAACTCTTGAAAACTCCTTTCACACTCCTCCGTCATAAAAGGATGATCCTTCCTGGTCAGCTGTGTCAAAGGCATAACTATTTTAGAAAATCCTTCTATAAATCTTCTATAATAGCCAGCCAATCCCACAAAACTTCTAACTTCAGTAATTGATTTTGGACGCTCCCACCTCAAAATCGCCTCCACCTTAGTAGGATCAACTGCAATTCCTTGTGCAGAAATCACATGACCCAAGAACTTAACTTCAGATAACCAAAATTCACATTTTGACAACTTTGCAAATAACTGTTTCTCCTTCAATATCCGCAAAACTATCCTCAGATGTTCTCTATGTTCTTCCATAGATTTAGAATAAACCAGAATATCATCAATGAACACCACCACAAACTTATCCAGAAAGGGTCTGAAAATCCTGTTCATATAATCCATGAAAATAGTTGGAGCATTCGTCACTCCAAAAGGCCTAACAACATACTCATAATGGCCATACCGAGTCCTGAAAGCAGTCTTTGGTATATCCTCCTCCCTTACCCGAATCTGGTGATACCCAGACCTCAAATCAATCTTGGAGAAAACAGAAGCTCCCCTCAACTGATCCATCAAATCATCTATCCTTGGAAATGGATACTTATTCTTGATTGTCAATTTATTTAACTGTCTGTAATCCACACATAACCTCACACCACCATCCTTCTTCTTCACCAATAACACTGGTGCTCCCCACGGAGATACACTAGGTCTGATCATCTGCTTCTCCAAAAGTTCTTCAACCTGCTTCTTCAATTCAGATAACTCCGCTGGTGCCACTCTATAAGGAGAAATAGACACTGGTCCCGCCCCTGGTATAAGATCAATACTAAATTCTAACTCTCGCTTTGGTGGTAACCCCGGAACATCATCCGGAAAAACCTCTGGGAATTCTCTAACAACATCAATACTATTCAACAACTTTTCATTCTCTACACTAATAAAAGATAGGATCATAAACCCAAGAGCTCCACCCTTCAACAACCCATCCACCTGTCCACTAGAAATAAATCTCTCCTGTTCAACAATAGGAAAGATTAATCTCTTCACTGAACAATCTATCAAAATCCTATTGGCAGAAAGCCAATCCATCCCTAAAATCACATCCAACTCAGATAGAGGTAAACAAAACAAATTTACTTTATAACAACGCCCTTCCACCTCCACTGGACATCTCAAACAAACCTCAGAAGTCAAAACAGACCCTGAAGCTGGGGTAGAAACAACTAGATCCACACACAAAGAATTCACAACCAAATTTAACCTTGCCACGCACTCATAAGAAATAAAAGAATGTGAAGCACCAGAATCAAATAAAATAGAAATATCATTACCATCAGCTTTGCCCTTTCCCTTTACCAGCTCAGATGACGTTTCAGCTTCAGTACCTGTTAAAGCAAAAACACGACCTGCTATAGTAGGCCGATCCACTTTCTAGTTCTCTCTAGCTGGAGTATTTCTGACATTGCAATCTTTAGCCATGTGACCCACCTTGCCACATTTAAAACACGTATAGTTCTTTGTAGGACAGTCCTTCATCATATGTGGGCCCCCACAGATGTAACATCTAATACTCTGAACAGCTCTTGTAGTGGTAGTCCCAATTGATTTCTTATTAGCATTTTCAATTTGAAACTGAGATGGTCTCTTTTGAGGATGTTTCCCCTTTCCAAATCCAGATGATCCCTCTGTACCCTTTGCCACTTTATTTCCTCCTTCAAATCTCTCAACTGTTTTTGCCTTTTCAACTAGAACTGGGAACTCCACAATCCCCATAGGAACAATAGTCTTTTTCAGCTCATACCTTAAACCTTCACTAAACTTCCTGCATCTCCAGGCTTCAGTGATAGCTTGAGAATAGTACCTAGCCAAGTGTTCAAACTTAACCACATACTCTTGTACTGACATATTTCCTTGCTGCAGTCTCAAAAATTCAGCTTCCTTAGCATATCTGGCGCTATCTGGAAAATATTTCTCTAGGAATACCTTTTTGAAATTTTCCCAATTTATCGCCTCCCCTCTAGCTTCCATCATAGCTTGAGCACCTTTCCACCAGAAACTAGCCTCACCCACCAACATATAAACAGCATAAACTAGCTTCCTCTCCTCGGGACATTGCATCACCATGAATATTTTCTCCATCTCTTCAATCCATTGATCAGCAATTTCAGGTCCATCAACACCTGTAAATTGAGAAGGATTCCCTTTTCTGAACTCTGACAAGCCCCTATACTCATCAGGTACCTCAGCCCTAGCTACTTCAGCTGCAGCCCTGTTAGTCTCCATCTGAGCCAATAAAGTATTATGTTGTCCAATAGCAGCAGCAATTAGCTCCATAGCCTGAGCAATCTGCCGCTCATTTACACCTGAAGAAGGATTAGAATGGTTTCCCCTACCAACCATCCTAATAAAGATAAAAGATCAAGGAACCCATGAGTTTACACCAAAACACATAAGAAATTCCTTTCCAAAAAAATCCATTTCCATGCAACAGAAACATAACAAGGGCCAGCTACGCTAGAGTGTGAATATACCATAACATATAAAATTGTTTCTAAAATATATAACAAAATTTTATAGCAGAGTCATCATCCTTAGTAAGATTATACAGTAATCCAAAAAGGTAATATAATTACAACGTCATGAAGACATCAAAATAAGACACCCTAGGTGCTGGTCAAACTCTAAACCTAGCCACTTCTCAAAACAACTATCCGAAAGACTCCTTACTATCCCAAAGCCTCATACCTGATCTGCTCCCCCACATAGTGAGATCATCACAGTCCACATCATGGAAATATAAGGGTTAGCACATATAAAACCAACCATAGTATATCATAATAAAATATCATTAAACAGATATTTGTCCACATTATTTATCCAGACAAACAAGTCATTTCCAAGCTAAATATAGACCAATCCAAAATATAATGTATACACATCCATGCCAATATATACATATTTTATGATAATAAAGAATCCATAACCAATGTATACAATCCATACCATATGTATACATATTTCACATCCAAAACAAAGTCACACCACTGTATAATCCATGATGTAACCAACACATCCAAACCAAATGTTGGCCTCAACACCATCCAAACCAAGTGTTGATACGGTGAAACATGTCAGCAACCCATGTCCCACGCCTAACCTCTCATGGAAAATATACAGTTGGATTACATCGTCACGTAACCCTGGTGGGGCCACCTCATCCATCGGTATGACTCGGCCTAGACCCATACCGGTAGCAAATAGAATACTTAGAGGAGTACTTTAGAATCCATCCAACATCTGAAGTGGTTTATTATATAACCTTTGGAAAAGGTCCACATTGGAATCCTCACCATGGGATTCCCAAATTCCATATTTTTCCAAATATTATATCCTGATCTCACCAAGAGATCTAATCCATACCATAACCTTACTCCTCTAAGTTCTATTAGCTTTCCAAACCACACACATATAGCATATTCCATAATTACATACCAAAAATTTCCATAACCAAGCCAAATTATTCAATATAATAACATAAATAACTAAACACTTAAAACAACCATCAACTTAAACAAATGATAATCTTCATGTAAACAAAATAACATATTAAAAGTTATAATACCCTTATCATGTTCATACATACTAGATTAAGTCTTATAAGTACTACCCTTACTTGGATAAACCTGAACAAAAACTCGGGCAGAACCTCCTCCTCTTCCTTAAACAAGAACTGAAACTCGGGCAGAATCTCCTCCTCTTCCTTAAACAAGAACCGAAACTCGGGCAGAATCTCCTCCTCTCCCTCCTCTTTTCTCTCCCCTGGCAGAACCTCCTCTACTGGATTCCTCTTCCTTTCTTTCCTCTTTTCTTTCCCCTCCTCTCCCTTTTTCTCTCTCTCTCTAGGACCTTCTCTCTCAATCCTGCTTTTCCAACACCCCCAACCCCCTATTTATAGAGTTCTGCCTGCCTAACCCGGAACGGCCCGTTCCAAAAGCGGAACGCCCGTTCTGGGCCTGAAAAATCCACGTAAAATTTTGAACTGGAACGGCCCGTTCCAAAACCAGAATGGCCAGTTCCGAGACTCATTCAGAACGGCCCGTTCTCCCTCCGGAACGGCCCGTGCTCCTTCCAGAACGGCCCGTTCCAAAATCAGAACGGCCCGTTCTCCTTGTTGGAACGGCCCGTTCTGGGCCCGTTCTCAATCTTTAAATCTAGTTCATTTTTGGTGCTTGGAACGGCCCGTTCCGCTTTTGGAACAGCCCGTTCCAAGTTACCCAAACACCCTCTATCTTTAAGAAAATTTACGAAAGTGCCATTGATAAATAAATAATAAAAAAATGGGTATTACATGAAACACCTCTTGAAGCAGTTGTTATTTATTTGTATCTCCTTAGCACCACTAATACAAACATTTTCTTTATTGACTATGTGTTGTAACAAAGCCTTTACACTTGTATATGGGTATTGGATTTTTTGTTCAATGGTATGATGACTTTGCAAAAGTAATTTTACTTTCCTTTCTATTTCCAAGTTTTGTAAATGTCTTTGATATTTCACCTTGCTTGCAATGGTTCTTAACTACAAACATTTTCTAATGTAATTTTATGAATATTATTTTATGTTGGAATTCTTATTTTTATTTTTTTTTGCAAAAAATAATATATAATTAAATTTTGTATGAGTATGGGGAAGGTATAGGTATATCCGATACTTGACGAGTACGAAGACGGGAACACAAATTTCGTACCCGTTGGGTATGGGAACAAGGATAGATATAGGGTACGAAAACGAGGGCGAGGACAAGTATAGAGAAACTCAAACCTACCCCACCGTGCGCTGTTGTTATCCCTAATTCTATTTTGACATAAGAAAATGTTTTTTTATATATTTTTTGTCCCTTTTATCATCTTTCGCATTTTCTATCTCACACACATATAAGTACACTCACGCACATGATTCTTGATCTGAGTTTTAACATGGAATTAGAGCTAAGTTTTGAAATCGAGCAACTTTTTTCAGTAATTTTTTCATACCTAAGAGAGAGAAAAATGAGCACACAATTATGATACATAAATCCTTCTAATTGGATTAATTAGATTTTGTGTCATGTTGGTAGGTGCATCTTCTCACTTTTTTCAAAGAGGTTGACCCTATTGTGTCACCCTTCTGTGAAACACCTCTTGAAGCAGTTGTTATTTATTTGTATCTCCTTAGCACCACCAATACAAATATCTTCTTTATTGATTGTGTTGTAACAAAGCCTTTACACTTGTGTATGGATATTGGACCAATGACTTTGTTGTTCAATCGTATGATTGTCGCAACCTGAAAATTTCCGATCTCACGACCTATGGTTTAGACATCCTTTTGAAGATCTCATCAATTAAAGAATTCCCGGACACCAGACTAATCCTTAATCAATGGTTTTGAAAATAGGTTCATGGAGTCGCCACCAATATTTTACTCAAAACATTGGAAAAAGAAATGGTTTTTTTAAGGTCCAGTAATGGCCTTGATAACCATAATTGGATTCGAGGGTCGATTACGAGTAGAAAAGGTATTAAGCACCCCTAAAACGCCCTAAATCGGTACCATATGATGAAATTAACACGATAAGAATTAATAAATTAAATATTGAATCCCCTTTATTAATTTTTATTTAATTAAGTGATTAACCCTAAAATATCTACATTATGACGTTTATTATAATAAAAAAAAAAGATAAAGATGAGAAATAAAAGGAAGAGAAGAAGATTAACTGAAATACCTCTTGAACGAGCTTTATTGAATCTTCAAATATGGAGAAGGTGCTTTGTGGCGACCTTACACACTACAGTATGCCTCACAGATCTCAAGAAATACAATACGAGGGAGAGAGAAGATAGAGATGCGACACAAATCTCAAGAAATACAATAGAAGGGAGAGAGATAGAGAATTTTCGTGCTCAAATGAGTCTTATTCGAAATTTGTCTAGCTGCCTGGAGAACTGTGCCCAAGTCTTCTATTTATAGGTATAAGAAGAGGGTCCGTTCCGGATTCGGAACGACCTGTTCTAGGCTAGTCCGTTATGGGTAAAATAAGAATCTGGAACGACCCGTTCCAAAAGTGGAACAGCCCATTCTGGGTTCGAATTTTACTTACAACAAGCTGTTCCAGAATGGCCCATTCCAAACTAGGGTTTTAGGCCCATTTGATGATTTGAAATGGCCTGTTCCAGTATTAGAACAACCTGTTCTAGGCAAGTCTGTTATGGGTAAAATAAGAATCTGGAACGGACCGTTCCTAAAGTGGAACGACTTGTTCTGGGTTCAAATCTTGCTTATAAAAAAATGTTTTCGAATGGGCCGTTCCGTTTTGGGAACAGCCCGTTCCGATCTTTGGAACGGCTCGTTCCGGTCTTGGAACAGCCCGTTTTGGGCTACTAAAACTAGCTTATTTAGGATTTAGGTCTTCCGATGTCATGGCCTGTTGATTCCATGCTTCGGGAGCTCCTTTCCTTGATAATAGACGTCTATTTCATTGCTTTTGTGAGCCTGAACGAAATTAGGTGTCTACATCTGCCCCTCTTTACTTGTCCTTTGGAATAACTATGTGTTTCTTTTCCAAAGGCAAGTAAAGACGTAGGCATTTCATTCGGGTCTTCTCTCTATCTCTTTATGTTGGTGCTTCTACGTTGCTTTTCTTAGATAGGTGTATTTACTCGTATCCTCGCCCTTTAGAGCAATTGAGTGTTGGTTGCGTACTCTATTGGGTAACAAGGCTGACGAACTGTACAGTTGACCTTCGGTCTTCAAGTAGAGTCTCCATTGTTTCTCTTGTGATAGTGCGTTCTTTTACTTGTAGCTTGTTGAAGAGGGAGTATTTTTCGTAGTTCAGCTTCCCTCACGACTTTGTCGTATACCGGATTGGGAGGTGACTACTGTCTCTCCCGACCTTTCCCTCGCGGCTTTGTCGTATACCGAATTGGGAGATGAGTATAGTCTGTCCAGACCTTTCCCTCACGGCTTTGTTGTATACCAGATTGGGATGTGAGTACAGTCTCTCCAGACCTTTCCATCACGTCTCTGTTGTATACCAGATTGGGATATGAGTACAGTCTCTCCAGACCTTTCCCTCATGGCTCTGTCGTATACCGAATTGGGATGTGAGTACAGTCTCTCCAGACCTTTCCCTCACGGCTTTGTCGTGTACCGGATTGGGAGGTGAGTATAGTCACTCCAGACCTTTCCCTGACATCTTTGTCGTATATCGGATTGGGAGGTGAGTACAGTCTCTCTAGACCTTTCCCTCACGGCTTTGTCGTATACCGGATTGGGATGTGAGTACAGTCTCTCCAGACCTTTCCTTCACGGCTTTGTCGTATACCGAATTAGGAGGTGAGTATAGTCTCTCCAGACCTTTCCTTCACGGCTTTATCGTATACCAAATTAGAAGGTGAGTACTGTTGAGATTCATGGAGTGGTGAATCAACTCAAACTTGGAGAATGAAGGTTTTGATGATAACAAAGTACGGATTCTGATAATCAAAGCTAACCAAGGACATCAAAAAGTCAAAAACAAAGTCAAGAAGAAAATATGGCTATTATGTTGTGTAATAGGAGTAGCTCATAAGTTGTATTGTTTTGTTGAGCTTATTTTGCATGTGTGCTTTGTGCATGGGTTAATCTTTATCCAATCTGACTAAGAGTGAGTATGATGACGAGTTAGAAACTTGAAAAGTTATTTTGAGACATAAAACAGAGTTTTTGAAACTTGAAGTCTTTGTGACCTTCTTGGAGAGTTTTCTTTGTGAAACCAAGAAGTAAAATGTTTTTGAAATGCTTTGAGAAAAGATCATCATCATCATCACATTCTTGAAAGAGAAAGATTAAGATTTGCTTCTGAGTTCACTATCTGATTTGTTCAGTTTCCAAGTGAATTCATTCCTTTAATTCTTTGTGAATAATTGTAAATCTTGAGTAGGTGTCTCAAGTGGTAAGGAGTTCTTGTAGTGGGTTTCTACAAGAGGTGCTTTCTTGGGGTCAAGAAAGTGGTTATCTTGAATGTAGGAGTGTATGCATGTGTGGTATGCTTATAAAACTTCTTCATTAAGATAGTGGAACAAATCTTGATCAGGTTATGATTGAGGACTGGATGTAGGTCACATGTGGAGTGGTTGAACCAGGATAAAAGACTTGTGCAATCTTCTCTTACCTTTATCTTTTACTATGAGTAATATCTTGGTTGTGTGTTAAAGAGATTATTCTTGATTAACATGTTTGTATGAACAATATTGCTTTAAACTAAATCAAAGTGTTGCATATTGATTGCTCTTAACTTTGAAGTTTATTAAAGATTAATCAAGAAAGCATATAGGATTCATTTTTCCACTAACAAGTCTTTAAGGAACTTCTTTGAAAATTCATATTAGAAAAGTTTAAATTGATATAAAGATCCTAAGAACTCTGAAATTTTTTTAAAGTGTCATAGATTCCAATTCACCCCCCTCTTGGATTGAGCCATTCTTTTCTAACAATTGGTATCTAGAGCAAGGTTCTTGAGTGTTATTCAAGATTTCAAAAATGGCCAATAGCAACCTACCTTATGGTGAGGGTGTGTCTATTCATGGACCTCCTATTTTCAATGGTGAAAACTATGTCTACTGGAAAATTAGGATGAGAATTTTCATTGAAGCAATTGACATTGTTGTGTGGGTTGCAATTGAAAATGGACCCTATATCCCTATGACCAAAGATGATGATGGGAAGAGAGAAAAACATTGGAGTGAATGGAATGATGATGAGAGAAAAAGATCCCAATATGACTATAGAGCAAAGAACATCATTACATCTGCATTGTCTATTGATGAATTTTTTAGAATTTCTCAATGCAAAGCTGCTAAAGAAATGTGGGACACTTTGCAAGTCACTCATGAATGAGCAAGTGATGTAAAGAGATCTAGAAAGCATACTCTCATAAGAGAATATGAATTGTTGAGAATGAACAATGGTGAATCAATTTCTGATTTTCAAAAGAGATTTACACACTTGATAAATCACCTTGTTGATCTTGGTAGGAAATTTGAAGAAGAAGAATTAAATCTAAAAGTGCTGCAATGATTGGACAGATCATGGCAAGCAAAGGTGAGTGCCATAGAAGAATCAAAGGACTTGACTTCATTGACCCTTTCTACTCTCTTTGGAAAGCTAAGAGAGCATGAGCAAAAGCTACATATATTTGAGGAGAATGAAAAGCAAGATAAAAAGGGAAAGGGAGTGTCACTAAGAGCCTTGAAATCAGTCAAAGGCAAAGAAGTGCATGAAGAATCAAGCTCCGAAGATTCTGAAACAGAGAACTTCAACTTGCTGGTGAAAAAGTTTAGAAAATTTCTAAGAAAGAAGAGGAATTCCCCCTACAAGTTCAACATGAAGACTAACAAGAAAGAGGAAGCAAGTACATCCTCCTACAATTATTTTGAGTGTGGGAAACCAGGACACATAAAAGTTGAATGTCCAAACCTCTTAAAGAAGCAACAAGAGGAAAAGAAAGTGAAGAAAAATGGCAAAGGAAAGAGAGCCCACATTGCTTGGGAAGATAATGACTCAAGCACAACAAGTGATGAATATGAATTTGAAGAGAACAATTTGTGTTTGATGGCTAGAGCTGATCAAGACACAATAGTAAGTGATTTTGAACTTGAATCTAATCCAGAGACTATGATCAACTTGAAGAAGCTTTCATTCAAATTCACAAAGAGGTTGTGAAATTAGATGCTTTAAATTCAAAGCTTAAAAACAAGTTGTCATGGTATAAAAATGCTTTAATTAAAGTTGAACAAGAGCTTGAGGATTTGAAAAATGAGCATGACAATCTTTAAACTATTTTGAACTTCAATGAAGCTCATTGTGAAACCTCCCCTTCTTCAAAAGGTGTTTGTGAAAATGCAAGACTTTGGAAAAGGAAAATGATGATTTGAAAATTACTCTTGCAAAGTTCACAAATGGAAATGCAAATTTGAATATCATTTTGGGAAGGCAAAGAAATACTTTTGATAGAAGTGGAATTGGTTTTAATCAAAGCATGAACGTTCCATTAAAATCAAGAGAAGGAGTTTTTAAGAAAAACCAAGTTTTCAGAAAATACAAAGGCAATTTCATTAGACAAACAACTTGCTATTATTGTTGTAAGAAAGGTCATACAATAAGGAATTGCTACTCTAGGAAGTATGGAGTTCCAAGTGGAGAAATGGTTTGGATTAAAAAGAGCCAAAGGCTGAGAACTAACCATCAAGGACCCTTCACATGGGTACCTAAATCAATTTTCTGATCTTTGTTGTAGGAATGCTTGAGAGCCAAAAGCTTATTATGGTATCTTGATAGTGGCTTCTCAAGGCATATGAATGGAGATCCTTCAAAATTCTCAAGTCTGAAATTGAAGAATGAAGGGTTTGTTACTTATGGTGACAACAACAAAGGGAGAATTCTTGGTCATGGAAACATTGGTAACTCCTCCTCCTTAACATTGATTGAGAATGTATTGCTTGTTGAAGGGCTGAAACATAATTTGCTGAGTATAAGTCAACTTAGTGATAAAGGTTTTAAAATTGAATTTGATAATACTTGTTGCTTGATCTGTGATAAAAAGACAAAAGAAATTAGATTCATTGGAAAAATAATTGACAACATATACATGCTTGACTTAGAGCACTCAATAGCAATTTCCAACACCAAGTGCTTAATAACCAAAGAAGACAATATTTGGCTTTGGCATAGAAGAGCTGCACATATTCACATGGATCACTTAAACAAACATAGTAGAAAGGAGTTAGTGATAGGTTTACCTAAACTCAAGTTTAGTAAGGACAAACTATGTGATGCTTGTCAAAAGGGCAAGCAAGTGAAGGCTAGCTTTAAAAGAAAAAAATCAGATTTCAACTACTAGACCTTTACAATTAATTCACATGGATTTGTTTGGTCCTTCAAGAACCATGAGTCTAGGTGGGAACTACTATGGGTTAGTTATTATAGATGAATATTCAAGATTCACATGGTTTATGTTTCTTGCAAACAAAAATGAAGCTTTTCATGCTTTTAAGAAATTTTCCAAGCTTGTTCAAAATGAAAAGAACACAAACATCACCTCAATTAGAAGTGACCATGGAAGTGAATTCCAAAACGTTATGTTCCAAAAATTCTGTGAGGAGCATGGTATTAATCATAATTTTTCAGCGCCTAGGACACCTCAACAAAATGGGGTTGTTGAAAGGAAAAATAGGTCTCTTGAGGAATTAGCAAGGACTATGTTGAATGAGACCAAATTACCAAAATATTTTTGGGCTGATGCTATTAACACAACTTGTCATGTGTTAAACAAAGTTCTGATCCGACCCATTCTAAAGAAAACACCCTATGAAATTTATAATGGGAGGAAGCCTAATATTTCATACTTTAGAGTATTTGGGTGTAAGTGTTTTTTGCTGAACAATGGCAAAGAGCAACTTGGAAAATTTGATGCAAAAGCTGATGAGACAATCTTTTTAGGATATTCTATCAATAGAAAAGCCTATAGAGTATATAACAAGAGAACTCTAATTGTTGAAGAATCAGTTCATGTTGTGTTTGATGAGACTAACAAACAAGAGACAAAGAAAATTGAAATAGAAGATTTGACTGATTTACTTGATCAACCTCCATTAGAAAGTGAACCTAATGAAAAGCCTAAAGAGAGTGAATCAAATGAAACTACTGTGAATACAAGTGAACAATTGCCTAAGGAATGGAAAACTTCTAGGGACTTATCAATGGAAAATATAATTGGAAATATTGGTAAGGGAGTGTCAACTAGAAGAGCCATCAAGAATATTTGTAATGCTATGGCTTTTGTTTCACAAATTGAACCTAAGACTATAGATGAAGCACTACAAGATGAACATTGGTTAATGGCTATGCAAGAGGAACTAAATCAGTTTGAAAGAAATGAAGTATGGGATTTAGTACCATTACCAACTGATTATCCAATTATAGGAACCAAGTGGGTTTTTAGAAATAAGCTTGATGAATCTGGAATTATTATGAGAAATAAGGCAAGGTTAGTGGCTAAGGGGTATAATCAAGAAGAGGGAATTGATTATGATGAGACTTTTGCCCCTGTAGTAAGGATAGAAGCCATTAGATTACTTTTTGCTTATGCTTCTATAATGAATTTCAAGCTTTATATCAAATGGATGTGAAAAGTGCTTTTCTTAATGGTTTGATACAAGAAGAAGTGTATATGGAGCAACCACCAGGTTTTGTTGATTTTAAGTATCCTAATCATGTGTACAAACTTAAAAAGGAACTCTATGGCTTGAAACAAGCTCCAAGATCATGGTATGACAGGCTGAGCAAATTTTTGATTGAGAATGACTATGTAAGAGGGAAAGTAGATAATACATTTTTGTGAAGAAGTTTAAAAATGATACAATGTATGTTCAAATCTATGTGGATGACATTGTTTTATGATCTACTAATGACTCTCTATGCAAAGAATTTACTAAGACCATGCAAGGTGAATTTGAAATGTCAATGATGGGAGAGCTTACATTCTTCTTGGGGTTGCAAATCAAACAAATGAGTGATGGAATCTTTATAACTCAAAGCAAGTATTGCAATGAACTGTTGAAGAAGTTTGGTATGGAAGGGTATAAGGAGGCCGCAACACCAATATCAAACACATGCAATCTTGACTTGGATGAGAAAGGCATAGTTGTTGACAACTCAAAATATAGAGGTATCATTGGATCACTTTTATATTTGACAGTTAGTAGGCCTGATATAATGTTTGTTGTGTGCTTGTGTGCAAGATTTCAGGCAAATCTAAAAGAATCTCATATGAAATCTGTAAAGAGAATTCTTAAATATCTAAAAGGAACAACTAACGTAGGTTTGTGGTATCCAAAAGGAGTCTCACTAAGTCTGATAAGTTACTCAGATTCAGACTATGCTGGGTGTAGACTTGATAGAAAAAGCACAAGTGGTACTTGTCACCTACTTGGAAGTGCACTAGTCTCATGGCATAGAAAAAAGCAAGCTTGTGTTGCTTTAAGTACAACTGAGGTTGAATATATAGCTGCCTGGAGTTGTTGTGCTCAAATTCTCTGGATGAAACAACAACTAAGAGATTATGGAACTGGGCTGAATAAAATTCCTTTAATATGTGATAATACAAGTGCAATAAATCTGACCAAAAATCCAATTTTGCACTCTAGGACAAAACATATAGAGATAAGACACCACTTTATAAGAGATCATGTTCAGAAAAATGATTGTGTTGTAGAGTTTGTTGAAACTAGTAAACAATTAGCTGACATATTTACAAAACCTCTACCAAGAGAAAGATTTAATCAATTAAGAATTGAACTAGGAATAATCAATGAGTCTTGTTTGAATTGATTGTGAATGTGTACTTGGGATCGATTGTTTGATGTATGTGTAAAACATTGATGTATGATGCATAAAAGAGAGAAGTTTAAGAGTTGAAATGGTTTAGGAATGGTTTAAAAAATTAGAAATAAGAGAAGAAAAACTTCTCTTGAATAATCGATTATTTTAAAATTTAATCAATTATTGTAAGTAAGCCTAGGAGAATAATCGATTATTTGGGCAATCATCGATTATCTGGAAGAAAAGGAATTCCAGAAGTCTCTGGAATAATTGATTATTTGGGCAATAATCGATTATCTAGGAAGCAAGAATATAAAGAGTCTCTGGAATAATCGATTATTTGGGAAATAATCGATTATCTGGGCAAGTTAGAGGAAATGACCCTCTGGAATAATTGATTATTCCAAAAATAATCGATTATTTAGTGCAGAAAGGGTTTTTCAAAGGATTTTACTGATACAAATAATCGATTATTTGTATAGATAATCGATTATTTGCGCGACCCTTGGTTTTCCAGACGGTTTTTGAATGGTTTTATTCGCGCCAACCTTCAACTTCCCACTACTCTTCATTTATGGAACCTCTCCTCTACCCAAAACTGGTGCTAAGGCTTCTATAACTTCCAAACCCTCTTATTTTTCATAAACCCACATTCTCTCAACTCTCAAACCCTAACACACTCACTCTGTTCATCTTTCTTCATCTTCTTCATCTCCACCAAAGAACCAATCTTTAACCTAACAATGGCTTCATCTTCCAAAAGGCCAAAGAAACTAGAAGTCAGGGGGAGCAAACGTCCTTTACCCACAGAGCAACTCATCTCAAAATGATTTGCTGATGAGAAGACCCAAGAGTATTATTTTGAATGGTATGCAGGTAGAAGAATCATCCCTCCGAAGACCTTGAAGCTGGAATGGTTCAAGAATGAGGGGTTTAACTTTCCTCCTCTCTTGGAACACCAGGAACTTGGGAAGTTCTTGGAGCTAGAAGGACCCTATTACCCTGAGCTTATAAGGTTGTTCTTATGCTTTGCCTCGAGCAATGAAGGGATAATGCAATCGGTGGTGAAGGGCAAGCTCATAAATCTTGACGGTCCAACTTTGAAGGAAGCTGCCAGGCTGAGCAGAGATGGGAGTACAAAGCCCCAACCCTTCTACTTTGGAGATTTTGAGGAGTTGACAACTTTTAGAGACAGTCAGAGGAACCCAGAGACCACCAACTATACAAAATTTCTGGTTGGAGGTATGAAGAAAATTTCACGCTTAATTTCTTTTATTATAGCCTGGACGATTAAGCCTCGGTTGCATAATCATGCTCAAATGTCAAGGGATGAAATTTTGTTGATGCATGTAATCAAGAAAAAGATTAAAATAGATTGGGTGTCTGTGATGAAAGACTGTATGTGGAAGGCTAGGAGGAAGGAGGATGGTCCAATACCATATGCTTTATTATTGTCTAGAATTTTTGAGAAAGCAGGTGTGGATCTGAAAGGGGAGAAAAAGATAATTCTCCATGCCTCAAACAAAATTGAGAAATCTTCCTTGCATCGCATGGGGAAGTTGAAACAGGAAGACAAATGGGTATTCAAGGGAGATGTCCCTTCGACTCCTGAACCTGCAACTGATGAAGATGGAGTTCCATCTCATGATGAAGATCAGCCACCACATGTAGAAGTTGAACCTGAAAGAGAACAAGAATCGGAGCCTAAAGAATTCTCTCCATTTGAGAAAATAATGATTAACAAGCTTGATGCGGTAATGGAGATGTCTAGGAGGCACTAGTCGATTTATTCGGGTATTCTTGATCGGTTTGATAACCTTGATCATGAGATTAACCGAATTAAGGCTCAACTTGGGATGCCGGAAGACTCGGAGTGATTTTAGTGCTTTAGTGTTCTGTTTTGATTCTAGGAATTTAGTTTAAATTTCTGTTTTTCAATTAGGTTGTAATTCATTTAATTCTTGAACAATTATCTTGGTTTATTCTATTGAACAATTTAAATTTTGTTGCAATGTGAGTTTTATTGTTGTTATATTGTGTTGATAATTTTGATTTGGATGATTTATTGTGCTATGTTCTGTTTTGGACACTGATATGTGATAATGTACTGCATATTTGTGATTTTGGCTGGTGATATGTTGTTTTGCTGATGAATATGGAAAATTTCCTGATCACAAATGTTGGTATTAATTGATTGGAACAATGTCTATGTTGTTTAGTATTAAATCAGTCTTGTGGCATTGATTATGAGCAAATGAGTATTGTGCATATTTTCATACATGTGGACAAATATATATTGGTTTGTTTTTGATGATGTCCAAAGGGGGGGAATGGTTTTTGAGTTTGTTTTGTAGGATTTAAAATGTGAAAATATTGGTTTGCAAAACAAAATGGCTTGTATGGTTTGCCATCATCAAAAAGGGGGGGAGATTGTTGAGATTCATGGAGTGGTGAATCAACTCAAACTTGGAGAATGAAGGTTTTGATGATAACAAAGTATGGATTTTAAGAATCAAAGCTGACCAAGGACATCAACAAGTCAAAAACAAAGTCAAGAAGAAAATATGGCTATTATGTTGTGTAATAGGAGTAGCTCATAAGTTGTATTGTTTTGTTGACCTTATTTTGCATGTGTGTGCTTTGTGCATGGGTTAACCTTTATCTAATCTGACTAAGAGTGAGTATGATGATGAGTTAAACTTGAAAAGTTATTTTGAGACATAAAACAGAGTTTTTGAAACTTGAAGTCTTTGTGACCTTCTTAGAGAGTTTTCTTTGTGAAACCAAGAAGTAAAACGTTTTTGAAATGCATTGAGAAAAGATCATCATCATCATCACATTCTTAAAAGAGAAAGATTAAGATTTGCTTCTGAGTTCACTATCTTATTTGTTCAATTTCCAGGTGAATTCGTTCCTTTAATTCTTTGTGAATAATTGTAAATCTTGAGTAGGTGTCTCAAGTGGTAAGGAATTCTTGTAGTGGGTTTCTACAAGAGGTGCTTTCTTGGGGTCAAGAAAGTGGTTATCTTGAATGTAGGAGTGTATGCATGTGTGGTATGCTTGTAAAACTTCTTCATTAAGATAGTGGAACAAATCTTGATCAGGTTATGATTGAGGACTGGATGTAGGTCACATGTGAAGTGGCTGAACCAGGATAAAAGACTTGTGCAATCTTCTCTTACCTTTATCTTTTACTTTGAGTAATATCTTGGTTGTGTGTGAAATGCTTTTGGATGCATGCAATGCATGTTGATTTTAGTTTTTAGAAGGTGGCTTCCCTTTTCTCTTTCTCACAAATAAATTACTTTGCTTGATGCACAACATTTAGTTGGATTGGCCATTTGATGTAGTGAACCGTCTTGGGGCTCTCTCTTTTCTTTTTTTTTTTGTTTAAACACCCTAACTTTTGCCTAGGATGTATCCTAGCGGGTTATTTTTGCTCTTTTTTTTTTTTCTTTTTACTCTTTTTTTTTGCCCTAATTTTTTCCTAGGATGCCCTTTGCGGGTTTTCATCCCAGCGGGTTATTTTCATTTTTTTTTGGACATGTTCAAATTTTGACAACCGTCAACAATATATGTCATTAGGATGGGACAAGACAGAAAGGAAAAAAAGGATGATTTAGAATGAATATTTAGTTGAGGTATGTCAGTGTTTAAGTTTTTAAACAAACATTTCTTTGGATAATTATTATAATCATTCTTCTAATTGTCTTGGACTACATATCTGAGTCTAGGGCAGAGTCTTCAAAAAGTTTTGGCCTTTTGCAGGAGAATTCAAGCCGCCTTTTGGTTTTCAACTTGGAAAGTCGTCACTTTCTATTTTTAATCTTTTTAGATCCCTAATTTTTTCCTAGGACATATCCTAGCAGGAACTTTTGGTCTTTTTTTCTTTTTTTTTTGCCTAGGATGTCCTTTGCAGTTTTTCATCCTAGCGGTATTTTGCAAGTAACTTTTTTGCTTTGATAAAACCTCCTGCCATCTGAGTTTGGGAGGACTAGTGTCTTTGGTGATTAACACTGCCTCTGTCCGTACACCAAGGAGAAAGATGCTGCCCCAGCCTACGAGTGTTGAGAGTTCTTTCATGGACCAAGATTTGTGCTTCCTTTGTCAACCAAATTGAGTCGATGTTTTTGTAATATTCTTCTTGTGCAATGAGAATCTTATGATTTTGCATTTGATCACTTTCTTATCCTTTTATGTTTCGAGGAAGTGATCTCCTTAGACTCAGATAATGCGTCGTAGATGTTCGAAGCTTATCTTCAGTCATGTCTATTTTTTGTTTTCTTTTTTTGTTTTGTTTTGGTTTTTGGGCACTATGATTGGTTTTAGATTTTAGTGATAAGAGGGAGAAAGGAAAGAAACAGAGATTTGTAAAAATGACATATCTTATTGATGAATGTAAAAACTTATACAAGCCCTTATTTTGAACTCTTGACCATGGGCGAAGGTCATAAGTTTGAGCATGAATTAAATTTTTCTTTTTTTTTTGAAAAAGAGTGCCCCCTACTCTAGTAATCTCTCAATTTTGTACTCCAAGGTCACTCCTCGTCATGCTTGTGCAGTGGGTGCTTGTCGATGCTAGGTGTGTTGGTGTCAAATTTCAACCACCCAGCGTCTATAAGTCCTTGCACACAGAATTGTAGGGCCTTGCATCGTTCCACGGAGTGCCTCAGAGAGTTAGAGTGATAGTCACACCTTTCCTCGGGTTTGTACCACGGTGGGTAAGGAGGGTCCATCTTCTTCGTTGGAGGAAGTCGGACTATCATCGAAGCCTCTAGGAGTTGAGGTAGTAGCTCTGCGTATGTAGTGGGGATTTTGTCTACTACCTTGTCGTCTCTAGGCTTTACCTGTGGTGTGGCTTGACTTTTTGGAGTAAAGATGACGGCGTGGGCCCCTTCTTCCCTCTTCTTTTCATAGATTTTCCTGGGGTCATAACTTGCCGGAGCCTTCCCTGTCTTCCCGCTTTTTAAGCCTTGCTCAACCCTTTCACCTATGGTGACTATGTCGGCAAAAAGGGTCGACGTGTTCCCTATCATCTTGTTATAATAGGGTCTATTTAAAGAGTTGATGAACATTGTCACCATCTCCTTGTCAGATAATGAAGGCTCAATTTGCGCAGCCAATTCCCTCCATCTCTATGCATAGGTTTTGAAGGACTCGTCGCCCTTCTTGCTCAAGCTTTGTAAATCAGACCTATCAGGAATTAGGTCGATGTTATACTTGTATCGACGGAGAAAAGCGTCGGCTAATTGTTTCCATGTCTGGATTTTTCCTCCATCCAGTTGCATGTACCAGTTGAGTGCAACATCTGAAAGGCTTTCCTGAAAATAGTGTTTTAGGAGCTTTTCATTGCCCACGTAGGCTGCCATCTTCCTACAGTACATTGTTAGATGTCTTTTTGGACAACTGGCTCCGGTGTACTTTTGGAAGTCAGGGATTTTGAACTTGGCAGGGAATTGGATGTCCTGCACCAAGCACATATCCGCAGCCTCTTGAACATCAAAATTGTGGCCTTCCACAGGTCTTAGTCTTTCTTCCAAGACGTTCAAATGATCTTTGGAAACGTCACCCACGTTGCTAGTACTATTGTCATGCTGCAATTTGTTCATGGCCTCAAGCATTCTAGCCATTTGTTCCTTGAGCTGTTCAAGCTCCTCAATGAGGACACGATTCCTTTCCTCTAGGCCTTCCTGTCGCCACCGGCCCGAAACGGGCTTTCGGCATTCGCGAAGGATGGTTGGACTCTTTTATTTGTTTAAAAATATGGATTGCTAGAATGACTTATTCTCAAACTGAGACCTTGTCAAACGAGCAATTTTATTAAAAGGCTCACCAATCCATGTTAATCCCAAGCGGGACCCTCCATGGATTAGCGGTTTTCATAAAAAGGAAGGGTTCATGGAGTCGCCACCAATGTTTTACTCAAAACATTGGAAAAAGAAGTTTAAGGCAATCGATTCAAAAATCGACTTCGGCCATGACAACCAGAGTCGGGTAAGGGAGTCGGTTACGCGTGGGGAAGGTGTTAGCACCCCACAGCGCCCCTTTCGGGTTCCCTATGACAGATTATTTAACAATAATAGTGCGAAATTACTAAATTACCCCTATTTATTCTAAGCGATTATAAATTAACTATCTACATGATGACAGTTAAATATACACACAGAAAGCAGTAAAAGGAAGGTCTTAAGAAGAAACCTTTGAAGCGTGCTTTTATATTCAAGTAAAACTGGGAAGCTTTTTGGCGTTCCCTCGCTCTACAAGCCCGCTCGCTCCCTCCTAGAAAATTTTAACTATGGAAATCCGGAGGATTTCCCTTCGACTCAGTTCGAGACTCAAGCAAAAAGCTCAGAACTCGAGAACTTTGTCGGATCAACTCTCCGAGTGATTTCTAGGCAGAGCACTGCTCAAAAAAACCCAGAATACTCAAGAAGAGGGTTAAAACTCAGTGTAAAAGTGTCAAATGACGTCAAATTGACGTCATATTTATAGGAATGAGGCGCAGTACGCCCCCTGGGGTCAATACGGGCGTATTGAAGTTTTTGAACTTCAATACGGCCGTATTGAATTCAGTACGGCCGTATTGAAGTTCAAAGACTTCAATACGGGCGTACTGAGTTCGCCGCGGCCGTATTGCAGTTCAAAATACTCAATACGGCTGTAGTGAACCTCTGGGAGGCCGTATTGAGCTTCATTCCTCCCACTTTTCTTATTTTTGCTATCCTAAGACCTCTAGACCTACAGAGAACCCTCCTAGGGCCTTCCAGGAGTCCTTCTGGCTGATCTTCCTTCAGTCTTTGAGAGTCTTCTAGCTTTATTTCCGACCCGGACAATTTTAGGGGTCTACAGCTGCCCCCCCTTTACTTAGTCAAACGGCCTTTTAGTGTATCGGTTGATAAGTAAAGGAGTTGACCCAATTGTCCGGGGAATAAAGCCATCCTTCCGACTTGTAGTGTCTTCCGGTGGAAAATTGCTGAGTAGCCTCTCCAGGTTTTGCTTCGCTCGTCGCCCGAGCCGGAAGCTGCATACCTTCATGCTTCTGAACACTCTGGTAGCGTGAGTACCCGCCTCTCCAGGCTTGTGCATACCTCGGTGCTCTGGACATCTGGGTAGCTGAGTATTGCCTCTCCAGGCTTGTGCATACCTCGGTGCTCTGGACATCTGGGTAGCTGAGTATTGCCTCTCCAGGCTTGTGCATACCTCGGTGCTCTGGACATCTGGGTAGCTGAGTATTGCCTCTCCAGGCTTGTGCATACCTCGGTGCTCTGGACATCTGGGTAGCTGAGTATTGCCTCTCCAGGCTTGTGCATACCTCGGTGCTCTGGACATCTGGGTAGCTGAGTATTGCCTCTCCAGGCTTGTGCATACCTCGGTGCTCTGGACATCTGGGTAGCTGAGTATTGCCTCTCCAGGCTTGTGCATACCTCGGTGCTCTGGACATCTGGGTAGCTAAGTATTGCCTCTCCAGGCTTGTGCATACCTCGGTGCTCTGGACATCTGGGTAGCTGAGTATTGCCTCTCCAGGCTTGTGCATACCTCGGTGCTCTGGACATCTGGGTAGCTGAGTATTGCCTCTCCAGGCTTGTGCATACCTCGGTGCTCTGGACATCTGGGTAGCTAAGTATTGCCTCTCCAGGCTTTGTGCATACCTCGGTACTCTGGACATCTGGGTAGCGTGAGTTTGCCCTCTCCAGGGATTTGTGATAGTTTTGTCTCCACAGTCCACGATGCTGCTTCGACGGTTGTTTTTGATTTTGGTGCCGCTGAGGGCTGGATAACGCAGGGATCCGTCTAGGGGATGTGCAGTTACTCATAGGTTCTTGTGTCCCAATTTTGCATTGCGTAATTGGTGCCCATTGAGGAATTTCTGTTTCCCTGGGGTGTAGACACGAAGATGCTCTTTCTGAGATGAGCGGTGCCTTATGATTGGCTGACGTCCTTTCGACGATGGTGGAGTATCCCGGTTATCCTTATTCGGGTGACTCTTTTTGTTTTTCTGGTTTTGTTGCCTCTGTGTAGGCTATTATCCGCTGGGGATTTTGTCATTGATTTTGTCTCCACAGTCCACGATGCTGCTTCGACGGTTGTTTTTTATTTTGATGCCGCTGAGGGCTAGATAACGCAGGGATCCGTCTAGGGGATGTGCAGTTACTCATAGGTTCCTGTGTCCCAACTTTCCATTGCGTAGTTGGTACCCATTGGGGAATTTCTGATTCCTTAGGGTGCAGACACAAAGATGCTCTTTCTGATGTGAGCGATGCCTTATGATTGGCTGACGTCCTTTCGACGTTGGTGGAGTATCCCGGTTATCCTTATTCGGGTATCTCTTTTGGATTTTCTGATTTTTGCTGCCTCTGTGTAGGCTGTTATCCGCTGGGGATTCTGGATGTTGATTTTGATTAGCCTCTTCTGTTAGGCATATCATCTTGATGTTCAATGATTGGCTGAAAAGCCAAATTCCGCTTGGGGAATTGTTATTGATCTTTTGGATTTTTTTCTTTTTTGAAAGAGTGCCTCTGAGTAGGCGAATTATCTTGATGTTTGGTGTTCGGCTGAGTGCCGGATTCCGCTTGGGGAATGATTATTTCTCTTTTGTGATTTTTCTTGAGGGGGTGCCTCTGAGTAGGCGAGTGGGGATTTAAAGTTTATATATCCCAGAGTATTATTTAGAAAGCCTCTTCAGGCTTAGCTTCACTCATCGCTTGAGTTGGAAAGCTACCTTCCACTGAGGAAGTTTAAGTCCTTTCGACTTGGATATTCTGTTTAGATGATCAAGCCTCCCTTGGGGAATTTTTGCTGATCTTGGTTTGATAGCTTTCACTGGGGAATTTGGCCCGTGAGTGGAAGCTGGGATATCTCTGGGGAGTATTATTTCGGCGAGCCTCTCCAGGCTCATTTATTCTGTACAGTTGGGGAGTATTATTTCAGCAAGCCTCTCCAGGCTCAATTATTTTAAGAGGGAGTATTATTTCGGCGAGCCTCTCCAGGCTCAATTATTCTGAGAGAGTATTTTTCGGCGAGCCTCTCCAGGCTCAGTTATTCTTGAGAGAGTATTTTTTCGGCGGGCCTCTCTAGGCTCAATTATTCTGAGAGAGTATTATTTCGGCAAGCCTCTCCAGGCTCAGTTATTCTGTACGTTTTATTGATTTTCTGAATTTCTGCATTTTGTTTGCTGCTGTCATACACAAGCAATTTTTCTATTTTTTCTATTTTATGCGACTGCCTCATGATGAGGTCTTTGAATGTGCAATTAATGTGCGTGATGCACAAAATGCAAGTTTAATTATTTTATTTGTTGTTTTTTTTTTTTTTTTTTTTAGAAATGAATGGCTCCCCCTATCCTCTTCTTCTTGGAGGAATTTTTGTCATCGACGTGAGGGAGGATTTCTGTTATTGCCAATACGGCCGTTATTCATTTCAGTATGCCCGTATTGAATTGAAAATTTGTTCATAACCCTAATTTTGGTACGGGCGTACTGAACATGATACGGGCATATTGTTTTTCTGAAGTTTATATTTTTTTGTTTTTTTTTTTTCAATAAACAGAGAATAAGTGATCTTCCATTACACCTATCATCTGTATGCATGTATGCGGTATGATGCACCTAATTCTATTTGATTCATTTTTCAAAAGAATTAACCGATGCGTTTTTGGATTTTGCCATTCCTCTAGACGGGCTGTGCGCTGCCGATTTCTGTAACCGAGGAATGATGCGTGTTATATTGAGATGGGCGTCATCAACCCAGTGATCCTCCTTTCCTTTAGAAGACGTGTCAACCCTCCTATTGACCACTATATCTCCATGTTTCCACTAGATTATCCTAAAATCGTTTGGGACAAGAGAGAAAAGAAAGGAAAGGTATATTCTTTTTTGAAAGTTTGTGTTTTAGAGGGGATTTATTTTTATTTTGAAAAATTGTTTTTGTAAGAATGGCTGGCCATGGTAGGCTTAAGTGTTTAGGCTTGTTTGATTAAACACTTATGAAGTTAAGCACGTCTTGGTTATTAACATTTGTGATTTGACAACTTGGATAGCTTTTCTTGAGCCCCTTTGTTGAATTCAGTTGGTGGTACCATCATGGATTTATTCTGTTTTTCGATTGCCCTAACTTTTGCCTAAAACACCCATTTGTGGAGTTTTAGCGGGCTTTTGTTTTTGTTCATTATTTTGCAACCCTAATTTTTGCCTAGGTCACCCTTTTGTGGGATTCCTAGCGGGTCTTTTGCTCTTATTTTTGCGCAGTCCCCTTTTTGGGTTTCCTGCCGAGCTTCTTTTATTTTAAAGGATTTCTTTTTATCCATGATGGCACTTGTCGAGGCCAAGGGAAGGTGCTCCAAGTTGTCACACACACTTCCACATAAAAATGATGTGGGTTTATTGATTATTAAGACGATTTTAACCTCACTTATGTTCATTCAAACAGGGTTAAATAATGTGGTTTAGAATTTTATTGCAAGCAAGGAAAGAAGCAATAAGAAATAATGAAGAATGATTTTATTATAATCATAGAGGAAACATGTGCCCTATCGAGGCTCGGGGGTCGGGCTGTCCCCGAGGAGTAATCTCTAATAGTCATCAGGTTTACACATCCCTATCGGAAGGAGGAGAACACTTGATGACGACGACCGGCCTTGACGCTTGTGAACCGGCCTTCCTAAAGATCTGGCTTAAAGAATGTCGAGAAGGATCTTGATTCCTCTTCGTTCTTTGATCTTTGTTAGGGTTGTATCCTAACCCTTGTTTCCCCGGATTATCCTTGATAATGGGTAGCTCCGGGATTCCTTGGGAGTCCTTGCCTAATCCTTGTCCCGGCAAGTATCCGTTCTTGGTGAGCATGGAGGCTACCTTCTTCATTTCTCGGGGAAACGTTTCGACATCGGCGATTTCCAATGCTTGGAAGGCGGTTTCTAAAGCTTCCACCGCTGCATCCACGTAAGGTATGGTGGATGGTTTGCTGATGAGTATGTCATCTTCAGCTTGTACAGTCACCAGTTTGTCACCCACTATGAACTTGACTTTCTGGTGGAGCGTAGAGGGTACAACTTTTGCATCATGAATCCAGGGTCGGCCGAGGAGACAGCTGTATGCGGGAGTAATGTCCATCACTTGGAATTCGACATTAAAGATAGTGGGTCCAATTTGGATTGGAAGATTGATCTCTCCCACCACTTCTCTTTTAGAACCATCGAAGGCTCGAACGATCATGTTGCTCGGGCGCATTTGGACTCCCTTGATTGTCATTTGGTCGAACGTTCTCTTTGGCATTACGTTCAAGGAAGATCCATTATCTACCAAGACTTTAGCGATGTGATACTCCTTGCACTTTACAGAGATGTGCAAGGGCTTGTTATGATTCGGTCCCCCTGTAGACCCCTAAAATTGTCCGGGTCGGAAATAAAGCTTGAAGACTCTCGAAGACTGAAGGAAGATCAGCCAGAAGGACTCCTGGAAGGCCCTAGGAGGGTTCTCTGTAGGTCTAGAGGTCTTAGAATAGCTCAAAATAAGGAAGTGGAGGGAATGAAGCCCAATACGGCCGTACTGAACTTAATACGGCCGTATTGAAGCTTCAATACGGCCGCAGTGAACTCAATACGGCGTATTGAAGTTTCTGAAACTTCAATACGGCCGTACTGAAATCAATACGGCCGTATTGAAGCTTCAATACAGCCGTATTGAACTCAATACGGCCGTATTGAAGTTCAAAAATTTCAATACGGCCGTATTGGTTCTGTAGCCCGTATTGGGCCTGTTCCCTATAAATATAACGTCAATTGGACGTCATTTGACACTTTCACACTCAGTTTTGACTCCCTCCTTGAGTATTCTGGGGTTTTTGAGCAGTGTTCTGCCCTAGAAATCTCTCTGGGAGTCGATCCGACGAAGTTCTGGAATTCCGAGCACTTAGCTTGGAGATTCGAACCTAGTCGAAGGGAAATCCTCCGGATTTCCATAGTCAAAATTTTATAGGAGGGAGCGAGCGGGCTTGTAGAGCGAGGGAACGCCAAAAAGCTTCCCAGTTTTACGAAATATATAAAAGCACGCTTCAAAGGTTTCTTCTTAAAGTCCTTCCTTTTACTGCTTTCTGTGTGCATATTTAAACTGTCATCATGTAGATAGTTAATTTATAATCGCGTAGAATAAATAGGGGTAATTTAGTAATTTTACACTGTTATTTTAGAAATAATCTGTCATAGGGAACCCGAAAGGGGCGCTGTGGGGTGCTAACACCTTCCCCACGCGTAACCGACTCCCTTACCCAACTCTGGTTGTAATGGCCAAAGTTGATTTATAAAATCAATTGCCTTATCCCTTTTTCCAATGTTTTGAGTAAAACATTGGTGGCGACTCCACGAACCCTCCTTTTGCGAAAACCACTAATCCATGGAGGGTCCCGCTTGGGATTAATATGGATTGGTGAGACATTTAATAAATAAATTGGATAAGATCGACAAGGTCTCAGTTTGAGAACAAGTCGTTCTAATAATCCAATACATTTTCAAAACTAAAATAAAAGCGAGCTCGACCGTCTTCGCGACCGCCGAGGCCCGTTTGGGCCGGTGGCGACAGATGGCGACCCCTTGTTTGTATGATAACATGTTTATCTATGTGGCTTTTAAATAACTGTTGTATTTTTAAAATTTACGCAATTGTTTGAAATAAAAACTGCACACAAACCTTTGCACACAACAGTTCCCTCTATACCCGGGGGCATGAGTGATTAACCATAGGGAGTGGATGTTAGTACGGCCGGTTGTCGAATGGGTCTATAGGTGCCCGTAGACCGTTGTCGGAAAACATCACTCAAGGTGATAACCATGAACTTGAGTCCGACGGTGCGTTGGAGCTTTCCATCGACCTACGATGAGAGGAATTGGGTCCCTATAATGGGGGCACCTTGGGGGCCTTTGACCAAGTGAGAACAGTTAGATCCTCCTTGAATATGCACTTTTCTGCAGGAGACCCCTACCTCGTGATTCGCTCGTGACTGTTCGTGGATGAGTGAATTGTTTGTGCATTCGTTATGTGACATTGTTTGTGCATTAATAAATAACCTCGTGATAAGGTCTAAAGAATAATCCCCATGCATGAAAAAACCATGACATGAGAGGAAAGACCATGTGTAAAAATATAATAAAAATGAGGAGCATGTGCATCATTACCAATAAAGATATCATGCATCCTCATAAACCATGCATTTTAGGTTCACCAATACCTCTTGACATGAGTAAAAGTGACCCATAATTATCGAGATTCTCCGTTGAGGAGAGATCATAAGTCAAGGAGGGTGGTAACACTCTGTTTTAAAAAGGCAGCGCCTTAAAAATGGAGGGTTATCAAGCTCATGTCAAGAGCGTATTCATTCCATAAATTAATTAGATTAAATATTCATTTTTAGAAAGTGGCTGGTCATCTCTCTGTCCTCACACGCGCAAAGAAGATCAAGAAAATGGAAGCATTGGAGGAGCAAAACAAAAAGCTCACAACCGAGCTTTCACAACTTAAAGACCAAATGGCGCAAATGATGGAACTCATGCGTCATCACAACATCCATGAATCTCATCACAGTGATCATGGGTCCCATCATGAGGGAGAGGAGGAAGAGCATGAAAAAGATCCTCCACACGCTGTACACCTTGGGGCTGGAATTATGATTAAAGAGCCCGAAGTATCAAAGGAACAATTCCACGCCCTAGAGGATCGGCTAAGGGCTATGGAGGGGCATGATTTTGACATCAAAGATGCCGCCGACATGTGCTTAGTGAGGGATATTCAATTCCCTCCCAAATTTAAAGTGCCAGATTTCCCGAGATACGTGGGATCGACTTGCCCCAAGAGTCATCTCACCATGTACTGCCGAAAGATGGCTGCATATGCCACAAACGAAAAGCTCTTGATCCATTGCTTCCAAGAGAGCTTGGCTGATACCGCGCTCAACTGGTATATGCAGCTAGATGGAAATCTAGTACACACATGGAGGCAGTTGGCCGACGCCTTCCTCAAGCGCTACAAATACAACATCGACCTAATACCCGATAGGTCAGATCTTCAAGCCTTGAGTAAGAAAAATGATGAATCTTTCAAGGCGTACGCCCAACGATGGAGGGAGTTGGCGGCACAGATAGAGCCCCCGCTGTCGGATAAAGAGACGGTGTCCTTATTCATCAACTCGTTGACTGGTCCCTATTACGATAAAATGATAGGGAACACAACGACACTCTTCTCGGACATCATCACCATTGGGGAAAGGGTGGAACAAGGATTAAAAAGTGGGAAGCTAGCTAAGCCTTCCCAATCATTCGAGGCTAAGAAGACCTTCAGGAAGAAGAATGAGGAAGGAGTCAATGCTATAACCATATCCTCGGCTTCTTCCACTTCGAAGTCAGGAAGATCGCAATTCATCCCTGTGAAGAAGTTTGATAAACTTCCGACCACTTATAGCGATCTCCTTCCGAAGCTAGTAGAAGCCAAACTTCTAGCTCATGTTCCACCAAGGAAGATCGACCCACCTTACCCCGATTGGTACAAGCCACAAGACAAATGTTTATACCATTCGGGGGCACCAGGGCATTCAACAGAGAGATGCCTAGCTCTCAAATACAAGGTCCAAAACCTTATTGATGCCGGGTGGGTCACCTTCGATTCGACAGCGCCCGACGTGAGCAAGAATCCTCTGCCAAAGCAGGAGTAGAGAGAAGAACAAGCCACGATAGGGCCCCTTCATATTTCTCTTTTAGGGACTCATGATCAGTACCCGAGATCATGAGAACCTTTTCATGTAAATAAGGGTTTTTGTACAGTTTTAATACATATTAATAAAGAGGCATTTTTCACATTATTCTCTTTTTTGTTCTTTTCTCTCTTTCCTCATTAACATTAATAATTCTAAACCTAAACAGAACCAATAAAATAATTATGTCTGTAATTGTTCGCTCTGACCGGGATCCAAAAGTTGAGGATGAATGGGTTGAGTTGGACAGTGATGAGGAAACCATTTCTCCGGATCTGCAAAGATTGCTAGATCAAGAAGCTTGTCAAGAGAAATTGGAGACTATAAATTTGGGGCATGGCCGAGAGATAAAAGAGGTCAATATTGGGACCCATATCAGTGATGAAATAAGGACACATGCTTCCGCTATGATTATAATAAAATCATTCTTCATTGCTTCTTTTCTTGCTTATAATAAAATTCTAAACCACATTATCTTTAACCCTGTTTGAATAAACATGAATGAGGTTAAAATCATCTTAATAATAATAAACCCACATCATTTTTATGTGGAAGTGTGTGTGACAACTTGGAGCACCTTCCCTTGGCCTTGACAAGTGCCATCATGGATAAAAATAAATCCTTCAAAATAAAAGAAGCTCGGCAGGAAACCCAAAAAGGGGTCTGCGCAAAAATAAGAGCAAAAGACCCGCTAGGAATCCCACAAAAGGGTGACCTAGGCAAAAGTTAGGGTTGCAAAAATGAACAAAAACAAAAGTCCGCTAAAACGCCACAAAAGGGTGTTTTAGGCAAAAATAAGGACAATCAAAAAACAAAAGAAATCCATGATGGTACCATGAACCGAATTCAAAAAGAAAGGTTCAAGAGCAGCTATCCAAGTTGTCAAAATCACAACGTCAATAAACAAAGATTTTCTTAAATTCATAAGTGTTTAATCAAGCAAGCCTAAACACATAAGCCTACCTTGGCCATCCATTCTTACAAAAACCATTTTTGAAAAATAATCCCCTCTAAAACACAAACTTCAAAACAAAAATATCTTTCCCTTCTTTTCTCTCTTGTCCCAAAAGATTTTAGAATAATCTAGTGGAAGCATGGAGAAATAAATCATCACTGATAATGGATCTAATCTGAACAACAAAATGGTGGAAGAACTGTGCCAAGAATTCAAGATCCAACACCACAACTCTTCCCCATATCGGCCAAAGATGAATGGGGCAGTCGAGGCAACCAATAAGAACATCAAAAAATAGTGCAAAAGACGGTTGTCTCATTTAAAGACTGACACGAGATGTTACCCTTCGCTCCTCATGGCTATAGGACTTCAGTACGTCCATTTACAGGAGCTACTCCATTCTCACTCGTTTATGGGGTGGAGGCAGTTCTACCCATCGAAGTCGAGATATTCTATCTAAGGGTAATCATGGAAACAAAACTTTCCGAGGCAGAATGGGTTCAAAGCCAATATGACCAGTTGAACCCTATCAAAAAGAAACGGCTGAACGCCATATGCCATGGTCAAGCCTATCAGAGGAAGATCAAAAAGGCTTTTGACAAGAAAGTCCACCCTCGAGTCTACCATGAGGGAGAGTTGGTAATGAAGAAATTACTACCAACTCAAAAAGGGCAAAATCGGAAAGTGTGCCCCAAATCACGGAGGACCATACGTGGTAAAACGAGCCTTCTCAGGAGAAGCATTGATTCTCACAAACATGGACGGAGAAGAACTTCGATACCCAGTCAACATTGACGTGGTAAAGAAGTACTATGCTTGAAGACGTTGCTTGCATAGGCCTGCTAGGATGAAAACCCAAAAAAGGCGTCCTAGGCAAAAGTTAGGGCAAAATAAAAAGCCCGCCAGTACAAGGGTACTAGGCAAAACAACGGCAAAATTATCCCCGCTAGGATACGTCCTAGGCAAAAGTTAGGGGCAAAAGAATAAGATGTAAAAGCAAAGCAAGCAACGATTGTTTGAATCGAAAACCGAAAGGCGGTTCAAGCGATTATCTTCTAGAAGCAAGCGTCTTGCAGCATCTACACTCCTGGCTCAGGCCGAAGCAATTAGGGGAACGTAAAGAGCAACAATTACAGATATAATTGTTAAGCCCAATGTATATAGCCTACCCTGGCCAGCCATTCTTCAGAAATTTCCTTCTGTATATCTTTCTGCAAAAACACTTGTGAATATCAATAAAAATATCCATTTGTTTCTTTTCTTTCTTGACCATGTGATTATGCCTCTGAATTGGTTTTTCATAAAAATTGTACGAAATTCCATTAATAATCGGTCAATAAAAGAAAATTGGAAGGGTTCCTGTAAAATCCATAATCTCCTGCATAAAGGCTCACAAAAATACTCCCTCGCGTCAATGATAGAAAGTCCTCCAAGAAGAAGGGGATAGGGAGAGCCACTCACTTTTCTAAATAAATGAACAAAAATAAAAATTGTATTGCATTTGTGCATCACACACACATTAGTTGCACATTCAAAGACCTTATCATGAGGCAACTGCATAAAATAGAAAAATAGAAAATTGCTTGTGTATGACAGCAGCAAGCAAAATACAAAGATTCAGAAAATCAAAGCATCATACAGAATAATTGAGCCTGGAGAGGCTTGCCGAAATAATACTCGTACAGAATAATTGAGCCTGGAGAGGCTTGCCGAAACAATACTCCCACAGAATAATTGAGCCTGGAGAGGCTTGTCGAAATAATACTCCTTCAGAATAACTGAGCCTGGAGAGGCTTGCCGAAATAATACTCTCTCATAATAACTGAATTTAATTTCTTTAGCACTTTTAATTTCTGTACAGCAGAAGCCAAAAACATAAAAAAGGCAAAATACAGAAAAAGCCAAATCAGAAGAAAAGGCAAAATACAGAAAAAGCCGAAAATAAAAAAGGCAAGGATATAGAAAATCCAACAAACAATTTGTACCGAATAACTAAGCCTGGAGAGGCTTACCAAAATAATACTCCACATCCTCCACAGTATGCAGAATAACTGAGCCTGGAGAGGCTCGCAGAAATAATACTCCCCAGAGGGAACCTCAGCTCAAGCTCACGGCAAAATCCCCAGCAAGAGCTATCAAGCAAAATCGACGCAATCCCCAATGGAAGTGCGATCATCCAAACAGTATATACAAGTCAAAGGACTTAACACTTCCTCAGTGGAAGATAGCTCTCCGACTCAAAGCGCTGAGCGAGGCTAAGCCTGTATAGGCTTCCTAAAAATACTCTGGGGTACGTAAGATCCCCAAATCCCCAGTCGCCTACTCAAGAGGCATTCCTACAAAAAGCAAAAGATCAAAAATTTCAATAAATATTCCCCAAGCGGAATGCGGCACTCAGCCAAACACTGAACATCAAGATAATTCGCCTACTCAGAGGCACTTCTTCAAAAAGAGAAAATCGAAAAGATCAATAATAATTCCCCAAGTGGAATCTGGCTCTTAGCCAAACAATCAAGCGTCAAGATGATACGCCTAACAGAAGAGGCTAATCAAAATGAATGACAAAATCCCCCAGCGGACAATAGCCTACACAGAGGCGACAAAAATCAGAAAACCCAAAAGAGATACCCGAATAAGGATAACCGGGATACTCCACCAACGTCCAAAGGACGTCAGCCAATCATAAGGCACTGCTCATCTCAGAAAGAGCATCTTCGTGTCTACACCCCAAGGAAACAGAAATTCCTCAATGGGCGCCAACTACTCAATGGAAAGTTGGGACACAAGAACCTATGAGTAACTGCACATCCCCTAGACGGATCCCTGCGTTATCCAGCCCTCAGTGGCATAAAAATCAAAAATAATCGTCGAAGCAGCATCGTGGACTGTGGAGACAAAATCAACATCCAGAATCCCCAGCGGATAACAGCCTACACAGAGGCAGTAAAAATCAGAAAATCAAAAAGAGTCACCCGAATAAGGATAACCGGGATACTCCACCAACGTCAAAAGACGTCAGCCAAACATAAGGCATCGCTCAAATCAGAGAGAGAGCATCTGTGTCTACACCCCAAGGAGTCAAAAATTCCCATGGGTACCAACTAAGCAATGCAAGTTGGGACACAAGAACCTATGAATGACTGCACATCCCCTAGACGGATCCCTGCGTTATCCAGCCCTCAGCGGCACAAAATCAGAAAAACAAACTGTCGAAGCAGCATTGTGGACTGTGGAGACAAACTATACTCAACTACCTCATCTTTGAGAGGCAAAGTCTGGAGAGACGATACTCAAACGAAGTCTGGAGAGACAGTACTCAAACAAGGTCTGGAGAGACAATACTCAAACGAGGTCTGGAGAGACAATACTCAAACGAAGTCTGGAGAGACAGTACTCAAACAAGGTCTGGAGAGACAATACTCAAACGAAGTCTGGAGAGACAGTACTCAAACAAAGTCTGGAGAGACGGTACTCAAACAAAGTCTGGAGAGACAGTACTCAAAGTCTGGAGAGACGGTACTCAAACAAAGTCTGGAGAGACGATACTCAAACGAAGTCTGGAGAGACAGTACTCAAACAAGGTCTGGAGAGACAATACTCAAACGAGGTCTGGAGAGACAATACTCAAACGAAGTCTGGAGAGACAGTACTCAAACAAAGTCTGGAGAGACGGTACTCAAACAAAGTCTGGAGAGACAGTACTCAAAGTCTGGAGAGACGGTACTCAAACAAGGTCTGGAGAGACGGTACTCGAACAAAGTCTGGAGAGACGGTACTCGAACAAAGTCTGGAGAGACGGTACTCAAGGTCTGGAGAGACAGTACTCAAGGTCTGGAGAGACAGTACTCAAGGTCTGGAGAGACAATACTCAAGGTCTGGAGAGACAATACTCAGCCATCAGCGTCGTCAAAAGCACGTTGGTGTTAAACTTAGCTACCAAGGTTGTCAGAAGCGCCGAGGTATGCAACAACCTGGAGAGGCTACTCAATAATTTTCCACCGGAAGACGCTACAAGTCAGAAGGTTGGCACATCACCCGGACAATTGGGTCAACTCCTTTACTTGTCAGCCGGTACACCAAAAGACCGTTTGACTAAGTAAAGGGGGGGCAGCTGTAGACCCCTAAAATTGTCCGGGTCGGAAATAAAGCTTGAAGACTCTCGAAGACTGAAGGAAGATCAGCCAGAAGGACTCCTGGAAGGCCCTAGGAGGGTTCTCTGTAGGTCTAGAGGTCTTAGAATAGCTCAAAATAAGGAAGTGGAGGGAATGAAGCCCAATACGGCCGTACTGAACTTAATACGGCCGTATTGAAGCTTCAATACGGCCGCAGTGAACTCAATACGGCGTATTGAAGTTTCTGAAACTTCAATACGGCCGTACTGAAATCAATACGGCCGTATTGAAGCTTCAATACAGCCGTATTGAACTCAATACGGCCGTATTGAAATTTCTGAATTTCAATACGGCCGTATTGAACTCAATACGGCCGTATTGAAGTTCAAAAATTTCAATACAGCCGTATTGGTTCTGTAGCCCGTATTGGGCCTGTTCCCTATAAATATGACGTCAATTGGACGTCATTTGACACTTTCACACTCAGTTTTGACTCCCTCCTTGAGTATTCTGGGGTTTTTGAGCAGTGTTCTGCCCTAGAAATCTCTCTGGGAGTCGATCCGACGAAGTTCTGGAATTCCGAGCACTTAGCTTGGAGATTCGAACCTAGTCGAAGGGAAATCCTCCGGATTTCCATAGTCAAAATTTTATAGGAGGGAGCGAGCGGGCTTGTAGAGCGAGGGAACGCCAAAAAGCTTCCCAGTTTTACGAAATATATAAAAGCACGCTTCAAAGGTTTCTTCTTAAAGTCCTTCCTTTTACTGCTTTCTGTGTGCATATTTAAACTGTCATCATGTAGATAGTTAATTTATAATCGCGTAGAATAAATAGGGGTAATTTAGTAATTTTACACTGTTATTTTAGAAATAATCTGTCATAGGGAACCCGAAAGGGGCGCTGTGGGGTGCTAACACCTTCCCCACGCGTAACCGACTCCCTTACCCAACTCTGGTTGTAATGGCCAAAGTTGATTTATAAAATCAATTGCCTTATCCCTTTTTCCAATGTTTTGAGTAAAACATTGGTGGCGACTCCACGAACCCTCCTTTTGCGAAAACCACTAATCCATGGAGGGTCCCGCTTGGGATTAATATGGATTGGTGAGACATTTAATAAATAAATTGGATAAGATCGACAAGGTCTCAGTTTGAGAACAAGTCGTTCTAATAATCCAATACATTTTCAAAACTAAAATAAAAGCGAGCTCGACCGTCTTCGCGACCGCCGAGGCTCGTTTGGGCCGGTGGCGACACCCCCAGCGGGGATTTCTTCATCGGTGAAGGTGAGGTGATCACTAGCCGTGATGTGACTAACAATCCCCTCAAACTTGTCTTGGGAGATAGTGTGCGACACATATGCCTCGTTCAAGACTTTCGACAGAGCTTGCCGATGCGGTTCGGAACTTAGGATCAACGACAACAGCGTAATCTTTGCTGGCGTCCTATGAAGTTGATCCACGATGGAGTACTCGCTCTGTCGGATAAACTTTAACAGCTCATCAGTCTCCTCCTCGGATTCTCTTTCCTCGGTTTTCTTTTCTTCTTTTTCTTTATTCTTGGGGGCTTTATCATGAAGATCTTCGGGAGTGTAGATCCTGCCACTCCTAGTCATGCCCCCAAGTCCAGCGATGTTAGAGATATCGCTGTCGGCAGAAAAATGGATGTCGTATATCCACGGCACAGCCTTATTCGATTCGTAGGGAAAAGGCCTTGGAGTAGTGATCCTTAACGGTGTCGGACCTTCCCCTTTATTCGTCTTGATTACCAACAACGGAGTTGACGTGTGTTCGCTTGGCGCGGTTGTTGGCTTACACTTGATAACGAACGGCGTGCGATCCATTCTTTGAACATACGCATCGATTAATTCTTTCTTTTTATTAATGTTTATTAATGATTTACTAGGAGGGATGTATGAAATGTAAACCTAGATCCCTCCATGATCTTTGATAAGAATGCATGATATGAGATGATGACGATGAATATGCATGCATTGTGTTTATTCAACTAAGCATTATCATGTTTTTAGGATGTCCCTAAGATGATGCATGATATTGCTTGGTTTGGATAAATAACCCTTTTTTCCTTTTTTTGGGTATTTTGTTTTTTGTATTTTTTTTGGGTGAAAAGGGAAACTACCTATATGAATGTGATGAAGGTAGATGTTAACACCATGCAATGGAAGATTCTTATTCCTATTTATTCTTATTTTAAAAAGGAATGTTGTATGTTTAAAAGGTGCAATGTATGCTCAAACAATTTCACATAATCAATGCACAAACAATTCACTCATCCACGAACAGTCACGAGCGAATCACGAGGTAGGGGTATCCTGCAGAAAAGTGCATATTCAAGGTGGATCTAACTGTTCTCACCGGTCTGAGGCCCCCAAGGTGCCCCCATTATAGGGACCCAATTCCTCTCGTCGTAAGCCGATGGAAAGCTCCAACGCACTGTCGGACTCGAGTTCATGGTTATCACCTTGAGTGATGCTTTCCGACAACGGTCTACGGGCACCTATAGACCCATTCGACAACCGGCCGTACTAACATCCACTCCCTATGGCTTACCACTCATGCCCCCGGGTATAGAGGGAACTGTTGTGTGCAAAGGTTTGTGTGCAATTTATATTTCAAACAATTGCGAGAATTTAAACATACAACAGTTATTAAAGCCATATAGATAAAACATATTATCATACAAACAAGGGGTAATAAAGTAATTTTAACTATTTTTTGTTAAAAATAATCTGTCACTAAATGGGACTGACTCTCGAGGCTTCCCCAGTGAAGTCGCCATCTGTCGCCACCGGCCCGAAACGGGCTTTCGGCATTCGCGAAGGATGGTTGGACTCTTTTATTTGTTTAAAAATATGGATTGCTAGAATGACTTATTCTCAAACTGAGACCTTGTCAAACGAGCAATTTTATTAAAAGGCTCACCAATCCATGTTAATCCCAAGCGGGACCCTCCATGGATTAGCGGTTTTCATAAAAAGGAAGGGTTCATGGAGTCGCCACCAATGTTTTACTCAAAACATTGGAAAAAGAAGTTTAAGGCAATCGATTCAAAAATCGACTTCAGCCATGACAACCAGAGTCGGGTAAGGGAGTCGGTTACGCGTGGGGAAGGTGTTAGCACCCCACAGCGCCCCTTTCGGGTTCCCTATGACAGATTATTTAACAATAATAGTGCGAAATTACTAAATTACCCCTATTTATTCTAAGCGATTATAAATTAACTATCTACATGATGACAGTTAAATATACACACAGAAAGCAGTAAAAGGAAGGTCTTAAGAAGAAACCTTTGAAGCGTGCTTTTATATTCAAGTAAAACTGGGAAGCTTTTTGGCGTTCCCTCGCTCTACAAGCCCGCTCGCTCCCTCCTAGAAAATTTTAACTATGGAAATCCGGAGGATTTCCCTTCGACTCAGTTCGAGACTCAAGCAAAAAGCTCAGAACTCGAGAACTTTGTCGAATCAACTCTCCGAGTGATTTCTAGGCAGAGCACTGCTCAAAAAAACCCAGAATACTCAAGAAGAGGGTTAAAACTCAGTGTAAAAGTGTCAAATGACGTCAAATTGACGTCATATTTATAGGAATGAGGCGCAGTACGCCCCCTGGGGTCAATACGGGCGTATTGAAGTTTTTGAACTTCAATACGGCCGTATTGAATTCAGTACGGCCGTATTGAAGTTCAAAGACTTCAATACGGGCGTACTGAGTTCGCCGCGGCCGTATTGCAGTTCAAAATACTCAATACGGCCGTAGTGAACCTCTGGGAGGCCGTATTGAGCTTCATTCCTCCCACTTTTCTTATTTTTGCTATCCTAAGACCTCTAGACCTACAGAGAACCCTCCTAGGGCCTTCCAGGAGTCCTTCTGGCTGATCTTCCTTCAGTCTTTGAGAGTCTTCTAGCTTTATTTCCGACCCGGACAATTTTAGGGGTCTACACTTCCATAGCTTTTATCTTTTGAGCTCGTGTGAGTACGGGATGTTGAAAATCCACCTTTAAGGGATAAGATAATTTCCTATTAAGCTTATTTAAATGATAATGCATGAAGGAGGTCTCTCAACAAAGACTTGGTAGCCACTCCTTTGAACGTGAAATTAAAGTGTCCCTTTTTGTAATTTTTTACGATGTAACAAAGGTCACACAAATTGGAGTTCATCAGTCTTTGTGAGAAATCTCCTAGTGATCCTAGGAATGTATGTGGTATGCATGTCCCTCCTTTTTAATTTCTTTTTTTTATTATTTTTTTTTTGAAAAATGCATGATGTCCCCATTTTAAAGAGGCGATGTATGATTCTCACAGATCTTATTTTCACACTAGGTTTTCTCTCACATGATAATGCATTTTTATTTATTTTTTTTTTTTTTTGTGTTTTTTCTTTACCTTAGGGGAATTATAAAAAATAAATGAGTGGTTTGAATAGACAAAATGCAACAAACATATGCTCATACAATCCACAAGCAGTCGCGTATAAATCCATGGTTTGTGGTCCCTGTTAAGAAAAGTGCATTGTATAGGGCGGTTCTAATTATCCTCACTTTGGTCTTAAGGTCCCCAAGGTGCCCCCATTATAGGGACCCAGTATTTCTGTCGCCGTCACCTGGCAAACTCTAAGGTCTATCGCAGTATTTCGGGCTAGAGTAACCGGTTATCACCTTGAGTGTGATTTCCGACAAGGCTCGCAGGCTCCAAGGCCAAACTTGGGTCGGTCGTACGTCAACCACTCCCTATGTTTAATACCCTCATGCCCCCAGGTGTAGGGGGAACTGTTGTGTGCAAAGGTTTGTGTACAATTTTTTATTCCAAACATGTGCGAAATTTAAATAAACAAACAGCTATCAAAGCCAAACAAAGAAAACAAACAAGGTAAAGGGGAAAGATATTTAAATTATTATTCTTATTTTATTAACTTCATCATTTATTTGGGTCTGGCCCTCTTAAAACTTCCCCAGTGGAGTCGCCATCTGTCGCAACTCAAAAAATTTTTATCTCGCGACCTATAGTTTAGACATCCTTTTAAAGATCTCATCAATTAAAGAATGCCCGGACACCAGACTAATCCTTAATCAATGGTTTTGAAAATAGGTTCATGGAGTCGCCACCAATATTTTACTCAAAACATTGAAAAAAGAAAAGGTTTTTTTAAGGTCCAGTAATGGCCTTGATAACCAGAATTGGATTCGGGGGTCGATTACGAGTAGAGAAGGTATTAAGCACCCCTACAACGCCCTAAATCGGTACCCTATGATGAAATTAACATGATAAGAATTAATAAATTAAATATTAAATCCCCTTTATTAATGTTTATTTACATGCTTAAAATATAAATTAAGTGATTAACCCTAAAATATCTACATTATGACGATTATTATAACAAAAAAGAGAGAAAGATGAGAAATAAAAGGAAGAGAAGAAGATTGACAGAAATACCTCTTGAACGAGCTTTATTGAATCTTCAAATATGGAGAAGGTGCTTTGTGGCGACCTTTCACACTACAGTATGCCTCACAGATTTCAAGAAATACAATAGGAGGGAGAGAGAAGATAGAGATGCGACACAAATCTCAAGAAATACAATAGAAGGGAGAGAGATAGAGAATTTTCGTGCTCAAAGGAGTCTTATTCAAAATTTCTCTGGCCGACTGGAGAACTGTGCCCGAGTCTTCTATTTATAGGTATCAGAAGAGGGCCAGAATGGCCCGTTTCGAATCTGGAACGGCCCGTTCTGGGCTGTCCGTTATGGGTAAAATAAGAATCTAGAACGGCCCGTTCCACAAGTGGAACAGCCCGTTCTGGGTTCGAATTTTACTTACAACAAGGTGCTCCAGAACGGCTCGTTCCAAACTAGGGTTTTAGGCCCATTTGATGATTTGAAACGGCCCGTTCCAGTATTAGAATGACCTGTTCTGGGCAAGTCTGTTATGGGCAAAATAAGAATCTGGAACGGATCGTTCCTAAAGTGGAACGGCTCGTTCTGGGATCAAATCTTGCTTATAAAAAACAGTTTTGGAATGGGCCGTTCTGGTTTGGGAACAGCCCGTTCCGGTCTTGGGAACGGACCATTCTGGTCTTGGAACAGCCCGTTCTGGGCTACTAAAACCAACTTATTTAGGCTTTAGGTCTTCTGATGTCATGGCCTGTTGTTTCCATGCTTCGGGAGCTCCTTTTCTTGATAATAGACGTTTGTTTCATTGCTTTTGTGAGCCCGGACGAAATTGGGTGTCTACAATGATGACTTTGCAAAAGTAATTTTACTTTCCTTTCTATTACCAAATTTTGTAAATGTCTTTGATATTTCACCTTGCTTGCAATCATTCTTAACTACAAACATTTTCTAATGTAATTTTATGAATATTATTTTATGTTGGAATTCTTATCTATTTATTTATTTTTTGCAAAAAATAATGTTTAATTAAATTTTGTATGAGTATGGGACAGGTATAGGTATATCCGATACTTGATGAGTACGAAGAAGGGAACACAAATTTCGTACCCGTTGGGTATGGGAACAAGGATAGATATAGGGTACGGAAACGAGGGCGAGGACAAGTATAGAGAAACTCATACCTACCCCACCGTGCGTTGTTTCTGTCTCACACACATATAAGTACACCCACGCACATGATTCTTGATCTGATTTTTAACATGGTATTAGAGCTAAGTTTTGAAATCGAGCTACTTCTTTCAGTAATTTTTTCATACCTAAGAGAGAGAAAAAATGAGCACACAATTATGATACATAAATCCTTCTAATTGGATTAATTGGATTTTATGTCATGTTGATAGGTGCATCTTCTCACTTTTGTCAAAGAAGTTAACCCTATTGTGTCACCCTTCTGTGAAACACCTCTTGAAGCAGTTGTTATTTATTTGTATCTCCTTAGCACCAATAATACAAACATTTTCTTTATTGACTATGTGTTGTAACAAAGCCTTTACACTTGTATATGGATATTGGACCAATGACTTTGTTGTTCAATCGTATGATGACTTTGCAAAAGTAATTTTACTTTCCTTTCTATTACCAAATTTTTTAAATGTCTTTGATATTTCACCTTGCTTGCAATGGGTCTTAATTACAAACATTTTCTAATGTAATTTTATGAATATTATTTTATGTTGGAATTCTTATTTTTATTTTTTTTTTGCAAAAAATAATATTTAATTAAATTTTGTATGAGTATGCGACAGGTATAGGTATATCCGATACTTGACGAGTACGAAGATGGGAACACAAATTTCGTACCCGTTGGGTATGGGAACAAGGATAGATATAGGGTATGGAAATGAGGGCGAGGACAAGTATAGAGAAACTCATACCTACCCCACTGTGCGTTGTTGTTATCCCTAATTCTATTTAAACATAAGAAAATGTTTTTTTTTATATACTTTTTGTCCCTTTTTTTTATCTTTCGCGTTTTCTGTCTCACACACATATAAGTACACTCATGCACATGATTCTTGATATGAGTTTTAACATGGTATTAGAGCTAAGTTTTGAAATCGAGCTACTTCTTTCAGTAACTTTTTCATACCTAAGAGAAAAAAAAATAAAATGAGCACACAATTATGATACATAAATCCTTCTAATTGGATTAATTGGATTTTGTGTCATGTTGATAGGTGCATCTTCTCACTTTTGTTAAATAAGTTGACCCTATTGTGTCACCCTTCTGTGGAACACCTCTTGAAGCAATTGTTATTTATTTGTATCTCCTTAGCACCACTAATACAAACATTTTCTTTATTGACTATGTGTTGTAACAAAGCCTTTACACTTGTATATGGATATTGGACCAATGACTTTGTTGTTCAATGGTATGATGACTTTGCAAAAGTAATTTTACTTTTCTTTCTATTACCAAATTTTGCAAAAGTAACCTCACCTTTCTCATATGTGATTTTCTCTCTCTGGTGCCTTACTACAAACTTAACTTCATAACCAGGGTTTGAACATGACCCAACACTATACTTCTCAAAAGATGATTTACAACCTCTTAATCACATGCCATCACCATCAATCTCCACATTTGAAGTTTTTCCTGAAGCATAACTTCTCTAATAATCGATGAACTTCTATTTTTCTGATCACATGGGGTACTAGACACCTCCAAATATTTCTTTTATGGTAGAATGCTTGAGACTTTTTTGGTAACACAACTTTCCCATGAGTAACCCTTGTGACTAATGAACTTATTTTTGGATCACATGGTTTGCTAGATACTTCCCTATTCTTTTGAGTGTTCTTAGATGTAAGTGTGCCCCTTGTAGTGCATTCACTTGTCTTTTGATCAAAACTTGAACTAGTTGAATTGCTACAACTAACCATGAACTTAGTTTTTCCTCTTGCATTACGTTCAAAAACCAACCCTGACTTCCCACTCAACAATCCTTTTGGTCTGTTAACATTTAATTTTGATTTGGGTTTCACTTACAAACTAAAGCCAGAACCTTGTTGGAAGCCTCTTCAACTCATACCTTTTTGTTTATCTAACAAAATATTTAGATCAACACCTTCCCACTTCTTGTTGTTATAGTGTTTGCCCCTTGATCTTGAGACAAAAGAAGGAAGTTCTAGCGAATTTACCCCCTACAAATCAACTCCTAATGTTAATATCTTCTCACTACTCTGAGAAAAGTTAGATTTTAACTTTCCAGAAGACATCGGTGGAATGGGTGACTTGAGTAGAACCAATCATCATCATTTTTTTCAACACTGCTAGATTTAGGTTTAAGATTCAAATCCACCCATATTTGTGCTTTAATATGCTCTAGAAAAGCTTAGTGATCGATGGCCTTCTACTTGGATACGAACCATGCTCAACTCCTATGGACCCCAAATTGAAGCTATGTAAAGATTCAAGCACTCCAATTACTAATCCATCATCCTACTTAAGACTTATTGGCATGCTTCTCTACCTCACAGATACCAGACCTAATATTTGTTATGTTATGAGCAAGCTCAACTAACATGTTGATGCTTCTACTAATGTGCATTACTCGACAACACTATCAATTACCAAGCTGCTACTAGGGTACTTTGCTACATTAAGAACACTTCTGGTGCAGGCATGTTCTTTCCCAGAAATTATAATTTATGCTTAAAGGGATTCATTGATTCAAATTGGGGGTCTTGCATTGATACTCGTCGTTCTATCACAAGTTTTTTCTTCTTCCTTGGAAATGCTCCCATCTCTTGGAAAAGTAAGAAGCAATTAGTCATCTCCAAGTCCTCTCCTGAGGCAAAGTATTGAGCTTTAGCACAAGGCACTTGTGTAGCTCAATGGTTTCTTTATCTTTTTCAGGACTTGCTAATTGATCACCCACACCGGATTGCTTTACATTATGATAATCAGTCTACCCTTCATATTGTAGCAAACCCAATCTCCCACAAGCACACTAGACACAATGAGCTTGACTACCATATTGTTCGAGACACATTACAAGCTGGAGTCATACAGCTTCTCTTTGTTGCTAAATAGGACCAAATTGTAGATATTTTAACAAAGCCTTTGCAATCTGTCCCTTTCTCCACTTTGTATTCCAAGCTTGGAATGTTAGATATACATTCCAACTTTAAGGGGTGTTAACTAATATTATTAATTTGGCTAATTTCAAACATTCAATTAATTTATCTAATCATAGTTAATTACAAAGTTAATTTAGGTAGTTTTATGTGTATATATACTTTGTATATTTTGTTTTGACACAAGAAAATAAGGTTTTTTTTTTGCATCTTTCATATTCTCTCTCGCACATGATTCTTGATTTGAAGTTTTAACTAGAGCCAAACTCAACTTCAAGAAAGGTACAGTAGAAACTCTTTAAATTAATAATATCAGAACCGGAGAAATTTATTAATTTAGAGAGTTATTAATTTATCGATAAATTAATAATTATTAATTTAAAGAGGATGACAGCGAAGATGATACAGCGAAGATGATACAGCGAAGATGATACAATGTCTTTGGAGCCTGTTACGCAAAAGGAAGCACTTATGGCATCAAACACTCTTCACAACTTTATGATACAATCCAAAAATACAACACCTGAGCTATTGGATGCAATAAAAAAAGTTAGAGATGAGATCCAAATAGACTTGAATTTTAAAGGAAAACAGACAACTATTGAATCATATTTCAATAGAGTGTAATATATTTTTTTCAGTTTCTATGAATTATTAATTTATGATTTTCTTGGGACCGAAAATTATAAAGGGATCTCCCGAAAAATTATTATCTTATTATTTGATCAATTTTTTCAATTTTTTACATTAGCCCAAGTCAGGACCGGACAAATTTATTATTTTAGAGAATTTATTAATTTACCAAATATTAATTTAAAGAGTTTCTACTGTACTCATATTAACAAAATTCCATTTACCATTGGTTTTAGTAATTTTTTATGTTTAAAGATTTTACATGTTAAATGGTTACTCTTTCTTTAATCATGAAATAGGTACAAAATAGTACTTAACATAATCTATTTCTTAATAAAACCAAAATCCAAACAAATTAAGGTTTTTATAAAGTAGGTATCCTTTTTTCATCATAGTCTATTTCATAATTAAAATCAAAAATTGAATCTTGAACAATTTGATTAAAAGACACAAGTCATTATTACTTGTATCATCTAATGTTAGTATTAAATGGTTAATTTTTATGTTAAATGGATGAAAATTTATCAAAACTTGTTATTTCTATCTAAAGCAATAAATCAGGTAGATATATCGCGTGATAATATCCATTTTTGATCCTATATTATGGGCATCCAATCAAAACTATGTTATCATACCTGCAGACATGAAATGACCAACAGAAAGGAGCACAAAACTGATGTAGATATATATCCAGAGGACAAGGAGTCCACCTTAAAATATAAAAATTCAGTGATTAGATTCATTTAGTTAAATTTGGCTTATTATTCTAAGACCGGAAGATACAAGATTCCAATAAGGCCATAGAAGGCATAATTCTAAATCACTTGAATGACGATAAGTTTCAACTTTAGGTACCAAAAAAACTAATAACATAACATTCAGATCTGAACCCATAAGCCATGTTGCCTAGGCTTGTTAAAATGGAAAAGGACGAGCATAATTCTAGCTCATCTCTTCTCCCTCACAACGCCTCAAAGCCTACAAGAATTCTAGTAAAGGAAAAGAACACGATAACAACGTTACAAAATCATAAATAAGATGAAACCACTGAACCTAGGAGGTTATTACCCCATTTTCCAGGTCATGGCAAAGTTTTTACCCACAGGGATGTTCAATCCCTTCAAAGCTACCATCACAGTCTTCGTTTCTCCTTCTCCCTCACTGTTCAAGTACTCATGTTCTAATGTACTAACTTTCACATTTGAGACACCAATCAGTGGCTTTCCATCTATCTCAAGAGAAGACACTGCCCCACTTCCTTCCAATCCCAACACAGATATAGATTCAATGATCCAACCTTTCTCCAGAGCAAACTTGCCCTCTTGGACTTCTGACCAAACTTTCACAGCTCCTTGATTCACAGTTGCATGGAGATCAACATAGGTTGAGTAGCCATTTCCAAGGTTCATTTCTGGCAATTCATCATCATCAAGGAAAAGGTTCCCGTTAGCCTCGCCTTCAGTCGCGCCAGATGGGAAGGTTACAATGAGGGTGAAGGGTGTCATTCTAGCATCCTTAGAGACCATTCCACCTTGCTGCATTGGAAGAATGGTATTCTGATACAGATGCACATTGACCACATGCAGAGGTGCGTCAAGGGTGACGTAGACCCCGTCCTTCGATGTAATGGTGTGTGTCCAATCAAGTAAACTGTACCAGCTACCAGGAGGAAAGAGAGCTTTCACTTGTGTTTTACCCTGCTCAAGCACTGGAGAAATCATGAGACTACTTCCTAGCAAGAATTGGGTGCTAAGGCCATAACACTCGGTGTAAGTTGGGAATGAGAAGAAAAGAGGTCTAGCAATTGGGGCTCCACTGACATGAGCTTCATAGTTCAGGGTGTAAAGGAATGGAAGTAGCTTATACCTTATACCTAAAGCATTTCTAGCAGACTCAGCTACTGATTGCCATTGGTAAAGCTCCTGTCTAGGGGAGTAGTAGTTTGCATGGTCCCTTGAGAAAGGGTAGAAAGCCCCTACTTCAATCCATCTATTGCATAGTTCTTCAGTTGGCTGCGGATAGAAGCCACATATATCTGAACCCACCATTGGCACCCCAAATATGCCAAAATTGAGCATTGTGGATATTGAGTACTTCAAGTTCTCCCATGTGCCTTGATTGTCACCAGTCCAATGTGCAGCATATTTGCCCGAACCAACATAAGTGGAACGCGACAAAATAAAGGGCCTCTTTCCTTGAAGCCCTTGAAGCCCCTTGTGAGTTGCAACGGATTGAGAGAAGCCATAAAGACTGTGAGCATCATACTCTAGAACACCATTGTAGTGGTATGCACTAGTGGCTATTGTTTTGAAGCCAACAGGAGCTTTAATTCCCGAGGCATTAATCTTGTATGGAGGTTCGTCCCACCGTGTTTTGGTAATGTTCTTGCAATCCAAGCAACATATCCATCCAGGTCCTGTTCCAGTTGGGCACTTCCCCTTGGGGATTTTGCACTTTCCAGAACAGAAGTTTGAAACTTCGTTCATGTCAATCCAAAGGCCATCAACAGGGACAAGTTCATGGAAGCGACGGATCTCATCAACCCACCAAGAAACTGTCTTTGGATTAAGAAAATCAGGAAAGTTTACTGCACCAGGCCAAACTTGAGCCAAGAAGGGTTCGCCGTCATACTTGATAAAAACATCATTAGCTATACCCCTTTGATATACACCATAACTGGTGTTAACAGAAATTCCAGGGTCGATAATGACAACGTATTTCATGCCAATGTTGTGTATCTTGTCCAAGAAGTTCAAAAGCTTTGGACGAGGGTAATTGACTGGGTTGAGTGTGAAGTCCTTTTTCCCATCCATGTGATCGTCATCATTCCATATCACATCAAGTGGGATTTGAGCCTTCTTGTAGTTCTCCACAACATCTTCTACCACTGATAGATTGTGATATCCCCATCTGCATTGGTGGAATCCTATAATACCAAATAAATGAGGACATCAGTTAACTACATTAACAAAAACTTCGAAACCACTTTCAACTAGATCTGCAATCATAAGGACCAAATGCTACCCACCCCTTTCATTTAATTGACAAATGAAGTAGATTCTTGTGAATGATACCAGTCAAAATACTTTTAGAAGAACTTCATGCACCACTCTCAATTAGATCTGGAATCATAAGGACCAAATGCTACCCACCCTTTTAATTTAATTGACAAATGAAGTAGCATCATGTATTGTGAATGTAGCAAATTATAGTTAAAACAATGACTCCATGAAAAAATTAGATTTCAAAAGAGTGCAGTTACAAGACAGAATATTTCATGATTTCACCCAATTCATTAAACTTTAAAAGTTATACTCTCTCAATACACTTATGGTCAGTACGGCACAGAGTTAAAATTGAAGATGAAAGTCATTGGATCGATTTTATTTTCACCTTAATTTTTACCCCAACTGTAGTAATTGATGGGTCAATTTCGTCTATCATCAAGGAAGCTTATCTTTAAAAGGACAGGAAAATCTTGCCCAATGTTAGTGCTGTTGACCCACAATCCGATACAAATATGAATATGATTTCTCTCCCAAGAAAAAGAAACAAAGTGATAGACCACGTGTACGCAATGATAGTCCTTGACCAGGACCCACAGATTGCTTTGTAGAAGCATGTCACAAATGTCAAATTCTTGACTCCAAAGTATATCAAAAAAGATGAATTCTTTTTATATGGTAAAGTTAAGTTTCCAACTTTTAAGTGGAACCTTATCTTTCCATGTGGACCTAAAAGGTATTAAATTACTCAACTACTAAAATTGGACGTACAATAGTTAGCCAAGATCCAAATCTTCCCAAGGGTGATAAATAATTAAAAGATCTTTGCAGACCTAACTTTATAAAACAAATCAGAACATCCTCTATCATACAATTATAGATAAGCTAAAGCAGAAAACATGACTCATTGCATTCTCAACTGCATTATTCACATCAACAGAATGATCTCAGAATCATGAATCGAAAAAGACTGAAAGTGAAATCAAATAGTCTCAGATTTGATAACATTTGTTTCTTTCAATTTAGTCAAAGCCCAGCATATTGGATCTCATTAAGTATTTGCATCTAGCAAGCCTAGTTTTCCCAATTAATAATTATTAAATCTACATAAATAGAGAATATTAATAGCACCCAAACCAATATCACCAATATCATATATATACCGAGTCTGATTAGATACAAGTTTAAAAGAACTTTTAAGAGCTTCTCCACTATAAATAAAGAGCTCTTCCCTGTTGAGAAGCTATTAAAAGTTCTTCTAAGCCAGTATTCAAACATACTCTAAGTAGAATACCCAACATTAAAAATAAAAGAGTGACATAATGAATCATACCAAAAGCCCAGTAAGGCATTGGAGCTGGTCTTCCAATTAAGGTAGTGTACTGATCAACAACATTGAGAGGACTAGGCCCAGAGAAGAAGTAAAAGTCGAAAACACCTCCAATAATCTTGTATGTAAGAGAAGTTCCTGTGTAGAAAACATCCATTCCATTGCTATTAAGCAACAGAACAGCATGTGCAGAAGCCTTGCCACCTGCATTTCTGAGATCCATATACACAGGGTGTGATCCATACAGATCAGCATTGAGATTAATAGCTGATATGTCAGTGGTGTATAAAGTGTAAGGGTCATTTGGGTATAGCTTGATCCCGTGCGGCTGTGTATTCTCTCCCAAACCATACAAAGAGGCATCCTTAGGCAATTTGGTGGAAATCTCAAGGTACTGGTCCTTGAAAACAAGGGAACTAAAAGGGTCAGAATCACCAGAGGAGGAATCAAAAAGGGTCTCACCATTGGACTTCCTTTTCACTGAAAAGCTAAAGGGATCTGGAGTGTAGCTGAACAGAAGCTCAGAGCCAGAATACTCAGAGACTGTTATAGGGTTCTTCCTGAACTTCCCAATGCTTTGACTCAAAGGTGGTGGTTGCTCCCTTGGCAAAAGATTGTAGGGAACCTCCCACCTTTGCTTTTGTGCATCGGTTATGTGTACCCTTAAACGGTTCTCTGCCTCATGCCTGCAAAATCAAGACCAATGAACAATGAACAAGGACAAAAATTTTATTTAAAAAAAAAGCTTTTTTTTTAATAAAAACACAATTTTTTAGGTAAATACTAATAATGCTTGGGAAAATGCAAAAGGGTACTTTAGAAAAAGGAAAATGTAGATTCATGTGCATAGTGGTGGTGGTGGGAGTGGTGACTTACTTGACATAGAACCTAAGAAGGGGAATGTCAGGGCCATAGATTTTGGTCTTCTGCTTAACTTGGAGGATCCCTATAAGGCCACCATCTGGGGTCTCTTCAATGGAGACAAGACGGTAGCCTTGGCCAATTTTTGTGGCATTTTTGGAAGAAGAAGTGGCTCCAGCTGCTACACACAGCAGAGTTAGGAGAAGAGAAAAGAGAGCTACACGGTTGGGAGAAACCATAGCTAAGCTCACTATGGAGTAATGCAGTGAGGCAGCTACTGTGAGGGTAGCAATGGTGTGTATAAATAACCAGCTAGATAGATGTTGATGTGTAGCAAATTACCCTCTTACCCATCACTGGATTGTTAATATACCTGCGGGAAAATGTAAGGGTCATTTTAGAGATAATAACGTGTGAGATAAGAATTTAGAACCAAGTCAGAAAAACGTGTATCAATATTCTCTCCATATCCAAAAGAAATACTAAAGAGGAACTTCTAATTAATTGAAGTGATTCTGGCTTAAATATGAATAATAAAGATGAACTTCTAATTAATTAAAGTGATTCTGGCTTAAATATGGAATTTTGAGTATTAGATAAGCTTCCAAACATGCCTAGTATGTAACTTGGTATCCAAAGTAGGAAATTTTTTTAGAGAAATTCTATGATACCCCTCAATTTTTTATAGGTGTTATTTTAGTTCTTAAAATTTGACTTCTATTACACGTTAATTTTATGAGTTATCGTGAAAGAGTGAAGTACAAATTTAATTTGTTAACCCTCATAAAAAAAATAAAGGAAAAGTATAAAGATTCTTGTGCTATCATTCAGTTACACATTATGTATAATAAATTTATTAATTTTTATAACAATTATTATATGAATAATAACTCATAAAATAATTTATTAATTATTATAAGAGCATTATATGAAAAAAAAATTATAGGATAATTTAGTATCGTTCATTGTGAATAATGTTATATTACTTTTACAAATCTTCTTAGTATTTTATAGAAGAAGTATTAAATGATGAAGGTAATATATTTAAGTACTATTCTTGTTTTTATTATATAGTTTTTTTTATTCGTCACTTTGTATCACTCATTATAATGTTCTTCATTTATGTCATTTTATTTTTTAAAAAAATAAAAAGTAATTGAAGAATTTTATTGTAGAATTATTGATACCTTAAAAAAATGGTATTATAATTTAAGAGTTGTGTGATAAGATCAACTTCATAACTTGAATACAATAATAGATGTTTTTGAAGGTTTTCATCAAGGATTTATTGGAGATAAATATCATATTGAGATAAAATTAAGACAAAAATTATTTGAAATAAGATGTTATTCTCTCAAAATAAGATATTTAAACAAGTATTTTTAAAGAATGAACAAAGATTTTATTTCCTAAATTGTCTCAATGTCTCATTTCTCATAATAACAAATAATTTTTTTATACTAAATTAACCTTCTATTTTATAATTAAGAACTAAATTAAATATAAATTTCTATATAAAAATACAAGAATAGTCGTAGTAGGAGTTTTATTTTAGTCAATATATTATTTATGTGAAATTTTTATTGACTTTATTGAAGTTTTTATTGACTTTATTGATTAATTTTATAAAATAATGTGGTTAATTATCTTTAGTAAATTTCCTTTTCTAACTGTTTTTATTTATAAGGCTCAATCTTGAAATTTTATTTTATCCAACTTTACTCTAATCAATTACATGATGGTGGTCATTATATGACTTTATCATTTTATTCGAGTATAATTAATATCACATGATTAATCATTAAATTAAATGTCAATTGTAACATAAGAAATTTATTAATTATAAGTTATAATCCCCATTCTACACTCTACTATAGCCTCTACTGTTAATTTCACAGTATGTATTTTCTTAAAATAACTTCTTCTTTTTAATATAAAAAGTTTCTTAAAATAATATGGTGTTACCTTCCGACAAATCTCAGAATTTAGACAAAAGTTTGTCTTGTTATATATTTTTGTCCAAATGACATTAAGAGAAGGAGTGAGTTATCGGATGCATGTGATTGTGTGTGTGATCGAGGCAATTTCTCATGGAGAGTGGGCCAAAGGGTCCCACGAGCCTCATTTGTTTCTTTCTTTAATATTTCTCTCTGTGGACCCATTTTTCCTATGCATCGCAGATTTTTCTCACCATTGCTGCAAGAATTTCCTATGCACTAATGCAGGGGATCACTCGCATGGGATATAAATGACGTTTCAATAATTTTTCTAAAAAGAGAAGAAAATAAACTATAAAAAAAACAAATTAAATTTCTCTCGAAAGAACATTAATTTCTATACAATGAATATAAAGATTTGTTTGAATTTTTCAAAAGTAATTTTTATTTATGTATAAATTATTTTTTTATTGACCATGTGTATCTTCTGTTAGAAATAATTTTGTTTGAATTAAGTAGGATCAAATAATAAATTTCTCGTATATCCAATATTTGAACTTCAAATCACTTTAACCTAAAGTAATTTTAGAGTTGTTCCAACTTCAAGTTCACTAATTTTGATAGGATCACTATATATAAAGTATTGTCTGTTTTGACGTTCGCTCAATAGTCATGATTTTATTGTGAAGGTATTTTGACCGATTCAAAATCACTAATTAAACTAAAATAACTTTAGAGTTGTTTTGATCTCAAGTCGTTAGCATCATTGATAGGATCCTGCATTTGAGGTACTTTTTGTATTAATACTCGTTGACTTGTCACAATTTTATCTTTAAAAAGATATCTTGATGACTTAAAGATATGAGGATATTTATAATCGACTTATTGGATACTTGACTCCTATATAATGTTAGACTTTATAACATACCAAAACACGCCCCCTAATCAAAGCTAATGGGCATAAGTGGTCTAGATCTTTTTACTAGTGTCAATGTTTTCAATCTTAAATCCACCGACCTTTTTAGAATCAACACCTTTAAGGTATCTTCCATTTTAGTATTCATTGGATTGTTACAATTTTACTATTGAAAAAACATGTTGATGAATTAAAGCAAGAAAGTGTTTATAAACTATCATTGATCTCAACTCTTAAACGATGAGACTTTACGACATATCGAAGTAAAAGAATTAATTTGTCGCATTATATATTAATTTGACCTAAGCAACCATTTGGTGTGAGAAATGTTTTAACTTCCTTGAAGATTTTAAATCAAGAATCTTGGTTTCACCTTACAAAGAAGAAGAAACTCATTTTTTTTAAATAATTATTTTGTAAAAAATATTTCTATACTCAAGAAAATAATATTGTAACCAAACATAAAAAATTTTATTTTTCAAGAAGGCTATATAAATTTTCCTAGAAATATTTATGAGTACCAAATGGATTTTAGCAATTTTCAAAAATCATAATTCTTAAGATTTGAAATTTTCAAAAATCATGAATTTTGGATATGAAAAAATCTCTCTCACCAAACATTAAGTGAAATTTATCTTGTTTTTTTTAACTTATTTTTTCTTCCATAAATTTATCCCAAGATGACGGAAGGAAAGAATCCTATATAAGCTTGTATTTCAATGCATATTTTTTAATCGAACAAATTTTATTTATTTATTTTAATAAAATCCAACAAATTACTGTAGAAAGTTGAAATGAGGATAGAGAATAAGAAAATGGCCGACGAAACGCATAGTGGACAAAATTCATATGTCGTCGTGACTTGATTAACACTTTCTGTTTCCAGTTTTTAATGCATTTTATATTATGAAATGAAATTGATGCAATATTTATTAAATAAAAATAAAAACATTAAACCACACTATCTATCGTTACCAAAAACAAAGAGTGCGCTACCAAAAAAAAAAAACTACAAAGAGTGTGTTATTACTTTAGTGTTTAAAAAATAAATAATATAAAAAGCTATAAATTACGTGTTTAAAACACTTAGACATTGTGTGCATCATGTTTAGAAAGAAAAAAAAATCTAGGGACGTAAATAGTAGTAAAAAAATAGTATATATTAAAAAATGAGACGTAAACAAGACGGTGTTTGCGTTTGGAATAAGAAAAAGAGGCGTGATTCTCGCCAGCTGAAATTCAGATAGATCACGTTTGCTTCCCTGACCGTACACATTAACTTCTCCATCCGCTTCAGCTATGGATTTAATTAAGTGAGGCTACTTCTACAGTACTTGTTCCATCATTCACTCATGAAATCTCTTCGTCTCTTCTTCATCTATATTTTTTTAGGTTAAAAATGTTTTACACAAAGTCATGTTAATATTTCTTTTACATATTTTTTTAACAATATTATTCCACCCAAGATTGTGTGTGTAGAATTTTAAATTCGTTGAATCCAAACTTCAAATAGTTTTAATTATGAAAAATATTTAATTATGTAAATTATAAGATGATGGAAAGTCATATCATCTCGTCTTATCAGTCTTGAAGATGTACGACTTCTATTTTGTCTGGAATGTTTCTTCGTCTTGTGTTATCCAACGACTGATGATTGTTTTGTTGACCTATATGTGGTTGACAATTGAGCTTCGTCTGATGTATATTTGGTGCTGAGCCAACTTTGTCTTGGTCTTAATTTGCTCTTGTTACTGATTTCTTATATTGCTATTTGGATTGTTCTTGTCATATCTTCATTTGGTATTCATTATCGTCTGGTGCGCAAGTCATGATCCTTATATTATTTGGCTTGATTTGTCCAGTCTTTGTTTTGCTTGACCCTGCTTCATGCTTTAGTTTTGCCTTTTCTTATACATATCTAAAACACTACTATACAAGTTAGTAATGACAATATGTATTATATTTGTCATATTCAAAATTTCGCTGAGAATTGCTTCGTTTGACTTAATAATCTACCTCTTTTTGATGATGACAAATATAATCTATCAATTTGTTTCAGATATATAGCATATGTACAGATTTATGACAATCAAGAAAATTTATATATTTCATACATCATATAAATTACTAGGTATTTTAGGGTACTAAGGCTCTCCCCCTTAGTATGTGCTCTCCCCCTCACATGATTATTCGTACTTCTTCCTGAGGTAGATTTGATAGATTCTTTTTAATTTCTTCTCCTTTGTAATCATCAAATAGTAATAGGGGTTTGTTACTCGCCTATCAGTTCCATTCCTAGCCTATCTCTTAGCCAGATATATCTATCTTCTTGAAGAGGTTTGGTAAAGATATCAGCTAATTGTTCCTCTATTTTAACATACACTAGATCGAAGGTTCCTTTTTGCACATGATCTATAATGAAATGATGTTTAATCTCAATATGTTAACTCCTAGAATGCAAAACAGGGTTTTTAGAAATACTAATTGTAGTAGTGTTATGACAGAGTACAAGAATACTACTTTCATATGTCGTAGTCTTCCAGCTGATGTTTGATACAAAGCAGCTACATAAGACATTGTCCTATAGCGACATACTCAGCTTCGCAAGTTGATAAGGCAATCGTGCTTTGCCTTTTGCTAGTCCATGAAACTAAGTAGCGACTAAGAAAGTGACATCCTCCACTAGTGCTTTTTCTCTCCCATTTATCCCCTACATAATCTGCATCACAATATCCTAATAGGGAGAAATTCTAGCTTTTATAGAAGTTGATTCCCAGGTTATTTGTTCCTTTAAGATATCTCAAAATGCGTTTAACAACTTGTAAATGTATCTCCTTAGGTCTCACTTGAAATCTGGTGCAGACGCAGACGTTGAACATAATGTCAGGTCTGGATGCCATTAGGTACAAGAGTGAGCCTACCATTCCTCGGTACGTGGTGCTATCTATGTCTGGTGAGTCTTCGTCCAGACCTAGAGTTGTAGATGGATGCATTAGAGTCTTCATTAGTTTTGCATCATCCATCTTATACTTCTTCAGTAGCTCTTTTGTATATTTCGTCTGATGAATTTTGATTCTTTCGTCTGATTGGACGATTTGGAGTCCTACAAAGAACTTTAGTTCTCCCATCATGCTCATCTCAAATTCATCCTGCATAAGCTTGGAAAACTCTTGACAGAGATTGTCATTAGTAGCTCCAAATATTATGTAATTTACATAAATTTGAACTATTATGAAATCATCTTTTAGTTCTTTTCTAAATAGGGTGCTGTCAATTTTTCCTCTTATGAAATTGTTGTTTGTTAGAAAAAAGCTTAATTTGTTGTACCACGCTCGTGGTGCTTGTTTCAGTCCATACAAAGCTTTGTTTAATTTGAAAACATGAGATGGAAGCAAATCGCTTTCAAACCCAGGGGGTTTGTTTACGTAAACTTCTTCTGAAATTGTTCCATTTAAAAATACGCTTTTAACATCCATTTGATACAATTTCATACCAGTGAATGCAACAAAAGCAAGTAATATTCCAATGGCTTCTATTCTAGCAACAAGTGCAAAAGTTTCAGTAAAGTCTATACCTTCTTGTTGTGAGTATCCTTTTGCTACTAACCTTGCTTTATTTCTTACCACATTTCCTGATTCGTCTAGCTTGTTTTTGTATACCCATTTTGTGCCAATTATTGTTCTATCTTCTGGAGCTTATACGAGTTTCCAGACATTATTCTTTTGGAATTGGGTGAGTTCTTCTTGCATGGCTTGGACCCAGCTATCGTTTGATAGGGCTTCGTCCGTGGTTTTCAGTTCAATTTGAGATAACAGCGCAATTTGTGCTTGGGTTTTGAATGAGCTTCTCGTTCTTACTGCATCTTTTGCCTCGCCAATGATCTGCTCTCGAGGATGATGAGCCTTCATCTGCTAGTTTTGATTGACAGGCTCTCTTTTTTCTTTGTCATCCTATTGACCTTTGATTCCTTCAGACTCATCTTCTTTTGATGGATTTTTATTTACCTGCATATTCTCAAAGAAGGTTCCTAGCTCTGATATTTCTTTATCAGGCTTATTTTCGTCAAATTTAACGTGAATGGCTTCTTCAACAGTTCTAGTTCTGTTATTGAAGACTCTATAGGCTCTTGACCTTTCAAAGTATCCAAGTAGGATGCCCTCATCGATTTTTGAGTCAAATTTGCCTAAGTTATCCTTAGTATTTAAAATGAAGCATTTGCATCCAGATGGATGAAAGTATGATATGTTGGGTGCTCGTCCCTTCCACAATTCATAGGGAGTTTTCTTCAAGACAGGTCTAAGATATATTCTGCTTTGTATATAGCAGGAAGTATTAACTTCTTCTGCCTAGAAATGTTTGGGAGTTGAAAAATCATTTAATAGAGTTCTTGCCATTTCTTGTAAAGACCGATTCTTTCTTTCTACAACTTCATTTTGCTGTGGAGTTCTAGGGGTTGAAAAATTGTGTTTAATTCCATTTTCTTCACAAAAATCTTGAAACTGTTCGTTTTCAAATTCTCCCCCATGATCACTTCTTATAGACGCAATTGATATTCTTTTTTTTCGTTTTTGAATTATTTTACAAAATATATGGAATACCTTGAAGGACTCATCCTCGTGGGTTATAAACAACACCCATGTCCATCTAGTATAGTCATCAACAATGACTAGTCCATATCTTTTACCACTGACAGATGCAGTCCTAGTGGGACCAAATAGATCCATGTGGAGCAGTTCAAGAGGTCTTGAGGTGGAAACATGATTTTTACTTTCGAACAAACTTTTAACTTGTTTCCCCTTTTGACATGCTTCACATAGGTTATTCGACTAGTACACAAGACTCGGTAGACCTTTTACGAGGTTATGCTTTTTTAGCTTTGAGATTAATCTCAGACTTGCATGACTGAGCTTCCTGTGCTACAACCACTGGTTTTCATATGATACTAGACAATCAACATTTTGATTTTCTAGTTCATTAGGCATTATTTTGTACAAGTTATTTCATCTGTTAGTTGTAAATAATATGGATGAATCAGTTTGACTAACGGTGCATTTATTTTTGTTGAAGGAAACTTTGTAACCACTGTCACATAACTGACTTATGCTCAGCAGGTTATGTGTCAATCCTTTAACATACAAGACATTATCAATGGTGATGGAGGAATTTATACCTATTTTACCTATCCCCATGATTTGTCCTTTCTATCCTCCTCCGAATGTGACTAGGCCTCCTTTCTTGGACCTGAGGTCTAGGAACATAGACCTTTCACCTGTCATGTGTCGCGAGCAGCCACTATCCAGGTACCATGACTAGACACTTCCTCTTCTTGTTAAACAGATCTACAACAGGTATTATTTCAATCTTTGGTACCCTAATGGATTTGGGTCCATAAATGTTAGTGTTTGAGGTTTTGGAATACCCCTTCTTGTGCAAGTTACTACACTAAGGCGTGAAATGCCCATTATAAGTAGGATATGCAGATGTACTTGCTTTGTTTTCTGATTCAGAATCAACATATCCTAATCCATACTTATCATTTTTACTCTTAGAGTATTTCAAGAGATTTTCAAGGTTCTTAGTTCCTAGAGTGAACTTTGATAAATCATATTTTAGTGTTTCAATTTCTTTGTTTAGCAGTTTTGTTTCTTTAAGTCTTTTTTCTGATTCTTTTGATAATTTTGCATTTTCATTTTTGAGCAAAAGATTTTCTTCAAGTAGTTCAGAAATTCTTTTCTTCTGTTCTTTGTATGCTGTAGAGATCTTAGCAGAATCAAGTAGAAGCTGATTATATGCATGCTAAAGATCTTTGAAATCAGATTCACTAACCTCTTCATCATCAGATTCGGATGATGAGTCTGTGTCTTCCAAGAGGCATATGTTTGTCTGTTCATCATCTTTAGATGATGTTGTGTCTAGGTCTTCCCAGGTATCATGGCCTTCTTCTTCTTGTGGAGAGTTGACTTCTTCTTTTCTTTCTCATTTTCTTTTTCTAACTCTAGACATTATGTTTTGTAATGTCCAGGTTTCTTGCGTTCATAACACAGTGGCTATGCCTTTTCTCTTGGAGTTCTGTTGTATTTTCTCCAACGTGATCCTCCGTTTTCCTTCATCATAGAATATATTTTTCTAGACAAGAGGGATATCTCATCGTCTGAATCACACGTATCTTCGTCACAACTCTCGTCGGACGCTTCTTCTGCCTTTAAGGCTTTTGAGGATGATGATGTAGGTTTCGTTTTTTGTACACTCAATGCAATGGACTTTTGTTTTCTTCCTTCTTTATCTTATTGTAGCTCCATCTCATGGACTTTGAGTAGTCCTATTAGTTCTTCCAATGAGAGCTTTTCAAGATCTTTGGATGCTCTCAGAGTGGTGACTTTGGGTCTCCACTTCCTGGGTAGACTACGAAGCAATTAGTCAATATGATTAAAATTATCATAAGTCCTACCTAGAAAAGAGAGTTCATTTACAATAGTTGAAATCTTCCAAACATAGTTTGGATAGATTTGTTCTCTTCCATCTCGAAGAGTTCGTACTTACGGACCAACAAGCTTAGCTTGTTGCGTTTTACCTCCAAGGATCCCTCATAATTTATGGCTAGGGTATCCCACATTTGTTTGGCACTCCTGAAGCTGTGTACTTTGGTGTATTCTTCCTCGGTTAGAGCACACATGATTGCGTTTCTAGCTTTGGAGTTTAGCACAAATCTTTATTTTTGATTTTTATTCCAACATCCCTTGGGTATTTCCCTGCCATCATCATCGTGCGGAAATGTAGTCTCCCTGTTCTACAACCTCCCACATGTCTATGTGACATGCGTCAAAGAATGCGATCATTCTTTGTTTCCAGTAGTCGTATTTGGTTCCTCTGAAGAGAGGTGGACAATTTACTGCCTGCCCTTCGTTAGATGAAAAACACACAGAAGAGGGGTTGAATGTGTGTGAACGAAGGATTTTAAAAATGTTTTCGCAAAGCTGCTACTTTCTGTCAGAAAATAATATTTTGAGTGTGTAAGGAAAGTGCAAGATTGGTAAAAGGAAACTTGCGTCCGAAGATCTATCATCTGTTCAAAAATGGTTACCTATGTCAAAAAAATATAAATTCGTGTAAATATTGTTTAGAGAATAGGTAGTAGTGGATGAAGTTCTTCAGTGTGATAAATCAATAAAAGTAAAACTAAGTTTCTAGTTCAAATAACAATGCACAGAGTTTTTATACTGGTTCACTCTTTCTGAGCTACGTTCAGTCTCCTTCAACTGAAGGGTTCCACCAATCACAAAGGATTACAAGTATTCTTAACCACTTCTAGTTCGTCAACTCCACTTGTTGACGCTAGTATTCTTAAACCACTTCTGGTTGCCCGAGTATTCTCAACCACTCCTGGTTGATCAACTTCACTTGCTGACGCTAGTATTCTTAAACCACTTATGGTTCTTCAAGTATTCTTTTACTAGCCTCTTCAGGCTTTACAGACGATAGATGTTTTGAGTGTGTATGTGACTCTCACAGAGAGGATAAAATGGTTTCTACACTCATTAAGGTATTCAACCTTAGTTTTACAAGAATGTGTTTAGAGTGTGTATATAACTCTCACAGAGAGGATAAAATGGTTTCTACACTCACTAAGATAAACTATCTTAGTTTTACACATATATTCAAATTTGAACAAGAAGAGAGGTGAGATTGTTTTGACCCTTGTTTTTGCTTATTGCTTATTGCTTCTCTTCTACTTCTTTTCTTCTCAGGTCTTGATATTTATAGCCTCGTGATAAATCTTCCCGTTGTTTGAATTTGAATGTGTCTATTGAGGCGGAGCTTTCCGTTGGTGCAGATAAACGTTCGCATGGCTACATAGATCTTTTTCATTTAATGCGTTCGATTTTGCATTGAATGCTTTGCTTGCTAAATTTGTGTTACGTGAAGTCCTTTGCGTAATTTGTTCCCTTTTATTTTTGACTTCAATCATGACCTAGGTATATTTGTCCTTTTTCTGTCATTGTAGTTGCGGAGGCATTGCCTTTCTCTGAAAAGTAGGTGTACTTGTCCTGACACACAACTTTGACTTGTGAATTCACACTCTTGAATTTTTCTTCTTTCTTTTCATATCTTTGATAACTCCGTGTGCTTTTCTTATGAATAGAGATGATGTATGATCTTCTTCGTTGTGACTAGTGGACTTTAGACGCTTCCTCACCATGCTTCGTTTGCGTTTGGCAATTTGAGTTTGCGTCTAAGAATTAGACTTTGACTTTGTCATCTCGTCTGATCAGTCTTGAAGGTGTACGACTTTTATTTCATCTAGAATGTTTCTTCATCTTGTGTTATCCAATGACTGATGATCATTTTGTTGACCTATATGTGGTTGACCATTGAGCTTCGTCTGATGTATATTTGGTGCTGAGCCAACTTTATCTTGGTCTTAATTTGCTCTTGTTTCTGATTTCTTATGTTGCGCTTGTAACACCCCAATTTTCAAAAAGGTTATTATTATTATTATTAGATGGTATTTGGTCATAATTATTTTAATAATTATAGAGGAATATTATTTTGTACGTTTTAAATAATTATTATTTTGGACAATTATTTTGTACGTATTAAATAAGTATTTTTATTAGCATTTTTAAATAAATATTTATATGTTTTAAGAGAAGGTTGATTTTATATGATATTTTGTTATTGAAATTATATTATTATATTTAGGGTCAGAAATATATTATTATTATAGAGAAAAAATATTTTATAATATACATGTATTTATTTTATTTAATTATTTTGAGGAAAATTAGAAGTGGGTTAGAAGAGAAGGAAAATGGGTTGGGTTGACCCAGTCCAATGGATTAATTTTAAGAAAGGAGTCAGGTGGTGTTAACCCTATCTGCCTCATTTGCGTTCTGAAGGGTTAGGGAAAAAAAGAGGAGAAACAAAGAGCTCTAAGGAAGAGTACTCAGGAACGATCTTAGATCACACCAAGACCATTCATCTTCTGCTCATCCAGGTACGGGGGAGATGGGTTTCTTCATATGTGAATATAGGGGTGTTCGGGTAGTGAGGGCAATCCCTAAGTCCCTCTAGGAACTCTATTTAAAATTCTGAACGATTATATGTGCAATCGATGTTCTAAATTCTTAATTCATTTGGAAGAACTTATTTCTTGAATTGTCTTTGAATTCCATTGGGGCTTTCTTGTTAATTCTTTATCCTTAAATTTGATGACTTGAATTTTATGTGTTAAGAAGAGTTTAGATTTTTTTTGTAAAACCAATGGAAACCAATTTTTGAGGCTTGAGATGTGTATGGATTGATTTGGAACGTATGAAGAATATAAATGGAGTTAAACTGAACCAACGGGGTGTAGAAGTAGTGAAAATTGGTAAAAACCTTGTTGAAACTCGTAAAACGCAGGTTTAAATTTCACAGAGGGGAGTCTGGGCAGAGATTTGGGCGCTCAGCGCCAGTTTTGGGCGTCGTCGGGCGTCGGGACCCCGACATACTTTTGTAATTTTGCGATATCTTTCTGTGTAGTTATCCAAATCGAGTGTCGTTTGTTTTGTTAGAAACTAGACATCTGGGGATACCATTTAGACACAAGAATCGTGTAAAAATATTAATATTTGATCAAGTTATGTGAGTTTCAATTTGAGCCTTCCAATCTGTGTGCGAACCACAACATCAATTTTTGTGAGCCCTGAATGGTAATCTAAACGACTTTATTAGGATTTGTGTTCTTCATGAAAGTTGTAGATATTTATGTTAGGATTCTAATGGAGTTGGGATCACTTAGAAAGGATATGTATATCTCGAGTTATGGTTAAATTATTAACTGAATGTCATAGATATTGTGATGTGTGTGAAGAATTATGTGAAATTTGTGGTCTATGATGTTGATAACTAAATGATAGGTACCTAGCATGTGAGGATGATATTGCATGGATTGTTATTGACATGTGATGATGTTATATAATGGAGATGCATTAATTATGAGTTACGTGGGATGCATGAGTTGCATGAGACTTATGAGTTGCATGTGGTGCTTGAGAAGCCAGACGTGGCTATATTGCATTGGACCCTGGGCCCAGAGAGGGGTTGAGACAGGGGGGACCATGACGGGAGGCATTCCATGCGTGGGCCGTTGGGTGTTTAACTGCGCAGCTCACTGGCCACAGAGGGTTTAACGGTGGGTGGATTGCCTTTGCACGGGCCGCTGGGTGTTTAACCGTGCAACATACCGGCCCTGGGAGGGTGTGAGAACGGTATGCCCGCATTGGCAACAACTAAGGGAATTGACGAGGTACGCCCATTGTGCGGAGTGCCAAGTTGAGACTCTTAGGAGAGGAGATGTGTATGAGCATATAGTGAGCATGTGTATGAAAGCTTGTATGATTGAAAAAAAATGATGTTTAGTAATTATATGAGATGTATTTGTTGTTTATAGTTAATGATGATATTTTGGTGCACGGTGTGGGGTGGGAATTGGGTAGCTCTATGTTCATATATGATGTTATCTATCTCTCACCGTCCTGTTTTTATGTGGTTTTCTTTTAGGTGAAGATGAAGGCACTCATAGTGTTGAGTTCTAAAGGGAAAGGGTTCTGCTCTGATAGGATGTGACATTGGGGCATGAATTTAGGATGCTTTAGTTATGAATTGTTATTTGTCGTTTGAGGAGACTTATTTTTAGGAGTTTTATATTCACCTTATATTTGTAAATTCTGGATCCCTTTCATTTTTCTTTAGAGACCTTGATAATTTTCTTTTAAGAGTAAAACTTTATTATTATTATTATTATTATTATTATTATTTCTATTTATTTCAAGACTTGTGAACCTATGAGTTTTTATTAAAATATGTGGACCCTTCTTGATGTTATATTTATTGAATTATTCTTATTGTTGTTACTTATCTATTATGGGGTAGAAGGGTGTCACATTTAGTGGTATCAGAGCAGGTCGATCCAATCGGCCGTGAGTTATGAGTCTACTATGCTTGTTTGGTAGATGAATGATGGAATATGTTTTGCTTTATGATGAGGATAATGATGATGATGATGATGTTTCCCTTGTGTTGTTAGTGTTGTGCTTACACTTATATTATTTTCTCAGAATTTGGCTGAAAGACATGATATAGCTTAGTTGAGGCTATTCATGATTGCTTATTTGTTTTGATACTTCTTGCTTACGTAAGAAGTAGTGGTTGAGTGATATCCTTGTGTTGCAATCATATGTGCGAGTAGTGATAGACGAGATATTGTGCTAATATTTTAGGAACTATTGAGGCCTTAGCTTTGGTTAAGACATTAATTTTTTTTAGTGTATTAAGAGTTTACGATTGGTGGAATTTTTGAAAGCTATAGTTGTAGCGATTGAATCCAAGGATGATGTATGTTGAGAATTGGAGTTTTGGTATTCTTAAGGAGAGATTGAAGTGTTGATGATTTCTAGAGTTTGATGGTTGTATGTTGACCTTTTATGGTTTAGGTAGTATGTGAATTTTATTTTCTAAGTCTTTTGTACTGAATATGTGAGTTGTTTGGTTTAGATTTGTAGTGGGAAACTTTGATATGAAGTTGAGGTGTGAGTTTGGAAGGGTTGAGGTATTTTTGTGGCCTTAGATATATTGATACACTAATGCTGTTTGGTGTAGAGGATATTTTCGCTACAGTTTTGTTGTGCCAGTATGAGTACTGTATTGACAGATTTAGATTTTATGGTCTTCACAAAGGTTGTAGCCGTGGACGTTATCTTTCCAATGGAACTAGAATCAGGTAAAAGGGAGGTCTAGAACTTCAGTTATAGCTACTTTGGTGATCAAAGGTCTAGCTGTAAGCGCCGAATATATCTGCTGCGGTTTTTGAAATTTTTAGCTAAGAAGAGGATCTTTTAGAATTTTATGTCTTCATAAGAGTTTTAACTTATTCTCTTAGCTTTCTTTTGAGATAGGTTTGAGATCATTTGGATGAGTATAACTCTCTAGGTATCATTTTCTTTGATCATTGTTGAAGGGATATGTATGGTGTCATGATATTTTTGAATCGTTAGACAATGCAAGGATAAAAAAATTGATTTTTGTCATGATTCTAAGATGTTAGGTGGATTGAGAGGTTGTTTAAGATTGTATGATGTTATGTGGTAAAGTTGATTCATGCTTTATGGTGTAAACGATGATTGATTCGTATATGCTTAGGGATAGTATATATGAAGATTTTAAAGTAGGTATTCTAATATGATTTGATATGCATGTATGTATATATGAGGATAGATGACTTTATGGATCAATTAGTGGATGTTTGTGTATTAATGAGATTGATCTTAGGATGTGATATCACCATATTAAGAGTTAAGTGTGAAGATATATCCAAGATAAATTTAGGATAGATTATCTAAGTATGATTTTTGACTGTATGAGATGAGTGTTCTAGGCCATGTAATTTTCTTGCGGAGGTATAACGTAGATCTATCTAAGATAGAAGTTGTGCTTAAGTGAGAGATACATGAGTCTATTAGAGAGGTTATGAGTTTCTTGGATTAGCTCATTGTTGTTGGATATTTATTGAGTAACTTTCTAAGATAGCATTACCTTTGAACATATTGAGTAAGAAGAGTGTTATTTTTGTGTGAGATAGTAAGTGTGATAGTAGTTTCCAAATTCTTAAGGAAAGATCGACTAGTGCGCTAGTGTGAGCATTGGCCGATCTTAGTAAGCCTTTTGTGATATATAGTTATGCTTCTAAAGATATGTTTGGGAGGAGTATTGTGACAAGAAGGAAAGGTAGTAGGTTATGATTTTAGGCAATTGAAAATTCATGAGAGGAATTTTCTTATCTATGACCTTGAGTTAGTAGCTTTAATATTTATACTAAGATTTGGAGACATTATGTATATGATTCTAAGCTTGAAGTATTTTTTGATCGTTAGAGCCTTAATTATCTGTTGACCGAGTAGTTAATTATGTGACTAAAAAGATAGTTTAATTTCTAGAGGACTAATATTTCAAACTTAGTTGTTAATTGAGTAAAGCTATTATGGTGACCGATGTTTTGTGTAGGAAACCTTTATATTTATCTTCCCTTATGATTAGAGAGATGAATCCTTTTGGCTCAAATTAGAGATTTAAGTTTGGCTTATAAGGTTACTCTTAGTAGTGTGAGACTAAGTATGACTTGAGTAACGAATGGATTGTTGAAGGAAATTGGAGAAGCACAATTTTGGTGACAAGATATGAGGCTATAGGATAAGGTGATGGATAAGAGTTTGACTTGGGTGTAGATGGAGTGGTGAAATTAGAGATCTGATATGTATACCTAGTGAACTTGCTTAGGTGCTTAATCTTTAGAGATGATCATAGAAGTAAAACCAATGTTGTAGCAGATGCCTTGATTATGATAACCTCTGGTATATCGTTTATGATGATTTAAGGGTTGGATTTGATTGAAGAATTTAGAGACTTATGCTTTGTGTGTGAGATTATCCTTAGGAGCATTGAATTGATTATGTTGAAAGTGACTAGTGAATTAATGGATGAGATTAGAGAAGCCTGGGAGTTAGAGCCTTTCTTAGAGAACCAAGTGGAAAAGATTGGTAGGAGTGTAGATAATTTTTTTGAGTAGAATCGATGTTATTTTGAGGTGCAAGAACAAATTTGGGTGCTTAGTAACCTTCAATTAAGAAAGATGATTTTAGAGGAAGGACATTCATTTAGGAGCTACTGAGATGTATCGGGACCTTAGGAGGATGTATCAGAGTGGTGCAGCGGAAGCATGGTGGCCTAAGGTGAAGAGAGGAGTAGAGAAATTGTATGCTCGTGTTTAGTATGCAAGAAGTCTTTTGGAATTTTGTAGCACTTAGACGTCCCATTTTGGAACTGTAATGGTGAGTGGATAGACCTTAATTGTAGGTTTGTCTGAGATACTTAAGAGATCGATTCTATTTGTGTTTTAGTGGATAGACTCGCCAAGTTTACTTGTTTTACCTTTAGATATCCTTTGGTGAAATTGATAGAGTTGTACATCAATAAGGTAGTGAGGTTGCATAAGGATTAGAAAGTAAGAAGAGAGAAGTCTACCATTACAAAAATTTCGGGGACGAAATTTCTTAAAGGAGGGGAGTATTGTAACACCCCAATTTTCAAAAAGGTTATTATTATTATTATTAGATGGTATTTGGTCATAATTATTTTAATAATTATAGAGGAATATTATTTTGTACGTTTTAAATAATTATTATTTTGGACAATTATTTTGTACGTATTAAATAAGTATTTTTATTAGCATTTTTAAATAAATATTTATATGTTTTAAGAGAAGGTTGATTTTATATGATATTTTGTTATTGAAATTATATTATTATATTTAGGGTCAGAAATATATTATTATTATAGAGAAAAAATATTTTATAATATACATGTATTTATTTTATTTAATTATTTTGAGGAAAATTAGAAGTGGGTTAGAAGAGAAGGAAAATGGGTTGGGTTGACCCAGTCCAATGGATTAATTTTAAGAAAGGAGTCAGGTGGTGTTAACCCTATCTGCCTCATTTGCGTTCTGAAGGGTTAGGGAAAAAAGAGGAGAAACAAAGAGCTCTAAGGAAGAGTACTCAGGAACGATCTTAGATCACACCAAGACCATTCATCTTCTGCTCATCCAGGTACGGGGGAGATGGGTTTCTTCATATGTGAATATAGGGGTGTTCGGGTAGTGAGGGCAATCCCTAAGTCCCTCTAGGAACTCTATTTAAAATTCTGAACAATTATCTGTGCAATCGATGTTCTAAATTCTTAATTCATTTGGAAGAACTTATTTCTTGAATTGTCTTTGAATTCCATTGGGGCTTTCTTGTTAATTCTTTATCCTTAAATTTGATGACTTGAATTTTATGTGTTAAGAAGAGTTTAGATTTTTTTTGTAAAACCAATGGAAACCAATTTTTGAGGCTTGAGATGTGTATGGATTGATTTGGAACGTATGAAGAATATAAATGGAGTTAAACTGAACCAACGGGGTGTAGAAGTAGTGAAAATTGGTAAAAACCTTGTTGAAACTCGTAAAACGCAGGTTTAAATTTCACAGAGGGGAGTCTGGGCAGAGATTTGGGCGCTCAGCGCCAGTTTTGGGCGTCGGGCGTCGGGACCCCGACATATGTTTGTAAGTTTGCGATATCTTTCTATGTAGTTATCCAAATCGAGTGCCGTTTGTTTTGTTAGAAACTAGACATCTGGGGTTACCATTTAGAGACAAGAATCGTGTAAACATATTAATATTTGATCAAGTTATGTGAGTTGCAATTTTAGCCTTCCAATCTGTGTGCGAACCACAACATCAATTTTTGTGAGCCCTGAATGGTAACCTAAACGACTTTATTAGGATTTGTGTTCTTCATGAAAGTTGTAGATATTGATGTTAGGATTCTAATGGAGTTGGGAGCACTTAGAAAGGATATGTATATCTCGAGTTATGGTTAAATTATTAACTGAATGTCATAGATATTGTGATGTGTGAAGAATTATGTGAAATTTGTGGTCTATGATGTTGATAACTTAATGATAGGTACCTAGCATGTGAGGATGATATTGCATGGATTGTTATTGACATGTGATGATGTTATATAATGGAGATGCATTAATTATGAGTTACGTGGGATGCATGAGTTGCATGAGACTTATGAGTTGCATGTGGTGCTTGAGAAGCCAGACGTGGCTATATTGCATTAGACCCTGGGCCCAGAGAGGGTTTGAGACAGGGGGGGACCATGACGGGAGGCATTCCATGCGTTGGCCGTTGGGTGTTTAACTGCGCAGCTCACTGGCCACAGAGGGTTTAACGGTGGGTGGATTGCCTTTGCACGGGCCGCTGGGTGTTTAACTGTGCAACATACCGGCCCTGGGAGGGTGTGAGAACGGTATGCCCGCATTGGCAACAACTAAGGGAATTGACGAGGTACGCCCATTGTGCGGAGTGCCAAGTTGAGACTCTTAGGAGAGGAGATGTGTATGAGCATATAGTGAGCATGTGTATGAAAGCTTGTATGATTGAAAAAAAATGATGTTTAGTAATTATATGAGATGTATTTGTTGTTTATAGTTAATGATGATATTTTGGTGCACGGTGTGGGGTGGGAATTGGGTAGCTCTATGTTCATATATGATGTTATCTATCTCTCACCGTCCTGTTTTTATGTGGTTTTCTTTTAGGTGAAGATGAAGGCACTCATAGTGTTGAGTTCTAAAGGGAAAGGGTTCTGCTCTGATAGGATGTGACATTGGGGCATGAATTTAGGATGCTTTAGTTATGAATTGTTATTTGTCGTTTGAGGAGACTTATTTTTAGGAGTTTTATATTCACCTTATATTTGTAAATTCTGGATCCCTTTCATTTTTCTTTAGAGACCTTGATAATTTTCTTTTAAGAGTAAAACTTTATTATTATTATTATTATTATTATTTCTATTTATTTCAAGACTTGTGAACCTATGAGTTTTTATTAAAATATGTGGACCCTTCTTGATGTTATATTTATTGAATTATTCTTATTGTTGTTATTTATCTATTATGGGGTAGAAGGGTGTCACAGCGCTTTGGATTGTTCTCGGCATATCTTCGTTTGGTATTCATTGTCATCCGGTGTGCAAGTCATGATCCTTATATTATTTGGCTTGATTTGTCCGATCTTTGTTTTGCTTGACCCTACTTCATGCTTTAGTTTTCCTTGTTCTTATACATATCTGAAATACTACTACACAGGTTAGTAATAACAATATGTATTATATTTTTCATATTCAAAATTTTGCTGAGAATTGCTTCGTCTGACTTAACACCCTCTTATGCTTAACTACTAGTAGACCAAATATTATTTTTTTAGTTGGATTATGTGCTAGATTTTAGTCTTTAACTTAAGGACCACACTTAACAATCATAAAAAGAATCTTTAGATATTTTATTGGAACTATTAATCATGGCTTATGGTTTGAGAAATGATGAAAGTTTGACATAATAGGGTATAATGATGTTGACTTTGCTAGTGACAAAGTTAAAAGAAAAAAAAACAAGTGGAACTTGTTAAGTTTAGGAAGTTCCCTTGTATCATGGTGATCAAAGAAATAAGCAATAATTACTTTATCCACTATAAAAGCTGAGTATGTAGCTATAGTTGCATGTTGCACACAAGTGATCTGGATTAGACAATAACTCTTGGATTACTCACTCAAATTTGAAAGGATTCCTATCTTATGTGATAATACTAGTGTAATTAAATTGATCAAGAATCACATTCAACACTTCAGATCAAAGCATATTGATATCAACATCATTTCATAAGAGATCACGTTTATGAAAGAGACATTGAAATAAAGTTCATTGAAACCAAGTTTCAATTAGTTGATATCTTCACCAAACCACTCTCAAAAAAATAAGTTCAATTTTATTAAAGAAAAATTAAATATTAAATGTATAGATTGCATTGTGAGTGATATTATGCCCTAGTTATTTCAAATTCATGAATGAATTCTATGATATGATTGTGCAACTGGATACACAGTAAAAGTATAACTTTTGATTAAGTGCACCTTCTAAAGAGTATAAGATAATATTTTTAATTAAAAATTAAATAGAACGATTTAGTCATGGGGGCTTATTGGTAATAAAATATTACTATTATAGCCCCAATAGTAACTTCCTTGGAAGTTTCAAGAGTAATTAAACGCTTTTTCACTCTTCTATTACTATTTGAATGGAACAGTAAATCCCATGTTGTCTCTCAACTTCTTTCAACCTCTTCCAATCTTCTTTTCCACATTCTCTTCCTCCCAATCTACTCCAACCCATTCATTCTCTTTCTTTGAAAATGTCCAAATCATGTCTTATTCCCAACGCCTATTGACAGAAGAAAAAGGCAAAAGGATTACATCTCCAGAATGTGTCACTCTTTCCAACAATAATGATGATGTATGAATTCTTGACTCACCACCAAAACCCACTAGGGTGGTCTTCAAAACTCCTAAGGGGATGTCCATAAAGAACATAAAAACGCGCACACTAAAGAGGAAGTGTGAAAGCAAACTCTATTCAATGATAAAGACCTTTTTAATGTCTTTAACAAGTCTTGGAAAGATTAAAGGGTTGTTTATAGTCATACTACCAATTTGAAGGACATCAAGCAAGTAGGCAGGAATCTCCTTTGTTTTGTCAAGAAATAAGGATGGAAGAAGTTCCTCAAGCTTAAAAGACCAGTCTACCCTAGATTGGTAAGGTTTTATGCTAGTGCAAAGCTAGATGAATATGTCAACCACTACAAGAAAATGACAATTTTGCGACAGTTATATGGCCTACATTGCGACGGTTAGAACTGCCGCAAAGACAATATTGCGACGGTTTGGGAACCGTCGCAGAATTGTCCGTCACCAGGCAATTTTGCGACGGTTATCAGAACTGTTGCACAAACCGTCACAAACTTGGAATTGCGACCCTTTCATCAATTGTCGCACCAACTGCCTCTAAATTAATATTACGACTCTTTTTTTACTTGTCGAAAATTATAATTTTTTTTTTAATTTTAATAAATTTATTAATGTAACAATCCTCATATTTGACCTCTCAAGGGTTCTATTTCACAATATTTCACTATTTAGCGTATTTTATCGTTACTTGTGCAATTTCTGGGAAACTTCCCAGAAGGTCACCCATCCCTGTACTACTCCAAGTCAAGCACGCTTAACTGTAAAGTTATAATGAGTAGGCTACCCAAATGTATATGTATGTTGTTATAGTATAACTTGTACAAATTTATTCATTTAAGTTATTCTCAAATATACAATCTCATATTTGTACTATAATAATAATATATAATAATTTTATATTATGAATAATAATAATAATAGTAATAATAATAATAATAATAATATATTTAGTTATTCTTTATTTATATGTACTTACTTTTATAATTAACATCTACTTATTTCTATTTAAAATTATAATTTAAATTATTTAATTTTATAATTTATAATGATAACATAATTTATAAAATTATAAATATTTATTTATTACATACTTATAAATTAAATTTTAATATTTTAAATAATTATTAATTAATTTAATATATTTATTTACCTTAAATCAAACATATAAAATTCAAAAAAATATATTTATCCTTGTTTTATTCTCTAATTATCAACTATTAATAAAATACTAACTTAAAATCTTATCTAATTATATATAATATTCTCATATCAAATTTTAAAGCAGATATTAGTTATACAAAAATATTAAGATCATATAGTAAATTGTCAATAAGATTTTAGTTAAATAATTTAAAATAATTAATGTTTCAATTATATTGTTAATTAGCAAATAATTTATTCCAAAACTAATTAAATTTTTTATATTAATTATTAGTAAAATTTAATAACTTTTAAATTAACATTTAATTGGATCGATGAAATTCAACACACCATGAGTTATTGAGCGGAATAACTTTACCAAGAATTATTTTGTAAGTTATCTTAAATCAAATATATAATATTCAAAAAATGTATTTATCCTTGTTTTATTTTTTAATTATCAACCATTAATAAAATACTAACTTAAAATCTTATCTAATAATATCATAATATTTTCATATCAAATTTAAAACCAGTTCTTACATTTTCGACAAATATAAATTTTTCTGAAATATTCCATCAATAATATTATAGCTTTTCCTACAACAATTTTCTCATCGAAAATATAAATTTTCCTACAGATTGAATTTAATTTTATAAGAAATCATCTTCGATTAATATAACATTTTGTATATATGATTTAAAAGTAAAAGATATTCAATTTAGCGGTTGAATTTACAAAATTCACATTTAATATAAAGTTATTGAGCCGTGTAACACTTAGTAAAATTTACACGATGTAATTATAACCCCCCTCATATATATATATATATATATATTAAATGTGACTTTTACTAAGTATTACACCGCTCAATAACTTTATATTAAATGTAAATTTGGTAAATCCAACTGTTAGATTGAAAGTTCATATCTCTCATAGATTATATATACAAAACTTTATATTAATCCAAGATGATTTGATACTTCATTTTTATAAAACAAAATTGATGTAATATATTCATTTCAAAATACACTAAAATATAAACACTTTGATTACCTTCCAGTTGTTCAATTTTAACAAAATTTGATATACACTTATAAAGTGATATGAACTTTCAATTTAACGGTTGGATTTACAAAATTCACATTTAATATAAAGTTATTGAGCGTCATAATACTTAGTGAAAGTTACACCGGTAGAATTGTTATTATAAGATATTTTAAAATAAATTATCATCTAAAAATATATATTAGATATTAAAAACATATTTATATCATAAATAAATTAAACTAGATTTTTATAAAATTTAACATATTTATTTTTATATTTTTAATAGTATTATAAAGATGGAATTTAAAATAAAACTTATAAAATTTAACATTGTAAATTATTCAATAATATGTGATCTGATAACTCAAAAATTAAGTTATAAAATGATAATTATATTTATTTATATACTCTAACACATCTTACATACAAGATAAATTCATATGTTTGTTAAAAGATAAATTTATATTCTAGTCACGATTTTGAAATTATATAAAGAAAAAAAAATCGTGTACCTCATATTAAAGGAAGTATATATAAAATTGTTAATAAAATATAAGTTTATTAAGATAATATACATAATACTTAAAAAAAATTTAAATTTTAATAAAAAAAATTGTCTTGTAGATTGCGACGGTTTATAGTAAACCGTCGCAATGCTGAAAATTTTGCGACGGTTTATGACTAACTGTCGCAATGTTAAAAAAAATTTGCGACGGTTTATGATTAACTGTCTCAATCTTCAACAAATTTTGCGAAGGTTTATCAAAAATCGTCGCAAAATTGTTCAACATTGCGACGCTTTATCGTAAACTGTCGCAAAATTTGTAGAACATTGCGACGGTTTATCACGGTTTTAAAATACTGTCGTATGAAGGGTCGCAATATCAAAGCGACGACGGTTTCTAGATAACCATCGCAATTTGTTCGTCACAATTTATCATTTTCCTTGTAGTGAACATTATATTAGTATATCTCAAGGGGACTAATATCTTGCTTATTATGAATATCTGGGAAAGATTCTAAGATTACCAACTAATGGATTGGAATTATGGAGAAATTGGTATGAGACATTATAGGTCTTAAAGAAAAAGGTTTTAAAGTAGGTTCTAGAGATGGGCAAACAAGAGTTGAAAGCCTCCAACTTGAAGACTTTTGGAAGAATAGTTCATAATATATGCTTCATTTGTTATTGCTAAGGGCTGAGACTTTCCAAGAAGTCATAGATTGGAAAGCCCGGACACCAGACTAATCCTTAATTAATGGTTTTGAAAATAGGTTCATGGAGTCGCCACCAATGTTTTACTCAAAACATTGGAAAAGGAAAAGGTTTTTTAAAAGTCCAATATTGGCCTTGATAACCAGAATTAGGTTCGGGGGTCGGTTACGTGAAGGGAAGGTATTAAGCACCCCTACAACGCCCTTAATTGGTACCCTATGATGAAATTAACACAATAAGAATTAATAAATTAAACATTGAATCCCCTTTATTAATGTTTATTTACATGCTTAAAATATAAATTAAGCGATTAACCCTAAAATATCTACATTATGACGTTTATTATAACAAAAAAAGAGATAAAGATGAGGAATAAAAGGAAGAGAAGAAGATTGACTGAAATACCTCTTGAACAAACTTTATTGAATCTTCAAATATGGAGAAGGTGCTTTGTGGCTACCTTTCACACTATAGTATGCCTCACAAATCTCAAGAAATACAATAGGAGGGAGAGAGGAGATAAAGATGCGACACAAATCTCAAGAAATACAATAGAAGGGAGAGAGATAGAGAATTTTCGTGCTCAAAGGAGTCTTATTTGAAATTTCTCTGGCCATCTTGAGAACTGTGCTTGAGGCTTCTATTTATAGGAATCAGAAGGGGGCTAGAAAGGCCTGTTCTAGATTCGGAACGGCCCGTTCTGGGCCAATCATTATGTGCATATTACTTACCCTGGAATGGCCCATTCTGAAAACGGAATGGCCCATTCCAGCGTGGAAATTAACACAAATTTTTCCTTTCCAGAACGGCCCGTTCCAAATTTGGCTTGTTTGGAACGACCCATTCTGGTATTGGAACGGCCCGTTCCAGCCAAGACTTTTTAGGTGTTTTAGTCACGTTGGAACGACCTGTTCTGATATTGGAATGACCCATTCTGAGGTTCGGAACGGCCCGTTTTGATTTTGGAACAGCCCGTTCCGGGCTACTAAAACCACCTTATTTGGCCTTTAGGCCTTCTGATATCCTGTCTTGTTGTTTGCCTGCTTCGAAAGCTCCTTCCCTTCATAACGGAGGTCTATTTCCTTGTTTGAGTGCTCCCGGACGAAATTGGGTGTCTATAGTTCTATAGTATGTTGTAATCTTCTTGGGTATATTGATCCTCAAGCTTAGTGACTACCACATCACCTTGTGTTATGATCCTCCATAGGGGGTATTGGGTGGTCTTAATGAACATTTCTATTCAGTCCTTCCAGTATGGTAGTCTTCTCCATTGAAGGCTATAGGCCTTGTAAGAGATGTTCCTTCTGGTAGATAATGTCTTTCACTACTTCCCCTCTGGATCTTTTTCCTTTAGCACTATTAGATGCTCAACCCCATCAAAGGCTGAATTGTGACACCAAACTATGGAGAAAAAATAAATATTAGAAGGGGGATTGAATAATGTATATAAAAATATTGCACGTTTTCAAGTATGTGAAGTAGTATCTATAATAATGTATATATGAGTAATCAATAAGCACAATGTTTTTATACTGGTTGACCTCAACCATCGAGGCTACGTCTAGTTCTTAATCCAACCAGATTAAGTTCCACTAACTTTTAGTAAAGTTATAAGTATTCTTTTACCAAGCCACTTTTGGCTCAAACAAGTGTTCTTTGATTGACCTCTTAAAGGCATTATCTAAGTATTTTTTTTTTCAGACAAGCCTTTCTAGGCTCAAACCTAAGTATTCTTTTACAGACAAGTCTCTCTAAGCTCAAACCCAAGTATTCTTTTATAGTCAAGCCTCCACTAGGATATGTCAAATATGATTTAGAAGTTAAAACAAAAACATATGCATCTTCTTCGTATGAAAAGAACAGACATTTTACATCCAAGTGCAGTCACATGCACAAGATGAGGGATTCCAAAACCTCTAGTGCTAACACTCATGGACCCAAATCCATTTGGGTACCAAAGACTGAAATAATCCTTATTGCAAATTTATTCAACAAGAACAAAAAATGTACAGTCATGGTACCTGGATAGTGGTACTTGCGACACATGATGGTCGAAAGGTCTATGTTCCTAGACTTCAAGTCCAAGAAAGGAGGGCAAGTTAAGTTTGGAGGAGGACAGAAAGGACTTATCATGTGGATAGGTAAAATAGGTATCAACTGCTCTATATCCATTGATAATGTTCTGTATGTTAAAGGACTAATGCATAATCTACTAAGCATAAGTTAATTGTGTGATAGTGGTTATGAGGTATCCTTCCTCAAAGATAAATGTACTGTTAGTCAACCTGATTCATCTATATTATTTATAGTTAACAGATGCAACAACCTGTATAAAATTATGCTTAACAAACTAGAAAATTAGGATGTTGATTGTCTAGTCTTATATGAAAATTAGTGGATCTGGCACTAGAAAATTGGTCATGCAAGCTAGAGATTAATCTCAAAACTGAAAAAGCATAACCTCGTAAGAGGACTACCAAATCTTGTACATCAATCGAACAATGTATGTGAAGCATGTCAAAGGGGAAACAAATTAAAAGTTCATTTCAAAGTACAAATCATGTTTCCACCTCAAAACCTTTTGAACTGCTCCACATAGACTTAT